>NW_027072056.1:0-1200000 GCF_038088225.1 Cyrtonyx montezumae | reverse complement strand
ATAGACATTGGAAAAGATGACAGCAGTAAGAGAGAGCAATAAAGCCTATGACCTTGACAAAGAGGAAAGTGTAAGAGATTAAAGGCAAATGGAAAAGAGGCCTCCCCACTCAAGGGTGTGAAGGTGTGAGGGATATTTGCTAGTCAGGGTGTTTGACTTGGGTTCTCCTCTACAGCTGACCTCTAACAGGCGGTGTACTGCCAAGTAAAGAGAAACTCCTTATGGCTGACTGGAAAGAGAAATCTCCCTTCCTTCTAAGGATGGAAGAATCTAAATCTTGTGTCTGGATAAAGATTTAATAAACTTTAAATTGGAATAAAGTAATAAAAATCTGGATTCACAAAAAGGAAAGTGTAATTGAAGATATTGGAATGAAGACAAATTATACTTAAGCCAAGCATTCATGCTTTAGCCCTTCCTTCTCTTTTCCCACATCACAGAATCACAGAATTGTAGGGGTCGGAAGGGACCTCTAGAGATCATCTAGCAAATCCTTTCTACTCTTCTGTTTTCAGTAAGAGTAGAATCTTGTGGGTGATTTTGAAGGAAAATTCTTCCTGCCCATAGAGGCACTGCTCTGTACCATGGTCTGTAATGTAGCAGTAACTGCAAGTTTGGTGTCTCTTTTCCTCTGGAATGTGGAAGGAGGCCATTAGATTTGTTTTGGACAGGACAGCAAAGCCAGCAGTCAGACTGTAATACTACCAAGCTTGAGTTTAAAGTTTGATTGTCAAGGTGAAATCTCTGCAGCTCCGAGATCCACTTCCTACATGGAGCTCAACTGTATTTGCATGGGCAGGTAAAAATACTCCCATGAAGCTCTCAGAAAAGTCTGCAAAATTTATGTTCTTGTGTGTCCTGACATATGCTGTGTGTCTGGACAACTAGGTTTCCTCTGGCTATGATAGTTAAAGTGCCTTTGATAGATGGCCCTTGCAGAATCCTGTCTGATGTGCTGTTGCAGGGCTTCTGAAAGTGCAGATTTCAGGTAGCAGCTGAACAGTGGTGACTTGCTGAATTAGTCAGATTCTGGTTATTGCTTATGCAGGAGGAGCTGCAAGTAGATGTATTATAAGTCCATATATATTTGCCCTTGCAGCCCAGAAAGCCAACTGCATCCTGGGCTGCAACAAAAGCAGCATGACCAGTGGGTCAGGGAGAAGATCCTGCCCCTCTGCTCTGCACTGTGAGACCTCACAGGCCAGGCTGGATCGGGCCCTGGGCAACATGATCCAGCTGTGGTGTCCCTGTGCATGGTAGGGGAGTTGAGCTGGATGGTCTTCAAAGGTCCCTTCCAACTCTAAGGATTCTACAGTTCAATGAAGGAGATGCTGGAGTGAATATTCCTCATTTTAAGTTACTAAGCAGTACTCAGAGACCTTCTCTGTGATTACAGTGTTGCGGACAAGAAACTATGCACCTAGATGAGTATTGTTTGAAGAGGAATTTGTGCCTAAACTCCTGCCAGGGGCAGGTGGTATCCTCACATGTCCAGTGCTTCTCTGGAGCCTGCCGAAAGCCAAAGCGTTGGGAATGCCTGCAGTGCTCAGCACTATGAAGCAGCCATGAGCATAGTCTCAATAGAAGCTGAAACTAATCATGAGAACCGTATGCACCCCTCAACCACTCCCCATATCTTGTTCCTTACCCGATATGTAGACTTCATTTTTTAGCGTAATGCATGCAAACTCCACCCATTTTTTATTCTCATTCTCCGTCTCCTGCTCTGTGATTGGTAATTTTGCTACTTCCAGGCGGCTTCGCCTCAGCGGATCCAGGCAAGTCACTTCTGCTACAAATTTCTCATCTTTAGTACAGCCCCCTATGATCATAAACACCTCAGACTGGAACTCGTGCATCCTGGGCTTGGTTCTCTCTGTAATAATCTAAATGCAAGCAAGACAGAGTGAGTATGCAGGGCACTTACACCTACAATTACAGAAAGGTCTGGTGACCTATTTTTTGGTTACCTATCTTGCAAATCACAGGTGGCTTACAATCAGCTGAACCAATTATCACATGCTCTGTAAGTTGAAAGCCTAGAAAGCATCCTGGAAGCATTGCAGTAGAGGTTGCATGGATCCTTTTGGATCCCAGCCTCCTTAGGATGTCCCAGGCTGGCACCAAGAGCCATCATGAGGACAGTATTAGTGACAAGGATGGGTGTGTGGGCAGCTGAAGAGCACAGGTTTTGTTGAGGTTAGCAGAATGAGGGCAGGGTGGAAGGGCCACAGGGTTTGTGGAGCCTGGATAGAACGAGACTGCAATTAATGCTAGCTGATGCTTTTCCTGAAGATATATGTTGAACTGTCAAAACAATAGCAACTCTCTACTGTGTTTTTTTTTATTTGTTTCTTTGTTTGTAAGCTTTAATTGTAAGCCAAAGCTAGAACACTTGCTTAAAACCAATACCAGACTCTGAAACGTGGTTTGCTCTGATCTACTGACTGTCGGCTGAGTGCATCCACCAGGGACACTGGAAAAGGACATTTCCCGGGTAGAGGTTCACCAGGAGCAAAGAATGCAGGGGGTGCTTGAAAGCTTCTGTTCTGCTTCAAGGGAATTCTTGCAGGCAAGTGCAAATAAGTGCATTACTGAGACCCAAGGTATGCCAGCTCTGCGCTGAAGGACAAAAGGAATAACCTTCTTCATCTCCTTCAATTATTCGTCATATAAGAAATGTGGTCTAGAAAGTAACGGGAAAGTGTAAAGTTGTTCCTCTGCTTCTGCTTTGTCCCAGGACAAATCTGCCAATTTGCAGACTCTTTGATCAAAGTGTGCTGGGAGAGCTCCACACCCCTGCAGTAACACTACATCTGGTGAGAATCACGTTGCACTCGTTACCTTCTGTGTGTCCTAAGAAGCAGACTGACAATCTCCAGGTTAAATGGTGTGGCAGCAGGCAGCCTGCTTACAGTTTTAAACTATTTTTAATATGCTTCTATAAATTGACATAATTTTTTTCTGTTTTAAACTGTCATTTACACAGGTGCAATGTTTTTTATTTTCCCTATGTTTAACAGATCATTAGGCAAGTTTTTTTTTAATCATCTGTCACAGGACTTGCTGGCTTTCAGACTTCTGTTTTTGTCTGTCACTGCTGGCAGGGCTGCCTCTGACGGCTGCCCTTTGAAGATGAGTGCAATGAGTGTACAGCCTTGAGCAACACTCCCTTTAGGTGTCCCGCACCAGCCTGGAGAACAAGGCCAGCCTGTAGGCTGTGGGGACAGGTTTCATTGAGGAGTTCAGCCAGAGTGGCTGCCACTGCCCCAGGTGGCTGGGACCTGACCCACCCAGCCACCCGCACAAAGAGCCTCATCTTCCTCCCCTCCAGTGATTCACATCCATGGTCAGCTATGGATCCACAGCACATTCCTGAGGCCTCCCACCTTCCCCTGCCTCCCTGACCCTGGAGGCACCTACCTGTCCTCACACACTCCTGTACCTTTGCCCCTGTTAGGAAATCCGACTTCTGGCTGCTCTCCTCTCTCACCCACATGTAGGGCTAGATGTGACTGATAGCTAACTTTCCAAGTGAGGAAGTGGAGATCCACCACAGCTCAACTCAAGCAGGACAGGCCCTGATTGGGTGCCCAGATGAACCTCTCTTTTTTGGGTACAGAGGTCCAGAAGATGAGGATAGGCACATTGCTCCTCTGGGGAAACACTGTCTTCTTCCCTGGAAGGTCTTTCTGAAAGATATCTCCCACAGTCTGTGACAGAGTTTAGTGTGGAAATTATTCTTCCTTTCTTGGGCTTGAAATATTAGCTAAGATGGTGAGGTGAGAGGAGTTATGCAATTTGCTTTGCCTTTTTACTAGGGAAGTCATCTGGGGTCTTTGTTTAGCTGCTCAGGTCTGTGTATGAGGGTTTGAGCCCATGTGCTCATAAACAGGAAGCTGGAAGCTTTGATTTTAAAACATGCTACTAAGAGCTTCTGTGCTTTCTAAATCAGCACGATAACTGGTGAAGCCAACCTTGACTTTTCAGTAGCACCAATTAGCGACACCTTGGTGTGAATACCTCTTTTTCCACAGTAGTGTTCCTTCCTGTGGGATTTTCAAGCAGAAGCAGGAGGCATTTAGGAGCAACAAATGCCTTCCATTTTTACTCACCTCATTGCCCGACAGATGGTACATTCTTGCTTCCTGGAGCAAAGGAAAGACATCTGGACACTGTCTAATGAGCTGATCAGCTTCAACAGTCTCTACGAAATACCAAGGGTCCAACAGGGGCAGACGGACGTTCTCCAGCACACTTGGCAAAAGAGGAAACCTTTCAGACTCCTTGTAACGGACCCAATTCATGACAGTTTCGAACACTTGTGCTTCTTCTGTGACATAAAGATCATCACTCTTCAGCGTGCTGCAGAGAACATCAGTCGGGAGCTCCAGGAACTCTTCGTAGCTCAGGACCTGGGTGAAGTTCTGGATAATGTAATTTTGTACCTGCTGCTTCAGACTGTGCAGGGAGTGGGCATCAGCCAGCCTCAGGATGCCAACGCAGTTGTCTGGCTGAAGGGCTTCTGTGAGAAAACTGGCACAAGCATCTACCATGCGCAGGAACTGTGGGCAGAAAAAAAACATACATAGCATAAAGTGGTTCCTTGTATGACAAAACACGGGAGAGCTTATGAGCTCAGGGTAGGCCCTGGCCAGCCAGGAGCTGGGAGAGACAAGAAATCAGTCATATGAGGACAGGTGTTTCCCAGAATGTTGTGATATGGAAGGAGAGGATCAAAATGCTGCCCTCCCCACCATGCATAGGTGTGCTGTCCTGTACTGGAGATGTGGCAGGAAGAGAAGGACCACCTGTACATTTTTGAGTTGCTGAACAGTGAGGACTGTCTTGCTACTGTGTGCTGTGTAAGAGATCCTTTGAGCTCTTAGTGACCTTTGTTTTCCTTCACAAAACACAGATGTGCCTTTTGCACACAATCTTCATCAAAGAATTTCCCATGTTTGTGTTTAGTAGGGCATCACGACTACTGTCTTTAATGTCCTTTGCCCCAGAGCCCCATCAATTTCCCTGGACCTGTTCCTGGACCACAGGTATCTCTGGACCCAGATCATGGACCACAGATGTCTGCAGGGCATTTGCATGAGCTACAATGTGAGCTGAGTTGCTGGTGATTGCTCAGGGAAGAAATCATAGAATCACAGAATCACCAAGGTTGGAAAAGACCTCCAAGATCATCCAGTCCAACCATCCACCTATCACTAATATTTCCCCACTAAATACGTTCCTTACTACAGCATCTAAATGTTTCTCGAACTAAGATGATAGGTTACAATATTTTGTGTGGGGCTTTCCTTCATCTCTGTGATTTCAGATGCAGTAGGACATCAGTGCTTTGTATCAGTTGTCACTGAGAAATGCAATAATGAAATACAGAAAGATGAGCCACAACTGACGCTGTGCATTTCTGTCCATGCTTTTTGAGTCCTTTTTTCCAGCCAATGCAGCAAGCAGACCATTTTAACTTGTTCTGTCCCACAGGGGAAAGTTGCATAACAGTAATTCAGGGGCAAAGAGGAAGTGAAACAAATACAAGACATTTTTGAACACAATAGCATTTAGATTTGTTTCATTAATTAGGATAGAATCTTCTAGACCCTGTGGTTTTGCATTGACACACTTAGACTGTACAGCAGAGCCAGACGATTGCAGATGCTGGGTACAGACTACCTGGTTCCTGTTTTAAGTTTAGATGTAGTCATGAGTTTAGAGAAACACGATGAGCTGGTGCACCAGGCTACGTGTGGCCTGAGGACACACTGCTGCCTGTGACATCAATCTGCCAGCAGCACGCTGCAGGGCCACACCACTGCAAGGCACACACTGTGTGTCTCCTGAGGCTCTGAAAGGACTTTGCCAGCACCAGCAGTCCACGCATCTGGGGCAGGTTACGTATTAGCCCTATCAAAGTTGGTCGTAATGTGATGCAAGGAATAATGTAAGTGGGATTCACCATGGTCACCCATGAAACCATTCTCAACTCTGGAAGCAGACCAGTGCTCCCCCCTCGCAGTCCCACCGCTGCGCAGTGCTCTCAGTACACATGCACTTGCTCCCAGCAATACCTGTGAGCAGGCAGTGGAGGTGTAAGGGCCGCGCTGTGCCGGGCCGCCCCTGTGCACCCACAGGATGCGGAACCGTGAGACGTGGGTGTGAGAAGCAGCGCTGCTGAGGCTGAGACAGAGACCGTCCACCATGAGCACAGCACGCCAGGACTTCCCCGGGGTGCTGCTCCTCACCTGCACTGCCTGGCTCCCACTGCTGCCCTCATCTCCCCCAAACTCCCCCAGACTCCTCAGAACTTGCTGGACACACCCCAGTCAACCCCAGTGGTGACACGGGAGGCCACCACGGGCCTCTGGTACTCTCATTATCCTTCAGGCACTCCAAATTGTCACCTTTCCCTTCCATGAGAATCCCTCCTCATGCCATGCTGGGTATTTTGAAAGCCCTGCTCCCCCCAGCAGTTGGGTCCTTCTCATGCTCCTTCGAATTCATGTTCTTACTTGCTAGAGGCATCCCATATGCTTGCTTGGCCCCCCTCGGCCTTCTCTCTGAATAATAAAGCCTTTTTCCCCCAGTGTCCCAGCTTTGACCCAGGCCATGCTCTGAAAATTATTCATTCTCTGGTTCTCAGTCAAATCGGAGAGGTTGAAGAGAGGCACTGCCAAAAATTGTTGCTTGCTGGATAAAAAAAAGTACTGTTTGGAAATTGGTTTTCTCACATAGTAAAGTGGAAAGGAAAGAAGTGCCCCAAGAAAAATGTTACGATAAATTGAAGCATTCATCTTTTCAGCTGTAAATATATTGAAATTAAACATTTGTCTCTTTCAAATGTTTCTTCTTGTTCTTCAGCATGCATAGCGGAGGCAAACTGGCAGAATGCTCATAGTTACTAAATCTTTTTTACACAAAACATGCCCTCAGCCAAAAACCTCACCCGTGTATAATGTGAGGCTTTCAGCCCTTATAAATCTTGAGGGCGTCCAAGACAGCTGCAGCGAGGCCTGGGATCACTGCTTCTCATAGAATATTCCCAGTGTTTGAGGCTTTTGCACTTTACTGTACTTTCTCATGGCACCCTCCTGACTCTAACAATACTCATACAGCGTTTGATAGTTTTCCTTACAGCACCAGCTTTAGGGAATGAAAAATGAAAAAAAAAATTCAAGTTGAATTTGAATTTTCATGAAAAATAGAGAAGATAAAGGAAAAAACCTAAGTTCATGTTCTTGATGGTTTCAGAAAACAAGCCTGAGGAATGATCCTGAGGAAAAAAAGCTTCAGAAGAAAACAAAAAGAACAAAAAAATCACAGGAATGCATCCTGAAAAATTAACCTAAAGCAACCTATGAGTGCTACCCGTTACGATACTGGTCTGCTGAAAACTATATTCAGATGCACACAGACCCAGGCACCGGTGCTGCAGCACCTTCCCTGAGCTACCCCATGGTAAGGGGTAACTTTTCTGCTCTCCCCACAGCAAGCACCAGCTGCTGTCACCCTGTGGGACCAGGCCAGTGTCACAGCAACACATGCCGTGTTCGTTAAGATTCAGGAATCTTTAGTTCATAGTGAACTGCAGTGCTCAGGGACATGGGTGATCCTCACCTCCTTTTACAAACAGCCCTGGACACACACACGTACATTGGCACTTGGCAAGTTATGCTGTTGCAATTTGTTAATGATTTGCAGCTTGGTACCAGGACCTGCAATTTGCTAGACCTCACAGGTGACTTACAGGACACATGAATACCTGATGGACCAAAGGCTGAGTAACTCTGCTCAGTCTGACTTCCTCAGTCATGACTAAAAGCTTTACATCAGGACTCCCATGAAGGCAGGTACTAGGCTACGTGGTGAGCCTCCCTCTCCAGGCAGGGGGGAGGTGGAGATGAAGTTACTGTCCTGCTGGGCAGGCACTGGTCGGGCAGGGCCAGAAGGGAGCAGCTGTCACAGGCTGCCCAGGACCTGCAGGAGCATGTGAGAGCAGCTCTGGGAGGCAGAGCCCAACTGTTTGCCTGTCCAAACAGCACCCGGTGCAGAAACATTGCAGCTCACTGCTGCCATGGCCAATTTTACCGCAGTGTAAATACAAACAAAGCCAAGTGCTTCTGGAGCCCATGAAATCAGAGAAGTGTGCAGTGCTATAACCAGGATAGAGCACACTGTAACCAGTGCTACAAGACTGGAACTATGCATCTGAGTTAGCTGTACCTGAAAGAGGCTGGCGGCTTCCAAGACTTTCTGTACGTTTTGCTTTGTGATGAGCATCTTGCTGGTGTAGGTATAGTCCAAAAGTATATTCATGGTTTCCGCGTCAACTCCTTTAAGTATAATCTTCTCTTCATATTTCTCTCTTAGATCGTTGCAGAACATGGCCCTGAAAAGAAAGATGTTTATCTTTTATTGCATCCCTGCCAGGATGAGACATTCTGAAAACATTTGGTTATATAGATTTCAAAACAGAATAGTTGGATTGGCTCAGATTTGATGCAACTAGCCCTGAAGCAAAGTAATAAGGAGTATGCTTTTGTTGTTTTCATGCCTCTTTACTCAACTGATAAGGCATACACTCAGAGCCGATACCTCAGAGCTGAACTTGGAGCAGACCTGGAACTCTGTGGCAGCAAAAGGCGGCTCTGGGAAGTCAGTACCTCTGTGCTTCAGAGCTGCAGACTACTACTTAGACTGAGCTCTGAGGAACACAGGAGATCCACATGTCTGACAGCCTCGCCTGTAAGGTTTCCAACATGGCTTTGACCCCGCTGGTACCAAGGATGGGTCAGGAGAGAATGTATTTTCCTGTGCTAAGTTCTGGCAAGACCAGAAGAGTTAGTGCCTCCGGGCCAGAGAGGTGTCTGAATAACCAGGAACTGGAGCTGGTGTTAACCTGGAAACATGGTGTTTTCATGCATACTGGTACATCTCTCCTTTCGGTGGATGATACCGCATTTGAACAGCAACAGCCACACATGACTTTGGCACTGGTCCATTTTTTCATCTCAGATATGAATAAGAAATATCTCTAAGAGCAGTTTTAATCCTCTTTGCATTGTGGTAGATGCAAGGCAAACACATCTTCATCTGTATTACAAGTGTTTCATACAGTGCTTTGGGTTTTATGTAGAAGGTTGATCAGTCTGGTCTTGCTTACTGCATTTGAGGTGAGCATTCATGTCACTCAGAGTTTGGCACAACAGATTAGAAGTACGTGAGTCCTTCATTGGTGAAAAATGTGCAGGTCTGATGAGTCTTTAGGTGTTTTCTTTGCTGTGCACACCAAACCCTTCTTTATTAGTCATGTAAAATGCTGACAGGACACTGCAACCTAGAAAGTGTCTAGGGGTCAAAAGACTTCTTTGGAAAAGACAGCAAGAAAGCTGTCAGATTGATGCAGCTCACGTGAGTGAAGATGTTCACAGGTTTTCTTGCAAATCAGTTAGGCAGAGTTAATGGCAAATGGGTGGCAGGTATCAGCTGCTCCTTGCTCTAATTACCAGCTGCTCCTTGTCTCAGCAGAGGTTTTATAGCCAGAGAGAGCTTGTATTAGCTACCTTGTGTATAAGGCTGCATTTCAGTAAAATGATCTAATGTTTAAAGGAGTAAAATTGGGCAGAAAAGTTGTAGGGAGTAGCGCTCAGCCAAATTTTTCATCATCCTTTCACTCATCTCAGCTGGTGAGAGGTTTTTGATGCACTGCACTGCTCCACTGTCCAGTTGCTGCTGCCCTAGAAATCGGCATATTCAAAAGGCAAAGAGACAAAATGCTCCTTAACTTCCATGGGCGAAGAGTGGACCGCCCTTCGCTTTTCTCCCTGCTGATAGTGTTGGCTGTGGGTTAAGCCAGGGGTACACAAGCAGGTGGGCAACTGAAGACAGCAGAACTCTGTGCCCTCTTCTCCCTGGGACTGGGATTTCCATATGAAGGGAGGTTTGCACAAAACCACTGTTTCAGTTGTGCAGAATTGATAGGCACCAAATGCTCCATCTGAGAGAGAAACGGGCCATTGTAGGGTGCAGGTGTTGTCTGCTCTGGTTCCTTTTATCTCTTACACTGGTAGCTCCAGTCTTGTACTGAATATTCCTGCCTGGAGGAGAGGCAAACTTTCACTTTCAACCTACGCAGCGGGAACATTCTACAGCAGTCAGAGCTGGCATCCATCAGGAGAGCTGGCTGCTGCGTCCTGCTCTGTTTGCGATGGCTTTCTCAGGGGCTCTCAGCCCTGCAGATATACCCACCAACTTTGTTATCTGTTTCTTTGTTTCCTGTCCCTGTGTAATTCCAAACCAAACCTTTGAACCAACATGTATTTTAATAAATTCAGATCTGAAGTGAGGAGCCCAGGGCCAAATTTGGATGCCTAAACATGGGTGAGTTAACAAAAATCAGGGAGAAATCTCAGTGAAACAAGTGCAGTTTGTGAAGCACATTTTAAGCACGTACCCACACTGGAGTGCTTGTGCTTAGAATCATGAACCCAACTTCAATCATCCTGAAGTTTGAGGATGCTCTGGAAAATATTGTTTCACCCTCACCCTGTTCTCCCACCACCTCGGGCAATGCAGTGTGAGACTGCTGCTCCACCTTGACCAGCTTGCGCCTTTCTCTGCTCTGATACCTTCACATGGGAGGAGGGAGAACATTAATTCTGCTTTTATGGGACATTTCAGAAGCACTGGGCTATCTACTCTCTAGCAGGTGCTGAAGGAAAGTCATGGAGCCGTTAGCTTTGTTCAGCTGTGCTTACAGCAGCTGCCATGAACTAGTTGTACTTCCAGTTGTCAGGAAGAGCCTTGGAGTCCCTGGAATCACAGAATCATAAAACGATGGGACAGTTTGTGTTGGAAGGGACCTTTAAGATCATGCAGTTCCACCCGTGTGCTACAGGCAGGGACACCTCCCCGTTGCCCAGGTTGCTCAAATTGCACGGCAAGTGCTGACAGGAATGGTGTGGTTGAAGAATTTCTTCCAGCCCCTGTAGTTCCCGGCGAGTGATGGCAAGATGAAGTAAGTAGAACTAGTGAAGCTCCTGTAGTTCCCTACAGACTTGCGTCTTCATTTTCCCCCCTTGCAGGAACTTCACCTTCCCTCCCCAGGCCCTCCGTTCTCCCTCATTGCTCCTCTCACACAGCCCACATCGCTCTCAGGATGCAGCTCCATGTGCCCCCGTGTCCGGCTGAGCACAGCAGCCCATGCTTTTGTTCCTTCAGGGCAGCAGAGGCACTGGGGCCCGCTCCCAGCCCCTCTCCTCCAGATGCCCATTTCCTTCAGACTTGCAGGAGCTTCACAGTTCTGAGATTTCTGCCTCTCTGCCAAGCTTGGTCAAAACTAACCCAAATAGTTTGGGCATCTCTGCTTGTAGCTGCATATTTTCACAAACTCCATCTCTGTAGTATACCTGTAGGAGTAATACCCATCTCTGTATGTTCACCATCTCTGTAATGAGACAATAAAACCCGAACTGTGCTTTCAGACACAGCCAGCAAAGCTTACAAAAGCCATTAAAATTGGCTTTCTACTTATGTCACAAGTGGTCACAGGTTCTTTTTTTCTCATGTTTCCTCTGTAGCTATTCAGTCATCTGACCACTTCAGCAGTAAAAAAAGAAAGAAAAAAATCCCAGCCATGCAAATGTGATTGTCTGAACGATAGTGGAAAATCTGTGTTAAAACCAATACCAAGTTCCTCTATGTGTCTAAAAGTTGTCCTTGCTGACCAGTAGTCTCAGATGGATTATCTACTGTAGTACTGAAAGAATGCAAAATTCAAGATGGGACTGAAATGCTAAGTAGCTTTCAAGTTGGTAACTTCCATTATAGTCGATTTTCAGTAACCCTAGGAAAAAATGGAAACTTCCTTCTCTTTCCTCCTCAACAATTTTATACAATATATATTTTTACCGCAGAATAGTAGTGAGAGCAATGGTCAAATTCCACAAATCCACTCCTATCACAATAAAAATATCCTGTGATCCAAATGAACCTTCCTCATTGCTTGGATCTCAAAGCAATAATACATGGGGCTACAGCTCTGGATACTTGGTTAAAAATCCACTTCCCACTTGCTGGCTGCCCATTTTTCTCTCTGCAAGCCCCAAGCAGGCATGCTGGGTGTTGGTACCAGACTTCCAGTGAATCCACAGCTTTGCCTTATTTAATTTTTTGACTTGAGAAAGAGCTGAAAGTATCAGGAATTGCAGACTCACCGCAGTGGCAGAGTTTACCTCCCACTTTACTCTCCTTGGAGATCTATGGCTGAAGATTAAGACACAAATTGAGCTCGTTGGTTTGTTCCTTAGCATGCCTTACCTGAAATAATTGCTGGCTGCAGCAAGGACCACTCGGTGACAGGAGAATTCCCTGCTATCCACGCACAGGATGACATCCGTAAGGGAATTCTCAAGCCGAAGGTTCTCCAGGCCATTCTGGAGCACCAGAGAGAGTCCCGTATCATCAAACTTGATCTTTTCACCACTGGAGACCTCCACCAGCTCCCCCATTTTTGTCGAACACTCATTGTCTAAGGAGAACTCAGGCTTCTCAGAGCTCTTCTCCAGCGTGTCCCCCATGTTCTGGCCAGCACCGTCTCATTCTGTTGGTGCCTCGATCTAAAAGAGTGCTCCTAAGCCTCCGACGAGTCACACTGCAGAAGTTGGGCGGATTTCCTGTCCAGAGCTCTCTGCTTATCTGTAGCTGTCACACACACATAACAGGAAGCCTTGCACTTTCTCATCCTGTTAACACAAACACTTTTTTTTTTTACTTTTTTTTTTTTTTTTTTGTGAATTTCAAGCAGCATCAACCTGTTTATTAAGGTGTTAAGATGCCTTTGCATGTGGGAGGATTACAAGTGAGGGGGAAGGCCTGCCTCCCACCTGCAGCCCTGCTCTGTTATCCGGACCTGCTGGCCACAGTGATAGGTGCACTGCAGGGCTCCGAGCGGCTCTCGGCCGGACGGGCTGCTGAGGAGAACAGGCCATTCTTTTAAAACTCTTTTTCCAGGTTATTAAACTGGCACTTTTTGGTAGTATTTTTTACTTATGATTTTAGTAACACACTCGCATATTCAGGAAGCCTTCAGGGTAACCTTCATAATGTTCTAGCTGACAAACGTGGAACAACTTTTCATCTCAGGATGTTCTGCAATGCTATGACTTTTATGGAAGGCTGAGTTGGGTCTCCACAAGCTTTGCCTAGCTCAGAAGCAGGAGCTGGCAGACAGTCAGCATGGAGCCTACTGCAAGTAACAGGGCAAAACCCCTGGAAGTCTGGGAGATGGTTATGCTGGGGGTTACAGAATCAGTCCCCCAGAGGGATAACCTCCAACCCTGGCAGTGTGAGCACCAATTTTGTCATGGTTTTATGATTTTTGGTACTGGTATTCCACATCATAACATCATGTAGTGCATTTAGAGTTAAAGAGTTAATGCTCCAACTCCGTGGACCATCGATAGTTCCAGGTATGCCTGTCTCAGAAGAGAAGAAGAACTCCATTCCCCAGAGGACTTTGCGATGCTTTGTGTTCTTACGTGTTTACGCTCAGAGGGAAAGATAAAAACTGTCTGCAGTCACGGGACTCTCTCTTCCCTTCGGGACCGAGCTCGGCAGTGGGTGTTTGTTGCAGCCGTCCGCCTTCAGCGTTAGCGTAAGGCCTTCGGTTTATCGGACACTCTCTCTCTCGCTCATTTTATTTGATTCATTTGCCTCAATTCCAATTATATTATATTATATTGTGTTATTTTTCCTTTCTGATATCTATTTAGTAAAATAGCTTTCCTCCTCAGATCGTTGCCGCTGTTTTGTTCCTAGGCCCATCTCCCTTCTCCTTTTCCCTTTTCCCCCTTCCCCTTCCCCGGGGTGTGGGCCCGTGGGTCCCCTGCCTAAATTGTCACGGTACCGGGTCAAACTGTCCTGCAAACCGTGACAAATTTACACAATTACCTTTGTGATATTTATTTCTAGGAATCCTGGTCTGGTGAGTCCTTGGATTTTAATGGTGTTTGTTTCCTCTTTTGTCTCCCAGTTCATGGAGGTGAACTAAAAGGGTTAAGGGAAGCTTGATTCAGAAAAGGGAGGTGAAAGCAGCCTTCAAAGAAGGATGGAGTCAGTTAGGTTTCGTATGGGATAATAAGATCCAAAGGAAGGAAAGGAAGAAATCTCCCTTCTGCTTTCCCCTAGCTCCATGTAATGGGCTTTTCTTCATTTTGTGCAACCTCTGTACAGCTTTGGCTTTTTAATTTCCCAGCATATGTCAAATGCATTCCTGCCCTTTAACTTCTGGTGATGAACACCTTCTATTTTAAGCCAGTCCAATCCCTCCACCAAATACTGTTCCAGGAATACAGACCTCTGAAAAATATCAGGTGTGGTTTTGAAATGACAATATTTTAATCCTGTCTCAAGCTAGCTTCTCTTTGTTTATCATCATGACTTTTGACCTTAGGAAATTCACCTTATCAGGCCGTTCCCTGATGGTGAGAAGCTTCCTATTTTCTTTATATAAGTGAAAGCTGAGATTCAGCAGTGATCACTCAACTCCCATTGCTGAAGCTTTAAGCAAAGAACTAAGAGTTGCAGAAGTTGAAGTCTGTTGGCTGTGAGCGCTGGGAACGGAAACCCCGCAGTAACTAGGTTGGTTGGTAGCTGTGGCCATGTCAGCATGCCGCTCACTAACGGCTCAGTAGGAAGGACCGTGGTAATTTAAGCAAGTGTTGACTAGTATTAGCACCGATTGCTATCTGCAGTCTGTCTCCTGTGCTTTCAACCAAGTGATGTATTTTTAACCCTTAAAACCCACTTTTTTTTTTTCTGCCAAGCACCTCTTCTGCTTTTTTTTTTGTCTTTGCTTTTATAGGGCTGCCTAATGTTTAGAGAATCACTTGCTCAGGGATTAATGTGCAAATGTAGTAGCTAGTTTCATTATTTGGGCATGTACCAGGGCAGCACTGGGGTGAATGTTGTTTTTGCAAAGGGAACACAATGTCAGGGAGTTGCTTGCTGAGCTGCTCTGTCTTGAGGCTGCAGTAGCAACACGGATCAAATCAGCTTGTTACTTTCTGGTAGCAGCTTCCAAAAATATTCTTCCTTTTGGCTTTCAGAAACTTGTTCTGGCTGCACTGCTACTGTTTTCATTAAATAATTACTTGCTAGCTAAATGAACTAATGATGTGGTGAGAGCTGAAGGCTTGTCTGTTCTTGAGGTGTTTGTTTATTGTCTTTGGTTTCCACATACTGAACTGACCTGTGCTGATTCTGTACCAGCCTGAGGTAATGGGTTGGCATTACTGATTGTTAATGTGTATTCACCACTTCTTTTGCACATAAGTGTACAGAGCTATGTAACATCACAGATGATTGCTGGTATGTATGTCTCTCTGTTCTGTATGTTTGGCCAGAAATGTGCAGAAGCTGCTTGGCACCCCACCTTGAGCTTCTTAAATTTGCATCCCCTGTTGCCCATTGATGGTACTTAAATTTTGATCTGTAGCCAACACTAGATTGAGCTGTCTGCTCCTGAAAGCAGCATCTCATCTCTGTGGCATTTTGGTACTGTGCAGCTGGATTGTGCCAGTGTATCTGCCCAAACTGGCCCAGGATCCTGGTTCCTGTCTTGGAAAGTGAAAGATGCAAGGAGTCCCTGGGAAGAGGCATTTGATTAAGGGTGGACATTGTCATGATTAAGAAGAGGGACAGAAAAAGTCGCAGCAAGGACACCTCCCACCAATGGATCAAAAGCTAAGAAATGAAACATCCCTAAAACAAAGGCAGAAATGGAGAAACAGATTCCTGACAGTTCTTGTTACTTGTTTTGCTTCTCTTAGTCACTGTACTTCACCAAACAGAGCCCTGATGAGCCTCATGAATCTGAGAGGGACCAGGAAAGGAAAACACAAGTGTGAAGCTGCCTCGAGGATGTCAGATGAAGATGAGCAGGAGGTTTATCCAGGCTGAGAAAGAAGGCAGCGAGACAACCTGATATTGCACTGGGATCTGGAAACTTCATGCACATTTCAGAACAACCTTAAACAGCATTGTTGCAGGTATTTATGATCTACGATCAAATGGCTGGTGCTGACTACTTGTTCTGATCCTTCTCCTGTGATACTGCTAAAATCACCACCAGAGCTGCCTTAATTTCAAAGGTGAAGCCCCCCAGCAACGTACTGACAGCTATACCTTCAGATTTGCTTACTAATGCTTGTAGGAGGGAACACCCATTTGTCTGAGGTTGCCTGTCTCCAGGTACTAGCCTCCAGTGGGAAGAGGAAGCAGAAGAGGAAGCTTGAGAATTCTACCTGAAGTCCCAACACTGCGGTCACTTCCACTGTGCTACCTGATGCTGCAGAAAAAAGAGGACCCTGCTAGGAGCACACAGCCACTGGCAATGCCAACCTCTTAATGCTGCCAGTTCCCGTGTGTGAAAGCAGAGATGAGGACTGCACATGTATCAGGGCTCATCAAACCAGGACCCGTTTTCCTGCACAGTGCAAAGATCACCAAGGCCTGAGATAATCTTGCCAACCCTGGGAAGTACGTTGTTTTCAGTACATTGGGCTAATGTTCACTAGCTTAAAATAGCATGTCCTTTTTTTAGCTGTAGGGAAATGAGATTTTTGTTTTTGAAAATATATCCCGATTTTGTGAACCTGGTACTCTGTAAAGTGCAAGCAGTCATCTTTGTGTCATCACAGTCATCATCCCTCTTCTGCACCAGTGTCACCTTCCATTTCAAAACCCAATCCTTGAGGTTTCTCACATCCCTACTTCTGGGCAGGTGCAGTTGTTCAGAATTAGCAAATCAGTCTCAATTTTTTGTCATTGGCCTGTCCCATGGGAGGTAAAAAGCACCTCCTATTTCAAGTTTATTGCAATGTTATTCTGCTAGCACTGCATTTATTATACTCCCAACTTTTGCTCTCTCAGGCTGATTTTGCTTGTATTGTAAGTCACTGAGATGTTTCTGCAATAACAGCCCCCCCTACTTATTTTTTTCTTAGGGATCATGTGGTAGACATGCGTTGTGCTAAGGCTGAGTGACTCCAAACTGGGTTTTCACCTTGTATGGAAGAGAGGTGCCAGCAGAACATAGAGTAAATGCCAGTTTATTTGGGTGTAGTAGCCGAAGTCTGGCTGTTGTCCTAACCATATTGTTCCCCTGTGCTATTAGCTGTAGAGGTCAGGATGGTTAACCCTCACGTGTGGATGGGCCAGTTAAACTTGAGAAATCTTCTATCCCCTTCTCACAGGCTTTTGAGGGAGTGGTGGAGGAAGGCTACTATTTAATAAATTGCTTATTCTATTTGAAGAAGTTGAATTGCAGTCTGGGGGCACACTACGGCCACTCCCAAAGCTGCAGGCACAACAAGCTGAGGCATCACTTAACACTGTATTTTAAGACCTTGCAGCCCAAGAAGAGATGCACCCAAATGAAACTGGAAGGACTGGAGACCAGGGATGGGGCGAAAGGTAGGACTCATAAGAAATGCAGTAGTGCTGTGGTGGTTGGTGAGTGCCATTCACAGTAGTCTTTTCCCTCTCTCTGGAAGAAGGACATTCTTTCCTCAACAGGTAGCTTACACTACTGCAGGTTTTTTAATAGGAACAGGCAAGAACTTCCTCTTTTCACCCTCAGGATACTCAGCCTTTGAAAGTGTTCATTTCCAGTCCCTGTTGTATGCAAACAGGGAAAACTGTAATTCTTAAAGTCAGTTCCTCTTGAAAAAGAAGTGTCCCTTTTTCTTTTAACTTAGTGCTGTGTTTCTCTCAAAAATGTTCTGCTGGTGTTAGTCACAAAGAGGTTTTGTCATCAGCATCAGACTCTCTTGTGCTTTAGTTTATGTAAGTAACAAGATGCTTGGGTCACTAGCGCTGCCTGCTATGCCGCCCTTTGGAATTTAAGAGCATCTTCTCTGTGTTATTAGTTAATGGCCATTTATGCACAAATAATTCTCCCTCTAAGTAAATTACACCTTTGATCTCTGCAAAAGGACAAAAGAAACTATGGTCACACTAGAAGAGGTAAAGGCCTTTTGTCCTCAGTGATATTTTGATCTTCTATTTCTTGGTCTTCTCCATACTCTGCTGCAGGCAGTCCCTCATGTCCGGAGTGCCAAGGTAAGAACCAGCCCCAGAGCAAAGCAACAGCGCTGTAGTTCAGAATCTGGTGTCACAGCTTGATGAAAACACATCCACCAAAGTAGCACTTGAAGTGAACGAAAGATGTCCCACATAGCAAGGGCTGGGAAATGTAGGAAACTGCCATTTATAGTGAATTCTATGGAGCTCTGTGTTACAGTGCATGCTTGATGCTATGAGTGGGAAGGACATCGGTGGGACTGAAACTTCAGTTATTGGATTCATTAATGTGTTTAGTAGCCCTGTGAAAAGGTAACAGCATGGCCCCGAAGCATGGGAAACAAACCCAGCTCCAGGTTTTAGTGAAGTGTAAAGCAGTGCTGACTTTTATTTTTCACGAGGGCTTGTCGATCTCAGCCAGTTCTGTGCACACATACCTAACTGATGAGCTCATGCTCCGAGTGAAGCTCCAGAGCTGTGACTGAATTTTGCTTTGGATTTTGGACTGCCCGAAGCTTAGAAACCCTAGCCCCAGAATCAGCACGGTCCTTACGTTCCTTGTATTGGATTTTTCCTGGTTTGTAACATGGATGTCCTTCTCAGGTTGTAAAAACTCTTGGCATGCTATTAGGGAAGGCCTTAAGAAGAAAAGCCAGTGCAGTGATCTACATGCTCTGTGGGCACAGAACAGCAGCCTGCCTTTCTGATCACATCCAGCCTGGCCTCAGGCTCCTTATGCACCCCCAGCAGGGCCAAGTGTGTCAGACCGGAATCCTCCACGGATCCAAAGCAAAAAACCAATGTGCAGGTGAAGCCAAATCTAAACACAATGAAGCCAAATGAGATTTCTCACCATGGACAATGACAAGGGAAGG
The DNA here is from genome assembly GCF_038088225.1 of Cyrtonyx montezumae. Lineage (NCBI taxonomy): Eukaryota > Metazoa > Chordata > Aves > Galliformes > Odontophoridae > Cyrtonyx > Cyrtonyx montezumae. The sequence continues at coordinate 1,181,029 of NW_027072056.1, read as the reverse complement.
GATCTGCTAGCTGCCAAGAGCCAGAATAAGGATGTCATTACCAATCATTACTACTATTGGAACATGAGTGCTCCTCACCGGAGAAACAAAATTTATGTAATTAATCCTTGGGTCTCCTTCTCTGACACAATGAAGGCACAATCACTCTGCTGACTGTCAGCCACCTGCTGAAAGAAGCAGAAATGTACAAATTTTCAGTAAGTAAATATGTAGTCTCTTGTCAAAGTGCAGTGCAGTCAGCCCGCACGTACTCTCCTGTACAAGGACAGAATACACATCTGTCTCATTTCCAGTTATGTTTTTCCCCCAGAGCAGTTCTGTTTAGCTGTGGTTTAAACTTTCACCCTGATGGTGTGAAGAATGGTGATGAACCCTCATATTCATATAAAAATATTGATTATAAAGCTCCGTCCATTCCACATCATTCTTAAAGCAGCTGAAGTTTCATGCTGGTTTTGTTTGTTTGTTGTTTTTGTTCCGTTTTTCATCAGGATGTCTTCGTTTTCTCTTCTGCAAGAAACCTCAGCTTGTGTGATACTGTTCTTTAGGTTGCTGGGCAGCTTTCAGCACCAGTTACACACAGCAGGGCTCTCAGCTAAGGTGTGAGCAGAGCTCAGGAGCATGGCTGTGCCTTGTTTCACTGCTTCCCACTGCCTGCAGCCTGCACAGGGATTTAGGTGTTGCTTTGCTAGCAGAGTAGCTGAGGGGTGGAAAAATTATCACTCTGAGCACAGATTATGCTACGGAAATGCACATCTTCCTAATTATTACCACTGGTAAGAACTATTACTGCATTTTACATAATTGAATTATGAATGACAAATTCAGAAGCGGTGAAGGTGAATTGTTCGTGTCGTTATGCAAATAAAGACACTGCACACAGTGCAGTGATGTGAAAAATAAAAAGTAGAAGGAGCTGCAGTGTTTCCTGAGGAGGGCAGGAAATTATCTGAGCATGCTTCAGCTGCCTGCAGAATGGATCTGAACACATACACTTAGGAATATGTTTGCTGCTAGGTTTTGAAGTTGCTGTGAGTAATCGTGGCAGAACAAAGCCACACTTTCTGCCTGTGAGTGCATCAGACTCCTGGCAGCAGAATGCTCCCAGCACCTGCCCTGCAGCTGGGCATCCTCTGCGGCCCAGTGTGCCTGGAGCAGCATGGCCAGAGCACCGCAGCTGAGCCTACCTGACTCAACCCAACCTCACAGGGTGGCCCGTGGCTGGGCTCTGTGCAGGGTGAGTAGCTCGAGGCCTGCAGCTCTTGCCATGCTCCGAGCCTGGCACGCCATGCTGCAGGCTTGCCAGGAGCCGCGGGGCTGCTGCAAAAGCTCCTCGAGAGCTGTCAGGCCGGGGCTGTGCGATGCATCAGGGCAGCTGTCTGGAATGTAGGGCATTGGGACAGCAGCACAAGGCTGGGCAAGCAGCAACGCTTCAGGTTTGGAAATAGTGACAGGTCCTTGGGCAGGCTGGTGCAGGGCCAGGAGGAGGAGCCAGGCAGAGCTGCAGGCGGCAGGAGCAAGAGGCAGCGGGTGAGGGTCTGCGGGCAAGGCGAGGGGTGGCCGGCAGCCTGGGAGAACAGGTAAGCATCTGTCGCTGCTAATTGTAGAGCTTAAGCCTTGGGAATGCTACTGGAGGGTTTTTTGTTTGTTTGTTTGTTTTCTGTCAAGCAATATTTAATTTTATAAGTTGTGATTTTCCCATTAAAAATAAAATGGAGAATTGTCGTTATGCATTTTTTCCATTTCTGTGATTCCTGTCCCAGGGGAAGGCATAATCAGAGGTATTCATACTCTTGTCAGTGGGCTTTGGTGCTAGAGGAAAAACAGACAGTAGGTTTGTCTTAGGAAAAAATATATAAATAGCATGAATATAATGAGCCTCTAAAGAAACAAGACGCATTTGCCTTTTTATTGCTTCCTGTCTACCATAACAACCTGTTCCTCATTTAACTTCTCCTCCCCTTTTTAAATCACAAAATAGCATCTCCTACATAAAAGCATTAAATCCAGAAGGCTCAGAAGGCATTTGTGCCACATGGACCATGCATGGTAGTTTATGCCTTCCACTCTTCCTTCAAGATTCAGCAGCGTGTTGGTGTGCACCAGCCCTGCAACGTGACCAAGGAATGTTTATTATCGGCAGCTCCCCACCTGACCCATCTGAGTTTTACGGTCATTTCTGTCTAATGATCCTGCTCACAAATAGGTGGGTAGGGAAGGCTTGGGATCAAAGCATAAGCCACAGATTTCACAACATTTTCTTGGCAAAACAAGGTGTTGATTTAGCTGCTGGCTGGAATCTGCAGACCTTCATTAAGGTGTTCTCCTGGGATGACGCTGATAGCATCTTCCCTCCTGTCTCGGTGGGACAGCCCTCGGCTGGCAGCACGGCCTCAGCTGGCACAGTGCTGTAAGCAGGTGGGAGCCGTCCCCAGGAGGCATGAGGCTGTCTCCTTTAGGGGTATCTCAGGCCCAGCAGCCCTATTTTCGGCCTCAGAGCAGGTGCCCAGAGCCTTGTTTACAGAGTATGGGTGAGCAAGCGTTGATCGGGGGGCATTTCACATGCTGTTCTAAAGCAGCTGCATCCACGTGGCAGCTGTTTCCACATCCCCCCTGTTCATCTGAGCGGGGTGGACGCTGCCTTCAGATCGGGCATGTGGGCCTCCAAAATCGTGATTGCTTGAGGCCTGCCTTACCTTCTGCTTGACTGGCAGACAAAGCTTTTTGCAGTTAGTTGGACTGGAGAAGGTTTTTATTTAGCTTGCAAAGTGCCTGAAGGAGATGAAGAGGTGCCCTGCCTATTACCTGGTCCTGGCACTGGCAAATGGTTTAATAGAGAGCGGCTAAATGTGGCTGGAGGGCAAAGCTGGAGCTCTGCTGTCTGGTGTCTGTGGAAGCATAGCACAAGGGAAGGCACATGGGGCAGAAACGAGCACAAAAGAACAGCTGGCCTTGGTGGGGGAGCAAGGGCTGCGGTTGGACCGTGGTGGTCCAGAGGACACTGCAGTGCTGCCATGTGAGCTCGGGCACTGTGCTCCAGGTACCGCCTCATGCCTGTGGTTACAGGTGCTATCTGTCCACCTATTCTGCAGCAACAGCCCCTCAGGTCTTTCTCTGTGTGGCTAAAAAGAGCTCGGACAATGTTGTTTCTTTGCTTCTCCCTAAAGAGAAGCTCCAGACAAACCCCAGCAAGTCCCTGTCTTGCTGGGTTAGGCATTGTTATCGTGCACTCTTGGTGCTGTAAGGGCTGTAAAAAGGAAATAGTTCAGTGTTTATAGCAGCAGTGATGCAATGACTGTTCTCAGCTTTGGGATTCCACTCCCATAGCCTTCTCCCAGGCTGGGAGATGGGAGATACCGGGTGGAAAAAGCAGGCACCTGCTTTCTGCATGGGAAGACTGTTCCCATGAGCCTTGTTCTGAGGCTCTTAGGAGGGGTGCTGGGAGGAGAGGTAAAGCAGGGCTGGTGTGGGCCAGGAGCCTCCAGCTTTTCTGTCTGCCTTGACTCCTCATTCCCATAGAACCCTGGGCTGAATGTGAGCTCTCTGGTACCCACTGTCCCTGGGCAGACAGCTCCTCCAGCCCTCCTGCCTCCAGGTCACAGCCTTCCTCAGGCTGCTGGTGGGGATAGCTGTCCCTCATGGCTGATACTGCTCAAAAGAAATCATGGCTTTTCTTTGTGTTTTGTGTTCCGTGTGTGTTAATCACCTAACAGTTGTCTGGGCTTTGCTTAATTTTATAAGGACCTGGTAGGGAGCGAAGGCACTCGCACAGCAGCGGAAAATTCTCAGGGCCATGCCGGCACATGGCTTCTTAAAATAGTGAACGCCTTCAGCGGGAGGAATGCGCTGACCCGTTTAGGTGGCATTGCTGAGCTGTGTGTGAGAGTGCCTGGCGGTACTGGGACTCAGACTCAGCACCACCAGAAAAACACAGGGATGCTGCTGGGCACACACTAAGGATCGCCAGCCAGCTTCTAATTTTAGCTGAGAGCCTCCCTATGGCCGGCTGGAGACACCAACACCCCCTGACCTCTTCTGAAAATGTTGGCCTGAATGCTTACCAACCAATTCGCGTTGGTAAAAAAAAAGTATTAACGAAGCTTTACAGAAATGAGCCATCTTTAATAATCGGCTTCAGCTTCCCTGCAGCACACTGCTGTGTACTATGAGCACTGCTCAGCCCGGAGCAGCAGAGGGACGGCACAGCACAGCCCCCCACCCTCCATCCCATCCCTGCTGGTGCTGGCCCTCGGGGCTGAAAGCGCTGGGGTGCATTATGAGCGTGTTACGAAACCACCGATTGCTCAACCACGATTTTTAATTATTATTTTCATTCTAAGCGCTCCATTTGCCCTCTTCACACGGGGTACCACGTGCAGCCCGGTCGCAGCTACTCGGGCCATGCCAGGGCACCTCCCCTCCCGTTTCCCTGCCCACCACTTGTCCCCTAATCCCTCCTTTGTTTCCGAGCTGAGCCGGGCAGCGCTGGACAAGTCCCAGCAGTTAGAAGGGCACATCGGGCACGAGGGTCTATTTCAAGCAAAACATTTGCCTCAGGCCACGTGCTTTTTAGAGCCACTTTTTCCCTTAGGCCATACGCTTTTAAGATCTGATGTATTAAGAACTTCAGTTTGTACGTTCTCTACCTTCGGTTACAGCGGTGCAGAAGGATGGGGGAGGGGGGGGGGAACTCTGTCGATTCCGTTTTGCTGCAGATGCGGCTGGCCCGCAGCATCCCCAGCAGCACGGGGCAGCACGCAGCCTTCGAGGAAGCAGTGAGCTGCCGCGCTGCTCCCGGCATTGCACAATGCCTCGCCCGGTGCCCGATAACGAGCTTCATTTAGCTCCCTGCGCTCGCCCTACTGCTCGGCGCTGCGGGCTTTTTTTGCAGAAGGGCAGAGCAAAAACGGCACCCGCGCTGCGGGCACACCCCGCAAACAGGCGGGCCGCGGGCTGGGGAGGATCGGGGCGGCTGTGCCGGCGCTGCGGGTCAACCACCGCCCGAGGGCCGCGGCACCGACCTGAGGGCCGCCCCGCGCCCTGACCCCGAACTACAGCTCCCAGCGCTGCCGTCACGTGCCGCGGGTCACGTGCCCGCCCGGCCCCTTTGTTTTGAGCGGCGCTGGCAGCGGCCGGCGGCAGCCGAGAGCTCCGCACCGAGCCGAGCCTGCGGACGGCAGCGACCCCGGCCCGGCCCCCTGCTCCTGCTCGGCAGCGGAGAGCGGCGGGAAGGTGCGCGGAGCGGCGGCTGCGGGACCGAGACGGGCGGTGTGGCGGCGGGGATGGGGTGCGGGCAGCGCCGGGTCCGGGTGCCGTCGGGAGCTCCGCGCTCCCGCTACTCCTGAGGCCAGCGGGGCGGGCGGGCGAGTCGCCGCGGTCCGGGGTCGTCGCCGCCGCCGCCGTTTCGTAACCCCGCGTCTCCCCGCGCCCCTCCGTGCCCCCGGGCGGCGGCGCAGCGGAGCCCCGCGGCGCGGATTGGGCGGCGGGCGGGGGGGCGGGGCGGGGCCGGGAGGCGCGGGGTGAAGGTGAGCTGGAGGGCGCGCGTGCGCGCGGCCGCGCGGGGAGCGGAGTGGCGGCGCTGCGCACGTGCGCAGAACTGCGCGAGGGTCTTTGGGGCGCGGGTCGCGCGCGTGGCCGCTCCTCCCCGCCCGTCTGTGCGGTTACCGGCCCCGCGCGGGCACGCAGGGCGGCGACCCGGCCGTGTAAACAGGAAGGTGGCGGTGCGCGCTGGGAGCGGCCCGCGCTTCCGGCCCCGTTCGGGCCCGCGCTCCGTGCGCGCCTCCCGCGTTCCCCGGCTGCGGGCGCGTTCCCGTGTTGGCGCCGCTCCGCCTGCCGAGGGACCCAGCGCGGAGCGGGCTGCTGTGGGCTGGGAGTGCCTCCACGTGCAGCAGCACTCCGCCTCAGGAGCGCCCGCCCTGAGGGTAAGCGGTGAGAGCACTCCCAGCCGCTGGGAGCCGTGCTGCCGGCTGGCTGCACCGAGCTGCTGCTGCTCTCCGGCCCTTCTGCTCGTGGAGCAGCTTAACCGCACAAAAAGGACATCCAGACTTGCCATTGTGCTCACAGCTGTTAGAGCTGGGGTGAAAGGGGGATAATGCAGCAGGGGGAGCGCGAGGTCAGTGCAATATGAAGTTGTTTGTACGCAAATCTCCCTGACATAAGGCATGAGGGCAGAAGCTCTGTGGACCTGCTGGCCTCTGAATTAGGGCTCCTAACTAAGGGCTGTTTCTGGAGGACCTCTGAGCCCGCAGGCAGCGCTGGCTGTGCAGAAGTGGAGGAATTGTTGGTGAGCCCGCTGAACTCAGAGGTGTGTGTGGGAGCATCCGTGTCACAGCCGGTTCTTTTGAGTGCATACTCTCTGTGGTTTGTTTGTGGGCCTTCCTTGCCACCACTTATTGTTCAGGCAAACACACCGATACATTTTGTCCCTTTGAGACTTCTAGAGCAAGGAGCGCAGGATGACCATAGGCGTGTTTGGCAGAGCTCAACATGTGACAGTGTTGTAGAGTCAGAATGGTTTAGGTTGGAAGGGGCATTAAAGATCATGTAGTTTTAACCTCCCTGTCAGCTCAGGCTGCCCAGGGCCACATCCAGCCTGGTCCTGAGTGCTTCCAGGAATGAACCACCCACAAAGCTTCTCTGGGCAGCAGTGCCAGCACCTCGCCGCCCTCTGGTTTAGGAATAAACTCTTATCGTCTAACCTAAATTTCCCCTCTTTTTGTTTTAAGTCCTTTCTCCTTGTCCTGTTGCTGTTAGACTGCTCTTAATTTCCCTTCAAGTACTGGTGGTAGTCTTGTGTAAATATTTGCTTCAGCAAATGTACAGAAGTGATTGGATGAGAATTAAAACGTGTATTCAAAGCAGTAATTTCTTCACTGCGTTTTAATTATTTTTTCTTCGTTGTGTTTTACCCGTGGCACTGTAGTATTTATCCCCTGGAGTAGGTTTTGTTGCATGGATGTTTTTTCGTCTCCCATTTCTTAAAACTGTCAGGGCACTTAAAGAAAAAGACAAAACCAAAGCACAACAAATTGTTTGGTGACCAATAATTTTGTGCTATTCCAAGTTTTGGGCATAAGGAAGACAGCACTTCCTCCAGTGAGCTGTCTTAACCCGAAGGCCTTATTTTCATTTGTTGGTGATTGCATCATGCAGTATCTTTGTAAGTCTTTAACTCCTCACAGAAGAAAAAGCCCGACTCTTTTTTTAACAGTCACAGTTTCCTTCCGTCTCGTGCAGTGTGCTGGTGTCTCATTGCTAACATCAGCCTGGCTTTGTGCTGGAGACTTTCCATTAGCTTCACTGAAACAGTGATTCAAAGCTGTGAAACCAGAATCAATCTTTTAGGGTTTGTATTCGGATCATCTTAGTTACCCTGCAAACGCTTTGCTTCTGCCCATGTTCCTGTGCTGAGTAGTACGGAATTGACTGCAGATGAAGCTGAGTGTTAGCAGCAGAGCTGGTGAGGTGGCGATAGCGATGGCAGCAGCAGCTGTTGTTGTTCTTGGTTTTTATGTGGCCTGCGTCATCACGGGCAGAGTGGTTGGGAAATAAATTCCTCCGACAGAATATCTGTTGCAGATCAGGCTGCCTTAATGGTGCCTCGTTAGCTGGTTGCCTCAGAGAGATTTTGTTAGATGTGCTCACTGCAGCAGTGTTTTTCAGACAGTGCAATGACAACTGAACCTGTTTTAATTCAGATTAGATGAAGTATTCTGTAGAATAAAGGAGACCTACTGGGAATCTGCCTTGTAAACATGTGTGAAAGGTTTTATATGGAAAGATAGAAACATCTTCTCTCAGCGAGTAGGTAGATGTATAGCATACCTTCCTGGTCTTTGTAGAGATGGTGCCTTTTGAAGGTGCTGTGTTTATTTAAGGTAAGAAAGAATAGTTGATTGTGTTCTATATTAAACAGTGGTGCAGGAAGTTTGGATTGGGTAATTGCAGCTCTAAAGATGCTAACGTGTCAGGAAATAAAATCTGTGTTGGGAACTGATGTTTACTGACTCTGTGTGGGGAACAAGGGAAACCGAAGCATCTCTGAGATTATTTGCAGGGGAAGAAAAAATCTACGAGTTTTATCCTAGACATACACATAAAAAGTGCATGTGGGATGGTATCTGTGTGGGAGCCACAAGCTGTTCTGCCCAGCCCCATGCTGGTCCAGGATCCTGCTGGACAGGCATCCAGTTGTCTTCTAAAGTTCAGGAGTGCTGATGAGCCGTATTGCTGCCAGATCTGCTGATCTCATTGCCTCCAGTATACAGGACCTGCACAGTCCGCTGTGTTTTCTTCACCTAAGAAGTTAGTTTTGACGTTTATTAGCATTTGAGTATTTTTGCTACTTCAGCACTTTGATAGTCTGTGCTGGGAGGGATGTTGTACATCGTGTACTCAAAACTGGAAAGGGAGCACAATGTTTTTGTAATTGTCTGCTTGTAGTTCTTTGGAAAACTAAAAAATTCTCTTTCCTAAGTAAATTTCCCTGGATCTCTAGTTTCATACAAATTTAATTCTCTATTCAGTGTTATTAACAGTTTACATTTATTATTCTAGCTTAGGTTATTAGTCAGCTAATTTCTAGATATGGGGAATGGAAAAGTGGAAATAGTTACAGTGACATAACGGAAGGCTATTAACCACTAGCAGTGTAAGTATTAGGATATTCATGATCATGGATGAAGGAGTGATTTATCTCAATGGAATTTTTATGTTGCATGTTTTACTACAATTTTTTTTCCTCCCTTGACCTTTTGATTAGTTTTATTGCGGTGCTACACGAAGGCTCCGAAAGCAAGAAAATCCCGAGCTTTGTGCAGGAGAGCCCTTGGTTTCTGTCAGCAAGCTGAGGTCCCATTTCACTTATCTCGAGCTCTAATCCTATGGCAGTGGTGCTGGGATGTTGCCTTGACACCTCTTCTATGTATAGTACACAAATAGTATGCGGAGTGCAGTTTGTGTTGAACATGTGACAGGTGGTGCTGCCTTGCCCTGCACAAGGTCGCTCAGTGATACCGGGTCACCCCTAGTAAGGGTGAATAGCTGTAGTGGCTTTGTCTGCACGAGTGTCTTGGCTGTTTATCGTGATGAAATAAAGAACATGTCAGACTGACTGCTGAAGTGTTTTCAATTTTTCAGACTGTAGCACTGTGGAGAAGCTCAGCGAACTTTTCTCAATGACTCTATAGCCAACTGATGTAACAATGGTACTAATATTGGGACGCAGACTGAACAGAGAGGATAGTGGGATACGAGATTCCCCTGCAACCAAGCGGAAAGTTTTTGAAATGGACCCAAAGTCGTTGTCAGGCCCTGAGTTTTTTGACTTCTCCTCGGGATCGTCGCACGCCGAAAGCATTCTGCAGATCTTCAATGAGTTCCGAGACAGCCGGCTGTTCACGGACGTCATCATCTGCGTGGAGGGCCGGGAGTTCCCCTGCCACCGCGCGGTGCTCTCAGCCTGCAGCAGCTACTTCAGAGCCATGTTCTGCAACGACCACCGAGAGAGCAGGGAGATGCTAGTGGAGATCAATGGCATTTTAGCTGAAGCTATGGATTGCTTCTTGCAGTACGTGTACACTGGCAAGGTGAAAATCACTACGGAGAACGTGCAGTATCTCTTTGAAACATCAAGCCTCTTTCAGATCAGCGTTCTGCGTGATGCCTGTGCCAAGTTCCTGGAAGAACAGCTGGACCCTTGCAATTGCCTGGGCATCCAGCGCTTCGCAGACACGCACTCGCTCAAGACGCTGTTCACCAAGTGCAGGAACTTTGCACTGCAGACATTTGAGGACGTGTCCCAGCACGAAGAGTTCCTCGAGCTGGGCAAAGATGAGCTGATCGATTACATCTGCAGCGATGAACTGGTGATCACAAAGGAGGAGATGGTGTTTGAAGCTGTCATGCGCTGGGTGTACCGGGCGGTTGAGCTGCGAAGACCAGTGTTACACGAGCTGCTGACACACGTCAGGCTCCCGTTGTTACATCCCAACTACTTCGTTCAGACTGTGGAAGTGGACCAGCTGATTCAGAATTCCCCAGAGTGCTATCAGCTGCTGCACGAAGCCAGGAGGTACCATATCCTTGGGAATGAGATGATGTCTCCCAGGACTAGGCCACGCAGGTGAGGAAATAGATTTTTGATACGACTTGATACACGCTCCCAATAAAAAAGTTCTTTGCAGATTGTCTTGTTTTGCATTCTGTAGCACTGCATTTATACTTATGTACTTTCCCACATGTGCCTAGAAAATAGAAATAAGGGAAGCTTTTCACAGATAAGTGAAGGCACTGTACGTTGTGAGGTTAATGTTTGCTTGATGTTACCTTGTCATGCAGTGGCAGCATCTTGAAATCTTAACTTTCTATGCTATAGCAAGTAAACAGTTCAATTTCCTGACCTTTCTGTTCCATCACATAAGTGTGGAGTGTATTACAAACAGTATGGATGGGGATATATATATATACAGAGGATTTACTTGTTACGTAGTAAAATGCTTTAAAAAACTGCAGTAGGCATCAGAACAACAGGACTTAGCTATTAAGAAGTAATATATTTTAGTTTTAGGGAATTATGAAACAGTTCCTGAAATATTTAATGCCTGAAATATTCCTGAAATATTCCATGACGTTTTAATAATCCAGAGTTAGTGCTACTTAATGATGTGTTACAAAAGCACAAACAGTGACAGAGTTTGTGAGAGGAACACTATTAATGGTGGTTAGGATCTTTTCCCCCCACCCCAAGTATTTTCCCAGTAAAAGCCTTACCTCTGTGTGCTAGTTGACACAGTGATTTATCATTACCTCCAGCTGATTTAAACTGCAGTTTTAAGATCAAGTGCTCTATGAAGATGGTGCTCTGTATGAGCCCTGTGCAGCTCTGCTGTCAGCTTTTTAGAGCTGTGCAGTGCCACGGAGGGTCTGTCAGCTTTTGGTTTGCTGAAGTTCAGAGCTGGGGAATAGTGGTTTCTGAGGTGTTCCTGGGTCAGGTCTGAGGGAGCTGTGGTGATGTCTCTGTAGCATTCCAGTTTGCAAATGACATACCTTGCCTTAGGCAGGTGATTTCAGACTGCCTCATGTTTCTTCCTGCTAGGCCTAATAAGCAGCAGCGTGAATCTGAGTAGGCAGGAGCAAGAGAAGTCATTAAAAGAGAGAAAATCTGGCTGTCCTCCCAGCAGAAATTATTTCCCCTTTTCTAGATTACATTCATGGAATAGCTGTTTGTCGTTTGTTTCTGCCTATTTCTTTGCCTATTTGTTTCGGTTGCCTATAGCAAAAAGAGATGATGTTTTAAAACAGTTACCAGGTCTCCCCTTGCCCACGTTTTCATCACAGCTTTTCTGGGCATTTCTTCAAGGTTTGTTTGGGGAGCAGAGGACGTTGGAGAGATCTTTTATTTCTTTACTTCCTGCAATTCCTTTTTTAATACCAACTCTTTCTAAAAGGAAATAAGCATCAGAACCTCCTAAGCAATTGTTTTGACTGAAACAAATCCCAATTCCTTGTATGGATGTGTACGAAGATAAAGTGTGGTCTACCCATTTTTTAAAGCCCAGTGTGGATTGTGTTTTCTCTGTTTTTTTTTTCCTTTCTTTTGGAAGCTAGTGAAGAGGTACCTGAAGCACACAGCTTAAAACATGGGGTGACCAGCTCGCTCTTTCAGTGCTGTATGCCTCCAGACACGGTTGACAGGCACATGTTCCTGCTGGAAGTTCTTTGCAGTTGTGCACCTGCAAAGACACAGTGACATCTTAAGGCTGAATTTTGCTTGTCCCCTGCTGGCTGTGTTGCACAGCAGGGGACAAGCGTGTGCTGTGCAAGTGCTGCTCAAGCAGTGAGCAATAACAAATTTCCATATGCAAAACAAACAAAGAAAAACAGCAAACCAAAACTACCAACCAGGCTCTTGCTGCTCTGCAGTTAGAACTGTCTTCAGATTTTCATGTTCCCATGAATTCCCTTATCACACAGTTCCTCTAAAGCTGTCGGATAAGTGTATGTTCTCTTCAACTGGTAAGAACTTGCTAGAATTACATATATTCTGACCCACCTTTTTTGCCTACTGAGAAATGTGGCTGAAGAAGGTGGATGGCTCAGAGGAGACTGTTTATTTCACTTGATGTTTCTGTCATCCTGTTTGCTACACAAGTGGGTACCTAGGAGAAGCTGTATTTACCTTTGCCTTGTAGTTTGTCTCCCAGACTTAAGATGGTTGTTAATGAATTCTCTGAGGTTCTTCAGTCCAGCTGACACAGTGCTGCTTGACACTGTCCCCTGGGCCAAAGGCCTGCGTGCAGCTCAGGACACCTTGGAAAGCTGCTTCAGAAGTGCACTGGATTATGTGATGCTGTCGGCTGTCTTTCGCTCTCCTTTGTCCATTTGCTCAGCTCTTTGTAACTAGAGGGTCTCCCCTGGAGGTTCTAGCTCACCTCTGTTTTTCTGCTCATGATGGTCTGTCAGGAGGACCCCTTGTACCACTGCTTCATGTCTTATATGGGTGTCACAGCTTCTTCTAACATGCATTCACATTAGTTCATTTGTAACTAACTGTGCAACCTCTACAGTGGTTGTTCAAGGAGGTGAAACAGAGAAAATATTTCTTAATAGAAGAAAGCACATGGCTTACACAGGCTCCAAACCTTTCAGAGGGTGTTCCTTTTTTCTTTGGATTTAAAATATTGTACTATGCTGATATCCCCCTTTAAGAGCGTAACTCTTATAACGAGCCCTCTCCAATCAAAGATTTTTTTGTTCAGCTAATTTGAAAGTAGATGGTGACACTCCAGTACAGTAAACTTTTCAGTAAGTAGAGGGCTTGGTTCTAATCTAAAAAGTAATCAGCAGGCAAATGCTTTTTCAGCATGCAGTTAGTTGATATCTGGGCTTGCCTGTGGGAAGGTTGTGAGACTTAATAACTTGCTCTTAAGAAACTTTTATTTCTCTGGGTAGTGCCTTAGAGGTACAGAAGGTTTTCCTCTCTCCTGAGAGATTCTTTTCAAGAGCTGTTTCTCTTAAAATAAATGCATCAAATAAATACACAGCAACCAAGAACTGGCATCACTTCAAAGCTGAGCAGCAGAAGAAAGTGTTCTCCTGTCTAGTTCAGGTGTGTAAAGTGCCTCCACAGATACAAATCTTCACTGTGTAATCTTTCTTACAGTGCCTTTTTGTAAGATAGAAGGGTATATTTTATTTATGGTGTGGTGACAAGGAAGTAGAAGAGCTAAATAGCTTTGTTTGCAATGCTTCAAAACAGGGAAGTTGTCATTGGGATTTATAAGCTAGTATATATATTTATGAGTTCACGATAGGAAATCTGAGTACAGAGTTTTTTTAGCCCAAACACAGTCCTAAAGCAGGGTGTTTTTTTCTGGTTTTGAGGCAATGCAATGCTCAATAATGATATGAATGGGATCTCTCTACTTATGAGGATCGAAGTTAAAGCACAAAACAACAACAAGGCTTACTGAAAGTACACCTTGCATTATTTTGTTTGATTACTCGGCAGCAGACCTTGAAATAACTGTCAGTGCAAAATTCTTTTTAAAATGCCCTCAAAAGAAAGGATATTGAGGAATGGTCATAGTTAAACACAGGAGCAAATCTCATCCCTTCTCTCCAAATTTGATTTGCTTGTATAAGATGGTTGACTCTCTGCATTAAAATGTGGATTAAAATTTAGTGAATTTTTTTACTACTGTGAACACAGGGTATGTATGTAGTGCAGAAGCATCAGATCAGAACAAGAAGAAGAAGGTGGAACAATAGGAAGTCTCGGCAGACTATCTCATGCTTACTTTCAGAGTTCTAGTTTTCATTTGAGGCTTGAATTTTCTGACTTTTTTTTCCAAACAGTTTTTGAAGACATTGTAATTTGGCCTTCATATATACTAGTGAGTATCTCTTACATCTTAGTTTCTATTTTCCCTTTTTTAGATCAACTGGTTATTCTGAAGTGATAGTTGTTGTTGGAGGCTGTGAAAGAGTTGGAGGGTTTAACTTGCCATACACTGAGTGCTACGACCCTGTAACAGGAGAATGGAAATCACTGGCCAAGCTTCCAGAGTTCACCAAGTCTGAGTATGCAGTGTGTGCTCTACGGAATGATATCCTTGTTTCAGGTGAATAATCCTTGTGATTCCTTCCAATTTCAGCACCTGAGTTGCTGATCCATTTTTGCCAGCCTTCTGCAGTGTTGCTCAGATAACCCTCGGTCTTCTAGAAAGGGTGGATCATGCAGTACAGTGATGGCTTAGGTGCTGAGTCCTGTATGTTAGTTTAAGCAAAGAATATGTCTCCTCAGGTTTGTAGTACCTTTGCCATTTGAGCAGTATGTAAATAAAGGAGGTAGGTGCATGGATCAAAGAGGGGGGATGGGTCATGTTAACAGTGTGCCCCAAGGCACAGCAGCAGTTAAGGTTTCCATTCTGAGTGTCTTATCCAGGTAGTTACACTCAAGGAAGCCTAAAAAGCATGGGGAAAAGCCATTAAAATGCATTCTGATCTCAAAAAAATAATCTAATGTGATATCAGCACGTTGCTGGGAAGGGTTTGCAGAAGTAAAGTAACTTACTCTATGTTTTCATGTTTTGAAATCCTCTGAAACTGACTTTATCAGTCAAGTATGAAAAGAGAGTAATTCCATTGCCCTCTGTAGGGGGACACGACAGTAGCTGATGTTTCTCATTCATGAACTATTAATTCAGATAGGCATATTTTTGTTTTTAAAGGTGGAAGAATCAATAGTCGGGATGTCTGGATTTATAACTCTCAGCTTAACATTTGGATCAGAGTTGCCTCCTTAAATAAAGGCCGATGGCGTCATAAAATGGCTGTTCTTCTTGGTAAAGTAAGAGAAGTACATTTATAATTCCTTCAGCTGGGGTGTTTCATATGTATAAGAAAGTAGTGGAGAAGACATACCTACATGCTCAGTATTACCTTGTTGCATGTCCAGTTAAATCATATTTTGAATGTTCACATAAAGTAATGTTTAAAATAACTGTGCTCTTGATCAGGTGGACACTGTGGAACTGAAAATCCTCAAGGTTTTTTTTTTTTGTGGAAAAAATCATCTTAACAAACCAAAAAGTCTGCTGGGGGTTTGTTCTTTTGCAGGCAAAGACATATCAGAATTTGCCTGTGCTTAAAAAGCGCTCTGAAAATGCAAACTGTTCATGCAGTTTTTAAGAAAAAGCAGTACTGCTTTGTCTCCTCTCTGTTGTTTGGTGTTTTATAGTGAAATTAACCAGCTATATTACTGTAAGAAAATGGGGATTTATTTATGCCTTTTATAAGAATAGTAGTTGAGATCAGCTGACTCTTTTAATTAGAGTGAAGGGCTCTGTGTGGTGTCCCTTGGAGTAAATTCTTAGAGATGGAGCAAGCAGAGGAAAGAGGGCAAGCACAATTAACCATGAGAGATGCCACAGGAAGGAAAAAAGAAGTTTACAAACTGAAAAGTACTTTTGTAAAAACAGAAGAGCAAAGGTGTGTTCAGGTGCCCTGGTGCTGCTGCTCAGTGTAGCCTTTGACAAGCAAAATGCTGAGAAATGCCTTCTTCTGTAAGTGCCACTCAAATAGTGGGTTTGTATTTCTGTTTTATAATAGTGTACTTTGGATGTCTGTTTGCGTTTGTGACTAAATGGAAACCCTCCTGGAACTCTTAACTATCACTTTTAGGCCACATTCTTCTTCCATAGATACGTGTGTGTGTATATATGTACATTTCCCCTAGGTATATGTGGTTGGAGGATATGATGGGCAGAACCGCCTCAGCAGCGTGGAGTGCTACGATTCGTTCTCCAATCGGTGGACGGAGGTGGCTCCCCTTAAGGAGGCTGTGAGCTCTCCAGCAGTCACCAGCTGTGTCGGCAAACTCTTTGTGATTGGGGGTGGTCCTGATGACAACACGTGTTCTGACAAGGTCGGTTAACTGCTTGCATCTCTTCTGTCCGTACTAAGAGAGAGGCTGGTTTGAAAATGGATTGCGTGGAGATCTGTCTTAGTAGGCTTTGAATGGAGTCTGGAGTCAGAAAAATACAAAAATACATCGCAGGAAACAGTAACTTGCTAGTATGCTGTTGCTTTGGTTTCTGTCATGGAGATTGTTGTTGGCTTCAGAGATAAATGTGCCATGTGAGGCTTAAACCAAACTGTTTGGAAAAAGGTGTTGAGTACAGACTATACAAAGAGACTGCTGATACACGTGCCTATATTTATACTGACTGCATTTTCTTGGTAAGGTATTGCCCACCAGGAATTGCTTCCTTCACTGTCCCTGTTACAAACGCTGTGGGTGTGCTGCACTATAATTTTGGTTGAGCTTTTAATCTCAAATGGGTGGGTTTGTTTTCAGGTTCAGTCTTATGATCCCGACACTAATTCTTGGCTGCTCCGTGCCACTATCCCTATCGCAAAAAGATGCATTACAGCTGTGTCTTTAAACAATTTGATCTACGTTGCTGGTGGGCTTACCAAGGCAATATACTGCTATGATCCAGTTGAGGACTACTGGATGCACGTACAGAATACATTCAGCAGACAGGTAATGAACACAAGGCCTGTAAACATCTGAAAGGTACTGATTTCCATGAATATCTTCATAGGAAGTGAACAGAAACTTACTTAAATCTGGTAAAATTGCATCTCTTGATTCTATCCTTGCTTTACTTCTTCATCTGTGTCATAGAAAACCTCAGAGAAGAGGCTAAACTAAAAGATTTTAAGCTGAGAGACAATGTTAGCCCAGTCTCTGAGAGAAGTTCCTGTTGGACAAGAGTGTAACAGTAGGCGCTTTGAAATGTTACCCAGTATAGAATTTGATCACTGTCAAGCTCTATTATATACTTCTTTATATTGATTCAAGACAGTAATATTTAATTTAAAATATTATTTATAGTTGACTTAAAACATCTTTCAGTAATTTATGTTGCATTGAAAGGCTTTGAAGTGTGGTTAGAAATACTGTACAGCACCAAAAGCATCCGACTTGAACAGTGAGAGCTATGTCACCTTGGTACATGGAATGCTTAACAGCATGTGTCCCCCTCAGTAGCAGAGTGCATTTGAGTTGAATCACTTTTCCCTGTTTTTTAAATATCTGTTAATCACATCCTCTTCTGAGATTATTTGTACTTTTCCAGTCCTTCCCTATTTTCTCACTGTTTTCTGTTCTCTTCCCTATTTTACTTTCCTCCTTGCAAGTAAGACACAGCGTTGTCATTTCTCTATTTTCTTAGTTGTGACCCTTTTTTCTCTTTGTTTACTGCTCTTTTTTTTTTTTGTTCCACCTTCTGCAGTCCTTCTGAAATCCTTTCCCTCCTGCCTTTCTTAATCTCAGATATGTAAGCCGTCATCTCTGAGTATAATATTCAGCTGTATTCCACTGCATCCTTTGTGCAAGCTACAGAAAGTAATGGCTTGGACCTAAAAAAGCCCTTTCTGTAGGATTGTGTCACTGCTTTCTCCACACCCTATGCTTTCTGCATTGGCCTGTTGAGAAGGGAATAGTATAGACCAGTCTGTTTACAAACAGTAGTCACAATGCTGTCCTTTTTCTGGAGTGGATGTGCATGAATTGAAATTTCTCTTTTTCAAATAACCATGTATTCCTTTGTGTATTTTGAAACAGGAGAATTGTGGCATGTCTGTGTGTAATGGAAAAATCTATATCCTTGGTGGAAGACGAGAAAACGGAGAAGCCACAGACACTATTCTTTGCTATGATCCTGCAACGGGCATTATCACAGGAGCAGCAGCCATGCCCAGGCCAGTATCATATCACGGCTGTGTGACCATTCATAGGTATAATGAAAAAGGCTTTAAACTGTAATTTTTTTGGAAGAGAAGAAAAGAAAGATGATGGCATGAATGAATCCAGTGGTCTGCTGCAAGACTGATTTTATAAATCTGAATGTGGGAAAATGCCCTTTCCCTACCTAAGTGTCATAAAAAATTGTATCCTGTGCCTTTTTGGGGAGAGGAAAAAAAAAAGGAGGATTAATTTAAGTTAAACTAGTCTCTAGTATATGAATCTATCTAGTATTCAGACTGTGCTGTACTAGTGATCAGATGGTTGTCCTATGTGTGTTTAGTAATTAAATCTTGGAAGCTTTGTAGGGGAAGTGCCTTGACAAGTGCTTGTGCCTGTGTCCTAAGTAGCAATATCTACAAGGTGTTTCAGGTTCTGCTAATTGGAAAAGTACATAGGCAAGTAAATCTCAAAAAATATATAGGATAAGTACCTTCAGTTAAGGAAAAAAAAAAGAAACAAAACTTGTATAGCTACAATTCATATGCAGTGCATTCTTACAAGCAGATTACTTGGCTTAACCAAATAGATTTTATTTCAGATCATGCATGGTTTGGGATTTAAAGAAAAAGCAAAAACATACAAAAAAAAAAAAGACTATTTAAGCTCCATAGGACAAATATTAAATAAATGTTTTCCTCTGAAGAAGAACAGCAACATCTTGGTTGTTTTGTGAGCCAGTGCAACATACTGCAGCGAGGACTGTGTACCTTTACACTATGGACCTTATTCATAGTGTTGTTAATGCTTACCCAAAGTGCACGGCTGCGTAACACGGAAAACTAGTGAGTGCTGGGTGTAGGTATGCCTCTGTGAGACAAACCTGGAATCCTGGTTTTTAAATTCCTGAATGGCATACACGAAGTCTGAAAGTTACTCGGTTCACTCCTTCCTCACTGTGAAATGTCTCTAAACTACTCAAGGAATTAAAAACGAACAAAATCTGGATTCTGCTGCAGTTGTGACAACGCAATAAATGACCTCGTAGTAGAGGCATGGACTCAGTCTGTGTTCTGCAGTCAACAGGTGAGTCTTCAAGATCTGTTGTCTGCAGCGATGATTCGGTTTCCCAGCAGGCGTTCCTTGGTCTTTCTTCTGACAATCACTTCAGCACAATTACACTCCTGTAAAAGCTGCTTGGCCACAGATCAGGAGTTCTGAGAAGATCCTTCGTGTCACTAAAAAAATAGCTGTGGAGCTGTCCATGTAGCCATGAGGGGGTAACTCCCACATAATGTGTTTTGGCTCATTTTGAAGCCTGCAAACCCACATGTATTTCAACCCAGATTTCCTTAGTTAAACGTATTTCTTAAGTCCTCTTTATACTTCTGCACTTGGTCTCTTTATTCTCATTTTGCAGCTGTACAGCTGAGGCACAAGTTCATGAAAACTGAAATAGCACTTGAGAGCTGAAAAATGAACAGGATTTTCTATCGATTTCTTGTTAGTCACCAGAACAGTCTGGAACTCCCTTTCAAAGGAATTCTGACAGCAGCCAGTAGGGAAGTTGATCAGTGCCAGGGCAGAGAGCAGCACGTGGCTTCTGCAGAGGTACGCTGGCCTCAGCGTTCTGGTGTCCACGTTCACTTAGGAGGGTGAAAACAAGCACCATCTCTGGAGCGCCGTTTGTTCGCTGGACTTTCTTCACCATCTTTGTTTCTTCATGAGATGGAAATTCTGACCCTCAGTGAAGCTATGCCAAATTGGGAGTCATCATTTTCAGTGCCATGTGGTCATGGACTTTTAAAGAGCACTGGGAGCTGCACTTTGTGATGCATTAACTTGCAACCTCAGGAAAGGACACGAGTTTCAGTTTCTGGCTGAATACCAAACACTGCTTTGTATACGTAAAGAATATTGATAAAACACAAAATTCTGCATATCAGTAATGTAATGGGATGAACCCTATGTACATTCACATTGCCCTAAGTAGGAAGCCATTTGGTAACCTAAGACAGCACTTAGATAAATGGAATCCTTTTCTAAGTTCGTGTGTCTGCTCGCTGAGTGTTGTTCAAAAAGGTTATTTTAGTGCCTGTGAATAAGGTCCACTGATAGCAATGGTAATTGCCCAGTAACTGATGTGGTATACTAACACTGTATATAACTTGTGCCATCGTTGTAAATGAAAATGTAAAAAGTGATAGGAGCACTTCATTAGAAATGCAGTTTGAAAATATTCTTACTTCCTTCATGTCTGTATTAAGATTTGTGATGCTGATTGTCACGCTAAACTGTTTTTAGGCGTTCTGATTCAGTGTCATTTATGTATAGGTATCCTTTAGTCTGTTTACAGTACTGCACTACTCTGTAAATAGTGAAATACTGCTTTTTATGGTTTTGAACATTCAGTTTAGAGTTGCATTGTATTTTCTTAACAAATTATGTACCGTTACCTATTACTTTTGGAATTGCAAGTGTTGAATGAACTAGTAAATGCAGAAATCTAGATGTAGGAGGAAACTTCTGCTTACAGTTCTTTGGAACCTGTACACAGAGCCAGGTGGTTAGGTGTGGTATTGCTAGAATGGCAGTTATTCATGTAGTTATTTTCCTTAGAGCAAGCAGATGCTTTCTTGCCTTTTGAGTCTAATTTGCACTTACAAGGAGCTCTCTTCGAGCTGTGTTTTTGGATGAACTAGAAAAGAATGATTCAACCATGTTTCCAGAGGGACATGTTATTTAGGAGGTTGCATTCCTGAGGCACCTGTTCTCTGATGCATTTAATTTAGGTATAGATGGATTCAAAGCTGAAACCTCTCTGCTCTGTAGCTGGCTGCAGCTTGTGGGTTGAGCCAGTTGATTTTGTTTGTTTGTTTGTTTTCCCCCTCAGCCAAGGGAGAAAACTTTGACTGTCTTCCACCATAATCAAAAGATTTGCATCATAAATGGTAATATGTTCAGCAGCTCCAGAGCAGAGCAGTCAGCCTAACTGTGCAGGCACAGAGCTCAGGTCTCCCTAGAGCCACACCTAGGTGCACATATTAAGAGCTGTCTAACATCTCCCTCCATTAAACAGTTAATTATTCATTATGCACTTAAAAAGAAGTCAGAGTCAATATTTTCCTTCTGTATTTTGATATCTACAACATCCTGTTCCAAAGTTCATGAGATATGTCCTTCCATTCTTAGCAATGTGATGTAAACTGAAAAGAAAGTTCATGTTTCTTTCATCCTGGCTTTGGGCAGGTTCTGTATGGAAAACGTGAGTGCAGCTGCTGCCTTTCTGCATGTAGCTAGCCCGTGTGTCCCGTTGTTCCTCAGCTGTCACATGTTCAGCACGGCCTGGTAGTCAGTGAGTTCAGCTGCAGGCTCCCTTCTTGCTCGTGCCTATGTAGGCATCATTTGTGGATTCTCCTGTATTACCATTAGACAGCTCATTTCCCAGTGCGGGCCTGGTACGTTTTGTGAATTAAGCTCTGTGCTTTCTAATTTATAGCACCATAAGTCCAGAGTTGTACTGGTTTAGTTTCCAATTGGCACCAGTACAGCTCTCACCAAAGACTGCTTATTTCCACTGCGAAGCACAGATATGTTTAATGCAAATGATGCTGACACGGATCCCTTTGTTAATTCACTCGAGCTTTTTAAACAGGATTTATAACCCTGCAGTGTTCGAGAGGCCGATGGTGTAGGAACAGGAGCTGCTCTCTCTGACAGAAGTGGGGCAGGACGATGCTGGCTGCTCCAGCTTCTTCCTTGAGTAGTGGAGCTCTGCCCTGGCGGCGTTGCATTCTCCAGTTCCCCTCTGCAGGCACAGAAGTGCTTGGAGCTCTCCCTCCTGTGGGCTGAGGGACAGCAGGAGGAGTGGGGCTGTGCCCGTTCTGGCCTTGCTGAACGCAGCCCACTCTGCATGTCCACGCAGTTTGCAATTCCAGATGCTGAAAATCGGTAAAAACGTTTCGTGCTTGTCATTCTCCAAGTTGGAAGGATCTGTGCTTGGGTGAGGTCTGCTCGGGGCAGCACTGAGGAAAGGCAACGGTCTGTTTTTCTTACTGGCCGACAGGGCTAGTGGATCTTTTACGCCAGAACCGAGTTCCAAAGAAAAGAGTTTGTTAATTTTGAAGATCTCCGTGCCTTGAATTCACGTCTGCTGCCGTGAAGAGCTCCTCCGGGACAGCCTCGGCGCGGCTGCGTTCGGATACGCGGAACGCGTTTCCTCGGATGGATCCGAGGGACAGCGGCGGAGCTCCGTGGGCTCCCGGCGCCGGGGCTGGCCGGGTCGTGCCGGCAGCGGGAAGGCGGTTTTGTAACGTAGCGCCATTGCAATAACATTTACCTGTTGCATTTAAGCGTATGTCTCGCGTCATTCTTTGAATAATTTCTTTTAACTTCAACGTACCCAATAAACATCCGCGTTGGAACGGCTGCGTGTTCCGCGTGGGCGCGGGGGACGGGGCGGGTTCTGGGGGCGGGGCCGGGCTCGGGGGCGGGGCTGAGGGCGGGGCCGGACGCGCGGAGTTTCCACGTCCGCCTGCGCGGACTCCGCCCCTGCGACGCGGCGCGCGGTGATGGCGGGGCGGGGCGGGTGAGCGAGCGGCGGCGGCGGTGTCGGCGGCGGCTTTGTGCGCGCAGCGGGGGGAGGGGAGCGGCGTGCACGTGGGCACGGCCCCGCCCCGCCCGCCCGCCCGCGGCCTGAGGGGAGCGGCGGGGCCCGCAGCTCCGCGCGAGGCGGAACAAAGGCCGCGCTCCCCGTCGGGCGCCGCGACCATGTCCGGCGTGAGGAGAGCCCTCGCCGAGAAGGACCCCGACTACGAGGACATCGCGGTGGCGCCCCCCAGCAAACGGCACCGCGCCGCCGAGCAGTCAGGTGCGGGGCGGGGGGAGGGGCGGGGCGCCGCGCGGGGGTTGCGGGGGGCGGGGGTCCCTGCGAGGGCCGCGGCCCGAGCTGCGCCTTCCGTGTGCGCGCACGCGGAGCTGCGTCCCGATCGCGCGCGTCCCGGCTGCCTGCTGTCCCGGATCCCCCTCGGGCTGCGCTGCTGCTGCGGCGTCGCAGAGCTCCGGGGCAGCACGTGGCCGCAGGACGGCTGCTCGCTCTGCAGCTCTCGTACGAGGGCGGGGTGAGAGCTGGGCGACCTTCAGGATCATCGAGTGCCGTCACGACCCAACCGCACTGCCCTCACTCGAACAACCTTCTGCTAAATCGCATCCTTGAGCACCGCATCCAGACGGTTTTTAAACACATCCAGGGATAATGACTCCACCACCTCCCTGCAGAGCCCATTCCAGCCTAACAACCCTGTCTGTAACGAAGTGCTTCCTGATATCCAACCTAAACTTACCCTGGCACAACTTAAGGCCATTCCCCCTCATCCTGTCACCATCATCAGTGAGAGGAGACTAACCCTGTTCTCACTGTGAGCACCTTTCAGATATTGGAAGAGAGCGAACAGCCCCGGTTCCTTCAGTCTCTCCTCGTAGGGCACACTCTCCAAGCCCTTCACAGCCTTGTTGCCCTTCTTTGGACCTGCTCCCACACCTCCCTGTCCATTCTGTACTCAGGTGCCCAACACTGAATGCAGTACTCGAGGTGAGGCCTCACCAGTGATGAGTACAGGGGCAGGATGATTTCCCCAGTCCTGTTCACCACACCATTCCTGATACAAGCCAAGATCTGACCTTCTTGACCACCTGGGCACACTGCTGGCTCATATTCAGCCCACTGTTCATCAGCACACCAAGGTCCCTTTCCATCAGGCAGCTTTCCAGTCACTCCTCCCTGAGCCTGTTGGGTTGCCTGGGGTTATTGTGAACAAAATGCAGGACTTGACACTTGGCCCTATTGAAACTCTTACAGTTAACCTTGGCCCATCCATCCAGTATATCCAGGTCCTTCTATAGTGCCATTCTCCCCTCACGCAGATTAGCACTCCCTCCCAGCTTGTTGTCATCTGCACTACTGGATATAAGGAAGAAGGTTTTCTACAATGAGGGTGGTGACACGCTAGCACAGGTTGCCCAGAGATGCAGGTGTCCCATCCCTGGAGGCACTGAAGGTTGGGTTGGCTGGGGCTCTGAGCACCTGATGGAACTGTGGGTGTCCACGTGCATTGCAGGGGAGTTGGACAAAACTACAGGTCTCTTCCAACTCATACAATTCCATGACTCCAAGTTCATAGCAAGCCCTGAGCACTGCTGCCTCCTGCTCTTTTGGGAGGCAGCATGGATGCCTCAGGGACATGGCTGTTCCTGGCCTGCCCTGTGGAGCATGGATGTGCTGCCAGCAGCTCAGATGGCCGTCCCCAGGTGTCCCTCTGGCAGCACCTCTGCTCTTCCAGGCCTTACCTGGGCCAACAGGCTCAGGTGTCTTGAGTCTCTGGTTCAGCTCTGCTTCAGGAGGGTCTGCACGAGGCTGCCAGCAGCAGGCTTTCCTCTGTGGCCCATAAGGCATGTGGTCACTTGCCTTGAGCTGATGCTAAGCACAGTAAGTAGCAGTTCACATTACTGCTGCTGCGTGGTGTGGTGTAAACCTGGGGATGAACTGGGCCAGAGACAGTGTGCACAGCGTTCCCAGGCACACAGCTGCAGCAGTACCTGCATGTGGTGGCAACACACATGGGTTTTCCTTTTGCCTCTGATAGCTTTGGTGAGACAGAAGTAAACAAACCGGTCCTGCCTGCATCAGACCTGGCAAGGAACAACCTGCCTTCAACGTAGGCCAGCTAACTAGGGATGCATATGCACCTCTACTATATGCATATTTAAGACAAATTACCTTCTGCAGAAAAAAAGATCCTTAATGTTTTTGTCACTCCAGTTTTTGCCTGGTAACAGTTTAACTTTGTGGTTTTTTGGTTTTTTTTTGGAAGTGGAGCCTCAGAAATAGAAAAATGTCTTTCTTTCTTTTCCATGTGTGGCCTCATGCAGCTCGAGATATTGCTGTGCAGAAGATTGAGACGATTATAAAAGAACAATTTGCCGTAGAAATGAAGAATAAAGAACATGAAATTGAAGTTATCGATCAGGTACAAAGGATTTGTCTTACAAAAGTAGTTAGGATGCTCTGGGCTTTTGGAGGTTGGCGTAGCAGTCACTCTGCATTGTGTGCTCCCTCCTCTTTCTGCAGCGCCTGATTGAAGCGAGGCGGATGATGGACAAGCTGCGTGCCTGCATTGTGGCCAACTACTATGCATCTGCTGGGCTTCTGAAACCCGGAGAGGTAAACACCACGTGGGGAACAGAAAGACTTCGGGCAGTGTTTGTAAAGACTGATGTGTGGGCTGTTGGCTATGCAGCCGATGAGCTGGGATGTCAGTGGGAGAGGCAGGCGGTGTCCCTGGCTGGCCCTGGATGCTTGGCCAGCACAGGTATCCCTAATGGCTGAGGTGTCTGCCAGCTCTTGGTGCTGCTTCCTGAAATGTTCCACGTGGTTTGCTGGTTGTGACAGGAAAGCACCTTGCTCCTCCCATGCCTCGTTTGCAGAGCTCTGCAGGATGGTGAGCAAGTTTCCTCATCTCAGCAGGGGAGAGTGGAAGTTGATGGATTTGGAACTTGTCGGGGGAAAAACAAAATTTGCAATTATGAGCAGTGCCATGAAAGCATCCTCTCTGTTCCCAGGCAGCCGTTCTGGTACTGGTGTGGTTAACAGCCTGGCAGCAGCAGTAAGGCAGAGAAACAAGGAGCTGTCACAAAAAAGATAACAGCTGTATTAAGAAATACAGCAACAAAACTCCTCCTACTTAACCCTCTCGGTAAGGACTGGAGCTCCTCTCCTACGAAGGCAGGCTGAGGGAGCTGGGCTTGTTCAGCCTGCAAAAGAGAAGTCTGTGGTGAGGCCTCATTGCAGCCTTCTTGTAGTTAAAAAAAAGTTTATAAACATGAGGGAAATCAGCTTTGTACAAAGGTAGATACAGGACAAGGGGGGAATGGTATTTACCCAAAGGAGGGGAGATTTAGATTAGATTTCAGGAGAAATTCTTTACTGAGAGGGTAGTGAGGTGCTGGCACAGGCTGCACAGAGAGGCTGTGGATGCCCCATGCCTGGAGGTGACTAAGGCCAGGCTGCATGAGGCCCTGGGCAACTGGATCTAGTTCTTGATCCATTGGCTGGCAGCCTGCCTGTGGCAGGGGGGTTAGAAATTGATCCTTGGGGTCCCTTCCAACCCAAGCCACCCTGTGGCTCTAAGCACTGTGTCCTTAGTGCCTGGAGTTGTGGCTGACATGGAGTTTCACTGAGTCTCCTAGCTGGAGTCTTTTCCCAATAAGTTTTACTTATTTGTTTCAATCGGGGACTTACCTGTTTTCCAGTAAAAATCAGCACTGATATTGAAAACCGTAGGTGTGTACTGAAAACTCAGGTTTCTCTTCAGCACCATGAGAATTTCTCTACCAGGCAAGGGCACTGAGCTTCAGCTGAGCAACCAGAGCTGAGAGAGGCTGCAGCAGCACTGGGCACCTCGAGCTTTTGTGTGGGCAGCTGAAGAATTTGATCTAGGTTCTGCTCTTTTGAAGAACTTATTATCCAATGTCACTAAATGTCAGCAAGAGACCATTCTGCCCCCCGTTCCTTGCTTTCTCTGCCATGCAGGATGTTTGTCCCTTTCCTTGTTGAGTTTCACGTTTTCCTTAATAAAGAAGTATGTTTTACCCTGTAAAGTGTTATAATAATGTGACCTTGTTGTGTTTCTCCTCTGTAGTTCTTACACACTCCTGGCTACTGTAACTGTGTGGTTGATGGCATTTTAATTTATTTCTGAAGCTCCTCATTTGTACCCAAACTAAATCAGTTCTCTTTATTTTTAACTTGTTACTAGCTTCTTTGTGGTTTTTAATGTGGCATTAACTTCTTTTTGTCTCTGTTGGCAATGAATGATTTTTTTTCTGCCTTTGGGAATATGTGCAGTTTAACTTGATGTGCTTGTTATGTAAATACTTTGCAGATCATCTTCTTGCAAGCTCCCAGTTTCTGATCTGTTCTCCCAAACATAAGCAGCTCCTCAGGCCGATGCAGCTGAGTGCTGAGGTGTATGGTTCGTTGTGATTGCACTGGTTGGGTTTTTACTGCAACTTAATGAACGAGGCATTGGTCAGTTCAGTGGATGAAAGAAGAGCAAAATGAGTTGCTTAGTGATTTGTTTTGTACAGGCCTGGAAAACTGATAGAATTTCTCTTTTCCATGTTTCAAAGCCCAGGTTCTGGTTTCAGAACTCCTAAGTGCTGTTGAGCAGGGAGCTGGTTGCTGTGCCTGTGCCTCCTGGGCAACTGGGAGGACAGCCCTCGGGTGCAGGCGGTCCTGCTCAGGGCTGGTGTCTCTCCATGTGCCACTCCCCATCAAGGTGGCAGAAGTTAGATCAGGGGCTGTAATGGAGTAAAAGTAATCCTGCAAGGAGGAAAAAAAAAATCAAGCCAAGTCTTTTTCCTCTCTGTTTGTGACCAGCCCCCGGCACTGAGCTGGGTTGTGCAGGCAGGGAAGAAGTGAACTTCTCCTGGCTGGGGCTGCAGGGATGGCTACCAGTGCATCTGAGCTGACAGTCTTTGGCTTTGTGTGTAGGGCTGAGTCTGCCTGCTGCTGGCAGAGGGCTGCCACTGCTTGTATTCATTCTGCATCAAGTCAAGGTGGCAGGGGAGTAGTGTTGGCCACTGGGATTGCAGGGATTGTTGTGCAGCTGTGTGCTGTGTGTGGAGCAAGGCTCTTGGGAAGCTGTTTTGTCTGGGGCACGCTGGAGGCATTAGGTGGCTGCAGCTCTCCTTGCTGCCACCCAGTGTGTTTCTGGGACCAGAAGGTCTGAAGAAATAGATTCAATCTGGAGTCCTGTTTCTGAAGAGTTGCTGTGAGCTTTTCTCTTCAATTGCACATATCTTTTTTTTCCCACAAGGCAGCTGATGAGGTATTTGTTTTTTATTTGTACGCTGAATTTTTCCTTTTAAGCTTAGTATTGTTTGACATGGGCTGCAGGGAAATAATGTCTCGTTGTGTCTGCCCTCTGTTGCAGGGGACCAGGTCATGTGATGCCACCATTCTTAATCACCCTTCCATCAAGAAGTTCCTGGAGTCACCCTCTCGCTCATCGTCCCCTGCTCACCAGGGCTCAGATGCACCATCAGCCAACCACTCTGAGAGTGACTCTCTCTCACAGCACACTGACTTCTTCCTGGATAAGGACAATGGCAGCCTGGACACGGACGAGCGGCTGGCAAACAGCCTGGACCAGAGGCAGAGCAGAAGTGCTGGCCGGGTAAAGTAAAGCAGGAGTGGTGGTTACGTTGTTGTAGGGCTGTCTGGACTTGATGCTGCCACAGGAATCTGCTTGTGATCTTACCTGCCTAGCTGCACATCTGCTTCTAACCGTCCCCTGCTGAATGCTCCTACCTCAGCTTGGCCTTGCTGTCAGGCTCATGGAAGTGCATGTGAGTGGGCTAAGGAAGGTTGAAGGGCAGCAAGGACAGCATTGGTGTTGGTGCTGTTGCTGCCTGCTGCAGCCCTGGGGCAGGAGATGTTGTGCAGCTCAAGCCAAGGCCTTTATGCATGTGGAAGTTAGGCTGGGAGGGGCAGAACCCGCAGTGAAGAGCAAGACATGTCATTTCCTGCAGAGTTCTTAAGAATCTGGTGAGGCTTCGTGCAGTGGTGCTGCTGCCTGTCCCTGGAGGGACAGGGTGGCTGAATCCCTGGAGAGTGGGTCTGCTCAGTGCTCTGTAGAGAAAGCACCCTGTCACAGGTGGGCTAGCATTTCTGCAACTGAACACACTGTGATAATGTGGCAGGAAAAGCATTGATTCTGCATCCAGCGAGCAGTGTGTCACACCTTGCAAACAGAGCAGCAGCCTGCTGAAGCCCTTAGGGTTTATAGCAGAAAGTGTATAGGTGCTGTGTACTGTGGACCCACCTGTATTGTGAGCTTCCAGACAAACATAGGTTGTTTCTGCACAGGGGGCTTTGGTGGAATAGTTGTATTGTGTGGGTGTAGCATGCCAGTGCATCCTTGGTGGACACAGCACAGAGGTGGCCACGGGGGTGATGAGGAGCAGAAGCCATGCTAGGCTTCTGTCCTGCTCTTGCTGCAGTCTGGGGCATCACCATTGTAACGTGGTATAGTCATCCCACTCAAATCCTCTGCTTCCCATATCACTCCTGTAGGACAGGTGCTCAGGGCAGGACACTGCTCTGAGCTGCATAGAACAGCAGTCCTCAGTCTGCAGAAGCTGCTTTATCCAGCAGGCATAGAAAAACCTCTCCTTTCCATACCAACAGCTCTACAGCCCGAGTGGTCATGGCATCACTTCAGGCTGTCCCAAATGCTGCTTAAGAGATGAGATTGTGCTGCAAGGTTGCTGAGGCTAGTTTTATGATTGGGGTGGATCTGTAGTCTTAACTGGGTATCAGTGACATATTATAGCTGGTTCTATGTTTATTTACATGGAGCTGGATTATTTTCCCAAGCTTGGCCGATTCTTCACTGTGGAGCAACACTGAAGGCCCTCAAGGCAGCAAAGGCTGGGGAATGGAAGGGTTCAGGTTTTCAGCAGCTGCCTGTGGGAGACTGACTTGATTTCTCACAAGAGAAATGGTGCTGCCTTGGCAATGCTTGATTTGATGTTTCAGGTAACAGTGCATGATTTTTTCATACAGTGCAGAGGTGTTGCTTTGAAGCCCAGACTGGAGTCGTAGTTCAGATCCGTGGCACTTTGCATAATGTGCACCAGGCTAAGCCGAGCCACGTCCATGTTGCTGGGCACGGTGTCCTTGCTGCATGCCTAAGTTGCTTAAACGTGCTTGGATAGCAATGTAAGTGCAGTTTAGAGATCAGTCTTTGTTGGTCTCTCCTCTACAAAACTTAACAAAATCTTATTTTTCTAGTGCCAAACAGAATGATGTTTAAGAGGAACATGTGTTTGCCTTATTCTTTTCTTCTCCCCCTCAGGACAGTGTGGGTGTTCCAAGCTCCCAGAAGCCAGGACAGCGAAATGCTGGACTGTCAAACGATGAGACGTCACGGCTCTATGTGAAGAAAACGATTGTGGTGGGCAACGTCTCCAAGTTAGTATCCAGGGCTTTGTGGTGACCTTCATTTCAGGATCGAGCATGTTTAAGAGGTTAAAGCTAGGAGACAAATAAATTGTTGGGCTGTGGCATCGTGAGGTGTTGCCCTGGAATGGCTGTACCTAAGGCTGCCCTCCCTGAGCGGTTTGGCTGCAGAGAGAGGTGTTCTAATAGTTCATATGTTTGGAAGTTTTAAGGTCTGTTTCTAGGGGAGCCTTTTGGCTTTGCTGTCCAGTTAGAAATTCCATATTTTCCCATGAAAGTTTTGAAAAACAGGTTGTCTTAATTGCCATTTCAGTGTGCCCGTAGGGGTAATGTTTGTAACAACAAAAAGAACAAAGCCAACCTCCCTCCACCCCCAAAAAATCCAACCCGAGCTCACGTACTTATCAGAATGAGAAAAGTTTTATGAACATAGAATGCAGACTGAAGAAATTATTTTATTTTTATTTTTTTTCCCCAAAGAATTAAAGGCAAGTGAACAACCAGATAAAAAAAGAAAGGCGAGTCAGGTTCCTTGCTGGTCGGTCTCTCCAATTGCACAGCAATTGCTAATTGGCTGATGAGACTTAATGTTAGAATTGTGTCTTGAAAATCTACCTAGTTCTGGGACTAGAATCAGATATGGATTTTTAAAAATGTGTAAGAATAATTTAATAATATTTTAATATTTATGACAGCAGAGTTGCTGATGTTCTGGAACTTCTTGTTAGCTCACAAAAGGGATTTGATGGCAGTACAGTATTAAAATTAAGCTTTCTTAATGAAGCATGTTTTTAACTGGATGAATTTCATATGGCAGCTGTTCACTAGAATCAACAGGAAATATTGGAGGTGTGGAGTATGTGGAAGGGTCTCTCTTTTTTTTCTGAAGAAGTTCTGTGCAGAACTGAACTGTCAGAATGTAGAATAAGGGGCAGAGGTGCACAGAGACAAGGAACACATGGGCATTTTACTTCCCCTATTTTTTTTTGCCTGATCTTTACCAAAATACTTTCATCCATTTTAGATTTTTGTATTGTGTATGTTTGCATTGCCAGGTACATTCCCCCTGACAAGAGAGAAGAAAACGATCAGTCGACGCATAAATGGATGGTGTATGTTCGAGGCTCTCGGAGAGAACCCAGCATCAATCATTTTGTCAAGAAAGTTTGGTTCTTCCTACATCCCAGTTACAAACCTAATGATCTGGTGGAAGTAAGGTAATAAGGAGTTCTTTCTGCTGTTACTCCGGACTTAGATTTGCCAAACTT
Source organism: Cyrtonyx montezumae (assembly GCF_038088225.1). Classification (NCBI taxonomy): domain Eukaryota; kingdom Metazoa; phylum Chordata; class Aves; order Galliformes; family Odontophoridae; genus Cyrtonyx; species Cyrtonyx montezumae. The sequence goes on along the minus strand of NW_027072056.1, from coordinate 1,149,984 downwards.
ACACTGCCATGCTCCCTAAAAAGACAGAACTTTCCCTTCTTCTCCTGATTCTTCTCTTTCATTTCTCACTCAGACCTCAACTTGTCTTGATTTGCTTTCAGAATAACTGTAAAAATGGATCAGTCAGTTTTTGCATTAAAAAATGCCAAATGCTTGTTGGGTTTCCCTAGTGCCAAAAGCGTTGATCAGTTTCGTTTCACGTTATCCCTGTGAGGTGGTGTACCTGTGTGTTGCGCTGTCTGCTGCACAGGTTGTGCTTGTCAAGGAGGTGTTCTCTGCCTGCCTACCAGCAGTGTGGGAAAGAAAGAGAACTCTTAGAAAGCTGTATGACCTGTAGTTTTCATGCCAAATACACGTATGTTATTAAGTTTTGTCTCTTTCCGAAGTATTTCTCTGCCATAGGCAAATCCATGGCATTGACTTCGTGTTCTGAAGAGCCAGAATCCCATCAGTATAACAATGTTGGTGCTGCAGAAATAGGACAGCTTCTCTGTCCTCTCCCATGCTCTAGTCAGAATTGTGATCTGTGGAGGTCAGCAAGCTCAGTCTGTGTTCACTAACGCAGGAAAATGCCCTGTCTTTCATTCTTGTTGCTTTGGACAAGACAGTGAGAGGATACCTTCAGACTACTTTGTGTTTTTGTGAAGAAATTGCCCTCCTAAGGGTGGTTAGCTGCCTGCCCAGAGGAAAATGGCAGTCAGCCTGGCTGCAGGACTGCAGCTTAATGCTGGCAGAATAGGGAGCTGCCTTTCAGTCAGCCTCAGACTTATCTGAGCTGAGAAGTGTTGGAAGGGCTCAGTAATGATTCTGAGAAGGTGATATTGAGCACCATGAAAACAAGCTCCTTTATAGTTCTGGTATAACGTACTAAATTACACTTGACTGTTATCTTTTTGTGCCTTTCTCAGTTTCCAGCATCTAAAGTCAGTGCTGTTTCTCTTCTATTTTAATCTCCTCTAGTGAATTGATTTCTTCTCGTCACTTAGTCCCACTCATTTCAATGAACATTCTTGTTCTGGACTGAAAACAGCACTTAAACCTCTTGTTTCATTGCATTACAAAACCAAATATATTAAAAAAGAAGTCATGGTGAATTCCTCTTCTTTTCAGATTGGAGAATGACACTGGTGGAGTTAGCTTTTCCTTGCAATCCACACGTTGTTTAATTGGCTTTAGATAAGAGTATGTCTTTTCCCTGCTAGATAGGGAACAGAAGGAAGAGATTGCAAAATGTTACATAGAAAACTCAGCTTGCAGCAGTGTGGTAGGAACTGACTAGGATTGTTTTGTTTGTTTTCAAAACAAATATATTTTTACTTGTTGTTACACAGCCTTCATTTAATGTTTGTGTTCACTGTTCTTTCATCCACCCATTACGGCATCTTCTTCTCCGTCCTCTTGTGCAAAATAAAAGTTGGTTTTCAGCTGTGTACAGAAATGAGAATTTGTGGTTGGATTGCATTCTCTCTGGTGAATAGCAGGCCTGAAGGTAGCTTCAGCTGTCAATTAGACAAGCAGACTTTGGCTTTCTGAGAAAGAGGGTTTTGGAGACTGAGCCCACTGTGCATGCATCTTGTGAACCTTTGTTTGCAGAGAACCGCCGTTCCACCTGACCAGGAGAGGCTGGGGAGAATTCCCTGTGAGAGTCCAGATACACTTCAAGGATAGCCAGAACAAGAGGATTGATATCATACACAATTTGAAGGTATTTGTCCTGTATGCTTCAGAGAAAGGCAGTTAAATGAGCTCCTCCATATTCTCTAATGTCTGCTTGCATGTATGTGCATGTTCTGCTTCCCTCTGTGTTAGTGTCCTGCTGATTCTCTTTGAACTGGAGAATCAGAAGAGATCCAGGAAGGCCTCTCACCGTGCCTGTACTAGAGGCCATGCTGTAGCCAAGAAGCCCAGCTTTGCAGTACCACAATGTTTACCTATTGGTTCCCTCCAGTATGAGATTTTTAGCATACTCTCACTGGCTTTAGCCTGACAGGTTGTTGCAGGGCCATCTGTTTTTGGTAAAGTAATTGCTGTGTCTTTTCTGTTCCTTCTGCACTTGCATGTGTCAGCCACACATTCTGTCTGTTGCTGGAGTAGGCAGGGAGAGGCAGGGATTCCTGTCCACTCTTTGTTTCTAGTCATTCACCTGCCCTATGACATTCAGAAGGATTTGCAGTGTGCAGCAGTTCTGCAAAAGTAGGCCATTGCTTTTGTTTTACTTGTAATTAGCAGTGCCTGGCATTAGAGGCATTAAGTCCTGAGCTTGTTTATTTTGACATGAGCTGCACGATTAGTTTCAATTAAACCCTACCTGCAATGATGAATTTTTTGCTGCTGTAAATTCCTTGTTCTAGCCATGTATTTGAGTTTTTTTTCTTATTATTATTTACTCACACTGATCTTGAGAATAGAAAAGGATGCTCCTCAAAGGTTACCCTTAGATTGAAAGGCTTGTCTTCCAACAAATGCCACTTCACTCAGCTTTTCTGCTCCCTCTTAATGACAGTGCAGGCCTTGGGTCGTGGTTGGCTGCTTTGTAGAAGGGAGTCCTTAGCGTGTGTATTTCTGACCCTGTGGATTAAAAAAAGAATGTATTTCTGCTCAACTACTGTAGTTCCAATTCCTTTCAAACCATTTTGCTGCAATTTACAGTGCTCTGTATTGCTTTCTCCTTGTTAATGTGAGCCTCTTGCATTGTTTCCCCAGTTGGACAGGACCTACACCGGCCTGCAGACACTGGGTGCAGAAACGGTGAGTAGGGTGGGTGTAATGCCCATCCCCCTTAAGGATGTTTAGAAAGAAAAAAGATGCAAGGGACTAAGCATAGAGCCAGACTCATCTGTTTTCACATCGTCTGGAATGGAGATTCTGATCTGTTGTGAAGGTGAAGTGCTTGTGACACCCTGTACAATGTGATAGTCATTTTTCCATTTCTAGTTCAGGGAAAAGAATTTAACATGTACTACACCTAGACGTCTTGTTTCTTTGTGAGGCCTCTGATAGCAGATGTCTTACTTTCCTTTCTGATGTGCTGCAGATCTTGTACATCAGGAATTTAAATTTAAGATTTTGCCTAGCTGTCCTGCTGAAATCTTGCAGTAGCTTAAGTACAGCTCCTGCCTGAGCCACCTTTCACTACCTTTGTGAAAAATCAACTCTTAAAGCTTTAAATAAAATAAATGAATAACTCAGTCTGTTATATTCCTAAAGATCTTCTATTATTTTTCCCTTGCACTGTAGCGAGTGAAAAATTCTTATTGTGAAACTATATTATTTCAGCTTTTCAGTCTGGAAAAGACATTAGTATGACGTAACATAAATCTAAAAACATTTTTAAAGAGTATACAATGTTGTAGGGTTTTTTTAAAGACCTTACCAAAAAGACAGGAGGCAGGCTGAGCTCTGTACTGGCCCCAGGGGATTGCCTGGAGATGGGCTCTGTGCTCTCACAGTGTTTGCTGTTTCCCTGTGGACACTGTTTTACCAGAGCAGTGTAGTGATGTGGGAGCAGGTGCTCCTGGACCTCTGGGAAGCCTTGCTGAGATGAAATGAGAGTTTTGTGCAGAGCTGGGGGGGAGGAAGAGTTAGGATTCCAGATGTTATAAAGTAACTGCAGTGAAAATGGAGGGCCTGGCTGTTTTTGCCCTCTTTACCTAACTACCAAATTCTGTTGTCACTGGTTTCTCCATTTTCTGGAAGGTGGTGGATGTGGAGCTACACAGACATTCCCTTGGCGAGGAGTATCTCTTCTCCCAGTCTTCAGAATCAGACCTTTCTGATGCTCCAGCATCTTTACCACTGCCATTGAGTATCCCAGCACCAGTTAAAGCTTCTTCACCAATTAAACAGCTGCGGGACTCCAGCCCCGATGCTTCTGGGGACAAAGGTAAAGCAAATGGGTATTGGTGAGATTTGAGTTCTTGGAGCTTTGTCTCTTCTGGATACCTTCTCTTAGTAGTTTTCTTGGCTTAAAGGGTGTTCCCTGCTCCTTGCTTGCCCCAGATGGTTATTTTATTAATGTACAAGGAAAACATAATTCAGAAATTGTAATTGTTTGATTTTGTTTTGTTTTTCAATCTTTATTTTGCTGAGTGAGCTCTGTTTTGCTTAAATTAGTGAATATAGAGAGCATTGCAGTGCATGCAGTTGGAAGAAGGCTGTTGAATGGAATGTGTACCTTTGCATGCTGTTTTCAGAGAGCTGTTAGGTTTCTGAATGTTCTGCAGACCGTGTTGTTTGATAGCCTAGTGGTGTGTTCAGTTATTTATGAGAGGAGCTTTTGGAAGAAAAAAAATCTCTAATGTAACTGAGGTATTGAAAGTACAGAGGAAAAAAGATGTGTACATTTGCCTGAGGGATGGCATCTGCACGTCAGGCTCTTCTCACCTTCCCCTGTAAGATCTGGCAGTGCAGTGCCCCTGCAGTGCATCAGCAGTTGATGTTGAAGCATCGTGTGAATTGCCTGAAGCAAGCTAGGTGCTGGCCTGCTGGACACGCTTATTTTGTGAAATAGGAAAAACTGTGTCTCTGTTAGCAGTTAACTTATTTTTCTGAAACATACAGTGTTAAGATAGACCTCAGTCCTCTGGGCTGGGAAAAAAAGGGAGTCTTTGGTGGCTTACGTGTGTTGGTATGAGAAATGTACTGGAAACAGCAACTTTATATTTCAAAAGGATTGAATGCAGCATGGTTTAATTCCTCTCATGATTTGTCCTGATTCCTGTGTTAAAGAGATGGCTGCAGTGCTAAGCTGAATGATGTGGTTTCTGCCATTGTCATGGCTCAGCAAGAGGAATGTCTGCTGTTTAAGTGCAGTGTTTTCTCATGGTGGCACAGCCAAAAAGAAGTGGTAAAGGAACCAAACATTAAATGCACAGGCTTTTATCAAAACATGATGACATGCAGTAGCTCTAGAGGAGGGATGAGGTCAACTTGCCTCTTTCTTATGCTGACTGACAGTAGCTTCTCTCATCAGGTTAACTGATCTCCTTCCACCTCAGGTAAGACAGATTCGTTAACCCAGGTCATATGCAGTAGTTGGTCTCCTTGTGCTCTTATCCCAGTGAGCATACTGAGAGGTTTCCTGTGAAGGAGGTTCTGCCCTGTGTCTGTGTGGAACCCCAGCTGCAGCCGTGGAACTACCAGACTACCATCAGCTTTTGGTCAGTGGAGGGGCCTTTCCAAAAAACCATGTCCGCACTGTCTGATGACCTCCCAAAGCTGTGATAGCATTTTATTCTTTGATTCAGAGACAGATCCACCAGACTTCTACAGGAGGAGATCCCTTACCACCCTGTCTCCCTTTTCAGCACCTCCCACCAGCTGCTGTCTCCTCCTTTCCTTCCTTTGAGAGTGTATTTGTCGTATCTTAGTTTTGTTTGTGTAGAGAAGCACAGTAAGGCATTGGACCTCTCAGCCTAAGAATTATTTTTCTTCTTTTCCCTGTTTTAATCAGGATTCCCTGGGAATGCTGAAACCGAAAGACATGCCACGTTTTATTCCCTGCCATCTTCAATAGAACGGACTCCCACCAAATTAGCCACACAGAAAGTTCCCTTTGGCTCTCATGGAAATTCAGCCTTTCAGCCCATTGCAGCTAGCTGTAAAATAGTGCCTCAAGGTCAGATTCCAAGCCCTGCAGAGTCTCCAGGAAAATCCTTCCAGCCTATCACCATGAGTTGCAAGATTGTATCAGGTGAATGTTAGTTTACATATCTGAGTGCTTCACCCTGGAAAATTAGAGATGGAACCAGTTGGACTTGTTTTGTGTCCTTTCCCTGCCTGCTTGTGTCTGAACATCAGGCAGTAGGAAGCTAGGATGAGGAGCTAAACACACTTAGTAAAATTCAAGGAAGAAAAAGAAAAGTGTGAAATGCTTCAGGTCAGATTGAAAGCAGGATGAGAGCTTTTATCTCCCTGATAATGAATGATTTTAGGTATGAGAAATCGCAGTCTTTAACTGGACTGCTACCCACAGAAAGGCCCAGGCAAGGGCACTTCTGTGTAGGCTGTTTGTATGTGGGAAGAAGTCATTCTTCTCCCTCCATCTTCCAGATAACAGGCATGGATTAAAAAGAACTTAGTTCTGATTATTGGGCAAAGAATTTTCAACTGTGTTTGCTCAAATGATCCATCTTGTACTTATGATATCTCCTCAAACGGAGAGACTTTGGTCTTCCTCTTCTGGAAGTGCACCCTCTAGATTGAATTTCCAGCTTGCTGCAGTGAGTAATAGGGTGCTGTTTTGATAACTTCTGAACCAGTGGTGGCCAAGGTGCTGATAATTTACTTAGCTGATAGAGCCTTTCCTGCTTGGGCATGATGCCATCAACTGGAAGATAATTTTCATCAGAAAGTTTTAATGTGCAGATCTGAAGGTGAGAGATGACCTGCTTCATCCCTTCATCCTCTCTAATCTGAATGTCAGAAAATGAAGCACCAGCTATTGCTATATGTTTTCTGATGATCTGTTCCCATTTAATTATCCTCAAGTATCAATATGTTTGTTTTTAAATTTCAGTATTTTTCTGTGACATCTTTTAAGTAGTAGTGATTTATATTTGAACCAATGCCACATGCTTTCTTCTTTCTCAATAAGCTCTACTACTAATCTTCCAATAAGCTCTACTACTAATCATCTTCCACTAATTCTTTTTCTGAGTCTGTACAGAAAGCAAGAAGTATAGTGCATTCTATCTTTCTTAATATCCTTGGATTATTCTCTGTTGGTTTTTGCTATTTAAATGTTTCTCTAAGCATTTCTCCAAGGCTCTGCTGTCTGCTGAGAAGCATCACCCTTCCAGGTTCCAGCAGCAGCTTATAAGACATAGGGATTATTTGTGCTCCATTTTATTAGTCAATCGCTGCCAAGAAAGCAGATTTACAAGCAGTTTGAAGTTGAGTGTACTTGCTGCCATCTTACGCTTTCTTGCCTGTCCTTTTCTCTGCATTTCTTGTTTATCCCTTGTGCATCTGTTTTTCTTCTGCTTTTCTCTCCTGCCCCTCTTACACAGAAGTTGCACATGTTTGCCTTCAAGGGCATCTCCTGTCATGAGAGCAGTGAAGAGACAAGATTGGCTTGGTCTGCCTGATGGCTGCTGCTTTGCACAGCCTTTTTTACACAAACTGCTTGGTCCTTGGCTCTGGATGCCTGCACTATGGGCTCCTTGAAGGAGAGCTCAGTTCTCTTCCTTTATTTTCTTGGGAGGACTGGACTTAATAGTGAGAATGATGTTAACCCACCTCAGAATTCAAGGATGGACTTGGTGGCATCCTAAGATCCCTCTGAACCCTGTTTGGCTTGATAGTCAAAGAATGCCCAGGGTAGGTGTGAGCTCTCATGCTTTACACTCCTTTAACTTTCATTTTATATTCTCTCTCCTCTCCAAGCCCTGTGATCTGGCTTAGTCTTGGAAATGCATCCTCAAAGACATTCCTTCTCTAATCCTTTGTTAACGCACTACTACTGCTGTATTTTTGTGTTCTTACAACATTGATGAGATAGAAGCATTGGACTTTTTTTCTGAAGGTTCTCCAATATCGACCCCTAGTCCATCTCCGCTACCTCGTACCCCAACCTCCACTCCGGTGCACATGAAGCAAGGCTCTGCTAGCTCAGTCCTTAACAATCCGTATGTTATTGTGGACAAGCCTGGACAGATGGTTGGAGCAGCAGCCACAAGCACAGGTGTGTAGTGTGACCACAGAAGGCAGAGTGACATGTTCTAGTTTATTCTCCCTTTCAGATGACTAGAGCAAAAGTGGTATTTCAGTCCGGGAAGCTGGAAAAGTACTCAGCAAAGAGGGAGAGAGCGTTGTTTTGCTGAAGCATCCTGTAACGTGGCTGGGAGTATGTCAGAGTTCAGTGTGATTTTATTTAGGAAACAGCACAGAGTGTAGAAGTTCTTCACAACCAAAAAGGAAAAGAGAAAAGGTAGTACAGGTTGTGGTGAGTAGAGATTTAAACAGTGCAAAAGGTGGTTGGGTAAGAACTGTATCTTGGGTGTGGGCAAAGAACATGGGGAGTGTGCAGCAGCTTGCAGGTCTAGTTGTAAGTCTGGCAGAGGAGAGGTGGTCTGTGTAATCAACAGACATTGTGACTGGTGGTCAGGAGCTGCTGTCTGTTTCAGTGCACACTTGTTTTGTGTAGGTGCTTGCTTACTGGTGTCAGGATAGTTTTCAGAACCATGTGTTGAACTGCAGTGTCCCTGTAAGGCAAAATGTTCTTTGGGCATGGCTGGAAAATGTCAGAAGATCCCTTAACACTTTTGATAAGACAGCTGCCGCACTGTGTCCATTGTAATTTCTTCACAGCAGGGATTAGTAGGGAAAACACAGTAGTTGCTGAATGTTTTAAGTATGTTCTTGGGGCTTCTTGGCAATGTTGCTCTCACCAGTAGGGTTTTTCTTTTGCTGCTGCTTTTTCCTGTTTCTTCCCTACCTCCAGTCTGACTCTGTTCTGTATGCATGGTTTGTCATGGTTTGAGTAACTGTATGTTCTCCTAGTAGAGAATTTTATATGAAGAATAGGATCTGTAGAAGCACCAGAGTGTATGATATGTGCAAGTCTGAATGCCAGTGAAAGTGCAGTTTCCCACTACATCAGTGTGATCTAAGTACAGACTGGCCTGAAAAAACTGCCTGCTGCCTCTTCCTTCCCTTGTGCTCCTGCCATTTCACTCTGCCCTTCACAAACCAAATCAGATTGGTGCCAGAGCTGAAAATCAATGCCCTCCTCTCCCCATATCTTTTGTTGTTGGACACAGACCCTGTGTGGAACAAGGGGAATGTGGAACTGGTTTTCTGGCAGCAGTGACTAGGTAGGATTGAGTAGAAAGTGATACTACAGACAAAATCATTGGGTTATTTTCCATAAAACTTATGATCATATTTAAGAGGGTAACATCTGAAGCTTTATGTTTTGTGAAAGCCAGCCTTTACGTATCCCATTGTTTTGAGAAATAGCTGCATAGGTTTTAAATTTAGGTGCAGATTGTAATGCAGCTGTGTGAGAGACTGACCCTGTGTACAGACTGTGGCTTTGGCATCTCTGAAACAAAAGAAGCTACAAAATCAGGCTAGCAGCAGTAACCAAACTACTTCAGGGCATCAGCAGTGGTTTGTATACAATGCTGGTAATACAGGGCAAGTTTGTCACTGGCCTTTACACCCAGACCCCCCGTGTGCATCAGGCAGCAGGGGGCTGCTGTGGCACATCTTTATAGGAGCAGACCCAGGAACCTGTCTTCATCCCTCACTTCCAGTTCTTCATCTTCTCTCCCTTCCTGTGGTTACTCCACACACCATGTCCCTTCTTTTCTAGCTTTCCTTTTTCCTTCCATGCCAGCTTCCTCCAGACCTTCTCAGTGCCCTGTCAAAGGCTAGAGCAAGTTCAGAGGGTTTCTGGGTGGTGGGAGAGGGAGCTACATTTGTGGCAGCAAATTCTAACTTGGGAGCTCGTTTACTGTTCTAATTTCTTGTAGTACAGCTGTAGCCAGTATGCCCAGTCATATGGGAGCTACCTTCCAATTTGCAACAGACAGCTCTGGGTGGAGAGAAAGCTGTGTGGGCTGCAGACCCTCCACGTGGAAGCTGTGCAGTGGCTGGCCTCCTGGAGCTGCAGAACCACATGGGGTTTGGGTCCAACTGAAGGAAAGTAGAAATGGGGAAACTCTTCCAATACTGAAAAATAGTCTTTTTCATTCCATGCAGGTGATGAGACAAGGACCTAGTATATCTGTAATGAAAATGAGTTTGTTTTGTGCCCATGCCAACACCCACTGATGTCCCTCATTATGTGTACCTCATGGACGATAGAGAGTTGAGATGAAATGCCACCTTTCTGGTTAGGAAGGTGTCACGTGTTGAGTGGCACCACTCCCTGCCCTCACCTGAAGTCTGCCTTGTTTCCTGACACACAGGGAGCCCCACTGGGAAGCTGACCAGCGTTTGTCAGGCCTCTCACGGGGCCGGGTCTCCGGTACCGAAGAGCCACGGGAGCAGCTTTGTGACCTCAGCTGTCAAGGTAATGTTCTTATTGGGGCATTCTTCCTATCAAGGGTACAGCTTTCAAAAGGTCTCACCTGTCAAAAGAGCTCTTTTATTAGCAGACTAGGATCTGTTTCACTCTGTTAATGACAATATATGATTAAGCCAGAGGTGCCTACTTCAGAACCTCTATTTGGTTTATTATTTTATGCAGCAACTGTTCCTAGCAGTCTGAAAACAGGTAATTTCCTGGCTTTAAAACTGCCTACGTGTAGAAAAATACCCATGCAAATAGCAGAGTAACTGAAGGTGTAACTGGTGATGAATAGGGTTCATATTCTGATCTGCAAAGCTCAAGTGGTACAGAGTTCATCTATCTCAGGTAAAACTTCTCCCACGTCTTGTACAGGGAAAGGTATTTCTGGCAGGCAAGCAGTGGCAGTGAGGCTCTATCTGAAAGCAGCTGGTGGGTGTGCTGCTGCTGCAGGTGGAAGCTCTTCCCTGTCTTCACAATGCATTAAGCTGGATGTGGAGGGGAAGGTTTTCCAGTCAGCTTGCGGAAAGCAAATTGTTTCACATTTGGAACTGAAATGCTTCCCACATCTGTGAAGAAAATGTGTTGAACATTGCTCTCTGAAGGAATTAGCTTGGAGCACTTTAAATGTCAGGTGCTGGCTGTCTGTTCAGCTTCCGAGAGCCTATCTGTCAGCTGGATTTTACTTAACTATTAAAAATCATTTGTTTTACACTGTTTTGGGGCTGTTATTTTTTGTAAGGTTTTAAATGAGTCAGAGTGGGCATGGATCAGTGTAACAGTTGAGTTCTGTTGGATTCAGTTAAAATCTGAAGGTATTTTAAAAAATAATCTTAACTCTTTAAACAGATGTATTTGATTTATCTATATATGTCTTGTGGTTAGTGGAAAGTTGTCAGTTTCTGGTTTCTTTAAGGGGGGATGTCTGGTAGTTCAGTGTGATGTTACAGGTGGTGTTTCACTTAATGCTGTTTATCTCTTCACTGCATGCTAGTTTCCTCTATGTTTTTTTTTTTATTATTATTTTTTTGTAATGACTTATGCCTGTGTTTCTTCAGTCACTTTACAATGCCTGAAATGCATGCTGCTCTTGGAAGGGCTAGCTGTGCCTCTAACCTTGTCTTCACACCTCCTCCTGTGGTTTGCTCTTGTTCCCTGTGTAGCTGCACAACTGATCTGGTTGAAAGCTCATCTGTTCTCATCTGTATGCGTTGGCACAAGGAGGTCAGGGCTTGAGGGCCTTTTGGTCATGTTCCAACCCAAGGATGGGCTCAATGATCATGAAACCACAGCCTGAGAGTTCGCACTGATTCTAAAATAGTACAATTAATTTAATTAAACAGAATATAACTATGTCATAAAAGTACATTTGACTCTCTACAGCCACAGATTCAAGAATGAAAGGTGCACCATTTTGCAGGTGTGGAAATATGGTTTATTCCATTGGGTACCCCCACTGTTAGTGCAGTTCGTGACTGGAAAGACTGTGCTGTCATGATCTGAGATAATTTCAAACTGAACTTTTTTCCCCCTCCATGGCTTGTTTCTTCTTGGTTACTCATCTCTGAGGTTGTGCCACAGAACTGTAGAATGGTTGAGTTCAGCAGGGTCCTCTGGAGATCATCTGCCCATCTCCCCTGCCCAGGTTGCTCAGGAACATGTCCAGTTGGGTATTGAGTATCTCCAAGGCTGAAGAGTCCACAAGCTCTCTAGGCAACCTGTTCATGAGTTCATTCACTACTTTTAAGATAAAAAAAAAAAGGTTACATTTAAACAAAATGTCTTCTGTTTTAGTTTGTGCTCATTGATTCTTGTCTTTCATAGTGTACTATTGAATGTTGTCTGGCTCAGTCATCTTCACATCCTCCCATCGGGTATTTGTGTCCATTGATGAGAAGCCCACTCAGACTTCTCTTCTCAAGGCTAACATATGCCAGCCATTACCCTGCCTCAGCGTTACAGCTCAGAAATGCTTTGTATACAAAGAAGTTGATGGGGGACCTGTTCTTTTCTTTCATTTGTGTATGATGTGTTAAGAAACAGTTACTACTGTTGGAGGTGCAAATTGACAAAGTTTGCTTCATATGTTGTATTAAGTGTGCTACACTCTTGTTACTCTTGATTGATTTTTGGAAATGTTTTTTTTTGTACAGGTAATTTGGAATTGCCCAAATTGTCTATACCACCCACTATTAGCAGTCTCTTGTTTTATTGCTTGTGTTGGGCATTTCACCAATCTTTGTGCCACATCTTCCTATTTGCAGCAGGAGGATTCCCTCTTTGCCACCATGCCACCTCTTTGTCCCATTGGGAGTCATTCCAAGGTGCAAAGTCCCAAATCAGTCACTGGAGGACTTGGAGCTTTTACAAAGGTATTCCTCTTGGCTTTTGTGCCTGGACAAGGAGCCTGGTATTACCATTTCATGCTGACTTGTGCCACAAACCATATAACTTCCAGTGCATGTAGAGCTTACTGGAACCATTGTGTCTTGCTGCCAGGAACTCTCTAGCGCATCTCAAGAGATGAATCTTAATTTCTTTTTCTGTGGCTCAGCTTTCATCATCTCCTTCATCCTTTCTTCCTTTGAGTCACTGTTGTATTGAAGCTGATATTTTTAAAGACATTATTTGGTGAGAGGCAGTATGAGCAAGCAGTAGTAGATCTGTCTATTCTTACATTTAAGTACAAGGCTCTTACATAACAGTTTCTTACAGAACGCTGTGGTGATTTCTGAGTGTCAGATTTTGCCATTCGTGAGTACATTTCCTTACAAGTTGCCATCCTGGATTTAAGGTTTCCAGTAATACTGGGTGATCCAACTAAAAGGTGAAAGAGTGCTTCCTACTAGTTACAGAACCCCCAGCAGTCTGGAGGGGAACACCTGCCAGTCCAACAGCCTTTCTTAAGTTGCTGATCACGGTGACAAGATTTATGGCTCGTCCAAGATAACCATGTTGAAATGTACACAAGAGAATAATATCTATAACCAGTGCAATATCTATGTCTGATTACAATGTCTACAGCTATAATAACTCTGGAAGATAGAAAAAAAAGACATGTTTTGGGCAGGAAGGTGCTTAGATATTTGAAACATTATAGTGTTCTGTCTCCTTACTGAAATGCAGGATCCCATTAGTAGGACTCGTAGTTGTAATATGACTGTCTGATTCTTTAATTTCTGTGAGCATCTTTCAGATTTGGAATGCTGTCTTAAGTACAGATCCCCTCATGTGCTTGTGTTTTGGGAATAGCCCTCACCTTAGGCTGGGAGGTGAGTTAGAGTTCACCTGGGAGGTGAGTTAGGCGTGTGAGAACCACATCTGAATTACTGTTGTGTGCCTGTTCTTGCAGACAGGCTGTTCCAGAAATGGCTCCCAGTGATTTAGTTGTTTGCTTTTTGTTTGGTTTCTGTTTTGTGTCAACTTTATTATTTTCTTTAAAAGGTGATAATAAAACAGGAGCCAGGAGAGCTGCCCCAGCAACCCCAGGTATCAGCAGCAGGGACGAGCACGCAGACTTCTGTGCAGCAGTATGTCACTGTAAAAGGAAGCCACATGTTAGCCTTGTCACCGCAGAAGCCAGCTGTGAGCACAAGCGAGGGGGCAGCGCAGTCCAAGGTATGAGGCATTTGGGCATCTTTGGTTGGCAGTAAGCCTTCTGTCTTGCTGTTTCCTTGTAACACTTCATGCTTCTCCTGGGGCTGCAGGGTTGGTTGTGCCTTGGGCACAGGCAGCTGCACCCTCGGTAGCACTGAGTAGCTCACACTGCGCTTACCTCTTGCCCTTGCAAAGGGAACAGCATCCACAGGCACTATAGCATTTCACTGCTTGCAGAAAACGTCTGTAAATACCTAAGGAACGGGAGGCAAAGGGATGAGGCTGAACTCTTCTCTGCAGTGTGTGGTGATAGGACGAGGGGAAATGGCCACAAACTGAAGCATGGGAAGTTCTGCACCAATGTGTGTGGGAACTTCTTCACAGTGCAGTGACAGCACTGGAGCTGCACACAGAGGTGGTGGAGTCTCCTTCTCTGGAGACATTCAAGACCTGCCTGGACCTCTTACCTGTGCAACCTGGGCTGGGAGCTGCTTTGGCAGGGGGTTGGACTCGATGATCTCTGGAGGTCCCTTCCAACCACTACAGTTCTGTGATTGTGTGATTTTCCACCCCTCTCTGGCCCTTTGCAGCAGTGAGGAGAAGGCTTGTTCTGAACTGAATCCTGACAACCCAGAAAGTTGGCTGTTGTTATCAGCTTTTGCTGAAACACATCCAGGTCTCTCCATAAAAGGAAGTAAATTCTTCCCTTGGACAGCAGGCCTGTAGGAAAAAAAGAGAGCAAGACAAACAGAGTAGGGGTGAAGGCTGGTCCAGGGCTAGTTTAAGGTGGAAACAGCCCTATGCAAGTGGTTACAGAACTGACCTGACAGAAGTGATGTAGCTTCTCAGGAGATGTAGTAAATGTGCAGTGGCAGGATGGCAGGCATGTCAGAATTTCTCTCCTTTCGTGCCTGTTTTTGCTGTGGAGATCGTGAAATCATGTGCTGACCACAGTGAACTATGAATGGAGGGTTGAACTTTTCATAAGTAAATGCATATTTGCATTGCCCTTTTTACTGCCTTATTTGCCTGTTTGAGCAGGTGTGCAAACTCTGTGTTTGCCTGCAGATATGTCAACACACAAAATCAAAGCGCTCTGCAGATTCTGATTTGAGGCCATGGTTCTCCCAGTGAGTCCGTTCCCACGAATGAAATTTAATCTGTGCATTTCCATGTTTCACCAAAGCAAGCTTTATCCTCAGTTGGAATTAATCTGTTGCTTGTATGTCAGGGAAAAATGAAATTGCCCTGTAGTTTGAATGTATTTAATCTTTTGTGGGTACTCTGAAATCCTGGCTGTGTTTAGTAGCTTCTTGCTCTTTACCTGAACTTGGCCTCTTGCAGTCCAGTTTTGTTTCAGAATAAACAACCTTATGCACAAGTATAGACCTCTAGAAATTATCCTGAAGTGCCTAGGTATGAAGGCAGCATACTGGTTAGGACTCGAGTGGTTGCTCTTTTCCAGTGGCACATCGTCCAGTACTTACTTGTTGCAGGTTGTTGGCGTTCCAGTTGGTTCTGCTCTACAGTCGACAGTGAAGCAGGCGGTGGCTATCAGCGGCGGCCAGATACTGGTGGCAAAGTCTGGTTCTTCAGTGGCAAAGGCAGTTGGTCCAAAACAGGTTGTGACTCAAGGTGTAGCCAAAGCCATCGTGAGTGGAGGTGGAGGAACAATTGTTGCTCAGCCTGTGCAGGCTATAACAAAGGCACAAGTTACTTCCACAGGTGCTCAGAAAAGTACATCTCAAGGATCAGGTAAAGTAGTTTTACACCTTGTTAATGGCTCACGTGGTTCTGTAATGATTCCGTCACCTCTCAAATAATTGTGTGATGGAAAAACTTGAAAATGAATGGAAAGGTCTGTAGTGTGGTGAATGTTAACTTGTTATCTGTAAGAGGGAAGAAAGCACTTTACAGCATGCACTCTTCAAGGAGTAGAGTACTCGGTCTTTTGAGACCTGCAGTTAAACGAGCTGTGTGTGTTTGAGGTGCCCTGGGTTGTGGAGATCAGCAGGATGTGCTGGGGAAAGGGCTAGAGACCTGATGAACTTTTCATGGAGCCAGGTCTCATCTTTCTGTCCTGCCCAGCACTGCGGTCCCCACATGAACCCAGCCAGCAGAAGCCCAGCTGTTCTTACCATGTCTTCCCATCTTGCTCAGTGCCTACAGTTAAGGAATGTGGGCAGAAGCATCCAGCTTGTTTCTGCATGCAGCTGGCTTTAGCTGAGCATGTTAGCTCAGACTCCGGACTGAAATGTGTTGTGTGGCCTGTGAACTCAAGTCAGTCTGCAGATTCCACCACTGTATTTCTTTGGTGGCCATGCAGAGGTTTGGTTAATTCTTTTTTTCTCAGACCTATTCAAAGCATGCATCACTGGTGGATTTTATCTGCTGTTACAACAACTAAAACATGGATCAAAGGCTAGATATGTGCCACTTCCACTACTTTCATTTTGTGCAGATTTCATTGCATGCTGGCCTCTTCAAGCAGTAATTTTGTTTTGTTCCTTCTTTCTAGTGATGGCTACACTGCAGTTACCAGCCACCAACCTGGCAAACTTGGCAAACTTACCACCGGGCACCAAGCTCTACCTCACCACCAACAGCAAGAATCCTTCTGGCAAAGGAAAACTGCTTCTCATACCCCAAGGAGCCATACTGCGAGCCACAAATAATGCTAGTTAGTCTTGCAGGGAAATCTAATGAGTTACATAATGTAATCACTGCATAATTAATGTTTGCTGTTCTTGCTATAACACATCCCTGTACTGTGGAAGTCTGCAGTAGAAGGAAGTTTCTTTGTTGACAACAACACAGTACGTGGATTTTTTTAAGACTGGGTTGTCAAAAGTGTCTTCTGTTTTAGGAACTGCTTAACATGCAGTGTTCCCAATGTCTGTCTTCCTGTGCTGATAGCAGACAGTGCCATTTTTCTCCAAGTTGACAGTGAAGGATTGCCTTTCACTCTTCATTTTGATACGCAGAGAGAGACAACAGCATTTTCATAATGTAGAACTGATGCTGATTTGAATGCTGTTTTGAAAGCTATTAGTTAAGTAATGGAATGAGACCCTGGAGAAACTAGGAGCATAAACTAGCTCTGGAAAGGACAAGATAACTATATCTGGAATAAGAGAAAGAAATAGTTTACAATATTGATAAAAGATTTGACCTCAATCTGTGGACTCCAGCAGAAATACTTTGTTGTTAATAGAGTTTTGAATCAAACTTGTTTTCACAAGTTTCATGTTTGAAGGTATTGTGAAATACCTGGAGAAAGACCATTGCTAAAACTGTCCTGAGGACTGACATTTTTTGTAGTGTGCTGTTGCTATAGGAAATGCTGTTATGAGCCTTCTCTAGAATGCTTCTCTTTGAGTCTGGGGTAGATGGACTGTGTGCAAAGTGTTTGCTTGCAGTTCTGATGCTGGCAGTGGGGGAGAGATAATCAGCTTATTAGGGAAGAAGGTAAAAACCAGTAGCATAGCAGCAGAGTGTCACTGAAAAAGTGTATACTGTTGATAATGGTATTCTGGGTCGTAGAACTCATGATGGGAGCCCCTTTGCTTAAGATTTAGAGGGCAGTCCAACCTGGATAAGTAAATACTCTCTTGGTCCTTGAGGAAGAGCAAATAGTTGTGATTTATGACAGAGAGCCATCAATATTTTTCAACCTTTGTTTCCTAATGGGAGACTGCAACATGTTTGTGTCTATTCTTCTCCTTCTGGGGGCAGAGCATTATCAAAATGTTGGTGTGATTCACCAACAGTTAGAGTTCGCAGTCCAATACTCTGTAGTATCAGAACTGCTCTAGAGCAGCCAGAGAAAGTAAAATGAAGAAGTTGTTGGGATTTGTTGTGTTTCCATGGCTTTCGCTGTAGGTTCATAACCTGCAAAAGATTGACAAAAATACTCTTTATCCAATGAACAGCATTTTCTGTGATAGAAACTTTACAACAACCCTAAATGAGCTTTGTATGTCCAGTAGTCCTCATTCCCCCTGTTTCCTTTTGTTCATTGCATTTGCTGAGCTTTCAGAGAGCACAGCAGTGTGTCTGTGCTGTGCTGTGCTGAGCAATTATGGCGTTTATGCCTACGTGTACTCAGCTACATAACATGCTGCAGCAAGCATCTTGCAGGCAGTTTTCAGGTACTTGTATGTACAGGAGTACTTAGCAACTGACATTGTCTGGTTGCTGAAGAATTAAGCCTTCTGTTCTGGTTGCAGGTCTCCAGTCTGGCGGTTCTACAAATAGTGGAGGAGGAACCCAAGGTACAAGCAGTAACTTGTCACAGCACCTCACCTATACGTCCTACATCCTGAAGCAGACACCCCAGGTCAGTGGCACGAGCACCCTAGCTGGAGCAGTTGGACATTTCAGGCTGCTCTCTAGCAACCTGTGCCATTTTCTCCTCTGTCAGGCGCTTGCTATTTGCTACTTCCATGTCTCTGTCCCTCACCTCCCCTTACAGAGTGGCACTCCTCGTGGCTTGGCTCTTTGCAGGCTGAGAAAGTAGCATGGAATGCTTTCTCGTGGCAAGCAGTGGGTGGTGGCTGAGAGAGAGGGATGAAGAGCCTGTGGTGGCAGGGGAGCAAGGGTCTCCGAGTTAAGAGAGGTGACATGACAAAGATAATATAGAAGAGCTATCTTAATAGGTTGTGTAGGAGTTCTGGAAAAGCCTTGCAGACAGGGGAATAAAGGACTTATTTGAGAGAAACAGCAAGAGTGAGAAAGGAGCAGGAGTGACAAAAGAGGAGATTATGTGGAGGGATCCATGCGTGACAGTGGGTGGATGAAGGCTCTGAGGAAGAACAACTAAATAATAATGTGAAACAGGAGAGGATGCAAGGCCTCAGATTGTCAGAACTGGAGGCATGCTCTCCTAGCTGTGATTTCTGCATGCTGAGCTCTGAATGCATAGCGCCTCTGGCAGGAGTAAATACATTTTGAAGAGAGAAGATAACACTGTTTTGATTTCTGCCTTTTGCCTGACCCAGCAGTAGTCTCTCAGATCTTGCAAGTTAATCAGTGTTTGTCACAAAGAATAAACCTGAAGAGCATGAAGTGTGTTAACATGTAGTAGCTGCCTCTGAGGATACCTTTTTCACCCTTGCCCTTTGCATCTGAATGTGTTCTGCACCAGGAAGGCAGTGCCCAGGTCTGGTTGCAGAATAATCTGTTGTAATTTTAGGGATGCATTATTTTAGAAGGGAAAAGTGCTTTGTGGCAGTGCAGTGCTTCCTGTTTATGGAGGTGGGGGCTCCCTTTCAGACCTCCTGGGGTCAGCAAAGATATCAAGGCTTCACATTTTTTCTTCTTCAGTTCCAAGTACTCGGGATAATTCAGTAGAGAAAGAATGTCAATAGCCTGCTGCTTCAGGTAGTGTTTTTGCATCGCAGAGCACTTGCAGGTGTTGCTGCTGTATTGACACAGCCTGTATTGACGCTCCTAACTTATCCTGTATTGACTCTTAGCCGTGGTTTCCAAGTGCTGACTTATGACTTATTTCTGGAGCAGGGCACCTTTCTGGTTGGTCAGCCTTCTCCTCAGAGTTCCGGGAAGCAGCTCACACCAGCCTCAGTTGTTCAGGGCAGTGTAGGAGTTGGAGCATCTTCGACACAAGGACAAGCATTAAAAGTGATAACTGGACAGAAAACTGCTTTATTTACACAGGTAACTTGAAAATGATGTGTTTTTCTTGCCAGTTGGCATTTAGTTGGTTCAAATATAGAAATCACAATTCCAAAACATGGAAGCTTTACCTTCTGTAGTCTTTTGGGTTTTTTATCTTCACAGTTATGATGATGGCTGCGGTACAAAAGTATACAAAGGGGTTCTTGTCTATGAAGGGATTGGACCATGATTTGCCAGTTTTATTGGTGTTCTCAAAGTGGGTCATGTGTGGGCTTAGGTTGCTAGCTTGTAAACATGCTCTAGGATTTCATAATGATACGGTATTAGAAGAGTGAATACGGGCAGATGCAAAAAGGTGCTTAAATATTTGAATCTAGAAATGGATCCTTTGCTTAATCCCTTAGATATTTTTTAGCTTGGTCATCTTCAAATCTTCCAAAGGCCCTTAGTTTAAAAAGTACTCAAACTCAGCAGGAGTGCCTGACGTTGGCCATCCAAAATTCAAAAGCAGTAGTCACATTTTTGTTTTCTAAGTCAGTTTGGTAATGTTGAATCTGAGTTAGTAATTTTGTTCCAGTTATTCTTGTCATAGAAAAGTATAAAGAAAAAAAATTCTAATAATATAAAAACCCATTTGTTTAAAAAAAGAAATTAGACAAAACACAACAAAAACAGTGTTGCAACTTTTTTACCCTGTGCTGAACTTCTTTTCAAAGGCTGCACCCAGTGGACAGACATCACTGATGAAAATATCAGATGGCTCTTTGAAATCAGTGTCAGCCTCATCCCAGCTCTCCAAACCTGGCACCACGGTGCTGAGAGTATCAGGTGGTGTTATCACCACAGCTGCTGCTCCTGCTGTGGCACTTCCTACAAATGGGGTGGCCCAGGTGAGAAACAGTATTGCTAATGTGCTGTCATGTGCTGCGTCTCTTTTAGTTCATGGCTATTCTTTCCAGCACTGTTAGTTGATCTGCCTTATAATTGTGTTCCAGTGTAGTATGCAGAAACTGTGCTGCTTTTCAGCTGCTAAAATAGCCTAAAATAGCTGTGAAGGAAGAAGGGTAACTTAAAGCTTGCACTGTCTTGCTTTTAATGCTGTTAAAACCGCAGTAGTCAGGAAAGGCTTTATCTGAAACACCTTTTCCAATAATACAGTTTTTTGGCTCTTTAAACACCAGATCTGTCCCTAGCACAAAAATTTGCAGGAGTAAAATACACTGCCTCTAGTAGGGCAGTGAAAGGCAGCTGTCATTAGGCTGTAGGCCATTCCTCTGAGTTCAGACTTCCCACAGTGCTTAGAGCCCAGTCTGTCATGAACACATTTCACAGTGGCCAGGGTTCACTGTCCTCTTGGTTCTGACTGCACTCAGGGGATGTCACTCCTCTCTGCCCTGGGAACTCATAACAGTGCAATCCAGGAAGGGAGGTGCTCTGTCCTGGAATGATGTTGAAAGTAAGATGTATGTGTTCCTAGGGTGAGAGGAGATGTCACCACTTGGTGCAGGTTGCCCACCTGGAGGGAGATGGAGTTCATGAGGTGGAGAGGAAGCAGCAAAGAGGAAAGTGTAGTTCATGAGAAAGGTTTCCCAGCCTTCCTGCTTCTCCTATGGGGATAGTGAAGATTAGCCAAGCTGCAGCTTGAGACCAAGCTGCCTTGAGAGCTAAACCCTGGTGTCTGTCAGGCTTATATCAGTTATATCAGCCTGAAAAGGCTGGAATTTGCTTTAAATGCTACTCGCTTTTCTTACAGCTGTCAGTGAAGCTGCAGAGATTGAAATTTCCATCCACCCTCTTTATCTCAAGCTCCCCTCCCCTGCTTGGTTTATAGTAATGAGTTACTACCACTGATCAGCCCACCTGTCCCTGCCTAGGTCACAGAGCAGCCAGGACAGTAGAGTCTGCTTGAGGACTGAGTTCTGAGTGTCCCAGAGCCTTTCCAGCTCTGGTGAGCAGATGTGGAAAGGCCTCACATCTGTCTAACCAAAATAATAATACTCGCAGTGTCAGCCACACTCCATCAGATTAGTTTTGTTAACTGAAGAGCAGAAGAGTTGTGCTGTCTGTGAAGTTAAGGTGTTTTACTTGACAATAATTGGCAAAAACTATGGCAGTGCATAACGTGCAAATTATCTCAGAAAGACCAATTTTATTCCTGCTTGAAATCCTTTCAGTTAAAGGAAGTATATGGAGGATTTGGGTCGTGTCTAACGTAACAAAACATGATTTCTTGTGTGAGTCAGTGGAGACACCTGCATTAACAGTTCAGCTCCAGTTCTCTCCTGGTAGCTCTGGACTTTAGAGCAGTGGGAAAATATTCCCGGGCCAGGTTTCTTGCCTGGAGTGTTGTCTGCTTGCTGGAGTTAAGAGAACTGGCTCCAGGTACCATCAGTGCAGCTGTGGTAGCAGTTCCTGAGTGCACAATATCATGTTATTTGTTTCTATACTGCACGTACCATCATTGTATATGGACTTTGTGGTAGGTGCTTGTGAATTTGTTTCTTAATGATGAGGGCTTTTGCCTTAGCTATTTCTAGATATTCCCTCTTTTTGCTTATTGTTGAATCATCTGTGAAATGAGAAGGAACATTACTGCTGTCTTTCTTATGCAGCAAATAGATAATGCAGGTTCCAGTTCATCATCTTCTGGAGCTCCTACAGCAAAGACATCTGGACAGCAACACCAAGTCTGTATAAACCAGACTCACTCTGCTTCATCAGCAGCAAGCAAGACTGCTACTTCTACTGTTGTAAGTGTTGCTTCTCTGGTGACTACACCAACACCTGTGACTGGAAAAGCTGCAGTATCAGGTATTAAACTCTGTTTGTGCCTTGCCCTCATTAAAGTTAGAATTGTGTCAAAGTTCTTCAGGTGTCTTCCATGTGAAAAGAAGAATGTAGAGTCATCTTCATTCGTGAATGGGTGAGAGTAGAGTCATGCTTTGTGAACTGTATCTTAGTAGGATAACTCTTGGCTTAGCCAAAGAGTTGGCATCCTATTATGGTGCATTGGCTGCATCTAATGCAAGTAGCAGTGCAAGGTGCCCATTGGTATTGGAGACAAATTTTAGCTTTCATTCCAAATTCTCTGTAGATAGTGCCTTCCATTTGTTCAAGAACGTAGTGTACCATGATGCTTAAAACAGGCAAGTTATCAGAGGTGCTACAGTTTTGATTTGGGTTGTGAAAGTGAACCTCCACTGAAGCTGGAAGAGCTGCTGAAGCAGAATTTGGCTCTGAGGCTTTGCATCCTTTCTGGTTGGCTTGGAAAGGAGAGAGGTTTTGATCAAAAGGGAAAGTGAATGTTTCAGAGTAAAAACCTCGAGTCCAGTGAGGTAGATTTGAGCTGGACTGTTTCAAATTAAGTAAGATGAGTCAATGAAGGTGGACTGCCTCTATGTAGAGGGTTGTTTTCCTTAAGTTCTATTGTCTTGCAGTATCTTCTGCATTATGGAGAGCAAATATAGCAGACTTAATTTGATCACCAAGAGTTAAAATAAAGAAAGAATTCTAACTTCTAATTTACCTTTATGGAGTGTTATGTTCCTTTGAAGTTACTTCTTACTGGGGGGGAAGAGTACAAATACAAAAACAGGGAGAGGCCCTTCATATCATTTACTATGTGACAGTGTCTTTGAAGCAGCTCTTCTCATTTCCTTTGTACACAGACTTCCAAACTCATCCTTTCTTCATCACTTTGTGTTTTTCAAAGCTTGGAAATAAATAACAGAAACTACAATTCTGCATCAAGCAGTTGAACAATTTCCTTTTCACAAAGTAGGAGGTCTTTTTGGAGGCAGTGTGCCATTCTAAATAGCTTTCAGATTAAGGCTGCCATATAGGTTCAAGAGAGTGTCATCTAGATTCCCTTCTGTCAGAGGCAAAAGGAAAGGTTTTGCCAAAATGTGTAGCAGTATATATTTTATTCTATAAATGTAGGTTTGTATTTAAATGAGCCTTAGTATGGACTATAATGTTTAAGAACTAGTTGGGAATGCTAGGTTAGCTTTCTTACACAGTGTTCAGAGTCTTAACTATCTATCTTGCAAAAACAAGGGACGTCTTCACCAGGCCTTGCATGTTTGGTAACTGGAATGCAGTTACATTTCTTAAACCAGAGGGAGATATTAGAAGGAGAATAGAAACTTTCTTGAAACAGTTTATCAGTATAAAACTACCACAGTGAAACTGAGGAATGTGTTCTCAATTTTCTAAAATAAAAGCCTGTTAAATGCCCATAATCTGAACAAAAGTTTAAATAGTTATATAAAATTATATGGCAAATAGCTAGTTGACTAGTGGAAATGGTGGATTTAGGCCCAGGCACAATATTAGGGTGGAGGAGAGTGCTAGGGAACAGGAGGTGAGTGCTCTTCACTCACTGGCCTATGGCACAGCTTGGAGCCATGCTGGTTTCCACCAAAGTGATGGGATGCTGCTGTTGGTGGTGCTCGTCATGCCAGAATGTCCTGCTTGTTCCTTTAGCCCTGGCTGAAGTCAGCACTTTAATTCATTCCTCTCCTTAATACACTTGATAGCTTGATCAGCCATCCTTATTGTAGTTAGTGCCTGTAACAGAAAGACATGGAGCACTCAGTTCAGCTGTGTTCATAACCAGGCTCACTGCACGGGCTCAGGTTCATCATTTCATGGAAGTATGGTTGATTGTGCCCCACTAACTGCAGCTCTTCCTGTTGAGCTGAACTGCAGAGGAGTTTGGCACCGGCAGAGCACAGCAAGGGGCTGAGTCCAGCAGAGCTGTCAGTAGCTGTCTCACCTTGAGCACAAGGAAAGGAGAGGAGAGCTGCAAGTCAAGCTCTAACTAATTTTGTCTTGCTCTGGTAAGGGTGTTCAGCTCTGAGCTGAGCCTGCTTTGTTTGAGAAGTTTGTGTTACATCAAGATTTGCTTAAGATTACTTCAGTAATGAGGAAACTGGCTACACAGATGTCTGGACTATGCAGCATATAAGGCAGCCCAGCACTTCAGCAGTCATCTGTGCCAGCAGACGTTTGTTGGACAGTTCACTGAACTGTGGCTTAATAAGAGTGTGCCATCTTAGTTCAGGTGGAAAGGGAGAGAAGTAACTGGAGATTAACAAAATGGTGTGTTTTATTTAACGTTTTGTCTTCCATTCTTCTTGCAGGGTTGCTAAAAATCCACTCAAATCAGTCTAGTCCACAGCAGGCTGTTCTGACAGTTCCCAGCCAGCTTAAACAGCTCGGTGTAAACACAGCTTCTGGAGGTGTTCAGACAATACTCATGCCTATGAACAAAGGTAAAGGGCAGAGGAGGA
Source organism: Cyrtonyx montezumae (assembly GCF_038088225.1). Lineage (NCBI taxonomy): Eukaryota > Metazoa > Chordata > Aves > Galliformes > Odontophoridae > Cyrtonyx > Cyrtonyx montezumae. The sequence continues at coordinate 1,125,438 of NW_027072056.1, read as the reverse complement.
TGACAGATGGTGTTTGAAAATCCCCTTTGACACAGGGTAGCTCTTGTTTATTGTTGGCCAAAGTGGTCTGAAGTTATAGATAGAAGAATATGTAGCAAGGAGACTCATCCTTAATATTTGCATTGCAAATATTTTGTTCATTTTGAATATGGTTATTTGTCAAAGCTTCTTTTTTTTTTTCTTTACTGTCCTAACTTTTTCCTGTTCCCCTCCAGTGATACAGTCACTTTCTACCAGCAAGGTTTCAGCTGTGACAGCTGTCACATCAGCAAGCACGGTTGTCTCTAATCCCTCTGTGGCATCCATCACTAAAGGTAACACAGAGTTTTTCAGTAAGATAAGCATTGGAAATATTAATTGCTGCTTTCTGTAGGTGGCCTGACTCAGAAAACAAACCCTGTGACTGTGATTTCTTGTTGTTAGCAGGGTTTAAATGAAGTGTAAGAAAGGCACCTGGGGACTGAGAAATTAACAGTAACTTCCTGCTTGACAAAACCCAAAGCATAAGCAAGTACAGGGAGGAAATAAGATGTTCTGTAAGGCTACTGAGAGTGCAGTAAACATTCATTGTTTCAATCCATCGTTGCAGAAATACACTGAACAAACACATATTTTATCACAGTCACTGCTGTCCTCAGAATAGTGGCTGTGGTCAGACTTGCTGGAGAATGTAAGCAGCATTGCTATTGCTGTGTGCAAGTGTGTTAGTGTTCAGAACATCCCTGGACCAGCCAGAGCTAGAAGTCCAATTCTTGCAGAACTGTTACGTGTCTGTCGCATCCCAGATGAATACCAGACTGCCTGGCTGTTCTGAGCTGAACTTCTCTCTCCTGCTTGAGTTCTGTTGTAGATATGAGAAAGTTCACTGGTGCCACTCGGAAGTGCTTCTTGCTAAAACCACTAGTAGATTTCTGTCCAGCTATTTGCTTACTGAAAGGCTGGCATTCATCTCTAAGAGTTCAGTTTAGATCAGGCAGTCGCGTGCAGAACATCAGTGACTGATTGTGCGCGTTCATTTATTCTCAAAGGGATGAGATATGAAAATGCTGAGATTTGGAGGGGGTGCTATGGTGGTTTTCTGTCAGCACAGCTGAAGGGTGTATATTCTTCATGTGCTGTACTAAGTAGAATGCAAACAACAAATTAAATGATGTTATTTAATGAGTAAGACATCTGGTATTATTGGAGTCTCGCTCAACGTGTTGTTTGTCAAGCTGGTGGGTGCTTTTGTCTTTTGAAATGTGTTCTGTTTCTTTGAAGTTAAGATGGAGCCTGATTCAACGGGACAGAACTGTACTTCTGTGGGTACTCAAGAAGGGCAAGCAGCAGTGAAAACAGAAGAGAATTCAGAACTTGGGAACTACGTTATCAAGTAATTGTTGGATTTCTGATCTTAAAAATTCCAGGGGAGATGGAGGTGTCTCTAGGAATTCATGCAGCATTGTTTGACACAGACATTAAATCTTCTGTCACGTGTGCTGTTTTATCAGTACTAATCCTGTTGGCTGGCATTTGTGTCAGATGGTGTTGAAATACTTACTTTGTTAATGGATTTATATTCAGAGAAAGGGAAAAAATATAATCAAAGATTTGTCATTCTTTTGGGGTTTGTTAAATCTCAGGCTGCTAAAACCTCTTTTATCATCCACTGCTTATACAATTCCCATTGCTGTTCTGTGCTCTTACTGAGGTCAAACTGTGCCCAGTAAAATGCAGATTAACAAGGGGGCAGCAGAAATAAGCAGAACTGTCTCTCTTCTTGCCTCTCTAGTCTTGATAAGGTCGTATATTTCCATAATTACCTAATAGGACAGCTGCCTTGGTTCAGAATTCAAATTAAAGAAGTATAATTGGTGTATTTTTTTCACCAATGAAATCCAATGCTGTATTTGTGATGCTCTTGGAAGTACTTTCGAGTGGTCTTTCAGGACAAAGCAGCATCCCATGTGCTGTCCCATATTCCTCCTGGGACAGCTTGTACCAATAGCTGCTGCTTACCCCTCAAAACAGTGTTGCTCCTGGTGAGATGATGCAGGGATTTCTTCCAAGCCTGCCCTAAAAAGTCTGTCTTAACTTTCTTCAGTTTGACAAGTGGAACTGCAGGTGTGTATGCTTAGGCAAGAGGATGGGCTGCCTGAAGTGCCTTCTTCACACATAAATACCCTCACATTAGCAGTGTTGAATGCCTTGGGGCCAGGACCTTGCATTAGTTTTTTTTTTAGTTTTTTGCATACGTTTCATTATTTCCAGCAGCATTCTTCATTGTGATTCTCTTTATCCCTTGCAGCATAGAATACTTGGAGAACACCCAGCAGCTTTTAACAGCCATAGTGAAGAAGGTTCCATTAATTGCTGAAAAAAGTAAGCAGTGAATGACAAGGTTTTTCTTCTTATTTTCAGAGTTTTTCATATGCCAAGGTTTCAGAAATACTTTCAAATATAGCAACAGCTCAAAATTCAGCACTGGAATGTATTTATTTTATGTCTTTTCTTTGTTAAAAAAAAAAAAGTGATAGCTTACATAGAAATATTCAATGTTTTTAATTGCATACCTCTTCCTCACATACATAACTGAAAAGCATCTTCTGTCCTGGCAAGTGATGCACTTTGAACTGGACACCAGGCAGTGCAGACCCGTTTGAGATGAGCTCAGTTAACCAAGCAGAAGCTGGCAGTGCAGTGTAGCTTTCATTACAGGCAATTTGAGCCCCATCCTTTCCTTTTTTGCCAGGAAGCATTTTCAGTGTTTCATGTTTATTGTAAATTTTTGGCAAATCTGTGTATCTTCCTGTGGAGTAGAGTCTGACCCAATAGGACAGACTTACAGGTCTGTGCTGTTACAGTGTGGGGGGAGTGGAAAAGAAGCTTAACCAGCACATAGCTGGTTTATCCTGACCGAGGTTGATGTTGTTTCTACATCCAGAGAGCTGTGTGCTGCACACATCTGTGCAGTTCTCAGCACAGCATTTTATGCTAGTCCTTGGTCCTGAAAGCAGAATCACACTCCTCCTTCTGAATAAACAACATCAAAAGTAGAACTTATTTTATTGATCTTACTGAAACCTAACACTGCTTTTGGTTTTGTGTTTTCTAGGCGAAGATGTTAGCTCTTATTGTGCTGGTTCAGTGGAGCAGTATTACAGCTGGAATATTGGGAAGAGGAGGGCAGCCGAGGTAATCCTCTTCTCTGTTGTTTTGTAAAGTCATTAGTGACACAAGAGGGATTTCTGAATTACAGAACCTTCCATATTGGTGGCAGTCCTTGTTTTCTAAAGCAGACTGTTTTTTGTCTGGTAATGATCCAGTTTGTTGTTCAGAGCCTTCTTCAGGCAGAACAGACTCTGAAGGTCATCTTCCAGTTGATTCCAAGTTAGAAATATTAGAAATGTTCCTGAAATATTTAAAAAATCAGAACTTTTTGAATATTTTTGTGTTGCTATTTTATCCTCATTGTTCCTTCGTGGCGTGGTTATGGTCATGGGAATGTTCCTCAGTGTTATTTATCCATCTTTTTGTGGGATTGTGGCTGCTTTCCATCGGAAGAGGATTTGAGAGTACTAGTACTGAAATGCTTTGTCACAAATTGTCACTTCTACACGATGAATAGTTAACCAGAATGCAGAAGGATCCAGATTGTTTCTTCCTGTTTTGTCCTTTTGCTGTGTACTTTTAAAGGGAAAGTGGTGAAACTGATAAGACCATCTGCTGTTGCCACCATAAGTGAACAAAGTTAAACCAAAATTCTGGGAAGCATTGTTTGCTCTAGTGGATTCCTTTCGTTACACATCTTAAGATGTTATTTAGGAGAGGAGACAGTTGAAGTCAAGGCGAGAATGCCTGGGCCTCCATGTATGTATGTCACTCTTTCTTGGTTTTGATTGGATGAGAGAGCGTTTCAGTGACCTGCCCAGAACTGGCAAAGGTTAGGACAGTGTCCTGCATTTGTTTTTGTCTCTTCCTTGTCATCCTGACTTTTGAGGAAATCATGTTCCTCCTGAAAATCTGGATTATTGTTTTAGATGATAATCGAGCCTTGAGTGTTTCAGCTAGTGTGATAAGCTTTCATCTTGGTTTGTCACAGTGGCAACGAGCAATGACCGTGAGAAAGATCCTGCAGGAAATCGTAGAGAAGCACCCCAGGTTTCACAGCATGACACCCCTGAAGACAAAGCACGTGGTGCAGTGGTGTCGGTGCCACGGCTACACTCCCCCTGACCCCGAGACCTTGCGGAGCGACGAGGACTCCATTGAAGATGTGCTGACACAGATAGACAGCGAGCCAGGTGAGCGTGCAGGGACAGAGAACTTGCTTTTGCCAAAGGCATGGTTGATTAAATTGGCTCAGGAATGGATGTGCTGCCTTTACGGGAGAAAGGATTTCTTACTTCGGGTTTGGCTGTCCTTGTTGTTTTTGTTTTGTGTGGGTTTTTTTACTTTATTTGCTTTGGAATAACATAAGTTGGAGGTTGTGGTGGCAAGCAGACATGGAAGTGAAGCTGTCCCTTGTGCCTGACAAACCTCTGTTGGGTTTCATTGTGCTTTGGGTGCCATTTGTGGACAAATACTGAGAGATGATTCCAGACCTGCAGAGTAATCATTTGTACATGGTCCACAAAATTGGTAAGCGTGTCCTCTGTTCAAAGACTTGCTGTGCAAACTGTGAATGAGCTACAGGTACAAAAGATTGTCTGGCAGCAGCAGCATGAAGCTCAATGGAGGTTAGTTTAACTGCAGAAATGAGATGAATTAGCCTCTGTGAAGCTACACTTGGTGCTACTACAGCTGTGCAGCCTGCCAGATATATAGCTTTGGGATCTCAACACTGTTGTACTATGTGTTAAACATACGTCTGTAGTTTCAGCCATTCTTCTCAGTGAAGCTTCCTTGTTTCACCTGCAGGTAATCTCTTTCCCAGAGCTGAGTGTTTTTCTCTTGTGGTCATACATGACGACAGCTGAAGGTGCAAATGCACCTTTTAATCTCTTTCTCTGGATAATCGGGTCTGCGTTTGTCTGAGAAACATGTCTGTCTACAAGTTAGCTTTTTGAGAGCTGTTTTCCTGGCTCATACTGAATCCGTGGAGGAGAGGTTACCCTTCTGTAACTCCATTGGGAATCTGTCTTCTACCTTACCTTCAAACAAAAATGTATGGCTGTACTTGTCACAACATAAAAGGAGATGTAGTGCTGTGTGGTTCCTACACAGTACAAGTCCAGTTCTCTGTGCAGGTTGAAAAGCATCAAACTGTCTGGACAGCTGTCAAAAAAACTTCTTTGAGAATGTGTTGGAGGTTGTCTTGTTTGAAGTGCAGCCTTCTTGACTGGTGTAGGGGCAGATGAGAGGGAGCACTGAATGAGGGCGTAATGAGAAAATTCTCAATGACATTTCACTTTTTGTTCATCCATATGTTGGGTTGGAATGGCAAAAATAACTCAATTACCATAATTCCTTATCGTATTTCGTATGTGCATCTGTTTGTAAGCAGCTTTCCATAATGTATCATTTGTCTAATTGCTTCTTTTTCAGAATATCCTTCCTCTTACAGCAGTGGTGAGGATCTGTGCCGAAAACTAGAGGATCTGCAGCAGTTTCTGAAACAAGAACCCGAGCATGAAGAGGAAGTAGATGTTCTCAACTTTAGTGAGCCGTTAAAAATAAACATTAAAAAGGAACAGGAGGAGAAACAAGAGGAGATGAAGTTCTATTTGGCTTCCTTGCCTGCATCGGATTTTGTGAGAGAAACAGCAGGGAAGGTAATAAGTGAATCCTGAGCCACTGCTCAACTAGTTGTGGCCTTACGTTTCTTATTTAGCTAGCTTGTATTCATCTGTAGGGGCCTCTGGATGCTTTATCAAGGTTTTGTAAGTGACATACTTAAATCTGACCATCTGTTTTGCGACACTGTGCTGGCCAGTGCTGGCAGAAGTGAAGTGTGCCAGCTAGGAGATAGCTTCAGAGTAGCTGTGTTGCAGAGCTTAGCACTGGAAAGCTGTCCTGGGAGCCTAGAGGTAAGAGGTAATGAGGGAAGAGGTGCAGTAGCACTGTATGCCTCCTGGCCCATCTTAGGAAATCTTCTGGCTTGGACTTCTGCTGCTCCTGGAAAGGGATGCAGTAAACATCATAGCAAGCTTCTTTACAGCTTGATTTTCCTCCCCACTTCCCTCATTTTAATTAGAGCAAAAGAAGGAAAGCGTGGGCTTCTCTTCTTACAACAGGAGGCAAAGGGGCAGGTGGTTTATTCAGCTTGTAGGAAGGAGTGCTCTCTACTAGGAGACAGGTAGACTTTCCTTGAGTAATTGTGGAGAAAAAGAAAACTCTCCACCTCAAATGCTGACACCAAGGGACAAAGCCTTGGTTAGCAGCATGCCTAGCATCTTGTCAAGTAGGTGTTTTTGTCATAGATTATTTCTATTATATAATTGTCGTCTGTTCTGTAGCAAAATATGAGTTGAGTTACTTGGTGTGGTCTCTTTTCTGTCTTACAGATAGGGATTTCCTTTCAGCCTGCTGAGGTACAAAGGAATGTGTATGCATCAGTAATAGAAGATATGATTTTAAAGGTATGAAGTTACTTCACAATGACATTTTCTACAACTGTGTTAACCCAGTGGTGCGGGAAGAAAAATGGACTGCCCAGGGTAATACACAGAGGAGATGCAGAGTCTGATGCCAGTGTGTGTGTGTGTGTGATAAAGCTGGACAAAGAGACTTGTGTATTTCTGTGTACTTCTGTGTATGTGTTTCCAGATTCCTAAGTTGGTTTGGACACAAGATAGTGATTTGCAGATCCTGATCTCCAGTAAGATTCTGGCTCCTTTTTAACTTTGAAAGTACCTTCTTTGCCTGACCTTTCATTGTAAGGGCAAGAGGTTGCCAGAGTTCTTTAAGACTTGATTATTTTATGAGAGGATTAGCTGTTTTTCCCTAAGTACTGTTGAATTGTTTTTTCCCTTTGTTGTCCCTACTGGGAGACTGCTGAGTGCCTGAAGTCAGCAGCAATTCTCCCTTGTATGAGAAGCCTGTCATACTCAATTTTAGAAAAACATTCTGTTCAAAGTTTTGGCAAGAAGCAATCTCTGGAGTTAAGAGTTCTCAGGGTTGGGCTGAAGGCTAACACAGATTATTTTTAGCAGTGCTCTGTTGTATTTCAAGCCTAAGAGGACTTGATGTTGTTTATGCAGACTGTTGCTTATCAGCACATCAGTTTTACAAAACCTAACTGATTCCTTGTATGTATGCATATTTGTATTTACAGTCTCTTACTACAGTTAAAGTCAGATATGGATATATCTGGTTTTAGACACAGTTTTAACCATCAGATTGCTCCAATATAATTGTTGAGTTATACTCCAGCTTTCCTGAGTGAAAAATCCCAGAAACTTCTGCTCTGGTCTTGAGAGAGTCTTAGAAAAGCCAGTAATCCAAACTAACAGTGACTGAGCCAAGTATCAGTTGCTGTGTGTCTGCAGTGCAGGATGGGAAGTTTTTGTGTGTCTTGAAGCAGACCCGGTGGGCAAAGGGAAGGGCTAACAAGCATACCCGAAGTTCCTGGAGAATACCTGGCACCTGCTGTGCACAGAGAAGGTGTGGTGTGTGAGGCTGAGCCTCAGAATGCCCCTTGAAATGCAGACCAGCTGGGCACCCTGACCTGCTTCCTGCAGGATTGAAGCGAGTCACATCTTCAGATGTTTGGTTATACTGATGCTCTAGCAAAAAGCATGTTGCTTTCTCCTTTGCCTAATGCTGTCACCTGATGTTGCCTTTTGTCACAGGCCACTGAACAGCTGATGAGTGACATTCTGCGGCAGGCACTGGCTGTGGCATACCAGACAGCTCCTCAAAACAGGTACAGCACTTGGACTGCTCATGCCAGCACAAAGCCCTGAGCTGCCTGAGGAACTGGATCAGATTTTGTGTGACTTAGGCCACACGAGTGAGGGGGTTCTGTGCTATGGGGCTGTGTGTGTGCATGCTCTACGTTCTGGGAAGATGCAGACCTTAGGAGGGGGTTGTGTGTCATCAAATCCCATAGTGGCAAAGGAGTAGACATTGAAAACTGAGGCGGGATTCTCTTTTATTGCTATGCTGAGAGGCAGGTCACTTGTTTCAGCAGAGCCACAGTGGAAGGACCATCTCTCATCCAGTTGAGGTTACTGTGTAGACAGCTTTCCCTGGCCTGCTAGGACTTCAGTAACCCAGATACTCTTGTTCCTGATAAAAATGCTCTAGAGTGTATTTCACGGATATGCTCTTTTATGGCTCAGATACTGGGTGGTTTTTGTGGTAACCATTAAATGGCGTTTGATTCATGTTTGGCAACATGAAATTGGAATAATTAAGTCTGTGAGAAAAAGCTTAGTTTAATATATACAGTATAAAAATATATGAATATGTGCTTTAATATACATATATATATAAAATGTAAACTAGTGCTTCATTTTGCTGTGCCAATGCTCAAGATGTTTGCCACAGCCACATGGGAGTGGTTCTTCTGTGCTGTGACATTTTAATGCCTCTTTTTTGTCCGTTCCTCTAGCACCTGCTTTTTTATCCTGTTTCTGATCTGTGTTTTTTTCCTCCCCATTAGTCAATTCAGTTACTTGCTGCTTTATGGGTATGTGTCTTTGCGTTACAAAAACATTGTGATGTGTTCCCTGCAGGACTCCAAGAGAGATCACAGTGATGAATATTCACAAAGCCATCTGTAATATTCCCTTTCTTGACTTCCTCACAAACAAACACATGAAGATACTGAATGAGGAGCAGTAAGGCAGAGCAGAGAAGATGCTACAGGAAAAGTGAACTTATGACTGAAGCTGGGATGACAAATCCAGCAGGACACTGTTGTATACATTCTTAGCATCGGGCTACTAGCTTCTTACCTCCACTTAAAGATGCACCTTAAAGCACCGAAATGATGTGCTATTCCAAATCAAGTTGTTAAATGTCAGTGTTTACTTAGTAAGTGTACGTTCAGTGGCTGAACAAATGTCAGTTTGCATCGAGTTGCTCCCTGTGGCAGAGGGGCTCCACGGTCCTGGGCCCTCTGACAGGAGCTGTACTGAAGAGATGAAATTTTTTTTCGTGGCAGAAGTTATGCTTTTTGGTGCATACTACATGCCAGTTGGTTCCCCGTGACGTGGACAGAACAGTTCTGCCTCTTGGAATATGAGAGAGCTCCAGGTCAGCTTTTAATGGTGGGTCATTTGAGTAGGTGTGCCTCTTCTGAGGAGGTGCCACATCGCACCGTTCTCAGCCATCTCAGAGAGGTGGAGTGGCACATGCTCAGTCAGTACAAACAAACCATAGTCAGGCTTGGTGAGATCAGTGTGGCTACTTCTGTATGAGACAGGTGAAGAGTCTGGACAGTATTCAGTGTCTGCAGGGTTGGACTGGCTGAAACCTTTGCTTGCCCTGCAAGTGCCTCCCCAGGCTGCCAGGAATTTTGGAGGGTGTGTGACTAGCTTAGCCTTGCTGTTCCCACAGCATTCACTAAAAGCCAGCTTGGATTTTCCATTGTCACTTCAACTGAAGTTCTGCTGAATTCACAGAAGCCTGATGAGGTCAAAAAAAATCAGGTTTATTGCTTGTGGGACCTCCTCTGATGGCCTGACTGCAGGGAAGTTCTGTTACTCATGCTAGTGCTTCCCTGTCGTAGGAACATCAGTGCTGTAGGAGATGTGTCTGCAGGCTGGCTCGTGACACCTTTCTCAAGGAGTCTTTGATGACAACACCTGGACTGCCTTCCCCCATCGCCCTGTGTCCAGCCCCGTGGGTGCTTGCCTGTAGTGTGAGCAAGCCATTGCAAGTCAGTGGAAGTCCTGTTGGACTGCTGTGCTCTCAGGTGCGTGCAGCGGTGCTGTCAGGTGGATGGGGCATGGGTTGAGCAGCCCAAGCCTCCAGTGCTCTGATCTCAGCTGGGGTGCTGGTCTGCTGCACGACCTTTGATTTATTCACTCCATGCCTCAGTTTCCCCATCTCTGAGCACGGGGAACAGGATACCTACCTCACAGAGATGTACTGAGGCCTCTTACTCTTGTTGGTGCCGTGATTTGACAACACAGAGCCTTTTATAAACATTAAATGGCCTGGAGTAGGAACACAAATCTTAAAAATGTTACCTTTAGGGGCTGGAAGACAGGCTATGGTAACACCAGCTGCGTGCAGGAACAGTGCAAGATGGTTCAGTTAGACAGTGGTGCCGAAGAGAGCTGAGAAGCTGGGTGCAGTTCTCGATCTGCAGAAGGTACTGCGCTCCTCAGGTGAGATGCTGCATGTTGTCTCCATCCTGGATAAAGCCAGGGTCTGCAGACAGGTCCCTCCTAGTTCTTGAGAGCTGCTGGGGCATTCTGGTCTACTTGAATACAGGTGGCAGAGCCTGGCCCTTCAATCTAGGAAACTGATGGATGAAATCCAAAGTGCGTTCAGAGGATTTAGGTTCTCCCAGAAATGCTCTTCTTTGGATGCTCTGGATTCAGAAGACAATCCTGGCTTGTAGGGGTGAGCCCAGCACGGGAAGTGCTTAGCCCTGATGGTTTTTTTGTGGGGATCATTGTGAAGGAGATGAGCGGTGGTGCTTACGGCTGAGCTGTGTGGGGAGGAGTGCAGGGAGCTGGGGCTGCTGGCCCTGTGCTGTTCGTAGGCTGCTGCGAACTCCAAGCCCTTGCTGTGCCCAGCCTCCCTGGGCACAACTGGTACAAAAGGGCATTGTGGAGCTGTCTGTCACTGTTCCTGTGATGGGTCGTGCAGGAGCGGCCTTTTGGGCAGAGCAGTTGTGCTAGGATCTGTGCAGTGATGCACGCGTTCCCAGCCCCCGCTCCTGTGAGCTTCTCTCTGAGACTGCAGCGTGCCCAGAGCAGCTCCTGAGAAGCCTCAGTGTGGGCACTGATTGCACACCGTGCTGTCCTCACCCGTGTCCTGCAAGGAGCAGGGTGTGGGTGCAGGAGGTGTGGGGCAGCCCTGCAGCACCGTGCTGCTGTGGCAGATTGCTGCTGGGACGTTTCAGAGCGCCCACAGGATATTGTGCTGCGTTCATAATAGCATTAGCTGAAGAGAAATAAAATCTGTTCGAAAATAACACACTTGTCCCAGTCCTTCAGATGTAGGAAATGTTTGCAGTGTGTCCTTCGAGAAGTGGTGGGTGGGAGGAAAACCTCATCAGCGAGAAGTGCCTGTGCAAATGGCTCTGGGGGTGGCACAAATGAGGGACCTCTCTACAAACGTTGCCCCTTTGAAATGCTGAGTGTTTGAATCCTCCATGTTTGTCTGTATTATACTGTATAATTGTGTAAGATACGTACGTTTACAATAAATACTTTTACTAGCTGTGGTAGGTTTGTCTGTCACCTGTCACTCTTACGTTGCTCCAAGTCCACGGGATAAGGGGTTCTGTAATGCCCCTCGTATTCATAAACCCCAGCCTGAGCTGGGGGGGCAGTGGGGTTTGGACTGGTTAAAGTCCTCCAACAGAAGGCGTTCTGTATTCCAAACAGAGCAATCGTTAGTGTGCTGCCTGTAACCTTTCCAAGCTCTGCCCATGAGAGCTGCTGTGAGGCAGGGCTTCACCCCAGCGTGCAGCCAAGCTGGAGTTGGGGTCCCACGATGCCTGTCCCTGCTCAGCATGAAACGAATAAGCACATTCTGTGTCGTGGAGGCGGTGAGTTACAGAGCTCCAGGTAGAAAACTTTCCTTTTAAAGGACGTCTCTCCACGCATCGGATCACCAACCACTGCCTCCAGTGTGATTTGCAGTTGAAAAACTCTACTGGACGTGACTGTGAACCCAGAGCAGCTGGGAAGGCAAAGCCAGCGTGGGAGCGGTGTTGGGAGGTGTCCCTGCAGAATCTTTGTAGGTCTGCACTCCTCTGCGGGCATGCTGTGGTGGCAGTGAGCAGCTGTCCTGGCCCCCCCAAGTGTCTGCTTGCTTTTCTTTCTCTCCTACAGCTGGAGGAAGCAGTGAACTCTGCAGCTTAAGCTCAGCACTCAGGGTGCAGCCGTCCTGCTCAGGGGGGACGCAGGGCCACGCTGTCCAGCCAGGGCTGAGCACCCACGTTTTACAGTTTAAAGAAGCATTGGTAAAGAGTCAGTAGCCAAAATATGTCTTAATTTATTAAATTAAATCCAGTCCCCTTGATAAAATACAAGCTCATTATACTCTCAGTTTGTTTACAACCGGGTTGATGCTTTTAGAAATAGGGTGAATTAACAAGGCAGATGGGAGAAGAAATGCTTGTTTTGTTTTGTTTTGTTTTTTTCTGATAATAAAATCCAGGATTCAAACAAACCAAAATGCAACAAAACAGTTTAAAAACATTACAAAGAGATGAATGGAGGGTTTTTCCTTAGAAACACATGCCATGCAAAACCTTTCTCAGGGTTGGAATGCTTTGAGTGCGTTTCTTGAAAAATGAGTCTCCTGAAAAATGGTTTTGGCAAACACTGCTGTCACTGTACATCCTGGGGCTGAAAATAAGGGCAGGGGCCAACCACAAGGCTGCACCACTGCCAGGATCATCACACTGCCACCTGACACAGCGTATCTGTATTCGTAGCTTTTGAATGTAGAAAAGTTTTGCATTCTTTTCTCCAAAACAAGCAGTAGAATCAGGAAATAAGGAGCAGGCTTGTACTGCTTAAGTCTTTGAGACAGAAACTGTAGAGCCACGGTGGTCTGGTGAACGGAGGCTAAAAAGGGATGGCTTCTTAAAACACACGTCTCAGCAGAAGCAAAATCCACAGCAATCTAAAAAAATCAGCTGTAGTTAATGATGGTGAGGGATGTCTTTCTCAGCGATGAGGGATGTCTTGCATTCTGTGTTACGTTTTTCTTTAGGAGTTTCTAAGTAACATTCACTTCTGGTTGCTCCTAGCACTAACATTAACATCACCGATAGGCAGGCAGTAGCGTAGGCATTTCAAGGCAATACTTTCCACCTTGCATATGCAAAGAGTTAATTTACATTTATTAAAAGTAGAAGCACCTCCTCCTCCTTCGAGGATCACCAATTGCTTTAGGTGAAATCCAGGTGCAATATTTACATCCACCCCACAAGTATTCTACACCCTCGGGGGCACGTGCAGCCGGTGCAGAGCTGCCAGCATCCCTGCAGCATCCGAGCAGCTCTCTCCTGTGCTGAGGTCTGGCGATGAGGTGTGTGCACCAGGCTGCTCTACAAGCTGAGGAGTCAGGCAGGTGCTCCCTGCCTGCTTTGCTTTTAGTTCTAGGCCCCTGTCTGTGACTTCTCCCTCCCAGTGCACACAGTGAAGCAGAGCTGCTGCCTGCCTTGCTGCCCAGTCAGCATCCCAGCATGGCACTGGCTGGCACGGCGAGGAACCCGCTCCCTAAGGAACTAGGTCAGCCCTTGCCACGTGCTTTGCCAGCTCTGAATGGAGAGCTTTACAATCTGTGCGTTAACACAGTGCTCAGGGATCGCCTCTGGTAGCGCTGGCTCTCTGCTCCTAGCACTCCCTGTGACAATTGCATAGTGACACATGCAGCCAGAAGCTCCGCCGTGGCACTGCCTGGTGTGAGGAAGGCCCCGCGTCACACGTTGAGAACCCGCGACGGTGCCTGGAAAACAGCGGAAGGATTGGGGGAGAACCTGGTCTTCACCTCTGGGATCTGCTGGGATGAGGGGAGAGCAGTGTTAGTGTGACACTGAGCACAGCTGTGCAGAGCTCCTCAGCCTCCTACCGACCTCTGCCCCCGAATCCCCACACACAAGCAGTGTGCCACGCCATGCAGGACCAGGGCTGGCAGTGCCCTGCTGCAGCACTTCCAGCAGCCACCAGCATGTGCTGCAACCAACACATGGGCCTGCGGCTGCCAGGGGAGACCTGCAAGGACCCTCACGGGGTATGAGCACCTCAGCTCTGGAAGACATGGAGAGGTAATGGAAGTCGTCGAAACTCTCACATCTCTGGAAAAAATTCACCCAATATGCACTGTTGTGCCAAGAATGAAGGGCAGCTGGGTGCTTCCTTAGAGCCCAAAGGACTCGAGACAGGACTGGCTGTGCACTCAGCCCAGCACTGGAGGCATCTGCCCATAAGGCATGAAAGCTTTGCTGGCTGCTGAGGATTCTGACAGTGCCATCCAGCCAAAAAGGACAAAGCCATGGGGAAAGAGCTATAGATCTGTTTGTTGCATTGTGCTGTTGTGTTTTCCATTGCTCTGGGGACGCATCTGATGTGCCGAGCCAACCTGCCAGCAAAGCCGTGGGCTTCAGGCAAGGGGGAAGGTCCAAATGGCCAGGTGTAAACCAAGGGGAGACTCACTCCTGTTACAACTGGTGGTTCCCAGTCACCTTCTCCATTTTGTATGCCCCTCCGTACCCCTCTGTGCCCGAGAGGCTGTGGTGACACCTTCAGCTGCAGCAAGTGGGGTCTTCACACGGCCTGTTGGGCAGTGCCCTAGCTGGCACATGTTTCTATCTGGGATTTCAGTTTTCTCTCTCCCTTCCTTATGAAGTGGAAGAGGGGCTGTGTGGCTCCTCTGGGAGCCCCTCTTTGGATCCTGTCAGCAGGTTGGAAGCACAGGAGGGCTGCATGTCTTAGAATCACAGTACCTCTAAGGTTGGAAAAGACCTCCAAGATCATCCAGTCCAACCACACACCCACCATCAGTATTTCCCACTAAGCCGTGTCCCTCAGTGCTGCAACTCCACGTGTCTTGAACACCCCAGGGATGCTGACTGCACACCCTCTCTGAGCAGCCCGTTCCAGCACTGATCACTCTAAGAAGTTTTTACAAATACCCGGCCTGGGCCTCCCCTGGTGTAATTTGAGGCCATTTCTTCTTGCCTTTTTTGTGTTACCCGGGAGCAGAGGCCAAGCCCCCACCTTGCCACAGCCTCCCTTTGGGGAATTGTGGAGAGCAGTGAGGTTTCCCCTGAGCCTCCTCTCCTCCATATGGAACAACCCCTTACGGCACAGTGGGACAGCCTGCTCCTGCCTTCCTGCTCCCCTGCTCCCCTGAGCACAGCCTCCTGACTTCACCAAGAATCGAGCGCTCTGCCATTTCGTGGTGGCTCTGCCCAGGACAGCCCCCGACGTCCCCATCTCCCTGCAGTCCTCGTGTGTCAGTGGCGTGGCGGGGCAGCTGCCCTGGCAGGCAGCAGAGGAGGGCTGCTCCTCCCCAGCAGTGCCACCCCCCCATCCCACACCGCTCAGGGAGCGCTGGTGAGATTTGCAAATGCTCGGCTTTGCCTGAGGTAAGCGTCCCACTTTCCGTGCTGCGCGTACGCATCGTGTGCAATCCTCAGCGGAGGGGGTACTTCACCATCTGCTGATCAAACATTTCTTCCTCGCGTTCTCCAAGGCAAAGATTTGCTTTGTGCAGGCGGCCTGCAGCACACCCCACTCTCGGGCTGGTGCTGACTGCAGCCCGCCGCTCTGGAGGGGCAGGGTGGGAGCCGGCAGCAGTGTGTGGCCTCATCCCGCACACCCACCCCGGTGACAGATGAGACGAACCCGATGTGTATTTTTGGGCTTTACTCACACTGACTTTGGGGTGAAAAACATGTTGATTACCTTATAGTCTGCCTTGTAACTTGTCTCCTGAACAAAATGGTCATCTGGGATAATGAAGCCTTGCTTTGTCTTTATGGGCTTGGATGGTTTTGCTCCAGTCCAAGGGCGATACTCTTGCCTGAAACAAGACGGCCAAGACAAAAGAGCCATAAAACACAATATATTCACCGGCTGCCTCTGCTCAGCGCAGCTGCAAATCCAGAGGGCAGATTAGTTACTGCTCCCAGTGCTGAGCTTATCTAACTGGGAACTGAGCCCAGAGGCCAGGAGCTCACACAGCCCGGAGATGTGCTGGGCTCATGGGCCGCCCTGATTTCTGCCCCTGGCTCACTGCCTGGCTTACGCTCGATTCCTAAGCACAGCTCCAGCCCCACAGTGCTGCTCCTCAGCTGATCCATGGTTGTAGAGCACAGCCCCGGGGTGCACCTCACCTGGGGACAGAGCAGCAACCCAACCACATCATTGCTGGAAGATGAAGTTGAGGTGTTCCAGTGCCCTGCAAGCGCAGCCTTTCTGCAGGGAGTACTCGGCTGCACACGTGGGGTTCTCTGAGCTGCAGCAGCTCTTGCCCTGCTAGGTGCTGCAGTGTGCTCTGTGAAGCCCTCGGCCCCATGCTGGCCCTGCAGGCTGTCCTCAGCACTTACAGCACTCCTCCATCACAGTCAGCATCTCAGTACCTCATCTTTAAGGCATGGTTTACTCTGCACGACTCGCCACCATTGGCAATCTGAGCCACCGCATTACGGTCCCATTCCTCATTTAAGAAACACAGCTCAGTTAGCAGAGCGGGGGTAACCACGAGAGCCAGCCTTCCTCTGCCAAACTCTTCTGCTGATGGCTGGCACACCACGAGAATTCAGCAGCACCACTGAACAATTCTCACCTTTTGCCCCTTCAGACACAAAGCCACACATTCAGCCCAGGGTCCCTACCAGTGAGGGCTGGGCTATGCAATCCTGCAGGTGAGAGCTGGGACAGGAGAGGGAAAGGAAGAGAGGAGGTGGGATAGATGGTAAAGCCTGCACATGGGAGTGAGGAGGAGGAACGCTGAAGACTGCTTCTGTCTCAGCCATCACCATAGTGATGTCAGGCAGTGCTGGGAGCTGCTCATGCCTAAGGAAAAAGTGGCTCAGGAGGTGGTCCTCCCATCTCCCCTTCCTTCCCTTTTTCCTCAGTGTAGGTTTGGGTTCCTTCTCACTTCAGCAGCCTCCCCAACTGCACCATGCAGCCCATTCTGGTACAGCCTCTCCCCACTGCATGCTGTCCTCACATGGCTCTTCCTCATCCCCTGCTCAGGGCCCTGCAGTGCACAGCCAGCCCAGCACCCAGCCCTACAGCCAGCACAGCACCCAGCCCTACAGCCAGCCCAGCACCCAGCCCTACAGCCAGCCCAGCACCCAGCCCTACAGCCAGCACAGCACCCAGCCCTACAGCCAGCCCAACACCCAGCCCTACAGCCAGCACAGCACCCAGCCCTACAGCCAGCCCAACACCCAGCCCTACAGCCAGCCCAGCACCCAGCCCTACAGCCAGCCCAGCACCCAGCCCTACAGCCAGCCCAGCACCCAGCCCTACAGCCAGCACAGCTTCTGCATGTCCCAAACAGCACAACAGGCTGGGGGCTGCAGGGCTAACTGACCCAGGCAGCAAGATACTTAAGGGTGTAAAGAGAACACTGAGCTTCAATTATTGGAGTTTTACTGATGTCATTTGGGATAAGGATGTTTTAAGTATCTTGCTGGATCAGGGATGAAGCTCTGCAAGGGTGCCCACAGTTTTTCCTAGTGGGAACACGTTGCACTGCACGGCCCCCATCCCTCTGCCTCCCTGATGTGCCCCAGCTCTCCCTGGGGAGCCCAGCACAGCAATATCTGCCTTTATCTTTCTTTTGGCTCTCAGAAGACTCCCACAAAAGTCCCAAGAGCGGTATCAGGCTGCTCGTCTTCACAAATGCCCAGTGAGCATGGTGGTCAGCTCCTTGGGTTGGCGTGACGAGTTAGTCTGAAGGGTCAGCGTGGTGTCAGCGCCATGGGGTCGGTGTGGGGTCGGTGTGGGGGGTTGGTGCATTGGGTTAGTGCAGAGGGTCAGCCCAATGGGCAGCGAGGTTATCCTGATGGGTCAGAGTGGTGGATGGCTGTGAGGGGTTGATGTGAGGGCTGTCGCGACGGGTTTGCCTGAGGGCCGCACCGCATCAGGGAAACGCGGGGTTGTTGTCTGTGGCCGAGCTTCCTCCCGTGCTGGACAAGGAGCGCAGAGAGCAAGCTGCAGCAGGAGCCTGCGGAGCCAAGCCTCGCTGACGCACCACAGCGGCCCGAACGACGCCGAACGGTGCGAGGCTTCACCGCCGTACCCGCACGCCCCACGACAGCCTCCCCCCTCCCGCAGCACCCCGCCTCCGCCGCCAAGCGGGAGCTCAGCCGCGACCGCGTCCGACCAACGACGCCCGCGGGACGGGCAGTGCGGGGCGGCTTTATCGGGCACCGCCGCGCTTCGTCCGCGCGGCCCCGACCCGAGCGCTCGGGCAGCTCCGGGAGCACCGCCGCGGCCGCTTCCCCAGCGCGGCGCCGGTACCTGTAGGACGTGGTGGGGCCGCCGTCCGCCCGCGGGCGCCGCTCGGGGCGGCCGATGCCGGGCAGGGCGCGGGCGGCGCGGGTCGGGGCGGGCGGGGGCGCGGCCCCTCGATGCCCGCCGCTGCCGGCGCTGACCCAGGGGCGGGCGGCGCGGCGCGGGAGGGGCCAGGCGCGGAAGTCGCGGCGGTACTGCGTCTCGGCGGAGAAGGGCTCGGGCGGGGAGCCGTGCGCGGGGCCGGGCCGCGGGCGGGGGGCGGCGGCGGGCGGGCGCGGGGGCTGTGGTTGCGGCGGGGGCGCGTCCTCCTGCTCCTCGATGTCCGAGTAGTTGCGGATGGTGAGCGGCACGGCCAGGTCCGATCTGTCCAGCTGGCTCCAGAAGCGCGCCAGGCAGCACACGCGGCTGATGCACGGCCAGGCCATGGCCGCCCGCGGCCGCCCCTCCTCCCGCCGCCCCCTCCCCTCTTCGCCCCCCCCCCACTCCTCCTTTCCGCGCCGGGATCGCGGCCGCACACGTGACCCCGCGGGCGGGGATGCGGAGCTCGGTGCCGGGCTCGGGACGGCCGAGCAGCACGGGCCTGTCCCCTCCTGCCCGTGCCCTGCCGTCCCGAGCCCGCTGCCCCGCTTCCCCCCGCAGCGGAGCGGAGAACACCGGTGGGCTCGGCAGACAACGCGGCGTAAAAGCTGGGGTACAAAACGGCACGAGACCCGCTGCTGGGCAATGGGAGCGATGGCAGCGCACGCTGCGTGCAGATTTGGCACTTTCTTGGCACGAAGCACGCCCTCCCCCCCGCCCGCTCAGTGCCATCTGCTGCTGCGGGCAGTGAGCATCACTCCGTGCCAGCCCACAGCTCAGCAGAGCGGCGGTTCAGCGCTCGGCATCAGAGGGAGGTAGGACAGGACGAGAAATGGAAGAGCAGAAGGCGCTCGCTTTCAGCTGCTGTAGTTCAGCAGCGTTTATCCATGCAAGAAACGTACTTCCCACCCAGCAGCGTTTATCCATGCAAGAAACGTACTTCCCACAACGCACTGTTCTAACGTAGAACAGGATGCAATGGTGTGCCGTTGGAGATGCAGTGTGCTGCAGGCCAGCCCACGTGGAAGGATGGATGCAGCCTGGGGAACACCCAGTTCCCACCCATTCCTATCCAGGCAAGCTCTTGTCCCTTGCAAGCATACCCAAAATCCAATTTTTGCTCTCATTTGTATCATGGGGAACACTGCCCATACAAACACTTCTCCTCGGGCAGCTGCTTCTGCTTAAAGTGGCACTGACCTTGTGCTCCTCCATTTTTGCTGAAGCTTCCTTATCAGCAGATTCCGGACCAAATATTTCTAAGTTTGTACAGGAAACATTAAAGGACAGGAGCAAGACTTCAACACAGTAAAACAGAAAAAGCAGGATGGTGAAACATCTAAAACCACACTGTAAGTCACTTTTCCACTGTACACAATTATGAAAGAGACAAAAGATTCTTTGTCAGTAAAGTCTCCCAAGATCTAACAGCACTTTGGAAGCAGACAAATTAAGACAAGGTGAATGAGCTGATGAATAAAGTACATAGGCTTTGGACACCTGTACGAACCATACAGTATTGCTTCACACACTTCAGGCTCAGGCCAGGGGAGACTGCTGGCTTATCTCACCCAGCAGACAATATTTCAGCAAGAAAGATCACTGAGTTTCAGCATTTAGTCCTGCCAGGCCACGTCTAACCCACACCCTCTAGCAGCAGGTGATACCTGCTGGGCACCAGGAGAGATAGGGATGATCTGTTAGCTCCCTCAGATTTTCAAATATTTATCTTCCCAAGTATTAATGAACCATACAAACTTCAAGGTTTCTTTGACAGAACTTTCAGCCACTTCATCAGGCAGCTTTTTCATTCCTCCTTAAAGAAAAAAGGTGCTGGCTCAGAGAAACAGGCTAAAAAACTTTATTGTTCCACCTTCATCAGAGATCATTTTCTAGTGACAGACATTTCTATAACTGCAGTTAATGTCAGGCCTCTAAGAAGCCGAGGTTTCTAATGTGGAGTAGCAAAATACCCTCCCAAACCAATCTCGTGCCTTCAGTACAGCAACTGCACAGTGGTGCTGGGATCAGTCAGATCTTCCTCCTCCTCTTCCCGCATTCTTTGTCCTCATTTCGTGCCAAGCTTTCACCAGTGGCTCTCTGTTCTTCCATATGAGCTCGTGGCCATAAGTCACATACCACCTGAGAAAGAAAATGCCAGTTAGAACTAACTGCAGCTCCTCCCTACACCCGAGAAACAGACATATTGCTAAAGGCAAACAACTGCTTGCAATAGCAGCCAAGATAAACCAAGGCAAGTTCCAGCATTTCTGGAAAGCAGCAACGTTAGCTAAGCTACTCACTCTCTTGACTCCAAGTTAACTTCCTAACGTCCTTATGTGTCACAGTCTTGAGTATGAATGGCTTTTGTGCCTTTAATTTCAAGCTCTACTGACATTATTTAAAAAGATACAGAAAACTACTTCCAGGTAACACTTGGAAAGCAAAGTCACTTGTGCTAATCCTTACTGGCAGCACTAAGTATGATCCTTGTACATAAGCACAATGGAAATTCCCAAACTATAAACACACTCCATTCAAATAGGTTTTTCTGCAACAAATAAAGAATTGATTTACTGGAGTTCTCTGGACTGATTGATACTCATGCTGATACTGATGAGGGTTTGTATCAGTGATTACACAAGGGAGGACAGGGAGAGGTGGAACCACATAAAATAACTACTGAATAGCACGTAAGGGAGAAGCAAAGACACTTGTGAAGCTTATGTGCAACTGCTACTCCGAGAAAAGCATCAATCTTTTGGTATATTGTATATATGTGTGACTGCATTTTCAGCTGATATATATACATTACCTGCAAATTTTCAAATGCAACATATAGAGTTGCAACAGATACCCATCCAAAAGAAAAATTTGATCATGTCTCTTTCCCAGATTTTTCAAAGACCTCCCTTACCAGAGAGGAATATGAAAAATAGAGTTTTGTAGCTGAGGATCTGCTCCGTCAAATAACATTACTGTGCTTTGTATCTGTTGCAGTTTCCATGGAAAAAAAGAGGCCTTACTTTTGGAGTGTCCTACTTATAGAGGGCCCAAGGTAATTCCTCTTCACCCAGCCCTCCCAGGCAAAGCCAAAAGGTCGGACAGCCATGAGTACATGCATCTGTATTACTATGAGAAACTGATACAGACGTATCAGGGCAGAGTGGTTACAAACTGGCAAGTCCATATTTGCAATGCCAGAGAAGGGGAGGAAAGCAGGCCAGGCAGAGTGAAACTTGCTGACACCAAAGCCAAGCAGCAGCAAAGGCAAACCAGCCTGGAGACCAACCTAAGTGCCCTCCAATTAAAGGTTAGCCTTCAGGCTGGCACACTGCAGGAGCACTTAGCAATCCCTGTGCTGTCTGACTTTGGAAAAAGTGGAAGGAACAATGTTCTAGAAACTTCCATAGGACCCTAGGTTCCCTGCTAACCTGCAGAATGAGCCCTCCAGCCATGCTTCTACAACAAGCTATAAACTCATTCTTTACCTGGTCTACTTGGACATCAGGTAGGCTTTGGGCCTACATTTAAACACTCTTAGCAGTATGTGTGCAATTTAAGACAACAGTCAGCACGAGAAGGGGAAAAACTCATTAACTAATGTATTCAAACATGGAACAATGCAGAACTGTTTGCTACAAGCTAGCTTCTAGTAGTTCTTCACAATTAGGCTACACACAAATACAAGGAGCAACACTGAAAAACAGCAGTAGAGTCTGCTTGAAGAAAGTGGCCTCAGCTCATACTCATTCAGCTCTCTCTAAATTGGTAATTAGAAATAACCATTCAAGTCACAAGAATCTTCTGAAATGTTCAACTCCAGAAGCATTTTAATTTGTCCATACCACGTTTTGTGAGAACCTGTTCTGCCCCGTGACTCTTCAAGGTGCTGGGGAGAGCAGAAAGCCAGCCCAGCTTACAGTGACAGGACAACCTGCCATTCGAGGACAGCTCAGCTCAACTCCTTTCAGCACACAGAATCTGATAACAGTACTTTTCCTCACAAATTTAGGACATTCGAAGAAAAACACTGACTCCTCTCCAGTGCTGTTCAAGACAACTTTCCAAAAATAAAGAAAGAAAAATCCCCAAACTTCAGAGATAAGTTTTGTGGAGGAGGGGTGAAAATCTGCATTGGAGGGATTTAAATGTGACACTTACATTCCGAATAGAGCTCCCCCTAGATGTGCAGCATGGTCAAAAAATCTCCAGCCCAGAGCGAGCCCTGCAGTGTCAAATGCAATTATTGCTTTTAAAGCCTAGAAAGGAAGAGAACATGCAACAGACAGGATCAGACATAGTACATAATGACCACTGATAGCAAAGCTTCATATTCTAGCACAGAGTAAAGACCTGGATTAAAAGGCATCCCAGAACCCTTCTATCAAAGCAATCACTGTAAAGCTGTGTTTCAAGAACGGATGCAAGCTGCTAGCTGTACCATGGTTTTTAAAACAGTTATGGGAATATGGAATAATGCTTAGGAAGAACATAAGTCTTCCCAAATAATCAATTTGTTCTAAATTTTACTGCTAAAACTACAGACATTTTCCCAACTTATGTAAGAAGAAAAAAAGAGGAAAGTACACTCTAAGAAAGACACTACACAGTATGGAACAGCAGTGCAAGCTGGCAGAGCTTCGTGTGTTGACACAACTCTCTACTGGATGGAAGGACATGTCCTGTCCTCCCTCCTCCACACTTTCCTAAGAGCCATGTCTGTTGGAAGGCAAAGATCAGGATGACAGGGAACAGTTCCACAGTGAGAAGCAGCACGAGCTACAGAAGCCAGCCTCAGGAAACACAAGGTATCACAGTCGTAATAATGCAGCACTTTACCAAACAGCTCATCCCCAGACCAAGAGCAAGGGAATGAATGTTAGGACAATGTGTTCTTTGAGTAGAATTTCTTCTCTTGAACACGTGATGAGAATAGTAGCTATGCTGCTGTATCAGCTTTGTTATTTTGAAAGCCCATCACAATATACATGAGTTAGGCCACAAGAGCACTTAAAGTTTAGAAATTAAATGGTAGAAGTTCTTAGTAAAGGCTGTATCAGAAAATACCCTGCAGTTCACACCACAATAGCTTGTGCTGTTCTTGTTTTACTGCTGTAATGTGTACTTCCTCATGGTCATGCTGTCTGTGGCTCTGTCAGCATTTCTACCCTGGTGATCTTCTCCAAGAAAGATGGAATTAAAGGTTAGTTTGCAAAAAAACCCACACCCACCCCCCCCAAAAAAAACCATAACAATAAACACATTTACCAACAAAAACACAGCTGAAGGATTTCAACAAAATTTTAAAATCACACCACCTTGATATGACAAAGCTTAACATAAGAAAACAACTGAAAGTAGTAGACCAGAGATGATTAACTTGTTCTCCCTGTTCGCTGCAGGGCAGTTGGACCAGATGGCCTCTAAAAGGTCCCTTCCAACTCAATTCCACGATTCTATGATTCAAGCAAGTCAAAGATACACAAGGAGCTTTTCTGAAATGGTGCATTGGCTGTGTCTAAAAGCATTTAATCAATCAGTCACTTGTACACATGAAGGAAGGTCCCAGTGGCTTATTTCTAATCCCCAAAGTGCTATTTTAAGTTTCAACAGCAAGTGCCCAAACAAGAAGGCAGGTGTTCCTCTAGGACTATGGTGTTATTTCCCTCAAAGTGAAACTCTGCCTTCCCAGTTTTGATCAGTTTTTCTCCAGAAATAGAGTCTTTCTTTGAGGTTCAAAGGTACTTACGTTTCCTGCTGTAAACGTGAACATGGGAAGAAATATGATGGCTAGTTTTGCTTCTGGCATCTTTGTACAGACAGCTGCAAGGACAGTCATTATAGCTCCCGACTGTAAATACATTAAAATATATGTGAGTAAGCTGAGATGTTACATGCAGGGAAAAAGTAATTCTGCATCTCAACCTTTTTCCTTTTGGCTCTAGTTTTCCAAATGCTAGGCCACAAAGTATCACAGAAAATGTGAAAATGAAAATAAGACTGTTTAAGATAACTAAACGTTAATGTGCTTTTATCAGGAAACTCTAGGAATCTGTAAACACACATGAATCAGACACAGACATCTTAGGCAAAGGAAAACAAAGCAAGGAAAGTAACAGAGGGACGAGAACAAGAAATCATTTGTCAACGAAACAAATCCCTGGTCTGTACTAAACTGACTGCAGGCTTTTGTATCCATGTTCAATACTAAAGCTGTGAATACCAGAAACTGATGCAACATGTGGTAATTTCAGTCAGCTCACACTAATAAGCCTAATAGAAATTGCCCCAGATATAATTTATTCACAAGATAAAGGGAAAATAAACAGATAGCCCTAACAAAAATTCTAACTTAGAAACCGCTTATGAAATTATTCATTCCCATTGAAAGCAAGAACCAGACTTCAAGCTGTTCAAAATTCAGGAAAATAAGTGGAGAAGTCCGTAAAACTCAGCAAAGGACAACACTCATTTCAACATTACAGTCAGTTAAGTGTTCTGAAACACGATACTACTGAAAATACTTGTAAAGAACAGACACCATGCCACCTTCTCAGCCCACCCCACACCTTTCAAACAGTGAGACTTCTGCCTGGAGCACTGCTCTTTCTGCACGGCACTCCCTAGAGGTTCATCTAGCAGCACATTCCAATTCTGAGTACATGATCACTTTCAAAATATTGTTTTTCGATCAGAGAAGATCGTGACACACAACTGTGTACACTTACAAGTTACAGAACTGAACTATCTGCTCAGTGACAAAAGATCCTGCTGTCAGGCACTCATTTACAATCCACTATGATTAGTGTTAGTTCTGGGCTGCTACTGCAAGAGAGTTTAAATATCTGAAGAATACCCAAGTTCTTACCTGGTTACTTGGGCTTTGGTAACCCTTTCTAGTTAGTTTCCATCATCCCAAATATATATTTTTCAGCAGATTAAAGAATACAACAGGGTACATAGCTTCAGAGATTACACAAGGTCTCACGTTCTGAGATACTCACAGCTCCAAGGGATGGTTCAAACTTTCCAGTAGCCATTTTAGCAACATAACTGACAAAAGTGGAGATAACCCCTAAATATAAAAAATGACCATTAGAAACAAAGTCACCAAGGCAGACAAAAATCAGAATGCTCAACAATGCTCTCTAAATTTTACTAAAGAAGGTGGTGTAGGGTTTTTGGTTTTGTTTTTGAACTTGAACAAACCATCACCTTTTCCCAGGTAGATCCCATGAGTCTACACTAAGAGCTATTTAGGTTTGATAACCAAGCACGACCGAAAGAAGAGAAACTTTTATTCTCATAGTATTCTGAAGCCCAAGACCTTAAAGTCATCAGACTTGTGTGTGACAGCAAGCAATCACTGCTGTTGGTATAGAGCAATGTGTGGGACTGCACAGTTGCCATCTGTCACTGTACACTTACTAACCACACACACTTTACTTGCACAAATATGTATTTATTATTATTACGTGCTATCCAAATGTTGCAAATGCATGCATTTCACATTACCAGCAGAAAGATACACTGCAATGAACTGTTCACATCCCAGAAGAGAGACAACACTGCTGGAAAAGCTCCATAAAACATACATATTTGCTGCCATGTGGAAAAGAGAGAAGTGACTAAACGTTGACAGCAGCATGGGAGAACACAGGGCTTCTACAAAAGAGAAAAACAATTATTGATAAACAAAGTTAGTGCTCTTATTTGTGTCAGCATGCATGTCATACAGACTAAGAATTTATCAAGAGATACTACAGGTTAATTGTATTTTGAATCCTCAAACACAAACCATATAACAAACCCAGAAATGTATCAAGTTTCAAACTCCAATACCCTCTGAAAAGAAGAACATGCACCCAAGATACACAAGCTGTACCAACAGCTACTTTAGGTATCTACTAGGGAACATTTCACTTAAAACCTCAATCTTAAAACACTTTGTGTGCTTTGGAAAGATTTACACATGCATGGTGAAAGAATATTAGTAGTATCTTAAGATGAACACCTATATAAACTTACTTTGTTAAGAAAACTTATTCCTGTTTTTACATATTTTTTACATATTTTTACATATTTTCATTTTTTACATATTCAAGTACTAGCTCTCCTCACTGCAACAGTAGCCTTGAAAACATAAAATGGCCAAACAGCAAGTTTAAAGATCAACACCGTTTCAAAAGGAGTGTTTGGAGTGACGGATGTGGATAAAAGCTGTCTTTGGCTCTGGAGAACAGGCAGGGAATTCACTGAGTTTCCATCTCAGTAAAAATAAAGAGGACAGCAGAAACTACGTTCCCAATGCATATTTGTTTCATCCTTTCAATAACTTTTCTCAACAGTGGAAAAGAAAGTAACTGTTCTGTTATTTAATACTAGTAACTTCTTTTCCTAAGTTAACATCTTCAAAATGCTTCACACAAAATGCAAGCTGAGGGTGTTGGTTTAGTTTATGTGGTTGTTTTTTGTGATCCAAAGCCCAGCTTTGAAACAAGGAGACTGTACACAACATACAGATTAATGTCTGCACGAATAATGGGACAGTCAGCATTCTGTACAGAGAAGCAGCAGGGACTGGGATCCCTAATCTAAGTGCCTCTTCACCTTCAGAAAGGCAGGAAATTCATCCCACTGGATGCAGGAAAAGGCCACACATCAGACAACTGCTCTGACACTACAATGCTTAGAAAAGCACCAATGGTGTGGTTTATTTTTGACTTAAAAAAAAAAATCAGATCTGTCTAGATAACACGATATGTTTGGGCATGACTGAGCTTACTTGCAGCTCCATCACTGACGAGCACGGTGACATCACACGCTTTCAGTATGTCCAAAGGCCCCATTACAAACCAGTACAGAAAAGTCTCTCAAATTAGTGTTTACTTACTGGAGGATGGATCTGAGGTGAAATATGTAAACATTATCCGTCGCATGCCAGGCAGCCTCCATAAACAGAAGATGAAGACATTTGCAGCTATAATACCTAGTAAGAATAAGAACAGTATAGAAACAGGTTATGAATATAACATGCTGTAATACTTACTGTAAATACACAATCAAAAACATGCTTATAATAATCACACTTCTCCCTTCACTATTCCATGAAATGATGTATCTAATGCTTACTTTTTGGAGTTCAGAAAAAGCAATGAGAAATACAGAAAGCTCTACTTACAAATCTTATAACATACAACTTCAGCTGACGTATTTTAACACAGTTTAACAAATGCAACAATGCAGAAAATTGGTACTGAAGACATTCAGGCTCTGGTTTCAAACTTCTGTTGTGCTGTAGAAACAAGGAAGGAAGAACCAGCTGTTTCCTGCCTCTCTAGCTCCTTCTTCCCAAGCACCACCAACGGGCTGCAGACACATTCAGCTGTGCACGGAGAGAAGGCTGAGGAAGCCACATCAATACACAGCACACACTCTTTCCAATTTGTAGATAACTTTGATTTTGAGGGAATTGTAATGATACTGGTTAGGCACTGAGTATAAGAAGTTGATTTGGTGCTGCTAAGGTACAGTCCCCTTTGTGAGATAGCAAATGTGCAGCTTTTTACTTCACAGATGTTTACTGAGATCTTAGTTAAGAACGTGAATAATTAGAAACAATAGTGAATGTATTGTTTCTTGTTTAGAATGCCTTCTCTATTACTACTGAAACACTCAGGCTTTTCTACTAGAGGAAATATTTCCCTTGCATGCTGCACTGAGATGTTACAGAACTATCAACAATTTCAGAACAGTATTTTTGTAACTATCTTGTTACAAAAATCAAACCCAAATGGCTCAGAGTCTAGAACTCAAGACAGCTTGTTCGATGAACTAAATGTTGAGAGATGCTCTAGAGACTCCAGAACATGAGTCTTCACTCCCCAGACACAATACCATACTTACATCTGAATCATCACCTGGCATGCTTACTAAAGAGTAATTCAAAGCACTGTAAAGTGTAGATAAGTAAATGACACAGCACAGTGTTACTTAAAAGCTATTTCTAGCAGCCTGCTAATACATACTGTAGGATATCTAATACTGGATATGGCTCATCTATCTTACATCAAATTCTCATCAATTTCTCCCCACACATTACCTCTGCCTTGGGGATGTCAGGTAATGTTAAGCTAACCAATCAAAACCACACAAAGGGAGGAACACTACACAGCTGCTTCTTGTTTGCAACACTAAATCTGTAAAATAGCAAAAAACTATCAGAATTATCACATCCATCTATTGGTGAAATAATAAAACAAATACACAGTATTCCTCCCTGTGGTGGCAAACAGTTATGTTACTTTAGAGGCTATGTAACTCTAGTGAACTTCTTAGGGTCACAGAATCATAGAGTGGCCTGGGTTGAAGGGGACCTCAAAAACCATCTAGCTTCAACCACCCTACGATGGGCAGGGTGGCACACCACTACAGCAGGCTGCCCAGAGCCACATCCAGCTTTGCCTTGAATGCCTCTGGGGATGGGGCATCCACGACTTCTCTGGGCTACCTGTTCCAATGTGTCGCTGCCCTCTGTGTGAAAAACTTCTTCCTAACATCCAACCTCAATCTCCCGTTAGTTTAAAACCATTCCCCCTTGCCCTCTCACTATCAACCTGTGTAAACAGTCATTCCCCCTCCTGTTTATATGCTCCCTCCAAGTACTGGAAGGCCACACTGAGGTCTTCCCAGAGCCTTCTCCAGGCTAAACAAGACCAGCTCACTCAGGCTTTCTTCATAGGAGAGGTGCTCCAGCCCTCTGATCATTTTCGTGGCCCTCCTCTGGACCCATTCCAAGTCCCCCCGTTCAAGGGCATTTCATGTCTACCTAATATTTCAATATAATGCTTACAGAATTGCATGAAGAAAGAAAAAAGCACTGAATTATCTCATATTCCTTCTAAAAGTACTTCCTGTTTCTCACAGTTCCTCAAAGAAACGTAGCAGGGGGAGGATTCAAGCTAATCCTTCACAGTCGCTCACACAGATGCACTGGAATTTCCTTTATGCACATAAAAATACATTGTGAGAATGAAGCATAGCAGAAATAGTGTGTGTGCAACCATAAGTTCACACGTGGTTGGTGCCTAACAACCTAAATGCAGTAAGAAAGCCAGCTGTTTCAACATACTGTACCTGTTTGCCATATTTCTCTTCCTGTCAATGTCTAATACTTGTAAGCTAACACAAACCTGTCACAGTCCGCTGACCTTCAGTAAGGCTATTCCACCAGCTGTTAACCTGAAACAGAATTAGTATTTATCAGTGCCACTGCAGAGTATTTGCAATTTCAAAAACAGTCACAGAAGGTTCTACCTTTTTATGAATGGAGGCATGTGTTTGGAAGTTGTCTAGAAAATCAGCTGCAGACTTTTGTACTTCTCACTGGTTTTGCTATTTAAGTTGGCATTTCCTTACTTAAGTACAGTTATCTACTTTCCTTTCTGACATAAATCTACAGGTAGATCAAGAATTTATTTAAAAAGGAAGGGAGTAATATCACTTTGCACAACTCCATCTGCTCGTGCTGAAGAAGGATCTAGCCCGTAATGCTTGCTTTAGCAGATGAGCTAAAGTTAGCATGAATCCTGCCCTAAGCCTCCCCCTAGTGCTAACAACACACCACCCACCTTTCAGAGATTCCACTTTTGTGCCAGGGTCACTTTTGCAGAGGTGGCTCACAAGATGTGGATACCATTCCCCCTTGCGTCCAGCTCACCCAGCCCTCCTTCAAGTTTAAAACCCCTGAAAAAGTTTATTTTGAGTGCAGTCAGCCCACACGCAAATTTTCCATCTCCTTTTTGAACTTTCAGAATGACTCTGGACAAACATTTAATTGATAGTTCAATGACTTTCCAACCATATTAACGAGTACAAAGTCAGAAAAATCAGTTATAGGCTGCAGGTGCAATGATGCTATCCAACTATTTTCTACCTGATTCCAAAGTAACAACATCATGTTTCATGTTTACTGCTCTGGCCCAGGACACAAATGATAACGGTATATGCTAACAACTCCTCCAGTACAAAGACACTAGACTAACATCACTTTGTTACAATACTAGAAGCAGAATGCCATTGGAATCTACTGGGAGAACCCAAATTTCTGAAAGTAGAACTTACCTACTGAGGACAGGGCTTGGGAATTCAAACCTAGGAACAGGTAGTTTTGTTGTACTTCTAGAGAGCTAAATCAGCAAGTCTGCCTCCCCAGATTTTGAAGGAAAACAGAAGTATAACACAAAGGGGTGCACACCACAACACACACGTGACAAAACAGGCTCTCCCAAATGCCATCCAGAACCCCGCACTGCTCCAGCACACACACAGCCCTGCCTCCAAGGGAAAGGAGAATGAGTGAGCAGGCCTGGGCTGCCACCAGACACAGCAGGGACCTCGGCACATACTAGCATTACCTTACTTTTAAATGCATCTAACTGAAAATGAAAGGGCTGGTAACTTTTAGGATGCCAACTAGCTGCATGAGTTTCGCACTACTTATGTTGCTGTTTATTGCCCAATTCCAAAGCAATTTATGTGGGTGGAAGCGTAAGCTTTCCTTACAAATGCCTCCTAAACCCTTGTATTTGTAGAGTAGCATTAAAAATATAAATGTAACTCAGAAGCCAAAAGATTGAACTATTTACGCTTAAGGTTCAGAACGCGAGCTTTCAGAGCTCACACCTGACACCTGAGAATATATAGGAATGGCAACCGTTACACTTTCTTCAGTGCTGAAGAAGCAGAATATACTTTCATTAGATATTTATAAGCTACTACTGCGGAGCTCTTCTCCCTTCGCTTCAGAGTGCTGACTGCATCACTTGTGTGGTTGTGCTGTGACTTTTCTTGAGATAACTCTACCTGCTTCGCTTGGAACAAAGCACCTCTACTGCAACTTGCTGAGAACTGACAGGGCCAGAGGAGTGCGAGGGAAGATGCGGGATGGCTGCGGGAACGGGGGCCCAGCACTGCGCAGCGCCGCAGCAGAGCCCCGCTGTAGCCTCGGGCCGCGGCCTCGCACCTGCTTCCTGAAGTTGCCCCTCTTCTGCGGCCGAATCTTATCCAGCCAGTCGGCCCGCGCCTCCTCGAAGTAGCTCTGGACCCGGGACTTGAGCGCCTCGTACTGCCAGATGGCCGCCGTGCCGAAGGCCGCGCCTGTGAACTGTGCCAGCAGTCAGCGCAAGGGGCTCCGAGCCCGGGCCCTCCCCCGGCCGCCACTCACCCCCACCGCGAAGAGCAGCGGCTTCACCAGGCGGCGCGGCGAGGGGCGGCTCCCGCGGGCCGGGGGCGGCGGGCACAGGCTGCGGCGGGGCGGCGGCGCGGGCCGCGCCTCGGCGCTGCCGGCGGGGGCCTGGGGCTCCTCGCTCCGCGGCCGCACCCGCCGGAAGCCCTGCCGCTGCTCCA
Organism: Cyrtonyx montezumae; assembly: GCF_038088225.1. NCBI lineage: Eukaryota > Metazoa > Chordata > Aves > Galliformes > Odontophoridae > Cyrtonyx > Cyrtonyx montezumae. Next base: position 1,093,855 of record NW_027072056.1, on the reverse strand, counting down.
GCAGCACCGTCAGCCTGCGGGGAGAGAGCGTGCCGTCGCCGAGCCGAACGGCCGCCGCCCAGCCCGCCTGGCCGCACCTCCGCGCCCGCGGGTCCCAGGCGCGGGCCCAGCACCGCCACGCCATGTTGGGCGCCACGCCGCGCCGAGCGCTTCCGGGGCGGCCGCCGCCATCTTGGGGGCGTGGCGCCGGGCCCGCCTCGCCGCCATGTCGGGAAGGTCGGCTCGGGGCGGGGGGGCCCACCCGGCCGCCATGATGGGTGTGGCGGCCCTTCAGCTAGCGGTGTGCCCGGGGGTTGCGATCCGTGCACGTGAAGCCAGCGCTCTGTTTTTCTATGTGACAAAATCAAAAAAGTGTTGTTTTTTAAAGTTTGTTTTCACTTTGCAATTGAGATTATTTTATTACATTTTTTTTTCCTTCCCCAAAGACCTCATCAGGAGTGTTTTGTTGTTCACGTGGCTGTCACACGTGTCTCTCTGTTACCCTGCCCCATGTTCACATGGCAGCGTATGACCCACGGCCCCATCCCCCAGCCCCTGCTGCCTCAGGTACCCATGCCACACGCTTTGCCTTCCAGGAGCACAGGTTTTCTGTTCATGTTTGTCTGAGAAGGTCTGGAACACAAAAGTCTGCCATGCACCATGCTGTCAGGGGTTACCTGCCATCCCGCTCTCCATTTCTTTGTCAGTCGGGTGGCTCAGCAATGCAAAGTGCCAGGCTTTGCACGTGGGTTGAGGTCATCTCAGATATGTATACGAGCTGGGAGAAGGGCTCCTGGAGAGAGCACCAGGGTCCCGGTGGATGAAAAACTGAACACAAGGCAGCAGTGTGCTGCTGCAGCTCAGAAGGTACCCTGGGCTCCTTCAGAAGAAGATGGGTGGCATTGTTCCCTCTTCTCTGACCTTTCAGGCCCCACCTTCAGTACTGAGTCCAGTGAATCATGAGAACAGCTTCTCTACAGTAAACACAACTACAAAGGTGCTGCTCCCTCTTGATTTATCTGTTGGGCCAGATGTGTTGGATGGGCATAAATCGAACTAATAAGCTTGTCGATAAGAAAGCAGGATGGACATCCTGTTGTCCCAACAAGATAACCAAACAGATGTCTCTCTTCAGGAATAATGAGGAGCTCTCCCCCTTCAAGGTTTGAAAATTTACAGCAAAATTGACCCTTAGGTTTAATTCCCTCGATAACCAGAGTTTGGAATGTGATGAATATGCACGTGCTATACCTTTAAATATGTATTCGTTTCTCTCTTTGGTGTGCATGTTTGGTGGAGAGATCCCCCATGCACCCAGTGCTGTGATAAAGGGAATGCCTGCTTGACATATTGCATTGTTGTGTCAAGTTGCTGTGTCGGATTTCCTGGCATCACCAGGTCTGGGACCCCAAATCAGGAAAGATGTGGAGCTGTGTGAGAGGGTCCAGAGGAGGACAACAAAGATGATCCAAGGGCTGGAGCACCTCTCCTATGAAGACAAGCTGAGAGAGCTGGGCTTGTTCAGCCTGCAAGAGAGAAGGCTGCAGGGAGGCCTCATTGCAGCCTTCTTGTACTTAAAGGGAGCTTATACACATGAGGGAAGCAACGTTTTACATGGGTAGATAGTCATATAACAAGAGGGAGTGGTTTTAAATGGTTTTAAACCAAAGGAGGGGAGATTTAGATTAGATGTCAGGGAGGAATTCTTTACTGAGAGGGTGGTGAGGTGCTGGCACAGGCTGCACAGAGAGGCTGTGGATGCCCCATGCCTGGAGGTGACTAAGGCCAGGCTGCATGGGGCCCTGGGCAACTGGATCTAGTTCTTGATCCATTGGCTGGCAGCCTGCCTGTGGCAGGAGAGCTGCAACTTAATGAGGACCCTTCCAGCCCAAGCTATTCTACGATTCTATGAACTGAACTGAATTGCCTGCGAGTTTTTTCCCCCTTTACTGTTGAGGAACACTTGCATGGAGCCCACAAATGTTGTGTTACTCCAGTAGGTAAGCTAGGACTGTGCTGTCATTTTAAGAGCGAGGGAAGGACTCCTGCAGTGGTACCTGTAGTCCTTATAAAACTCTAAAATATGATAGAATTTGAATGCCAGCTGAAGGATAGTTACTCTTTTTTTTTTCTTTTTTGTAGAATCTAGCTTCTAAGCTTCCTCACTTTGAAACATACAGTATTTAAATTACAGTATTTTAATGAGTATTTTGTGTTAACAGCTCTGCGCTTCCCACTGTTTTATGTTTATAGTTTCTTCTTCCTACTGTCAGCACTGAATTGTGACCGCATGGGTTGAACCAACTTGACAGGCAGAAAGTCACTTGAACTGTGGTACAAAGTCTGCTTGAGTTTACTACTTAATTTAAATTTATGTTTTATTTCAGGTATTTCCTGTTGACTGTCCTGTGTGCTTTGAAGAAGTTACACAGTCACTCCGGAGAAAATTATGCTCTTCCCAATGGCAGATTAAACTTCTGTAGTGGAATACACATCCTTTTAAGGGCAGAATGAATGTAATCCTGCCTTTCTTGTGCAAGTAGATTTCCATTGCATTGCAGTCATTTAAAAGGAATGATTATGGGAGGAGACTTGAATTCATTTTTTTTAAATTCACGCTGAAAAGTTGTATTCTGTTGCAGTGGGGTCTACATCCCAAAACAAATGCTATCAATGATTGCTTGCCTGTTATCATAAACGCAGGCCTCTTTTAATGAAAACAGCATTTTGATAACAAGTACAACAAAGGAGTAAAGTAAAAAAGTCATTATGAAAATTGTAATAACATTTTTCTTTATTGCCTTGGAGACTGTTGATGCACGGGCAGCTCAGTGGCACTGACAAAGCAAATTATATGTTAGTGATTGCCAGTTTAATCTGGGCACCTTTGGCAGTAACTCTTATGATTTTGTTCTAATTTTCTTAGTTGAGTTGTCCATTTCACTGAGACTCTGTTGTAGCAAAAAGCCACATCTTGGCCTTTGTGCAACAGTTGGGCAGTGCTTTAGCCACAGGTCCTTGATTTTTAGAATGGGGGGAAAGGTCCTAAAGAGTACAAAACTTACGTTTCTGTTTGATCAAGCTGATCCACAAAAAGTGCTGACATTACCGTCTAGCAGGAAGGTAAATGCAGAGATTAGAAGCATATAATACAGGTAAGTATCAAAATTAATTTCAATTTCAATTTGTTTTGATAGACATTGTAATCAGGAGACAATTTATGAAAGCATTTGGTAGCTTTAATTTTAAAAGAAGTTTGAGTTAGCAAACAAATGAAGAACCAGTGATGTGAAATAGAGAAACGAGAAATAGAGAATTCCTCATTTTGATCTTCTAGTTTTGCTTTGTTGGTATTTTGTGGAATATGCATGTCTGGTAATAAGTTTTCCTAAGAAAATATTCAGATGTCACAGAAAATTTGAGTATTGCAATTATTCATGATATTTAGATACCAGTTTTATGTCTTCCTTATGTTTGCAGGTAGGCATCTTTCTGATGATTTCCTAAAGGAAAGGTAAATTCATCTTCTGTATATGTATAAACTATTTCAACAGGTTTATAATACCAGAAATTGTGGGAGGCTTCTTTGAAAACAGCTCTGTCAGAGGAATGGCTTCATCTTCTCTGCAGATATGTTCACTGCTGCTGGCTTTAGCCGGATTCACCATTTTACTTCTCACTACCATGTCCAACACATGGAAAGTTTCTGACGCCACAGAAATACTGGTTCCTGCAGAGTGGGCTTCTGAAGGTCTTTGGATGGACTGTGCAATTACTGCTTTTGGATCAATACAGTGCCAGAGGTTTCTCTACATGTTGAGTTCAGAGAGTAAGTGCGTATATGTGTATAATATATATATATATAATCCAGGGATATACTCTTATCCTTTCTTTTTGTACAGAGTATTAATGCAGTCAGACATCATATACTTGAAGTTGACGTGGAGGTTCTAGTATGGAGGGGGTTTCTCCTTTAGAACTCGCAGGCAGGCTGAACAGTGAAACCTGTATGCTTTACCCCACCATTCAGCCCAGTAACTGCTGTGCCTTTGTTGCAAGATCTGTTTTGTTTTTCCTTGTTTTATTTAGCCTCATTAATTACTAGCAGGCAATATATCAGTAAGTGCTTTAGTGTGAGATAGGACTTGGATATTACACAGATAGTTTGACTTTGTGATAAATCTACGTATTTATTCTAGAAACTTCCAGAGGCAGCTAGCTTAAATAAAATATGTCGGTGCAAGTAGTGCTTTTGTGTTTTCTGAGCTAGAGTGGTGGCTTGACTGCAAACAGAAACATTTTCCTAGGAACTGAGAATGGTTTGTTTGGATTATTCTGGATTTTTAAAATATTTTTTCTGTAAACATCCTTTTTATGGTAAAAGATTAGGAAAGACTGACATTTATGTTTTCCCCAGAAAACGGAGGTTGGGAATAGATGCAGTATAACATTGGACAACCGGTGTCCTGGTAAGATTTCTGTCTTGAGCAGAACTTCCCATTAATTTATTTTCAGTTTTCATTATCGTGCAGTCACTTTATCAGTTATATTACCGAATCATTTCTTAATGCATTCCCTGTTTTATGGATCCCTGATTATTGCCATCACCGTTTTCCTGGATTCTTTCCAGCTCATCTGTTCTCAATGCACAGTGCTTGGAATGGGAAGCAGGTCTTACAGACAGCACAGACTATGAAAACTTACCTTTCTCGACACAGACATGGACACCACCACAGGCAGAACTGCCTAGCAGTGTAAGGCACATCTCAAAAATGTGACTGACAGAAAACAGTCAAGATTCAGGATTTCTGTGGTTCTTCCTCGGGCCCCTAAGTACAGTGACCTCAATTGCATTCTCAATAATAGTGGCAGTTTAAGTATTCAGCATGTCGTACTGACAGCAGAATTTTTAGCCTCAAAAGAAAGCAAATCATACCCTAAAGATTTAAAGAACTCTGCTTGTTGAGTCAGAGACAGTGTCAGCTTTTCCTGCCTTTTTGGTACCAAGAGTCTGAGTAGTCCTCTCCAAGAGTTTATGTAGATATCACTTTGACCAACATTCATCTGGAAACTTAGGTCTGTTTTCTGGAAAGCAGAATGATGGGATGGGACCAATGGTTCTTCAGTTCCCACATTGAATAGCAAGCTGTAACAGATGCTTGTGGCAACATCACAGCTACGCCTCACCTAACAAGCAGGAACAGATGTCTCAGTCCTTTTAGAAAGGCAAGCAGGGTCAGTATCAGATAGTCTCTTTGTTTTAATGCAGTTTAATTACACTCAACATGTAAAGAAAATATTCACCAGGAACAGACAACTTCCTGGTGGATTAAGCAGCCACCTGCCCCGGGGTATGTCTTCCTTCCTCCCTCCCAGAGATGCAGGAGAGGAGTCCTGGCTGGCAGGGCTCAGGGGTCACTTTCAGCTGTCACCCAAAAACAGCATGGGTTCCTTGTGCCAGCTGACAGATGTGTTGTGTGGCTGTCTGGAAGAGTTACTGCTGTCTGTCATAGGACAGTTTCTCTTCTTACAGTCAGTGAGTAAGTCAGTGTTCCTGGGCCTTGAAACAAATCTACAGAAGTGATCAAAAAGGTACAAGCTACTGTTGATCAAACATTAATGGTGTTAATATTTTCAGTATTTTTTTTCTGTATTTGTTGATCTGATATTAAAAAAAAATCCACCACCACAATTTCTGCCTGTAGATCCTATATTAACCATATTGCATGCTGATATGCCCTGTTTTGAGAACATCAGAGGACAATTTATGTTTCTGTACTGCCTATATCTCGGTATGTCTGTTAGCATTTTACTTGTAGTAGATGTTTGCTTTTGTAATGAATTTTCCAGTTATTTCTGCTGGTTTGCACTGCGGAGTGGTTTTGGAGAGCACAAAAAGAATATGGCAGCACAGATGCCTGCCCAAAAATGCAGCTGTTGAAGTCTCCAGCTGCATTGAGTGCCTGAGCAGGTTGCTGTCGTGGGAGATTGGCAGAGATACGACCTGCATGAGTTGTACTCAGCTGGATGATCTGCTCAGCCTGATGCCATCACTCAAGGAGGAGGTGGAGACATTAAGGAGCATCAGAGAATGTGAGCAGGAGGCAGACTGGTGGAGCAACTCCCCGCCTTACCTATGAGAAGGGCACTGGGGTGACACACTCCAAATAGTGGTGGGCCTCCTGCCCTGTCACTGTCAGGCAAAGGGGAGGGACCTAAGAGATGGGGAGGAGTGGAAACAGGTCTCAGCATCACAGGAAACCTCCCTCCCTCCCTGCCTTGCCTTTTCAGGTGCCCCTACATAATAGGTTTGAGGCTCTGGAGCTTGAGGTATGTGTAAATGAGGAAGCAGTGGAAAGGTCCATCCAAGATGTTGTAGGAAAAGGCTGTCTACTCCACACTTCAAGACTGCCTGCACTAAGAAGGAAAGAAGGGTAGTTGCTGTAGGAGACTCCTTTCTGAGCGGAATGGAGGGCCACACACGTAGATCAGACCCTACCCGTAGGGAAGCATGCTGCTTCCCTGGGGCCTGGGTCAGAGACTTTACCAGAAAACCTCCTGGTTTTCTGCTCAACCATGCTGGTGTCATCAGTAAGCTGCGATACAGCTCACTGATGCAGCTGGTATGTGTGTTTACTAGAGCAGATTCATGACCTGCTGGTTATGGGTGGGAGATGTGGAGGTCGGGAGCTGTCTTGGGCAGAGCCACCACGAAGAGGCACTTGTTGAATCACTTCTTATGAAGTCAGAGAGGCGGCAGAAAAACTGCTACCCTGGACTTCTGGTGGGTGGACTTTGAACTATTTGGGACACAGGTAGGGAAAATCCTTTGGGAGTCAATCCTGAAGGGTAAAGGAGTCCAGGATAGCTGTACACTCCTCAAGAAGGAAGTCTTACAGGTGCAGGTTCAGGCTGTTCCCTTGTGCCATAAGATGATCCAGAGGGTAAGAAGACTAGCATGGATGGACAGGAAACTTTTGCTGTCTGGGAAAATTAGAGTTTACCTCCTATGGCAACTCAGGGAGAGTACACGGAAGTTGCTAGCATATGCAGGGGGCTGGGGGAGCTGATGCGGGTGAGGCCCAGCCTCTTTCCACAGTCTATCAGCAGACTTGGTCAACCAGAGAGGTTCCAGATAACTGGAGACATGCTAACGAGATACCCATCTATAAGAAGGATCATAAGGAGGATCTCTGGAACTACAGTCCTGTCAGCCTGACCTCAGTGCCAGGGAAGGTTATGGAACAGATCATCTTGAGGGTGATCACAGGGCACATGTGGGATGACCAGGGAATTAGCCCAGCTAGCATGGGTTCATGAATGGCAGGTCATGTGTGACCTAATCTCCTTCTGTGACAGGGTGACCTACCTGCTGAATGAGGGAAAGGCTGTTGACGTAGTCTACCTAGACTTCAGCAATGACTTTGACATTGTCTCCCACAGGATTCTCCTGCAGAAGCTGGCAGCCTTTGGCCTGGACAGGTACACACTTTGCTGGGTAAAGAACTGTCTGGATGGCCAGGCACAGATAGTAATGGTGAATGGAGTTAAATCCAGCTGAAGACCAGTCATGAGTGGTGTTCCCCAGGAGTCATTACTGGGGCCTGTCCAATATCTTAATTGATAACCTGGATGAGAGGATTGAGTGCACCCTCAGTAAGTTTGCAAGCTGTGAGGAACTGTTGATCTACCTGGGGGTGGGAAGGCCATACAGAGGGATCTGGACTGTCTGGATAGCTGGGCTGAAGCCAATGGGATGAGGTTGAACAAAACTAAGCCCTGAGTCCTGCGCTTCAGCCACAACAGCTCCATACAATGCTACAGGATTGGGGTAGGGTGACTGTGCAGAGGAAAAGGACTTGGGGGTGCTGGTGAACACTTGGCTGAACAGGAGCCACCAGTGTGCCCTTGTGGCCAAGAAGGCCAATGGCATCCTGACTTGTATCAGAAATAGTGTAGCTGGAAGAAGTAGGGAAGTGATCATCCCGCTGTACTCAGCTCTTGAGTACTGTGTTCAGTTCTGACCCCTCTCTACAGGAAATGACACTGAGGCCCTGGAGCACGTCCAGAGAAGGGCAGTGAGGGATCTGGAGCACAAGTCTTATGAGGAGTGGCTGGGGGAACTGGGACTGTTCAATTTGGAGAAGAGGAAGCTTATGGGAGACCTTATAGCTTCTACAACTTCCTGAAAGGAGATGGTGGCAAGGTGGGGATTGTCCTCTTCTTCTAGATAACAGCAACAGGACAAGACAGATGGCTTCAAGTTGCACCAGGATAGGTTCAGGTTGAATATTAGGAAGAATGTTTTCTTTGATTGGTTAAACACTGGAACAGGCTGTCCAGGGAAGTGATGGAGTCAGTGTCCATGGAGGTATTTAAGGAAAGGGTAGATGCAGTACTTAGGGAACGTTGATGGTAGGTGGACGGTTGGACTGGATGATTTTGGAGGTCTTTTCCAGCCTTCACAATTCTATGATTTTATAATTTCTCATGGATGAAACTGAGCAGAGAAATGCACTCTAGGAATGCACCTTACGACTTCAAGCCATTGGAGGCATTTGGTTCATCCCACCAGCTGAACCTAATCTGAAGTAAAACTCCTGTCCTGCATGGTATAGATGTGAAGCTATCCACTCCAGATCTTGTAGTCTTCTGATGCAGGTGCTACAGCAGGGTAAAAGTGGCTACAGTGCCATTGGTATGCTCACTGCTAACCAAACCATAGTTAATGAAACTTATTGAATAACAATCCTGTATTCTACAGCACTTTCATTTTCTTTAGAGAAGAGTGACTTCCTTTAAGGAATGATTAAAATGCCTGCTGCCATGTATGAAAAACCTGTGGATTCTAGATCTGCACTTTATCCTGTTCCTCTTAAACGTGTGCTTTACAAGTGCATGCCAAAATCCCCTTTTTAATCGCCATTTGGAACTGATAACTTCTTTAATGATTTTTTTAATTATTATTTTTAAATCCTTGACACCAGTATATAAAAATCATAGGGATGCTTGATTCAAATTCCTAACTAAATTCTACTTTGGAAGTCATATGAGTATCAGTGATTGCTGAGGTCACCAGGGTAACTTCTGTTTGTGAATAAATTAATCTGAAACTCTTTGAAGGGTATTTAACAGGATGCAGATATTCCAATATACTGGCACAATGTACTCATTTTCAAATTGCAGTGATTTAGTGGAAGGAGGGGATTTTGGAAAACCCGCCTGAAAAGATCAATTCTCAGCACATCACCATCTGCTTTCTTTGAAAGATTGCAAGCTGCTCAGGGTCATTCTGGCTGCACTGCCAAGTCTGTTCTTATTTAAAATAATGGCAAAGATATTTTTGGCTGCTGAGGGAGGAAAATTATCACAGTGGTATGGTAGTATGCTTTCGCAGCCAAACCTGCTGACTTACAGCTTCAGCTTGAAGTGACCATTAAAAAACCAGGTGTCTCTGCTTTGGGCAAGTTGTGGCTCTCACTACAGCAAATCCTTCTGGGAGTCTCTGGGTAAATGCTGTGACTTTGTTACCTGCTGTGTCATAACAGAGTGGTTTTATGAATAAACTGTGACTCCGTTTCCTGGAGATAAGAGCAGGTTATCACTGCAGGAAACGGTTAACCCTACTTGAATACAAACAGTTGAAGTTATTAACATTAGTGCGTGATGTCAACTGAGTCTAGGATTTTGTCTGATCAGGAGCAGAAGCAAATAAACCAAGTTTAATATCCTTTACTATGTCTAGAATAGGTTTTTAATTCTATAATAACATTATAGAATTAAATTGATTGAATCTGACAAACAGATGCAATCAACTGGTATGTATTATTCTCATATAGCTAATTTCCTACATCATTTTACTGTTTTTGAGGTAGGTCTGTAACGCTGGTTTATTCTGTCCCATATATTCCATTGCCGTGGAATATACATTATCCCCATTTTAGTCCAGTGTAAGTGGGATTATTCAAAACTATATAGTTTAACTATAGATCAATAAATTGTGAAATATTAATGAAAATCAATCAATCAGTCTTAACCTTCCTTAAAGAAGCTGACAGCGTAGTTGCTGTGGACCACTGATGACCATAATTCCAAAAATATGCTAAATTTTCTAGCATTAGGAAAAAGTTTCTATTCTCAAGTTCTTTGTCATCAAGAAAAGAACACAGAAAACTTTTTTTTTTTAATCTGAGATCAATAAGCAAATTGCAATCAATTTTAGTTATATGTACACCATAGTTTATGGCAGAGAAGTGGAGAGAGACTCTTTTAAAACACTTTCTAGAAATACTGGCTAGAATTTCTAGGCTGAAACTGAGACTAGACCTTATCACTTCCTATTATAAAAACAATTAATATTGTTAGTAGTTTTTTAATGTTAATATCTTTATTGTGAACTGCTCCCACTCACTGTCATAGACTGTGAGCCTTATCTCTGGGGCTGAGCAAAGAGCAAAGGTAGTCTCATTTTGGAGTGAAACCCAGAGATAAAACAGCAAGGAGGATTCTGAAATGTTTCACTTGATGCTGACCTAATTATAAGGATATTCGACTGTTACTCCTTGCGAGCATGTCTGCTGCGCTGGAAACTGTTGGTTTCCTTTTGTGTTTAGTTGGATGGGCCATTATTGGAGGTACCTTGCCAAATAGTTACTGGAGAGTGTCCAGTTTACATGACAGTGTGATAACAACATCTACATTGTATGAAAATCTGTGGAAGAGCTGCGCAGATGACAGCACTGGAGTATCCAACCGCAAGCAATTTGACTCTCTGTTTGCTCTGCCTGGTATGTGACTTTGCATGGACTTGTTGCAGAGCTTTAGAATGGTTGGGAAAAAGTAGCAAGATTTTTGTTTTGGTAATCTGGTTGTAATGGGAAATAGCACCGACTTCCTGAACAGGACAGGTGTTGTGGGTTAAAGTGATAAAAAGCTTTGAGTGGCACTATATATGGAGCACATGAGGAAATGCTGTAAAAAAAGACAAGTTAAGCCACATATCTGACAGCTTCATATCTATGTGGAATTATTGTATGGGCGTTCTTTTGCAGTAGTTGATAGCCAGTGTTGTCTGGAGTTTTTTTCATAAAGTAGCTGTAAATACTATTTTTTATTTAAAAAGTGGGCAGTGGTTTTTCCCTGTTGAGACTGAAAACTGTATCCAGTGAAACAAGTACAGTGTGTATATGGTTTAAATTAACTTACTGTCAGGAACTAAAAACTACTGTCTTGTTGGATGTGGTTCTAAATATCAGGAAATTCAGGTCTGCTGTCTCCTGCACTGCTTGTCAGCCTGCAGCAGAACTGTAGCATGTCCCCAGGTGCTGAATTAAGGCAATAGTCTGTAGATAACAAGCATGCTTATAGACAGTAAAGCTAGTTTTTATCCATCTTGAATACTTGAGACTCGTCCAGATAAAAAAGTGTCTTCCTAATTAGCTGAATCTATACTGAGAAGTGGCTAAACTAAAAAGAAAGGAAGATACTCTTGATCTGAGAAATGTGGAACATGAGATTAGTGGGAATAAGGCACTGAGCTTTATTCTCAGCTTGAAATTATTGACCAAATCTGAAGCATAGCAGTCCTGTGAAGCAGTCTGTGGCCATTTTCAGGGAATCTTCTGTTTTTCAAATAATTCTAACAATTACCTAGCAATCCTTTTAACCAGTTGTTATCTGACAATTGGTTTTAAAACATGTGTCTGTATTAAGAACACAACATCCTACATAACTCATTCGAATCACCAGTAGCAGGGTAATGGCTTTCCTCAGCAAAATGCTCATGTGCGTTATGTGTTTGGTTCATTTGTAACCTTCTTGAAGGGTTGGTTCTTATCTTACTGTCCCTGAGTATGTATAGCATCTCACCGTGAATGTATTGCATGGGTTGCTGCCTCTCTGTGGAGCTCGCTTGTGTGAATGTGGGCAGCAGGGCCACAGCAGGTCAGGATCTCAGAGCTGCTGATGACAAGGTAAGCTTTAAAGCCAGCTGAGGGAGGCAGAAAAGAGCACTGTAAGTGGAGGTGCTAAACCCAAAGAGAAAGGAATGAAGAAAGCTCCTGGAGAGTTACCAAGAACAACATGGTGTCAGCAAGAGACGAAACAAGATGAGGTGGAAAGTAAATTGATAGTCCAGGCTTTGAAAGTGAGGTTGTGAAGGTTAGATTTGATCCACTGAGGAGGTCAGTTACTCTGTCGAAGAGGTACAATATACTTGAGGGGTAAATATGGGAAGAGGGAAGGGACAGAGCAGCTTGCAAAACTGAGAACTGAGAAGAAAAGGTTTAAGGAGAGGGCAACTGAGAAAAGAACAAGTTAGAAGACACAGAACTGGAGAAAAAGTTGAGACAGCTGGGCAAAGAAAGTGGGGTTGGTGTCAGTAAGGGCAAATAGTGGGACTTCCAAGAAAGGCTTGTAGCTCTCGTGGTTTCGAGCCAGGGCATGGTTAGTTTAGGTGTGTATGAGATTGCTGCTTAGAAACTTATCTGAAGCTACTACAGCAGAAGATGCCAGAGATTTTCAAAAAAGGTGTCTTTGTTCAAGGGGTGTTATATCTCAGCAAGAAGACCATAAAAATGTATTGTGAAGATTTCCTTACTGGCAGCTGAACGGTGGAGTACGCTGCTGTTTTTCTATTTGTTTGATTGTTCTGTATATTGGAAACATCAGACTTGGTTCTTTGGAGCAAATTGAAAGCTCAGATCACAGATGTCTGAGGGGAGGACCTTTTTGAAGCAGTATTGTACAAGATTGGCACCATGACATTATAGTTAGACGATATGTCTAGTCACAACTATATTAAACATTAGATATTAAATCAATTAAATGTGAAATGCTTTACATAAATTCATTTTAAACAGTCACATAACATTTCTTCCAATGGTAGTGTTTCTTATAATTAATACTGATTAATAAAATGAACCAACTTTGTATCTTGTTCAATAAGCTGATTTTAAAGATAGAAAACTCAGCAGAAAGCTGAGTTTTCTAAACTGGGAAGTAAAATTAAGGTTGTTGAGGTTATATATATTCTGGTACAAATAGATCTTGCTTGCTAACAGCCCAAGTGTGTGTGTGTGTGTCTGTGTGTCTTGGAAGGACATGGGGAGTCCCATCCAACACTGCTGGCATCCCAAAGGCCTGATGTGTAACTTTTCGGATCCCTGCTATAGGTAATACCTTCTGGCACAGCCTAAGATCCCAAATTAGAAAGCAGTGTTGAAATTTAGTGCTCATCCAACAGTATCTTAAAGAGGTAAGAGCCTTGAATTATTAATGTTACTTTGAGAAGTATTTCCACTTCTATTACTATTAGCAATTTTATTTTTTCCAGAAAAAAATAGTGCTTATCAAAACATTAATTTCTTGAGCAGCGTTATCCTTTAATGCTTCAGCTTATTCATCCCCTATGAATATGTGTGTATGTATATATATTTAAAACTCTGTGTTATTGTCTTTGGAACCCCCAAAGCTTACAGGCCCAGTATGCATAAGCCACTTAAAGTCATCCTGTGTGCCGAGTTAGAGTGTGAATCCATCACTTCTCCTGCTGCTTCTGTGCCTGATTATTCTTGTTGGGGAGTTGTCCATTTTATCCTGGTCTGACCCCAATACCAAGTTACAGAGTAGGGATGTGAATGGTGGGAGTGAGCTGGAATGCCAGTGCCAATGATGCTGCTTCCAGGCACAGCCCAGTTCAGACTCTATTTATGCACTGTTAGAGCCAAGACCCACTGGACTTGTGACACTTGACACATTTATCTCATTTAAAAGGTGCTGAAGTGTCATTTGAACCAAAACCTACTAAATCCAGGCTGCCATTATGAAGAGCCTGAAGTCCCTGTCTGACCTTCCTTCTTAGGATGGTTAATACGGAAGTTATTTTGTGATTGATACCTAAGTGTGAAAACTGGGAGCTTAAGTGATGCAGAGTTGTCAGCAGAAATAGAGGAAGGGCTTTGAATATGTTTCAGTAGCTGGTCACAGACTTGCCAACATATCTCACCAGCTAAACACTCTCTGCAAAATAATTTCTTCATCAGGAGAGGAGAGCTGCAGATTTGGGACCAGCTCATACCCTGCTCATTATCCCTATTCAATTTAAAATATCAAAAAGTACACTGCTACCTCCCGCAGCTTCTTTTTCCATCTCTTACTGGAAGTGGCAAAGCAGACTCTGTCCAGGATATTTTCCCAGTCTTCCTTGGTTGGGACCTAGAGTTCGGAGGTGACGTGACCTGTGCACGCGGGTACCGCTAGGCCAGAGATGTGTGTCTGCACCCATGAGTGACCATGTATGCTGCACTGTGTGTTCACAAGAGCTAAGGATGTGCACTGCAAAGCCTTTGCTATGCTTTTGGGAGTACACTCAAATCTGATCAACTACATAGAGTCCTCTATGTTTTTGATATTTCTGAGAACTGAATGACAAGGTTGGACAAGGTTTATTCATTACTACTTCTATTAATTTTGTCACTGTCTCTGATCTGTTAAATTTTGCCAGCACAGGGTTAATTTAATTTCTGCGTAGTTCCTTATTTGTTTTCTTTATCTTTCTTACTCAGTCCATGTTCAGGCATGCCGTGCCTTGATGATCATTTCCATCCTTCTGGGATTCATAGCTGCCGTGGTCTCGCTGCTTGGTTTAAAATGCACAAACGTTGGGCTGAGCGACGAGGATGAAAAACTGAAGGTTGCTGTCACGGGAGGATTTCTTTTTATTTTAGGAGGTAATGTTGAGGCTGAAATAAAAATGCTGTCAGGACTTTGTATTGCTGTCACAGTGAGACTAAATGAATTGAACACTACTGTTGGATTAAAGACATTAAAGGACTCACTCAACTGTGTGCTTTTAATGTGGTTTTTTTTTTCTGACAGGTCTCTGCTCCATGGTGGCTGTTTCTTGGTATGCTGCAGTGATTACTGCTGAGTTCTTTAACCCATTATATACTGGAACCAAGTAAGTTAATAGATACGTCATACTAGACTCCAGTATGTGTTAGATGTCAGGATTAGCCTCAGTCGCTCCAGGGTTTCAAAACCTGTGCAGCCCTACAGAAGGAAAAAATTATCTTTAGGGAAATTTATCACCTCAGAGATGTTTGCAATTGGTGGGAAGGGAGGAGAGGTCTCCTCCAGAAGGTTTAATGAATGTGTGGGGTCTGTCAACCCCAAATTTGTCTTGGATTACTGGCACGGAGTACTCTCTCATGCTGGCAACTCGTGGTGTTCAGTTTGCAAAATGCAGAACTGAAGTTAATATCAGTGAAGTTCCCATCAAGAAATGTCTTTTATCCAACTGAGCCAAAATGATTCCTTTCTTCTTGTGTCTTTGAGCCTGTGTCTGTCCCCCTGATGATGTGTTTCTTCTGCACAGGTACTCTGATATTACAAAGAAAATTGGAACTTGGATTTAGTGAATGATGGTAGATTTGCTATCATTTTCAAAGGCCTTCTTACACCTATGTGAAATCTCTTTTCCTTATGTTTTTTTTATCCCCCCAATTCTCCTGTTGGAAAAAAAAAAAAAAAAAAAAAACTACTCTAATCCTCAAGTTTTGCATTTAATCCACAATGCAAAACTTAAATCTCTTTTGTCATGAGTGTGTGCAGCTTCATGGTTCTGTCATATTGGCCCATCGTTTTGGACCTCACCTTCATGGTACTTCTAGGTCATTACTTCCAAGCTGTCGTTAAAGAAAACATTCATTTCACCTTAATTTATCTGTCTGGGGCTTGTGCAACCAGTCTGGGCTATGTGCTTGTAGAGAATCAGGCTCATTGGCTGTACTGACAGATGGAGCCTGGTGACCTGCCCTGAAGCCAGGCATCTACCCTCCAGGCTTCTACATATGAGTTCAGTGATCACAGGCTAAGGCTCATGTCTTCCTCATCAGATTCAAGCTTTTAACATGCGTATTAATTGTAGAAATTGCTAATTATGTAGCCTTGACAAATGCTGTTTTCTACACTCCTCTTGATAATGAATGCTGGAAGCAAGATTGTTCCTGGTTGTTGCTTAAAATATACATATTTTTATGTCTACTCCTTCTTTGGCATCAAATATATACTGCAGTTGTTCCCTTTCAGGTCTCTCATGATCTGTTCCTGCCCTAACTATTTGTTAAAAAACAAATTCCCACCAGGAAGGCCACAATACCAGCAGCCTTTACTGTCTGTCTGTTCACTTTTCAGATGGGCATTTTCACATTTTAACCTGCGCTGCTGCTCTTCTTTGGGGATAGTGTGAGATGTTTAAATACCTCAGGTGTACAAATAGCCATGGCTATTTTGTCCCGTTTTTGTTTGTCTAAATGACAAAGAAAATTAAGTCTATGACATGTTTTTCTTCATGGCACTGAGATTTACACTTAGAAGTACAGAAAATCGACTTGACCTGAGTGCTAGTGACCTACAGACTAATTACAAACATCACTGGAGTGGCTTAAAGAAGTCAATTTTTTCCCCACCATATAATAACAGCTGAGTACTGATTTACCACAAGAATTAAAATGACCCAGGATTTATGATACTATCATCCCAGGCTGAGCATGAACAGCTTGTGAGGTATAAAAGCCCTCAGTCTGATACAGAAGCAACAACCTTTAAAACAAAAAGTCTGGGGATAGCTTATCTCGTTCAAAACTAAACATCCACTAAGGATAGCTTATCTTGGTAAACTGGCATCAATGAAGAACAAGGGAAGAGGGTGGTGACTGTGCCTGTCCTTTGTAGAGAGAGAAAGAGGAAGAGCAAAACAAATAATACATTGTCTGCGGAACATGAGAGAGCTACTTTGAGAAAGAATCATAGAGTCCTTAGAGCTGGAAGGGACCTTTGAAGGCCATGCAGTCCAACTCCCCTGCCATGCACAGGGACACCACAGCTGGAGCAGGTTGCCCAGGGCCTGATCCAGCCTGGCCTTGAAAGTCCCCAGGGATGGGGCATCCACCACATTTCTGGGCAACCTGTGCCAGTGCCTCACCATCCTCAGTGCAAAAGACTTTCTCCTTATATCCAACCTAAATCTCCCTTTTTAAGGCTTGAAGAGGTAAGTTTATTTTTTGCCAGCACCTCTACAAAGTGTGTTGTGTTTAGATCAGTAAGCTACAAACCATTAGTTCCTAGGATAATATTTGAAGTGTTTTATAGCTTTTCCTCTTGAGGATCAGTTCAGGGATGTGGGAGGTGAAGCACTTCCATGTGAATCAGAGTACTCAAAGCAATTGCTCTCCTTATGTTTCCAAACAAGCACTGTCAAAGAAATCACACTTGTAAGATTTTTTTTGTTTTATGTCCCCTAGAGAGTATTATCTGAAAAGTAATAAATATGTTAGAAGACCAAAAAAAAAAAAAAAAGGAATGATAAGGAATTGCAGTTTGCAGAACGGCCAGTGAGTCTTGTAGTTATGTTAAAGTTGCTGTGCTTCAATATCAGTTGTAATGAGTTACTAGAAAGTTCACATTCAGTAGCTGAAGATTATTTTTTTGTTTCTAAACTTCCTATTTAAGACTACCAGTTTACTGAACAGGTCTTAGGGAATTAACTTTGACTGTTGGTAAAGCTCTGTTTACCCACACTCTGTTCTCTTCAGGAGGTTTGTCCTCCTTGGGCTGTGTGAAAGGAGTTTAATTTCAATTACAAAGCAGTATTAATCTTCAGTCTTAAGAAGGTGGAAAATCTGCTTTCTGGATTGCTTTTTTTTGGTCTGACTTCAGCCAGTTAGTAAAATTAACATCTGCTGATTCTTAGAGGAATTTCTCCTACAACTGAAGGAAACCTGAGTCATCCACTGATCCCCTGGATACCTCCTATACATGCTTTCCTTTGGTATGATGTTTACAACATTCAGACAGCTAGTGAGCAGACTGTTGCTTGCACAAGTCAACACTCTCTGATTCTTCCCCAGTATTTCAACTCCCCCCCGACCTTTTTTTGTTTTGTTTTGTTTTTGAGATGGTGATCATCACTCTCTTCTGTTACATAGTGCCTGAAACAGTGGGGACCAGAGCTCTGCTTGGGGTTCCAGTGTGCAATGGGAACACGTCACCACGTCCTGGTCCCAAAGTCAGAAACAAACACTTCTGAATAATGAATTGATATTTACAAACAAAGAATGTCCACACATCTGGTTTCAGTAGAACTTCTGTGAGGTCCATGACAGTTATTTTGCCCTTATACTGGCTGTGCCACTGACATGATTTAGTCATTACTGTCTGTGATGAGAAAGAGCTAACCACAGAAATCAGTTTTCTATGGACACAGCACACAGCCACTTGTAAGCAGCTGTTTGTATAGAACTTGTTCCTTTCTAGTAGGAAAGCTGGGAAAGGACAATTGTTTATTAGGTAGACTCATAACAAATTTCCATATGCTAAAGAATATTCATCTCTCTCTGTGGTTCTGTGTCTGAACTGCATTTAGGAGCAGTCCCAGGATGAAAAAGGATAGCACTCCATTTTACTGTACAGAATGAGCCTCTTCAGAAAATCCATTCAGCCCAGGCAATTAATGGATTAACACAAAGACTAGGCATGTCTGAGCCTGGTAGAGGCTGTTGTGAGTTTCCCTCAAAAAGAAGTTTTTATAACAGATCAAAGACACATACACAACACACTGGTACCTCTGTCATCTGAGATCATAGAATGACAGAACAGTTCGGGTTGGAAGGGACCTTTAAGGTCGTCTAGTTCCAGCCCCCTGCTGTAGGCAGGGACACCTCCCTCTAGATACCTAATGTATGACAGAATTCCTTTCTTGACTACTTCCGTTACATTTATTTGTTCACTCCACCCAAATACCAGCTGGGGGGGAATTCTTACAGTTCTTCAGTATTTGAGTGCCCTCATTCAGGTGGAGACCAAAGAGGAAGGTCTGACGGAGAAAGCTGATGAGCTGCATGAATGACCAGACCACCCTTGTGGAATTCAGCATATGTAAAGGAGCATGGATGTAACTTTCCTTCTTCCCTTTTAATCTCAAATTATTCATACCCATTGCTCTATATGGATTCAGTTTTAAGATTCAATATTTCTCTTCATTATCAGCAACTTATTAAATGTATGCAGTTATTGATTGCTACTTACTTTTGTGTTGCATAGCACTTTTTGTTATGCTCATAAGAGTTCTACTGAGCAGACACAGCACTTGATCTGTTCTCCGTAATCTACTGAGGTACCCTTCAGCTAGCTGACATCTATCTATAATGGAATTTGTTTGGATGATTTCAGTCTTATTATAAAGCCTTGGCTTTATGATCTTGTTATATGCTGCTTCCCTAAAATCTTTTGTGTTTCAGATACGAACTAGGAGATGCTCTGTACTTAGGCTGGGCTGGATCTGTTCTTTGCCTCCTTGGTGGGATCTTCCTAACCTGTTCATGCAAAGGGAAGAAAAAACAGGAATGCAGGTAATCTTCAGTTTGTCAGTTCAACTAGTAACAGTCTGTTACATATCATTTTCCATTCTCTCCTTCTCCCTGGTTTAAATTTGCATCAAAACGAACAGGAAACTCTACCAATTAAATCAGTGATCTGGAATGTCACAGACCTGTGATGGGTGGTGATGCTGTAGCAGGTACTCGGGCCTCCCAAATACTGAACTTGTTGGTAACTGGCTGCAATCAGCAGTCACCTGTAACTAGGCTTTGGTCATTCTGAGATCTATATGATCAACATGTGCAGTGGAAGAGCAAACTATGTTTTGCCAAAAGAAAAGTGTATCAAAGAATATAGCGTACTATAATTAAGATCTCCTGTAATACTTACCACTATTAAAATGATCAAGCACCATTTATTATGAAGGAAGCATAGTGGCATTTTTTTCCACAAATATATCCAATTGATTGATAGAAACATGCGATCTTTTCTTGTTTCTTCTGGAATACTTTACATCCAATATGTTGAGCATGCATCAAAACAGAAAAATCAAAATTTCTGGCCTCCATATTTTAACCTTGCCTGCAATTTTTCCCCAATCTTTAATTTTTTTACATATACCAAAGGTCACTCTCACAAGGAGAGGGATGGGATTGCCAGAGATAGCAGAGGCCCTTGTCTACTTAGAAGATCCCAAATAGCTTGAAGGATGTACTGGCCAGGCTTGGGAGGATCGTACGACAGAAGGGAGAAAGAAGCACGCTGTGGTTACTCTTAGGAAAGTTATGTCAAAGAACCTAAGAAGTGAGAGTGTTCTTCTGATATTCCACTGCTTAATCTGAAGCCACTGAACTTTTACGGCCATCAGCCGAGTTGGGCTTTAGATCTGACTTTGTATCTGACTGATAAAAAACACCACGTATCCTGAAATATCCTGAAAAGTTGGGCAAAACTGATGGAGGCAGAAGTCAGTCGACTTGATGGACGACAGCTGAAGGAGTAAGGCTGAAGGTGCTTCCATTCTGCTTTCTCATAATTCTGATTCCTGTATTAAATGCAGCTTGCACAAAGGCATTGAGATCTACATTCTCCTGCGCTTGAGATGCTTGATCTAAGTGCTTCCAAGAAAGGCACAGTTGAGTAAGGAACCCAGAGCTGGTTTCTGGCCAGCAGAAGGGTGGTTGTGCCACCTAATGAGAACAGTAGGCCTTTAATAGCTGCACCCTTGTGAAGTACATGCTGTCAGTGCATTGGATACAGACCTAAATGTGTAACTTCCTAATTACCTGAAACTGTGGCTGCGTGTGTAATGCCTGCTTTTAAAATCTTTTTTCTTAATTCACAGTGCCAACAAATACAGATATTCAGCAGGCCAGGCAGCTTGTCAGCAGCAAATTTACACCGAAAACTCTGAGGTGGTGACAAGTTCCAAGGAGTATGTCTAAACTTCCATTTTCACATCACTTGTAACGTTATGAGGTTTTGAACTTACATTAAAAAAATAATAAAAAAGATCTCCTTCCAGGGATTTGTTCTGTGTTGCAATCTTTCATCTTAATTTGGAGATAATCTACATCTGAACACCTCCCTCTGGGGATAGCTTTGAAGTAGAAATAGGTTTCTGCAGATGCAACGTGAAATCCTGCAGCATGAAGGCTGTCTGCATGCTGAGAAGTCTGATTAAATTTAAGCACAGAGTGTGGGGTATCCTGATAACCAAGACCACCTTTTTGTATTTCAGCTAACTACACGGTGTGGAACTGGTATGCTGTATCTGCCTGTGGGTTAATACAGCTCACTGTTAGAAATGGTTTTATTTGCATTGGTGGTGGGAGCTTTAGTAACAGCAAATAATCTTTAGTATCAGGCCATTAATGAAGAGATAGTCCTTATACTGTGGTTTGAAGTCTGAGTCTCATGGCATACTGAAATAAATATCATGTATGTAGTCAAGATTTGTGAAGGCTTCAAAAGTCTCCTAGAAACAACCAACCTGCATATCTGTGGGTGTGCAGCACGTTCCTTGTTGGCTGGGTTGTAGCTATGAAAAATAAATGCTACAGAGCAAACCAAACACAGCTGGGAACAAGGAAAGCAGTTGGTCAGACTGTGCCTTGTGGTAACTAGAAGATAGCACCAGTTATTGTTTTTTCTTTCTATCTTTTCAGCTTCTAAAATAATTCTATTTTAATTTTGGGCAGTGTTTTACTTCAGGAGCTTCTATTGCATCTGAACTGCCCTATTCAAGTAACTCCACAGTGTCTTTGTTCTCTGTCATGGTTCCAGCATTCAAATTGATGCCTTAAACTGCTTCACTACTGGAGCACAAGTGCCTTATGTAAGCACTTAATACACTGAAGATGGGCTAATTTTCCTTAATATTGATGTCCTGAGCAATCTGAAATGGAATTTCACACTTCAAGTTCACAGTTCTTTGTCCTTACATTATACATTTATTAATATAGTTCAACAAAATACTTTGATGTTTCATCCACTTTCAACACCTTTTGTCAAACTGTAACTGTAGCCTGAATGAGAAACTTCATGCACCTTCCTTAGCTTGTCCTTCATTGTCTATCCAAAAATATATATCCATTGGGGCAAACCCTAAATACTCAGAGCAGAAACAGTTGAGTCACTTGGTTTGTGTACAAATACTGCTGACTTGTGAAGTCAGGGATTTGATTTAGTAGTTGGGTAGGGATAGTGATAGGAGGATGGTTGGACTAGATGATCTTGTAGGTCCTTTCCAACCTTATGAACCTATGAACCTATAAGTAACACTTCAAGGAATGAATCTGGTCAGACTGTTCTCAATAAACTTAATGCTTTAACCAAAAGGAGTGACAATGGCTCTTAGGTTGCCAGTGTCATCTTTGTCCCTCAACAGCCAAATCTTTCTTGTAAAATGACACCTTAGAGAATAATTTCAGAAGCAGAGGAGCCATTTAGCTTGCCTGGTGGGAGCAGAACTATTCTGACTATTCTGTTCTGGGTATGTTTGTGTAAATCTGTGCTGGATTTTTGGTTTAGTTGAAAGTAAAAAAATTCAGAACTTAGAGCAGTTGGTGTGTTGGAATTCAGAACTCCCTTGGTCTGACATCAGCTCTTCCAGTGACTTCACTGGGAAGTCCGATGAAAATCAGGAGAAGAGTAAAATCCCTTGCTGGCTCATTCAGCCCATCGCTGTAATACTGGGTGGCGCTGAGGGGGAATAAAATGCTGTTCACGTTTGTTTACGGTCCTTCCAACAATTGTGTGTTTCTGCTGCTTTTTGCTGATTATCTGCCCCTTTCCCAAGCACCTTCAACAGCCAACTCCTGAGTGAATGTGAGGAACCATCCATGCAGCGTAGCAAGTAAGGCATTTTATACACAGGTGACACATGCTGTCATTTCTTTTTCTACTTCAGCTATAGTGAGCTGCTTAAAAACAGCCATGTGTGGAGGTGTCTTAAAGTGAGTTCTGTCCTTTGCTCAGCAGGTCAGACTGCTTTGGTACTTTCAAATCTTCTTCATATCTCTGTAGCTGAGCCCAAAACCCTGCATTGGGTTCCGCTACTGGTCTGGCAGTCTTCACCGCCTACAAAAAAGGAAAGATGTTACAGAGGCAATGGAAGTTATCATGCAAACTGGTATCTTCTTCTTAGGCTTTTGAGAAGATTAACTATGGTTTTGATTTTGCTGTGGAATAATAAATGGATATTTTGGATGACCTCACTCTGTGCTTGCATGTGTGCCTTGTTACGCAACAGATTCATGGGCAAGACATGAATTGGAGATGTTGGGTTTGCTGGAAATGTGGATGTCTCTTAAACTTGGTCGTGTGTCTGAAAGCCTTTGTGTAGTACTGAGCAAAGCAGTTACCTGTATTAGAGACATCATGATGTATGTATACATACCAAATGGGTGAAGGCTGAAAGACTGTGAAGCATCTGTTTATTTGCCCTATTTATTAGGCAAGCATCCTAATGAAGGTGAGAAGCTATTCTTTGTAGCTAGTAGCCTCTAGCTGTTTACAGGCCTAACAGATGGTGTTTCTTTACTGCGTTAGGCTATCACACAGATGATTTGTATGCAACAGCTTTAAGAGCAAATCCCGCAACACAACTTCAGCAAATGCTCTCTGTATTTTCACTGATCCGCTTCACATCTCTGTCTTTAACTCTGTTTATCATGAATAAGCAAGTGGTAGGGGAAATGTTCATGAACAACATTGAATGCATTTGTTGCTACTTGAAACCTGTTTGGATCTGTAAGTCTGTCTGTCCCATAAACTGGGTATTGCAGACTTATTTTTCCAAGGGGAAGGGGCTGGGGGAGGGGATGAAAAAATAAGTATGGTTGAATTTTATTCAATTACAGGTAAGAGCACCCATACATCTGGGATATGTATTTCCATGAGAAATCCTAGGGCCTTTGAGGTTAGAAAAGACCTTAGATGGTCACCGAGCGCAACAGCTGACCCAGCCCCACCACGTCCCCAAGTGGATGCATGCAGTTTGTGCCACCTCCCCGTGCCAGGGCCTCCCTTTGCCTGATACGCACCCTGAGCCATTGCTCCTATAAGCATTGCACGCGGTGCCCAAAAGCCATCCGAGTGTAACTGTGGGTACAGTACCTCAAAGGCGTCCCTGAGCGGGAGGCTGCGGTGCCTCATGAGGTACGCGGTGCAGACAGCGGCGGATCTGCTGCGGCCGTTCTTACAGTACACCAGGCACTTCCCACCGCTCTGAACAGCGTCTTCTATGGCATCGCCGCACTGCTCGAAATAGCGGTACAGGTCCTCAGCCGGGTCATCCAGAACGGGCACGCGCATGCCGCGGGCCTGCCGGAGGCCGGGGAAGGGCTGCTGCCTGCTGACGTTCACGCAGAAGGTCACTCCCTCCTGCGCGAGCAGCTCCGCGTTGCAGGCCGTCCTGGCGTTGCTGATGAGCAGCGAGGCGGTCACCTTGCCCAGCGCAGTGCCGCTGACCACGGGCACGGTGTCCCCGGGCCCGGCGGTGCAGGGGCGGCCTCCTCCCAGCAGCATGGACGGGTGCTCACGCAGCTTGCTCCTGCAGCCCCTGGCTGCGCTATATTTAGCTCCTCCATGCAGTCTCAGGGTGAGGGCTGCGGGCGGGTCCTAGTGCCTGCTGCACTGGGAGAGCAGCTTTCTTACGAAGCTGGCGTCAGAGACCACAGGTTGAGTTCAAAACAACTAGATGTGCGCGGCCACTGTTCCTGTAGCAAAGAAAAAGGGAGTGCGGCTGCCACCAGCAGCACCATGTGGGTTTGCGACCAGCATCCCTCAGCCCTCACCAACACCACGCATCCTCTGAGCACGCAGACAGCTGTCCCAGGGGTGGCTGGATGTGGCAGCACAGGTCTTATTGCACATGAATTCAGGTGCAGCTGTGGGGCTGTAGACCTGTTATCTCCTGCTGCAGGGGCAGGGCTTCTGTGTGCGTGGCCGAGCACTGGCAGGTGCAGGAGGTGCCGGGGTTGATGTGTCCCAGTGTCCCCACACCGAGCATTGCCTTGCCTTGTGAGCATGTCCCTGCCTGGCCAGGAGGCAGCCAGGAGCCCAAGGCTGACGTCTGGTGATGGCACGAAGATGAGCCTGGATCATGGCAGTAGGAGTACAGCTGGTAGGATTGGCGTGAAGCAGAAAGCCAGAAAGTAAGACATCAGCTGTGTGGTGCAAAGGCACATTTTTATTTCATAGCAGAGAGCCAAGAAGCCAACTTGCGCACACATGCAATCACACAGCTAACTGCAGCTGGCCAGTAACCCCAGCCCCGCGAGGGCCGCAGGTGGCACAGGCCCAGCATCCCACCCACCTTCTGGCATCACCTCTCCCTGTCACTGCCTTCATCCTGGGCTTGGTATGCCTGGCTGCAGGAAGGTCCTCATGGACAGGGAGGTGCCTTTCAGCCTGGGACCCTGGGTTGGAGAGGAGAAAATGCATCAGCAAAGCGTGGCCATGACACCACCTGGCCCAGCGAGCTGTTGTGGCTTCTGCATGGATATCCCAGGCACACAGCCCCCACGTGGCAGCCAGCACTGCTCCCCAGGGCTGCACTCTGGGCTGGGCTGTGCTGAGCTGGTGGAAGCTCTGCTGCTCCAGGGTGCTTCCCTGCAGCCCTCTGTCACTGCGTTGGTGCGGGTTAGGAGCCTTTGTGTGAACATCACCAGGGCTCTACTTCATCAGATAGGAACAGGTTGGTTCCCGCAGCACGGGAGGGCACTGGCTGCCATGTTGCCATCCTTGTCCCACTGCCTCCTTCCACCTGCCATTAGTGGGTCTCCTTGTGCTGCTGAGTGCCATGTGATGAACACACTGCAGTTCAAACCTGCGTGCAAGAAGGCACTGGTGTGATGTGAAGTAGCACAGCTCCTTTCCAGCACTCACTGCTCCCAGTGCCACTTCAGCTGTCCTGCAAACAGCCCCAAGGCCGCCCTGGGCCCGGCAGCACCCAGCAGCACTGCCAGCGTCACTCAGTGCACCCTGTGTGCTCTGCCCAGTGGTGGTGGTGTGCTGGGGGTGTGTGGATCAGCCCCCTCCCATGGCCCTGTGTGAAGTGGGCACTGGGAGCAATGCCTTTGAATGAGGCCACCCTGAGCAGAGCCAGTGCAGGGCTGCAGGCACCACACTCACTCTGGAAAGATGATGATGCAGCCCAAGTGTGTCAGGGAAACAGCAGCTGCTGAGTGAGGGATCTCTGAGCTCAGTGCTCCAGGACCTGCAAGAAGGGCACAGAGCTGAGGGGAGAGGGCAGCTCAGTGGTGAGCGGCACAGCCGGCTGCCCACTGCCACAGGACAGCGCTGCATCACACAAACCCTCCTGTCCCCATCAGCCTGTCCTAACGGGTGAGCACAGAGCAGTTGTCGCTGAGCTGGAGCCCAGGTCAGGACTGACTAAGAACAAGGGCTGCCAGCAGACGCAGAACTTCTTTCAGGGCGTCTTTCCGTGCCATCACTTCGAGGGAGTCCAGGTTTGCATTTCACTTGCACTTGGACACCTCTGTCGAGGAGCATACCAGTGTCCCTCAGGATGAGTGTGACTTTCCTTCCCTGCGTGATGCAGTGAAAGAAGAGGGACGTGGTGGGCTGGATCCTCGCCACCACTCTTTTTGGAGACATGAAGGTGCTTGCAGCTGTCTGAGTGTACTACAGCGACTGCAGTACTTTGTTGCCTGGAAAACCACACAGAAGGGATTGGGCAGCTCCACAACCACTTGGCAGCAGGCTGCAGCCATGCCACAGTCCCTGGGCCCTCGGGGTGCCTCGCTGCAGCAGGCACAGAGCTGAGCAGTGCCTGGAGCCAGAGGTGCTGCAGGTCCCGGGGCCTGGCTCCCTCAGGGCAGGTTTCTAGGGGTGCTGGCTGCTGCTGGTGTGGCACACAAAGCCCACTGTGGGACCTACTCTGAGGTTTGGTTGTAAGCAGCATCAGTTACTCTCCAGCGTGGGAGGAGACAAGAGATCTCCTCACCCTGCCACCACAGGGAATGTGCAGCACGCAGCGCTGCAGGGGACACCTCACCTGGCATATATGCCTTGTCATCCCTCGGGTGATGACCATCAGTGAGGTTCCTGGCCAGGCAGAAGACAGGTCTCTGAGCAGCCAGGTGGCCAGCCCTAACCCGCACCCACTAAAGGATGGTGTCAAAGGAGCCAAGGAATGCGGATGCCCTATGGACATATGAGACCAACAGAGAATTGAGGCGAGGATGGAGGCTGCCCTGCTGGAAGGGCGGGGAAGGAGCTGCCAAGTCTCTTGCTCCCCATGGGATGCCATGGGACTGAATATCCAAGGGGCTTACAGAAACTCAGAGGTGTGGCCATGCTTGCACAAGGCTTTATTCTCCCTTGACTGGGTCTCCTGGGCTGAGGACCCTGTTGGCAAGGTAGATCCTAGTTGGGGGAGAGAAGCTGCTGGTGGACTTGGGCAGCCATGGTGTGCCAGATGGTGGCTCTCACTGGGCAGCAAGTGAAGGCTGGGTCATGCTCTGTAACCACAGCTCCCACCCTGGCCGTATGCAGGGACACAGCTGTCCCCCACGTGGTGACACCCCAGAGAGGGGTGCAGCACTGAGTCGTGCCCTTGTGGCACTGGGCAGTGTGGGAAGCCAGCAGGGAGCCTGGCACAGCAATGCAGTGCTGGCAGGTTACAGCTGCACTCCTGCAAGTGCCTGCAGAGCTGTACCTGCCGAGGTGAAAAGCAACACCACAGGGCCCCAACAGCCAATGTCCCAGAAGTCCCTCTGTGGCCCTGTTCTGCCGGCATGCTTGCCCATGATGAGGAGCAGTGGGGAGCACACCTGGGCACCCTGGGCTGCACCCTGCCTGCCCACGTCCACTCCCTGTGCTGGAGCACTGTGCTGTGAGGGGCTGCCCGTGGGGCTGGTGTGGAAGCTGTGACACCACAGGGCCCCTTGTTGCCTTGGCAAGTGTATGGTTTTCAGTGCATTTACAGACCAACAGAGCTGTTTGCAGATGGTTTTAATCCACACAGAGCTGCAAGTCACTGTTATTTAAAGTTATCAACAGGCACAGAGGAGGCAAAGGAGGTGACTGCTCTGCAAACAACTTCCAGCAGATCACTATCTCCACAAGTGCCCGTATTTATAAAACCTGGGCATATGGCACCTGGATAGCTGTAACCACAGGACACTGAGCTACAGGAACACCTTCTCAGTTAGAGGGCTCACTCACTGTATTAGATTTAAGTGATACCTGCATCCAGGCAGGTAGATTTTTGCAGTTTCCAGTTGTCGTGTCTCACTCTGACCGTTCAATAGCTGCTTTCAACATGTTGCCTCGACCCTGCATCTGGCCACCTCTGGAAGGGTAAGATGTGGAGATGAAGCACAGATCTTTCTGCTGAATCATTCAGACTCCAGCACTCACCTGGGACGGCACATCCACAGTCCCATGTTCCACTCCACTCTGCCAACACTGGCACAAGGTCACTGTAAATAATGAGCCCAACACCTGGCTGTGACATACCAAGGGCATTTCTGAATCTGTGTATTGCTGTGCCTTTTTGTGCCGCTGTATGAGAGTGTTCAGAATACTTGCTCTGATGACCTGCAGTTGCTTCGTCTGGTTTGCACACACACAGCACACACTGCATCCTCACCAAGGTACACAGGATTACTGTTGAGGAAAACCCACAACAAACCCATCAGTTCCAAGCAAGGGTTCATCTCTCAGGACTACTGAACTGACCTTTACCTGTGCCTTAAAAGGGAAGAAGAACTCAGCATAAGTGGAGAAGTCATCAAAGTGCCCTGTAAGTACAGATTTGTCTCCAGCCTTTTTATTTATACAAGGATTCAAAGAACATGTTTTAACTTTAGATAAACAGTGCAAGAGAGTTACAAGTACCTTGGTAACAGAAAGAAATAGGTAACTGTCCAGCTATGCCAGTAAGTGAAATAATTTTGACTCTTGCAGATACAAACGCGTCTGTTTAAAGCAAAGGTGGATGTGAGATATTTGCTCTACCTTAGCCCCTCCCAAGCCCACTGGGAAACCACAAACCCCCACCCTAAGTTAGAACATATGCGTTATGGCACAGAAAAGCAGGCCGAAGGACACAGACATTTGGGAATCCGATGTGTCTGGTTCTCCCTTTTCCACAGACAGGAGACTTTGTTGGTAATGCTTTTTCAGACCACAACTCCAGGACCCTGAGGACGAGGCCCTTCCAAACCAACCCCCCACCACTCATTCCCTGCTGGCCCCAAGCAGTTTGCTGCTCCTGCTGTGTTGTTGTTGCAGAGCTGATAATGTGGACTATTTAACTGTTAAAGCATTAACAGGACACAGTGAATTCTTGGTTAAGGTGTGCTCCTCTCAGAGCCCAGGGGGAGCTGGTTAGTGTGGGAGGCTGTCAGCAAATGGTCACTGCTGGAAAGGATGAGGACTCCATCCGAAGCTCTGCTATGCAAAGCACAGACCTCAGCAGCTGTTTTTAAAGCTCCAGCACAGCTGTTCTTTGAAGCAGATGCACTGTTTTAGTGCCCTGAAACTTGCTTTGCATCAAAACTTTCTGCAGTTGTGGAAATCTACATAACTGAAGGCTACATGTGTGTTGGCAATTCTAGTTAACAGAAGAAAAAGGACAGGAGCTCTTTAGACCAGTAAGAGTAACATGGGACTTGCCGCACTTCCAGAGTTAAGTAAACCTTTATAAACCCCTGCCTGCTGTTTATCCACGGCTGTACATGGCCGAGCCTCACAGCTCTGCCAGGCACACCAGGCAGGGAGGGCACAGCAGCACAGCCCACACCGCACCATGCACACCCTGCCCAGCCCCAGACCTGCTCTGCCTGCTGAGGAACGAGCCCTGTGCCAGCTGCTGGCACTGCCTTGCTCATGTTCTCATCCTCTCTTAAATGCCACTGTCCAGGCACTGCCCATGTTAAAAACAAGATTCGGGCATGGCCAACTGCCACGGGCTGACTGCCACCAGCACGCTGCCCTCAGGTAGGGGGTGGTACTGTGTGTGCCCGTGTGAGCTCTCACGACCAGCTGCAATGTCCAGCTGCAATGCTCTCATCAGCACACAACCCATGGTCTTTCTAATTACAAAAAACAAAGGCATTCACACCCATGGCTGGAGACAGAGGAGGCAGAGGCAGCACAGCAATCTGTCCAGTAAGGAATCCTACTGTTGTATACTTTCATCTCTCTGTTACCTTTTACGGTACTGCACTGCAGGTAGAAATTGGACCATTATTACTCGGGTAAAAAATGGCTTTCCAACTAGCATGCAAAGAAAAAATACCCCAAACCCCAACCCCTAACACTCATTCCCAAGTCACTTAGATGTAGGAGACCTACATTTAAAAACGTCGTCAGCTACGAGCTCTAGTCAAGAAACCCATTTGTGACCTTTCCAAAGAAAAAGGGAGTTCTACGTTTTCGGGTCCAACAGTCACTGCCGAATCGTTTCAGTTCAACCCACCACATCTGCTCACACTCCTGTGCACACAGACGGAAGCAAAGGGCCACCTCTGCCTGGCTCAGCAGAACAGAGGAAAACCTCGGAGGAGCCCCTGCGTGCAGTACCTGTCTTCGGTGTCTCCAGGCTGCTCTCAGCCCGGCGTGTTAGGCAGCAGCACGCTGGGCAGCGCTGGCTGGCGGCTGGGTAACAATCAGGGAAATTGCATATTCCGCTGCAGGCAGCACAAGGGCTGCCCATGGAGGGGCTGTCAGGAAGCCTCTCTGCGAGGGCTCAGCTCAGCCCCACAAGCCAGTTTTGTGGCAATAACCAAGTAAAACAATGAGGTATGGAAAGAAGGGCCCAGCACTGGGAAAGAGACCAAGAAAGAAGAAAACAGCTCGAGCACTGCCAGAAATAGCAAAACAATTGAAACCTTTATCTCCTCCCTCTATTTTTTTTTCCTTTTTTCCTTTTTTCTTTTTTTTTTTTTCTTTTTTTTTTTTTGCCAAGGTGAAGCACGTCTGTCCTTTTGTTGGTTGGTTTTGGCAAAGTGAAGCCCTCGGCTGCAGTCTCTTTCCTGGCTGTCCTGCTGAGTTACCGCCACAAGTGGTGCACGGCAATGGAAGCCCCCGAAAGGAAGAGGAGGAAGGCAGAAGGCAAAGATCTGCTGCTGGCCCCAGTGACGCCGTGTCCGGACTGCTTCGGGATAGCATGTGTTTCTGGCTGCCTGGTGCTGGGGCTCTTAGAAAGTCTTTTGCCACAGACGTCATCAGGACAGCTGTCACCGCTGCCTGAGCCGCTCATGTCGTCGCCTGCGCAGAGACAAAGAGGGGTGAGCCCAGCCTGCCTTGGGGTGCCCACCCTGCCTTCTCTTTGTGCCTTGTGCCACCCCTGGGCTGTGGCCACAATTTAGTGCAACCTGTTCATGTGTCACTCGTGATCCCTTGGGCAGGTTTTTGGGTGCCTGTCCCACCCCACTGGGGGCCGAAGCAAGCCCAGAGCAGAGATACTGGGTGCTGCCCCACGGGGAGCAGTGGGGCACAGGGACAGAGGCACAGCATGGAGGATGGTGGCAGAAGAAAGGTGGCACTCTCCGTGTCAGGGACAGAGGATATGGCTGCTGAGAGCAGAGAGCAGACACTGCCACAATCCTGGGGAGCCTGGCCACCAGCTGCATCCACCACTATGGGATGTGATGGGATATCAGCCAGGCCAGGCTGGGGCTGGGAAGAGCACCTGGATATTCAGTACTAGGCCAAGAGCAGAGCAGCCCCTCCAGCAGGTTGGGTGCACCTGAACAACCTCTGCAACCCACAGCCAAAAGCCAGGTGACCATGGCCCCACTGTGCTGCAGAGCCCTGGCTTAGCTCTGCTACTCACTTGCATCTTGGAAATCCACATCATTCCCGATGTTGGCGTTGCCCAGCCGGTTAGTCATGATCTTCAGCTGCATGATTTGCTGGCGAATGGTCATATCTGGCTTGGTGATGTCGACCTCCACCTCTGGGTTGTTAATCTGATTAGCTAAGCCATCCCCCATCACTTCGGGTAGGTAACTGTGAAAGAAGGAAAGAAGGGTTACACATCTGCCCCCAGCTAAGCTCAGTTCTCCCCAGTACAGATACCACTGACAGTGCAGCCTCTGTGAAGCACAGTCAGTGGTGCTGGGTTGTTGAACAGCCCCAGCCAGGGAAGGAGGCTGAGTGCCTCTGCCTGCAAGGTGCCGAGCAGCAGGGGCTCCACAGATGGCCACACCAAGGCTGCAGGGAGCATATCCTGCACAGGAAGGCTCCTGTGTTGACACAGCTGGCTCTAGGGATGGCCAAGCTCTGCTACCATGGTGAGAATCCATCAGGCCACCTCAGTTTCTGGGAGGTGCAGCACCACTGTCCCAGTGTGGGAGAGGCTTCCTACACTAGGGCTGCATGCAGGGCTGAGAGATTGCTCTCAGGCTGGTACCCACGGAGCTACAGTGACACTGAGGAAAAGCTCTGCCCATACAGGAGGCTGAGGTGCACCTTCTTTGCTGCTCTGGTTACATGCTGCAGGGACTGGCATCCTGGGCTGGCTGAATCCCCCTGCCTCAGTAAGATCAGACAGCTTCCTAGGAAAGCTTCACTGTACTGGGGGTTATCATCTGGCACTGTGCTGCTCCCTCCTTCAGTGCCTTGCACATCTCTCCTCAGTGCTATCCTTCATCATCAGCCAAGGGTGGGAGGTGTTTCTGCAGGTGCTGCATGTCACCCAAGCATGGTTAAAGGACCTACATGCAGTTCTCAGCAGCAGTTCTGGAGTTTGGGAGGTAAATCCAGCTCTTCTGTCTCCTGAATGCATGTGGTATTGCAAAATTGCTTAATTAGTACAAAACTACACAGTCATTTCGTGGCAAATGCATCCTGATTCTTAACCATCGAACGTACAGCGAAACAACAACAGGATTGAAATTCCCAGGCATCAGTGTCAGAGGAAAAGCAACATTTCTCTGATCAGGGACAGACCTTTCCTCTCAGTGTGAGTAAGCAGAGGTGGCTGATGAAGCATAACCTCCTTTTATTAAACCCTACCTCTCCCACCACCCTGCAACATCTCTCTCTGGGCACCACGACCCTCTCCATACCTGCCCTTGGTCATCCCATTCCAACACTTGTCATCTGCTGCTGAGCTGGCCATTACTTTTTTGCTGCACAGGACGCCAGGCAGGGTGATCCAGTAAGACTTGAGAGCCGTCAGATTCCCTTTGGCATCCAAAACCTATAAACAAAGAGGATGCTCAGGGCCAGGACAGGCTACTTTTTTCATCTTACCACCAGTCTGATTTTATGCAGACAGGCAAGTGTACTCTTGTACTTTCTCCTAAAGACCAACCCTCAACCCAAGCACCCAGAGCTGAAGAGTACATGCCAGTGATTGTTCTGGTACTGTGGAGACGATCAGAAGATCCTCTTCTGGAGAATAAGGGCAATGCTGGGAAGCAGCCTGACTGGGAGCCAGCAGAGGTCTGTTGGGATGGGACAGGAGGACTGCAGGGCCTCTGAAATGTGGGGCCGTGGCACACCACGCAGCCTACCATCCACAGAATCCAAGACCTCCACAGAGGACATGTTGTTCGTGGAACAGCAAAGCCACAGGCCTCAGAAACACAGTGGGATTGCCCACCCCAGAGACAGGGACCTCATGTCCCATTCCCCATATGGATGCACTGCACAGGCACGGCCATCCTGGCACGCCAGCAGCAGAGCAGCTCGGGAGGCAAACTCACCAGCATCTCCAGTGCCACTGCAGAGGATTTGGCTTCCAATGTGACCTTCCCCCGCCTTTTCTTGTCCTCACTGCTGGAGCCTTTTGTGCTGATTTTGGGATTTCCACAGCCTTGGAAAACCTGAAAAACAAACCAAATTCTCTACCCCATGCTTGATACTATTTCCTTAATTAATTTGGACTCCACAAGTAATTTTTCTTTTTAAATGTCTTATCTTTCCCAATTGCATGATCTCTGTGAGTCCCGTTTAGTTTCTGGCCAGGTTACTCTTGTTCCAAGACTTATTTTTCTCTTACTGTAATTGTTTTTGATTACTGCTATCATGCACAATGCTCAGCACAAACACAAAATTAGAACGTTTTTGAATGAGTCACTAATGTTGATATTAAATTACAGCTAGCAATTTATCTGTTCCTGTTATGATTTGAAAGTAAAATTCTGGGAAGTCTGAGAAGAAGAAGATGGGAGTTGCTCACGTTCGTGACATCTGTGGCAAGGGGCTTTCTAACTACAGAGCATGTGAGCTTCCCCGATTAGGACAGTAAGCAGATGGGTGACTATCCCTAGTGTCTCTCATGATGTGCAAACACACTTCAGCAAATAAAATCCTCTGACTAGGAGAGCACCAAGTGAGTGGATATGTCAGGATATGACAGAGGTTGGATGTTCCAAGGCCAAATGAGGACACCAAGTGGATTTCTCTCTTAACTTTGGGTACTTCCTGTCCCTGTCACCCTACCTACCAGCCAGGCAGCCTTCGTAGCTGAAGGAGGGCAGCAGCCTGGGCTAGTTCTGATCTCATCTGACAGTGATACTCCACCAGATCATTGTGTGGTGCTCAAACCAGAGCTTGAAGCTGCAGTAATTTGCAGCTCCAAACATCTGCTAGCAGTGCCACCAACAAAGATTGCCATGTTCACCCGGCCATTATCTTACTGAGAACTTTATCAAATATGTTTTGTTTTTCCAGTCAAACACTGACTACACTAGACTATTTAATCCTTTTTGATTTTACCATATGTCCCTTGGAAACACCCTTCTTTTCAGATGATGTCATCATAGGCTTGCTTTTATTTGTACAATTTCTTCCAACCTACTACTAAGAGAATCTTCCATGTTAGAAAATAAACTTAAATGAGTACTTGGATACATACTCCCATTAGTGCTGTGATTTGTGCTAGTGAATTCCTGCTTGGTTAAGCGATACTTTTGTCCCTTCCCCTCTTCAAGATCCAGTTAGGGCCTGCTACACACCTTTCACCTGCATCTTGGCCCTAACTGTGGGATAGCTGCAGGGCTCAGGGAAAGCCTGGGCAGAATCAGAAGCCCTGGAGGTTATCTCACCTGCAGCTATAGCAGTGATGTGATTAACTGGATAAATACACACAAAAAATAGAAGACCAACAGAAAAAAATCTTCATGATACCTTCTTGAAAGACAGGTGAGCATCAGGAGAGCCTCTCCAGATGGACTGCCAAACTGCAGCTCTGTCCCACAGACACAGCCTGATAGCGTGGTGTTTCTATTGCAGAACATCACCTCAGGCAGGCTGAAGCAGCTGCCTTCTGTTGCTAGTGTAAGAAGGACTGTGCACTTCCTCTAAATGCCCCAGCTCAGTCAAAATACTTCAAGGCTCTTCAGACACAGAGGAACCTGACAGCAAATACACCATGTCACCCACAGTCACTGCACATACAGTCCCACCTGCGTGTCTGTACCTAAGGAAAGCTGACTGTGGCAGAGAGGAGCATTTAGAAATACCTGATAAGGTTTTTCTCTGCCTAAGACAATGCTTTCTTATCATTAAAAGACCATGCATCTCATCTCTCTTTCTTCTTTCATCTCCTTTAGTTAAGTTCAACAGTGAGAACAAAAAGCATTGGATCCAGGCAACTACATACGGTGTATCCTCAGCCAGGCCCACACACACACTCTTACCTTGGCTGTGATTGAATCTTTGTTTTCTTGCAAGTTAGAAATAGCTTCAGAGATCCTCATGTGAATAGTCCCTATTACTGTGTCTACATTGTATGGTCCATCAATCCGATCAGCCACGGCGACCAGGGCATCTGGTAAAATAACACAGAGACATCATCAGACAAAGCATGTTAAAGCTCACGCCCATGCTCGGGGCGGCTGGCCTATTGGAAGACTTGCTGGAGGATAACTCTCCATTTTCACTGCTCTTCAAACCTATGCTCATTTTCCTCCAGATCGGACAGCTGTCAAAAGGGTGGATGGGTGCCAAAGTACCGGATGTGAGCGACAGCTTCTGTGGCAATGAAAGAGTAAGAAAAGGAAATATCACGCACTAAAGGCTGAAGAGCAGACTGTGAAGCCCACAGCTGAACTGATCAATGGGACTGAGTATGACTGGGGTGTGCCTATTGCTCTCAGCTCCCCTTAGCTCTGCTCCTGCCTGACCTGGAAGTGCCCGCCAGCATAGGTGCTTTGGGAGGATGCCTGGCTTACAAAAAGTAACCAGCCTCTGCCTATGGAGATTTTCAGCACTCTGTGGATCTAAAGCAAAGAAAGACTGTCTGCACACAAGGCACGGAGCACTGGGGAATGCTGGCACAGAGAAAGCTGACATCCTCGGTGTCCAGCCAGAGCTAAGCAGGAGTTCTGGACAGGTCCCAGACTGGTCTTAGATACCTAAATTCGGATTGTAACCAGGGCTAATTTTGTCAGTCAAAAAAGCCACTGCTAAGCTGCCTCTGCCTCAATTTTCTACCACTTCTGTTCTAGTAGCCTGGAGGCCAAGCCATGTGTAAGCCTCATCAGGATTCAGAGACTTAGCAGTTACTTGTGACCTCAGATGGCTCCAGTGTGGTCTTGCACTCCCCAGGACACACCAAATGCTTCCTGGCAGAACCAGAGATCTGGCACGGAGCAGGGGTGGCCCTTGCTCATCTAGAACAGAAAGTGCTTCATGTCCCTGCAGTTTCTCCATATGGAAGAAAACACCTGTGATGGCTTCATGTTGATTTTCCTTCTCTGGACAAAGAGGGTCAAATCCCAGGGTCTAGGCTGAAAAACTGCATGGTCCATAAATGAACTCATTCCTGAGCAGTGATTAATTTTCTGTCCTAGATCCTGACACCTTCCCCATCAGGCTGTCAAGATGCTATCACAGCAGATGGTGTGATGTTGCAGAAAGCTTATTCAGCACATGTTCATTCTGCCGATATTCATGAGCAATGAAATCACCAGGTGAGTTGTGTCCAGCAGTTCAACAGAGCATCAGTAAAACATTATCTTTTGTCCTACACCACCCCATAGTGTGTAGTGCCACCTGTGATACTGCTTTAAAGCACTGAGCTGCACAGCACTTGTCCTGTGAGCAGGGGTCCAGCCAGCCAGGCCGCAAACAGGGACCACCATCACTTCAAACATGCTAGGAAAGCATTCAATCCCTTGTCTGTGCAAAGCAGTAGGACTTGGCAGAAAGGCCCCAAGTGTCTTCCATGAGGAGATGTTGTACAGAGGCACTAGTTCCACAGTGGAAGCTTTATGTTACCAAGGGTGGCCTGATCCTGAGCCCACTGCATGCACAGCCCTCAAATATATGCTCTCTTTGCTACTGCATGGCGAAATGTTCAGGTCCTTGCTGCTCTCACAGAATGATCAACCTGGGCAAGTACTAGAGAGGGGCTAGCACAAATCCTCAGAAGATACCAGATCTTGCCTACATAGCTCACACTCCATGCTATGGTCTCTAATGTAGGATTTAACAGCATGCACAGACACAGCCTGGAAATTTTATGGATTTATTTTCAGCACTTAAAGAAGTATAAAAGTTTTGCTCATTAGCATAAGCAGGAATGGAAATGGGCCTGAGTTTCTGAGTTCATGTGCTCTTTTTTTCCTGTAATGCAGTCCTATGGCAGCATTGATTTCTAAAGCTGAAAACAGGAATGTTTTTGTGTTCTGGGAAATAACATCAGGGAGCTTGCAGTTCAACTTTGCTGCCACTGAGGGGTTGCAGTGTCATCTTCAAGACTATATTTTCAGGCAATCATAGTCTGCAGATGCACTAATGTTGAGATAGAGATATTTTAATCAAAGGCTGCATGCCCAAATTAGTGATAAATTATATCTGACCCTTTACTACAAAAATCTTTAGTTTAACTTACCCTAACTTGTCAAACTGAAAGAGAAACACTGTTGTAACCAAGTCCTCTCCAGCTACGTGGAAAGATCTAAAGGTAAAACACGGACAATGACAGGGAACTTCTGCCTTTTCTTTCATGTTTTGCTCCAGTCCTTGATCAAACGATGACCTCTGGCAGTAAAACATACAGCTGCAACCAGAAGGAAGCTCCAGTTTCCTTCCAGCCAACACCTCCTGACAAGATCACTGTCCCTTGGGTAAGAGGAACCCTCACTAACTGCAAAACACAATCCTGTCAAACCACGGGAGTGACGAGCTGACCTTTCAGGAGCTGGGCAGTCACCCTGTCAAGAGAGCAGTGACAGCTAACAGTTGGCTTGCTGTGGTCAGAGAGGACAAAGCTTTGTCAAAATCCTGGTGTAAACCCTTGGGGAAGGGAATATTCCTCCCTCTCTTCTGTAGCAGGCTGCCAATGGCAAGTACATCCAATTAACCACAGCTCATCGCCACTCGGTTCGTTAGCTCCTGGCAAGAGGCAGGCAGCTGGATGATGCGTCCCACTGAGCACAGGCTTCTGAGGGCAGCAGTGGGTTCCTTACTTGGCAACATCCCCTGAGAGGGAAGCTACACTCCTGGAGCTACAGCAGGGTTTTTGATGTTAACACTCCAGCCAAAATGCACATACAGCCTGGGAGAGAAACAGGAGCTTTCTGGGCATGCAAAGAGCAGTGAGAGCCTTCCTGATGGGAGCAGCCTCCCCAAGCAGACTGCAGCAGGGGAGAGGCTGTGCTGTAACACCATCACACCATTTTCTAAATGCTGTCCCTCACCAGCCTCACACCACACACTGCAGGTCACTCCTGGCCGCTGTTCACACTCAAGCCAGTGGTCACAACCTCCGGAAAAACAGCTGAATGATACACAAGGTCCTACAAGAGATGCCCAGGTCTGACTGAGATGCAGAACTGCCTGGTAGTTCTCTGCTCTGGGTTGCACAGGGTATCAGATCACACCATCACAATGATATTTCTGGCTTTCACTTCAAGGAAATGGACACCTCTACACATACTCAGCCCACCTTAAGAAGTACCCATCATCTTAGCTGAGTGACAAGATAAAAGTGAATTGAGCTCTTTTCTCATTTAAAATACAAGCCTAATTTTTCCCATCCCTCCTGTGACCTGTAACCTCTCCCTCACATGTATTTAAGAGGGCTCTTTCCATTGAGAAGTATACAATTCTGACTCCTCTGCTCTCTACCCATGGAAAAAGTTTATGGCTTCACGTTTCTAGGCCACATCCCAAGGAAGGCTACCAGGGATTCCCATGTGCTCACACATGCTGTGGTATGTATGAGGCAGCAGGACCTGTCCAAACGCCTCAGCCTTTGGGAGGAGAGGACAGAAAACCAAAATGCAATATGTGGGCAACACCAGGTGAGGATGGGGAAGATGGGAAGACCTGAACCCTCTGTTAGCCAGCCCAGTAGCACTTCCTAATGGTATTAAAGCCCAGAAGAACGTCCTGCAATAGATTCTAGACTTTATATAAGGCCACCTTACCCATCAGGTACTTCCACTCGGTGTTCAGGTCGGCTTGGTTGGCCAGGCAGCCCTTCACCACGTTGAGGCAGTAGTTGCTGCACGGCTTCACGCTGGCCATGCCCCGGCAGTGCGGGCAGTAAATCAGCTTCATGACAGCGCGGGTGCACTCGTGGCTGAGGGACACCTGGGGAGATGGAGCAGAGTCAGAAACAGGGGCAGCTGAGGGGGGGCCTGATCCATCGGCGTGCCCTGGAAGGCAGATGGCAGCCCAGCTGTGCCACTTTAACCAAACATCTCGCATGGCAAAACACAGGCCTGCAGGCAGAGCCCCGGCCTCTGCAGCACAGAGGTCCCCTTGGTGCCTATGACAAGCCCCATAGAGGTGCTGATGGAGATCTCTGCTTCCCTGTCTTACCACTAAGTGCTTCCTCTCTTCTCCATCTTTACTTGCACCCATTTCCAATTCTCTAATCAAGCTTACAAAAGAATTGCTGGAGTGGTGGAAGCCAAGCTACTCTGCTTTGAAAGCAGGAGCGTGGAGTTACCATGATGTCACTCCCTGCAGGAGAGTGCAGGGTTAGGGTTAGAGCCTTGCTGCTGCTCCTGCCCTGTGGCCCGGCCTCTGACCCGCAGGTGGCATCTCCATGCATCAACCTGAGCCTGGCCAAGCATTCAACCTCCTAGCAGAGAGGATAAATACTGATTTTGGCTGGGGAAGAGACCACGCTCCTCTCCTTTTCTCCAAGGAATTATGCATACTGCCTGTTCACAGAGGTGAACAGAAAACAGAGGGAAGAGAGTGCAGGAAGAGCAACGTCAGAGTGTGTTCTGCACTTGTTTCACTCGGCAGAGTTCAGTTTCCCATCATCCCAACCAACCTGGCCCTGGGCTTCTGCTCCCTGCAGCACAGAGCAGAGTGAAGGCCCACAGAGCTCCTCCCTGCTCCTGCTGGGGTTCTGGGGGCACATGCAGGAACAGAGCCTTCCAGCACCTTAGTCCTTGCTGAAGTGAACTTCCCCTTTTGTTCAGGGAGCACCTCTCCCACAGCAGGCGCAAGCACAGCTGCCCTGATGGGCCCTTTCCCAGGAAGGGGTTTTATTTTGGTTGCCACTGCTGAAGTACTTCTAGTTCAACTGACATGCTCTGGAAAAGCTGAAACAGAAAGCAAAGAATTCCTGAGTGGCTTGGGCTGGAAGGGATCTTAAAGCCCATCTGGTTCCAGCTCCTGCTGCAGGCAGGAGTGCCACCAGCTAGATCAGGGTATGGGTACAATGCCTGGTCCTGCCCCCTGCCCACCAGCCTGAAGCAACCAATGCAACAAGGACAAAAATAAATAACAGTACAACAAGCCCCCACCCATCTACCACCAGCACTTTTAGGGCTGGTTATCCTGAACCAAACCTCACCGGAGATTGCCATGAGGACTCTACTTCTCCCACCACCCCGACACACACCCACACCATGGGAGTGAAGCATCCCATCTCCAGGATGGGGAAGCAGAGACATCGATGCTTCCTTGTTCTTCTGCCCTTCAGCCTCCAAGGGGCCCTGTGACATCTGTCCACCCACCCACCCAGCAGCCCACTGGGGGCATGCAGCGACTGATGGAGCAGTGGGACATATTCTGCAGTTGGTGCAGCCTGCTGGAGGCAGCACGTGGCCTGTAGCTGAACAAAAGGCCAGCAGCACGTGCTCATCTCTCAGCGACCTGCACAGCTTAAGGATGCAGCGCAGTAACTTGTCTGAGTACCACCAACCCAGCCCAGCCTGTGGCTGCCCAGGGCCTTGTCACCGCAGAGGACCTGCATTGCACCACCTGGGAAACATCAAGTCCTCAGGGCTTGGGGGTTTTCCCAGCTGCTGGCAGACAGGTAGGGCACACCCAGCCCTGCTGTCCCCTCACTGCTCCAGCAGGACCTGCACACATCAGCCTGCGGCTCAGCCATGGGGCATGCTTACCAAACACTGCACGGCGTGGGACGCAGCTACTGGAGCTCACCTTTCAAAGACACGATTTTCAACTAAATCATCTGTGTAATCACCTTGATTCCCCATGTTGATGTGTTCTGCTTTAGCTTTAATGGGACCTATAGTCCTGCCTTAGCTCAGTGACGTAGAAACTGCATCGAGATGCCAAGAAGAAATGCACGTTACACTGGAGAAGCCGCTTACCCAGGACCCAAAAAAAGAATGTTACTGAGAGATATGGCTTGGAGCCAGGGCACTCCTCATTCAGCTGCCAGATATAAATAAACATGCCAAACAAAGCCAAGCCCAACTTAAAAATACATTATTTCTATGTCACTGCTCAGCTGAAATCTGCATATTCTGCTCCGATCCCAGCGACAGTAGTGGGAGCAGTGCCTGAAAGTGCAAATCCAGTGATGAAGTGATAAGGAAAAAATGTTATCGTCTAAAAAATACCCCAAACGGGGGACAACTTGGTCTTGAGCAATGAATCACTTTAATTAAAGCTACGTTACAGCTGGAGATACAGCAGCTGATTCGAGTAGCAATGAGCTAGTGTAATGGGAACAGGTGGCTGCGGCACACAAAGCCCCGCACCACCACCAGCACTGACATTTCAGGGAGGCTGTCATCAGGTATTATCCCGTGACTGTGCCTTGCACCGGCATCTGAGCTCTGTGCTTTTCCATGGCTGCTTTCCAAAGCCCGATGTGCCCATGCACGGCTGACGGA
Organism: Cyrtonyx montezumae; assembly: GCF_038088225.1. Taxonomy (NCBI): domain Eukaryota; kingdom Metazoa; phylum Chordata; class Aves; order Galliformes; family Odontophoridae; genus Cyrtonyx; species Cyrtonyx montezumae. The sequence continues at coordinate 1,051,946 of NW_027072056.1, read as the reverse complement.
GCCACCCAGCCAGCTGCCAATTGCTGGAGGCAAGGACTTGGCCGGAGCAGAAAACAGCCTCCTGCATGCCATGTCTGGAGCAGGGGGGAGCTCGCAGCTCTGCAGGGCTCGGGGCACCAGTGTGCAGTGCTGGGACTCACTGTGTGCTGCGTGGCACTGCCAGCTGCAGAGGGGACAGCAGGGAATGAGCACACAGGGAGATAATACCAGAGAGAATTGAGAGCTCACGGAGTTCTCGGCATTCAAACTGGCATTTGTTTCCCTCAATTTTTCCCCTCCTGAGCAATGTTTAAAACAATTACAGTAAAATGAATAACTTTTGCAAGCAATTTGCTGAGAGGATGGGCTGGGGGATTAGTCCCAAGCTGGGTTCCTTGCAACCACCCCAAACAATTTAGAAAACATTCAGCCTGAAGGCTTCTAACCAAGATGGCTCCTGCCAAGCAGCTTATTAATATGCTTCCAAAGCACAGACTCAGAAATGCAGGGGTTGAGGGACAAGCAGCCAGCCCCCTCGTCTGCCTGCACTGAGACATGTGAAAGGGGAACAATGTTATCTGATTACCTAAAACATGGGGTCCAGAATTAACTTCTGAAATGAAGACACAGGGGAGGCAAAGCTGCTCATGGAATGGGAAAGGCAGCTCAGCCACAATGAGGGGGACTGAAGGTACCGAAGTGTGGACGTGCTGGGGGCTCCCGTGTCCACAGGACAAGCCAATTATTTTCAGCAGAACTGGCTGGAAAGACCAAAGAACAAAGTCTGGGATGTAAAGAGCATGGCCTTGGGGACTAGTAGGAAGGCATGTGGCAGAGCAGCACTGAACTGCTATGAGGCAGCGTGTGCAGCAGGTTCAGCCCTACAGCACAGCTCCTTGCACCCGCTTGGAGGTCCTTGGCTGCTCCACACCCACGCCCCGCAGACAAGCTGCAGATGCTTTTGAAATGTTGGCTTAGACAAAGGGAAAGGAAAAGAACAATAACCACTCCACCCAAATCCTTTTTCCTTTTGAAGCCTCACTTGAAAGCAAATGAGAACCTGCAGCCTAGCTGCAATGTGGAGGGACTTCTTGGCCTTCAGGGGCCTTTAAGAGCATCTGAAAGGCATTTAACACCAGCGGAACAAGAGGAGCTCTTGCTGCTCTGTTCCTATCCCTGCTCCTCCCCAGGCTGCTGTGAGCCATCTGTGCCTCGCGCCCTGGGGGCAGGTGCAAGGAGGGTCTGGGAGGAGGAAGAGGATGGCTGGTGGAAGAAGGCCAGGACAGCCTGCCAGGCCTGTGGCTGAGGCACAGTAGCTCTGTGGGCTCTCTCTGCTCTGCTCTGGAGTTTCCCAAGAGCTCCCTGCTTGGAGCAGCTCAGGCCGTGCCTCCTGCCCACCCCTCCCACCAGCAAAAGGGCAGCAGGGCACTGCAGCACCTGGGGGCTGCCTGACACTGTGTGAGACCACTTAGGTGAGAACAAAATGCCTGTGTCAAATGTACATCAGATCAGGCCTGCACATATTCACAGGTGTATTTTTCCACGTGGAATGTCTTACTGTTTGGATGGCCATTTTAACCCCCAGCACCGTTGTGAAGCTCATGCTTCTGAAGCCAATTGATGCTTACTTAAAGCCTGCAGGTCAGGGGCAGCTCTCCGCACCTCTGCTGTGAGAAAACACAGCAGATCTACAGTTTGCTGCTATTCTTGTGCCCCTTTTATTTTCACATTTCATCTTCACAGCCTCTCTGAGGAAGGATCCTCAAAGCACTGTGATCAAAGGAAGAGGGGGTGCTGTGATTTCCACCTCCAGGTGTGAGCTGCACATCAGGGCCCTGGCTGCTTCGAGCATGGACGGGGCTGTGAGTGCCCACACCATGTGGCCAGCAGCTGCCTCGTGCACATTTGTGACAGTCCTGCTGCAATTAGCACCTTGGTGCATGTTAAACAAACCAAGATTTCCCACATAAAACTCTGAAAGAAACAGCTGCAGGGCTGATGGAAATATGATGCTTTCAGAGTCTAATGAATTGTATAATCGTTGCAGTCATTACTTTGCATCTTCCTTACAGAAATGCGTGGCAGTGAGTCCATGAAGCATGGTGGGTTTTAAGCCTCACCAAGCCCATCATTCAAGGTGCATCAACCATGTTTCCAAAAACTCTTTTGAGGAATCTGAAAGCAAGTCACAGCTTTAGGATGCAGCAGCAGGCATGGCTGCTCTCTGTGCTCAGCTCGGCTTAGGGTGAGGACAAAAGCTGGTGCCAAAGCCGTGCCCTTCGTGCTCCAGTGGTCCAGAGCCAGTACTAAGCCTGAGGACAGACAGACTGCCTGGCTCCACCCTGAGTGGGACAGATGCGAGGCCAGCCCGGTGGCCAAATGAGCATTCTGCAGACTCAGAAAAAAAGTAAAAGAATTAATGAAAGCTGGTGCACCCCAACCAACCGCAGGCAGCGCAGCAGGGAGCAGTGACAGCCTGGCAGCCAGCAGCACGGTGCCTGCAGCGGGCAGTGCCGATGTCAGCAGCTGCAGGAGGAAGCACAGCATGAAGGGATAGCAGCAGACAGGACCCTCGGAGGTCGTGGGCCTTTGTGTCCAGTGCCCACCTGCCTCCAGATCCTAAAGGAAGACTGATGAGTAAGGATGGGCAGCCTTCTTGCTGCTCTACCACTGTCCCTCCTCTGATGCACTGATTTCCAGCTGGAACAATTTTCAATCCCCTGGAAACCTGATTCAATTGCCTTTTAACCAGCAGGTAAATACATCTTTTTGTCTTCACTATTTATATTATATTCTGAGTACTTACAGGCTTTTGTGGATAGAAATACTAGAAATACCTGAAAAAAAAACCAAAAACAAAAACATAAGGAACCACACAGCTTACTCTGAATCTGTCCAAACAAACTCAAACCTCACTGCCTAACTCTCCTCAGCTTTACTTGGTGATGGAATGGAGCAGAGAGCTCCAAGAGGGATCTGCAGGGGATGCAGCAGTGGGTGGGTGGGTGCTGCCTTGAGCAGCCACTCTCTGCTCAGCCCTGGGAAACAGCTCTGGGAAAGGGACATCAGAATTCTGGGTGTCAGGACGGAATCAGGCTGACTGAGAAATCCATTTGTAACGTTTCATGCCATGCAATTCCAGGTACTTGGAGAACAGGAGACATCACCAAAGGCAGCCCTGACATTGCAGCCTGACCTGGTGGGAGGTGTCCCTGGCCATGGCAGGCAGTTGGGACTGGGTGGGTTTTAAGGTCCCTTCCAACCCAAGCGACTGTGTGTGATTCAGTGAGAGACCCAGGCTGAACTCCTGGATGAATGCTGTCTTATCAAGACCTGCAGAGCTGTCTCTAGGTGAAGGTGCTTCTGCCTGAACACAAGGGTTTGCTGAACCCCAGGGGAGCACACAGATGATCTCTCTGAAAGAAATGCAACCTCCTGGTGAGAGCATGTACCAGGGGAAAGCTTCTGTCCCTGTGAAGCAGCACTTCAACTGGAGAGAGATTTTACTTCAACATCTTTACAGCTCCCTGAGGCTAAGGCAGGCTGTGCAGAACAGTGTCTTGCTGTCAAGTGTTGTACCACAGAAACACACCTCTGCTGCGGAATGAAAAGCCCCAGAGTGAGAGAGAGTTGGGATGGCATTCAGGGATAAGGAAATAATAAATACTGCCCCAGCACAGGTTGCACAGGCAGGAATCCAGGCACGTCCAGAGAAGGAGATCCACCACCTCTGTGTGCAGCTCCAGTGCTCCATCACTGCACTGTGAAGAAGTTCCCACACACATTGGTGCAGAACTTCCTATGCTTCAGTTTGTGGCCATTTCCCTTCATCCTATCCCACACACTGCTGAGAAGAGTCCAGCCTTGTTCATTTGTTCCTCAGATATTTATAGACGTGGATCAGATCCCCTCTGAGCCTTCTTTCCTCAAGGCTGAGCAGCCTCAGCTCTGTCAGCCTTTCCTCATGAGGGAGGTGTCCCACGCCCTTTATCATCTTTGTAGTCCTCCCGTGGACTCTTCCCAAGAGATCCCTGTCTGTTTTGTACTGGGGAGCCCAGAACTGGACACAGTACTGCAGATGAGGCCTCACCAGGGCAGAGCAGAGGGGAAGATCACCTCCCTCAATCTGCTGGCCACGCTCTTTTTAATGCACACAATCAATACAAAAATTCACTACAAAAGTGAAAGCCTTTAGGTGAAATAAAATCTAATATTATGGTTGTGTGTACTTGCTACTGATGCTCTGAATAAAGATAATACTCTGAAAGGATGGAGATGTGTCACATGTGGACATGGGATAGGAATTCATTGTGCCTGAGCTGTTTTAGCAAAGTGATTTCCTAAGTGTGAGAAAAGATTTTATATCCTTCATTTTATTCAGTCAATTTTATAGCTAGTTCACCCAAGACAGAAGTCAGCTGCATGTCCTTCCAGGCTATGAAAACTCTCAGGGCATGAGTGACGGCCAGAGCTGTAAGGGAGATGAGAGCTGGGGATGATCTTACTGTCTTTGTTAAACTTTTGTCTTGGCAGAAATGTAAAGCATGCTAAGATAATCATTACTTTCCATATGTATCCAGCACGTTCATTTAACTATTAAAAACAGTTCTACAAATTCTATTTTGGGGCCTTTTTAATTGGAATTCAGTTTCAATCCAAATGTTTCTTGACCCACCATGTGTTTAAAAATTACTCATATGGTAAATAGGAAAGCTGTCATTTACCTTATACTAACTGAGAAGTTTAAAAAAGAAGACTGGTATGGATGGTAAGAGACAGTATTGCTTAAATAAAACTGTACTTGTAGATGACCTTCTCTCACAACTGCTGCCATCCTTGCCATCTCAGTTTTGCTTCCCCCCCCACAGTACCTCAACCCCACAGGGGCACGTTCCTGCCCTCGTTGCTGAACAATGCCAGGGCTCAGGCTCCATGTGGGGCCCCGAGCAGCAGCTGGAAGCCAGCAAGCCCCCAGCACCGGCCTTCACCTGTTCAGATGAAGCTCAGAGTTGCAGCAAATGCTATTTTTGAGCAGCTGCCAACAGCACAGTAAAAGAAAAGAATCCTAAACAGCCAGCATGACTTCAATAAGGGCTTCGACTGCTCACAGAGCAGTGGCCCTCTATGATGGAATGACAACATTGGTGGACAAAAGAAGGACAGTTACTACCATCTATCTAAACTTGTGCAAGGCCTTTGACGTGGTCTCACGCTACGTTCTTATCAATAAATTGGAGAGATATGGATTTTAAGGCTGGACTACTTGGTGGATAAGGAATGGGCAGTAAGGTCGCAGCCAGAGGGCTGTGGTCAACAGCTCTATGTCCAGGTGGAGGCCGGACACAAGTGGTGCCCCCAGAGGTGTCTTGGGGCTGGTGCTCTTCAACACCTTTATCAATGACATAGACAGTGGGACAGAGTCACATCAGCAGTTTGCAGATGACACCAAGCTGAGTAGTGCAGATGACACAAAAGAAAGAAGGGACACCATCCAGAGGGACCTGGACATGCTCAAAATGTGGGCACAAGAGAACCTGATGAGGTTTAACTACACCAGGTGCAAGGTGGCAATTCTAGATATGAGTAAAGACTGGAGAAAAACTCATTCAGAACAGCCCTGTCCAGAAGGACTTGGGGGTCCTGATGGACAAAAATGAGCTGGACGTGAACTAGCAGTGTGCTCTTGGAACCTGGAAGGCCAACAGTACCCTGGGCTGCATCAACAGAGGGGTGTCCAGCAGGGAGAGGGAAGGGAGTGTATCCCTGTACTCTGCCCTTGTGAGACTCCACCTGCAGTTCTGTGCCCAGGACTGGGGCACCCAGCACAGCAGTGGGTCCAGAGGAGGGCCACGAGGATGCTCAGAGGCCTGGAGCAGCTGTCCTGTGAGGAAAGGCTGAGGGAGCTGGGGTTGTTTAGCTTGGAGAAGAGAAGGCTCTGAGGAGATCTCACTGTGCCCTTCCCGTTCTTGAAGGGAGCTTACAATCTGGGGGCAGAATGACTCTTTACACAGGTTGATAGTAATAGGACAAGGGATTCCCCTTTAAACTAAAAGAGTGGATATTTAGGTTACATATTAGGAAGTAATTTTTTCATTAGAGAGTGGCAAGGCACTGGAACATGCTGCCCAGAGAAGCTGTGGGTACTCCATCCCTGGAGGCTTTCAAGGCCAGGCTGGATGAGTTCCTGGGCAGTCTGATCTAGCAGGTGGCAGGGGGTTGGAAATGGATTATCTTAATATCCTCTCTGACCTAAGCCATTCTGATTCTAACCAAATTGGGAATATTTTGTCTCTTGCCCTGCAATGCAGTGAGAGCCACGTGTCACTGGGGGATCCCCTCACTTTGTGTGCCCTGGAGTGGACCAGAGTGACTGTGCCTGAACAGCTAGGACAGCAGTAAAGGTGAAATGTTCTTGCCACTTCTCTCCTGCTGCCCTCCATCTCTTTATGCCCCACAGAGCTCCTGCTCCCTGCATCCCATCCCTGTGTGGCTGGCCACGTGCCAACAATGCCATTTAATAGAGTTGAGGAGCTCTTCTGAGATTTGCAGCTAGACGTGCAAATAAAAACAAATTAATCTGATTTTTCAGAAGCTTAGGGCTAGATAAGTTATTTCTGTATGGCTCCTTCAGCAGGCTGTCCCCACACTTCCTGATCAAAGCACTACTGCTCTGTGTGCAACTTCAGCTCCAAGAATTACTTTTGGATAACTCTATCAGCTGCCAGGAAAGTCCAATCCTGGTCTCTATTAACATCTTGCAGGCTTTATCCTACTGTTATAAATATAGAGCAAGATGAGAAGCGAATAGCCCCAAAGCTGCAGTTGTGGACCCTGTCCACACTGAGGAGGAAGCTCTGTGGCTGTAGTCATGGGCTGTGGGCTGGGACAGCCCTTCCTTTTAGTGTGCAGAGAACTGCTGCTGGCTGGGTAGGGGCTGTCAAGAGGGGAATGAGACAAACAGCTCTGGGGTAGAAGCTGGAACTTGTCAGCAGGACACACTATACCTGCTCACTGACAAAGGCTTTTGCTGAAAGTCCCTCAGAAGACAATGCTTGGCTTCTCCTGCTCCTGACCACAGTCTCTGTAATGCTCTGCATAGTGCGCAGTCACCAGCACGTCAGTGACAGCACTTCACTCCATGTAGCACCAGATGTAACTGGATAAACCACACCTTTTATTTTAGGTATGGTTGAGGACTACCAGGGCATCCACAAAATACATCCAGCATTCTCATACTCTTTGCTTTAAGCAGACCCACTCATGAAGATGGGGGGAAAATGGGCTGGTTTTGGCCTTTGATTCAAAATGAGCTCTCACTGTGGGCTGGCTGAGCTTTTCTGACTCAGCTCCTGCAGGCTGTGTGACAACAGCAGCATGCCAGGTTAACTGAGAGCCCTGGGGAGAGGAGCATGGGGGAATGAGGTGGGATGGATGCCTCGGAAGGTGGGGAGGCAGAGGAGTACCTGCCCTCTGCTCCAAGTCCAGTAACAGGTTACTTCTCCTCAAGAGCTGTGTGATAAGAAACCAAGAGTAAGAGCGTTCAGGAAAGGGGTACCAGAACTGAAATCCCACGGGAGGAAGCCCGTGTGAATCACAGTATCAGAGAAGGAAAACTGCACATCAGTGTCTCAGGTCCTCTCCCTCTGACACCAGGACTGCAGCTGACCCCCCAGTCTGCTTCACCCACCACACTTGGCACAAGGCAGAATCATAGCATGCTGGCATGCTCTCTGCCAGTCGAAGGATTGATGAAAACTGTTTCATTTTGATCTACCTGAAAATACACCGTTCTCTTCTTTTATCTGTCTTAAGTGCCAGAAGAGTGTGATGTTAATGAGACATACAAAGGCTTTTGGGTAGCGGAACGGTTTTATGGCCCCACACTGATAAATTAAGGCATTTGTCACTGTTACCACGTTAATGTTTCCTCCTGAGATCAAAGTCTGGATTTGCTGTCTCAGATAGTACCATCCTCTGCTACACATTACTTTTCAAGGAAATTAACTGCGATTCTGTATTTTGCATTCAGTTTAATCACTCCCTGATTTTCATGCCTGCTGATAGCTATCTCCACATGCAGTGAGCAAGCCATATTTTAGTGTGGATTTTCCCTTTTCTACCTGTGTGAAATGCCCGAGTATCTTGTTTCACCACCTCCTCAGTCTGAAAGGCTTCTGCAGTAAAGAATACAGACAATTTCCTTTCTCCCGAAACCCTGGATTCAGCCACACTAATTTATGTTTACATAGCGCCCTTCATCCCTGAAGATCCCAATGCACTTTTCAAACTCACCTCCCTGTACACAGAAGTGGTAGAAATGCACACAGCTACAGAAACAGATGCAGGAATCCTGCCAGCAGCCACCAAAACGCATCTCTCTGCACTCCTGGCAAACCACTCTCCATCAAGGAGAAACTAAGGCAGCGTAATTTAGAGGCATGTCATTTCCCTGCCAGAGAAATGTGAGGAGTCCGGACAAGCAACAAAAGAGCTTTGCAGCCTGGGTGATGGACATCTCCTCGACACCCTGCTGCACAGGTTGAATTGAGTTAAGGTCTGATTTGTGGTGAATAATGCCTTGCTACTCTTGCAGGCACTCCCAAAGCTTGCAGAGGTCCATGCTTGCTGCTCCCTTCTACTGATGGGCTACTCTCAAGCAGTCCGTTTTACAAAACTTAAAAATACCTACCTGCTTTGTCATGAAAACTTAAGAGCAAATAAATCCTCCTGACCCAAAGTAGTTGACAGGCTCTGGCCAACTGGGGGTTGGAGGAGAAGGGAGAACCCCCACATACCTGAGAAACCTTTTTGACCACGTCGCTTCCCACGAGGAAGCCCTGTGCGTAGGAACGTGCCACGATGAAGGCTCGTGTTGCCTTAACCTTCAGGTCCCTGGGAACTTCCCCGAAGGGCTTGTGCTGCTCTGCGTGTTTCACCATGCAGTCCAGGTACTCGTCAGTGATGTGGTACTGGGCATTCATCAGCTTGAAGAGTCGCTCCAGCAGGCGTGTCCAGAATTCATTGAGGGCCTCTTCCAAGTTGATGTTGGAGCCCCTGTAATAGCGGCGCAGCTCACTGTACAAGTCCTTGAAGACCTTCATGTTCTGAGTGTACAATTCCCCGTACAGGCTTGGAAAAGAATCATAAAGGGCTTTTTCTGACTTGTTCAACAAATCCTGGAAATAATCTGAAGAGAGAGGAAAGAAGAGGTCAGTTGGTCAAAGAGGAGCCTAGCGGGCCATGCAGTCCAGCAGCACAACTGCCCTGACATTAGCTGGCTGTAAAGGTTTTCCTCCAGCTGGCCTTCCCACCTGCTCAGCCTCTAGCCTCAGATGAGAAGAGTAAAGGAGAAACGCCAGTGCAGCCCCAGAGCACCACGGCCTGGTCCCATCCATGTCTCCAGTGGCCACGACTGAGGATACTGGCAGCTGAAGGCAGGCACCACACCAGCCAAAGCTCACAACCAGGGGCTTTGTGTTAGGCATGCTCAGCGCAGCCTGCGGAAATCTTACAGCAGCTGTGCACTGTCATCATCTGTGCCGTTCTGCAGCCTTCTGCCTGGCTAACCTTGGTGAGCCACATCTGTAAACTGCCATGAAAGTCATTCTGACATAGATTTGGTAGCATGGCAGATGCTAAACGCTTTTCTTCTGCACCCCAGGGCACAGACACATGCATAAGGTAGCAGGGAACAGCCAGGGGCACAACTCTGGCACACAGCAGGTGAGCAAGCAACTCCTGAGCTTGAATCTGTGCTGATGAAAGAGGTGCAAGACAACAGCATAAAACCCAGAGAAGAATGGTGCTAGTGTTAAGCAGGAGCAGCCACAGAGGTGCCACACTGAGAAGCAATGAACTGCATGAACTCCCACTGCCTTGCAGGAGGCTTCAGGAACCTGCTCGTCACACCAGGAATTTTCAGGCTAGCACACAAAACTCCAGCTGCTCAGTGAAGAAAACTTAGAAACTTAGGTGTCACTCATCTGAGGAATTGCTCATATAGCCGAGGAGCGAAGGGAACGTGCAATGCTGTTACTTCCAAGTTTTCCCTTCAGAATGCATCAGCTGGCACTGCTTCCCTACCCCGTTAACTTGCCAGAGCTGTCAGCCAGTGCTGCAGGAGGCACCCATCCTGAAGCACGAGCTGGATGCACCCAGGTGGTTTTGGAGCGAGGCCAGCAGTGCTGTGCTTGAGGTTCTCATCCCACTTGCCAATTTGCATCACGCTCTTATATAGGTACACACAGTGATATGGTTCCACAGCCTGGGCTCAGTGTGCACACATGTGACAGAGGTGTGACTGCAGTGGGGCCAGGTGACACACTGTGCTCTTCCCCCAGCACCTGGGGGTGCTCCCATTCCCCTCATGATGGCTCCCTTCAGGCTGCACCGTGGGGAACTCATAGCAGCACTGGCCTGATTTAATTTACTGATTGACATCAGCAACTTCAATCATCACTCAAGTCAGCCAAGAGGAAAAAAAATGATTTGAATGATTATTTTCACTTCAATTACTTTTTAGGGCCTTTTTGAAGCAAACCTTATTATTCTATTCTTTAAATCTTTTTTTTTTTTGTGATGTATGATAAGCTCTAGTTGGAGGGAAACCATTATTCAATTAAAATGCACTAACAATCAAACAGCATGCTCTTAAGGTATATAAATGAAGTTCACTGTGCCAAGGCACAGAAGAAAAGAAAGAAAAGCTTCTAAAAATGCATAGTGCAGATAGAAAACTTTTTAAACAAAGTATTTTTTGAGGGAATGCCACTGACTACCATTAAACAGCTCTGAAATTGTATAGCCAATAAAGGCTCATTTCTACCTGCCTGATTCCCAGGACAGCCTTTCCTACACTACTACTTTCTCCTCTGTTTCTCAGATGTGAATGAAGCCAGAACCCAATGAGAGGAGGGAACAAACAAGAACACCTGCAGCTGCCCCACGGCTGCTAATGCAAACTGCTTCTGTGGATGAGTAGCCTGGCTCCTGCAGCCACCATCACGTTCTGCTTAACAGTTCACATCTTCCTTTAAGTGTTTTTGATGGTTTGTAAGCCAACTATGTCTTATCACAAAAAAAACCCAAAAATGTGTTATCTAAATTGAAATGTCGAATAAAAACTGGTTTTCAGATTTAGTTTGTGAAGAAATGCGTTCTCGTTCAGTCTTACCTGGGTGGCAGTGCACATCTCCTGGCAGTCACACGGGGATCCCCCATTCTCCCGGGGGACTGATTTGCATTTGTTTGCTCATCTTTCTGTTTAAAAATCATCTCTTGTCACTCACCATCACGAGGAAGAAAACACCAGCAAAACCAACAGCCTCATTTGTCTATTTAAGGCAAAATGACTTTTTCTTTTATATGGAAACAGCAGAAACAAGATGTATACCTTTCTATCAAAAAATGAGAAATTGCTCTCAAAAAATCCTACCTAATTAAGAGTTGATGAACTGTTACTTCTCACCTAAGTGAGAGAACACCAATTACAATCAATTCACTTGTGGCTGGTTCTCAGAAAGCTCTCCTAGATTTCACACAGTGAGAAAAAATATATCTACATTATCTAGGGAAAATTAATTAGCAATTAAACCTAAATGTGCTTGTGATGAACAGCGGATCTGGCAGGGAGTTGGGACGCACTCCTGGCAGCACTGGCAGGCACTCATAAGAGGGCTGTGCCAAGAGGGCTGCACAGAGCTCCTGCTGCCTGCCCCACACCTGGGCACGAGCCCAGCCTGCACAGCACTGCCTGCTCAGTGCTCCTGCTTTGTGTCGTTAGCTGCGTGGCACAGAGGAAGGCTGTGTGGGGCCTCAAGGCTGCTCAAGCTGATGGAGCACACCTCGGCACTCATCCTTACTGACCCTGGGTAGGAGGGATGGTTCAGCCCAGGTGACAGCCCACCGCCTGCACCCTGAGCTGGGGAGCTCTCGTAATCAGCATTTGTAGAGAAGGTGAAAGGTAGCCCTATGAGCTCATCTGTGCTCCTTTATTCTCACTGGGTCCACCACTCTGGGCCTGTTCTGGCTCCTAATGGACCATGTGGTGAGCAGCACAAGCAGGGCACAGGCACATGGACATACCCAGGGCTCCCTCCAGGACACGTCCTCACCATATCCCCACAGTCCCAAGGCCACAAGTTCTGCCACCTCCACCACATCCTCCTGGCCAGCAACAGCAATGCTCATGCTGTGATGGCTGCATGCCCTGCAGCTTGCAGCTTCCCTGCATCACTGCTGCTCTCATTGGGAACGGCCCACAGCCAGCAGGGTAACCACAGAGCACAGAGCCGGCTGCTCAGGGCATGATGCACCCGGTTCTTCTCGGCAACACAAGGAAGTGGGGATAGATTTTCTAGATCCATGCTGGAAACAAAGCAAATTTTCCTAGCTTCTGCCACACTTTCACAGTTTCCACATTTTCACAACTTTGCATTCAAACTAGGAAGCTGTGAAGGGTGAAGCAGGGCCTAGCCATTCCCTCTATGGAGATGGCGAGTTTTGAGCTCCCCTCCCCAGCACAAAGGGCTTTTTCCAAGCTCTCTGATACCATTTGATCACTCTACAACTGGAGCACACTGGGGTTTCTTCAACTGATGTGATGATGGAGTGGGAATGAATGTACGGGGAAATGAAGAGGCCATGAAGAGCATCCAAATGCTCTTCAGGCATGCAACACATCTGGCTTTCTTCAAAACACACAACATTTTAAAAGTCAGACCAGAAAAAAAATAAGAAAATTGGACAGAGGTGACTGAATTAATTTCAATCTGAGTATTGTTAAAGCCTTAAGCAGAAAATTGAAGAACAAAAGCTCTTCTGCACAAGTGGAAAGAGTACATTCAGATTAGAAGAGACGAGGGTGGAAAATACATTGCTCAGATGATGAGATGATGACATTATGCCAGTTTTCAAGGAGAAGCCCTTCCTGAAGGCAGCTTTAGCACTGGGTAACTGGGATCACCTCCACTCCTTCGCCTCCCCTTGCAGCAGCAGGAGCAGCACCCAGTGCTCTGCCCTGCCTCCCGCTCTCCCGTTTCCTCCTTCCTCAAGACAAGAGCAAACTGCTCCAGGACTGCAAGGTTCAATTTTGATTATGATTTTGAAAAGCCTTGAGTAGTTCCTGCGAGAGCCCCCAGCAACATACACTGGAAACATGTGGCACAGCAGTGCTGTATGGCAGCAGAAACACTAGCTTCATGCCGATACTAAAGCAGCTTTGGCACAGCAAAGCAAGATGAAAACTCTTCTAGTTCAACACTTTTGCATGGCAAGCTAGCTTGCAGTCAGAGGAGGAAGATGCATCCAATTCTCATGTTTGAGCAAATACACGAGTGTGGAGGCTTTCACAGGGGCCAGTGAAGGGTGGTCCAGGGAAATGTGCTTGCCAGTAACACTGCTATCATGTTTGTTTCAAAATGACTGTGCTAAGAAAAAAGAAAATAAGCCAACTCTGGGATGTTTTATACACCAGCAAAAGCAAGGGGAAGGAAAAATCCTGGAGACGCTTACTAGAGCAGACCTACTGCTTTGAACTGGCCGTGCTATTTTCTTGGGCTGAGCTCCCATTTCATATACTGCTGCGCATCCCAATGCCAATTTACTTTTCCAGTTAGTTTTAATGCTGCCCTTGAAATCAAACTAATATTAGAAGAGAATAATTTAGCAACAGATTTAAGCCATTAAAATCCAAATCTAATGCATTCATATCTGTTTTATTCATTTCAGCTAGGATGGTAATCTTTTATTCATAACATTGTTATTACTCATTATTAATTGAAGTACTACCCAAGCAGCTGATACTGGTACACCAGCACTGACAGGCTCTGGCTTGTACTTTAGCTGGGTGCTGTCAAATGAGGAAATGATGGGGAGGCCAAGGGGCTCAGGGTCTGTGTGTGGATAACCAGCACACAGCAACCCCAATTGCATTACCATTGGGGTTACCCTCGCTGCCTCACACCCCTGTGAAGCAGCTCCTCTTGTGCTGCATTTTCCCAGACCCCAGCCACTCCTGAAAACGCAGTCCCTGCCTGCATCACTCTCCCCTACGATGTCCCCTCCTGTTTGGTGGCTGAGACCTAAGAGGCATAATAACAAATCAAGACCACAAAAAGCCCAAACAAATGGAGGTAAAATTGGCTTCTATCTGCAAACCAGAGGATTAACAGAATAAACAAGTGCTCCAGAATGCACGAATTGTGATACTTGTAGGTAATACAAATGCTAACTCAGGATTCTCTCCAAAGAGCCTCTTCACATTTAAGGGGAAGATACCTGGGGGAGCCTAAGGACAGCAGGAACACAGGACTGCAAAGATGCTGTGGGTCAGTGAGCTGCCATGCTACTTAGTGCTCTCCTAAGCCTGCTCAGTGAGGATGAAGAGTACGGACTACCTATTGAAGGCTGGGCCAGAATGTCTCCTCTGAGGTGTGGACTCCTTTTCTTAACTTCTGGCCTACATTTATTCTTTTTTATTACCACCTTGATCTTTGCCAATGTGTGCCTCTAGTTTCAATACCGGGTTTTGTTACCCTGAGTTCTGAGATGCTCCTACCCCAAATCTGGTCCTTCTGCAGCAGCACTGCTGTGTCTCCACACAGGCAATGGTTCCTCCTGCTCTCCACACTCTGCACTCCCCTGGCTGTTCTTGTCACCTCTGCTGGGTGGCATTAACTTTCCCCAGATGTGAGTTATCAGAACTACAAAGAACATCTCCTTTTCTCCACCAGAAATAGCACTGTGAATACTGCAAAAAAGGTTCTTAGATGTTTTAGGAGCACATCACATTAGCATTTCACAGGTTCCTGCACCGACCGGTATGTACCCAACCCGCTCCTTTGCTGTTTCCAACCAATTAGCCCTCAGCTTTACACCTGCACAGGAATACTGAATATCATTCGATTTCTGCTATTTTAGCCTTTATGTCTGTGCACTGCCCTCTTTTCCAGTGACACCTGTTTCCAGAACCATTTCATCAGGGAAACTCATGAGCACATTTCTCATCATTTGTTCCAGTCTTTGCTGGAGCTGTCTCTGATGACCATTACTAGGATCTCACTCCAGCACAACAGCTCCTCTTTCAACAAATCTTGCTGTCTCCCCTCTAGCTAGGTCTTCACTTCTTAGCTCCTCTACTAATTTCCATCTTCTGCAGCTTAATGAACTATTCAGGCACAAATGTAAATGCCTTTGAAGCCCCCTAAGATGAAAGTATTTGATAGAACAGACATCATATGGTGAAAAGCATTACACAGGATAGATTCCTGGCTTTGGGTAAGGGCTAAGACCTAAACTGGTCTTAGACTGGCATACTCAGCAGACAGCTGGTTTCTTCTGTTGGGGAATAAATGAGCTTTTTAGGAAAACAAAGGAACTTTACAAAAAATAATAAAATGCTGTGGCATGAAAATTCATTTTGGAACATGGCTCTCCTAGTGACAGCACAATAAGCACCTCCAGTTACTTCAAAGAGAAAGTGCTGTCTTTCTGCCAGCACTTGGATAACACTTCCACACTTCATAATGCATTCCTCGTGCCCATTTGGCACTGTTGAGAATGGCAGTCAAAGAGATGTAATTAGCTGCACCAGTTTTAATTCCACATTTTCTCCCTCCTCTGTTGCTGAAGCTTGCTGAGACAGTGTGTGTGTACCTGTGGCCAGGCAGACACGGGTCCCAGCACAGAAGGAGTGCAAAGAGCCCAGTAGCTAGGAGGCTCCTGGAGGAAGAGGTGGCAGTCACTGGAGGCCAGCAGCAGGCAGGGGCTCTGCTCATCCTGCCAGTGAGTGCACCACACTGGGGCCCGAGGAAAGTGCCCGCAGTGACAGCAACAACATGCTTGGGTGCCACCAGCACAGCCTGCCCAGCCCCATTTCCCCCAGGGCCTGCCAAGGGAGGAAACAACATCATGGACACTGCCGATCCCAATGGATCCAGCAACCACCTTCCTCATACCCGTAAGAAATACCTTTGTGCAAATCTTACGGCTTCCCAAACTCAGGTTCATGCAACTGCACTGCAAAGACAAGAGTCACTTGTGGTGAGGGTGTGGACAAAGGGGACTAACAAGCCTGTACAAGAGGCAGGGCATGATAGCAAAGCAGAACAGGACCAGCATCCCCACAGGGCAGCATTCCCTTCTGCCTGGCGGAGCAACAGCCCAGAGGGAGCAGCACTGCAAGCTGCAGCATCTGCTCAGACAGCGATCCCCAGCACCACACAACACCTGCACAGCCCACAGGACAGGAAACACAGCTGACAGCCACAGATCTGCCAGGAATGCTCCTCCATTGTGTAGGCCTGAAATCTCCATTTTAGGAAATTTGCTGTGATGCCTCCTGGCTGCACCCTGCAAAATCCAGTGGGCTTCAAAATGCAGCGGGCTGCAGCACACACACGTATGGCTGGAAACGCTCAGGTTGCAGTGGCTGTGGTGTGTGCGTGAGATGGAAGCATGGACCAGCCAAGTCCTGGATTTCTCCCATGATTTCCACATCAAATTTCAACCCTGTGCATCTATGAAACCTTCTTTCACGTGAAGCCTCTAAGCCCTGCTCAAAAGAAACTCTAGACAAACCAGTCATTGTTGTGTTAATAAGTTATTGGATCTATGCTTGTCAATGCATTTTTGCAGTAGAGAGTATCTAAGACACATGGTCCTTGAGTATCTAACACCTTGAGTATCTGACACATGGGCTTTCCCAAAAGAACAGGGGGGACAGAAATTGCCAGCTGTGGGTATTACATTCTGGTTGGACAAAGTTGCCATGCTATTACTACAGGAGTTCATCTAAGTCTATATGAAGTACGTGATCTCTGGATTTCCCCCTTTCCATGCCATCAGAAAGGAACCCCGCTGGCTCCTTGCAAAAATAATTTCCTTATGACTTTCTTACCCATGGAACCAGTATGAAAAGGAGAAATCAGAAAATATGAGAGAAGACAGCTGGAGCTAACAGACAAACCAAAATATGCAATATCTATGTGTACCTGACGTCTGAAAGTACATTGAGTACATGCACAGTAATGTGCATGGCCGTTTTTTGAATGACATTACTATCACTTGTTATCTTATAGCTGAAATAAAAGCCTTATGAAGAGGACCAGGCCATACCTTGGAGGAGTCAAATGACCAAACCACAAGTTCAGGCACCCGAGGTGCTGCTGATTCCACGGCACTGCATAGAGATTCACAAAGGTCCAAGACCCTGTTCAGAATATAGGACTTTTCCAACTATGTCTGAACATATTTTCCAATATAGGCATAAATGGGCATAAAACATACCTCTGTTCATCTGTGGGCTATATGTGTTACATTACTACTGATTTGATTTATTGCTTGTGTATAAATCTTAAAGTAAAACCCCACCAAGACTGTGACCAGCATGGAAAGCCTGCCCCAAAATTTATTTCCTTTGAAAAATCACACACTGGAGGAAGCTGCCATTCAGTCTTAGTTCCAGTGCTGGCACGGCTCTCAGCTGGATGCTGCATGAGCAGAACCAGTCTGGCACTGTGCTCACATGGCTGTGTGCAGCCACATCCACCGAGCACACGTGCACAACCATCACAAGGTCAGCCGCAGATAACACGGCCAGCAGACACTTCTGAGCCACAGATAACACGGCCAGCAGTCACTTCTGTGCCACAGATAACACAGCCAGCAGTCACTTCTGTGCCTCAGCCTGCACGCTGTATGAACAGGACAGATGTGACATTTTCACTGTCCCATTTGCACTGTCATTTGTGTGAGCACTGGAAGCTACAATGAGCACAGCACAATCCTTACTTAGGGGCCACAGCAAAGCAGGAAGCAATTCCCTCTTGGCATGTGCTTCCTCCCAGGCAGCGTGCTCCCCTGAGCAGGGCGGACTGCAGCCTCCAGCCTCCTCCACACTGTCTGCAGGCACTGACACCTCAACTGCACCTCACCTGAAGGAAACAGAACTTGGGAAAGAGTCTGGAAGAAACTGAGAAATGCCTGTGGTCTCCCAGCCCCACTAATTCAATTTTACGATGTATGTATAAAACACGTTTCTATAGTTTATATTAATCAAACTTAAATCATTCTAGAGTTTGCAATTACTACAAATCCTTGAAAGACGACCTGCTTGGACGCACTGTGCCTCTCAGGACCATCAGCTGGATACAACGACTAAAAAATCTGCCTCCACCCTGGGCTGTCATCATGCTCACAGAACTGAGATCAAACGCCTGATAAAGAACATATTAGCTGAGAACTGGAATGCTACTCACAGTCTGACTGCAGTTATGCTTAAGAAGAAAAAAGAGAGAGGGCTCCTTATTTAAAAAACACATGCTCCTTATTTAAAAAAAATCATTTAGGACAACCAAAGGAAGGCTCTGAATACCCGAGACACTGGCAATATTCTCCTGCTGGGTTTCTGCTGCCTTTGAAGCATCTCTGGCTCATGCCCAAGTCTGGGGGATAAGAGAAACTGAACCTTTTTAAAAGCATGTGCTTGTTCCACTTTACCCAATGTAGCACTCTTTTCTTATCCCCCACTTCTTTATTTTTCTGTCAGGTTTTATCTGAAGTACACTGCACCAATGAATCAGTTATGACCTCTTTTAAATGTTCTCCCATGAACTTAGGAGGAAATCTTCATTAAACAGCTAGATAAATTAATGCATTTAGCACTCAAGCTCAATAAAGAGAGAGGGAGATGGTGACGATGAGCAACAGTCATTCATCTTTCCTCACAGCACAGAACCATGGGGACAACCAGAGAAATCTCAGATCTGACAGATTTAAAACAGACAAAAGGAAATCCTATGTCAAACTATGGACCCCGTCCTTGCCAGAAAATGTGGATGCTGGAGGCTGGAATAAGCCTCATTCAGAAGATGATCAAATCAGAGAAAGGGAAGCCCGCACGGCTGACATGAACAGAATGAAGAATACACACAAGGTGGCAGAGAGCTGCAGAATCTTTGTGGAGCAGGAGGCACAGAAGACATGTCTGGTCCTTGCTCCTAGGCAAGGTGTACCACGGCAGCCACTTGGTTACCCAGCAGTTACCCTACCTATCCTGGGATGCTGTCAGCATTGAGACAAATAAACCAGATGAGTTTTGTTCTTTGCAAATTTGTCTTTGATTCCCTTAGGATGCTCCATCCAGGTTCAGATCATTGGCCCACTCAGCTCTTCAGTTGTGGTTTGCTTTTAATAGGAGAACTACATAACAGGTATATATTTTTGGTACGTTCATGTGGCCAAGTGACATACGTTCTCCAACTAATTTAATCTGAGTAATTTGTGTCTGGATAGGGCAGTTTTGGGTCATATTCTTTGAGTTTTCCACTGGGCCACTTAATACGTTTCTGCACAGTTTAGATCTGGACAAAGCAAATCAAAGACCACTCCTGACTTGAGGGAACTGAAAATCCCCTTCCAGCACTGCAGTGTGGGTGTGGGTGCTGCTGCCTGCAGGGGCCCTGCAGAACAGCCCCCCTGAATGGGTCACGTTCTCACCATCCCTTTTTCCTAAATCCCTATTTACACCATCTAATAGCTGCACACCACCAGCAACCCACCCGGCAGGCTTCCTATCTCACCTGCATGCTTGGTTGCTTGTTGTTTACAAGGCTCCATCATATTTAAAGAGGGAAAAGCAGCTCAACTCTTCGCTAACGAGTTAAGACAATTTAGTCTGATTTAGAGCTTTCATGCAGAAATAAGGACCATGAGGAGTGGGCAGCATTTGTGTGCCACTACCAGTAAGTTAGAGAGAAGAAAACCAAACCTTCAGCCTTTGAGGCCCTCAACAGTGCTGTCTTGATCTTGAGGTGTTATTTTCTCTCCCTTAATGAACAAAGGGATTCCTCTGCACATCGCCCATCTCCCCTGCTCCTCCTCCAGTACTGAAGCAGCTCAGTGCAGACACCTCTTTCCACTGACTCCAGGGGAAGTTCAGGCAGTTGCTTAGATAAGACACCTGGAGGCCTCAGCCAAGGTGAGATGTAACTCATCCACAGTGCTCAGCCTCCTAGCCAATTAATTACATGAACATGCTATGCTCCTGGGGACCAGCTTGCTGCCCTTCATTATATATGTCTCACGAAGGAGAACCCTGTCATTTGGAAGCCCATTCCTACTTTGCTTTTTTCCATCAGCATCTGGGAGTGGGAGAACACTGCTTCGTTGTGGTGCTGACAGAACGGGCAAAGCCACTTAAGATCTTTGCAGCTGATTTCTAACACAGGCTTTGCTTCCATCTGTGAGGTTTCTTTGTGCAGTCCCATGTAGCTGACAGCACGCAGTGTGTATTCAGCGTCTCTCAAACAAGGTGAAGTGTCACAGAAGCATGGGCATGCACATGGAAAACACTGCACATGGGCAGAGCAAGGAGGAGCAATGCAGATCTGTCCTCTAGGCTGGAGCTGGGGCATTGTGTAACCAATGGAGAGAAGGAGCGAGCTGGGTGACACTGCAGCCTGCACCAGGTCTCTGAACAGCTGGGAGGAGAACTCTCAGTGTGCTGTGTGAGTGTGGATGGCTTAGTGAGCTTCCAGCCTCTTGGGGAACAGCTATGGGAGGCAGCCAGCACACACATCCCCGGTGCAGGGACACCTCCCTGGGTGCTTCACCTGCTCTGACGTGCAAGGCAATTGTGCACGAAATACAGACCTCATTAGTCCTAACACTCATGGAGCTACTTGCACGATACAATAAAAAATAAAAACAGAAAAACTAGTCATAAAATATTGACAGAATGAACCTGTGTGTCCAGAAGCTAAAAAGAGAAGTTTATTTATTAGGGATCTACATAGTAAACGGCCCTGGGAACTACTGCACCAACTCGTCCTCAATAAATGAGAGCAAAAGCCATTTCCTTAAAGAACTGCCTTACAGTAAAATAACTGGTAGGAATATTAAACGAGATGGTATTTGTGACGGTGATGGTTATTTAATTATGCAGTAATTAATAACTCAGAAGGCTGGGCAGGAGCTGTTACACTCTTACCGACATACAAACAAAACAACAAAATTCAGCCGTGCACTCCTGTGTGCACACTAAGAGCAGCAAAGGAGAAGCTGTGCTGCAGAGGGGCCTGAGGCCATCAGACTGCCAGCCCTGTGGCCACTGGCACAACTCTGCTGCAGTTGGTGGGTGCTGAGCTCCTTCCTGCCCCATAGTGCTGCATGGGGCTAACCTGTGGGCAGATGCTTGGCTGGATGGTGGGTGAGGCAGGTGAGGCTGCCAGCAGAAGGCACCTAACTTTCAGCTGCATTTCTGGAATCTTGAACCAAGTCTAATTAATGTTGTTAGCCCACGGCATATATATCACCTGCTTTGATCAAAAAGCATTCATTTTCTAATCCTTTTTGCATAGGCTCTTTAGAAGCTTTACTCAGGCTGATGCTCAGAGCACGCTGAAGTATTGTTATTACTAGCAAAACTATTTGGTGCTCATTAGCAGGATGACAATTAGCTGGAAAACTTTCCTTCCCCAATCCACCATGATTTTATTTTCCTGCTGTGGCTTTGAATGGGTCTGAAGAGCTTTTGCTGTCCAGTATTAAGCAAATACCCCAGAATAGGAATCTCTGAACCAACGCCAGATTTATTTTTGCCTGTGTGTGTGTGCTATGTGAGGTTTGAATGGCTTTCTAAAATATCACCACAGTAGTAGACACTGGGAATAATGATACCGATTTTGGTCTTCTACCAGCTGCCTTCTCAAATATAATCAAGCTACTGTATTCTTTTTCACCCCGACAGCGAGCACAATTGGCTTGTACTTGAACATTTCTGTCTTTGAGAACATGTTTACCACTGCGTCCATGAAGGACATTGGATCTTGTACACTTGGATCTCCTCTGCTCTGTTCTTGCCGCAAAGAAAAGCCCATTATGTTGATGTGACTCTATAAAAATCCATAATCATAAAGTTAAAAATAAAATCCCAGATCAGCTGAACACACTGAATAGCTTTCTAAAGTGGTGGTGTTTGGTTCCGCCCTGTGCTTTTATGTTTGACTTCAATTAAATCCGTTTTCCTTAGCAATTCAGAGGTCTTTAAATAACCGTATGCCACTGGATATAAAATCATGGAGTATATACTGCACGAACAGGAGCACACAACCCCACAGGCCTCCCCCTGGCACAGACCTGCCCTGCTGCTCTCAGCCTGACACCCACAGCAGGACCTGGCCTTGCTGGGGCTTGCCATGGGGCCTGTCTGGGTGAGGGATCTCTGCTGCCTGCACTGCTTTCTGCCTCTTTTGCCTACAAAACCCATGATATCGAGGAAGTGTTTGGCAGATAAAAGGAATGGACAGAGAACACACAGTAGAATTCTCTGTCCAGAGAATTTATTGCAAGCTCGAGCCACCAGCTGCTGTGGAGAGTTTGGCTCTCCAGTAATGTCACACTATATAAAAATCGAATCGGTGATAATTTAGGTAGGGTTTCAAGCGCTGCTGATCTCGTCCATAAACAAAGAAAAGCCAGTAATTGCTCTTACTTAGAGTTATGTGTGGCTTTGACACTGGTGTGTCCCAGGGGAAGAAGAGGAAGATTGGAAAGAGTTGGTTTCAACAGACATGAAATTTCACACATGGTGGCAAAATTAGATGACACTGAATTTATACACACAAAAGCAAATGAAACACCTTTTGCCTCAACATAATGCAATCAGCTTTTAGGATTTGATATGAAGAACATCAATTCATGGTAATACTGAATTTTCCAATTACTCTGCTTTTTGTTTTTAAATAATAGCTACGGATTAAAACAATGCTAGACAACCACTACTTTCAAAACCAGCATTCACACTTTCCTTAAAGGTTTTCCTTTCAGTCAGTTATTAACTGCTGGTGCTCAGCACCACACAACCCAAGGGCAGGCTGTGCCTTGGGCTCTGCAGCAACCAGCACATCTGCACATGTGGATGATGCTGTGGCCACCCAGCAGGAGCTCGTTTTGAGTACAGCCCCTGACACAACTGCGCTTATGGCACAAAACAATCATTTATGGCTACGAGAACAAACTGCAGTCCTGCAGCTCCTGAGCTTCTGGCAATGCAGAACTCACAGTATGTTGCAAAATACAGCCCAGGAGTCACTTGCAGTGGACTCTGCTCTATTTAAAGACCTTAAATCTTTATAAGATATGAAACTTCACATACTGTCACTGTTACTCCTTTGATATTCCATAATCTCCAGCGGCTGAGTTAGATGCTGTTTACTCCTGAGAGAATTTCAGGGCTATCACGTAGATGATCTCTGTACGTTTTGGGTGCTGCTGGCAGCTGCAGAAGGAAGCCCAGGGCTGCAGAGTGCACTGAGCCCTCTCACTGAAACACAAAGAGAGGGACAAGGCTGCAGTGTGACAGTGAGCATCCCGGGCCATGCAGTGGGAGCTCACCTCTGCTCCACTGCAGGAGGTAGCCATTATTCTCGTGTGGCACACAGACACCTCTTAAATTAATCCACATACCACTTCCTATGGAAATTATAATCTGTGCTCACCTGAGGCATGCTGGCTGTGGCACAGGAGGCAATGGGTGAGGTCATCCCATGTTATACCAGCTGATAACAAAGGATTAGACCTTGAGTTGTAGATTGCTTTTGTTCTCCCACTACCTGCCAGTGAGAAACACTCACTGCACTCCCCTCCTGCTGCTCTGGGCCATCCTCATGCCCCATCCTACCCTGCAGGGTACTGCTCCAGGCCTGGGCCTCCCCACCAGGTGGGCCGGGACTCTCCGCACCCCACAGCCATGCTCTGGGACTCACCCCACAGAGCCCCGTGGAAGTGCTGCACTTCTGCACGTCTGCACCCAGAGGCAGGCATTAATGAATCACGTCTGCAGCAGTTAATTGCTGTGTGGCTTTGAGCAACAAGGATGAAAGGTTTTCCACTGAAAGTACCAAAGTGCAGAGATCTCCAGTCACTGAAAATGTACACAGCTGCTTTCATACAGCAAATAACATGTTTCCAGGAACATTCACTGTATGTGTAAGATCAGCAGATTTTACCAACCATTCTTCCCTCCTTTTTCAATATTCTCCCCACCCATAATCTATAATTTCACGTCTGGTATAGATCTGATGGATTGGGGCACTGTTGATATACTGCAATAACGGATAAGCAGTTATTATTAATGGCACTATAAATCACATGATCGAACCAGCTAATTGCTGTCATTTGCATTCTTCTTGCAGCACTGCTGTGACTGCAGACGAACGTGGCTCTTGCTGCCCTACCCAGCCATGTACTCAAAGTGGTTGCTGCCTGGGCAGGAGCAAAGGGAAGCCTGGTGCAGTCTGATGGCTGCATGAGAGAGGATTCTGATGTAAAATGAATTTCTATGGGTTTTCACCTCTGGAGTACTTACTGCTGTGCATGGAAGCTGATGCTAACTGAGTCAGTATGCCTGGGCACTGCCTCCCTTTTCTCACTGTGGCAGGGGAACAGGCAGCAGGTGCTCACACTGCACTGAGGACAGTGCTGCAGCTGGACATCAGCACCCAGAGCTTGGCTGGAGCTGCAGGCTGCTGGCCCCAGCAGAGGCCCCAGTGGTCCTCATCTTGCCTTCACCTTACACACAGTTTGGTATGTGCTGTCAGCACTTCACTAGGTTTTCACTCATGATATCGAGATCTTTAGGCATCCCTTGGGCACTCTGACAAGCAGCAGGGCTGTTATTGTTATGTGGTTGCCAGATGGGTCAGACATTACACTCTAAAGGCCAGCGAACTGTGTGTTTGTGAAAAATAACTGGAATCTTTTGCTGCCAGCTCTGGTGCCATGGCTCCATGCAGTCCCCAATGTACCTGCACTGCCTGGGCTGGCAGCTGGTTGGTTGTGCAGCTCCATGCTGCCTGACCGTGGACCTGTTTCTCTGTTTCAGGTTCCTCCTGCCCTGCAAGGCACTGTGATTCCTTGCCACCCCCTGGCTTTCTGCTGCCCTCCATTGACTAGCAGAAAGGAATGGTGCAGAACACCGGGTGCACCTTCCTTTCCATGAAACATCCAGCTTGCCTCGCCTTTTGGTGTGAGGCAACGTGGTGAGCTATATCCCTTCACTTTTAACTTCTTCAAATCACTGCATGATGCAGAAAAGCCCTTTGTCATTGTAAGCAGAAGAGGTTGTTGTGCTGGTGCCTGTCCTGTGGTGGCACGGCCGCAGGGTGACACGCAGCGGCACCGCACTGCCCGGCAGCAGCATCTGTACGGAGAACAGCGAGCAAAGGAGCTGGCAGGAGGTGCTGGGGGCACTCAGCTGGAGGGGGCCTGTGCTGGTAACAGAAACATAACTGCTCACTCCCAAAGTTGCTCTCATAAAAAGGGTTTGTTTGGTATTTTTTGCCAATAACAAGCACTTGTTAGCAGAAGTGGCAGAAGTGTCTCTTGGACAGGAGCAGAGCCACAGGAGATCCATCTCCCTGCTGCCTCAGCCCCGTGCAGGGCGAGGAACACTCCCAGCCTCCTTTCCAGGACAGGGTCTCTTCCCAGAGCTGCTCCTCCCAGTCCTCGATGTTTTTGTGGCTGAAAGAATGCAACTGCTACCAGACTCCTGTTGATTTTTGGTGGGGCTTGGCTACTCTCTTGACTTGGAAATGTGCGGAATTAATTTGGGCTGAGCAAATACAGACAGTAAAACAAAGCGCAGGGTTTACTCTGCATGATCCTGCCTCAGAGAAAACACAACACTTGGCATTGGAGGACAGCTCCTTTCCCCAGGGGATGGCTTCCAAACAGCCCTAAGCATGGAAGGGTCAGGCCAACAATCAGCAGAGATAAACGCGGCCAAAGCCACACTGCCAGCCTCCCCAGCCCAGGTGGGGGGTGCTCAGCACTCAGCTGCCCCTGCACTGCTCCCTGCACTGCTCCTCTGCTGCTTCCAGCCGTGTCTGTCCCGCTGGGCAGTGAGTACAGCAGGGATGGTTTGTGAGAGCAGGAGGTTGGTGTGAGATGGGGCAGGCAGAAAGGGGAGATGCGACCAGAGAGAGGCTGAAGGGAATGAAGGACACATCCTCATGGGCTGGAAGCAGGAAAAAGGGAAGAAAACAGAAAGCAAAGGGAGAAGTCGCTGAAGTCATGATGGACATTCAAACTGCATGCACACACTGCAGGGAGACATGGAGCCTTCATCTGTTTGGGCAACTGCACTGAGCACCTGGAGGGAACATCGGAGAGGAGAAGCACCCCGTGGGATACAGTCAGGGATGCCTACAGGAGTGAAGCAGCCCCCTCGGCCCAGTGGCACATGGCCCTGCCAGTCATCTATTTTCAAGGGATTAAAACCTAAGACAGTACAGCAGCATCTAGCCCCTAAATTTGCAGAAATAACATATCAAATGCCTCAAAATTTGTAGTTTGTTAGATTAAATTATCAAAGCCTGGCCCGTCGGTGTTCGCGCCTGATAGTGCTTTCATCTTGTTTATGTCTTAGAAATTGTTTAGTGGACTAACTTTGTTGATTGCCTTCGAACTGCGGCAGGTTTTGTTCCCTCAGCAGCTTCCAGCAGCAGCACACTCTTTGAAGTGCAAATGAGGAGCAGGTAAGGGAAGAAAGGAAGCAGCAGTTTGAAAGAGCTGTTGGACATGAGAGGTCAGCGCCTTGGCTTCAGTTCTGTGCACAGATGATGATAATGTGAGCGATGCTCCTGGAGCTCCCATCGAGGCCTTCCCAAATTCCAGTGGCACTTGGCAAGGCCTGCAGCACCCAGAGCAGCCACAGCTCCCAGAGTGGCCTGCAGCCTGCTGCAGCACCCCGTCCTGCTGCAGCACCCCGTCCTGGTGCAGCACCCCGTCCTGGTGCAGCACCCCGTCCTGCTGCCTGGCCCTGCCCAAGCCCAACCTGCCCGCAGGCCCTGTGAGCATCTGTCTCAAGGAGCTCTGACAACAGTCAGCACGAGCCTGGCATACTGAAGATTACGTCTTCACTTTAACAAGATTATTATGGTTTCCTAGGCAATCCAGTGCATGCAAACTGTGGGAATAGGGAAACATCATATAAAGATGAATGGCTTCAGTTCCCACACACTGTATTGCTTGCCCTGGGGAACTCTGTGGCGAAGATGGGAACATTTCAAGAAGGTTATCCCTGAAGAACCAGGCTGAAAAGTTCAAATCTGAACACAAATGTGCTGGGGACTGTATAGCTGCCACATACCTCCAGCCTTGCCTTGGCCTCTGAGCCAAGGGTTTGCCCAAACCACAAGGAACATCCCTGACAGACAGTAAGGAGACAATTTACATGGATAGACAGTAGACAACTTGCACCTGCATACCTTCATCTTAAGAAACATGACTCTGCACCTGAGGCTGTGCTTTATGACTTTTAAGGAGGCTTGACATTAACTTTATTTCCATTATTATTTATGTTACTGTGCTTCAGCTTTCATCAGCAATAGCCTGAGCCATCTTCAAGCAAGCAGTCATGTCCACAGGCATGTGCAGAGGTCCTGAGGTCAGGACAGCAGCTGCCAGCAGGCAGGAGCTATTCAGGAACACAGTGCGGGTGTGTTCAGAGTTGGAATTCCAAACAGGTTTACTTTTTCACAAAGCACCATCCCAGATTTCTCATGAACTGACCGAATGGATTATAAATATCTGACCAGAGCTCTGCCAAACGCAAAATGGCAAGTGTCCAATCTGCTTGACACTCTGCATCTCCTATTCAACTTGTGGCCAGTGCTCCCAGGGACAGCCCGCAAGCTGGTGTCATTGCCTGGTAAAACAGCTCTGCAACAGAACCAGCAAAGCATGCCCTGCAGCATGGCTTTCTTCTCACTGCCTTGGGTAAACAAACTGGCTTGAGTCAGTTAAGAAGATTCTTCTGCAGAAATACTTAAGTATACTCAAGAAATGCTCAAGTACTCAAGAAAATCTCAGTGTAGGTTGCTGAGACAAAACTCCCCGTTATATTACTAATCATCCACCAACTCCTGGGAAATTTGGTTCTTGAGAAGCACAGAGTGATTTGTCTGGGTCAGTCTGGGATTACAAACACAGCAAACAGCTGCAAACTAAGCTGGGGGCTCCTCGAGAGACCTGAATTTCTAGCCCACAGAGCTCAGCCTACAGCTCCACAGGACTTGGGCCAGCACCAGCTCCTGCAGCAATGAGCCCGGGGGCCAGACACAGGGCCCAATGCCTCCTGCCACATGCCTGCAGAACAACCTGAGGACTGCACTGGTGAGGTCCTGATGGGATGCACTCAGTGCACTCATCTCAGTGCCACCAGCTTATCCGTAAGCAGCATATGAAGAATCCACATAGCTAGAGGAGACTGCTCATATAATGGCTTCTCTCAATTTTTGTAATAAACCTCAGGAGATAACTGCTTTGAGGTACCAGGCTAAGCAATAAACTGATTGCATCAATAAATTGCATTTTCCCAGCTGAAATCAATGCATCACAGAAGCATTGCAAATGCTGTTCTAAGAAAAAAAGGCTTGAAGAACACCTCACAGAAACGCAGCCCCACAGGGCTCAGTAACTACTGAAAGAAGTGCCTGTTTTCCTCCTGGCTGGGTCTGCCTCCCTGTGTTTCCTTCACATAGAAGCTGGCATGGTAGTAGCTGAAGGTCCTGTGATGTATCTCATTAAGAGCACAGTACTGTTGGACAAGGCGGGCAGCCATCCCTCTCCACTGCACTGATAGTATGGGTTTAAATGCTCCAGGTTGTGCAGGAATGGCAGCCGTTAGAGCTGCACCATTTGCCTCCAAAGCCGTAGCATCAGCATCTTTCAGAGCACTGTGCTGCCCTCAACACCATTCCCTGGGGTGAAATGCTCACTTGAGAGTTCAGCAGAAAGCAGTTTCTCTGTCTTCAGGGCATGGGGGAGCATTTCAGAGACCAGGGCCAGGGGAGGACCATGACTGCTCTCTGAGGAAATCACGAGTCCACAGCCAACTGGTGTAAGGCACATTCTGCACAAACACAAATGGAATTCCTTACATGCATAAAAAGGAATTCTTTCTAAATCATGCAAACCTGAAAAATACCAGCGATGCTGCAATTGCATCCTTCTGATGAGCATTTCCACTCTGTCCCCATGCATTTTCCAAGAGGGCCATTAGGGCCAAGGGCCATGCCTGCCCTTATTTACACAGTACCTACCAAATCAGAATTGAAGCTTGAAAAGTGCTGCCTCTCTCTCTGGGCATGTACTCAATACTGTTACAGTATCTCTCAGCAAGAGAACGGACATTTACTCTAATTAATAGGGAGGATGCATTTCTTTCTTCTAAACCACTGTGCTTGCAGTTGCAAATGGTGCCAAGATCTGGCTGAAATGCACTTCATCACCCTGCACCTCTACAGCAGCATTTTGCTCTACAATAAGCCCTCGTCTTCTCCAGGATCTGAGCATGGGTGCCCATCACAGAACTGCTCAGGGTGCCCACAGGCTGGTGACAGCTCTGTGACATAGGTGAAACAGGACACACTGCCATGCTGAGCTCAGCTGCCTTGTGCTGGAGGTCTCAGCATGGCATGCCTGCCTGCTGATGTAATCCTCCATGTTTTGTCTGAAAAGCACGGCTCTTTGGCAAACTCCTCTGAAGCCCAATGAAAGAACCCTGTATTTTTCAGACTCTCCCTGGTGAGCAGTGGCAGTCAAATGTAATTCAGAACTCAGCCCCATCCCAGGCGGCAGACAGAGCATTGCCCACAGAAAGCTGAATTCAGCAGTGACCAACCCAAATTGCTGCCTGGTCACTTCAAAAAGAGATGCAGCCATTTAGAAGCAAGAGAGGTTTGCTAACCAAAACTTCTGACAAATTAACTCCCAGTTGTTTCTTAGAGAATATCCAACACCTCACAGTAACATTAAAAATTTAAATGTATTGCATCTGGAGAAAGCTGCCCCTAGGGTTTGCTGGGAAGGACTGTAAGGCAGATTGCAACCGCCTGGAGAGTGCAGGGCCAGCATTTCCAACACATGCTCTGTAAAACCTACCCCCAGCCACCACCAGCCTTCACTATCTGCAGCTGCAGATTTGTGCCCCCTTCATCCCACAGGGCCCGTAGTGCCCTAGGCTGCTGCTGGGTTTCTGCTGCTGGGCAGGGAGAGCAGCCAGCACTGATTATCTGTTCCACTTGCAGTGCAAAAGCTTTGTAAGGAGAGTGATGGCTTCAGGACACACTGCAACAGCAAGAGCACACAAAAGCTGTGCTGCCTGGCTTCTGCCACTGGCACTGCTGAGTTCTTGGTTGTCTGCTGAGGGGCAGTGTCCAACACCTGTATGGGGCAGCAGCCTGGGACCATCTCATGGCTTCCCTGCATGGAAGAGGGGAGAGATGGCCTCACCCGTCATAGCTGACAGTATGTAGTATCAAAAACCAAGTCCTTGTCTCCTGAACAAGGTAGAGGGTTCTCTGTAATTAATTGCTACTGTATGAAGAACAGCAAATGAGCCATCTCATGTAAGAGGGCTGTGGATGTCAGCACACTGAGGGGGATGGTGCATTTCAGCAACAGTGACTGAAGCAGTGGGCACCTCCACTGGTGCAGGTTCTTACAAGCACGGCACGCAGGCTGTTCATTGCTGGTAAAAATGAACAGCTAATGGTGGTGACTACACTGAAAAACAGTGTTTCGTAGCTCAGGATTTTCTCTATCAAATAGTGTTGCATTGTTTTTTGTATCTGTTGTAGTTTCCATGGAAATAAGTAAAGGTATTACTTTCAGAGCAACCTACATAAATTTAGACCTGGCTTTCTGGGCAATTGCACTGGAAATTTTTTATTCTTTTTCCCCACTTTTTAAATGTACCTTTATACAATCTTGAAACTCAGCTACAATTTTTCCACACAGCATTGGATAACTGATGCAAATTCCCAACTCACTGATGTTGCACTACCAGCATCGAGCTCATAAATCAGAGGCTTGGGTTCTTCTTACCAGGTCATTACTCGGGAAGCAGTGTTTCAGAAGGCATGTAGTGCAGCCTGTACCAAACACTTTTTTAGGGCTGTCTTTAAGACCCAGCAAAGAAAAGCAGGAATATTAGTAGCTAAAGGCAGGTAGCAAATTTCCTGAGCATCTTTTTCACTCCAGTCAGATTACTGAAAATACAACATACAGCACAGCCCTGTAACGGAGCCTTTCCTGTGTCTTGGCCACTAATGCTGCACTGCTTCCCAGGCACTGCCCCTCCAGACATACTCACCCCACATCTCACAGCCTAGCCAAGTATGAAAGCGGAAAAAAAGAAGAGCAGCTGAAAGTGACCTCCGAAAAGAGTGACATGTTAATGTAGCTATTGTCTTTTGTACCAGCAATAATTTAGCCACAGCCTGACGTATCTTCTTGAAGATCTCCAGCCTACCTGTCTGTGGCCATGCATGGGTAATGCATAACACATGTTGCACCACTGCCTGAGCCTCCTTGACCCACCGAGCAGAGCTTGATGCTTTTGACAAGCTTATCACAGCCAGCTATGCAGGGCAGACTGGTGAGACTGGAAGAAAAGCTGGTAGTTGAAGGGGAAGAAATGAATGAGAACCTGACAAAAAATCCCTCACATAAAAAGTGGCAAGTGTAGGTTGGCCAAGGTGAGTTCTAGGGTGGAGGCAGCAGTGAAATTATAGCTTTGCTGATAACGCTCAATGAGTTTTGTGCAAATGCAGCACAACTGGAACATGTTAGTATTACATTTTGAGTTTAATCATTTCCCAGAAAAACTTCCAGGGTATATTTTATATTTGTGTTTTTGGTGGTGGTGGTGGTTTGCTTTATTTCTGAACTACATATACATTGTGCTACTTCATATACACATGCACATCGTAGATACAAAGAGATAATAATCATAGATTCATAAAATGGTTTGGGCTGGATGGGACCTTTAAGACCACCTCGTTCCAACCCCCTGCTGTAGGCGGGGACACCTCCACGCAGCCCAGGTTGCTCACAGCTCCATCCAGCTTGGCCTTGACTGCTTCCAGGGAGGGGGCACTCACAGCCTCCCTGAGCAGCCTGTTTAAAGTGTCTCACCACCCTCGCAGTAAAGAATTTCTTCCTGATATCTAGTCTAATATTAAAGTGTTCACGATTTAACAAGCAGGATTTGGGGCTACCATCATTATAATGTTAATGTTGCACACAAGACCATGACTGTGATAACCTCAAGGGGAGCCTCCAGGTGAAGTGGTCTAATTAAGGGGCTCACTAAGCCCAAAGCCACTGAGAAAACCAAAGCAGAGTACGAAAAAATCCCTGCTGTACTTAAACCTGGTATTAGGCACCTGTTGTGGGGAATTTACAGAATGCCATTAAGATAAGTGATTCATAAGACACAGGTAAGTGAGTGACACAAGGAACAGAACAAAGTGAGCTGACATGAATCTCACACCAAGTACAAGCCCGCTGCCCAGACACACCCTCCATGTTCCTTAAACAAGGCAAGACTCAAAAAATCAGACTACAAAAACATGTTTCATAAGAAATAACGTATGATGGCACGTTGCCTACACCAACATTTAATATTTTTTCTTCTTCAGCAGGAAATCTGGGATTTGCTGCCTCTCCAGATGAACAGTGTCCGCACTGAAAGCCAAGGGCACGGAGGGCTCTGCGGTAGGGAATAACACTTCTTGGTTGTTTTCATTACAGTTATTTACTTTTCATAGTCCTTAATGTAACTCAGCTTGTGCATCAGACTTCTCTCCATAACGCCATCCCCGTACCCAGTTGAGAAAACTAATGATATCCAAACAGTGCAGGAGCTTCCTGGGAGCGTAACAGAGGAGCGGTGAGGTCTGAACCTCGGGAGTGCTTCTGTGCACGTGAGCACTGCCACGCTGGCTCAGATCTTTTAATTTTTTGGTGGTGTTCTGAGAGTTGAACCTGTAGTTAAGTCAATATTTTCCATTCTCAACTGCTTAAAACCTTTTTTTATAATTACATCCAAGTGATGTCACAGCAGAAACTGCATGGCTGATGAGCTGCTGTACAAGTCAGTCTGTCAGGATCAGCTTGCTATATATCAGCTCAGAAGAATGAACTCAGGGCAGAACCCATTTTAAGTTAATAGCAGCGAATGGACTGTCTCTTAGCACAGTGCTCCTCAAGATACAGTTATATGTTTCAGCAAAATCTGATTGGTAATTGTTGCACAGGGAAAAACAAAACAAAACAAAAAGATAGCTGAAGAGAGCTGCTTGGGCTGCCCTCAGGCCCTCGGAAAGGAACAAATCCCACACCTAAAGCCAAACACTGCTGTGCTTGTGGTGTCTGCTGTACGGGCTCTAATTGTGTCTGTGCTGCACAGTGCTTTGTATGAAGACAGTAGAAGGAAATTGAATCATAAAGAAGGTACCTAGTGCATGCCAAGCAAAGAAATGCATCAGATTCAAATCCCAGTGTATGCTGAGCTGAAGAAGCCACCAGCAGCTCCTCAGCAGGTTCTGCCTGCAGGCAGTGTGCACAGCTGGAGGTCCCACTGCAAACAGAAACGTCCCTGCTGCATTCAGCAGCATTTGGGTCACATCCAGCAGATCCTGAACACTCTCCACCACCGTATGATGGATGTAAATACATACAATCATTAATATTCACAATAGCACCTTTAAAAATATCCCAAATAGGAAAATGTAGGAGAGAGAAAATGAAAGAAACAAGCAGGAGGATATAATGAAGAAAAAAATTGTAGTCAGAGAATCACAGGATGACCTGGGTTGAAAAGGACCTCAAAGATCATCTAGCTTCAACCCCCTGCCGTGGGCAGGGTGGCACACCACTAGAGCAGGCTGCCCAGAGCCAATCCAGCCTGGCCTTGAATGCCTGCAGGGATGGGGAATCCACAACCTCTCTGGGAAACCTGTTCCAGTGTGTCACCACCGTCTGAGTGAAAAACTTCCTCCTAACATCTAACCTAAATCTCCCCTGTCTTAGTTTAAAACCATTCTCCCTTGTCCTGTCACTATCAAACCATGTAAACAGTGGTTCCCCCTCCTGTTCATACGCTCCCTTCAAGGACTGGAAGGCCACATGGAGGCCTCTCTGGAGCCTTTTCTTCTCCAAGCTGAACGAGCCCAGTTCCTTCAACCTCATAGGTGCTCAAGCCCTCTGATCAAAAATCAAGGTCAAAATCAAAATTAAAAAAAAAAATCAAGATAAAAAAATGCAGAATAGATCCTTAATGCTCTTAAGACTGATTAGGTAATTTGGTGATAGGGAACCCAATTCAGAAGGAGAGGAAAATAAGAAAATTCAGC
Source organism: Cyrtonyx montezumae (assembly GCF_038088225.1). Taxonomy (NCBI): domain Eukaryota; kingdom Metazoa; phylum Chordata; class Aves; order Galliformes; family Odontophoridae; genus Cyrtonyx; species Cyrtonyx montezumae. The sequence goes on along the minus strand of NW_027072056.1, from coordinate 1,017,762 downwards.
TACTGGCTTCCCAGTTTGTACACAGATCTGTTCAAGTCTGGGTTCAGAAAAATAGGCAGAAAGTTCACTGCTTATTCCCCATTTATCCAAGTGTAACAGCAGTGCTTTGCCTATGCTGCTTGTTGTTGTCCTTTGTGCTTTCTCTATTTCCACATCGAGCTGAGGTGCAGTAAGAAAGGCATCAGCCCTACAAGTGTGGTCTGATTCCTAACTCACAAAATGTGCTTACTAGTTCAAGGGAGGATAAAGAACTTGGGCTGAATTCTGATTTTGTTCAAATTGTGTTTTCGTTTTTTTATTGTTTTCTCTCAACACTGCAAACAGTGTTAACACGCAGCTAGGTAATCAGATGCTTATTAAAATAGCTAATTAGTATAGCACCAAAAGATAGAGATTTTTATCTGCCGCCTTAAGGGATAAGGTCTTCAGAGGGAAAACAAAAGCTGACTTGAGCCAGGGAACTGGCAGAAAATCACGGCTTCAACGCTGCAATTGATGCACCAGAATTAAAACATCTTCTGTGGTCAGCAGCAGATGTTGCTGCACAGCATCAAAGCTAAACACTAAGTACGGAAGAAAATAAATATTCTTCTGTACTAAGAAAGGGATTAGCACATCACAGCTCAGTCTGCAAAATAGATGTCTGACTTCTAACTGTAGCTCTCTGCACTGTAATCACTTCTTTGCTCACCACACACGCTCCCCCCTCTGCTGAATGCTGTGAGGTGGGTCTGTGCTCACTGAGCTGCTCCACATGCAGCGGGCAACCGCATGGCACGTGCCCTGCTCGCAGCTCCCAGCAGGAGATCTGACTGCAGATGGGTGGAATGGGCAGACACAAGCTCTCCTTACTTAAAAATTCAGAAGGAATGCAGAGCTTTGCCCTTTGTGTATAAGCTAAGACTTACTCTGTCAGACATTTTTCAACATAGTTTGAGAATAAATGCTTTTACAAAACTGCAGAGACTGCACTTATGATCTGATAAAAAAATAACACATGACGTTAAGTTATGATAATGAAGAACTTGTTTGACGGGATTACATTCATCATTTTAAGTGATTTACATCCTATAAATCACTTCTTTGGGGATTTACTTTAATTTTCGTTTGGCTGGCAGTGCTACTCATTCTGTTACTGCTGTTCTGGAGATGAAAGTTTGGAACATTTCACATTTGTAGAAGGCATAAATATTACCAGGCAGGCTGAGAAAAGCTTTCTTGTTTGTTGAGAGCCTTTGGCTAAAGGAAATTTTGGAGCTTCCCTTACCAACTGTGTCTGTACCACATCCACTCAGCACATCCGCACCAGTGTAGCTGCAGTGCCAGAGCTGGGCACCCTTGCTGCAGCCCGGCAGGTCTCAGCATCGCAGGGCACACCTCGCCAGGTGAGCATCTCGGGTCTTATGCCTGCAACACATCTGTAACTTTATTCAGATGGTGCAGTACTGGAAGGAGAATCACAGTGATCTGAAGATGTTTCACTGCTGCATCAATGGAGGAAAGGAACTGCACTAGATAAGGGCCAGCCTGGAGCAGAGCAAGGATGGGTTTCATGTGTCCCAAGCCTCCTTCCTGCAGAGTCACTGAGGGGAAATCCAGCCTACTCTGGACTTAAAGTCAGGGGGAAGCATGACAAGAAGGAATCATGGTCAAGTAAGTCCGATTTACAACCAGGCTAAATCAAAGGAGAAAAGTACCCTTAAAGTCTGGATAAGCACAGTTTGATGCAATGTAGAATGGGGAATCAAAGTCACACACAAAATATTAACAGGTAAATACCTGGAAAGAAAGGCAAAACACCAACACAGTGCTGAAGCCTTCGTGCAGTGCAGTAATTAAAGCTTGTCTCTGACTGAAGCAATCTTCCCCAAAAGATTGTAGCCCTACCAACTCACCACATCAGAAATCATGCCATGAGAAGCATCTACAGAACATATCCAGAATTTTATTCTTTTTTTCCTTTCTCTTCAGAACCAGCAAAAATACTGTGCCTCCAAAAGTTGCTCACCTCAACAGGGGTTTGGTGGCCAGGCTCACAATGAGTCCTGTGTGCAGCCATTATTAACAAGGCTCTGAGCATTCAGTGGTGGCACTGGAGCAGCAGCAGGAGCAGTGCAATCCCACAGTGCTCCCAGGGCAGCACTGCTCTCCCTCTACCCATCCCTCTCCAGGGGCTGCAGCCACTCCTCTCCTCCTGCTGCAGGACCAGTGGGATTTAATGCACTGAAGGGAAAAAAAACACCACCCAGCAAAAATAAAGGTCTTTCAGTGAGACTACTTCTATGCTATGAAATGTGCACAATCTAAATCAGAGTCTTAAAGAGTAGTGATTTAATTATCCCCCTGCTGGATAGGCTGGTGACCAGCAGCCCAATAGGGAAGGGGATGCCTATGAGGTTTTTATGTTCCACACCCTTCCTTCCCCCTCCCTATTAAACAGCTTTCCTCTGCTCAACAAGCACTTCTTTAGCCTCTCAGACCTTATGTACAAGCAGCTCTATTTTAAACACAGACACAATGCTTGTGGCACAGGTCAGGGCCCTGTGGGGCTGTGATCTGGAGCTGCGACTTGGGGCTGGGACCCAGGGCTGCGGCCCTGAGCTGTGACCTAGGGCTGTGACCAGGGCTGCCTGGTGCTGTGACTTGGGATTGTGAAGAGCCTGGAGTTGTGACCTGGTGCTGTGAGCTGGGGCTGTGACCTGGCACTGACCAGGCTCCATGACCTTGCACGTTCCCCTTGTGCTCCCCACTGGCCCCATGCCCCATCACTGCACCCCTGCCCGACCCACTGGTGCTGTCCACAGCAGCTTTTTCTCTGGTGCAGTAATAACCAAGAATGCCCACCATGATGGGAAAGAATGGTTGGTCACCAAACACAACCAGCAATTTGGCCACAAGGCTGATGAGATCTGCTCTTAGAATCACAGAGTCTGGGTTGAAATGGACCTCCAAGATTATCTAGCTTCAATACCCCTGCTGGGGACAGGGTCATCAACCACTAGATCAGGCTGCTCTGCTCTTGTTTCAGGGGGCTGTATTATTCCCTTAAGAACCTGTAGCCAAGGCTTCTTTTGGGAAGCTTACTCTTAAGTGAACAATCAGCCCTATTATCTCCCCTGGAAATGTGAGCAGTTATCTTTAGCAAAAAATAAATAAATAAACCATGTTATTTCTCAACCAGCTATGAGCAGCTGCCACACAGGGAGAAGATCCTCCCAGGCCAGACTGCTTCTTCCAACCAAAGGCTGCACACTGAACAATGCTTTACTGATGTCAAAGCTGCCCAGGAACAGCCTCAGTGCTCTCTGTGCACAGTGCTTGAGACCATGCTTGTCCTTGATCAGCTCAGCCCTTCCTCTGCACACACTGTACTGGTTGTTAGGCAGACCTCTCCTTTCTGCAAGTTTACAACATCATGCCTTGTAAACCAAGCCAAAGGAATCAAATGCAGTTCCTGATGATGCCACCTCAGCCACACAAGCTCTGACAGGGAGCAACGTGATGGGGACCCACCTGATGGCCCTCTGAGAGCTGTTGTAGGAATCAGTTTCTCCTTCCAATGAGCAAGGGCAGTATAAATCTTCTTCCACCAAACTCATCAGGAGCCACTGCAAACTCTTGAATTATTTTCTGGACGTGTTGCTTTTATTTGCATAAACATGCCTGCTCCATCTGCTTAGCTTCAGGCACATTGATGACATGGCAGCCTGAACAGCCTCCACTGCCTGCACAGAGCAGTGTGACATCAGGGATGAAGCTTCTGCAGGGAGCGCTGCCAGCAGAGGAAACGAGGAGCTCCCTATCACTGCAGTGTGAGCTAAAGCATTGCCTGGTAGTGGGATGGTACCAAGGAGGCATCAAAGAGAGCCCCCACCTCTGGAAATAAAGGCTTCAGACAACACAGCAGGAGCAGTTGCTAATGTGGTGGCTTGCCAACTGACATTCAGAAAGCATAAATGAAAGTAGGATGACAAATACATTAGGTTACAGGGACAAATGCCTCAATAAACTTGGGATCCTGGAGCTATAAATGAGAGTCAAGTATGTTTCCCAAACCAAATGCTCATATTGCCGTTGTCTGTACTGTGCCCATGAAAAACACTTAGGAGCCCCCCCAGGGCTTACAGTGCTGCCAGGCAGCTGCCATGGCTGGCTGGCACTCTCCTGCTGACATCATGCTGACACAAATGGCAATGATGGGGAAGGTACCAGTCTTCTGCTGACCCTTGGACACTATCTGGAGATGGGCCCATGGGGTTATATGCAGAAGGATGCTCACCCTCTGCACCCTCTGAGCAGCATGCCAGAGGCAGGAGGCACAGTTCTCTGCCAAGGGCACCACAGCTAACGTTGCTCTGAGTGCCCAGGTAACAGTGAAGACTCTTGGGAGACCATGGGAGAGGAAGAACAGAAATACATGCAGGGCATTTCTGTCTGGCCAAACCTTCCTTGTTTTGTTGTTGCTTCATCATTTAACCTTTGTTGTTTTGAAAAAGTCAGAGCAATATCAGTGTAGCTGATATTCAGTTGGACAAGACTAAAAATATGCCTTCTCATCTATAGTTGGAGCAGGTATTTTTACAGCTGTATATAACTGCTTAGATCAGAGGGTCAGATCTTCAGACAGCTTTGCTGATGTCCAGCACCTCTGCCAACCTACCCCAGCTAAAGGGTTGGTAGAACGCAGGTCAGACTGCTGAAATGCACAGTGCAAATGTTCAGTAACATCCTGTGAAGTCAACACACATACATCAAAACCAATCAGCAAAAGCAGTGGAAATACTACATCTTGGATTGGGTGCTCCTTTCATGTGCACTAAAAGCAAAGCAAAGCAAGGCCTTTGACATGGTTCCCCACCACATCCTTCTCTCTACATTCAAAAGATATGGATTTGAAGGGTGGACTACTTGATGCATAAAGAATTGGTTGGATGGACACTGCAAGAAGGTTATGGCAAACAGCTCTACGGCCAGACATGTCTTGGGACCAGTGCTTTTCAGCATCTTTATCCATGACATAGACAGTGGGATTGAGCACGCCCTCAGCAACTTTTCTGATGACACCACGTTGAGCAGTACAGTTAACATGACAGAAGGAAGGGACGCCATCCAGAGGGACCTGGACATGCTCAAAATGTGGGCACAAGAGAACCTGATGAGGTTTAACTACACCAGGTGCAAGGTGTTAAACCGGGGTTGTGGCAATTTCAGATATGACTACAGGCTGGAGAAAAACTCATTCAGAACAGCCCTGTCCAGAAGGACTTGGGGGTCCTGATGGACAAAAATGAGCTGGACGTGAACTAGCAGTGTGCTCTTGGAACCTGGAAGGCCAACAGTACCCTGGGCTGCATCAACAGAGGGGTGTCCAGCAGGGAGAGGGAAGGGAGTGTATCCCTGTACTCTGCCCTTGTGAGACTCCACCTGCAGTTCTGTGCCCAGGACTGGGGCACCCAGCACAGCAGTGGGTCCAGAGGAGGGCCACGAGGATGCTCAGAGGCCTGGAGCAGCTCTCCTGTGAGGAAAGGCTGAGGGAGCTGGGGTTGTTTAGCTTGGAGAAGAGAAGGCTCTGAGGAGATCTCACTGCGCCCTTCCCGTTCTTGAAGGGAGCTCACAATCTGGAGGTAGACTGACATTTTTACACAGGTTGATAGGATAAGGGGGAATTGCTTTAAAATAAGAGTGGAAATTTAGGAATGTTACATGGTGACATGTTAGGAAGAAATTCTTTACTCAGAATGTGGCAAGGCACTGGAACATGCTGCCCAGAGAAGCTGTGCTGGCCATCCATGGAGGCTTTCCCGGCCAGGCTGGATGGGTTCCTGGGCAGACTGTGTGGGGCAACTCTGCCCAAGGCAGGGGCTGGAACTGGATGATCTTTAAGGTCTCCTCCAAACTAAGCCATTGTATGGTTCAATCGTTACTCCAAATGACTCTTGCAGTGCATTGCTAAAGATCTTACCAAGGATGTTGAATAAAAAGCCTGAATGCCCGAATGCTTTCACTGTCTAGCAAGAAGTGGTTTAAAAAGAGAACAAGTCTTTGTTGTGCACCAGCCTTACAGTAAGATCATCACCTTCTTTTTTGAAGGAGTTCAAGCCTGTGACAGGTCATGCATTAGCCAAACCCTCACTAAATTCCAGTATCAAACAGATACATTGAGCTAAATTACCACCTCTTATAACTGAAGTAGACAAGTACATTCATAAAGCATTTAGAAAACAGACAGTCCTAAGGTTCCTCTGCTGTTTCTGGGCTGACTTTTACTGTTAAATGCTCATGTTTGAATTCCTTTCCTGAATTTTGACTGCAACACTAAAAGGAAGGCCATAGTAACAGGGAATATGCATTTTCAATAGCAGTAGCTATGGGAAGAGATCAAGGTCCAAGTGACCGGACAGAACACAGCCTTGGGAATACCAAGCCTACACCTGGCTGTGGTAAGCAGCAGTCTGAATGCTTTGGTGGAAGTACATTGCTGGTGGCTGCCTCAGTGCTCCTCAGTCAGACACCCCAAAGGGAAATCAGGTACAGCAGAATTACACGTGTTTGGACTGAAAGAAGAGGAAAAATGTGACAAGTACTTAGAAAGCTTAGTAGAGGAGAAGAAATAAAGACAAGCAGGCCAACAAATGCGAGGGTACAGAAAGCAGAAATGCTGCCAGCACTAATATAGGAGGAGATGATGGAGAAGACAAGGAAGGCAGTTTGTGGTGAAAGGTAGGACTTAAATATCACATTTCTGGCACATTCCTGAATATTTCTGAGGGCACAAGCTCCAAAAAGAACTAAATGTAGAACACATTCAAAGCTGCTCGTGTCCTGCTTGCTGCCCAGCTGCTGACACCAAGTTTTCCACTCCCTGTGCTCAGCTCCTGTTTGCTGCTTGACCCTGTTTGCTGTGTTTCAGACGGCATGTGCTCTCACCACAAACTGACAGGTTTGACACCTAAAGCACAGGGTGGTGAAAAGGAGGGATGCCTTCAGCAAGCGTGGCAGCTCCCAAACTGAGTGACAGCTGCAGCCCTCTGGGAGCTCCGCAGCACCAAGCAGCAACCTGTGTTCCCAGCTCTTCCATAGATGTGCATGGTGGACATACTCAAGGTTTTCCAGGACAGTTTCTACAACAGATCTTAAAAGACCCCCAGAACACCACTGACTGCTGAGGTCCCGGTGCCTTTCAGCCCAGTGTTCCTTCTGCCCTTTCCTACGGTTGCCAAAATAAGACAACAAAACCAGGCATGAAGTCTCAATGGAGAGCAAACCCTTACAACAACAGTCTTAAACATCAGGCAGGCATTCTTACGGCCGTCTGTGCTGCGATGATAAAGCAGTGTCTCTTTGTGCAGGCAAATTCTGCAGGCAGACACTGCGTGCTCTGCTCATCCCTGAGCTGCCCCATCACAGCATGAGCTCCAGGGCTCTTTGGATGCTACACGCAGCTGCTGGCCAAGCTCCAGGCCCCAAACAGACGTCAGTTAAAAATGAAACAACCACTCTGTTATCTACAGGTACCACAGCAGCAGCACTTCTGCACAGCCTCCCAGAGGCCCCGAGGATCCAACGTGTGAGGGGAGCCCATGGGGCAACGCTGGCCCGTGCTCACAGGCTGCAGCTGGGCACTGACAGTGGATTGCTTTCCACACTTGGACCGTGCTCCTGTAAATATTGAGTTCGTTGCTAAGAGATTTCACTGGACAACATGCTATCACTCTGTTATTGCACCAGTGATTATATATCATCCCTTGAGATCCTAACAGCCTTGTATAAACCCCAAATTCATTTACTGTTAATACAGCTGTGGTGGGAAAGTCTCAAGAATCTGCTTTGTGAGCCAGATCCCTTCAGCCCGCCCGTGGCACGGTCTTCAGCAGGAGCACACCACCTCCCTGCTGCCATGGGAGATCCCAGAACAGCCTGGACAGCAACAGATTCCCAACAGCAAACATGGGCTGCCGCCTGCACGCAAATAAACCAAACCTGTAACACATCACCTCCCAAGAACCAGAGCACGTTCCCAGGAAAAGATAAACAACGGGTTTCATTCCCATGCAAAATCTGACTTAGGTTGATAACTTGTGATATGGGACAGTTAGCTATTTTACAGAGAAGAAAAAGTAGATGGTTGGTAAGTAATCCCTCTCAGGCACTGTCTGCTCATTGGAAGGTTTGCTGCAGAACGTGTATCAGCCTGCAGCCATGGACCCTCTGGGCTGTGCACTGCGAGCTGCCCAGTGCCAGGCTGCAGCACAGGCTCAGCTCCTCGCAGAGCAGAGGCCCCCGAACAGCTCAGGAGTTCTCCACAGCTCTGGGAAGGATGGTGGACAAGCGGCACCAGCTACTCACTTCTGCAAACCAAACCCTGCCCCAGCTGCACAGGGGACTCGTGGCAGAGAGAAGGGTGGGCTGTTGTACCTGCAGACTCCTTGCAGCACTGGTGCTGTGCAGGATGGCCTGGGAGGAGCAGCTTACAGGCATGGATATGGCATGGCACAGACGAAGGATACATAATTAGTGATAAATAACTTTCTAACTTGACCAGCACATTTGTTCTTAATTAGCCTCTGTTCACATGAAGTGAATTTATATTACTGCTGTTGTTAAAAATCTTTGCAAAGGACAATCAGTATGAAGTTATGACAGCAGAATGCGAACAGGCAATGAGTTATACATGGATGCGTTTTGATCATCTCCATGCAGTGTGAAAATGACCTTCATACTGTACGAAAATAGTATTTGCGTCCCTGACAGTCTCTCTTCCCAGCAGAATGGATTTCAGTGTATGTTTGGGCAGATCTGTCCTCAGCACTCCTCCCTCTAAATTATTAAATGGGATGGAGATGATCAGGATCACTACTCGGCTCTAGTAGCTGTGATTTATTGTCTTCATCCTATCAAAACAGAACAGCAGAGACCAACCTGAAGCAAGCCCTGACCCAGCGCTTCAGGCGAGGGGATCTTGTTAGGCAAAGCAAACAAACTAAACAGCATCTTCCCTTCTGATGTGCCAAGGGCAGTGTGGCAGAATACAGGTGGGCGTAGAGGAGCAATGTGCAAAAACTGGACCCCAAAAAATCAATAAAAATTTAATCACGGAAGAATATGAGCACTGTAAATACAATCCACAGAGACTTTCATGGGGGAATTTCAGTTTCAGCAATAAACCAAACTCATTTCAAGTTAAACTAATATGGACATCTTGAATTTATTAGTGAAAATGAAAGCAATGTGAACTTCAAGTTTCCGAAAGCAAAAAGACAGAAAATTTCTCTCTTTCTGCAATGGGAATAAGAGAAAATTCAATAACCATGCAATTCTGCTAAGTTATGGATTCTTACTTACAACGTGTTTCAGCATGGTTTTATCTTAATATTTCATAATGATCTGCTGTCACAGCTGAATTATTTCCTATTGTTAATCATTAAATAAAACAAAGAAAAAATGATCAGTTTATAACTAAGAGAATACAGCTATTAAAAGCAGCCCATGGGTCAGCTGCCTGGGGCTGGCACGAGCACTGCTTTTCATAAAGCACCCAGGATGGATGCACCTTCCTGTGCCTGTTGTTTTAAAACAGGAAATGACAGTATCATTTTTCTGTACAAAGTTGTACTGATGGAAGGATGCTTTTGATAAAAGCATTTTGCAGAAACTGGCTTTTAGCTGGGAAGGAGGCAAAGCAGGGCTGGGTCAGTGGTTGTGAGAGGGGGCCACAGCTCAGCCCCATCCTGCCTTGGGGTAGCACAGGGACAGTGGGAGAGCTGCCCACACCTCCTGGCACTGCTTCCAAGCAGCAGCACTCTGGGATTTGGCCCAAGTGTTTAACATTTGGAACATTCAGTTTGCAGCTGAAAAGACAACTATGTTTGCAGAAAACTCTGATGTGTTTTTTTCCCTTGGGTTCACCAAAATATTCCACAAATTCAGGCCTGCTGACAAATGATCTCTAAAAAGCAGCACTTAGCAGGCTTTGATCTGTTTGCTTCTGCATGGGGGCAGCTCCCTCCTGACACCCAGCTGTGCACTGTGTCCACGGGCAGCATGTTGGGCTTGATCAAGCTGCTGCTTCTAGCCAGCCAACGGCAAGCAGGGTGTCACAGCTAGCCAGGAGGACTAGAGCATGGCATCAGCAGAAAGTTCTGCAGGAAGGATCTACTTGGACATTTAAACTTGCCAGCTGTATGGTAACACCACACCTGTTTCCTTCAAGTCACAGCACAGCCCCGTGATGGGGCTGGGATGGTGCTGGAGTGCATCACTGCAGGGCAGGTGCCTTGTGGCAGGTGCTGCAGGGCACTGCTGAAGGGTAGATCCTTCAGGGAAGGTGCTGCAGGGTGGGTGCTGCACCCTGTGATGTGTCAGTGTATGTATGGCAGGGTGTTGTGCCAGCCATCCTGGCCTCCGCCCCTGGTTCAGGGTTGCTCTGCCCCTGCGTCCAAGAGCCAGTGCTGCCCCAAAGAGTTATCCCACAGAGACAACCTTTCCAAGCCTTGCTCCCAAGCTGTTCACTCAGCCTTACTCAGAGCACATCTTTATCCTTTACATGAAACTAACAAGAAAACTAAAAAGAAAAAAAGGCCACAAAAAAGGCCTTCTCTTTGTCTCCCAGAAAAGCCTGGTGTAAGCAAGCCCATTAGCCATGCAAGCAGCAGGCTGCACAGCCAGCTCTCCCCCTCGAGCACACAGGCTGTGCTTTGTGATGAAGGGCTTCTTTTCAGCCCCTACTGGTCTCCTCTCTTCTCCTGCACACCCAGCACTGCTTGGAGGCAGCTCTGAAATCCCTGCAGAAGGCATAAGGTAAATCCTCAGAGCTGTGCTTGCTCCTCTCACAGCCGTCTGGCACATCCTTCCTGCAATGCTCCCTTCCCCCTCTCTTTTCCCTACACTCTGCAATTTACTTTGCCTCCTCAGAAACACACTCCCTGGTGTGTGCACAGCTGTGCAGAGCCCTGGTTACCTGACAGGTATTTTCCTGTTCTGCACCTCGCAATGCCTGGCCTCCCCGTGCTGCCAGGAGAGACTGGATGCATCACTCCCTTTCATGCAGCGCTGGTGTTCTGAACCACGACACAGCTGTGAGACACACAGTCCCAAACATTCCTCATGTTCTCACTCACTGTGCCCCAGCACCTCGAGATGAACTATGTGTGCAGGGCTGTGCTGCACAGCAGGAGCTGGGATTTCCAGTGATACCATGGGGAAGTTCTGGGGCTGTTCAGTCCCAGAGGCTTTGGCAGAGGCACCGTCTCCTCACTTGTCACTCCTGGGCGGCTGCCTACCGCAAGCAGTAATTACAGTGGACTTGAGAAGAACGAGAGCATGACCTGAAAGATGAGCCAAAGAGGCCTTTTGCCTGGCCTGCTGGGTTAGGCTTTGGGCCTGCTGGGTTAGGCTCTGGGCCTGCTGGGGAAGGCTTTGGGCCTGCTGGGTTAGGCTCTGGGCCTGCTGGGGAAGGCTCTGGGCCTGCTGGGGAAGGCTCTGGGCCTGCTGGGGAAGGCTTTGGGCCTGCTGGGGAAGGCTTTGGGCCTGCTGGGGAAGGCTCTGGGCCTGCTGGGGAAGGCTCTGGGCCTGCTGGGGAAGGCTCTGGGCCTGCTGGGTTAGGCTTTGGGCCTGCTGGGTTAGGCTCTGGGCCTGCTGGGGAAGGCTCTGGGCCTGCTGGGGAAGGCTTTGGGCCTGCTGGGTTAGGCTCTGGGCCTGCTGGGGAAGGCTTTGGGCCTGCTGGGTTAGGCTTTGGGCCTGCTGGGGAAGGCTCTGGGCCTGCTGGGTTAGGCTTTGGGCCTGCTGGGGAAGGCTTTGGGCCTGCTGGGGAAGGCTCTGGGCCTGCTGGGGAAGGCTTTGGGCCTGCTGGGGAAGGCTCTGGGCCTGCTGGGGAAGGCTCTGGGCCTGCTGGGTTAGGCTTTGGGCCTGCTGGGTTAGGCTTTGGGCCTGCTGGGTTAGGCTTTGGGCCTGCTGGGGAAGGCTCTGGGCCTGCTGGGGAAGGCTCTGGGCCTGCTGGGTTAGGCTTTGGGCCTGCTGGGTTAGGCTTTGGGCCTGCTGGGTTAGGCTCTGGGCCTGCTGGGGAAGGCTTTGGGCACTTTCACAGCCCCAGCTGGCTCGTGCTCCACTGCTGAGGAAAGCAAAGAGAAGTCCATAGCCAGAAGCAAGGATGAGGATCATGAAAGGAGTTTTCACTATCACTTGTAATTGTGCAGAATGAGCAGAATTACCAAGGCTAAAGGAGACAGCAGTTACATTTGCTCCCTCTTTAGAAGAATTTCAGATGAACACGTCACTCTCATTGGATGATGACAAAACATTTCTCACTCCACCAGTAAAGGTAAAACAATAAAAACAGTAACAGTGCATTTAAAAAAACGAAAGCAAACCTCCAGCTAGCCAGCATCTCTGATGTCTAAAACTGCTGTAGCTTTTATGGTTACTGTCAGTAACACACATGGCTGTAAGCACTGCAGCTGTGCTCGCTGAGGAGGCAGTGAGCAGCAGACATGGCCGTGGCAGCCTGCCACCAGCACTCTGGTGCTGTGGGCAAGGACTGACGGGACAGAACTTCGTGTGGAGCCTGCAGGCAACACAGTGGGGTCAGCTGCCTACAGAAAGCCCTTCTGCCAGAGGGAAAGGATGTGGCTGTAGCCAGCGACTGGAAGGCGAAGAGGCTTAAGCCACGTGTTAATTGTGAGGGTAAAAACCTGTAATCCTTCTTAAAACTAGATTTCATCCGAGAAAATTGCTCCCATTTCTTTACAGATGCCAAGTTCTTGCTGTTCCCAGAGGTTGATGGCATTGCTAATGAGTATGTATTACATACAGGCAGGAATCGATGCTGTCTGCTGTACACCTGGATCAATAGCATGAAAATAAAATTGGATCCTGTACGTATGCATACAAAAATATTAAGACAAAAAAGAAACCAGAAAATCTTTAAAGAAACTGTTGAAATGAAAGGCAGAAGAAGCAGCGATCCCACGCCACAAGTGCCTGCCTCACTCACAGTGACTATTTTGGGTTCAGCCACCAACCTGCTTTTATACAGTGCCGTGGGTTTCGGTGTTTTTTCCTCCAACTGCCCGTGGACGTGTTTGGTCAGATATAGTAACAAGCAGTCACTGCAGCAATTCTAATTAGCAAGCTCTAATAACTTTCCACATGTTGCAGTATGCAGCTCTAAACATACAGCGTGCCCCCCAGACAGACATGGCTCCCACCAAGCCAGCCCTGCCTGCACGGCCCGAAGCCAGTGCAGCCCAGGCACCTCATCCCACCGCTGTGCCCAGAGCCGTGCCACACGGATTGCAGACAGCTCCTTTCTGGGTTCAGCAGCAGCAGGGCAGGCAGGAGCACCAAAGAGCCCGACCCGGGAGCAGGAGCTTAATGGGATGAGGCAAAGCTAACCATGGCATGGCCACACAAAGCTACACAGGCTAGATTTCCTGGGACAGCACTTCCAGCCCGGGCTTCTTGCAGCCAGGCCTGGCCACTGTGTGCTGCTGAAGCTGCAAGCTCCCATAGGTGTCTGAGCCACCTGCACAAAGTGGCAATGGATCTGGCTGTGCTCCTGAGAAATACTCAGCCCAGAATGGGGTTGGGGCTGCAGATGGGACAGCTGGGGTGCAGCACAAGCAGCAGGAGCACGGCTGCCTCCCAGGAAACACATGTTGCTGAGGGAGAGGGGGGTTCTTCAACAACACCTGCGAGGAGTAAAGTTGCCGGTGATACGCAGATGGTCAGACGAGATCAGACAATGAAAGCGTGCACAATCTCTGCTGCATGTGGCACGCAGACAGCTGGGTAGCATGACACCCTGCACTTTGCTGGGACTTCTTTTGTTCAAAGAAGAGAATAAATAGTTGCAGGCGAATTATTTCTTATGCATACATCTCTCCCATCACGGATATGGTAGTGGTGGTACACATCAATTATTTTTTCTCCCTCAGTGACCTGTTCCTAATTTGCAAATTAGAAACATGCACAAGAAAAACATGCAAAGCAAGTTATATCAGACTCGTTACCTATCAAATACATCCAGCCATATCACCACAATTAAGTGTTTAGAAAAACTAAGCTATAAATGAGAGAGCAGCAACATATATGTAAGAGAACGAGCTGAGCTGAGCAGCTCATGTGAAACTTGCGTGCTCTGGAGAACTCCAGTGAACTGTGTCCTGCACAGACAGCAACAAGTTCACAAATGCTTCTTCAGCCCTGCATGTCGTGCCGGCATATGGGAACGCTGAGCCCACGCTGTTAGCCAAGACTCTCCTGACATGATGTAAAGCATCTAATAATTATACAGCAAATATGATGAGATGGAATTGAACCTGATCTCAATTAGCAACCAGAAGTATCCTTCCAACTGAGATTAATATTGATTAAACTGTAACAAGACTAGTACTTGCCAATAAGAGCTCTATAAAATCAGGGAAAGGTGAGGCCAACCTCTAAGTTAGGAGCACTTTGTCATCAGCTGTAAAGACAAGTGATTCTCCTACGGCCTAATTTGTCCTTTTGGAAGTGGAAATTTGGCTCTGGATAATTCAGGAAATTACAATCATTTCAGCAGACAGCTAGGCTGGCCAGGTGCCCAGAGAGGAGCAGCAGCCTTGGGAGAAGGCTCTGCTTTCCCTTCAGCTTGCCGTGTCCACAGTATAGAACTCATCATGCCAAACCCTGTTTCTCAGCAATGCAGCCTGAGACCTGGCTCCTGTTACTGACATACTGCATGGCATAAATAGGTTTGGGTTTTTTAATTCCCCCCCAAGCACCAAATTAAGCTGGGTATTTCAGGGCTGAACAAATCTATTGGATTTATTGGCTCATTCCCCAAGTGAGGTGTAAGAGCTCCCCCAGTCCAATCTCCCATTTCCTTTCCATGGAAATGACTGGATTTATTACTAGCCATTTTTAGATCATATTAAGTCAAACCACAACAACTAAGTACCCTTCTGCTGACTGCAGATTATGAAATGCTGCTTGACAAACAGACGTGCAAGGATATGAGAGATAACAATGCAGAGATCAGATCTTGCAACAGATCTTATTTCCAAGATTCTTGATCCTATTTAAGCAATATTTTAAAGTTTCCAGGCAAACCTCAGAGAAATCTTATGCATCTCAGAAATGACTATCTGAAGAATGTTAATTCTTCAAAACGTAACAATACGTGCACACAATGTTAATTGGCATGTACCTGTTAAAGCAAACATCTTCTGTTAACACTTTTTTGATAAAGAGCTACTTTCAAACAGCAAAGATCAAATGTGACAATGATTAATTTCCTTGAAACGAGGGCAGGAAGCGAGTAAAGCCTGGGAACCTCTACACACTATGACACCTTGACTTGGAGAGACCAACTCCACATGCAGTGTTAAGAACCAATGCAAAGATAGAGCAGGCCCATGAGCTGTGGGTGTAGCAATGACTATTATCTCCTCCAGGAACTCTTTTGGACAGCTAGAGTTTCACCTGCATACAAAACTGCAATCCCTCACATCCAGGAGCAGGCAAAAAATCAGCCAAACACAGCGAGTGTAAGAAAATATAATACAGTAGCTTATTAGGAAGTAAGCAAGTCTGTCTCCAGTGGGCTATGGCGGAACAGGATGAAAAAGCCAGCAGCAAACAAGATGCTCTTTTATTTTGGTGCAGCCGCTGGGACTGCTGCAGGTGCCTTGAGAGAATGGCACAATACCAGTACAGCAACACCCAAGTGCAGCGGGGTTGTAAGAGAACAGTAGCTGCTAAAGTATGCACTCAGGCTTGCTAAGCCTCTAATCCCAGCTTTGATTTCTTCCTCCCTCCATAATCAGTTCAAACACAGCTAGAATTAATCACTGCTTGAATATTTAAAGCTTGCTTTTCTTCTCCTCTCTGCCCAGACTTTGCCTTAGGTCATGCACAGGGATAGCCTGGCTGTAGGGGATGAGCTGCAGGGGTGAGGATGGGGGCCTGGACTTCTAAAGAGTCTGGTATTCCCCTGGCATGCCCTAACATCAGTAACAACCACATCTGTAGTAATACTGCAGGGATACAAGGTGCCATACCTTCTCAGTGGTGACTCTGAACTCTGGGCTCCCTTCTCTCCTGCACATTTCCCAGCTTTGCCCATGAGCAGCCCCTTCCACCACTTCCCCCTCTGCCCGCTGGGCTCTGCTGTCGCTCACCTCCTCCATCTTCTGCTCAGCTTCCCCTAGCCACTCTTCCATCCTCACTGCCACGTGTGTCAAGGGGAGGTCCTGGGCGGACCACCAGGCACCAGAACTGGACCTTCCCCTGAATGTTGGCCAACTTGATACTCACTCCCATCAAGATCCTCGTATCTTGCTTTGGAGTTCAGACGGGCAGCTTGGCCAGCACAACTGCAACTGGTTTTCAATTCAGGTCACTTTTGCAACAAAATAAGGAACTGGCTTCAGTCATTAGGTTGACCTGCATTAACAAGCCCTCTGCAACTCTTCTCAGTGCTCTTACATTGCACTTGCCTCTGGATTATCCCAAAGCACCCCATTTTTTGTTATCTTAGGAAGTCAAGAAATGTGAGCAGGGCTCCTAAAAATGAGATGTATGCCCAGCTGCACAGTGCAAGCAGAGTTAAGGCACAGAGAATATCACCAGCAATAAACAAATGTGTACATGGATAAGGGATGTCTTTTAATACATATCTGCAAAATGTTCTTTGGAATGCTTAATGAGAAACCAATTTCAGGTCCTCTAAAACCCCTTTAAGACTCAGTGTGCTCTGTGCTTAACTAGGGATAGTGGGCTAGTAAACGCTGTATTTTTCATTTCCACTTCAAAGGATTCCAGCAGAAGTAGATATTTTCAAAGATCACATACTGCTGCCATTAAGCCCCTAAGAAAACTAATTGCATCATCTCCTGCAGAAAAGCTCAATGTCATTTGGTATGCTTCTGGTAAGAAGGATGGGGAATGACAGTGAGCACGAGGAAGAGTAACAGCTAAGTATGCAGCATCACACTCATTTCACAGCTAAACCATGTAACCAATAAGCAGTGTCATATTTAATTTGAAGATGTGATCACAAGAAGCCCAAGGACTCCCAACATATCCAGAAAATGAGCTCAAAAAGGCAGTGACCAGTTGCACCAGCAATTTATCATCTTTCAGCTGCTGAGATTGTCAACAGTGGCACTCGGTAATCTTATAGAGAAAGCAGCTCCAGTGCCATCTGGTCAGATATTTCTGGCCAAGATCATTTAGCAGAGCCTGGAATGAAAAGTTGCACATCCTCCTGAAAATCTGAACCATGCCAGCTGTGCCCCAGTGACACCTGTATTTTCACAGAAGGACAGCTGTCCATCCATCCCCTTTCTGAAGACAGAGGCAGCCACCTTGCCTAAGAGATCTCATTTTCCTGGGACCGCCCTGCTACCGTACCTGCTCCAGGAAAAGAATGGTGAAGTCCTCATTAACATTTCTGGTTTGATTTTTGCTGACACACCTGGCTGAGCTACCAGGAAGAAAGTGAGATCTGGGCCTTGACTTCACTCTGACCTGTAGCCAGAATGAAGAGAACACTGGCTCCAAAGCCCCAGCAGCCCTGCCTTGGCAGAAATCCAGCCTGAGAGAAGGTGCATTTCAGCTCCTTGTCTTACCTCTCCTAACAAATGAGACATTTCACATTTTAGCAATTTATTGCCAGTTTTAAATTGCTCTGCCATCTCAGATTAGCACTCATCATTCATGATAATGTAAACTACATGATATCTCTCTTGACATGTGAAAAATAGACAGGATTACAATGTGGGTTCGAGGGCATGGCATTACTAATCTGTGAGCAACTAATTGTTGTAGGTAATGCTTGATATTTCCATCCACTTGAGCCATCAATTCAAACCTGTAAATTTGTTGTTTTGTTATATTAAGAGCAAACCTTGTTTGCCTTAAGCACACAACTACTCCCACTGTCTCCAACAGACTATTTGCAAAAGCAAAGAGCGGGATATATAACTTCAAACCAACAGCAAAGGAGACAGCACCACCAAGACCCACTGAACTCCATACAGCAAACCTATATACCTGTGGGACACGACTGAGTCCTCCTCCCTAACCACAGACTGTCTACACCTCTCCACCTGCTCGCAGAGAAAAACAGCAGTGGGGAGAATTATAGCCCAATACTCGGTGTGACAGGAAGGAAATAGCATTGGGAAATGCTTATTTTAATGACAGAAAAATATTTGCCAGGCTCGGGCTTAGCAGTGGTAGAACTGTTATTACTTTCCAGGCTGGAAGTGGAAATATTTCAAGGACTATATTTTGACACTTTCACTGTCGGTTGATTTCTGCATCTATTAAACAAAAAAATCTATATAGCTTGTGCTGTGGCTGCTTTGCAAATCTTTGCATACAACTCCACTTTATAAGGCTGTAGTGTGACAGAATTGCATACAGCTTACTGCAGGTTGAACGCCTAACAAAAGTGAATGTAAATGAAAATATTAAGATCGCCCCAGTTTTCTTTCCAGAATTAATGCTAAATTCATGGTCTCCTTCCTTTGATTATTTCTCAGAATATATGTAAACAAGACAGAAAAACATCCCATGAAGTACTGGTGTGTAAGGAGATCTGACTGCACATGGTTTCCTTCCTAGTGCAGGCATCTGACAGCTCTTAACCCCAAACATCCGCAGAACGTAAAGAACACAGAAAGCTTTACTTCCTAGAGAGTTTCATCTTCCCAGCATGCCTAAGTCAAGTGAAATCCATTTACAAATACCATCACTGCAAGCACTTCAAAGCTTAGGAAATGCCTTATAATTGCAATTACTGTGCCTGCTTTGGGCCACCCTGAGCATCCCTTGGTGCCCATGGTAGGCTGCAGAGCTCTGAACAGGGACACTGCTGAGCACACAGGCTGTGGTACACAGCTTGACACGAGGCAGAGGAGCACCGAGCTGATCCTTCCATGCATCCCAGTGACCCAGGCAATGACAGAAAGTGCAGTAAATGAACGGCTTCAAAGGATGAACATTTACAAATGTGGGACCATTTAGCTCTGGAAGTTACCTCTCAGGGCAATGATGATGTACTTCAGCTTCTCGCCCATTATGTGCAGGCCAGTTGTTAGCCTGATTCCTGGGTTCACAGCCTTCTGCAAGGAAAGTCACTTTATTTTGGAATATGCGAAAAAAATATGAAATGAGAGACAAGAAAAATGAAGCAGGCATGTCTACAACAATGCCTCTTAACGCCATTTCTCCTGACTGTTGCTAATTCTTGATGGCCCCTTTTTAACAGAGCTGATCTCTATTTTTACCACATAATGCTATCCTTCCTCTGTCCCACTTCTTCCATGCATAACAAAGAGCACCTGAGGTCCTGCTATAGCTGTTGTTACTAACGGATGTGTGCACTCTTTTTAATCTATCTGTCTTCATAATGCCTGTGGGAGCTGGGAAAGTCCTATTACAGTCTTGGGCTCAGAACATCAGGGATATTTAGGGGCCTGCCAGTGAGATAAATGGGATTAGCTGCCCCATGACTCTTCTGGCGCTGAGCCTCCACTGCGTCCCTAAAATCACAAAGGACATCTTCAATGAAGCAGAGAAGCACTCCTGAGAGCCTCACAGTTGTGGCTGGGGGGCTCATTTCTGGACCACCTCTTCCTTGTTGATTTAGTTTCATGCTGCTCAAGGGTGAGGAAATGAGACAAGTTAAAAATCACGTCCTCATTCCCTTCTGTCCGCACAGCTCTGTCAGCAGCTTTCAGCTGCAGCTCCAGGATATGTCCTTTGGCATGCTCTGCTTTACTTCAGCTCGGTTTACTCTCAAAAGGCTCTGCAAATGACTCTAAGAAATCTCTTACTTAGCTTCATGCTCCCAACTGCTTTTCCTACAGAGCATCAGATAGTCTTACCTTGCCCGCTGCACCTCACTGAGCACCTGGCTGGGACCAGGCAGCCATGCCATACCACACACAGTGCCTATATAGCCCACCCGCCATGAGAGAGAGATTTCCATCCTCCTTTGGGGCTCTCCCAGCTCCATGCCCAATCCTGACTACAGATGTGCCCAGGTGCTGGCCTCCTGCTCATGGACCAGGAACAGCGAGCTGCTGTCCTCTGCACTTGGCATCTGTCTGAACACCGCCTACAAACAGCGACGTCTGTTTGGAACACCGAGCTTCCCAGAAGCAAACAGAGCCATCATCATCCAAAACAGAGCCAAACATCATCCAAAGCTAACTACCTGAACATTTTCAATATCTTTTCAACATCTTAAAACCAGATGGTCTTGGATGCAAGTTACTTAAGAACCACACCATTTTCTCTGGGAATTGATCATTTACTTTCCCTAAAGCAGGAGCTGAGAAAAAAAATATCTATTATTAGACTCAGATTAATATTTTATTATTTACTGCATATGTTAAACATGTCTTGTTCTTGTTAGGTGGACTTTTGTAATAACTGGAGGTACTCTGGGATGTTAAAAACAGGAGGCTTACATTAGGTTTCCAAATTCAACATCATGTCTGCATGCCGGGGGTGCGAGGGATGGAGCTGCCTGTGTGGGATCACACAGGTTGTCTGGACTTGTGCTATCCACTTTGTCTGCAGCGTCACCTTGCTAGTACGTCTGCAATGTGGGGCCCCCGGAATATGAGCACAGCTCCTGCACATCAGATCTGCAATTCTTGTACAGAAGAAATTACTACTTGTTCCTTTTTTGCTAATTTACAGTGCTGTGAGGTAATTTTGTACTTAAAATAAAGTTCAAAGTTCAAAGAGCGATTGCTTCCCCCTGAATTGCCTGTTAGCAGCAACCTGAAATTGAGGTATTTTATCAGCTGAGTGAATTCCTATTATCAGGAGTAAAAGAACTTCCAGCATTTGATTTTAGGTTCCAGACAGTTTCATTTCATTGCAAATTTCTGGAAGTACAGAGAAAATGTACAATTTCTAGTTTAACGCTGCTATGAAATACTCAAATCTGCAACCCTAGAGATAAAAAGTCTGGGTTTACACACGGAACTCAAGTGAAATAATTAGCAAGATTGACTGCAGCATTCTGACTGCAGGGGAGACTGACAAGACTGAAACGTGCTGCTGGTGGCTGCTGGCCTCCTGGGTTGCTCGGGAAGCTTTCTGTGCAGAACACACAAACATCAGACAGCCAATTCTGGCCATGACAGCTCCGCCAGCACGCTCAGACCTGGTGCCCCGGGCCTCGGCCGTGTGGTCTGCAGGGATACCTCTGCTACCAGGAATGCCTGTCCTTTTTAAATGCATTGCAACGCAATGTAGAGACCTGCAAGTTCTATGGCAGCACAGATTCCAAACCCTTTCATCCTTTTAAAGAGAATTAATCATTACACTTTTTTAAATTGGAAACAGACCCAACGTGAACTATGCTGAGGGAGTTCTGTATATCACTCCCCTAAACGTGCTTTTATATTTGCAAGAAATATTGCTTTGCTCTCTTTGCCTACATTACCTGGTGCCACAGACGCCCATGACTGCTGCTCACAGTGCTGACTGCTGGCTGCCAGTGTCTTCCCCTGATGCCCAGGATTTAGCCTATAAAGAGCTGGAATGGAGCATGTGCAAGTATGATTGGCCATGGGCTGTTTATAGATTCTCCTGGTGTTAAGCTACCCCCATCTTCAAAGCACAGTAACCTTGCACAGATTCTGTAAATGAGAAGCCTGCAAAGCAGCAAAATTCCCAACACTGATGCCCAGGAGGCACTGCCTGTTAACACTCTGCCTTTCCAACTTCTTTATCACAACTCCCCTTTCCCATGCTGTGCCCACTTCAGCAGCCAAGGGAGCACCTCTCCAACTATTTCAGAAGCATCTGTCTCGGATCCCTGCAACGTGCCATGCTGATGTCCCGGCAGGGAAGCTTTGCACTCTATAGGAAGGGCTGTGGGCCTAGCAGCATGCCAGCTCATTTAGAAACACGCAGAGCTGATGGGAGGCCCAGCCAGCTTGTTTCTAGAGCATCTACTTGGGGCACTCATTTCTCATTTACCTCTGGAGTAACAGATACTGATTCCTGCTGCCACATTTCAGCTGGTATTGGTCCCTCGGCTGTGAGCTGGAGGAGCTACATCCTCAGGCTGGCTCTGCTCCTCTGGGCATGCCCCTAAAGCAGCAGGTTTACCCCAGGCAAGCCTTCTGTGGAGGCATGGGGCCTGCTGCCCGCTCTGCGCCTTCAGTGGCCCTGGAGGCAGGTGCCTGGGGCACCTCTCTCACATGGCCCAGCACAGATGTCTGGAGGTGCCACTGCTCTGCAGGCAAGAACAGGGCAGGAAACGGCCCAGAGGAGTGATGAGAGTAGTGATTAGAGCAACGAGGGCACCGTGAGCCCGATGGGCATGCTCTGAGCTCAGTCATCGATGGGCTCAAATTACAAGGAATGGTACCTCCCAACGCTGACCTCCCATGCTGTGATACATGTGTAGTGTTTTCCTCTGCCAGAAATAAACTAGAAATGCTTCAGACACACAACATTTCTCAATTAGCTTTTGTTTTGTTGTTTTGTTTTCAGATAAAGGAAATAACAGACTACAAATCTCTCTCCCATTCATAACAATGCTGTCCTATGTAACTAAATGTAGTTGTTAGCTTCTAGCTCGACATTTTCTACCACACCTTCTACAGTAGAAAAAAAATCCAGACTGTAGAAGTATTAAATCGTGAGCTCTCCTCCAGCACTCCCAGTAGGTGCTTCTCTCTTGTATTTAAGCCAGAACAGTAAGAAATGTAGGCAGGAAGCATAGAGAGCAATTACTTAGTGGCGAGCAAAGATAAGAAAGGTTAAACATTCATTTCTTATGTTGTTCTTATGCTTGCAGTGCCCAGAATATTTTAATTATATTTCACGGTATTCTGAACGTGCACAAGGACATAACCTATATTTACAGCTCACTTAAAATCTTGGCAATGAAAGAGCTAATCTACACAGGACCTCTGCTAATCAACTGAACTTATAAAACACAAAAAAAGTACTGCTTCATTCTCTGGCAGGAAGGCTGGTCCAGTTTAAAGAGAACTACAAAGAAAAGCTATTTTGGGGGGGAAGTGGTTTGAGTCTGTATCAGTTCACCTGTGACATCTGAAGCACAAAAATGCAATCTCACCATTTGTGCTGTTACGATAGCACTGGAAAGTCTCAAGCACACTGTGCTGAACGCTGAAGGAACACACAATAAAAACATCAGCCTCCTCCAAAGCTTTTCCTCTCTAAATATGACATTTTCCCACTTTTATACATCAACAATAAAGGGGTGATCAAATAAAGAGATCTTTAAATTCTGCACTTATCTCGTCCCACTTGAAACAGATTTCTGACAAGCAGACTGCAAAGCACTGGACCACTCTGCTCCTGGAAATACACAGCTACAGCAAACGTCCTGCACACGTTACACACCAATCTTCCACCTGGGAGATCTGCCTAAGGCTGAATTTGGGTGGAAAAAACACAGCAAAACTTCTTAACCATTCCCGAAGCTGAGAAAAAAGCTAAGGATGGGTGCTTTGCAGGAGGGCCCGCTGGCTGCCTGCACTCCTCGTACCCACAGCTGCGGGCCCTGCCTCATGCTGCCCTCGTGCCACAAGGCTGAGCCTCTGTCATGGAGAGATGTGGACAAATGAGAATATCCAGGTTGCTCCTGAACCCTTAATTCAGCGCCCTGATGTGAGTGCACTGTGATACAATCTTTAATTAGCCTACGAGGAAATTAATAATTATGTACTGAGCACAGGATTTGACTGCTGTATAGTAAATAACGCACCGTGCTACAAAACAACTGCTGATGATTCAGTAGACACTATCTATCATATTCCCTGCAAGAGGAAAGGGGACTGGGAAAGAAAGAGCCTGTGGTCACATCACTGAAGAGGGAGCATCGCTGCACAGCAGTGCCAGAGTGGGAGGCATGGGTTGAGGCTGCACAAGAAGAAATCTGTTTAGTTTTTTGCCTTGTAGAGTTTTCAAGACAGACCGTGCAAACAAAGATTCACAGTGAACCAAGACAAACAGGAGGCTTCTGCCCTCAAATGCCACCAGTGCAGCACGGAGTAAGCACATCTTCGCCGTCGTTATTCTTGGGTGTTTCCATGCTGGGAGGACAGGCTGCATGTGGACACGTGCACACGTGCAAATGCACTACTCCTCGCCCACAACAGCCCTGTCTGAGTTGGCAGCTCCTGCCTCTATTCCCCCAGCCCATGCAGACAGGCTGCAGGCCTGAGGAGCTGGGAGCTCAGGGCCCGCAGCCAGCACAGGCAGCGCAGTGTGCGGTGGAAGAGGGCAGCCACTGCTCACAGCCTGCTGCCCCCAGGCCCGCACGCTGCCCCGCCACACTTTTATTGGGATTTGTTAGCCCTCAAGGACTTTTATTCATTTTTAGCAGCATTAAAGCGGAGGCTCCATTTCACAAGCAAATTGCTTCGCTGCTGGGGCTGCAGGAAGCTGCTGTCAGCCCGGAGCATTAGCGGTGGTACCCTGACCCTGTGCCCACCACAAGCTACAGCAAGCAGCTCCCGGAGCCCAGGTGAGACAGCCATGCTGAGCCACAGATCACGGCCCGCTCCAGGCCAGGAGGAACCTGGGGTGCCTGCACTGAAGAGCGGAGGCAGTCTCCCCGAGTTGCCTATCAATGCATTACTTGCAAAACACCACCAGGAATGAAAAGCAGAAGGTCAAAGCCACCAGTATTCAGAGCAAAACTGTTTCTCTTTATATCCTTCTTCCCCTTCATTCACTATGCAGCATCCAATCCACATTTAACTAGATACTTGTGGCACTCCCAAGCCAAATGAACAAGCTGTTTACCTTTCAACACAGGAGGATACTACCATATTCAGCTCCAGCAACACCTCTACAGAATACAGCCCTTACTAAAACTGGGGGTTGCCCCATTTCAACTCCAATACACACACCTGTATTCATCTGTATACACGTATGTAGTTTTCTAACATTTGACCCCCTATCTTAATTGATATCTCAAAGCCACTGAGTTTCAATGCACTCACACTCGTGGCTGCACTGCTCTGAAAAAAATCGCAGCTCTCCTTCTTTGCATAAGAATGAGAATCCAACCAAATTTCATGACTCTCTTTATGATCATTCTTCTGTTTCAGAGTATCACCTGGCAGCTCTTACGGGCTGATCCAGGGAAAGAGATTATAGCTTTTGTTTTAAGCAGCAGGTGTAGCAATCAATGCCAAAATGTATTCATCCCTCTTGGAGATGTAGTCACAGCAAGCAGAGACAACGTTTCCAGCACTCCATGAGAAGACAAAGTGAAGTAATTGATAAAAACGTGCTTCTGAGGAAGAAAAAGGTGCCGTATTTCTTTTCCCCACTAACCAGGCTAATTTCAGGAAACACAAGAAATAGGATCAAAACGTTCTGGCGCAGCCTGGAAGGGAAGTGAGGCACTGGAAAAAGCTCTGCACCCGTTACAGCATGCCAACTGAGCTTTTCAAGCTGAGAAACTGTGCTGGATTGAAGGGAGGAAATGAAGCAAGAACAGAAAAGGGGGGAGAAGGGAAGCGCTGGTAAGCAGCCCCAGCACAGAAGTGAAATGACTGTCACTGAAGGCATCCAGCCTCTTTTTACCCCAAAGTAGGATTATCTCCGACTCTCCCTATTTATAAATCAATTCCCAGCCCAGTTTCCATAGGCACAGAGCACCTTCAAGCTCCCACTAGTACTGTCGTTAGCTATGCTAATCTCTAAAATTCAGCCCAGCACCCCTAATCACACGGTGCCACATGCCAAAAAGCTCTGTTTCATGCTTGCACCCGTTTGTACAGGCTGTCTGCAGACTTCCCACAGGGTTTTGATCACTGCCTCCACTTTGAAGGGGGCCTTGCACAAAGCTCACTCCCACCAATGACCAAAGGAGCCTTCTGAGCCAGCTTCTTCTTAGAAGGAAGGTGCTGAGAACAAACACATAGAAATAGATGAAGCCTTGTAAAGGATGGCATGTTTAGATGTGTTTTGCTCTTTTACAAGAGGATAACTGCATGTAATGGACTAGAGGGACTGCTGGTACCCCAGAACTGTGTCAGGACATGCCACATACTTCAGTACTGTAGTTTCAAGTTTATTGTGTGTGCTGATGTGTTATCTGGGACAGCACCTTGCCTCTGCAGTCCTCAATGCTCCCATAATACCAGCAACAGAGAAGTGCATCACGCCAAGCTGTGGGGAATTACTGGCTCAAGAGCCAGTTCAGGGCACCTGAATGTCCTTGCAGCAACAGCAGCCCAAGAAAAGACTGGTCTTCTCCTCTTATGAGAAACAGGGCACATCAAAAAACTGAAAGGTAGAAACCACTTAATGTAGAAATTATAAACCTTCAGGAATATGGCTGAGTGTCAGCTGGTTCAAGAAACAGGCACTTGTGCTGGGCCTCGCAGAAACCCTCAGCTGCTGACCTCCTGCCTCACTGCACCCATCCCCATCCCCTCCCCCCCCGCCAGCCTCTGCCTGACACCGCCTGATTGTGAGGGCAGCAGCCAGCACTTGCTGGAAATGCTTGGCTCACTGGGTGAAATCTGAGGTTCTCAAAGAGATTTGTGCATTGATCCATGAATGGCAAAATAAACTGCCAACAATTTTTCTGGAATTCTACCTGGTCAATGCTAATTTCTTGCAAAGTATGCCTGCGTCATCCTGTATCTTGGAAGAGCAAGTGCCTTCTTTCATGTCCCCCCAGGGACGTGCATTTCCCAGCTTTCAGCACAGCTTTCTCCAGTGTGCGACAAAATGCAGTGACAGCTGTTGAAACCGAGATGCTTGATCTACCTTCTCTACTCTGACTTCACTCTGTGGTGCGTGCGCTGCTGCAGTGGGCAGCCGGGTGCAGAGCTCCTGTCCCAGCCAGCACCACTAGCTCAGTTCTTATCCTTTTTTAAAGTAGAATACCGTACCCGTGCCATCTGTTAAGTAAAGTGCTGCATGTTCATTGCAATATGCCCTGCAGCACCTGACGGAGCCTTGCAGGTTAGATGTGAAGTGGCTGTAAGGGGAGAGAAAAGCCCAGGTGCTGGAGCTGCTACAGGTGAGCCTGAGTGTTTGCTGCCCCGAGGCAGTGACCTGTCAGGATTAATCCTGCCCAGCCCAGGAATGCGCCCTGAGAGACGGCACGCCCCATTCCAGCAAACCATAAATACCCAATGGGGGCTCAGCACCACACATGAAAGCATCTTCCTTCTGTGGGCACGGTGGCAGGACTACCACCCATCCTGCCTCGTGATAGGCCTTTCTTAAGGTGGATCCTTGATAGAAACAAAGGAGGAAATAAATGTGGGCACCTGATGCAGGGAGGCTGCCAAGGGAACCCCCTCCATCTGTTCCTCCTTCCTTGACCCACCAAGGGACACAGCCTTTTTATTTCCAGCTTAAGGGATATTCTCCTCATTTACTACCTCCTCCCCAAGCCAACCCCGAGGGCAGGAAGTTCAGGGAGCCAAAGGGATCACTTTGCAGTAGCCCCTTTTCCAAGTCCCAAGTACTTTCAGTAAGTCCTGCAGGCACAGCTGGGGAGAATTGCACTTCTTCTGACTGATGATGCCCAAGCACCACGCAGCAGTGGCAAAAGCTCCTGGTGCACTGAGCAAGGCAGCTTTAGCAAACCCTGCACCCCAGGCTGTCAGCAAAATACGTGTACGCAGAAGAGGGGAGGACTGGCTGCTGGTTCACATGTTCAGCCACGAGGATGACAGCAGGCCAATGCAAGGCCCATGTTTGGAATGACCCCTGGCATGCCACCAAATATTGCTGAGCTGCTGCCCGCATGGACCCCCAACCACCTCCTGTCTGCTGGGGACGTGGGCACTGGCTGTCCTTCACACCCAAACCACAAAGGCAAGGCCCTGGAATGGGGAAACCACCACAAAAAGAGTGATTAGGGCTCTTCAAAAAAGAGCAGGCTAGCTAATTAGGGGTTTATGGGTCAAAAGAAACGATTTGGGTCCCAAGTGTGCTTCCAGGGAGCAGCTGGTGCTGCTGTCAGAGGTGAGGGGAACATGGGTGGCTCCTCTGGGTGACAAATGCCATGCCAGGCAGTGATGAGGGTACAGAAACCACTTCCTGGAGTTACCTGATGCCTGCGGGTCCCTGTGGTCCAGCTGCTCATTGCTTCAATTGATTGTCACCCATTTCCTGCACGGAGCAGTTCTGTGTCTCTTGGAATATATCTTTTGGTGTGATAGCCATCAAATGTGGATGCCTTTACAATTTTGGGCTGGCAAAGTGAGTAAAACATCCCCCATGTTCAGACTCCAGCCTGGATTCTGCAGTGCTGCTTTAGCAGCCAGGAGCAGGAGTGAGCTGCACAACTCCCAGCCAGTGCCCTCCAGCACCTCAGCACTGGTAAATAAATGTCTCTCACAAAGACACGTTTGGCTGAATTTTAAAAAAGGTTTCTAAAGAGAAATCTCTAAAATTTCAGCCACCAGCATGTAACAGCCTCTAGGATGTTCCCATCGTGTAGCATTTAATACAACAATTTATTTTCACAAGAAGAATGTAGCTGTCAAAAATGAACTCTCGAATCACGTTAATTATCTGCACAGCTGCTTCAGTATAGGCGATTTCCAGCTACCAACCTTTGAAATGGTGGAACTTTCTACGTAACATCAGCTTTCCAATGGGCACCTGCCTATAAAATTCATACACTATAATTTGTGACTGATTGCTACAGCCTATAAATCACAGAATTTACAACGAGCAGCTTTGCAATGCAGAAGAAAAGCAGAGATTTTTGATTCAGCTTGTTGATATTTCCTAAATATACGAAACAACTCTGAGAGGCCAGATTTCCTGGCTCACATCTAAAGGTCAACACTCACACAGGGAGAGCTTGCTACGTGTATCAAAACAAGGAAAAATAAAAGATTGGCACAGTATCACAATATAATTAAAAAGTTACTTAAGTGGGGAAAAAGGGAGAGGATGGAGACAGGAGAGGACTGCACTGCAACAAGGCAGCCTGCAGCCCCGAGTCATGCCAGGAAAAAAGCTCATTTTCCTACGGAAGCTCCCCAGACCCACTCGATGTCTGTAACTCACTCAGGGCACAAGGCAATTTTGGCACTGGAGAGGTGAGCTCCATCTCTGCAGCCAGCAGAGGGGGCCCCGGGCAGCTCTCTGCCTCCTCCTGAAACACCTGCCTGAGCAAAGCTCCCCGCCCAAGCACCTCACTTTGTAATACTGCATACTGAAAGTTTCCAAAATTGGGACTGACAGGGCTACGGAGCATTTCCTAAGCAAACGAAGTGTGTCCCAAACCCACCTGCAGCTCTCATCTGGGCCCATCAGCACCAGCCATGCAGCCGCCCACCTCGCCCTGCCAACAGAAGCGCCCTGCTTGGACCTCCATGTTCACCTTAGCACTTGATTATCAACACCGTGTGCCTTCAACACTTACGGTCTGTACAATTTGCTTTTTGCTTTTTGAGTTAAAAACAATTGGTTGTGGAGCAAAGCACTGCTTTCAACCAAAAGGTTAACACCAAGCAGTGACTGTATGCAGAACTCAAATTGGATGCCCCAGATCCTGCTAACCAAACCAAAGCAAAACAACACTCCGGTAAGCAGACAAGAAAAACTGTAGGCTGTTAGACTTTAAATTTAGCCCAGGAGATCCCGGGGGAAGGGCATCCCAACAGGCACGTGTCCTCTGCTGCGGAGAGCAGTCAGACTGCAGGATCCTCCTCCACACAGTTCTGTTTTACATGTACATTTTACATGTGCAATTTCTCTAAAAGTACTTGGTATGACATAACTTCACTCCTGGACACGACATGGCTGTCCCCAAAGCAGCCAAAACTACAGATTATAACTCCTGCAGTGCAACAAACATACAGCTCAGAAAAGAGCCTGCTGCTAACCTGGAGCTTTGCAGATCCCCACCTGCAAGACTAATTAACCTCCAAAGACAAGTGTTGAACATTAGCATGGAGAACACTACTTCAGAAGCATATTGCTATAGCCTGGATATTTTTTAGCTGGAGCTTCAGGGCAATCTGCAAGTAGAGACTATTGCTATGATCAGCAGTGAGATTACAAAAGTAAGATCTTCCCTGGTGAATATGAAGATAGCCCCAGGCCTACAGTTCAATGTGCCATACCTGCTAACGGAGAATATATAAATAATTAGACCTCTGCGCTGCAAATACTATGAGAAAGGGTTGGACATCCCCATCCAGGGTCCAGTTTGGTTTGGCTAAGTCCTTCTGCAGCCAAACTAAACTGCAAATGTAAAGATGAGCCATGCACTGATGCCCCTGCAATCTCAAAAGCTGCACTCTCTCCTAAAAAGGCAAACAGAGACACGTGGAAAAGAAAGATCCTTTCCAGAATACAGCACACCAGCACTGTGAGAAACGAGTACCACATCATCATCAGGTTTAGGAATAAATCGAAAACAAAGGTCTCTCCTCTAATCACTTCGTTGCAGAAGCTCCTGATAAGGAAATGCCACAAGACCTAGCGTCCAGGGCCAGACAGACTAGAACTTGTGAATTTAACATTAAAAGAAATCCTCTGTTAAATAGTTTTAAACAGCACTACCTGCAAAATGTCTTAGTTAAGTGTAATGTTAACAACATCAACTGGAAAACAGGTGGTTCCTACTACACTGCTGCAGCAGTTACTATGATTTCATTGTTCCATCACCAGAACTACCTTAATTTTAAACCAGCCACACAGCAGCCAAAGAAAACAAAACAAAAAACTGTGTGTAGGTGAACTGATGCTTGAAACAAAGACACAGTATGATGTATGCTTTTAAAAAAATGGTGTATTGAATAAATCATGAGCTCTATATTGATTGTAGCATAGTTAATCAAACTGAATAAGGTATAATGGGGGCAAGGAACATCTTCGTGGCCTTGAGGGCTCAAGTGAGGTTATTTCCACTGCAAAACACTAATGATCTGTGCATTATGGTCTGTTACAGCAGTACTTTGCTTACTGAACACTTATGTTGTTTGATGCTTTAAAAAAACACACAGAAACAAGAACAACAAACTTGGCTATGCACCACAGGAATTAATGTTTGTTTCTCTATTAATAAGGAGAGCTCTCACAGCTCTAATTGGCATTCAACATAAGCATCCCTCTCTGAGACACTTCTTATTGCATATCATTATTCTTACTGCTGTTATTACTCCTGATCTACCAAAGCATCACACTTAGGTTAAAACAGTCTTTCACTAGGTAACATAACCCTCAAAGCTTTCCATCAAGATTTAAATCCTTTCATGACACAGGTAGAAGCCTATTCTTCTGAATATCTGGGGCAAAAATAAAGACCAGATGAGCCAGCCAAAAGTCACAAGAGGCAGAGAAAGGAGAGGGCACTGAAGCTGATGGATCTTGTGCACTGATTTCCGTGAGAGGCTGAAGGGGCAAGTGTGCTCAGCAGCAGCTCCCTTTCAGCTGACAGCCTGAGCAACCACCATTGGAAGGCTCTTTTGAAAATCTTGGCTGTCACTTTTTAAGGCAGGTCAAAATCAATTAATTTTGAGCTTTTAAAAGAATGCCTTTGCTGTGGTCAATCCTGGCCACAGAGCTACAATGCGTTTTGCAGAGATGCACTGCCTTTTCTTTCTATTCAGTGCAAAAGCACTTAATCTTGGTTATCAGCTCCCTGAAGGTCAGGTTTATTTCTTTATATCTATTGTGTACTGTTTAAATTTCCAGTTCTGCCTTTCTGGCTGTTATAGCTTCTTTCTCCAACTCCTATTCTTTTCATGGTAACTCCATATGATGACTGCTGATAAAGTTAGGAGGACCGTGATTTTAAATGCCTGACCTTCTTCAAAATCTGATAATGGATACAGTCTCTGAATCATAGGTCACCTCAATTTTGCTAATAAACCATTTATTTCCAATGGCCTCCAGGCCTTGAGGCTTGCTGTGCACTACAAAATGTATTCTTTGGGGAACAATAAAAGTAAGAGAGCCATCCTTTGCCTTCGCTTAGCACACTACAAGGGACACTGTGCTTTGGAGAGCATGCCTGTCTACCACTACTTAAGTGCAACAGCCTTTAAGTTCTTTGCTCCTGTATACTATTTTCATATGTTTGTGCGAAGCTTAAGGTTATAAACATCTAACAGGAACCGACCTCCTCTTCAATTGCAATCTACATGTTAAAAATAAGGAGAATCTATGCCTCCTTAGACCCTCCACATCTACTGAGGACTATCCAGTCACCTTTACCTTCAGTGCCCCATGCCAAGTCTTACATCAGTATCTCCAATGTTATGCTGCTGTGGTGAGACCTGATTACGTTATGCTTGTAAAAGCTGCATCTGTGCCAAAGGAAACAATCTGATGGCACGAGTACGTGCCAGCCTCCTGCGATGGCCTCGCTGAAATGGACTTCTCAAAATGACTTGTTCTTCCAAAATCACAGCCTGAGGTACAATTGCTATTGAAGGTCAACATTTCGGACAAACTACTGAACAAGATGCAAAGGAATTCACACTGAACGCGAATACTGCAGTGACTGGGACCTGAGTAGGAGGTAAACAGAGCAGTTTTACTCACTGTCAAAACTCCTGTACTGCGCCGTTAGGACTGTCTGCACAGAGCGGCCTGTCTCTTTCATCATGGCTTCAAATTCACTCCGGCTTTTGTTTGCAAAGTTCTCCTCCATTTCGCTGGTGCAGCAGGTGTAGCCTTGCGGACAGATTCGCAGGTGCTCCCCTAAAGTGAGAGAAAGCACACCTGAGTGGGCAGCTCTGGAAAGGGAAGGATTTCACCCCAGATGACCTCAGCGTAAAAACATTCCAACTCCCTGATAACCTGGCCTGCATGATGCAACTACCTGCTAACTGCAGTTATCCCATATTAGTGATCAGTTGGTCTGAGTGCAAGTAGAAGTTTTCTCATTGTGGACTGCGAGGGATGGAAAAGTGAAAGCGATAAAACCCATGCACTGGGCAAGGAAAAAGGAAATACAAGTACCTCATGCTCTGTCTGCCTTAGACAGAGCCCAGAAGACAAGAAAATCTCTCATGAAATGATACACTAATTGTCCTCATTAGACTTCACACATCTCTTTGGACAATTAGATGAAACTACTTTGCCAAAAAACAAAACTCAAAAAAACCACAAGGAATAACCCCTCAAGCCCTATCCCTATCCTGACAAGGGATTTCCATAACTAGAGAGATGAGATTAGGGAGTTTTCAAAATACAGAGATGTGCTGAATACCAGTGGAATATGGGTGTCTAATTATGCTCCACACACTTTGAAATTTGCCCATCTATTTTAATGAAAATTCTTATCTCCCAGAAAGAAACACAACTGCCCCGAAAAGTGTTGCTGTGACAAACACTGATTGAATATACCCTTTACTATAAGGAAGGTTAAAATGACATGGATGTTAAACTGAAATATTCTTCAGACTGGAAGTTCCTTCTGACTCTCCACAGTCTCTTTATTCTGGAGGAGCACCCATTCGTATCCGCAGACTCAGCAGCACTTTGAAAAAAAATTGCTGAAGTTCTTGTGAGTCCTTATAAACAAAGACACCTGAAGACACACCCCACACCTCTCCCTGTCCACCAACAAGCATTCATTTGAACAAAATCAAACATCATGGGTTTTTTTAAAGAATAAACAAAATAATCTTGTTTCAAGTCCGCATTGAGATAAACCAATTAGAAAGAATGAAGTTCTATTGGAACTGCAAGAGATTTTTCTGGCAGCTTTACAGGACTGCTGTCTTATCACAGCTGAGACAAAACATATTTAAAATCACATTTTATCTTGTGCGCATCAACAGCTGAACCTGCACAGTCCTCCAGTTTCCTACTGAAGTCCTGAGTTGTTTCCAGCCCAGAGCCCTTAGCAAATGCATGCCTCGGGTTAAAGGAACTGCAGAGAGCAAACACCGGGCTCCAGAAACTAAGGGACCGAAGAGGATTCCTGCAGCCTGGCAGAACCATGCCCGTGCTGGAGAAGGAGGCAGGTGCACTGAGAACGGACTCTGTGTTGTGCCCACCAGCGAGGAGGAGCAGCGAGGTGTAATTACAGTGTGACATGAGCAGACAAAACCCTCCCCGCTCCCACCCCAGCCTGAAGTGCCGGGTGTGTTTCAGCAATGGGCGGCGGCCCAGCACCGCTCCTAACGGATCATCAAACAACAGAGAGCAGAGAAAGTGGGGGGGAACCACAGAAAGGGAAGAGGAAAACTTGTAGCTAAAAGGGAATAAAACGGATCTTTTTAAAAAGTGCTTAAATTCAGAGCAGCCGTGATTCCTTTGGATGCAACATTTATATTAGCTTTCTACAGGAGGTGTTTGTAGGGTACCCAGCACCGCAGCATTTTATCTCAGTGGGAAGCTAAGTTTTCCTAATTTGCCTTTGCATGTCTAATTTGGTGTGTACAAAAAAGTCTTACAGCTTTGCAAGAACGCTTCTCTGGCTTTGCTTTTTAACCTGACCCACCCTGGATTCACTACTATTATTTCAGGGTTTCTTTAAATTGATTTCAAAATAAACATACTCTAGACTGTATTTTTGTTTTCCCTGTATTTCAAAGTTCATTTGTTTGCTAACTCAACATTATGTCATTGCTGACAGTGCACTATAAATACCTCTGGGTTCACCTGGCTGAAGATTATCTTCAGATATCTACGGAGAGATGGAGATTTTCTGCAAGCAGTAAATCTGCAAGACACACTGCACTCTTCCTCTCCACTGCTGCATCAGAGAAATTTCCCGTTGTCTGCAGCTGACATGCTGCTCACCATTGGCTCCACAG
Organism: Cyrtonyx montezumae; assembly: GCF_038088225.1. Lineage (NCBI taxonomy): Eukaryota > Metazoa > Chordata > Aves > Galliformes > Odontophoridae > Cyrtonyx > Cyrtonyx montezumae. The sequence continues at coordinate 982,999 of NW_027072056.1, read as the reverse complement.
CACGTGCTCTGCAGAAAGCTAAAGAGCACAGCAGAAGCCAAACTGGCAGCAAACAGAGGCTGGCCGAAGTCTTGAAGATAATAGATATACTAAGACCAATTTACTCAGGCCAAGAGAACCTGTAACTAAAAGCCAGACTTCTCCCATGGCCCCAGCCTTCAAATTGTGGCCTGCTGCTGGGCAGGATGGGCAGCATGGCACACAGGCACCCAGTGTGCATTGGATGTCTCAGCTCATACCAGTTCTGCTCTGCCTTACATGCTCCAGATTTAAGACATGGGCGACTAAGTACAAGAAGCAGCACTTTGGGACGCCCAGCTTCCCCCCTGCAGAGCTACTGGCTTGCTTAAACCTTGAGCAACCAAAACCAAAATCTGCCAAATGCCTCAGGAGGAGCTGGGCTGACAAATCAGGCCGGGATGTAACCCACCGACTTCACTATCTCCTCAAAATGGAGACAGGGCAGAGCATGCATGAAAACAGCACCAATTACCTCACTTATGATGAACTGCCCTGGAGTGGAGCAGAAAGAAACAGGCGGGAGGCTGAGGACAGGAAAATACCACACTGCCTGGCTGCAGGCCTTGACTGTCCTTCAGATACCCCCTCAGCTGGCAGTGTTAGCAATCACCTTGGCTATCAAATTCATGACTCCATTTGAGAGTGCCAACTATCAAATCACTTTGCCACTTGTGCCAGGCCCCCCAGTAAGTGTGGGGCTCAGCCCCGGGCAGGCTGCCTTGTGTGGAGGGCAGGCCCCGGAGTCTATATGGAGAAACACCGAGACCTCTCAGCTCCCTTTAGCTATGGGAATAGTACTATTGATCTCACATGATGCAGGAGATTGAATTCATCACAATTTTTGCAGAAGGTTGGGGGTTATTTGGATGTGTTAGAGTATCTAAATGCAAATTATTACAAAAATAAATTCTGGGAGGAATAATTTATTTTGGGCTGTGATAAATCCATCATGAGTCTTCCCTCTTATTTGTAATGCTCATCCCACCCATTCTCCAAACTGCTCCAGAAACTCTTCTTATGCTCCTAGACCCAAACCAACCCCTATCGCTCCAGTCTGTCCCGCAGCACCTGCAGCCCAAAGCCTACTCTCAGGGGCTCCTTGGGGTCAGGTACAGTCAGCCAGGCTTTCTGAAATCCCACGAAGCTAAGAGCACTCCTGCATGCGGTCTGGGGAAGGCAGGGCACAGCCCTGGGGCTGTGTGCACCCAGAGAAGGCAGGAACATCTGTTGAGCACCACTCCTCTCCCACTGGCCTTGCTAGGCACTTAGCAAAGAGGCAGTGCAATGAAAGCAGATCCCTTCCTTGTGCTTCCCTGCTTGTCCTACTTCATGTGCTTCTGTCCTCACCTCTTCAAATACCATGTGTTTGAAGAGAACACAATCCCCAGATAGATTTGGAGCGCGCCAGTAAGTCACTGACAGCACAACCTTTCACACTGGTACCATGAAACCCACTTCCGTGGTGCCTTGAAACCCAGTCTTGTCATAAGTAACTACTGGAGGGAAAGGAGCAACCCAGAAACGTTTGGCTGGGACTCAGCCTTGAGGCCGACCCTCCTAGAACACCTCCTCACGCACCTCTCATTCCAGATGTGCTGAGAAACATTAGCAACCAAGCTTCTTCCCAACACCTCTGCACCCAAGCATCTATGCAAGGTGGCCAGGGTGCAGCTGCTCCCACAGCAGCTGCCAACATCAGACTGAACTGAAAGCCACGTTGCTCTGTTAAGGGGAGCACAGCTCTGGAAGTCCTGCATTGCAGAGGCTGGTGTCAGCCCGGTGCTGCGCAGTTATCTGTGGGCAAAACAGGAGATCTGTTTTCTGGTTGTGTGCTAAAAGTATTGGTCTGTTTGGCTTTACTTTACACATAATGTCGCTGGAGCCATGGCAGGACCAAATACGGTACTGTATAGCAAACCTCACAGATTTGATCCAAAGGCACTGAGCCGTGCTCTGCCCTGCCCTGAGCAATAGCAGTGGGCAAGGATGTGCCACTTTCATCATGCCTTGCCACCCGATGGTTGATCTGGCAGCCTGTGCTACCTGAGATGAACTCATGTTTTTGTGCCAGATAAAGAAAACATCAGTGATAAAAACAGCAAACCGTGCCTTCAGTCAGCACAACAGCAGAACACAGAATGCATGTTCACACAGCCCATCATTCGGGCCAGGATTACACCAACATGGGAAAATGCGGGGACATATAATCCATAACATTTGCTCATTCCACTCCTTACCTTTCAACTCCTACTAAGATTTAATAAAGTATCAAAACACTATTAACCAAATAAGACAACTCAATCTGTCTGCTGCGGGGAGTTGGCTCTGTCCCAGGTCAGCTCTGCTCCATAACCTCGTTACAATGAAGCTCTGACCCAGTGAGGAGATGAGGTATTGCTGAGGAATACCACAGCCGGCATCTTCAGGGCAAAAGACCCCAGGCAGGTGGAGGCCTGCTCTGTCTCCTGCTGCCTGCAGCCTGAAGGCCAGGAGTGTGGCTTTCAGGAGGAGAGGGGATGGTGTGGGTAAGGCTGGATGGGAATTTCCTCCTATCTGTTCTGTTTGTGCATTTAAATTCTTCAGACTCCAAGCTGTCAGCTCAGTGTCATGCTCACACACTGGAATTGTGGTATCAATTTGTTTAATCCTAGACCCTGATGACAGAGGAATTTATAAGGCAGGCCAACATGGGCAAAATAAGTTAATTAACAGAGGAGAAAGAGCCACCTTCATGTCCTGGAAGAATATTAAGTATAGAGTAGATAAGAACATCTTCAGAAATGACAGTTTGAGAATCCTAATGTCATCAGTGCGTGTTTCTGTGGCAAACTGCCCAAAGGAAGGGAACAGAGAAAATGTCACAGATGCTGACAACACACTTGATTCTTTCTGAAAAGCTCTGCGTGAAAGCAGTTTACCCACTCACTGCTCCTTTGGGGCTGGGGACCATCACTCTGAATGAACAAACTGCTCCCGGTTTCTCTTTCAGGGCCTGGACGTGCCCTTAGCCACAGGAGCTTGGCTCTCCCTCTGACTCTCAGCCGTGCACACGCAGCAGAAATCAGTGCAGGGTGCAGCAATCCAAGCCTGTATTTAAGGACAAAGCAGGAAACGCTTTATAATTTACAGTAGAAAATATCTTTCTTGGTGGTTTGAGGGAGGAATGAAAGAATGTGGCTCTAGGGCCAAACCCACACATACCACGAGTGAGGACCTCCGCATCGCAGCACTGGTGGAACACACCACCAGCCCGCGCTCCCTGGGCCGCGCCCGGGCCGGGCTGACAGGAGCTGCCCATCTGCAGGAGGGGATCTGACCCAGGAGGCTCCATCAGGGGAGCCACCATGCGGTCTGCAATTAGCACTCTCCAAATAAATCAGTCTTGAAAGAAGCTTTCAATTCAGATCAGAACAGTCGCGGGGATCAGGGAGGAATGCACAGTGAGCTGACTGTTGCGCTCTTTCCCTTTCTCTGAAAAGCAGGAAACCCTTCAGAAGAATCTCAGACAAGGGAAGAATTATCCTGTCTCTTCGCATAACGCTTGTGGGGACGAATTGAAGTTGTTTGTCATAATCCATCAGCAACAACCTCTTTCAGAGTAGTCCTGAGCACATCAGCTTCTTGCCAGATGTTTCACTTCATTTTTTTTTTCCCTCTCAGAACAAAGAGTCTTTTTAGCCTCAGTTTTCTGCAAACTAAAATAAGATCAAACTGGAAACCAATTGCTCTTATCAGATGCAGTTTCATTCGTAACAGCGTAGATATGTTAGTACATAAGAGGCAAAGCAATTCATTAACCAATGTTTTTCAATTTCCTCCCAGAAAATGTTCTGCTTGCTTTTCTCCCAGTTTGCTGCAGGAAGGAGCAGTCCGGAAGAGCAATCTCAAAGGCACTAAACCAAGATTAAAGATGCAGTTCTTTAAGAGGTGATAGCTTTTGGCTTATTCCCAAATAACCAAGAAAAGCAAAACCCAGAGAAGCAGCTTTTGGGCATTGTAATCCAGGACAGGAACCTGAGAAAGGGTTTGGCTCAAAAAGTAAGGTATCTCCAGTCCTACAGCTGAAGGAAAATGGCGACACTGCATGTGGGGATAAGGAGGTGGGAGAGCTTCAGCATGGCTTCAGGGATGTTGCTCAAGAGGAGGGAGTGCTCGTGGCCAGTCCTTGTTATTTCAGTGGAAAAAACAAGAAAACCTGGATTCCTCTCTCGTGCCAGAGTCAGAATTCAGAAAAATTTCTCTCTAGCCCCACCTAAGCTGCTTGAGCTACAGATGCTGGTGTGAAGGCACTGGCAACAAACTTCTTAGGTTTCAGACCTGCACTAAGCACTGAGCTCCTGTGATGCAGCCCGGCTTCTTAGTCCTGACACCCCCGTGGGACACGGCAATGGGACGCACCCGCAGAGGAGGAGGATGGCGCACCTGGGGGCAGGCTGCCCAGCACTGATTCCCTCCGGCCACGCGGGGCTGCGAGCACCCTCAGCAGCTTGGAGGCTGTGGGCAGCACGCTCCTGTCCTGCAGGAAGGCTGTGACAATGGGCAGAGTGCTCCCGGCCCACACCGCTGTCTGCTAAAAGCACAAATCTCCCCAGGGAAAAGGGCAAATGAAAAACCCCAACCACTCTGTCTGCTGGTAAGAATGAAAATGACTCCTGAGCATGCAAAAAAACTTGTCTTTAAATAGTTATGAAACAAATGAAACTATTAGATCTAAACCTAATTTAGCTTGAATGAATTTGCAAAAACAAGACCTAAAGAAACCTAAAGAAATTAGGTTTAATGACAGTCAATCTTGAATTTCATAAATATGTGTCTTTCTTAATTAAAAGGTGCATGTAATGAATTGTCTGAACCACGCAAACTCAGAATCATCCTTTCCAGATCTTTGTGAAAATTGTGAGTTTTCCTTCGTAGCTCCCGATTTATGCCATAAAAGAGGAGTGCTTATCCCTCTTCTAAAACTCTGCTCTACGTGTCGGTGGGAATGCGGGAAGGTGCAGGGTTGGAGAGACAGTTCTGGTTGCTGTGGGCTTTTTCGTGTTCCAACTCAAGGCTCTGTCAGGTCCAGAAATGCTCAGTTTCCCCCCAGGTATTGCTTTGTGTCCTGAAGGTTTTGGTGGGCAGCAAAAAGGCAGAGGCCTTTCCTACAATTTAAGCCACCATGACAGGAAGGGTACAGGGTGACAGACAAGGGGACAGACAAGCTACAGGGTCTTCTCATGGGAAAGTGAACTGCAGAGCTCCAGCTGGACAGAAGTCACAGAGTTGATATAGGACTTCGAAAAAGGAGCCTGGAGTCTGCAGGAGCCTCAGACAGCTGCGCGCAAGAGATCTGCAGCAGAAAGAATTCACTATGCCGCCTTCCACCCCTGCTCAGGTGAAGCCTGTGCCATCACTCTTCTTTCTGTACCCCCATCTGATCCTCCTGGCTGACGAGGAGATCACCAAGAGCTGCCTACAAATCCCAAGATGCAGTGGATATCCCCAAGGAGCTCATCTATCCTCAGAGATATTGCAGGATCACTGAGAGCCAAGGGCCCAAGCAGCCTTCCTCAACAGCCACATCATCCCCTGCAACTCCACACATGCAAGGGCCGGGGTGAAACGGGCTCAGCACTGCAATCCCAATGCCCCACTTGATCTTAACGTGGCTCATCCAAAATTTTACAGAGAAACTTATTTTGGGTGACTTCTGTTTGAAAACTTAATGGAAGCGTAGTTCTCCCCTGAGCATCAGGAACAGATGACTAAGAAATGTTGCCAGTATGTGTCCTTCAGCAAGATTAGTGCTGGGTTTGTGTGGTATCCTATTTATAACCTTGACAAACAGCTCACCCAATCATTTCATACTTAATCATAGCTGTCTGCCTGGCTCCCTCCAGAGAAGTGCTTTTCATAAAGAATCTGCCAACAACATAGGAACAAAAGGAAGCAAACCACAGTCAAAAAAACCTCACTCCCCAAACCAGCAAATAGCACAGGCTCACAAGCAGAGCAGAAACCAGGTCCTGGTAAATCACGAGGCATAATTATAGCATCATGGTTCGTGGTACTGCACACCCACAGTTAGTCAGCATTTCCACGGCAAACCCCTATTTTCAGAGAGGTTTGCAGCTCAGCTGCAAGAAATTAGTCCATGATGAAATTTGGCAGTAGATATTGTGGAGTAAGGATTTTTATTTTTTTAACCATTTAGAAATCATAGTATCACAGAATCACCAGGGTTGGAAAAGGCCTACAAGACCATCCAGTCCAACCATCCACGTACCACCAGAAGTGCCCCACTAAATCATGTCCCTTAGTACCACATCCACACGCTTCTTGAACACGTCCAGGGACGGTGACCCTGGGCAGCCCGTTCCAGCACAGACCACTTTTTCAGAGAAGAATTTTTTCCTAATATCAAATCTGAACCTCCCCTGGTGCAGCTTGAGGCCTTTCCCTCCCATTCTATCACTGTCACATTAGAGCAGAGGCCGACCACCACCTCGCCACAACCTCCTTTCAGGGAGCTGTAGGGAGCCATAAGGTCTCACCTCACCCTCCTCTTCTCCAGACTGACCCATCCCAGTTTGCTCAGATACTCTTTCCCCTACTTTCAAATCCCCCTTTTTTTTTTCTGAGGCTGCAGCAGGAGTGATAGAAGAAACAGAAGAACACGTTCAGGTGCTTTCTGATGGTTGGTTTCTGTGTGTGTCCCTCTGTAGTTAATGGGACCAGAAAGTAAATCTAGCTGGGATGTTCAGCTGCAGAAGTCTCAGGAGTTTGAAGTTACAATTCCCAGGGTTACAACTCAATTTTCCTTCGGACATATTGGTATTAGTATCTATGGAGTTGATTGCTATGCGTTAAGGCACTTCTACCCTCGGAGTAAACTCTGCCTATTTATGTAGCATCAAAGATGGGTTTACACTTGATGGGAAGGAGCTGTTAATTTACATGTCTCTCTATTTTCTTTGAAACACCATTTTACAGGGATTATCAGAGACTGCCTCCTGCTCTCGCACCCTAAACCTGCACTACTCCTGCTGCTCCCCACCCACCCAGGCATGGCTGTGACCACCACAGAGGAAGTGTGATAAAAGGAAATACCCTGGTGGGACAATATTAAATAGAGCCTTTTGCAGTATTTTCACCTGCTCAGAGAAAATGACTGCAGTTTACATCCCTGGGAATGTCAGAAAAAAGCTTTTGCTCTTTTCCAAGTAGCTCTGGGCTCTGCCTCCTAAGAATTCAGTATTCAAGGTGGCAGTTAGGAATTAAGAGATAAATGAAATCAGTAAGATTACTCATGTGCCTTCAGTCATTTACAAGACTATCAGTGAGATCTCGGCTTCAGAGGACTGGGTTGCAACTCCTGCTGCTGCCATTACCCTGACACAGCACATCCGCAGAGGAACGGCTGATAGCAGCACTGCAGTGCCTCCACAGAGCTTGGCTATGGTTAGGAATATCTCACAGAAACTGTCATTCATTCAGTGCTCACCTAAACCCGTAAGGATGGGTGAAAGAAGAGCTGTGCAATTTCAGGCATGTTTCACCAGGAAGGGGTCCATTCACGGCATTTTGGTTCCAGGGTCTTTTTCATCTGAGTGTCATTAAGAACTGGCAGATTCAGTTAGAATTCAGACTGCACCATTTGCTTTTATCCCTTTTCCCCAGAACACAAGCTTTCAATATTTGCAGCTATCTTGAAAGACTTTATGGGACAGTCAGTAGAAGAGAGCACTTTTAAAATATGAATTTAATTCTCCCATACTGTATATCCAAGTGGGTACGTTATTTCCATTTGGGAAAATCTGTGTATCTTGTGTGTCCGGTCCCAGGAACTTAATGAGCAATAAATCCATGATCCCAGCAGAAGCTGCATGCACTCCTTGCAATCCCATGTTCTCTGTGCTCCCTGATGTATGCCTTGTTCTTGTATAACCACATCCTCGTGCATCATGCCACAATACAGTCACCAATAATCTTGAAAGCAGTTCATCAAGTCCACACATTCAGTTAAGCCAATGGGAAATATTTTTGGCACTCTTAAAGACGCAGTACACCATCTCCACACATTCACCAGTCTGGCCACTATTGACATTCATGCAATTCATGAGTGTAACTCAAAGGCACCTTCTCTTTTTGCAAAAGCCTAGAAGTGTAATCCCAGTCCGACCAGTAAATGACGACAGAGCTGCCCTGCAGTCAGCATGTTTCTCAGCACTGCTCCGCAGCATTCCTTCCCTGGGCTTGTTCTGGAGCTATACAACCAAGTGTCTGCAGAGTAGGAAAGGCTCTGAGAGCAGTGGGATGGACCCTGCAGAGTGCTCCTGCTTGTGTGCAGTTGTCTGCCTCCCAGCAGCAAACTCTATGGGCTTTACTGACTGACTGGAGGCAAATCAGGGAGGATTTGCTTCTCTGAGCACCCACCTTAAGAAAACACTAGCAATCCTCTTGGTTTGCTCTCAGTAAGCAAGTCATGTTCCAGCCTTCAGCCTTCCCCAGGGTTCCGTTAAGGGACTGCTCCTCTCCTACCACAGCTTGAATGCCAGTCATGGCGAGCTGCAGAGAACCTGGGAGGGAGAAAATCCACGTGGAAATCTCACGGAAACAGGTGCTGTCACTGGGGATGCTCAAAATCAGGCTGGGCAAACAGCTTTAAATGTTCTCTTCTGAGCAGCTCTGCATTTGCTGAGGCACACGGTCTCAGAGGACTCTCATCCTCCATTTCCCAAGATGCTATGACTCGTCTATCCCCTGGCTAGGGTGTCAGGCCATGTGGGATGCTCCCGCACCTCAGCTGGGAACACAGACAGCAGATCCAGTGGGTGCTGGCAGTTGTGTATACTTACCCAGCACTAGAAATAAAAGGGTGCAGTAAGATCTGCACCTTTAATTGCATCCTCATTGCTCGTGACAGCTGAAAAAGCCTTCATTAATTCACTTCACACACTATTTTTGATCCAGATCAAACCCCAGTCATCAGCAGAACACAAACCTCCCATTCTTGTCTGTGATGTGTATCACCAGCGGGTGCCCCTGGCTAGGGAGTATTCCCTCTCCTCCAGAGGCATGCCTCCCTGCCCCAGTGCTGGGATGCAACCACGTGTGAGCTCCTCAGCTCTGTTAGACCAGTCCTGGGAGTTCCTGAATCCCCTCCAGAGGGTGTGACATTGCCTGGCTTGTGGGAACACAGGGCAGATGTCCCTGCTTCTGTCCCAGCATGAGCTGCTGCCAGCAGCCAGCTGTTCCCTCTGCTTCCTGAGCTCTGCAGCTGCCCCAGCGAGGTGTCACTCAGGGTGCATACAACCCACACTGTTAGCTGCCTTCTGCTAGCAGAAGCTTAGCTATTGACTTCCAAGGCAGCACCTGACACCGGGACCAAGTGGGAATGAATCAGACCAGCTTGCAGAGAGCTGTTAAAAACCTGGTACTTTTCAATGTGACACAAAGCACTTGCTGCAGCTACAGGCTGGTGCCCACCTGAAACCTGAAGCTGCTCCCATTTAAGTTGATGGCACAGCTCCTCAAAGGTAGAGGGACTGGGCCCCAGTGCTTCTAACTCTTTTGCAACCCACTGGCACGTTAAACAGCAGGTTGGCCAAACGGGAAAGAATCTTTGTGCCCATCAACCCTCTTCTGAACAGCAGAGAGAGGTTTGCAAAAACAAAGGGAGAGCCTTTTGCTCTATGGTTTTAATCACAGCCATTTGCCCTGATGTCAGGAGCGTGAGCAAAGTGCCATGTTTCAGAAGCAGTGTGCTGCAAGTGAGATGCCCCATGAACACTGCTACCCAAGCCCAACATTTTTTCCAAGATGGACTTGGCATTCTCTGTGTCTAACAGCTAACATGTTCTTAGCTATAGCCCCTGTAATTAAGAAACTGGGCAAGATGAGTTTCTGCCACAAGTCCTGGACATATTTTGATTTCATATTTTCGCCTGCCAAAAGACAGGGCTTTCTAGATGGATTTTAGATTATTTTCTCAGCCTGAAACATGATAGTTCAATAAAGCGATGCAAGGCTCACAAGAACAAGTTATCATAAACCTCCTCAGGCAGTTCAAAGCTACCAAGATTTCATGTGAAAGCAAGAATAGTAAAAAACAAAACAAAACAACACCTTCAGGGCAGGAAAATAATCTCAAAGCCTTATCACTCCCCGGTGTTCATAGTTTTCAATGTGTCTCTTCCACGAAGCAAACCAAAGACTAAGCCCATAGACCACCTGCCTGTCTGATCGCTGTGCTGTCAGCCCTGGCTCCCCTTTCCATACCCTTCAGATTATTCATATCTCTAGCTCCCTCTAAACAAGCCCTCACTCTGTTAATGGCAGTGGGTCCGGTTCCCTTTGCAGCAGGAATCCTCTCCCTGCTCTGCTGCGTGGGGCTGAAAACAAATGCCAGCAGGGAGGCTTTGCTTTAGCAAGGCTTTAGTGCCTATCAATCCTGTGGTTCAGGCCGTGCAGGGGGGCACCCCAAATATCAGAGTCCCTTCTGGTTTTGACACAAGAGACCAACTCCTAGCTTACTACTGCGAAATTTCTGTATTACAGCACCTGTGGCATTCAGTCAGCCTTGCCTCTTTCTTCTTTCTTTCCTTCTCTTGCACTTCTTCCTTCACTTTCACCCATTCCAACTTCTCCACTGTCATCTCTCCTTCTTCCTCATCTTGTAAATAAGCAGCGTGCCAAGGGTGCCCTGGCAATTTCTATTGCCTGAATGCAACACTGAGATCATTTCCTTACTAGGAAGAAGTAAAACCCATCATCTGATGTGCTATGAATTCACTGTCTCCACAAGGTGGAATGGGCATCCCTGCAGTGCTTCTGTTAAAAGAAAAGAAACTTCTTATAAGAAAGCTCTCATCATCTCAGAAAAGAAACATTTAATGGGGTGGCCGTGCTGAAAGTGCATGTTGCACTGAGCTTTTCAGTTAAGTGGTTTATAGCAGCACACTGTGCTTATTTTCACACAAAAGGCATTATTTCCCTGTTTTGAGCTGTGACCTGAGGTGCCACCAGCCCTGGCAGACTCAGAGCAGTCCCCAAAGCAAACTGCTGCCTGCTGGTGCCTGACCATAGAGTATCTGCTTTGGGTGAAGTGAGAGATGCTGGGTAAGAACTTTAGTCCCACATCCATCTTGGAGGTGCTGAAAGATGCTCCAGGACTAGGATGAGAACAAAACACCTCGTCCTCAAAAATGTTCACTCATGGAAATCCACCACTGATTTGATCAGTGCATTAGCACAGCCATCCCACCCACATGCAACACACTTCTGCCACACCTATGCCACTCTCTGTGCAGTAATTCCCCAGCAGAAACAAGCCCAACAGTTCCCATGTGAACGCCACTCTGCTTATGTGAGGGGGCTGTGGGTGGTGAAGCTGGAGCATGCATAGCCCACCACACTCTTGACATAATGAGGAAAATATCTTCCCATAAGAGGAGTGGAAATATTACTTCCCTGAGGGATGGGTTATTAAATTACAAGCCTACGTGGTTTTAGCAATGTCTGCAAACACATGCAAACCCCAACATCATCTTTCCTTGGGAGCATTAAACACTACAGTGTCATTCAAGAAAACAGATATTGCCAACAGGCCATCAGAAAGATAAGGAAGAACCTGACTGTGCTACAGGCTGTAATTGTTTCAGGAGTTAGCCATTGAAAATACACTTCTTGTACCCTGCTAAGGCCAGGAGATAGCATCTATTTTAATCATCATTGCTCAAGTCCTTCAGATAACAGCTTTATTCAGACCCAGAAAGCACAATGCTGGGCTGGCTGTCACTCCTGCTTGAGATCACTGTTTGTTTCCTGCACAGCAGAGGGTTGCTGTCAGCTAGGCTGCATTTTTCCTTTATCCAAAATGATGAAAGTAAGGTTCTGGGTGGCCCTTAGCAGAGCTCACACCCTTCCCTTTCCCAGCAGCACAGCCACTGCTGCATTTTTTGGTTCAGCCCCCTGACCAAGAGTCTTTATGCCAGGAAGTGATCTGGAGTTCGCATGTCCCCCTGGTCAGCGATGCATTTCCCCCACAGCCTTACTTATTCCAAATGCAAGCCTAACTCCAGAGCTTAGTCTTTTCAGCTCATGTGCTTATCCCTTACATCCTCCAGTCTCTGCAGACACGGTTCAGTCCACTAAAGTGAGAACAACACCCAGGGCTGAAGCCAGGCAAAGCTAATGCACTCAGGGGGCAGAGCCAGGGCAGAGCCCAGCCCAACCCAGGGACACTACAGGGACGCACTACACACGGTCACTGCTGCAAGCCTGCACTGTGCTGGCCTGAAACATGTCTCGAGGTCAGGGTAGCTGACAAACAAGGGAATCCCTTAAGACAAGGGTATTTTCCTGTCACCTCTATTACAATCCAGAATACTTATCTGTTACAGTATATTTTCAAGTATGTTTTGTTACTTGGAGGGACCAACTTTGAGCATCTTAAAGAGGCCTTGTTTTCAGAAAGTACTGAAGCTTGCCTTCCAAAACTCACAGCCTCCATTGTTGCTTGGTGCCTTCAGAATCCCAGCAGATGCGAGTACCCATGGGCATGGGTACCTTCCTTGCTCAATTCAGGGCCCGGCAGTGAGCAGCCATGCTGAGAAAGAAACACTAAGTCCTTGCAGGCGGAATGAAGGCAGTGAAGAGGCCACAGGTGCTTCCACCCAGGCAGGCTGAGCAGAGCCCCTCAGCATGGGCAGATCCCCACCCATGGGTGTCAGCACAGGCCACGGGCAGGCTGCAGCTCACTGACAGGCAGAGCTTCGGGCCCAGACAGATTCAGAACAGCAGATGATGCTCAGAGACGGGAGAGAAATCGCCGTGTGAAGCCTTTTTGAAACGCTGGGGAGCTAAGTGCTGTTTTTAAGGACAGTGGTGGGTTTACAAGGGATGCTGCTGAGCCCAAATCACACAGCTTGAGCTGAGCAGCTATGGCTGCACAGGGGGAGAATGCTGAGTTGCAGGATTAAAGAAAGCCATCACCCACCACACAGAACAAAACCCAGCAGCCAGAAGCGTGTTTCCCCCTCATCTGCCCTCCTCTCCCATTTCCCCAGACATGCCCAGCCGAGCCAGCAGCAGGCTGCCTGCAGAGCTGTGTGAGCAATGCTGCTGCTGGACTGCTGAGCACACAGCCTTTGTCCTTGGCCTGCAGCCAGCCCCTGCCCTGCCACGGTGCCGCAGGGCTAGCACAAATGCCCCTTGCTGCAAGGCTTGCTTCCAGCCCTGCACAGAGCACTGTCCTAGGCTGCTCCAGCTGAGCACTGCCTTGTCCCCAGCTGATATTCTTTGTTCCTTGGGGTACAAAAATTCCTGAGCACTTCTGGCCTCTACTGCCTGGGCCCAAACCCATCAATGCATTCTGGTACCTACCTGCCCACCACTGCATGCACACAGCTGAGAAGCACTGTGGGGCTTGGCCTCAGGGACCTGAGTGCAGCTCTCATTTTAGCACAAAGTGATCAAAGTGAGCAAGCAGCCATAACCAAAGAGGAGCAGGAGCAAAATCGTGCCAGTAAAGTGTCCCTAGCTTCACTACCCAACTTTCTTAATTCAGCAGAAATGGGTCTTCTTGTTCCAAGGAGCACTTTACATAGTGGGGTTTCTTGTAAAGTGTCAACTGAGCGTGAATGGCATGGGAAGGAAAGGTGGGAAGTCTAGATTTCTTAGATACTAATTTTATGCTGTTTAAAATAAGTTAATAGATGATAGACTGATAACACAACTTCAGAAGGTATCACATCATGTAGCAGATAGTGTACGTGGTGGGACCAGTGGGTGCCAGTTAGACCTAGCTTGGTTAAAGCAACCATAAAGGCTATATTGTTGACATTACAGTAGGAGACTGTTTCCTGAGCTCAGGCTGTTTCTAAGATATCATCCACCATCTGCAATTAAAAATACTAAAGTTTCCTTCTAAAATACCTCTTGGGAAAATGTGCACCAGGCCACAGCAGGGTGAGTCTGCTCTCTGCAGCTCTGAGAGCAGATATCCACTTGGCCTTAGGTTCTTGTGCTTGGCATGCAGCACTGGATACCATAATGTTTTTATCAGCTCTTTGCTCAGTCTGTACAAAAACAATGAATTCACATGAGAGCATTTAAATCAATAAATGGACTTCAAATCAATCTGAAGCTTCAAAAATCCAAGGGCAAGAACAAGGAAGGCTTTTGTAAACCACTCAAAGCACTTCAGACATCACCATCTGCCTACTTCCCTACCACCCTCAATCTGCAGAAACCATAGAACCAAATGCAGTCCTAACTTGTTTCATTTCTGCAGGCTGGTTCTGCCCCAAACTCCTTCGCATGAGCCAACAGTATCTGCAATTCCTTTCTCACTTCCTGCCCAAGATCTGGACAGGGCTGGAAATATTTTGCTTGCACGATAAGACAAACGCTCATGTATTCAGCCCAGCATGGGTACTGCAGATCAAATACACAACCCATTTCCAAAGCCATCACGTCCCCCTCCTTTTTCCCTGCATCTCTTTTCACACTGTTATTGATGAGAATAAATCTTCAGATGAGCTGCCCAGCAGCTCACACACACCAAGAACCTTTTCAGAACGCCTTTTCAATTTCCTGCGATGCCATAAGAGAAGTTCAAAACACAGCATTCATCTCCCTGTCTTCAGCATGCAGCTGACTGCTGCAGGAGCTATGGCACAGCCCTCGATCAGTTCTCAGGGAGCTAAACCTAGATCCCTTCATGTTTCATTCAAATCACTCAAGTAGCAACAAGAGAAACAGCTCTCCTGCCAAATTCACAGTGCCCTCTGGGCACCACGAAAGCTGTCACTTGCATTCTCCAGTTCCCAAGAATCAAGTAGAGTTCACCTATGCTGAATGCATCCCTACACTGTCTTCCTTTCAAGGCAAGGCTGGATAAGGCCCTGGATCCAGCTGTGGTGTCCCTGTGCATTGCAGGGGAGTTAGACCAGATGGCCCTCAGAGGTCTCTTCCAACTCTAAGGATTCTGTGAGTCTATGATGCCTACACTGCTGTCCTCAGCAGCTGTTCTACCTACAATGAACGTATGTGGTCTGCAGCCACAGGTCTTGCTGCATTTCATTGATTTGTTCCAAATGCATGGCAGCTCACAAGCAGTCTGGGGCTTGGCCCCCTCCCACCACAGCTGGCCCCATACCTGCAGCAGGCTCATACAGGCAGCATGTACATGTCCAAGCCTGCATGCATGCAGGTGCTGGCAGTTGCATTCCCTCCCTGACCAGACAGCTTGCAAAGTGGAGAGTCCTAGGAGACAGCTTGAGATGCTTCTTCTCCCCCAGTACTCCCAACCTATTGCAGTTATTGAAACAAAGGAGTGAGTAAAAAGAAATATGCAACAAGCTTAGTGCAGATACAGTAATTCCTGGCTAACACTGGAGACGCAAGAAGAAACAAACCTGTCTCACTCTCATAGCTGCAGAGGGCTTTGTACATTGTGTATGAACAGTAACATTTGCTTATTTTACCTTTTTGAAGCCTGACTCTTAACGCAGCCTACCCGGACATCTATTGTGCACAGCTGTCTTCAGACCAGAGATGCTTTTCAAGATCAAAAGGTTCACTGAAGTGCAACTTACAAATTTATTTATTTTTAATACATCTCCTAAGAGCACCCTACAAAACACATGGGCAGTTAATCCAGGCCTACTGCAGATAAACGGTTTCAACTCCACCAAGGCTCCAGGACCGTGGCACTGAATGACCTCCATGAACCTGCCCAAAGGACCAATTCTTCCAAGTTTTCCAGAGGAAAAAGACCTTGTCAAAGAGCATTACAACCTGACAGCAGAGAAGGCATAGCAGGCAGGCTGCCAGCACGAGCTTAGACACAGAAGCATAAATGTTTCCAGTTTAAATTCAGTCCTATGAGTCCCACATCCACTGCTTTTTGCAAGCAGCAATTCTAACAGCACAGCTTGAAATTGGTGTATATCCTGCAGTCCCCAAACAGTGATGGTGAAGATGAATTCTTGCTATGCTGTAGTTTCTTGTGAATTTATTGTTCCTCCTTCAATTCGGCCCTTCCTGAAGGACCACAAAGGACACGTCCCCACTAAACTGCAGGTTTTGTGTTCTGTTTATTACCCCCCGAGTGACAATGACAGCTGACAGATGATTATGGTTACTCCTGACCATTAAACACTGCATTGGAAACCACCAAATGCTTCATCACTTGGAAAACAACATTTGAGAAGTGGATCTTTTTGTTTTTTGAAATTACTGGGCTACTTGGCATTGTGACATGACGCAGCATAAGGGAGGCTGACCTAGAGGCCATCACATGTGTGCTGTGGATGAGAAGTAAGCTCAGCACAGGGTTACTGGATATGGGAAGTCTGAGCCCATTAGCAGTGTGTGTTGTTGCTTTAAAAATCCAGTCCTGTACACCTGGATTGAGAAGACTTTTCTTTATTTTTTCTTTTTTGGAATAAAGATCAAGGATGGCCAGGTGAGTTGTGTTGGAATCCTAACCTTCACTTCCAGTGACAAAATCAACACGCTGTTATTAATAGATAAAGTTCTGACACAAGGAATTGGCTATGTAAGCCACAGCAGTTCAGCTGGCTGTCATTTGCTAAAAGCCAGCATCCGTTAATTATCCTTACTGACAAGGAGTGTGCATAAAGGCTGCTCAAACACAGAGACTGCAGCACGCATCCTTTTCCACTGTCTGACTTCCATGGCAAGAGCCAGTCCCAAGCAAATCTCCATGTATTGCCATGGAAGCGCTTTTGCTCTCCCCGTACTGGTGAGAAAAGGGACAGAGAAAAGATGGATTGGAAGGAGCTGGCTGCTTCCTGGCCCTTGCCAGCCTTCTTTCTCCAAGGGAACCTTAGGAAGGGATGGGGAAGAGCTTGCTCCTCACCAGCACCTATTTCACAACTGCCAGAAACCACCAGCTTAAGATGGCCTCTATCTGGATGCCTGTATCAACACACAGAAATGCTTTCTTAGCTCTGAAAGAAGTTTTTCCACATGGCGAAGAATTTACAGCCTAACTGGATGTGACAGAGAAGGGCAAGTGAAGGCAGCTCTGTATGGAAGGGCTACTTACTGACTTGCTCAGGTTTAAGCAGGAATTCTGCAACAGAGCCAGAAACTGCACTTACTGCTCCTGCATCTCCTGTCTGCCCTTTGACAGAGAGGCTGCTCTTCTTCGAGGGTCCTTGTGCTATGACTGACAAGCTATCTGCACAAGCCAGGAAAATGCATTGTATTCAGCTCTAGAATCTCAGAACTCCATCTCTATACAGAATTTTTGTGATAGAAAAAGGTTCACTGAATGCCAGTACTTCCATTACCACCATCTGTATACTGATTGCCATGGCAGTGGGAATTTGAAAGATAAAAAAAAAGAAAAGTAATTTAAAGACTAAAAAACAGTTTAGAGTAGACAGTCTTGAGCAGTTTCAGTCTACTCAATCTCTCATCAGTTTACATTCATCTAATATTTTATTTTAAATACATCCAACAAAATCAGGTGCTCAGAAGGGAAGCGCCATACCAAAGAGAGCATTTATCCACATCCTCCAGCAGCACACCCAGCACAGAGGAAGGCCATCCCCTTTATGCAGCTCTCCACTACAAGCCATAACCTGTGCTTTAACTTTCCATCCACTGCACTCACCCAGGTGTGGCAGCCTTAGCAGATGCAAGGACTTACAACAGCCAAATTCCAGCAAGCAGCAGCTGAGCCCTACTGGCAAAGCATATTTGTCTTGCAGGAGCAGAACACCCAGGACCAGCACAGAGGTGTTCTCAAACTTTGGGTATACTGACATCAGGAAAGGGGTAAGCACATGTCATCAAAATGCCTGCCTGCATCCTCCCTTTACTGCTATTTTGTGGATTCAACCCTCTCAAGCCTTTTATATTTTTTTCATTTCCCAACTAACAAAAGACAAAAGGCCAGGAGTACAGCAAAGCAAGTAAAATGATCACAGTAGTTATGACAATAGCTGCCTTCATAAAACCATCTTACAGTACTTTATGATAAGATAAAGAACCAGAAATTTGAGAGCTGTGACAGATCGATACTGTCGCTTGTCCAAGGAAAACACCGATTCCTGATACGTGGAAAGAAGAGCCCAAAGTTTAGCTCTTGAGACAGAAATGATCTTGTACCTTCAATACAGCTCTGCTGGCACAAGCCAAGGTATATCCTTGTTTCACTCACACTGAACTCTCAACTAAATTGCAAACAAGACACAAGCAAAAAGCAGCCAGCACCAATATGCCTTCTGAAATAGCCTTTCCTGAGCTGTTCTTTGAGCTGTAAGATCAATATGCTTGCTTTGTAAGAAGCTGTGTTTACCAGAAGCACTGTTAATTCCCAGTTCTAAAATTTTTTAGGGCTTGTTCATACCTGAGACAAACTGCTTCTTACATGCTTTCCTGTATGCTTTTAGGCAATCTAGAATATTTGAGAGGTGTTTCATTAGAGAAAATACCTGGCCATATTCTGAGATTTTGTCTCAGCCTTTGACAGAGTTCACTTCTTGACTTCATTTCAAGAAATAAAGTAAAAATAAAAGCAAACACCTCCACACCCTCAAGCTGCACACCTTCAGCCTTTTGATGAGATGCCAAGAGAGAAACCGAATGGCTGTGAGCAGAAGTCACTCTGTCTGTTGCGGTATCCACAGTGTTGACAAACAAACCCAGAGCCCACCAAACACACAACCCTTGCAGACTGTGAATCTCTGCACGCTGGAAAATAAAGGATTTTTCATGGCCCATGTTAGCAATGAGACTTTACAGAAACTGCCACCTCTCTTGTACATCTGCCTCTTACATTTGGGAAACTTCAATGAAATTGAAGGGTTGAAATCCAGGCGCTGCAATGAGAGAGGGACTCCACTGTGAGGAACTTGGCTTCAGCTTGTTTGAGTCATTCAGTTTTGGGAAGGAGACGGCAGGTTCCATTACTGCTGAACATATTTCAGATTAAGGGAGCACAGGTACCACATGAGGCTGTTCCTTACATTATAAAGTGGTACGTCATATCTCTATGCATATACGATGCATTAGTGAAAGACAGTAGAAAGCTCACAGTCCCAGTATGCCACGAGCCAGACCTTTATGGGTTTTAACTCAGGAGAGACCCACTGCTGTGTCATTTTAAACTATCCAAAAAGCTTATGTTCTTGATTGAAAGTGGTCAAATGAGGAGCAAGTATCATACCTAGATGTTTAATGATCAGAAAAGAAGAGGTACAGGTATGGAGAAATTGTAAAACAACAGTACAAGTTGTTGAATAAAAAAAGGGAAAACAGTTCAGCATTTGCACCCCACCTGCCCTAAAATGCAATGGTGCTTTATTCCCTTTTGTACAGGAGGATTTGCATAAAACATAACCGAAGTCGTACAAACCCTTGAGGTTTAATTTGATTCTAGTTTATCTTTTGATCAGCACATCAAACAATCGTGCAGTATTTTCTTCTCCCGTCTCCCTCCCAGTTTCTAAATCTGCACGAAATACCTGTCTGCTTTCTCACCAGAGCAGCAAGGAGCCTTCAGGGTAATGCCATTAGATCTCAAGTGCAACCTCTGCCCCAACACCCCAGACAGGACAGACCTTATGCCTGCAGGGTCTTCCAAAAAGCCAATTAAACAAGCCTGTTGGTTTCTGAGCCTCTCTAACTCACAAGCCTACAGACTATTCCCAAATGAAAAAAGGGAGAAGGCAGCAGTTAGTAATTCACACAGTAACTGCAAGAGGCCAGCCTCCTACCACCTGCACCACTGGGACCTATAGAGCCAGGGGACAACCAGCTGTGAGCATATGTGAGTGACAGTCCCCACTGCCTGCAGGGAAATTGCTGGTGGAGTGCCATTCTGCCCACACTTCGGGTTGCAGTCAAGGTCACATCGGTGGCTTCTTCTGAGTAGCAAGTCTCTGGACTCTCAGTGCAAGCAGACATCGCAGTCAGACGTATGAGATTGGAGGCAAGACCAGCAGGGAGCAGTGCACAGCAGCTGAGGCCTAAACCCCTTTTGGGACAGGTGGCCAGCTCAACAGCGTGAACACAGCTCATACGAAACAGTGAGCATGGCTCACTGTACATGTCCAGACAGACCTTGTAACTCAAAGGAAATAATGATGAAATCAGAAGACAGGATTATATTTTTTAACCCAGCCTATAAACTGCACAGAGAAAACTAAGCTTTTCAAGGGATTCATAGAATCATAGGATGATAGAATGGCTTGGGTTAGAAGGGACCTTTAAGATCATCTAATTCCTCTCTGCTATAGGCATGGACAGCTCCCTCCAGACCAGGGTGCTTACAGTCCTGTCCAGCCTGGCCCTGAATGCTTCCAGGGGGCATCCACAACTCTTCTGGGTAACTTGCTCCAGTATCTCGCACTCTCACAGTAAAAAATTTCTTCCTACTATCTAGTTCCTAATATTTAGGATTCCAGGAAAAAAAAAGCCTGGAGAAAAGGAGATATGCGTGAGCAGGGGTAGCACTACCTCACTTGGGGCAGCAGGAGATACACTTTACCACACCTGAGCTAAGCACTAGGCACACCAGGCTCCCATGGGTGGTTACACCAGAAGATAAAGTCTTCTGATATGTAAAGCCAAGCTGCTTCAAAACAGATGGCTTTGTGTAGAAACCTGGTGTATACAGTTTCAGATTTTTTCTTGTTTCTAATTCATCTTTGGTTTATATTACTTCAGCAACAGTATTACCAACGTTCCTCACAGGCTCAGAGACAGGCTGCACAGGGACACCACTGTGAATACTCTTCAGCTTTACAGAATCACAGAACTGTAGGGGTTGGAAGGGACCTCCAGAGATCATGGAGTCCAACCCCCTGCCAAAGCAGCTCCCAGCCCAGGTTGCACAGCTCGGTGTCCAGGTGGGTCCTGAACATCTCCAGAGAAGGAGATCCACCACCTCTGTGTGCAGCTCCAGTGCTCCATCACTGCACTGTGAAGAAGTTCCCACACACATTGGTGCAGAACTTCCTATGCTTCAGTCTGTGTCCATTTCCCCTCGTCCTATCACCACACACTGCTGGGAAGAGTCCGGCCTCGTCCCTTTGCCTCCCGCTCCTTAGATATTTATAGACATGGATCAGATCCCTTCTGAGTCTTCTTTCCTCAAGGCTGAGCAAACCCAGGTCCCTCAGCATTTCTTCATAAGAGAGGTGATCCACGCCCTTTATCATCTTTGTAGCCCTCTGCTGGACTCCTAAAAGATGCCCCGTCTTTTTTGGACCAGGAAGCCCAGAACAGGACACATTATTCTAAATGTGGCCTCACCAGAGCAGGGCAGATCACCTCCCTCAGCCTGCTGGCCATGCTTCTTAATGCACCCCAGGATGCCATTGCCCCTCTTGGTCACCAGGGCACACTGCTTCAGTGTAAGTGAATACAATGAACACAGCCAGCTGTAGGATCCCTAATCTCAGAGGATGGCAGCAGTCAACCCCTGGTTGCCTCCCTCTGTCACTAAGAGGTCCCTGCACTTTTGCCACATGCAATGCGAGGGATTCCCTCAGTCCCTTGAGCACAGGGCTGTAGTCCCACCAGAACAGATGATGCAGACAGGGCCTATGACACCACCTGTGGCCTGCTGGCACACTCAGGCCTGGAACCACAGCACTCCGTGTGAGCCGTGGGGAGGCCCAGCTGCACTGAGAGCTGCACAGGGCCCAAGCAGCAGGCCATGGTGCCCCAGAAGCACAGGAGGTCTCCCACCCCTGGGCTGAGCAGGCCCTGTGGCACTGCACAGACCCACCCCAGGTGGGAGAGCAGTGCAGCGATGCAGCGAGCAGAGGCACGGAGCTGTGGGCTGTGCTTTGTGTTACAGTGGGATCTGACAATGTACTACACCGATTTAACTCTCCTGTGCTGAGGACAGGCTCATTTTAAGACATGCTTTGTTTCCTGTTTTCATTCTCTTCCTACTTTTCATAACCTGGTATAAAACTCTGGGCTCTCCTTTCAGCACCTTCTATAACTTGACTTAAAAGAGGACAAAGAGCTCACTGCGTATTTTACATTTGAGGATAATGGGGAAAAAATTCTATATTTTTACGACCAGAAGGGGGCCACTGGAACATTTAATGTGACCACCTGTAAAGTGCTATTTCCCTCTGCTGAGCCCAGTAACTGCCTTCAACTCAATTAGAGTTTGAAGCATTGACAGTGCTGGTATTCCATATAAAGATCAAGCACAACATAAAGCAACTTTAGAATAATAAAAAAGAAGTTCTGAAAGCCTCCTAGGTGTCCCCCACAGGAACTTAAAAATCCCTTAATAGTCCTTGTGATGTTTTTTCATGCCCCAGCCACAGTTTCTCTGAATAAAAGCAGGCATTCTTCATTGACCCAAATAATCTCCTGAAACTGTTTAAATATATATATATATTCATATTTGCAGTCACTGCTCTTGATATTTAAGGGATTTTCTTAGGCAAGTCACTTTTTAAACTTCTGTATGTAAACATTCACATCCTTGTCTTAAATCAAAAGCTCAAAGAAATCAAAAGCATTGCAAATTGGATAACGCGAAGAGTTATGCAGACAGAAGTAGAACTCTTATTTCTGCACTTAAATTTTGACGATGAACCCTCTGACCAGGCCACTTCTAACTCCCCTGTATCAATTTTATTGTCTCTGGACTGAACAAAATAATAATAATCACAGAACAGGTTAACAAAATAAGTGTGCTGAGGCACGTGCCGGGCTGTGTGCATTCTCTGCCTTCTCTGACAGCACCCAAATAAGCTGTGCTGCCTCCTAGTTTGGTTCTCGCCCTGGTCAATGCTGCTATGGGGAATATGCTGCTGCCTTCCCAGGTTCCCCAGACACCCAAGCAGAAAATGTCCATGTGGGTATACTGTGGGGTCACAGCAGCTGGGAACGTGCCTGTAAACTGTAGGAATACTGTTTAGAGAAGACTTGCTTCTCAAGTGTTCACTCCACAAAAATTGTGAATTATTTTTCAGTAAATTTCTTTGTAGGTATCCAATTCTCTCTTTCCTCCCTCTATCACCAGAACCACCCTCTCCACTCTGTTCTTCACTTCCTTGGTTGTCCCTGCAGTTCCAGGGGGAGAATAAGTGCCCT
Organism: Cyrtonyx montezumae; assembly: GCF_038088225.1. Lineage (NCBI taxonomy): Eukaryota > Metazoa > Chordata > Aves > Galliformes > Odontophoridae > Cyrtonyx > Cyrtonyx montezumae. Next base: position 959,884 of record NW_027072056.1, on the reverse strand, counting down.
AGGACCTGCTGGGGGGTGGCAGCAGTCACTCAGCCATGCTCACCTGCAAACATTTCAAATATGAGACAGAAGCAGAATTTGTTCCACAATACTCTTTATCAGTATCGCGCTTCTGGAAAAAGCCATTGTTAAGTCTTTTCAGGTAAATCATCACCGAAAATTTTGGTTTTGTTTAGGACTGTAAGTCATGCACTGCCCTGTTGCTACTTTAGCATCAACTGAGCAAACTGGGATGCTCTCAGTTCTACCTCTTGCAGCTGGGTACCAGTCCTCCAGAAGCTCGCCGTGCACGCTTCTGCTCTGGCAGCTCCATCAGCCACCGCAGACATGGTTCCAAGCTCATCAGGGACAGGAAATGTTCCAGTGCCTTCAACTTCAGGGAGCCACAAAAGAAACTCTGAATACAAATGTAACTAAGAGCAGACAAGGCACAAAAGCAGAAGGAGGTGGATGGTAGAGGTTATAAACAAGGAAGTTGAAGGAAAGGGGAAGGTGGCCATCGCAGAAAGGCACAGCTGAAATACACCCCAAAAACCTAGTTAGCCTGCTATACGGAGATAACAGCCTGGCTTTCCAGAGCCACTGAAAGGAGTCAGCTATGCAGCTATACAACACTATGAGGCATGAAGCTCACAGTTTTAAACCATTTGAAGGCTACTTACCTACAGAACTGCACAAATGTAATGAAGAGCAGTTATACACGTGCAAGTCAGAAAACCCTAATGCCTTCTTTGCATGTGGCTGTGAAAGGAGGATATGGCAGCTCTGGGCACGTAACTAAGTGCTCATGCTGTCCCAACAGCGAGTAGAAAAGACTGAGGAGAATAAGAAAAGCCCACAGTGGCTTTCACTCGCTGTGAAGTGGCAGGAGACACAGGGATCACAGACCCTGAGACCTATCTGTAATGCACTGTCACAGGCACTTCAGACCTGCATAAACCTCTTTTTCTGCACTAGAGGAAATCAATCCAAAGTATGGAACCCTTCTGTTGTAGGTTTCTAGATCTTTGCAGCAGAAGAGTGAGACTAAGCAGTACTCCAATTGCTAATGCAAGCTTTATGCAGAGAACAATACTAAGTTACCTTGACAAATAAATAAGAAAGAAGTTATTCTTCATCTTATTGTAGCTACAAGGATGCACAGAATTATTTTCCTCCTAAAAATTGTGTTTACCACAGGAAGCTTCTATCATAAACTTTCCCATCAGGACTAAAACATCCCGATATTCTGTGCTTGAAACCATACCATAAAGCTGCAGTGACCTCTGACCCTGCAATCATTTGGAAGAGTTAAACCATGTAATAAATCCTAATTTATATGTCAGAAGAGTACAGCGATGGAGCGTGCTATCAGATCCAGCACTCTCAAGTACAAGCGCATAAAAGAGGGGAAATGTGCCATTACTATTTACTTCATCAACAGGCAGGGGAGCTAGGGGAGGACAGTCTCATTTCTCCACCTTGTGAAACTGAAGGATGATACTAAGGCTCACAAAACATTCTGGAAATCAAAATCTCTTTAGAGGCACAATGCTAACTCAGCTCTGTCTTGCTGAGGCCAATTAAAGGTCAAATATAGATTTGAAATCTTGTTTAAGCTTCTTACTGCCTTAATTTCCAACACTGGAAACAGGAAGGTTTTTTAACAGTGAACTTGTTTTGAACATATTTTAATCAAACACATTATTTCCACTATCGTGATACATCAGTTATTAACTGGGAGGCAAATCTGTCTGCCATGGCCACAAGTATGAAATTAAAACATATTCCACAGAGCAGGGCTCACAATGCCCTCTTAGCAGCAGGTCAGCAGAGTTAATGAAGTGAAGGAAATTAATTTATTGGGAAAAACTTTTGAGACAGTAATCAATTACGCATTTTATTTGCTCACTGTGATAGGAGAAGCGACTGCATGCTGTTCACCCCACTTATCAGAAACAGCAACCTCTGCACCACAGAGAAACAGCGAGAAGCGTTTTAATTGATACCTTAATTAAACTGTTCCATAAAGAAAAAAGAAAAAGCAGCAAGCGTGCGTTGCTCAGCCACGTACCCACTGCAGGTGCGATGTTTGGCACGAGGGCAGGCAGCTCAGCAGCCCAGGAAACAAGAGTTACACATCCAGCATGCCACCAGCACTGCTGACTGCAGCTCAGTGGCAGCAGGTAGGAGGCAGTGTGGCAGGTGCCCACAAGTGCTTGGTGCTGATGGCAGGGACCGAAGCAGAAAGGCAGCCCTACAATACTCCTGAATTCAGACACCTGACATTCATGGACAGGCAAAGCTGTTCCATGCCCAGGACCCCACCCAGGAGCTGGCAGCAGTGCCCAGCTTGGAATGCTCTGGCCAACCTCACCCACATACTGGGAAGATATGGAAGACAGCAACTCACTGAGAAGTCCAGGAATGGAAACAACAGTTGAAAGATAAAGGTTGTTAGGAGAAATTGTTCTGCTAGCTGCTGGCAGATCGCACGCTGCACGTGTGACAAATTCAATTTGTACCAAACTATGAGAATCGCTGGGGACAATGTCAGATAATCAACGTGACCAGATTTTCATGATACACAGTATTGTACAAGAGGGCCTGGGGAATACTGGGTGATCCACTGGGTAAAGGCCATGCCTCATGCTACCTGCTTTCCAGAGACAGCTCCAAAGCAGAGAGAGCACTGAAGATCTAGATCTGTTTCTCTTCACTGCCCTCCTGGTCGTAAAGAAGGGGCTTTGATATTCTGGTGGTGACCAAAGTAGATGTGACAGTGATGTAACTCTAGGCCCTTATAAGCTCATATAGCCCTTATAACCCCTTATAAGGGTCAAAGGATGACTAATACGTTATGCTTCTGACATCAATGGACTGCAGTGACTATCAGTGCAGGAAATGATGGACATTACCTAAGTCATTAATATTAATAGTAGTTGTATCCTTTGAATCCTGCATCCAGGATCACACCCATTCTTGGTTCTGCCCAGTGCGAAGCATAAGAAGATAATTTGCAAGGATAAATGAGTGTAGAAAAACTAACCCCAGAAAATTCTAAGTGATACAAATGCTTAGGGAGAGGAAAAGATTATCTGGACGTAAACACAGATCCAAGTACTGCTTGGGATGCAACAGCCCATCCATTCAGGCATGCTGAAGCAGGGGCTCCTGATGCTGTGGTAAAGCAGATGCAGTGCTGTTCTACAGAGGCTGCAGAAGGCTCATGGATGCACACACTGCCCAGCAGCAGAAGGAAGCAAGAGGAACCCCAGCCCGGCCCTCCTGCCACGCAGACTGCTCTGGAAGCACCCATCTGTCATTCCTATCCAAGTCAGCAGGGCGTGACTTGACACCTGCCGAAGATTTCAGAGAAGAATACGTGTTTGTTTGTCTTACTTTATTTGGTCAGTCAGCAGTACCTTTTAATTATATCTATCCTTTATTACTCTGACAAATGGCTGGGGTGGCCAGCCATAATTATTCATCCTTATTAAAACAGACCTTGCTTGATACCAACAAAACATAAACACGGGGTTCATTAGAGTCAGGAGGAATCGTCCATTGTATTAATTAGTCTCATTTCTCATTTAAAATTGCATTTTAGCAGTGGATAAAATTAAGTGAATTCTCTCAATTATATAAAGTGCATATGGTGAGCTGAGCTCCATATCATACAATTATGCATAGCTTTGGGATTTAAGGAATTGCTCAGTACCACAAAAAGAAAGAAGCCTGGGGGTGATATTAGTCAAATTGCTTATATAACCTTCTATTTTATTAAGATGAAAACACAGACTGTGATTAAAAGCTGGAAGCCTGAGACAGAAACTATCTGGACCTGTTTAGTGGACTAATGCTGTTTATTAAATTCTTAAAATTCTCTAGCACGTAGGGGGTTAAGAAAGGAGAGAATTTACAAAATTCAGATGCACCATCTCCCTCCAGCAGCTGTCTAGGTTGTACCATCTGCCGTGCACTTGGTATGCACAGTGCATATTATTTGAAGTCAAATGGACACATAATATTTGGTTTTACTGCTATATTTTGAGAAAATTAAAGATTAAAAAAGCTAGTACTGCCATTTTTGCTATACATTAAAGGTTGAACGAGACCCTGCGATCCCTCTGTACAGCTGAACGGAAAGCACAGGGCACGTGGCCACATAAATCAAATGGATGCACGGGGCTGTATTCTGGCCTTTCCAGAGCCTCTCCTCCAGTATCAGCATGCCTTCACAGCTGGGCACCTTGGCTTCGCTTGGAGCACACACGAGGGCAGGTGTCTGTCTTAATAAACCAGATGTTTCCCGTCTACACATAGGCTAACTAAATGACTTTCTTCTGGAAGGCACATGTTCTTCAAGGAGTGACTAGTCATTCCAGCCCATTTACATTTGGGGCAGCTGGAATTTTCCAGCTAACTGTTCAGCACAGTAAACATCAGAGGACAGCATTCCTGGGAACCTCAACTCCCTTCCTCCTAAGTCTGCAGTTAATTTCCTTTAGCTTATACTGAAAGGTCTCCCTGCTTTTTCTCAGGCTTTCCTTGCGAAATGGAAAGAGAATTCACCAGGGGGTTTGGAACAGATGTTTGAAGAATCTGATACTCAGTCTGAGACAACTGCTGTGTAAAACCATTCCTTATTTTTACGTAAGCCACTTTATGAACCCAAATAAGTAAAACTCCGTTCCAAAGTTGCCCTTGTTGATTGCTGCTGCACTAACCACTGCAACTTGGGCTCACATTGAGCCAAAAAAAGAAAAGAATTTTCCACAGCGTTACCAAGCAGCACCATATAATTAGATCAAAATTATACCCGCTGTGTTATTTGTCATCTTGCTACAAAGGCACTGAAGGTCAGCAGCTTACAGAGAAATGTGGTACAGATCAACATCCATTCTTTCTGCAGAAAATCTCTCACTGCATGTGAGCTACTCACAGCAACTAACAAAGACATTTGCTTACTCTACATACCAAGTACTGACCCGCAGAACTACACGACTTCAGAAAAAAATCTGTCCACCTGAGGAAGCACTGGCATTCCTTCAAACCTGGCTGTAGCACTGCTTACAGGCTGACTGACACCCCAAATCCAAACAAGATTTCCTTCAGCAGTACCAATTCAATATTAACACCATTCGTATTTTGGAACATGCTTCAGGGGACAGATCTTCTGCCACAGTGCAAAGTCCTCTGATAGCTCTGAAGATTTTGGAAATCCAAGCACTGATAAAGACCTCTAGCACGAGCTCATGTTGTACGTGTAGGAAGGGCAGACAAAAGACTTAACAGAGGTTAACACAAAGTTAATTCCCCAAACAAAGACCTCTTTGGGGTCCTCGAAGTTTCAGAAATAAACCACAGAACCTGGGTGCAGAAGTCTAAAATCAGAGTCATACCAAGAGACTTCTAGAACCTATGGAGTAGTCTGCCCTACTGAAACTGGGAGGAACAGCTAAGGTTACGTCAAATGAGCCCAGTCTTTGTTTCCACAGAACCACAGAACGGTTTGGGTTGGAAGGAACTTTCAGCCCACCCAGTCTCAGCTCCCGCCATTGGCAGGAACACCTCCCACCCCATCAGGCTGCCCAGGGCCCATCCAGCCGGGCCCTGAACCCCTCCAGGGATGGGGCACCCAGAACTATTTTGGGCAGCCTGCGCCATTGCCTCACCACCTTTCTGAGTAAGTAATTTCCTAAAAAGAAAAGAAAAAAGAAAAGTCTAAAAGAAATAGCGCTTCAGTATCTAAAGGAGGACTGTAAGAAAGAAGGGGACAGACTTTTTAGCAGCATCTGCTGAGACAAGGGAAAACAGTTTCAAACTAGCCTGAGGTGCAGCCCCCACGTGAGCAGACCCTGCTGCTGTGAAGTCCTCTGCCCCTCACCAGTACTGCCAGGTTGCCTAAGAGTTAAGGGGCTTGGGGATCTGGTAAGAAACTCTTTGACCAACAGATCTTTTCTATTCTCCTCTCCTTTCTTTACAGTAGGATCCCAGGTTGAATTTATACTGCATCTTTCAAAAGAGAATAGAAGCAACTGTTCTACAACCAGTTTCAGAATCTTCCTCATTTACTGACAGTGACAGGATCCCCCCACAGCTTTACTTTGGCAGGAGGAGCACTCCCAGCTCTCTTCTCATAAGAGAGATGCTCCAGTCTCCACGGTAGCTGCCATTCCCTGGGCTCTCTCCAATTTGTCCAGGTCTCTCTTGGACTGAGGAGCCCAACCTGGACTCTGTGGCCTCATCAGGACTGAGCAGAGGGGAACAGAACCATGACCTTGAGCTGCTGGCAACACTTCTCCTATTGCAGTCCAGGGAAGAGCCTGTGGGAACTGAGACAGCTCAGCCTTCTCCACCACTGGCACTTTTTGTCCTGTCACTATGAGATCATCCCTCCTGTTAATAAGCTCCCTTTCCTGTTACAAGATTTGCATAAACACTCGTTATGTCAAGGCTACTGCAAGCTCTTCCAGTGCAGTGCCTCAAACTCCACTGAAACATGAATCTTCAACCTGAAAGATGGCCTGACAGGGTGGGGAACGGGAGAGACAATCAGAAAAGAATGCTATGGCCATAGCTGTGGTAGAGCCACTCAGGAGGAAGAAATGGCAAGGACTGCTCATAAAAACCACGTTCCACGGACAAACCCAGCTTTGGACTTCTGACATATCATCAGCAAACCACACATACTTTAACAAGCCTTAAAAACAAGCAGTTTGTCAGGTGTGATCTTACACCCTTTATCTCACCAGCAAACTGGCAGCTCCCCATTCTATTTTCCCCCTTGTGGAAAGACACTCAACCCACCCACAGTAACTAACTCTCCCCTCCTGGGCAGCACAGCCTCACCTCCCCTGGGCTGCTGTGGCCGGGACCCAAGCAGCACTGGGAGCCAGCACAAGTACAGGGCTCTGTGTCTGTCAGCTCAGTATCCAGAAAAGGTAGTGAGAAAGAAGCTTTCTGCTTTTATCGTCTGTTAGGCTTTTCAATTGATGTTTCTAAATGTGATTCCTTTAAAAAAAAAAATCGTGTGAAGAGGCAGCACGACCTCTGACCAGTGATTGAGAGCATACTCTCCCTTTCTTTAGCACAGAATTCTGTGATATTTTACAGTTTTTTCAAGTGTGGCAGATGCATTTATTTCCCACTTAAGTGTGACTTCAATCACATGTGGATGAACAAGGAAATTCATTAAAACACATTCTGATCTTGCTTCTTGTTTTAACTGACTTTCCTACCACCCACTCCACCTCTTAATATCACATAGGCAGGTTTATCAAACTTCTAAGGCTCAAAGATGAACATCCTGCAGAAAACAACTATGAAAAGGAATCTTAATGGGTTCTAGGGTACAGATACAGCCCCTAAAGCCATTGGGTCACAGCATAAGGCAGAGGAGATGGCTCCTAACCATTTACAACCCTGTCCAAATGTAACAGGTTTTTTCCAAACTGCCAGCTGCATCACAAGGCTCATCTTGAAAAGGAAAGCACAGTGTATGCACTGAAGAACCAAAATAAAAGCATCAACACAAACAGAGGATGACTGCATTTTCACTGTTGGAGAAAAAAAAAGAACAAATAATCCATTTAGCCTCATGCTGCTACCAGAGACAGACTGACCTGCAGTCTTCTAGGGGACGGAGCCAGGGCAACGCTGGAGGAGAAGGAATGCTGCAGGAACAAAGCTTGCTGGAAACCTCTGTCAAGGCTATTTTCACATGGAACAGCAATGAAAGCACCAACAGGTAATCACAGAATCCCAGAACTGTAGGGGTTGGAAGGGACCTCTAGAGATCACCTAGTTCAACTCTACCTGCTAAAGCAGGCTCCTTAGAGCAGGCTGCGCAAGAAAGAGTCCAGGTGGGTTCTGAATATCTCCAGTGAAAGAGGCTGCACCACCTCTCTGGGCAGCCTGTGCCAAGCTCACCCTCGCAATAAATAAGCTTTTCCTTGTGTTTGTAAGGAACTTCCTGTGATCCAGTTTGAGCCTGTTGCCACTAGTTTTGTTGCTGGGCATTGCTGAAAAGAGCCTGACCCTATCTACTTGACTCCCACACTACAGATATTTGTAAGCATTGATAAGATCCCCTCTCAGCCCTCTCTTCTCCAGACAGAAAAGCCCCAGGTCTCAGTCTTTCCTCGTAAGGGAGATGCCCCAGACCCTGAACATCTTTGTGGCCCTTCACTGGACTGTCTACAGCAGTTCCCTGTCTTTCTTGAACTGAGGAATCCTGTAAGTGGACACAGACATGGCCTCACTAGGGCAAAACAGAGGGTAAGGAGAACATCCCTTTACCTTCTGGCCACGCTCTTCGTAATGCACCCCAGGGCACTATTGGCCTTCTTGGCCACAAGGCACACTGCTGGTTCACGGCCAGCCTGCTGTCCACCAGGACACCCAGGTCCTTCTCCTCAGAGCTCTCCAGCAGGTCAGCCCCCAACCTGTACTGATGCATGTGGTTGTTCCTTCCCAGGTGCAGGACTCTGCACTTGCTCTTGCTGAGTCTCATCTGGTTCCCCTCTGTCCAGCTCACCAGCCTTTCCAGATCTCGCTGAATGGCAGCACAGCCTTCTGGTGTGCCAGCTACTCCTCCCAGCTCCTGATCATTGATGATGTCAAACAAGACTGGGCCCAGTACCAACCTCTGGGGAGCAGCTTCAGGCTATGGCCTCCAACCAGACTCTCCCAGTCAGCCAGTTCTCAGCAACAGAAGCCTGCCCCTTTCTCCCATCAGGAACCTAACCCTTCAGCTGTGCCCATCACTCTACCCAACTGCTGATACGAAAACCAAATGAGCTGCCCCTCCCATGCCTGCCAGCATGCCCTAGCCCCTTAAAATACCTTTTTCTTTCTTTCTTTTTTTATTTTTATGGGCTATCAGTAACACTGTTCCAACCTGAGGTTAGAGGTGAGGATAACAGGGGAGTGGATTCACCATGCTTCCTGCACAGCACATAAAAGCATGCTTTGCCTGGGAAATAATAAGTTGTCACATCCAGTTCACCCCTCTGCAGGCTGGGGTACCCAGCCACAGATCACAGCTAGAGGCACAGACAGAAACAACCTAACCAAGCAGAAAAGCTCCTCAGCTTGAAAAGAAGCCTACCACTTTCTCCAGAAAAATACTCAAAGCCTTCCAGCTGGGGTTGTTTTTCAGCAAAGCCCTCTGTAACAAAGCTGTGTGGGAGAAGGAAGGAATAAATGCCCCTGAGGCTGTTGTGAAGAGCGCATTTAGAGCAGCTGCCCGCTCTGTTACCTAATCTCAACTTGAATTGAGTTTTCTCTTGCTTTGCCTGGGGTGCCCAGTTCCCTCTGTGCTCCTGCCCACCCGTGCTGTGGCCATAGGCAGGCACTGGGTGCTGCCTGGCTTCACACACACTGCACAAACTGTCCCTTACTGCCATCCCTTCAGCTGCTAAATGTCTATGAATTGACAAATCCCTCAGGGATTTGAAATATTAAATGAAAAGCTTTATTACAATATAACCAGTTTTAGAAACTGGGGTGAGGCTGACAGTCAAGGAGAGCCTGAACTGGAGTTAATTAATACATTCTCACTCTGATTTTTTTTCCCGTTTTGATAAAGGGCAATTTATGGTTGGCATAACTGTCACAACACCCCATGACCCTGAGTCGAATTATAAAATATAATGTGGAACCATGAACGTAGGATCCCAGAGAAGAAAAACCCTGACTTGTGCAGCTTTCAACTTTTCCTATTTCAGCTTTCCTTTCCCAGGGTGTAGCTGTAACTCCAAGCGCATGACAAGCACCAAACATTAACGTGTTTATTTAGAGACACCTCTAATGTGTTTGTGTTGTGTGTTTCTAGAGCTACAGACCAAAACAGGCACGGCAGCCACCACGAACCACAGAGCAAATAAATCCCTGGAGAGGAAGATGAGAAGAGTTAGTTAGCTGCTGCATGCATCTTCGTCAGGGAGAATCTGGAGCCATTTTAATTGTTCATCAATCAATTAACGGCACTCTCAAATGTCTAATTAAGCAGACAACTGGAATTAAGCAAAGGGCATCTTCAAAGTGCCAGCCCTCTTAGCTCAAGCACTTCTTACATTCAAGTGAGTGCTTGATTAAGGTGTGCTTGTGTGGAGAGACGTGCAGAGAAATCCTCGGCCATACAAGTGATTCATCTCTCCAGTGAGCCTATGAAAACCCAACTGCTCAACAATGCAGCGTAACCTTCACAGCCAGCTGAGCACTCGAGATGGGCAGCACAGCGTGGAGCACATTGGCCTCAGGACTGCGGTGCAAACACTGCAGTGCCTCCACGGGCTCTAGAGGGGAGGAGGCAGCAGGGACGAGGCTCACACCACGGCAGTGGGAGCTGGGGTGCCTGGGTGGGCAGCAGGGCTGAGCTGTGGGCAGATCCTTCCACAGCAGACCCTCGAGGTTTGCCTACTGTGGGAGAAACCTGCTCCTGTTACCCAAAAAGCAGCCTAACCAAGGGAGAAGACAACAAAAACCAACCCTAAACCAAACCCCAAAGCTGTCCTTTGAAAGGAGAATTGCCAGAGGTCCCTTTGGCCTTACGAGTGCATGTAGCTGCACAAGGTCAGATGGACCCCAGGAATAACCCAGTGACACAGACAGAGCTATCCTCAAAATCTCTCCCATGGGTTTAGTCTCAAAGTATGATACTTTGATATCAGCTCTGACCTCAAGTTGAACTTACTAGCACACACCAGTCAGGGGAGATCGTCTTTCTTTCATCTCTGTCAGCTTTATTCCTGCGCTGGCAGATATTCTGTCTTCTCTCCTGCCTCTCCACTTGATCCTGCAACGCAAATTACCACCAATACCTTGTACTACTTGCTTTCCAAACACGTAAGCTGGTAAGACAACAACTGCTTGCTCTCCTTCACTTCGCAGCAAGGGAACTGTGACACTGGAATCTGTATTTCTAAATGGATCTGGGCACTTCAGAAAAAAACCAAAAACACAACAAACAACACAGAAAGCCAGAAGCCATTCTCACTGCCACCAGATGCTCTTGCATTGGGCACTGAAGGGAAGAAAAATGCTCAACATTTACAGCAGTGGAAATTACCTTAATACAACAGTTATCTCACGCACACAATCAGCGTGCAAAGGCCTGAAGTGTGAGTGTATTTCTCACTTTCCTCAAATATTTTCAGAACATTCTGGTAATTGTTTACGCTATTGGCTCTGTACATAAGTACTCTAAGCCTCACCTGGAGTACAGTGTCCAGTTCTGGGCACCCCGGTACAAAGAAGACAGAGATCTCCTGGAATGAGTCCACAGGAGGGCTACAAAGATGATAAAGGGTCACCTCTCTAATGAAGAAATGCTGAGAGACCTGGGTTTGTTCATGAAATGCAGTCATGACAGCAGCTCGAGCACTTCCCTGGAGCTCTGCCTCAGCAAACTAATATCGACATGTTGCAACACGGATAGACTTTTAAGAAATTTCAGATTTCCAAACTTTTAGTGGAAAGAGTCTAGACAAAACCATACCTAAATCAGAAGAAATCAAGCAAGCTCTTCCACAAAGAAAATTACTATCAGAATTGATGCTGCCTGCCATGCTAGAATTCCAATAAGCATTCATCTCAGCAAATCCTCAGCAGTCTCTGACATTTCTATTATTGGGGCTGACTGGGCTCATCCTGCCCTTATGAGAATAAATAGCGGAACAGAGCCCGGGAAGGGAGCTGCTGCAGTAATGTCCCCATCAGTCATCAACTCAAATCCCTTCCCCAGCAAGCAAGAAAGCTGCCTTCTCCCAGACATGGAGCGAAGAGCACGGAGTGGAGAGGACAGACCCAGCAGCTGGGTCCACTGGGCATCTGGCAAGGTCATGCTGGCAGTGCCCAAGGCTGGGGCAGGCTGCAACAAGCAGGAGAGCCACGAGGAGCCCAGTCCCCACCAGGGCTGATGGTGAAACCTCAGGCATCCTCAGGGCCAGGGAATGCAGCAGCGTTGCTCTGCCAGCAGAGAGGGAACACCATCCTCCATCCCAGACCTTGCAGCTGGTCTACACCAAATCTACGTAGTCAAACAAGCAAACAAAAGAAGGACCTCTTCTTCCCTTTTTTTTCCCATCCTTCTCCCACCTGATCAAATGAAGCATTTTAGAAGGTGTCAGCCTAGTTGAAGATATCAGTAGGAGGATGAAGCAGGCTCAAGCCCACTTACACACCAGGAAGAAGGTTACATCAGCATCATTTTGTTAAAAGGGGGCTCCGGGTCCCCCAGCTGTGTGCCCAAACACCTGAAGGAAGGATGTAAGCTGCATCCGGGCTCTGCACCAGGACAAGGGGCAATGGGCACAATCTGAGACCAGGAGGCTCTTTCTGACCAGGAAGAAACACTTCTTTCCCCATTGTGAGTGTGACTGAGTACTGGAACAGATTGCCCAGAAAGTGTATGGAAGCTCCTTCCTTGCAGATGCCCAAACTCTGATCCTGGGGCTGGCTTCAGGTGACCCTGCTTGAGTAGGTGACTTTCTGAGGTCCCCTCCAGCCTCAGCCATTCTGTGACTCTGAAATGACTGACATACATCCCAGGCATGCAAGCAGCCTGGCAAAGGCAATGCTCTTCAGATGAGCACTGATGGCATGTCTGCACAGGACAGCTCTCACAGCACAGCCATGTTTTCAGCACGAAGCACAGATGTTACTCTGCACACCAAAGTCAGCTCTACTGTCAGCAAAGCCTATTACTATTCCACAGTACACTTTTTCACTACTCTAAGTGATAGAAAGGGAGAAAAGAGAGTTACTTTTAAGATATTTGCATGCTTTGCAAACTGAGGGTATGCTCAGGGAGCACCAGGGAGCCCGAAGAGCTGCCTATCCTGTAAAGCCACAGCAGAACATCCAGCTGTACTGGATGGAGGTCAGTGCTCAGCAGTGATGACAGAACTGTTACCAGGAGAGCACCATGCCTGCTGTACTTCCACTCTGCAGATTTCCACCATTTTGGCAGCCAGGTCCAAACCTTTTACTATGCCAAAGCTCTCTTTGACAACGTTCATTTTCAGCTTCTGGCAATGCAGTAAATTTGGGGTAATCTGGCAGTAGCTGCACTCTGTTCCTCAGAAGCAGCAAGATTCAGGGGTCCTCTCCACTACTCCTGCTTCATGAGTGGGGATGGCTCCTTTCTCACACCAAGCTGGAGCAATGAGGTATTCCTCTCTGCAAACTGACTGACTTAGTACACCTTTTTAACCTTCAGTGTTGAGGACAAATGTTCAGACATCTGCTCTGCCACATTTTATACAAAACTCCCATTTTTCTCCTATCACAAAATCTCAGCAAAAGGGAAAAATATATTCCTGTAACACAGTGGCTTTATTTCTGCTTATCCACTCCAATCCAACACCTCCAGGCTTCCCATATCTGTTTGAAGATGGTTACAGAACTCAACAAGTCTGTACCCTTCTACTTTCACATGCATTTTTCTTCTTCACTGATACCACAAAGCAATCTCCAATTCACAATCACATCCGTGTCATGTTCCCAATCTTACGAGGAGCACTTGGCACTTTAATCTTCAGGCAGATTATACATTTCCTGCTAGGACTTGAAATCTAACTCTGTGCATGTGTGTGCATAGTTCTTAACATTTGCTAAAATACATATATAGGTAAAAGAGAAGAACAAACAAACGATTGAGATATCTCTTTTGGAGGTCTGGAATTATTTTCACTAATGATGAGAATAAAGCAGAAGGGCCCACTTTTCCCCCACTGCTACTGTGGCATCAGGGACACGTCCTGCATTAACACACCAGCCCCATCCTCTGCTCCTTGGTGGGGATAGCAGCCCCAGCTCCCCAGGGCACCCTGCAGCACTGTAATTACACAGAACACAGCCATGTCTGAAATAAGGCAGGCTATGCAACATGGAAAAGCTAGCAAGGGAGGAATGCGGAGAGTGAGAAACCAGCACAATACCACTGAGGGGCTGACAAAGTAAGCCCAGTTTCAACAGGCTCTCTGCAGGAAGGAGCTGGTGCTCACAGGGCTGCAGAGCCAGAAGCATCTGGCCAGAGGGGTGGAAAGATAAAACTCCTCCTGGCAGGGTCTATGGTGCAGGAAGGACCTGAAGATGAAATCTGACTCAGGTTACTGGAAAGCTAGTGTGAGCTCTGCTAATGGAAAGCACAGAAGAGATGAGGGAATCAGAATTACAATAGAAAATTTTGAATACTTTTAAAAATAGATTCCCCTTATACTTATACCAGCAGCACATACCACGCTGCTGACCTATAGGATGCACACCTCAGAGGCTGAATCAAACCAGAGCCCTCCACACCACTCTGCTTTACCCTTGGCCTGAAGGGAACTCTGCTGGGATGCAGAAGGCTCAGCTCCCCAGGCTCCTCCATCCCCTGGCAGTCACCAAAGGCTGCTGTGACCCCACCAGCATGCATCATGGGGCGCAGATGCCTCCCAGGCCCAGGGTCAGGTCACCCAGCAGAGCACACACTGGGTGCAGACAAACAGCCATTCCTGCACAGATTGTCACCAGCAGTTTTCTTCCAATTCAGACTACAAACTGTAATTGTTGCACGTAAGCAGCACTTCTACAGCCAAGCAATGGAATGAACAACTTCTTCCATGTCAGTCCATAACAAAGCAGCTTTTAGTAAGGGAAGAAAGTACCTTGTATTAGAATTTTGAGCACATCTTTTTCCCCATACACCCATGGAAAACAACAGGATAAACATCTCTTCTTTCCAGCATATATTGCCTGGAACCAAATACAGTTCCTACAGCCTTAGATGCACTGTGGGCTTGCCATTCCCCAGTGTGACAGCAGGACTGTGCTGATGGTTGAAGAGCATTGCCTCTTTCAGGGAAGGAGCAGAGGGCAGTCCAGGCAGGGAGGCTTTGAATGAAGTCTGGCAGCAAGTCTGATGGGAAAAACTTGGTGGGATGTCAGAGCTAGCAGTAACAGCATGCAGCACTCCTATACACACTCATTTTCTGAACTGTGATAACCACAGAGTGCCCTCAGCAGTTTGCTTTACTCTTCATGAATGGGGGACAGAGACCAGCAGAGTGTTTTGCACTTAACTGCACAGCAAAATACACAGCAGTTGCCAGTGAGCTGCCCCCAGCAACACCTATTAATGGAAACACTGCAGAAGTGGCAGCGTGCACCCTCACGAGCTCAGCCCACCTCAGTGTAGCACTTGTGCCCCTAATCACACCTGAACTGAACAGCCTCTGGTTAGGCCCCCATCCCAGCACGACCCCCAGCACACGTCCATAAGAGGCAGGCAACAGCCTGGTGCAGAGCCAGCCTTGCCACGGCAGCTCCCAGAGAGAAGCCAGGCTGCCTGATAGCTCAGGTAAGGCTCTGGGTCTTTCCAGGAAGAGAAACATAGGGAGAACAACCAGGGGAAATGGATTCTGACCAAGTATCAGGGTGATGTAGTGCTGAGATACATTAGAAAACGTACTGGTGTCCCAGACATACTGCTAACAGGCAGCTGGTTAGAAACAGGCTGGAGGACAGCAGTCTTGCTCCAAATCAATATGCTCTGCAGACTTTATTACATCTTTTCACCTCCTGAGGCCCACAAAATGTGTAATCACCTCGCTGTGTGCTCCCTGACCTCTCCATCAGGCCAAGCACCGTGATGGTGCAGGACGAGCTGTGCTCTCCTCTACTGCACATCCCCACACTTGAGGACAACCCCTTCCTCCACCACACCGTTCCACAAACATCTGCATTTGTAAGAGCAGAATGGGACACAGGAATTGCTCACAGGACAGGTCAGTAGTCGTGAGGCTCTTTTCCACGCCTGCGTGCAGGCAGACATCCACAAATGATGTGATCAAACGCGATCGAAACCTGGTGCAAGAAGCAAACACCTTGCACACAGATTGGGCTAACAGGCTGCAGAGATGAGCACCCCGGGAGGAAATGGGACACGATGCCCAAGAGGGCAGAGTCCTAAGTGACTCTTACCACCAACACACAGAGAGCCTTGTGAGTACCCCGGGCAGCCCGGAGATGTGCCGCACTGCACTGCTGCCAGGACTGCAGGCGGGGGGGTGAGCTGTACACAGCCACCACATCCCTCCGTCTGGAACAGACTGACTCAGGCCCATCAGAAAGGAATGAGGCAGGAATGTGTGACTTGACTCGTAACAAGCTTTAAAAACTGAAGTCAGGGCTGGGACAGGCAATGAATTTGGCAGAGCTCAGGACTCTCGCATAAACAGAACACAATGATCCATCGCTTCTTACTCAGATTCTGAGAGAAAGAAAAGAAATGCACCAAAAAACGTCCTCGTATATAAAAAATAATATCAGTGATCTTCAAGAACTAAGAATCAAGCAGAACAGGGGCAATTCTCCACACAAAGACTCATAAATAAACAGCCATACTGTTGCCTCTGATCCCGTGCTCCACACCCACGGAAAGAAAAACAAACCTTCATTCCAGAGAGTTTTTACACAACAGTGTTATTTGTCGGTTTGTTTTCATACATGCATTTCCTAAGATAAGCCCATGTCAAACTGAAGAGCAGGCAGTGAGTCTGGGGATGGATCAGTACAGTAGCTCTACAAGTGTGGAGGTCTTAACTCAGAAAGAAAAGATTCTTGTAAGGCACACCTGGCTGTGACCTTTATTTGCTGCACACTTTCATGCTATCTTCCCTCATCCAAGTCGATATTAACCAAACGTTGGATTCTTTAGCATTGGTTTTGTTGGGTGTGAAACAACACAGAGAATGCTCTCGAGAAAGGAACTCACACAGCACACAGAAGGGTCACTGCTGAACCTCCATCAGCTCAAAAAGAGCAGATTTCTGAACTTGATATTTCAGCTCCAATGAAAGATGTTTGAAGCCCCAAGGGAACCTCCCAAGACTGCAACCGTATCCTAAATCACTGGGCTGTGGGCAAGTGCAGAGGTCATTCATGCTACACGTTCATTACTCAGTCCTACCTGATGCTTGGTGTGGAACACTGCCCCTGAGCTTTCCTAGAACAGCTCCTTGATTCTGCGACAGACAAAGCCCATCTATCCTGCACTAACACAGTGGTTTAAGTACCAAAGCGTTATACTCAGGACACGCAGCATCCCCAGTCCTACAAAATGGAAAGAAATCCAATACCTGTATAGTCAAGTCCAGCTGCTTCATCCAAGAGTTAAGGAAGAGGACAGCTCCCAAGACAGGTCGAGGTGTGTGACAGCACTGGAGGAACACTGCAGGGCAGCATGCTTCAGAAGGAATCAACCCAGTGTCCCCACAGCACTGAGTGCTGAACCAAGCAGAAGCATTCAGCTCACTCCTCTTCTAGGTCTTTACAGCACTCTCCCCACAAAAACCACATGCTGATTCCTGGGTCAAAGCAAGGTGCTGAGATTTCCTTCTGTAGCTCAGGGAAGAATCAAGCTGCTTTAAGCCAAGCAGATTTTGAGGCTGAAGGCAAACCAGAAACCCATGGATATTGAGGTTAGTCCTCACTCTCAACCTTTAATACTAAGCACTTTAAATAGGGAAAATACTCCAGTATTTCCATAAACACCCAAAGGCACTGGACTTCTGGGAAAGGGCAGAGCATTACCACTGCCCCTAAGAGAACAGGTGTTTGCTATCCACATTTATTTTAATTACTTCAACCTTGCTGTAATCCATTAGGGTCTAAACCAAATTTATTGCCAGAGCTCTCTGTTACCAATGATGTATGAACGTTTCACTGTTTCTGCTTCTAAAAGAGGAGGGACAGTGCAAGTAAGATGGAAAATTAATAAATAAATAAACGCTGTAAAAACTAATAGTGAGGGAAGGCTTAGCAAGCACAGTGACAAGAAGATTTATAAAGGTATGTGAGAGCACACTGCTCAAGATTACTGAAGTACATTCACCAGAGACAATTTGAGAACAAGCTGATGCCTGTCGAATACCTGATGAAACCAGGTCTTCAGAAGATCCTTATTTCTTGTTACTCTCCAATAGCCAAGAAACACTCCTGTGGTAAAATAGTACCATGAACTTACACTGACCTTTCATTTCTGAGCTTGGGCAGAAGGAATCAGAAGCACAGAGTCCAAGAGAGAAGTGAATGGTGCCATTCATGGCTGTGCTCCCCAGCGCAGAGCAGTTTGCTAGTGGAGAAGCCCCCACCCCACACACTTCAAGTGCTCGCAGGTTGGCAGCATGTACTGCCTTGGCTGCCACCTTCTTTAATACAGGCATCCACAATGACTTCTTCACTTTTCCTTCTTTTTCTCCTCAGAGGCCAGGTTGCATGTCAGCTTTATGGAGCCACCTGCCACGTGGTTTCGGGTGCTCAGCACACGGGTACCGATACTGCCACTGGTTAGTTCACTCAGAGGACAATTGTGACAGCATTAAGTTCAAAGATGAGGTACACAAGGTAAATTTGACCCTGCATTCCACCTGCACCAAAAAAAAAACCACAGCAACATATGATCTATATGCTGATCTTGGGCTTTTAACCACCAAACTAATTCTTCCTGCAGTTACCTCATCTGAACACGCAAGAGAAACTCTTCAAACGATGCTTAGGATGACAGTGTGTCGCATTTAAACTGAAGGAGAGCGGATCTCAGGAGGAGAAATCAAACTCAGTTGCATATCTGATCACAGTCATGCGTAGCAATAGGAGCCTTTGCTACAAATGTATTTGAAGCCTTAAGGATGCTGCCAACTTCCTAGGAGCTGAACACAAAAAAGGCAGCCAGGGGAGATGCCCTGGGAAGAAGTTAACTGTAGAGGAGAATTTAAAAAGATCTTCTGAATACAGCCCACAGAATGTGAACTGTGCCAAATCATGCTGAGAATTTTCCTTCATAACCTTGTAAAACACAGGAGACAACTGTCAGAAATTAGACAATTTCTCCTATTAAAAAGGAAATTTATCCTGCTGTAATTCAAAATGCTAGCCCCATTAAATTTATAAACTTCACATTTTACTCTGTTAGAGAACCCCGGCCCTTATGTGCCAGACCTTGCCTGAGACCTCACATCCCAGCGCTGCAGAGGTGTGGATGGTGCTCTGCCCGTGCTGCCAGGGGGAGCGGCAGATAGACACCACCACATACCAGCACCAGGGCTTCCTCCTTCCCCCACCATGCAGAAAAAATGAGTCACACCTGTTTTTCAGCTTCCCTTATCACATTCCCTCAAGCAACTCTATTCCCTTGCAATCCTACCTATCTCTGCACTGGGAGAAGGCTCAGAAGCTGGCAGCCCCCTCCTGCACTGTCACAGAGAAGCTGAGGTAGGCTGCAGCTCTGCAGCTCACTTTGCTTGCAGGTTTGCTTGCAGACAAAGGTTCCCCAGGGAGCAGAGTCTGTGAGACAGGCTGCTCTGAGATTCAGTTTGCTTACCTGAAATGTGGTTCTTTTCCCTGTTGTCAGTGGGAGCCGGGTGCTACGTATGATGTCTAAAGGCATACACTAAGCTCTTGCTTGCTGGCTGTAAGGGCACCTTCCTGAGCTGCTGAGCGACATCAGATGCCTGTAATAACAGCACTGGAGATAAGGATGTACAGGTCCTAGATGCTTGTGCAATAAGGCTGATACACACTTTGCTAAATGCGTAAGAGCATTACATCAAATCTAATGGCCATTGAAAATATGCTTGCTAAAAAGCATAATTATCATCCAAACTGCTTTCCTTACAGTCAAGGAAGTGTTTTCTGTGTCTTAATCAAGATCACAGAACAATGTTCAATCCAACCTATTCATCCCAACATCAAGTTCTGCAAGTGGGGGCAGGCAAAATGATTCTTCAAATCATGTTCACACTCAAAAAGCTGCTCTGAAGCAGTTCACGTGCTTCTGTCATGCTGAAGAAGACAAGACATCAAGTCTCTCCCTAGATTAATGCTACCGTGTCTTTCTCTCCAGCCTCCTAAGACATCTTTCATTTTATTAGGCGCTGAAACTATTTGCTGTTTCTTGAAGGTGACGTGCTGAGGGCGGACATACAAATGCCACACACCTCCTTTGTGATCCTTTGAGTGGTTCTTTGCAGATAATTCAGTTTTCAAGTCAATCTAATTATAGTCCGAAGTTACTGCAGCAAAGACTTTCAAGTACAAAGGGAGGAAAATGGAGCAGGAGGGAAAGCCACTCATTAACAGTGCTGCACCAGAGGAGTGACTCGTGCCCTGGGGCTGTGCTCCCCACGTTATTGCTCAGTATTTATGTCACCTGTTATGGGAATCAGATGGCAGATGTTTCACTTTCTCTAAACTATGGTAGCCTTTAAGGGAACGCAGAGACAGCTTGTTTTTTGTATGGGTTCCTTCCTTCCTGCCTCAGATGTTCCCATGTGTGACTCCCAAACAGTACTAATCCACTGTGGCGATGATTTATTGAAAGGATGGAATAAGCAAAGAAAGACTGTTCGGGAGAAGAATTTCTTCGCCCGCAACACCTTCAATGAAAACAATAATCTACTCATTCCTCTTTACTTTTCATCATCTCTTCTGTATTTGAGGATGCTACATCTGCCACATCAATTGCTGTTGGAATTTAACTTTTCAAACTTTATGTAATTCAGATCACAAGGTAATTTTCAGCCCAGCAGAAAAAAAAAATACTAAGAATCTGCTCACAGCCTGAAGACATGAGTTCTGCCTTTTACTTTGCTGCACAGAAATGATCCCCTGTTCCTGACTCTGTTACAGCACATCACCACCTGCACCTCCGCACCCACGGAGTGGCTCCCGGGCTCCGTGGGGCTGTGGCAGTGCCCCCCAGCAGGCAGCAGGGGCCCTGGCACCCTGCACCACATTCATGGCCCCTCTCAGCATCCTGCAAGCCAGGACGAAGCAGCAGGAGCGAGGCCCAGGCCTGGCACGCAGCAGGCAGGGCACGACCAAGCAGCACCTGGCTCTCAGAACATCTGGGGCTGATGGGCAGGTCTGGGCTGGAGCCAGCAGGGAGCCCCTGACCCCCACCACCCACAGCCACAACAGCAGGCAGGGTGTTCTCTTCCCAGGCTGAGGCCGTCCATGTACAGCTGGTCAAAGCTCATGGGGTTGCGGCAATGGTCCTGCGCAGTGACAGCAGCAAAGCAAGCAGTACTGTGTGAAGCCCACACTGCTCCAGCGCCAGCTCTGAGCTGCAGGGCTGCTGCCATCACCATCTGCTCTCACTGCCATGGGCAGTGAGAACGAATGGGGAATCTCACACTGAGCCATAGTACGGGCCCAACTCAATTTCTGCACACGCCTTCATACGAAATTCCTGGTTACTTCATATGCCAGATGAAGGTTTGTATTTAAAGCTGCATCAGAGAATTCAGAAAGGTAGCATTCATTACATTTATTAAGTTTCTGAATCTAGTTTTTATTTACTTATCAAACAAAATACCTCTTCCCTACCACCTGTTTTTCCCCTCTAAGTAATCTCGCCTTATTTGTTTAGTAAAGCATAACACTGCTCTTTAAATATATAAATATATATATGTACATATTACTCTCACTTGATTACAGTGATAAAAGCCAAAGGAATATAATGAAAATTTCTCTATTCGTACTCTCACTTGACTGCAATGATAAAAGCCAACAGAACATAATGAGAATTTCTCAGTTTGTCAAATTTGGTCCATGAGCAAGATATGCCAAAGCAGAGCGTTTTCTAATGACTTTTCAAAAGGACCCCAAAATCACCCCATCCGGAGCAGGTCCTGCAGAGAATTAGAGATGAGCAGAAAGGGCAGGGAGCACCCATCCTTCATCCCATGGAACGGCTCCCACGGGGGCAGGACGATGGCTGT
Source organism: Cyrtonyx montezumae (assembly GCF_038088225.1). NCBI lineage: Eukaryota > Metazoa > Chordata > Aves > Galliformes > Odontophoridae > Cyrtonyx > Cyrtonyx montezumae. The sequence continues at coordinate 938,129 of NW_027072056.1, read as the reverse complement.
ATGCCTGAGCGTGCTGATGGCACAGTGACTCCAGCATCACGCACTGCACTGCAGAGCTCTGCTGGGGTGGGGGACACTGGCACCAACTTGAAGAGAAATCAGGAAATCCCAACCACAGTATAAAGAAGTTACTTAAGGGGAAGAAAATGCAACCCAAACAAAACACACACGCACACAAAAAGTAAAAAACCAACCAAACAAAAGCAGCAGCACTGCATGGTTTACACTTTCTTTTTGTATGTGCCTTCTGGAGTTTAATGTTTTGGGTTGTATCTTTTATCTCTTCATCATGAAGGGGCTGTTTACTATTGTATGAGGTTTTGCTTTCCTTAATTAGTCAAGCTTCTCACAAAGCCCTGCTGCTGGCAACCAAGCTCTGTATCATCAAGCCTGTGATAAAACCTCACAAGTTATCAGCACTGGAGTTTATGTACAGCAGCAAAAGGCAAACTCTCCCACTTGGCCGTGACTGTGACAAGGTTATCAGTTGCACAGCTATGCACACACATAACACAAACATGGTTGCTCTTGTGTCTTGCACTCTTTCAGCCATGACACACCAATACTCTGCCCAACAACTCCTCGTCAGCACTCTTTGCTTTGACAAGCAGGTTCTCCTCCTTTGGAAAGACCAAAGGCAGAACTCTCTGGGGACCACAGGTGATGTCTGCTTTTGTCTGTGGGTGCACCTAAGGAGATGTCTGCAAGATTGGAAGGTACAACTACTGCTCCAAGGAAGGGATTTCCACCTCATAACAAGTCATTACAGATGAGCTGAGGCCTCACCTGAAGCACTGTGTCTGGATGTGGAGTCCTCAGCACAGGAGAGACACAGACCTGTTGTAGACTGTCCAGAGGAGGGCCACAAAAATGATCTGAGGGATGGAACACCTCTCCTATGGGACAGGCTGAGAGCTGGGGCAGTGCAGCATGGAGAAGAGAAGGCTGCGAGGTGACCTGAGAGCGGCCTGTCAGTATCTAAAGGGGAGCTGCAGGAGAGAAGGGGACGGACTCTTTAGCAGGGTCTGTGGTGACAGAACAAGGGGAAATGGCTTCAATCTTTAAAAAGGGAGATTTAGGTTGGATATAAGGAAAAAGTGAGGGTGGTGAGGCACCGGTACAGGTTGCCCAGTGATGTGGTGGATACCCCATCCTTGGAGACATTCAAGGCCAGGCTGGATCAAGCCCTGGGCAACCTGCTCCAGCTGTGGTGTCCCTGTGCACTGCAGGGGAGTTGGACTGCATGGCCTTTAAAGGTCCCTTCCAACTCCAAGGGTTCTACAATTTGATAATTTTCAAACCAGAACTTTGTCTGAGAGATAGTAGGAGCTAAGCCCTAACTATTAAATTATAAAACCTTCCCCTACAGATTCTTGCCATGCTTCACTTCTGTAAAGTGAGTACAGAGCATTTCTCCACCCACAGCTCAGCTTGCAGTTAAGTTCTGTGCCAGTGGAGATGGACTCAGAGTACTCTAGCACATCAACTATATGGCCTTTCACAGGAAGCACTGCACATCCAGACCTCTCTATGTGACTAAGCATCATCTGCAGTCTTCGGGAGCCTTTGCATCATGACCCTGATGTAGTCCACAACAGGCAGGACAGTCACTGCAGTGGACTGAAATCCAGCATCTTCCTGATGCTGCCTCTGGAGCTCTCCCTGGCAAAGCACTGAACTTGTGCTGGAACTAATCTGCGTGCTGAGAAAAACCTGCCACCTGATAACATAGCTACACAGCCCAGAGAAAAAACTCATGGCCTTGCATTACAACTAAGCCATAAGTGAGCTTCTTATCACTGCAGTGCATCTGGCCATCATCATTAGCATTGTTCTTCCTTGCTCTGAGAAATTGCAGCAGTGATGCAACTGCATCAAGGATCACAATGTGTATAACAACCAAGAGCCAATGGCTCAGAGATCTTTAGAACTCTAAAAGATGACAACTTGCAACCTACCATAATGCAGTAGTGAACAGCAGAAGTAGAGGGACCTACACCCACTCAAGATCTTTCAACTCAGACATCTGCTTACAAGCACGCTTACAGAAAATCAGGACCTCTACGGTTCCCTGCAATCTTCTATTTCTGAGTACTAACAAAGCAGCAAATTTTATCAGGAAGAGAATATTTTTCCTTCTATTATCATTTATCTTAATACTATATAACCATTTATCTTACTATATAATCATTTATCTTAATATGATAATATAAGCAGTTAAAACAAAACTTCAAACTCTGCAATCTCCACTACTACAGGGAAATGGTTCATCTGGCTTGGCAGATTACATGTGCCTTTCTCTTTGTAAAAGCTCTCAGTGCGTAACTTTGAAAGCTGACAGACCACCTGACAGAGGCAACACAAGCACACAGCTGAACTGAGGGATGCATACAGGAAAAACATCTTAAGTATTTTCAAGCACTCAGCTGCAGTTCATTTTACAGCACTATTTGCAAAATGAGGGAAGTACAATTCTACTAAAATTGATGAATAGGATGCGGTACCTAACAAGTCCTTCAGATACACAAATTCATAGGCAGTTTCATCTCAATGAACTGTAACAGGCCCTCAGAAAAACATGCAATTTCACATATCATGAACGTTGCATAATGCAAGCATCTCAGCAAATTGGCCATGGGGTTGTACAAAGTTTGGAAGCTGAATTTGAGAGGCACTGAGCACCCAATCCCTGTTCTTAAAGGTAGGAAGGGTTGTAGGCACTCAGCATGTCTAAGGATTAACCTTTAGGAGTAGTAACTCCACAAGTGCACAGCAAAGACTGTCATTCTTGGGGCAGCTAGTCACATCTGTAGCTCATTAAAATAAAATAATAATAAAAAAAGATCAATTAGCAAAATGTATCTAAAACAGGTTCATCCCCAAGGACAGGAAAGAAATTAAATGAGCCATACTCCAGTCATATTGCTTAACATGCATTTGGAAGATACTCAGAAACCACAGTGACAGCAATAGCAAAATCTGAACAGACCAGGAGAGACAGCCGAATGTCTCCAGGGAGCATTACAATACAGCTTATGCTCAACATCAAAATAAGTAAAGAACATCCCAATTGACTGCGTGTATCAGAAATTGAATAAAAGATAACTGTGCTTTCAAACAACAAAACTAGGAAGTCCCTGAATTCTGCCACCAGTGCCTTGGTAATTGACTTATTTATTTAATATACTGATTTACTTGCACAGGTTGTTCTCATAAATGCTAGTGCCTGACCTCTTGATCACTTGAGCTACTTCAGGATTTCTGAAAGCCATAACCAACAATTACAATCTAGGTAGTAGCAGTCCATGGGATCTCCACTCTAATGTCAATGCCCAGTGTTTTATTACGTGAATTTTCTATTCTCAGAAAGCATAAGTTATGTTGACAGCTACCACTTCAGTGCCCACAGGCAGCAGTGTGAAGTGCAAAAGCAGCTGAGTCAAACAGTGACAGCCAAACAGCAGTGCTGCTCAGTTCAGATGTCTGAGGAGTGACTTCTTGATAGCATCTGCAAAGAGCAATCTGACCTGCCAGGTTGGCTTTATGGAAATCTTGAACCAAACCTCACCCCTTGAACCTCCCTTGCTATGATGTGCAACTCTTTGATGATCACAGAGATAGAAGACTGCAGATAATGACTCCATTCTCATCGTGTGTGACAAAGTCTTCAGAAAATGCAACGTCAACCAGGACTGGCTATGAGAAGTCCAACAGGGTGAGCCTGAGGCAGGCCACAGCATTACTGGGATGCTGCTGTCTGCAGAAGGAGCCTGAAACACTCTAGCAAACACTTCACACAGAAGCTTGTAGGGAAGCCAGCAAGAAGTGCATGAAGAAAAGCCACTGTGTTGCTCATAGGGGTTTAATTACAAATTAGATATCCATGCAAAACAACAAAAAGAGCTGCCATTTTTAAAGTATCTCAGTCCATGCTGCTGTGTAGATAACAGTGAAATGCAGATGCCAGATTGGAGATCCAAGTCCCAGCCAGATGAGCAGCACTGAGGCTATGAAATGTCCAACAGAAACCAACATTCCTATAACAGGAAGGAGGAAAGAGCACAAAGATGTCAAGAAATGCCACTCATCTCCTCTAAAACGGAGATCTTACAGAGTCAAACACAAAACCAACACAGAAGATTGCAAATATCGGTAAAACTGGAAGAAAATATAGAAGAAAACCCCAACTCCAAGCAATGTGTCTCTTCATCCTGACAGAACAGTGCAAGTTGAAGCACTACTACTGGTGAGCAAGGATGACAGACAGGGCTGTCCTCACCAGTAAGGGCCAGACCCAATGGCCACCACCTCCACCACGGCACGTGAGGTGTGAGGACAGGGTATCAGACACACAGGGCAGCGGAAGAATGGAGTGACAGGACCATTCCCTTAGCAGCCTTCTGCAGCTGAACTGGGTTGGGCAGAACATGAAAGCACACTTGCAGCCACCCTGCAGGCGTCCTGCAGCACAAAGCACATGCTGTCAAAGTGCAGCTGAACAGGAATGACAGCTAGAAAGAACAATGGAGAGTGACAAGAGAAACTCGTGGCAGCTCCAGCAACTGCCTGAGGACACCCCAGGAAATTTAATGAATTAAAATAACACTTTCCAATAATGGTCTAGTTAATTGGTGTTAAATTATAGCTGAATGCCTGTAGAAGTACTTATGACATCTGCACTAACACCATTTCAGTTCATCAGGATTAATATTATTCTAATACACACCAGAGAAATTAACAAGTGTTGGTACTCTAAAGCCTTTAAAGTGATGTTTTGAAACACTTCAGCTTTCTTCTCCCTCTTCTCCTTCCTCTCTGCCCTCATAAACAGTCTTCTGCTAAAACTTATTAAAAATAGAGGCGTTTTCACAAATGTCACCCACTTGAATGACGATGTCTTTCTTATTTCCGCACCTGAGGAACACTTCAGTTCTCACTAACAGCACAAAAAGAGGCAGGCCTGCCACAAAAATTGGTTAGCAAGGTTGTAAAAAAAAATAAAATCCAAAAATAGAAGGTGGTAAGATCTCAGCTCTCCACCTCCATAAACAAGAACAAAACCGGAAATACTAACTATTGAACAAGCTATGATTACAACAGTGGAAAATAACCCCAAAGCTCCACTCTTCCTTTCACATAGCTCCGGGTGCAGGGCATCCCTCCCACGCTGCTGAAGGGGGCCTGGAAGCAGAGGTTGTGAGGAGGAGCTGCTCCTCTGTGCCCCACCAAGTGGCTCCAGCTCCCAGCTGCACACTGTGCTGCAGGTGTTAACTTGCTCTTACTGGTCTCGAGTGGTGTTTCTCGAGGAGTGACACACACAGAGTTGCATCACAAATCTCATTAAAATTAATGGTATTTGGAGCCCTTAAGCTTTCAGCTTCAGAAGTGAAATCTCAACCGCAAGTGGTCCCTGTTTTTATTTTCATAGCTCACAGTGCTTCACGCATTAGCAGAATTATTCAGAAGTTGACGGCCAGCCCTTCGTACCTGCCACCATTCATCACCTTTCACCATTGCTAACAGTGGTTTCTTTTCCATCCTGTGTGTTTGTTTCATATCAGGATTTCACATCATTTCCCTGTCCTCAGAGCCCACCTTTTCCTCCAGAAAGCTTTCTGACATGACTCGAAGTTTAACAAGAGAAAAAAACACTAATGATAGGAAAATGTCGACCTACAAGGGAGTATTTAAGGTCCATGTGGCACTTCCTACAACTACGTTGTTCAGGGGAGCAGCACAAGAAAGGGGAATGGTTTTAAACTAAAAGAGGGGAGATTTAGGTTAGATGTGAGGAGGAAACCATTTACCCAGAGGGCGGTGAGGCAGTGGCAGTGCTGCCCAGAGAAGTGTAGGTACCCCAGTTCTGGAGGTGCCCAAGGCCATGGATGGGGCACTGGGTGGCTGTAAGATCCTTCCAACCCAACCATTCCAGGATTCTATCATTTGAGATTTGACAGTTGCAAACTCAATACAGAAAGCCAAGAACCCTGTTAACTCTGACAGGCCTGGAGTTAGACTGTAGAGACTGCAGCAACGCCTACAGGGAGCATCAGTATCTGGAGAATACCAACCTGCTAGATATTACAAAACCAAACCCACTTGCGTATCAGTCACAAAACCACACACAGCTTGAACAGCACTCCCCAGACTGGATGTACCACGTTTAGTGTCCTTTCTGCCCACCACTGAGACACAGCAAGTACAGATAAAAATATCAGAATGGCAGAAAATGAGAAAAGCCAAGCATGTGTCCAGTGGGGGAAAATTCTTCCACAGCTAATAGTGGGCAGAGAAGATGATCTCCTTCAGAACAAGGCCAGAAGATATGCAGCTCTCCAGCAACATGTCCATCAGCAGGATTTTCCTATATGGCCACAGGACAGCAGCCCACATCCCACCTGTACCAGCCAAATGTGTGATCAGGAGGAGCCTCCTCTGCCTGTCTGCAACTCTTCTTCCACTGACATGTCACGTTCCAACATAATACTGATACAAACACTAATGTCTGCCCTGCAAGTAACATGCCTCCTGCTACAACACGAGAGAATATTAAAAACAGATGACAACTATGTCATCAAGTGGTGCAAACACAAAGAAAGGCATGAGGCAGTGTAACAGTGCAGGAGCAATACAACACCAGGAATAGCTTTATCTCAGCAGCGACTGACCTGCCTGGAGGTCACATGCTGTTGTTGGTTTTATTGACACAGTTTTTAAGAACAAAAGACCTCAATACCTACAATTATCTAATTGCTTTTCTTCCCTTACTTTTTCTCTACATAGGCAGATGCATTTTATCTGCATGGAAAAGAAAGGTTAAAAAAAATTAATGAAAAGCTAATGGACAAAACTGGGCTAAAAAGATGCTTCAACTGAGTCTGAGAACACAAAAAATAGCACCAAGTGTGCGTGCTATGGAAGGCAACACTGCACTAAGGCTTCGGGTGCTCCTTATTATGTAGCAGTCACAAAGCACTTCTATTACATTCATACACTACAGCTGAGTACTTTCCAGGTTACTCACTGCAGAAGAGCATTAGCAACCCATCACCTCAGCATCAAGGTGCCCTGAGCCAGCTGTCAGCAGGCTGCCACACCACACCCCACAACTCTGTGGCTGTTCTGGCAGCAGGACACAGGGACATGCACCGAGGCTAAAGGACACTGCTGCTCCACCACCTGCAAGGAGATGCAACTCAGTGCCAGGAAAAACTGGGCAGCAGCAAACATGGAAATCCCAGAAGCATGGCGACATGCTGCGTTGATCTGCAGCCCTGGTGGTTTCAGTGCTGGTGGCTCTCAGAAGGCCAAAGGCCGAGCTCTGGGACTGAGTGCAAGCAGGCAACGCAGAAGACTGAGCGTGAGGCAGGCAGGAGTGTAGCTCTTGTCAGCTTGTTCTGTGAGCTAAATGCAGATCAAAAGAAGGAACAAACAAACACTCCTAGCAAAACTCCACATTAATTAAGGACTATAGGGACAGAAAGCTTCTGAAAGGACTCTCTCCTTCCACCACAGGAGTCCTGCAACGTGTGCCTGTGCGCAAGGCTTGCCCTGGAAGCAGAAGCATGCTGCTGGGGAACACAGCACCTCACACATGGCCCTGCTGGGCTCTGATGCATACGAATGTAAAGTTTAAAAAGTGGAATTTGTTTCTCATTAAAGGAAGGATTAAACACTGTATCTGAGGCAATCGATACCACTGCTAATGCTTAAGGTAAGATTTCCTGTTCCAGCCAACCCTCCTTTGGTTTGCCTTGAGACCACCATCTTCCTCAGCAATAGATAATCCTCTGGAGGTGACTTCTGTCTCCCCCATTCCTCATCACTGGTGCAGTGCTTGCCATGCCCCTGCCGACCAGCTGCCCAGCCCTGCAGGATGCTCACATCCCACTGGCATCCCTAGGCCATACCTGCTTATCACTGGAACAACAAAAAATCCTCCTTAGAAGCTCTGCAGCTGTAAGTACTACTGCAGAACTCAGCCCCACTGGCCTGGCTTCAGCATTCTCCTCTTCCGCAGGCAGTGCTGAACCTAAGCACTGCGTTTACATCTGCGAGGTGCAGCTAACCCTGGTACTATTTTTAATTTACAGTAATCCATAACAGTAGTAATTAGTCCCCGTTAAGAAAAAGATCAGCATGCTCACGCTTCACAGGAACAGATTTTATTTCTTCTCTCGCGCTGAAGTATTTTTATTAGCCAGATGGATCATGAAGTTATTACAAAAACTGGGATGTAAACTCTTTAAAGCACCCAACTATGAACGCTTCCTTCTAAAGCAATTAATGCTGATTTATAAACATTCAGGATTAGAGAAAAACACTTAATTCTCCCCTAATCCCTCAGCCAGCACTGGTCTGCATTCAACATACAGGAACACAGATTAACTGGATTGAGCTTAATAGCATTTGGAGGACGGTGCCGGTCAGCCACGCGCAGCCCCACGATACACAAAATCTTCTGCCACAAATTCACTGTAACCTGTGGGATTAAGACAAATCCAAGACTGCCATTTTCCTGTTCCATTTCCAGCTTCTGCTGTAAACTTAGATATATCAAGATTAAAGATACTGAATCTTTGAAGAGGACCAAAGCAAACACCTTAAACTATGAAACTACACTACAGTGGGACTGGGTGCTAAAACTAGCACTTACTATATACTTTACCTATGTATTACACTTCCCTATGCTATGTATTATATCTGTTGAGTCTTGTAAGAGCTGGGTTTTTTCACAGCCCTGCCAATGATTCGCTGCTGATGCCCTTCTGCTCCTGACAGCTAGGTAACAGCTTTAAAAATCATCTGTTTGCTGTGCAAACAAAGGCCTTACTTGCTTCAGTACTGATTTATTTTTTATTTATATATATTTTGTTTTCAGATTAAAGCTGCTACTGAGAGGAACCAAATTTCTGTCTAAAACTTACTTTTGGACAAACCACATGAGAACTGCATCCTATTGCATTACATTTGAGAGATTATTACAAGAACAAACATGGCTAAAACCAGTTGTGCACTCTGGCAAGGGGTAGGCTCATCAAATCTGCCAAGTCACTGCATGTTGCAGTCAGGTACGGAGAACAAAAAGAACAGGAGAAGAAAAGTCACACAACAACAGAGACCACACAGCACTCCTACCTGCTGGCCACTGCAGTTCATCTAAGTGCTGGCTGAGCACAGAGGCTTGGAAGGAAAAAACCTAAATCAAGTCCTGTCCTCTCCTGGAGCAGCTGTGCACTGGCATTATCAAGAGCTCCTGCTTCAGTGAGCACAATCATCAGTTCGAGGGTCTCGGGTGCATTATAGCATGACCTTAGCTCACAGAACTAACTCAAGGTCTTCTGCTCCATTCCCTTGGGTGAGCTAGTATTCCTCAGGATTACTTTTCACAGCATCTTCCCCCCAGTAATCAGATCTCACACTTATACTGCACTTAACTCTCAAAACCATCCTGATACTTTATGAACTTAACAAGATAAAGGGTCATTTCTCTTTCAGGGTCACTTCACCCAGTGCTGAGGTGCAGGCAGCTCATGGACAAAATGCTGCTGCAGTTCAGTGCCTCACTATAAGTTTTACAACAGCAGGAAAATACCCTGCTACTCATCAGAAACATGCTCAAAACTGGCTTTTGTTCAGCGCTCCGTACGTCTCATACTGGAAAAGAAAGTATAGCTTTCAATCTGCCAGACCTCAAATACTATACAGACCTCTCAAACAATGTATGTTGCGCCAGAAGTAAAACCTCTTACTTATTTCCATGGAAACTACAACAGATACAGAGAGCACAATAACCCCATTTGATAGAACAAATTCTCAGCTACCAAACACTGTTTTTCAATGCAATTGCTACCATTATTTCTGCATAAGGGAGTTCAATTTCACACCTTTGCTCCATCTGTACTTCCACATCAGCTGCCGTTCTGTCAGACTGCCCCTCTGCTGCCATCTGTCACACGGCAGCGACATACAACGGGATACTGGAGGTAAGGTTTAACCTCTGCTGCCATCCACCAACATCCACCTCTGATGTCCAAGGCCAACATCATAAGACAGGAGGCACTACTTCTGGAGCAGCCCTGGTGTTGTGCATGCACTACCATCACAGCTGTGTGCTGCTATCTGCTTAATAGCGGTGAAACTGCCCTTGAGCAAAGTTTATCACCACGGGCTCTCTGAAGGCTACTGAATACCCCCCACCCACATCAGGGTGGCTGCTCTGTTTGTTTTGGAGCAGCACAGTAAAGTGCCATAGCTATCAGTGCAATACAACACGTTCTGCACTGCTCCCAGCTGACCTACAGTCAATGGCAGCCAACCAACTCCTGGACACGTGCAGGAAGCTCCCAGTTTCTCAGTGTACATCTCCCTCAGAAAACTGTCCACGTGCGACTAGTTACCTTTACCACGCGTATGTTAGACCTCTGACTGAATGAACAGAGCTGCATTCAAAATAATGCTGTATCATTTATAAGCTGCGAACAGCAATTTCCAACATGCATTCCAAGGACTGAAAGAAGAGCACTTCTCTCCTTGTGAGGTTAGTGCTAGTGACATGACAATGCCAGTAACACACACACGGTGAGGAGACTGCTCCGTTGCAGGGAGCTCAGTTGGGCAGAAGTGCTAGAACTAGATATTCAGTCCAGTGACCTCGGGGCCTGTTCAGAGGCTTAAAGCACTGCAGAGTACTCAGCAAAAGGAGTCCGTCCTCCTCTGTCATTTTGGGACTGGATGTCAAAGCTGTGCTTCTTTACCACAGTAAGTTTCTTTCTGGGAGACAGAATAAAGGTCTTTACAGGTCAGACTGGAGGTAAATAAACTTCTGTATATGCTGTGACATGGAGCCTCTAGGTAAATACCCCAAGGAACCTTGCCTAAACCAAGGGATTTAGATTGCTCTGTGTGGTAGAAATGCAGCAGTTTCAGGACTTCAAAAGCCAATATGCCTGGGAGACCAAACTTATACTTGTTTTAAAATGACTGTGCAAGCCACATTACACACAGCGTATGCTGGGACTTAATGAAAAAGAATTCCACGTTACTTTCTTACCCATGAGAATGAGGAGTAAGACAAAGCATTATAGAAAAGTGTAGGGTGGAGATCCTTGCATTATTTGCCTAAGTACCTACCCTGACAAATTTTCAGGCTCTATTTTAGGAGATTAATCTCCTTGTGCAAACGATGGAGACAGCGCAGAACCAGGACAGCAGGAATACCCAACCACAGGCTGGCCTCTGCAAAACACAGCAGGTTGATCTTGCGAATCCCCTTCTTTGCATTACGTTATGCAAGAACTGTGCTAAGTCCTGTCAGCTCTCCAAGGTCACGCTCACCACCAGGACTACCCTGCAGCTTTGCCCTCCCTGGTAAGGCAGAACTTCTCCATGCAGAACATTTTTGCCATCCTTCTCTGGCATTATAGGTAATCTTGTTAGCTATTTCAACAATCCTCTATACAGAGCACACTGATGTAGACACTGACTTCAAAAGCTCAACCTGCACAGGTGGAAAGAGCAGATGCATCAGTAGTTTGTTCTCTTCAACCTAGAAAGGCCAGCTCATCGCTCAGGCCTTCGCACTCAGACTCAGCCCAGGGCCCTGCCATGAAGCCCTTCCAGACTGGTGTCTACCACAGCCAACAGGACATAAAATGTACTGAACGGGAGGGTTAGGTCCCATGCAAATTCAGTGCCCCCCATCTTCAGGTGAGTGACTTCTTCTAATCAGTAATGAAGACGACACTAACAAGCCCTGAATGTACTGAGCATTTATGAAATGCAAACTTGCAGATTTTGCTTAAACAGCAAGGAAATTCACTGTACAATTCCATAACATAATGACAACAGAAAGCATTACCCAGGCACAGATCCCTGCAGTAAATCACTGTCTCAGCCACTGGCTAGCCCATGGACAGAACAGGATGATATAGGGGTCAGGGTAGCAACATGGGGCCACAAAAAAAGGCAGAAAGTGCAGTACCTCACCACACACCTGGACCAGCATCATGGTGCAGCTGCTGCCAGCCTCTGGAGCTGTAGGTGGGCACCTCAGACTGGTCCTGAGCTCGGTGACGGACACGTGCTGCAAAGCACCTGTTTATGTTCTACGGAAAGGTGCCAGGAGAAATCAATCAGAGTAGTAACAGCACCTTCTAAAATGAAAATCTGGAAAGTGTCGGAGAGATGCATGCAAATCGCGTATTTTCAACCAGTGTTTCTGCAACAGTTTTTTATTAATCATCGATCACTGGTTTAAATCTTGCCTGCCTCTGCCATACACAGAAACAGACCACTGCATGGTCACTCACGCTAAATACACTGTGCCCCACAGCTGCAGTTTACCTTACTCTTTAAATAACACTATTTCTCCCAGTGCTTAATATGACGAGGGCAATGCTGTTATTTATTCAAAAGGGGAATGGAAAGGTTAAAGGCAAACGCTATATAAGCAGTTACTTACAGACCACAATGGTGTGCTTTCTGCAGAAATGGAGAAGATGATATCGTCTCTTCCCTCGAGAGATTTCATTTTGACTGAAGCCAAAATGACACAGAACAGTCATAAATGGTACATAGAGAGAAGGAGCACACTTTGAGCTGCCCTTATTTCTACACGGTGAAGCACAGTGATCACACATAGATTCGAGGTGCTCCTATCTTCTATGTCTGTGCATAAGCTTTGAGAGTTTAATGCTGTATGCATTTTACAGGGAAGGCTCTATACAGTCCTGTACCACCAACACCAATAGGCGGTGCTTGAGGTGAAACAGATCAAGCAAAATCTAGCTCCTCGTTTTAAAAGCTATTTTGAATTCCAGGAGTTAATGACTTAAAGTCTGTCCATCACGTCAGACAGAAAGGCAGTACAGGCAGGGCCAGGAGCAAAGTAACCTCTGCACTTTTCCTTCTTCGCTTCTTAAAGATACACATATGGAATAAAATAGCCAATTCAATAATGAATGGCTTAAGATGAGGATTTTCTCAGGTGTGTTTTGAAGTTAGGTGCCACAATCTCACGTTTTGTGGTTGAAGCAGTGGGGACACAATGTGGAACCACTTGCACTTGCAGAGTTATTCTTCTGAGCTTTACAGACAAGCAGGTGGGCATTCAGATGCAACAGCTACCAGCTGCACCAAATGGGGACAACTGAAGTATTTTCACAGCACAAATGTCTCTTCTGGTTTTGTTTTCAACTGAGGATAATTTTTGGCTTTATTAAATGCCAAATAAGCAACTTCGCAGTTTCTGCTGTGTAGTCTTGTTGAGGTACAGAACTTTTATCAAGATGTGTGTGCTTTTGGATATGTTCAAGCCTGCCCTATGGTAAAAAAAACCACCGTAGTGCTAATGCAATTGCATTGGTAATGAAAGGCACAGAAAGAGGCAAATGCCATGAGTAATAACCCCAGAACTGTCCAAAGGCAGCACAGGACATTTACAGAAGATACAGTTGGGATCTGAGCACTTCCTTCTCAACAGCTTTGTATGACCCCCACAAACCAAGGTAATTCTGCAAATGCAGAAGGGGAAGAATATGCTCTCCCCTGAGCACTGCTGCAGCACCAAAGCACTGCCACTTGTTGCAGTATCTGGAAGAGAACTGCTGGTTCATCAACCTCTTTCCTTTTGTTGGTACAAAACTTCCACTTCCAAAATAACCCAAGTAGCTTAAAAAACTGGGCAAATCTTGTGTGTCATCTCTCAACACGGGGATTCAGAAGGTGACATGGGGCCACCAGGCTTTGCTGTCCAAAAGATGAACGGGATTAGCACAAGGAACAAAAAATCAGTGCTCTGGTGGAGCCTCATATGCATCACTGCATCGGATGACAGACGACTAGGTGCTCCCCATGTCCTTCAAGGCACACAAGTGAGTATCACAAGAGATCCGGGAGCTTTTCTAACCCACAGCACCAGCCATGCAGTGCTTGGTGGCCTGAGGTGAGGGTAAAATCCACTTTTTGCTACCCTGCCCCAGCCCGGCATGCCACCCAGCTTTTTACACCCACCACACCTTTGGAAGTGGGTGTATGGAGTGTAACTACCAGGAAAGAATAGATGCTTCGCTTCTACCAGGCACCCCGGCGCACACCACACACAGGACAGACACTGCTCCCTGACCCAGGGCATGCTCACAGCATGATGGCTGGTGAAATATCCCATTCATGGTCCAAAATGACAGCACTGAGTTAAAGGCCACAGAACCAGTCCTTTACTCATCCCCCTCTTCCCTGCCATTCGTGTTCACAGTTACTATTTAAACCCCAGATACATCTGCCCCCAAACCAAATGATTTCCTGGTGTGCACATGATTTAGTCAGAAGACAAGCAAGCAAGCATGCAACCAAGCAAGCCCCACCAGATTCACTGACAACAGCCGTGTCCCTCTCACTATTTCAGGTGACCAAACCTTAAATGAAGTTTGAGAGAACACAAAAGCCAAACTTAGGCACCCACCTCTGCCTCAGGCTCAGTGTTCATTTACTGTAGGACATCTAACAGCTCTCCTGGGCTTGATCAGGAAAAATAATTACTTAGACCCTGAACCTACAAACTCTATTCCATGCAAATTTTGCACACAGAGCTATGCAGGGCGATTAAAAAAGGCAGATTCCATCAAACTTCCTGAAAGCTGGATTTGTTTCACAGCTTATCTGTCTTCATAAAATCCACTGATGGCTGAGACAATGGGTAACACTTTGAGATCAGTGCTTTAGCAAAAACATGTTTAAAACCTCATCCCTCCACTGATTTTGATTTGATCTTATTCTCATGTTGACCCTCCACGTCCCTGCAGCACAGTGCCCAGCCTCCTCTAGGCCTCCTCTCCACTGGAAGCATCCCTGCTTTTAATGTTTGTGCCACCAGGGGATAGACCCACATGTAAAAGCAGATCAAGGTGCTGCCCCTGAGGCCCATTGCTGAGGCACTGTAGTGGATATATGTGAGTATGGAAACTGAGTGTGTTTTTTGTTTTTAGGAGTGTTTCATGAAGCGTTGGTCCAGCAGCTGGAACAGCTCAATGACCAGGCTGCTCTGAAGGGGATATTCCATTAAGATGCGTGACAAATTGAGCATTCCCATTGACATAAGAGAGGCGTTTCTTATGCTATAGGAAAAAAGAGTATATTATCTCTTTGTCTGTAAAGTGGGGTGACTGAAAAGAGGATTACGTGATTCCAACATGGACCCTCCTTTGCCTCCCTCCTTTCATTACAGGCTATGTGTAGTTCTGAGCAGCATTCCCAGTGCTCAGCTTCACAGCACCTGCAGACCAGCAGGGATGTTTTGCACCCAATTACACTGCAGCCATGGGCCCACACTGACCAGCTGCACAGGGCTCAGGTTCACACACTGCTTTGCTATTTGCACACTGCAAAGGACGTTAATGACAAAATGTTCAGGCTCTTTCTGATCCTGGCCAGCAATGCAACCTAGTTTCTGATATCACCATCAGTGTAAAATCATTGCATCTATTCACAGTCTGCACTCTGGACCTAAAAAAGAGACAAGAATCTTACGTAAAACTTAATTCTCACTTAGCACCACCACAACTGTAAAGTCGCAGTTATTCAGCATTCCATCACATTCATTTGCAGCAGAACAGTTTTTAGCCTTTGGGGCTTTGTATGGCATCCCTGGACATTTTAACCTACCCAGCCTCTTCTGGCTCACCAACTTAGGAACAGCTGGACCCAGCTGGCAACTCTGCCTTCCGGGTGTAGGACAGCACAGCCATGTTGCTGCCCAAGACAAACAGTGGGAAATATAAGCCTAAATCTGCACTGGCACAATGGGAAAAAGAAATATTGTCTGCGTTGTCTATGTAGCAGATAGAGTCCCATTTTATCTGAGTCCCTTTTAACCTGCAAGCTCTCCCTTACCATCCTGCACCACCAGTTTGTATCTGCAGAAACTTACAAAGCTCAAGAACTATGAAGAGTGAAACCATACTAAGGAGATGGAAGGGAAATGGGAATTCTGAACACAGAGTTCTCATCCGAACCTTGAGCAAATCATTTCACGTCATAGCAACTTCATTTCCCAAACCACAAAGCAGGACAGCAAATAGCTTTGTTTTTGACTTTATTTGAACAGCTGTTGTTAAGTCTCTGAATAAGTGTCAGAGATGGAAAACTCGATGAGTTACATATATAAAGAGATATATATATGCATACATAAAATATCTGAGTATCTCATCATGCTGTGTCTCGGACATGGCAAAGAAGCAATAGTCAAATCAACATTCAATTCATGACACTAGCTTTGAAGCATAATACCACGTGTTCCTCCTTTCTTCCACAGGAAAAATTACAGCCCACAGCATGAGAAGTGGCACACCTAGGAAAGGGAGCCAGGGTCTCATTTAACCAGCAATGACCAGTTCAGCCTTATTGATGACCACTGACAGCAGCACCTTCCATTTTAGGGCCTAGAGGAAGAGGAGGAAACAAGTATCTTACAAAAGCAGAAGATAGCAGATACTATGCAGTCGTAAATGACCTGTGGGAGTGTAGGCCCTAATAAGCCTGCAAAACATTGCATAAATGTCTCCAGCTAAATTTGTTAGCTCTGGATGGAGCACATTTTCTAAATGCTTAATTTTGAAATTATCTCCCAGTAGACTTTCTCCAGCTTTTCTTAAACTATTAAAGGCAGGCAGCCCCAGCCCGCACAGGAACTCCCAGCGAGGAAATATTTTGTTAATTCAATTGCATAATGATGATGGATTTTGAAAGGGATAACATATGGAGACTGCTGAGGGACAGAAAGTAAGAAGCGAGGGGCATGTCTTAACCGGGATTCTCAGGGTGCCAGAAGGCCAGGCCGGCAGTGTGCCACAGCAGCCATGCCAGCCAGGACAGTGCACGAGGGTTGCTCTTGCTCAGGTGCTCATGAACGTGTCTGCCAGGCCGGTGGGTGAGCACACTCCATCAGGCTGCTTGCACCATGGGCACGCTCAGCTGCTTACACCACAGCCAGTCTGGCTCACACCACTACATGGCTTTGACACAACTGGTTTGGGCAGGCTGGGAACATTGGAACCACTAATAGAAATCAACATACTGAAACTCAACAATAAAAATCAAAGCAACACTTCAGTACTGTTTTATAATGCAGATGCAAAACAGATGATACTACTTAAAATACTTTGTAGAAGTATGACAATTAAGGATCCGCTTGGAGGCAGAGCCCTGACAACCGCCTGCTCACCTTAGAATGTACAGCTGTGGATGTCCAGAGATTGCTTTAAACTAAATGAGCAATGGAAGTAATTAGAAAGGAAATTAATTCCAAGCAACCAGAGTCTCAACAGCAGAAAGCAAATGAAGAAATCATAATTACAGGCAATGGGGCAAAAGGACAGCCTATTATAATTTTCTTGATAAAAGAAACACAAATAGTAAAAAAAGTCCCACAGTCACCATGGGGCAAAGATGCCCTGAAGAGCTGATCATTATAGCCCCATTATATCCTTTTGGGATGCAGAAGCCTCACTTTTCACTCTCCATGAAAGGAGGAAGATGGTTCCTGAGGCAATGGCAGTACCCCGCTCCTGCTCTGCAGAACTCAGCACACACAGCAGCTGCATGTTCCTGCCGTGAATTTATCTCCTGCAATAACATTCAAGGAGTGAAAACTAAAGAGCATGTGAACTACACTGTGATGTCACCTGCCTGGTTTGACAAAATGGGATCTGATATTTTAGGTGGACAGACCTCTTCATTTACATACTCTGTGACAGAATGAAAGAACTGGTGCAGTAATTCATGTGCTATATTTCTCTGTGCTAAGAAAGGAGAGAAAAAGTGCTTGAAACTTCCTTAGTAACCTGAGCAGCATTCATTTTGCAGTCCTAAAGGGAAAGTCCATAAAGGCTGTTGAAACCTGACTTACCTGTAGCTACAGATTTTGAGAGGGTACTCTGGGGCAAATAATCACAGTATTTCTACAGTATATAATTATAATATCTTCCCCCTGTTCCCTCACTCTTCCTCCAGAAGCTCCATCAGCTACAAAGACTGCTGCACCATGCAGGTGTTGGGTGTTCGTTCCCTCGGGCTTTCCTCCTGCTGTCTGGCTCTGTATAAACACCCTGAAGGCAAGCGCTGGCTTCAGTTTTAGCCCAGTTGTCAGCCTGCTGTCCCTATGCCAGGGCAGCTGTGCGCCTCAGAGCTGAGTGGCACAGGAAGGAAATATCCAGCAACCCCACACAACCCTTCCAAGTTCATGGAGATGGCTCCATCCCAAGCAGCAGACAAGCATCTGTGCAGCTGCTGGGCACTGCAAACCACAAAGGCTTGATCAGATGGAAGCCCTTATGGATGGACATGTGTACCCAACCAACACACTTTTTGTCCTGCTCGATCACTGATGAACTGGGCAGAGGAAGCACTCTCCAGAAGCACACACAAACCCAATCTATAGATGGTTTGCTGGGGAAGAGTTTGGTCCTACTAACAGCCGGGTCTCTGGTCCCAGAAGCGTCTGGTACATGTTTTAAAGCCTTGAGACAGTGACAAGCTTCTGAAGCACAACATAGTTGAAATCCAGGCAGGCAGCTGCTGCCAGGGCAGACATGGGAATGGCCCCACAGACTGAATCCACCTGCACGTGCATGCAGAGTAACCCACTCCCCTCTCTTGAGTGACAGACTCAAGCTTGGGGACTGCCCTCCCCCCTCTTCCCAGGATGCTGTCCCAGGCAGGGCTGCTTGCAAAGAGCAGTTTTCATTTAGTGAATTTTTCATCTCACATTCCCTCAGCCCTCTATCGCTCACCTCTCCTTACACAAGCACAAAGTGCTATCTATCTCTTTCCACCACACACTTCCATTAGAGACAGAAGCCGTAAGCATGGGCAGATCCTACACGCAGTCTGACACAGGAGCAGAGCCACAAGTACATGCCCACCACATCACCACAATAAGCCCAAGGCCTGCGAAGCCGCTGATATGTATGGGTCATGTACACAAGAAGACGTAGTAGAAGGACAAGGAGCGACACTGTGCTCTGCTCAAGGTTACCAGGAAAATTGTAAACCCATGGCTTAATTCTGCTGCAGTGATTTCTGCCTCCGGAACCATTAGTGCATACTGCCTTGCCTTGTGACTAAACTCAGTAAAGCTCAAACCTCTGTGTGTGTGACAAGTCAGATTTTCACCTTGTCAGTCCTGCCAAAAGGCCTTCACAGCTGGTCTGTGTGTCACAGGCAGCTGTGGTGGAGCTGAAAGCAGAGGAACCTGTCCAGACAGTTGTTTGGGAAGCCCTGTCCCCTACAATCCGGACATGCAGCACCCATTGGTCTAGACTTGTGGTTTCTTCGCATGAGATCGGCGTTCATGCCAACAAAGTGCCAGACAGCCCTGAGAGCTTGAACAGAGGTTAGGATCTATGATCAGGTTGCATTTTAGAAGCACATTTTAAAAGGATCTGTTAACTCCCAGCCTGGACAAGGTGGAGAGCTTTTCCTTATGAATTAGATAAGCTCTCTGATGCAGCAAACACCGAACATCCTGATGCTCAGCTAAATGTGTGTGGAAGAGGTAGGAGAAAAAACACACACACAGAGACACCTCATTCTCCAATCTGATGTGAGTTGACAAAGATTATTTAGAAGCCAAGGGCCAGTCTTTCAAAAGAACTTCCACCAGAATCTTAACACGTGGTTAGATCTTCAGACAGCTCTGCTCTGATTCAGGTACATAAATGAGGCGGACAGATTAAAACAAAACAAAGCTAAATTCATACTGAGACAACAGCAGCTGTCCATGTCCACAAGCAGCTGAGCATGACAGCTGAGAGGGAAAGAGGGGCCGCTGGGGAATGCTCGGACTGCAGCATGTTTGTCAGAGCTGCCCAGCTCCATTGCTTGCACTTGCACAGTTCCAGTGACACTGTGGGAAGACATTCCCCTCCTGCTGTGAGGTGCTGGTGCCAGGGGCTTTGCAGAATCTGCTATGGGAGCGCAGCTGGAAGAAGGCACCATGGGCAAAGCACCAGAAAATATGGTATCGAGGAGCAATACTCAGAGGTGTCCAGTCAGCCTCAGAAGTAACCCATTTTGGTGTAAAGGATGAAGAGCCTCATGAGATTTGGCAACTCAAACATTACGCTGCTGCAAACAAACATCCCAGCTTCCGCAGATGTCCACAATGGGCTGTCAAACAGCTGTGGGTGAACACAAGGAAGCTGCCCATAAAAATATACTTAATTCAGACAAAAAAAACAGGAGTGAAAGAACTTGGCCGATCTTCAGAGGGTAAAGCTACAGACACCATTTATTGAATTTCCCAGTATTCAGCCTTTCAGATTGGTAGAGTTAAAGGGCCCTACAATGGCATGCTGGAACCAGCCAAGCTCAGCCCAGCTGCTGCTGTTCACAGCTACAGCAGCACCTCTGAGCAGCAAGCTCCCAGGGAGACACAGCTTCCCCAGCACAGCGCGGGCATTTGAGCAGTGCCAAATTGCTGTACAACACCAGTTAAGGAAAAAATTACACTTAAATATTTCATTTGAAACTAAAATTTCATTTAGAATTATTGTCAAGGATGGTGGTGTTGTGAAAGCTGTAAAAGCACAAGATAGAGAGAAAACCTCCTTTAGTGTGCACCAACATACCCTACTGTCCCATGGAGCGTAGCCACAGGCTGCTAGATGTGCACCACTGCTTCTGAAGATCTGGGAGTTCTCCATGGCTTCATTTCTAATCTGTACCAGGACACCAGCAACGCTTTTGAACTCATCTGTCAACTCTCCTGTTTTGGCTCTTGCCAACTTTTTGTGGCTGGTGGTACCTTGAGGACACACAGAGCTGTTTATCAAGTCCCAGCAAGGCATTTGATACTGTCTCCCATGACATCCTTATAACAAAGCTGAGGAAGTGTGGGATAGACGAGTGGACGGTGAAGTGGGTTGAGAACTGGCTGACTGGCAGAGCACAGAGGGTTGTCGTTGGTGGTGCAGAGTCTGGTTGGAGGTTACAACCAGCCATGTCCCCCAGGGGTCCGTGCTGGGTCCAGTCTTGTTCAACATCTTCATCAATGATCTGATGAGGGGACAGTGGCCATCCTCAGCAAGTTTGCTGATGATACGAAGTTGGGAGGATTGGCTGACACGCCTGAAGGCTGTGCTGCCATTCAGCAAGACCTGGACAGGGTGGAGAGCTGGGCAGTCAGAAACTGGATGGAATTTAACAAAAGCAAGTGTAGAGTCTTGCACCTAGGGAGGAATAATTGCATGCACCAGTACAGGCTGAGGGATGAGCTGCTGGAAAGGAGCTCTGTAGAGAGGGACCTGGGTGTCCTGGTGGACGACAGGTTGACCATGAGCCACCAGTGTGCCCTTGTGGCCAAGAGGGCCAATGGCATTCTGGGATGCATTAAAAAGAGCGTGGCCAGAAGGTCAAGGGAGGTGATTCTCCCCCTCTACTCTGCCCTGGTGAGGCCTCATCTGGAGTACTGTGTCCAGTTCTAGGCTCCCCAGTATAAAAAAGACAGGGATCTCTTGGAAAGAGTCCAGCGCAGGGCCACAAAGATGGGGAAGGGCCTGGAGGATCTCCCCTATGAAGAAAGGCTGAGTGAACTGGGTCTGTTTAGCCTTGAGAAAAGAAGACTGAGAGGGGACCTGATCAGGTTTATAAATATATCTGAGGTGTGGTGGGCAAAGTGTTGAGGCCAGACTCTTTTCAGCAGTGTGTGGAGACAGGACAAGGGGGGACGGACAGAAACTGCAGCACAGGAGGTTCTGCACGAATGTGCACAAGAACTTCTTTATGGTGAGGGTGAGGAGCACTGGCACAGGCTGCACAGGGGGGTGGTGGGGTCTCCTTCTCTGGAGATATTCAAGACCCTCCTGGACACCTACCTGTGCGACCTGGTGCAGGGAACTGCTTTGGCAGGGGGTTGGACTCAATGATCTCTTGAGGTCCCTTCCAACACCTATGATTCTATTCCTTGTGCACGATGCTGAGTAGGATACTGAAGGACTGGTTTTCATGATCCAGCTGTCCTTTCCAATTCCATATCCCTATGAGCTAACCTGTCAGACGTAATTCTTCCTGCCTTTTGTATGAATGAAGTCAGTACTAACCAACAAACGATCAGCTACATTGCAGACAACAAATTTGGAATAGGCACAATTACATGGAGAATTAGTTTCTGCATACATTCAACTCAACAGGGCAGCCCACTACTCTGCCTCTTGACAGATGGATTTTACAAAACAACTTTCTGAGCTGCTCCAATCACATTTCCTTATCAAGCAACAGCTCTGTTTGCTTCTGCAAAGCCTGCTCCATATAGAGTCCTAAAAACAAGAGTTAGGACCAGCAAATCTGTCACCTGGGAGGTTAGCTTAGATTGTTTTTAACAGTTTGTGGTACTCATAACTGGTTTTAAACTTGCAAGGGAAAACGATACAAAGAATGAGATCTGTACTTCTGAGCTCACATCAAAGAGCAGCTTTAAAGAATGAATAAAAAGGCTGTCAGAATAGGAAGGCTTTACCCAGGAGCCTAACAAAACAGGCTTCAAACAAGCAAGAAAGAAGTGGCCCTAAACAAGTTAACCAGATAGGGGAAGTGTTAGCTGAAAAGTAAATATTTAGCAGGGCCCGTTTCTACTAAAAGAAAGACAAAAAGCAGTCAAAAAAAAAAAAAAACTGATCACAGGAGACGTTTTTGCTGTAGAAAGGACAATCGCAGGATTTGGAAGTAGTTAAAGTTCTTTTCTGCACTGTTGACTGCATTAAACTCATCAGCCTGAGATTGGCTCTCCATCACACTGCACAGCGTACAGACTATTCACTCTGTGACACAAATTTCTCCTGCAAGGCTTCTTTAAACTTCCCTTTGTACCCCAGCTGTTTAACTGCTATCACAAACCTTCAAGATTTAACCCTGGGAGACAAAGAAGCAGTCTCCTGATACAAAGATTAATGCCATTCCACAAAGAAGTGCAGACACATGAATTCTCCCCAGGGCTTTCATTCTGCCAGAGCCTTTGCCCCAGCAGCCTGCAAGGCAGGTACCCACGCACCCTGCCTGGGAGCAGAGCTGCCTGCTTGCTGCCCTCTACACCAACAGAGCACTCAGCAGCAGCAGTTTGGAGACCTCCTCCTCCTCCTCCATGCTGAGCTACATCAGAACAGATGGTGTTCGGTGCTTCTATCTGGAGCAGTGCTTAGCAAACCCAGAAATACTTTCTCTAACTTGTCTCTGACATTTCCTATCTCAGCCTCATGGAAGCATGAAGCAATCACTGTGCACGGTGAGCAAGGACCGTGCTTGAAGGAAGCCCATCAGACACAAAAAGCTTCTGGTTGAGCCCACTCCTTGGGACAACCAACATGCCCCAGATCCCCCAGCCCCTTGGGACAGCTTGATTTGTGTTTGAAAGCTGTACCACAACTATTTGGTATCGTACCTTTCCCCTTGGGTATTTCTGCAGGGAAGGGAGAGTGTGAGCAGCTCCCCAAACCCTGAACTATCTTGTGAATACAGCTTTTAAGACAGATGATCCCGATTCAGAAGAGCCATGTATGCTTGCATTCCTTTTCAGCTTAAGACAGTCAAAAGTGCTAGTGGGTGGTGCACTTCTGGAGCTTGCTGAGTTGGGTTTTGTGGAGGCAGACAGCCGATGGGACAACAGACCACACAGATTCATGGACAGGAGGTCTATTAATGGATTAGGAAGGGATGTACTTTGCTCATACTCCCTTTCAGCATCTGCAGATGTTGGGAATACCAAGTGAGAGACCTCAGAAAGGTGCCATGATACCATTAGGAAAGGAGCGTGATCACTATGACAGCTTGCACAGCTGAGCAGACAAACCAGGGACCACTCACATTCTGAGCTCTGCTGCTGCACTGGCATTAGACAAAATCCATAGCCCAAAGCACTGTAAGTCACTACAGAGAAGAGCTAATCAGCCTTCTTCATTGTGTCTGAGCCTCTTGCACTCCCACCAAAAAGCAGTGCTTGTCTCAGCAGCAGGTCAAAGCACACAGAGGATGGTCACACAAGTATATTCACACACAGCACAGGGGTGGGGTGGGGAACAAACTGCCCCACACAAGCATTTTTAAGCCTAACTTGATGTGTTGCATGCATGATTACTGCAGAAATCAACATGGGTAATTATGGCCATCTGTACCCATTACTGCCATTTGTATGTGTACTCATGGTAACTGCACGTTAGTTAGGAATGATATTGCACAAACATATTAAATAGCTAATTAAAAAAAAACACAAACCTTCACTGCTTGAGAGGAGCCCATCACCAACTAATTACCAGAACACATTTTCTCCATCTGTTAGACAGTTGTCCCCTCTCCAAGGTGACCAGGGAAGATGTGCCTGGCCAGCAGCCCCAAGGCTCTGCTGCAGCTGGGAGCTTCTCGTGCTCAGGCCTTCCTTTGTGCAGCAGTGCTTCCAACCATGGCTGCTTTTAAAAGCATGGCACTTCCACAGAACAGAGGAGTGGTTTTGGATTACTACAGCTGACCTCTGGATTACCACCCAACACCTCCACACCACTCATCTGCAGGCACAAATGAGGCTAACTGCCTCACAGGACAGCAGAGTGAGCATCCCAAAAGGTGCCCCACCACACCACTTTCTCTTCCGTCTCTTTTCTACAAGCTACTAATGCAACAGCAGATTATAAATACACAGAAGATGGCTGTGCCCCAGTGCTTCACTGACATATGGTTCTGTCTTCAGTCAGAAGCTGTGGATTTAAATTTAGGGATGGAGCAGGAGGTTGGGTTTCAAAATTCCAAAATAAATCCTCACAGAGGAGGCCATGAGACCAGAATTTCCTCCCTCTGGTCTAGCCTTAAAGCAGATGGGAGCACTGAGTCCGTGCTGTTAAGCAGACCGCAGTGCTTGTGCAGCCCTACAATGCCATGCCCCGCTTCGCAGCTGCTTGGGAGCTCTGCAGCTACAGCCCTTGGAGCCAGGTACAAAATTGGTGGAAGGGCAAAATGTATAGCAAATCGCTAGAGCCATTTCTTACATGACAGCAAAGGCTGTCAATACTCTCCCTTGGGTTGAATCAGTGTTTTCCTTAGGTGTCCCATCCTCTTCAGGAGGAGTGTTGGTGTGAAGGAGCAATTAGCTAAAGGCAGAACAGCTTTGCCTGTTTTTCACTTGTGATGAAGAAAGGAACGTACAAATTTCAAATCATTGTGCGTAGTTGTGAAACTACAATCCACAAAAACATGCAAAATGCTTTCAACATTTGGCCTGTAAGTACTTTTGAAGCATAGCTACCTTACTGAATAGCTCAAGCAAACTCTCAGATTTTACCTGGGTATCCCAAAGACAGCTCTCCTTAAAGAAAGGAGAAAAGCTAAAAAAAAAAAAAAAGAAGAAGAAGAAAGTAATTTCTGTAGCTCCAGATGCTGGCACTGAGGCTCCAGCCAGCAGTGCTTTATCACACGTTACCTACAAAAATACTGTAACCTGGATCATCACTGTTTTTGACCAGCCATTTTGATGGGTCCACACTTGCTAAGAGGTCTTCTGACATTCCCTGACCAGCCCCTTGACTTCTTTAAACAGCTTTGAACACATCCTTTACACACAGACACACATTCCTTTCGCTCTCCTATGAGCACTGTTTACCAATGTGCAAAGCACGGGGTGCAGTACCTTCTAAAGGAAGGTACTGTACCAAGGAAAATGTGTTTAAAGAAACTGAATTCAAATGTGTTCTGAAGAAGGCTGTTTTCTCACACTGCTCTGACCGCGTTGGGGGAGGCTGCAGGAGCTCCTCCTGGCCCTGTTCTCCTCCATCATTTTCCCCTCTTCATGCTTTTGGCTTTACTGAACCAAAGGGAAAAAATAAAATAATCATCTAAATAAAGCTCTCCATCTTCTGTCCTTCAATTGTAAGAGAAGTGGCAAAGTCACTGAATTAAGTGCAAAGCAAGCAGTATTTTTATTTGGTTAATTAGAATTGCTCATCAAATGAAAACAAAGGAGTGATTTACCACAGAACTGGTACAGGTAGTTATTGCATAAGTACATTCCTGCATATTTGGCTACTTTAGGAGTATTTTTTAATTAACAGTTTCTCTTTGGCTAAAGCAAGCCATAGAAAACAAGGAAAGAGGCTTTTCACACAAGGACACTGCCGGATCCCTCCACTGCCAGCTATTTTTTTCTTCAGGGAGGATTTTAAATTAAAAGCAGATTGCCTTCATTAGCGTTTCCAGAAGCTGTATAACTGCCAAAGCTGACAGAAATGCAACTGCGATCTGCAAATTTGGCAAGTGGCATTTTCTGTCTACAAATGGCGGGTAGCATAAAGAAGGCTTTTGTGGCGGACAAAGTGCAAAGAGAACTCTTTCCCTAGGAGTGGGAAAACATCTCCAGAGTAGCAGCTTTGTATCCCAGGATCCCGCTCCGTCTTTATTTGCAAGAAAGCATGTTGCATTAAATTTGTGCTGAGAATGGTCAGACAGTAGAAAGGCTATGAACTGTCTTCTCCTGGTGACCGAACACAATACAGCAGCAAGCCCATAATACACACTTCAGCACTGATCTCTGACATGACACCATGCTCAACCTGTGCGTGACATGCTGCCAAGCTCTCAGCACCCATTCAGCATGGTCTCCTCTATTCTCATTACTTCACTCGAGCTGAAAAAGCTGATAATACCCTGACAGGAAAATTACAGTTCTGCCAACACAAAGCATGCACGCCAGCTTCGCGGCCTGCTCCGCAGCCCCAGCCACAAGAGAAAAGCCTGGTACTATTTTTACCCTCCTTCAAATTTCTGTGCAACAGCTGCAGGATCGACAGAGGCACGCATGTCCCAGCCAGCCCAGGCCCAGAGCAAGCAGCAATTCCAGCCCTGGTTTGCACACTGCTCCACACACACCATGGAAGTACCAGCTGCACGCCGGCACTTGGCTCTAACCTTGAGCCGAGCACTCGATGACTCCACAGCATTGGCTTTTATCCTCAGAAGAACTGAGGATATAAGAACAAGCAGGACCGAGCTCTTGTTCTGCAACCCAACCCCTCTTCTACCTCATGGTGAACAGACTCGTTATCCTTTGACCTAAGCACTTAGTGATGAGTTGACAATAATTAAACTGACAAGAGATAGAGGTTAAAGGAATTTATTGTTACTTGATTTGCTAAGGAAATTGTTTAGGTACCTGTAATCAATAAGTAATGATGAAGTAAAATTAAAAACAAGCTCCTTCCTTAAAAAATAAAAATAAAAAAAGAAAAGAAAAACCCAACAATAACAAAAAAAGGAGCCAAGGGGCTCATAAAAATCCATTCAGTGAGGCCCATGCGTCTTGTAAGGTTGAACAGCACAACATTTTAATAAACAAAAAAACAACAAAAAAAAAGACTTTGTACATAATGAGCAACAAAGGCAGAGTGTGGCCTTAAATTATACCACTCCTGTTTATCATTCACATACCACAGGACTGATAAAGATTTATGGTCCCATTGTGCTAAGTACTGTATAGTGAAATACCAGGTAACAGTGAGATGCAGTACTCCAAGAGTTTATAATTTAAAGACAAATTACAAAAACAAGATATTATCATTTAAAGGCATTTAATGCACAGACATGGGACTGGATATACAGAAAGACTGAGCAGCTTGCTTAAGGTCATCTCAGGTGTGTGCCAAAGCACAAAACTGAACTCACATCTCTGGAGTGCCAGCATAGATTTTGTCTTATATAGGAGATTTCACTAGATGCCATATTTCATAAGCTAACAAGTAAATTCAGAAAACGCAACCACTTCAAGGGAGAACTGGAAGGATTTCCTTTCACTCTTCCTTCTCTGAAGACCTTCTGGTGAAGCTTTACCAGTGCATAACCCCAATCTACCTGCATGGCACAAGTGCAGCACTTGCACCATTTTGCACAGCACTGGCTCTGTTTTCTTGGATCCAGACTGTTCAGTAGAGACCAGAGCATGCCTTCCCTCAGCAGTCCATTTCCCAGCCTTCCCTCCTGAATGCTCTACAGACCTGGCTTTCACCACATCTCCTTGTACATCAACATACTCTATCCAGCATCCCAGCCACCTCAGTGATCTCTGCTGGGCTTCCCTCAGGACAGCCACATCTTTCTTTGACGCATAGCCCAGAACTAGTCACTGTGCTCCAGATACTGGCCTTAGTGATGTGACATGCCCAAAGCAATCAGTGATAGCAGGATAACACAGGACACTGTGTTGCTGGATATAAACACATCAGCAGATATATTTAGGAACGCTAGTCCTAAACCCTGTCACATAGAGAATCTGTGACAAATACTTAATTTATGACTGTGACAGGAGAAAATACTTCAGTGCTACACAAACAGTAGTGGCAGTGCTACTTAGTAAGGCACAGCTCAAGCTCCCAGACAGCTGATCTGGGATACTGGGACAAACAATACTACAGTTAAACACAGTGGCTTTTTTTCCTGGTTTTCAATGGAAACTTGCCCAGTACCAGCAGGTATTTGATCTCTATTCTAACAAGGGTGAAATCACAGAGTATACTCCTGGCTAGCACCTGTCAAGATTCACTCATTAAAGTTCCACTTCAATTTGGCCCTACACAAGTGATGTCAACATTTGTTTTAGGTTTCCCCTGAATCAGCAACAGGCAGTGATCCTGACACGAAAGACATCTGCATGGCATGGACATGGTTACCTAAACAAGGAATTTTCCATCAAAACTCACTTGACACACAGCACAGCTATCCAAGATGCTCACCAGGCAAACAGCCCTCTAGGGCCATCCACAGCATGCTGCCCCTCTTTCCCATGCCCAATTCCAGCTCCCCATGCCTACCACATACCATCATCAAATTGAGCTCTAGCATGCAGAAGAATTTAAGCCGCCTTCCACATCCAAACTTTTCCTGCACCCGGGATCAGCGCACAGCAGAGACATCTCAGTCAGTGTTTGCTATTAACAAATCCAATGAAGCTTCGCAAGACACAGCAACTCCCAACAGTCACTGGCTTCACTGCAGAGCCCCCAAGGAGGGCAAAGGCAGGACCCAGGCAGCCATGGCACAGCCTGCAACCGCTGTCCTGTGGGAGCAGCTCCATGCTCAGGAGCGTTCCTCAGCGCAGCTTTCCCTGCTCCCCATGTAGGGACTCCACTACCCAATGCATTACAGAGATTCTTGCATGTGTTTATGTAACATCGTATCACCGATTTTGCTTATCTGAGCCTAACTGATGTATATGCTAGTGGCAGATGAAAGGGCAAAGGGCATCTGGAGCACTTCTCTGACCTCCACAGCACACCCTCTGCCCCTCAGCAGGATGGGGTGCAGCCCTAGGAGGCTGCAGTTCTATCAGCAAGACTCCTACACATGGGTTCCCAGCATTGTGCAGCCTTTCCCAAATTCACAGCAGATGGGATTGCAGGACAGCCAGGCCTCAGAGAGCCTCCCTGCAGAAACACCCCTCCTTCCTCCTTGACATCCGAGCCTCTGGGAGACCTCCCACAAATGAGAGGGGAGGGAGAGTTCTGTAAGGCGGGTTTGGTATTCTGTCATAAAGCCAAGCAGATGTTTGAGAAATATAAACTGTTATACAACTATTTTAAGCTCATGCAGCTGTGCACAGCCAAGGAACTGCATCGGGAGACACCGCTGCTCTCTTAAGGTGCTCTTGTACCTTGGGACCCAATCCACAGCTTAACAAACTAAACTAAACAAACTTCCCAAGTCATTCACGCTATCACATCCCATTTAAGAGTTTACAGCAGAGGAAACCACTGGAAAGAACTGGAGGGGCTTTTTCAGGTTCACACTGAAATCGTGCATCCAGATGGGGACCACCCCAGCCATCCTCACAACACACTGCACCACTCAGCTTGGCTGGGAGGCTGCAGAAAGAGATCAGATGTGGTGGTACAAAGCCCTGCCACTTGTGAGCCACCCTGTGCCGTGCTCAATCCTCACCCCGGGTTCACACCGTACAGCCAGCTTTCTGCAGACTTCACCGCAGCATCACGAGCAGAGGGCAGAAGAGACCGACTGAAGTAGATGCTTTCTGATCCATACTAAAAACGTATGGATCAATCTTAATTTCTGATGGCACTTAACATTTTTATTTATGAGCAAAAATTTACAGCCAATGGAATTTATGTAACACTCCTATTTAAGAAACATGCCAGTCTCCGCCGGTTGAGAGGTAAGAGACTTGGATAACGCTAGTGGAAACATGCCAACTAAATTACACAGCATGGTTTTACAGTCCCATAAAATACCAATCTTTTTGCAAGCCAAAACTGTTTGTCATAAAGAATTTCATTTTAGTCATATAAAAGATTGACTGTATGTATAAGTACTATCGCATTGCTCCAAAGAACCACAGTAAACCTTGTTTTCTTTTTTTAATACTTCAGAAGAATGCACAGCAATTTTAACAAGTGTTTTACTCATGTTGCTAGCAGAGGAGTTTGTAACAGCTGGGCACTTCTGTACTTTCAATTCATGCTGCACCACAGATGAAGAGGCACAAACAATCAAATTAGTTCTATTATCTCTGTATGGTCAACACAATTGTGATTAATGTATATTCTGGAACATGGAGCTATGGAATCGTGGATAACTTTTATAGCACAACCCACTTCTTTCAATCACATGGGGAAAAAATTGTTCCCATGTCTGAAAAATCCCGAGTGAAAGAGAAGCCCATTGATGGGCACACTGCTGACATAGCTCACAGCCCTGGCACATAGAAACGAACAGTTTAGGTACCCACAATCTGAAGCTTTGCTATTTTTTGCAAAACAATCTGGAGTGGAGGTTATCCGATTCCCTGGGAATCAAGTGTTACCTCAACACAGGTTTCACATGTCAGGTATATAACATTCTGAAGCATCCAAGGGCATAGGCAAGGCATCACAGGAAAGGGCATTCTGTCCTCCACATGCATAAAGTTAAGAAAAAAGAAAGGAAAAGAAAATCTTGGCTTCCATAGAATTTTGCATTTTACTTTTAACACAATGGCATCTAAGGCAACCTTCTGCAAAATATAAAGGCCAGTGGAATAATCTTAAATCTTCTGCTGCTTTCTGCAGCCTTTAGGGTCCCTCTTGTCTAGGTGTCACCCACCACAATGAGACAGGGCTACTCCCACAGCTGTCAGGAGGACACTAACAGTTCTTGCTGAACAGACTGGAAAGCATAAATGCAACTTCTTCCAGGAAGAGTTGAGGATGATGATTCTCAGCCCTGTATAGTTCCATGCTACCACACAAGCAGAGGTGCCTCTGCCCCCTGGGCTGCTATGAAACCACTCTTCCCCTCTTATCCTGGTGTCAGGCAGCAAGCACGTGAAGGAGAAGTGTTGAAAAATACAGGACAACTCTGTTTCCACCTAAATAAGTTAGGCCAAAGAGGTACCTGGTCAGGATTTTTAGAAAGACTTGGTCTACACAAGCAGTCTGGAAGGTATGTATGAAAGTCTCCCTTTGCTTTATTGTCACTCCACCAGAAGCAATGCTTTTGGCTCTTTTGAAAGAACATCCAGCTGAGGAGTCATCCTTGGATGGGAAAATCAGAAGTGACTGCCCCTTTGCTATGTGCCTGTGGGAGCATGGGAGGCCCTCCGCATCCATCAGGGTGGCAGCCGGCAGTGCAGGGAGCTGCAGAGGCACCTGCAGGACAGGGTGCTCCATGAAGGCAGTGTCAGGGGGGCTTTTGCCACTGCTTCTCTGAGCAGCAGCAACATGTGCACCTACTGTCTTGGAAGCTATGGGCAGGAAATCAATTGCATTTGGTGACTGCATATGCCCCATGAACAGAAGCCAATTGAGCACCAGAGCAGTGCGTCATCTTGCCATCATCCCCTGCAGAAGGCAGTTCACTCACTACAGGAACAAAAAGCAACACGTGGGACAGTGCTTATAGAAAAACAAGCTGGTTCACAGACTGCTGTGAGGAGACAAACCACAGCTCCGCACCTCATACAGCAGTGGGATCGTAGCAGATCCAGGAGCCCTCTGTGGACCAAAAGCTCTTTGAGGCAGCAGCTATCCTTCTGTCCTGCCTTCACCTTCCATACCACACCCAATACAGCATGATGCTCCGCTCCCCAGTCCAGCAGGCAGTGACAGGCAGGGTGCAGAGCCTGCGTCCAGCTGCTGTTGATAGGTAAGTGCTCCACGCCCCCTTCTTGAAGCAGTCATTGTGATCTGCAAGGGAAATAAAACCTCTGGCTCTAAACTGACATTTCTGATAATCAAGTTAGCAGCTCCCTCCCTTCTTTGGTTAAGTCAAAGCACGCTTAATTATTGAAATTACCCAGTGGAACACATCTATCCCATCCCCTCAGTGTGAGAGACAATTGTACCAGTAGACAATTGGAGAGAACATGCTCCAACTGCTCCACGGGCCCTGGCATTAGCTGTGCATCTCCTGCCATACACATCCAGCACACTGAGAGACAGACTGGCATGTGCTCTTGCACAAAGCTGGGCACCAACAGGGCAAAGCATGGGAAAGGCAGAGCCACGGTGCATTTTTGCAGGTGCTGGTGTGTGGGCATCCCCGGCTATACAGGCCAATGGGAAACATCAGTCTTAATCACATTCTGCTTCACCAACAAAAGAAGCTGCTGAAATGGTTTTGTTAGACAAGCCGATAAGGATAATTACACAACGAGAGCTCAGTCATCCATACTGCAGTGACAGAGAAGCAGATTCTTCAAAAACTAACATCACCAACGCAAAACTCTAAAGAATATTTAGGTATAAAGCTTTCCAAATTTCAAATGTCGCAGCAGTGAGCTGCCGGTGCACTGGCACGTGCTGCTCCGAGGCACGACATGCCACTAGAGGGAGCCCATTTTTCTCCACAAATCTGATTTTCATTAATTGTTTTGCACGCACACATTCTGAACTGACAAATTAGCACAATTACAAAGTGTATATGAATATGTATATTTTACTTTAAACTTGCATAAATTATACAGAAAGGGAGATGCACATTTCCAGAGAACCCTACTCCAACACCAACACCAACATATTTGCCAAATGGAGGACTTCTCAAAATTCAGTGAGCTTTGATTCACCAAGAATAATTTCCCAAACACAGCAGGCCAAAAAGGCCATTCCAATTTGTCCTTAAGTCCATTAGCATACACAGGCTGGGACTGTATCCAGGAGCTCCCCACACAGCAGCTAGCCTTGAGCCACTGTTCCCGCCCTACATGATTACAAACCAAGCCAAACCACAACCTCAGAGAGGCTCCCCTTTCAGTCTCATGGTACATATCCTCCCTTGAGAATGGAGGAGCCCCTGAATTTATTTTCTGTACCACAGATGCACATTTGTTTATCTTTGCATTTATGTCTTTTGTACTGCAGCAGCCAGAATTTAAAATGCACTCTGGTATTGGCTTCCATTACCTTCTTCACGCTCCAAAAGCCTTGTCAAGTCCAGCCTTGCAGCCAGACCTGTTCTTCTCTTATCTAACATTCCTCCAAACAACTCTTTACATATGCACTTGACAATATTTTCTTTACACAACAGAATTATGAAGCCTAAAAGGACTAGAAAATGAAAACAAATTGACCTCCTTTCAGCAAAGAAACCCAGGAAGCACAATCCTGAGACACGTAACTGGATCAGCAGCGATGCTGACTGGGTTTCTTCTGCGCCCTCCTCTTTTGGGACATTACATTCATCCCCATGTCAGGCAGTTCAGCTCACGTGTAAGGTAGTCCCAAGGATTAATCACAGCAATGAACAAGTCAAAGCAAGGGCCGAGCACATCCACATCGAATGAGATTTCTTAAGTCTTCTCTGGGACAAAGTAGAACTACCTCAGCTTGAAACACCGCAGAGCATCACTCATCCCACATCAACAACACTAAGAATTCTGGCAAGGCAACAGTGAGAGCTGGATGCTCTCCCCGAAGTCAGAACTCTCTGCAGGGACCCTCTCTCTTGTCACAAACCTCACTGTGAGCCCAAGAAGACCAGCCCTCTAGCATGGGACCAAACAGGTACACCCAGGGGTACAGCCTCCCAGGGGACCTGTGATGGCACACGGGTAGCAAGAACATGGGGAAAGTAGAAACAGTTGTTTGACAGAGGAATCAAAAGAAAACAGAAGCACTGGGAGATCTTTAAACATTTTCCTGTACTTTTCAGGAATCCCAGAGTGTGCTGCTGGACACCCAGACACCAGGCAGGAACGCTTCTGCACACAGCTCGGGTCGGCCAGGT
Source organism: Cyrtonyx montezumae (assembly GCF_038088225.1). NCBI lineage: Eukaryota > Metazoa > Chordata > Aves > Galliformes > Odontophoridae > Cyrtonyx > Cyrtonyx montezumae. The sequence goes on along the minus strand of NW_027072056.1, from coordinate 903,896 downwards.
GTAGGGAAACGGATGGGGTAACTTTCCCAAACCCAAGCAGTAGGGAGCAAGTCCCCTGGCACCAGAAACTTTTTCCTGCACAAATCAGCACCTAAGAAATGGGTGGATGTGGACCTGTTAGGATTACTAATATGACCAAATGCTTCTTTCATGTTTGGGAGTTTTGCCATGGACTTCAAAGTCATGAGGTTCAACACCTTGCACGTTCCCTAAACACACTTCAGAACTGTACGCAACACATTTAAAACACTTTGACATGCTAACACGTGCAACGTTAGCAGAAAACAGGCAGCCGTGCCTAGGTGTTCTGTGAGAAACGTGGTATGCCAAGAGCATATCTGCTGCCTGGCTAATAACCATGTCATGGTGCAACTGAGCAGTACCGCTGTGAGCAGGGACCGCCTTCAGCTGAGCTGCGGAGACAGCATGTTACTCAACATCCTCTTAAATCACAACAAAGAATACAGATTAGAAGGTGTAAAACACATAATAAATAAGCTAAAACCAACATAAGCATGGCCATTTCAGACTGGAACACACCAACCCCTTAGGAAGCTATGTCCTGGGGCAACAAGCAGTGAGCGGCTGGGCTCTGCAGCTGGGCTGCTGGGACATCAGTGTGTGTGGGCCAACAGAACGGGGGATTATGAACTGCTCAGCACTGTACTTACACGTGGGGACACCACAGGAAGGTCCTGAGATTCTTCCTTTTGGTGACAGCAAAATCAGCTCTACCTCCCGCCCTACCTGCACAGCTGCTGCGAAGCACAGACCACACACAGCACTGCACTCCAGCAGGCACATTTCCAGGGCTCCTGTTCAGGCACTCCGAGGTTTTAACTGCACTGGCTGAGTACCACACCAACAGAAAAGTGAATTTCCAGATATTTAACAGCAAGGAGGTACAGAAAATAATTCTCTACGACAATCATCAGGTACATTAGCAATTTCGAAGACTGGGCCAATAACAGAGACCTGCTGCTGCTGATACATGGAACCTTTTTCCCCCTGGGTACTCCTTCAAATTACTTACCAGGCAGTATTCCTCAATTTTTTATAGCACTCATCTATAATTACCCTGAAAAGCAATACCCAGAGATGCCCAGTTAGATGCTGCAGTGTTCCTTAAGATGCTCCAAGCCCTCAGGAAATAAAACTTCTGGCTCTTAGAAACCTTTGCATCCTCGGTCACTTTCAGAACAGCAGCAGTTGGAGGGACAAGATGCTCTGCACACTGCTATGGTGGGACACCTGTAAGCACACCACCACGGTGCTGCTGCTGCACACCGCACCGCTGCCATCCCGAGTCTGCAAACACTCAGCCTTCCAAGAACTTCCCACGTGAAATGTGACTGCTAATGTATTCGTGTCTGCAATAATTAGATGCAAATTGATAACGGAATTTCTTGCTTAACGGAATTATTGTTCCATTAATAGTGATGATTTTGAAACTGCCTGCTGTTTCACCTCGAGGACTGCTCATTTTATTTTGGAAATTCAGTCTCAGTTGCGGCTTGACAAAGGAAGTATTAATTTGTTCCCATTTGTGAGACATTTATATGGTTCAGCCTTCATCCATTCACAGGTCGGATACCAAATCAGTTTCCCTGGAAAACAATGCAATGCAATGCTCAACACAGGGCGTTCTGTAGCTGAGATGTGAACTACCAACTGCAATCTTCCTGAGGTGTCCCTGCGGGTCGGCTCCAGCACGTACGCCTGCATGTTTCATGCTTTATGTGAAAAGGAAGCTCCCACAAGTGGGGGAAAGCTCTCAGATAAGGGTCACGTGCTGGTGTATCAGAACTTGTACGTTAATTAAGAAGAAAAAGACAAAGCCTCAGTATCTTCCCTCAGCTTTTATTTTTGTCCCTCGGGGGAAGAGAAATGAATAGAGGAGGTGAGAAAAAAAAAATCACACCGACAAATCAGACTTGAAGCCTTCTTTGCTAATTCAGAGTTTTCCCGCAAAGAAAAGGAAACCATCCAAGATTTCTCAAAGCGGCCACAAAACGAAACGCACACACCGATGCAGGCTGCTTAGCTTTCCCCTCGACGCCACACAAACTTGACACACGGCCGTCTTTCTCCCGTTTCATTATTGCTGACAAACGCCCTTTATGGGTTTGCTGCCTACTCGAAAGGCTAAGCCAAGCGTCCCTCCTCTCCCATAACCTCGTGGTATTTTCCAGCTGTAAGTCCCATTTCTGTTTGAAAATTCTGCTTTCTAAACCCAAATCCCGAAACCCTTTCAGCCGCGCTCAAAGCAGAAGAAAAGAGACAATGAGAGCGGCCCGCGCGGCGCGGAGCACACGCTGCGCGCACCCCGTCCCCCCGCGACAAACCCGCGCGGGAAGAGGGGCACCGCACGGAGCTCGGCGGAACCACTCGGCTCCGACTTCTCGCCCCAAACTACAGCCCGCTCCGAGCCGTGCCCACCCCCCCGCCCTCCGCCCCGCGGGACTCACCGGAGATCTCGGCCTGGGGCACGCCGCTGAGGCTGAAGCCCTTGGCCCCATACAGCTGCCGGACCTCGGCGCAGCTCCTCGCCTTGCTGCCGCTGTCACCGCGAGCCGGGGCGGAGGCGACACAAAGCAGCCAAAATCCCCACGGGAAGAAACGCATCCTTCTCCGCTGGCCCCGCCACCTGCCGTGCGAAGGGCAAAGCCAAGGTCCCGCGGCGGGGGGCCGCGGCGCCGGGCGGAACGGGGTCCAGGCAGCCCCGGCGGGGCGGCCGGCGGCGGGGAGGCGGCGGGGAGGCGGCGGGCTCTCGGCGCTGTCTGCGGCGTGCGGGGAAGCGCCAGGCAGCTCGACCCGGACGCCGCGGAGAGCCCGCGGAGAGGGCAGAGATCCAAGTCTGCCCGGGCCGGGCCCCTTCCCCGCCGCGCTTTGAAACCCCGAAGCGTGACCGCGAAGAGGGCTTTTGTTCTTAGCGCGGCCGCATCCCCGGGCGGTCCCGCCGCGATGCTGCCGGCTACGGCGGCAGCCGCCGGGCCGGGCGGAGCGGGGCGCGCTGCGGAGCTGCTCCCGCGTCTGGGCCGGGCCGGGCTGCGCCTCTCCGTGCGCGCCGGCACCGCTCCACCTGCGCGCCGAGCCGGGCGGCGGGCGGGGAGGCTCCCGAGCGAGGCAGGGCTTTCCCCGCCGGACGTGGCATCACGCCGGCCCGCGCCAATCCCGCGCGGGGCGCTGCCCCGCCCCGGGCCCGCGCTCCGCCCCGCGCCGCCGCCGCGCGCTGTTCCGCCGCCTGCCCGACCCGGAGAGTGGCCCGGCCCGGGGAGCGGCGGCAGTAGCCGGCGGGGAGCGCGTGTGCTCCGCCCGGCTCCTGGCTGCGGCGGCTCGGCCGCGGGACGAGCGGGCAGCGCCCGGTGAGCAGGTGGTCCCCTCTGCCCTTCGGGAAGGACGTCCTCAGAGCGGGCGGTGAGACGCCGTCCGTCTGCCTCGCGGACCGGCTCTTGACCCGCAGGCTCCGGTTTCCCCCCGGATGGGGTGGGAAAACGCGGAAAGACGAATCGTAAAACGTTTTCCTTGATCGTTGCAGGGAAAACGTCTTAACTGGGAGCCCGGGAGTCCCAGCAGAGGCCTGGGAGGAGGAAAGTGCCCCTTCAGAAGAGATAAGATTTTCAGCTGTGGGCTCTGCTTTCGGGTTTTGTTCCCCTGCGCTGAACCTGGCACCCCACCACTCCTGACAGCTGGGTACAGTCTGCTCCCCACGGCATCCCGCAGGACCTGAGTGACGGGTAATGCCCCAGCACCTCCCCCAAAGGAGTTTTTGGCTGCTATCTAACGCATCTGACAACAGATGGAGAGTCCAAAAATCAGTCCTCTATGGACAAGGTTTTCTATAGAAAAAGGACAAGGTATCTGCCAACACCTCAGTTTAAGCACTTGCAGGAGTTTATACTTAACAGATATCTGAAAGTTCACATCGAAAAAACACAGGCACCAAAATTCTTCAGCAAGCATCGATTTGGGGCAAATTGCTCAGACCTGAAAATTCATGGGGAGGCTGGGCCACACAGTTCGCTTCTTCAGAACAGCTCACTCTTGGAGAAATGATTAAGGGAGAAGTGACAGCAAATTAATAGCCCCAGGGAGGGAAAAGATGGCAGTAGGGAAGGGGAAAGTCATTGCTTTCCTACAAAATTGCCTAATGATTTCTAGGAAATCTACCTAACTAAAATCATCTATGAAATATAACATAGAGAATTAATAGAACATGACTGTAAAGACAGGGAGGGTTTTGTAATGGAGATCATGACTGTGGTGAGCCCTCACTGTGACCAATGAACTGTGAGTCAGGTACAGCCCATACTGCTTCCCAGGTCTCATTTCTTCCACAGACAAGGCCCTGGTATTCAGTAGTCACTGCATCTCTCTGACACGTACAGTTTAGAAACCCAAGACTTGAAGCTTCCCTAAGCTTGGTGCTCCTGAACTGGAAGCTTGCTTTATGGACATTCTGGAGCATAGAAATAACATGCCATGGATAATATGAAGTCCCTGTCTTTCGAAAGGATCTCTACTTTAAGCACAGGAGTACAGTATATAGGACAGGTTAGCAAGTACAGTGTATACAAGGTCACACAAGGTTGCTTCAACTCTTACTCCTATGTACCTGCTCTAATTCTGTAGCTTGGCAGGACAGATTGGTGGCTGGAGTTGATGATCTTGAAGGTTTTTTCCAACCATGGTGATTCCATTTTCTGTAGCCTTTTTCCCATCCCAGGCCTTGAACAGAGCACTTAGAGACCTGTGGCAGAGCTCTCATTTAGTTAACACAACTATGGTGATGGCAGAATACAAGCACCAGAAGAATCTGCACAAGAATCTGTATTGCCAGAGCTATGGAGTGTCAGGACCATGGTTCTTCTTCCTAGTGCTGGAGCACATCTGTTTCACTGATTATGTTTTCATGCAAATCCAAGATTGTGGCTGTGTACATTTTAAAATAACGTTGAAACAAACACCTTCAAAGTGTTGTGATGAATATATAGTTTTGGTATAAAAAATAAAATATTGTGTGCTTTGAGGATCAGATCCACTTTCTGAAGACTCACTTAAAAGAATGGAGCTTGGCACAAAGTGAACAGAAGATTATCTAACAACTGGAAGGAGGACTAAAACTGGGGTAGAAAAGAAAGAGCTCAGTAAAACACAAGATGAATAGACAAAAGGCCGAGGAGAAGAAAAGCACACAGCCAGCCAGCAAGAGAGTCAGGGAGACAGAAAATCCATCCTGCTGTGGAGATTGCCACTTCAGAGTCACAAGAAAAAAATAATGTGGGCTGAAAAGCTGATCCAAGCATTATGAAGAGACAAGAATGATGAAGAAGAGTCAAATCATCTGGCACAAGTGTGGAAAGCTACACTTTAAAAAATAATACAACTGAACAGAGGCTTCACACAACCTCAGCTTTCACAGGATGTTTTCTGTCCCTCTAGAACTTCCCAGGAGTTCTGTATTTCAGTGGACATACCTTGGTTTTTCATGTTGAAGCAAATTAAGAATTGTATGTGAAACAAGGTATGTAGAACCAGATCCGTGGCTGGTTCTGAAGTGCACCTATACTGTGTCACAGCAAGCTGGAGTCTCAGAGCAAAACCAGAGCAGCAAAAAACCCAAATACCTTATCTAAGTGTCTTTGATGCCAAATATAAAGAATGAAGCATCCCCACTTGAATTCACTACACACCAAGTATGCTGCTGCACAGAGTGGGGAGGGAGGAGGGAAAGGAGATGGGCAAAAGAAGCGAACTGTAGCTTCCTCCCTCTCACTGATGTAATGTAATGAAATCTTCAGCACCTTTCCCTTGGTTTTACATTATGTCTCATTCTGCAGGAACATCAGAAAACCTGTCACCTTTAGATTAAAAATCTTCATCAAAGTACAAGTATCTCAGTCACTTTTCTGCCATTTCTTATCTCTGTTGCACTGCCTCCTACAAGAATTCATGAAAGCTCGCCCCTGCTCTCCTCCCTCCCTTCCCAACACTGGCTGCTGTTCAGCAGAATCTGGCCATGTGCTTTGTGCAGTCAAATCTAATTAAGTTATCCAGAGGATTTTCTAGATAACGCTTTTGCAACCTACAGCTGCTTACTTCTTCACTGGATCTTCCTTCATTAGGAACCCTCAGTTTCCCCCTGATGCATATAGACAGGGTATCTGGTTGTTTTGGTCACTAAAAATATTGGATCAGCCCCGCTGAATTGCTGGGGCATCATTGACCACGGACAAATCCAGCTGGGTCTCAACTGACTATGCAAGAAGCCATTCGCTCTACAGACATATTAAGGCTTTTTGGGGTTTGTGTGTTCAGATTACTTAATCAGTAATATCATTCAATAGGTGTACAGAGCTGGGGACTCTTCCCAGATCTCAGGGAAGCCAGACCCAGGTTCCAGGAGGATGACCACCAGTCTGGCTGCTCAGGAGGGGTACAGAGGGGACTGCGCTGAGGACAAGTGCAGCAGTGCATGCTGAGCAGCCAACCTGCTGTTCAGTCATTGAGCAGCATAGACCAGTTTCCTTTAAAATGTAGCACTTATTCCTCACATAGTGGTTATGGAGATTGTGGACAATCAAACAATTTCAAACAGGTTATCTTGCTAAGGCAGCTAATTGCCACCCTGTGCTATATTTTGAATTAAGAACCCGGTTTTACAGCAGTGGTTGAAAGAAATGCATTGTTTTAATGACCTCTTACAAATGACTCCACCCTTCAGCACTGTACTTCTGTTACATATAACACAGAGATTTCCCAATAGCATGGAGACTTGAAGCCCTAAATAAATAAATCCCAACAACCATCACACCATAAAATCATTTGAGAACCTCTGCTAATTCAGTGTGCCCCAGGAAGCAGGTTTCAGTCTTTCTGGACATGACTTTCAACAACGCTCCCCTAAATGTGTACAGCAGCAACTAATGAATATGGACATGACACTGAAGCGGATTTATGCTTGATAAGCAGAGCAGTATGAAATGGCTCAGAACAGGCCCCCAAATTACTAGGGTACATGTTTTCAGCATGCTACTACAGTGGTATGTAGGAGATTTCTCCCATTTCCTGCAAAAGTCACAATCAGAGGATTTCTTATCATTCAAGAAGTTATATCCAGAAACTGACTGTTTTTAAAAGGATTTATCAAACATAAATCTCCCCTTGTTCTCACCATCATCAATTTCTGGGCATTGGCATAAGAAAAATGCTCATAGAACAAACTCTGTTCTTATAAATGCCAGTTCAAAAGCATGTTGCTGAGCACTGGTCCAATGCACATGGAACTGAGACAGATATCCCATAGCTGTCAGTGGGAAAAAATGTTACAGCCATTCAGAAAGAAATGTGTGGAGTTGCCATGTGGGCATCTGGCGATGCTAATGGAACTTCTCAGCTAACACTTCATCCTCAGCTGTTGCTACATTAAACACTACAGACCAAAGTACTTAGATGAATTAATACAGCTATCTCAGGTTCTTCTCAAGTGTTTATTTTTTTTCCCTCACATGGAGTTAGGTACAACATAACCTATTTTTAGAGAGAAATTGGCTATGAGGCAAGTGACAGCACTGCATTGAAATGCACCAATTGCCTATAATTGTGAGCAGAACTTCTGACATTTCAGGCATTGCCTGCCTGTAAGAAATTAGCAGTGTTGGACCAGAAGTGCAGGTGAATTAGGGTTAAACACCAACTATCTGTCAGGATAGCTAAGAACAAATATTGATGGACTTTTACATACTGAGAAGAGACTAAGTTTGGAAACGCATACTTCCCATGTATTTTTCTCTGTGCTGATTGGATCATTACTAGGTGACACATCTCCTGATGTGTGCTGACTTCACTTCTGATGTAACATCAGCCGTGAATAAGGTTACATCTGGAATGGATACACACTTTTCATTTTAAGATCAACTCATTTTGCAACACAAAGACAGTGCATGCACTCTGACTGCATTTGTTCTTGCTGCTGGAAGGCCGGAAGGCAGAGTGGTGTCAGTGAAGGTGCACACGCATTTATCCTGGCTCAGGATTCAGCACTCTTAAAAATGTGACATCCTTTTGTAAGGTTACTGTCTCTTTGCATACCACTTCTTTTGGCAGGACCACATAAACATCCATATTGGGTTTTTCAGAATGCCAGACAACACAAACCCACGTTCTTAAGATTAAAAAGAGAGCAATTCATCTGATTTAATTTCCTCAACCTGCTAGAAACCAGAGAGCATGAGCTGTACAAGAAGATACACAAATACTGATTGCAAGAAATGATAGAATCCACCAGCACACTTTTTAAAAGGCTTTTCCTTTTTTTTTTTTACAGGGTTACTTTTGAATATATCTCTAAAATAAATTATTTGGAATATCTATCAGTTTTTATGTCATGTATATATAATTTTGCCTTAAGCACTACTCTTCTTCTGAAGGAGGAAAGCTTAGTTCCTTGGCCTCTATTCTGGTACATATCAGAACTTTGCTTTTTAAAGCAGTTTAAATAGAAGTTGGTGGACTGGGGGACCCTGGGTCTCACTTTCAAATCTTCCTTGCTGCCTTACAAAAGCTAAGCAGTTAGGTGCAATGACTCACTCACACTGACATTTTTGGGAGAGAATGATGCCTTTTATAATAACATTGATATTCCCCCATTGATGTCTCAACACTGGCTAATTTAGAAAAGAAACATGTAGTGCAAGGTTGAAAGGTCACAGGCCAGCCAAAGAACTCATGAGATCATGGGACCATGAAAGAGGCTCTGGCTTTAAAATAAAATAGGCTTTCTTCTCTTCTTTTTGTTTCTTTTTTTCTTTCTTTCTTTCTTTTTTTTAACATACAGACAAACTTTTCTGAAAGGGCAAGAATTTCATCTGAACTGTTCTTTCCCATACTGTAGAAATAAAAACAACACCATGGAACTACTTGAAGGGGTTTGGTACAGTTGATCTCCAGAGGTCACTTTAATCTGTATTGAGTGGGGAAGGAGTGGGAGAAGGAGGGACACGTGCTTTCAGAAAACTGCCAGACCTCTTTAAACTCTGATGGTATCATTGCCAAGCCAACACCCTTCTTAGATTACTCTCCCCACAGTTTGTAATTCCCCCCAAGCCCAGTGAGTGTGAAATTAAATGATGAAATATTGGATTATTTTCTACTCTACCAGCACTGTTCTTTTCCCATTCTGTCTTCTTATTTCCCACTCTCAGAGCTAAAGGGGAAGGGGAAAAACCCCTGCTGACATACTAAACATACAATGTACTTCCATGCTTATCTCCTGACTGATGTGTGTACCCTAAAAAGTTTTTAACACAGATTTAGGTTAAAGACTAAAATCAGGGCTAGATTTTCTGGGTTAGATTTCTTTTTTTCTTTTTCCCAAAAGAGTACACTGCTAGTTTATTCTGGATATTAAATGTCTTAAAAATAATTCGTATCTGATGGAGACAATCTTTCAGATTACAAATGAAACACAGCGTTCTTTCCTTTATCAGAGGAACCTGAAGATATTAACAGTAGATTTAGAAATGGATGTACATGGATTTCAAGGGGCCTGATGAGCTGTATTCTTCTTTGCTTCCTGTGCAGCAGCAGCAAACAAATATTATTTGTTGATGCAATACACATAAACCATACATCTTTAGTATAAGAATTTATTATTAAACCAATGCAATTAGGCACTGAGAGCCTTCCTAACTATAGCTTCTGAAACAGAAATAGACAAATTGGTTGCCTAATGGAACGTGCAATTGATAAGAGAAGAAATTATTATTTCATAGTTAATGTCTTCAGCATTTGAGAAAATGAAGTCTAGCTCCTGCAGCGAAGCACTGTACTTTACTCCTGCTGTTCTCCTAGGCAGTACAACCATGCATTTCACAAGGCTATCTCAATTTCTGTGCTTGTTTTGTCTCTTTTTTTTTCTGTTATTGTTTCTGAAATGCATGAATTCTAAGGTAACTCAACTATGAAGCAAACTAACCAACAAGAAGAGTTTACTTATTGCACAATCAAAAAAAGTATTGGAAACTAATGTGTTGATGATGGTGTAGAGTCCGTTGTATCAGAGACAGATCCAGTGTCAAAGGAGTGAGCAATGTCTGACAGGCTGTGCTCCCAGCTCCAGGCTGGAAGCAAGCAGGAGACTCTCTCCCGGCTCTCTCTGTGTGGGACTACACAATCATCCCATTTAAGCAGCCCATAAAATACTGACCTATAAGATATCGTAGCCTGTCTTCCACTGTGATATCCTATTGCAGGTCTACCCCAGCAGGCTTCTAAGCACCACGCAGCCTCAAAACCAGTACACACTCCAAGGTATACACTCTTTTTCCAGGGAGAATGTTGTAATTCCTCTTCCTTATAGCACAGCCTTCTCACAGTGCCCCCCTTCCCCCCATGTTTCTGGGTTTAGTTAGTTGCATGAAGAGTGTGGCAACAAAATACCTCAAAATCATTCCTGCCCATGTGGCACCCCTCATGAAAATTACTTCAAAATATGTCCATTTTCACTTCTGTGACACTCCACTGAGAGTGCTAATGGCATAGCAGTGAGGTCTTAGGTCCTCATAAATGCTTTGGGCTCTGTTAGTGAGCCCATCAATAACATCAGTTTACTAGCATCTGCCTGATAGCTAGAGTCAATTACAAAAGGGAGTATTAGAATTCAGAATAATTCACATCTGCTGCCACTCCACCATCCTTGGGTCATAGAAAAGCTGACCATCTGTGGTTGCCATTGGCTCAATTGGGCACAAGGTGAGAACACTGTGCAGTGTATCCACAGTGGCCTTTTTGTTACTGAAGAATGGCAGTAGCCATAGCTCCCTGTAGATTATACAGGTATACTATCTAACTTCCTTATGCAGGCTTAGACAATTTCCTCCCTCCTCCTACTGCTTGTTTTCCACAACTCACAAATGTCTGTTTACAGCGAAAAAGAAAAATGAGCTGGCAAACGGTCTGCCTATAGCTCAATTCTGAAGCTGAGAAATACAAATTTCCCCCAATCTTTCCTTCTTAATGTTTTGTGAAATGAACTGTTCAAAACTATCTATTTTAGAAGAAGCTGAAAATCCTTCTTTCAATAAAGAAAACTATGAAAGCCTTCTCTTTGCTCCACAAGAGGTGCACCGTAGCCAATGAGTCCTTTTTCTCCATTTGTGGGATGTCATTTTGATGACATGTTCTGTTCATATGGGTCTGGAAATTCTGGTGTAATCATTTTAACTATTTTGTATATGAGAAGAACCATATGTGGCCAAACTCAGAGAAGTACTACACAAAATTATTCATTAGCTCAATAGAGATGGCTGGAATTCCTTATCTCATGCAAAACTCCTCCTGCCATCAATGGGGATCTTACATAGCTATTAAGCACATATATCACTCTTGGCTGAAGAGATCCTGAGGAACAGTCTGCTAAAGCTCAGAGGATGTCAGTTTGGAAGCAGTGCTGTGTACGACCTACCCTGTAAGTTAGTAGTGGCCATTGTCAGAGACAGCCCTTTAGTCTGATCCCATCTCAGATAACATTATTGAGTCCAACCTTACTAATCCAGTTATCTGAAACCATTTACAGTTACAGAAACAGCAGCATTAAGAAATCAGTTGAAAGCCAGTGAGGCTTTGATGCCACAGCAGCAGTGCATAGCGTTGCTGGGACCCAGCTGTGGCAGCCTGCACACTTGGGGCATCACGTTGTGCATGGCCTCCTGCCTCTTTGCCCTGTCCTGCAGCATGCAAGGTGCCTCCCATGAATGCCTGGGCAGCCTCAGCGCTAGCAGCAGTCCAGGGGAGAGAAGCATGCTTTTGTGATGTGATAACTTCGAAATACATTCGGGGAAGTAATGGGTACAAGAGAACCTCTGAGGCATCAGAGGTCACTGGTTAATGTCTTTTGTTCCCTTTCCCAAATGGATGTTTGTTTGTATGACATATGTATAATGATATCATGTAAGGAAGTTCGTCAGAACACTTAATTCACTCATCACAATGGCAGTCTTCAGTGCGTCCGTGCAAAACATCTGATAACTGTGGATTGCCTTCACCCATATTCCAGAGATCTCCCTGCTTTCCTTGCCTGCATGCTCTTCACTCAACTAGAAGACCTGCTGTTAAGATGCTCCTTCTCCTGTTTAGGCAGATTGCCTCACCTTTCTGTTGCCAGTCCAGGGAGCATGAGGCAAAGAAAAGGAACTGAACTGATGTATTCCTAACAACAATCACAAAAGCTGAGGCAGAAGCTTTTTCACTCACCTTATTTTGCATTAATTCATCAATAACACACAACCACAAAGAAGTGTTGCTTGTGTGCATTAATCAGGAAAATCAGGGACTTGCCACAGAAAGTAGGATGCAAGACAGAGAGATACAGATCTCTGACTCAGTGACCCAGTGATTCATTTGATCGACAGTGTAGATAGAAGGTTTTAAGGGCACTCCTGAGAATCAAACTCAAAAGAAAATAAATCCAGATATGAAGGTGTCCTTCTAAAGCTTGTCTTAGTTGGTAACTAAGCTCACCTACTTTTAATTTCATATAACGAGAAAGTACAGACTTACCTTAGTAAGAGCATGGCAAATATTAATTAAGAACTAGAAAGCAAGAGGAATATAACAGTCACCAGAGAGGATAAGTCTGAAAGCTTGGAGTTCACACTATATGAAGGTGAAAAAATAGTAATAATAAGAAAGCATGGAAATTAAAAGTTGTACTTGGCAATTAGAGAATATCAAAAGCAGCAGCATAATGAGAAATGCTCACTTTTCACCTGCAATACCCATCTGCTTCTGAGAATTAAATCCTAGAATCATAGAATTATTTCAGTTTGAAGGAATTTTCGAAGTTCTCTGGTCTCTCTGCACATAGCCCTGCTGGCTAGTGGCGTGCCACACTGGTGGCACTGCTAAACTGAGAATCACTACATCACTTCCTTTATTTTCTGCAGGCATAGGACTGTGCCTTAATGTACTGAAGGGTCTCACCTAAACCATACCGCCATCTGAAAACTGGTGGCGTAATGCTGACCTCATGGAACTGAAATATCCCTTTTTAAGAAAGTCTGTATTGGGAAAAAAAAGAAATTGGAAATCCTACCATTATTGCTCCTACACTGCAGAATTTATCAGGGGAAAGCTGACTTACTTGTATCTGTGGCCTCTTTTCCAGCTGGGCAAAAGCAGTTCACCGCAACTGAGGATTTGAACCACACCTCTGTTTTCAGGCAGAAACACATCTTACTAGGAGGATAAAAACAAATAAATTCTAAATAAAACTGTGTAAAAGCTTTACGAATCACCATTTTAAGAACTCAACTTTTTGTCAATCTATCTATTGCTCTGCTCTCTGTGATGCCACTTAATCTCAGCAGAGATACGGGCAGCCTGTATTCTTTTAACCTCAGCAGGCTGTCCCTGGTCTTTGATACAGCAGCTGTCTCATAGCTACCACTCGATTTCAATTAAACCAGCCTATATTTAGGATGAAAATAAGGCTATTTTAAACTGCCATACCTGCCAACTTTTATTCCCTCTCAGCAGTAGTTATTTTACTTGATGTTCTTGGTTTTAAGCTGTGTCATCCATAAAATTAAAATGGTACCAGAAACTGTGGTGTATTTTATATTCATATCACCAAATATCTATCATTAAAAGCATCACTTCTTTGGAGAAGAATGTATTTAAAGACGATAAATAATAAAATGTTCTTTACTCGTAACCAGGGTTGCTAGCATAGACTTGCCATGGTGGGACAGTACCAATGATTCTCCAGTGACAAAAGTCATTACGTTTTTCACTGATCATGGAGGTCTGTTTCTAACAGGAGTGCTTTCACAGAAAGAAATGTCATGTGGGCCCAGCACAGATATCACCCTTAGCTTGTGTCACACACAGATGTGCAAGCAGCTCTGGCTCTAACCCGGCACTGAGAGCACATCACTATGAGGAAATGTGTGGGGAACCCATGTTTTTAGATAGTCAAATTACTTGAATGAAATGGATGGCAAGTCATTCCATTTAATGCAAAAGAATTGTCTTTTTTGAGCCATCTAAAATGTAATGTGGTAGGAGCATAGCTAAGTAAAACAAAAGTTTTTCATGCAGAAGGTTGCTCACAAACAGCCTGTAGTTGCACTTGCTGCCTTTTGGTTGAAGGCGTAGACTTTATTAAGCATGAGAGCTGTTTAACTGAGAGAAAGCCGATTGGAGAATGAATTAAAACAAGCCCGATCACATCCTGACATGCATAAAATGCTGATTGCTTTGCTTTTCTTGCATGTCAAGTGCTTACTTTTGTGAGGTATTTGGAGCTGTCAGTTCCAGCTGGATGCCATGGGACAGAGAAGAGAGGTGCTCAGCCCATCTGGAAAACCCTCAGCAGCAGGAACAGGCCCCACACACACACTTGGTTTGCCCACACACTGTGCCATGGGAACAGTGGCAGAGGAACCAACCCTGGACGGCTGTGCCACCTCCTGTGTGGGGCCGCAGGCAGCAGTGTGCCTGGGGGCCACCACACCCAGCATACAGTGTGGAAACGCTCTGTGTGAGGGCCACAGTGCCCACAGGACCACAGCTGTGAGCTCCACTAAACATTTAGAGACAGATTGGGTACATTCATCATCTGCTTCAGCTGGGGTATAAAATGGACAGTGCACGTGCCTTAGGTAGTTGTTCAACACTGTGGCTTAGCCTTGCTCCTGTCGGCTAGGCCCTGAACACCGCTGTGCTTGCTGTATGATAACTGAGCTCAGCTTTGAGGGCAAAGCAAGTAATTGTTGGGGGTTTTTTGGGTTGGTTTTTTTTTTTTTTTTTGGAAGATGATATCAGAGCACTTCAAAACATCCTCTAATTTATTTCCATAACAAAGATGCACCTATAGCTGTCAAGACTTCTTTTTGTTTTAACGTTTAGAGCAAAGAAACCCATCAGAAGACGTTCTTCTCCCTGCTTATTCTTGCAAATGACTGAATCTCTTTGGCTGAAACTTAACAAACAAGACAGAAAAATAAAAAGCTGTAAGTAGTCATTTAGCTTGGAAAATAATCATGACTGGAAAAACAAGCTAACTGATTCCAGTACAGCAAAATGATAAGCAACTGGTAGAAAAGAACCCTACAGTGAGAGGCAGCTGCCAACCTTTATATACCCACCAGCTCATTGAAGAATGAGTTTAGTGTCAAGTGTGTCTGTGAGGAAGAAAGTTCTTTAAGCAGATAAATCCTTATCTGGGAGAGAAAGGCATGACAAAAAACATTGAATAAGAGTATTTCAGATGAGAGGAAACACTTTTTTTTCTCTTACCACCAGGGAAGCAGCTCTGCGAGCAGACCATTCAGGGATGTGTTACAGTTTCCATTTTTTCAAGTCCAAAGCAGACATAAATCAAAAAATATGTCAGTTCTAACAGATACCGGGAGATCAGTGAGAGGATTTCTAAGCAAAATGGCCAGACCTCTGTAGAATGTTGGGCCACAGAATCCTGTATGTGCCTCAAATATTTCACTTTTAACATACTGAATAACAAGCACTGTCTTTGGAATTAGGAACTGAATGAGTTGTTCTTCTGAAATGTGTGGCTACTGCTTTTGGACGAGTCCAAGGGCTGATAATTGTTTTCCCCATTTCACATGCTCCCCGGAGCTTTCCTGTCTCCCTTTTGCCAGGAGTGATGCTCGAACTGCAGCTGGCCTACAGTAAAAACGGGCACAGCAACACCCTGTCTGCCCAGGTTTCAGCGCACCTATACAGAGGATGAGCTTAGTCTCATGTGCATGGCTTAAACTGTGTACTGCAAGCTCATGCCGTGTGTATGGAATCACATGTAGACAGACAGAAAACTTTCTGTAAAACCTCATGGCCTCCCACAGCTTATGTTCTAGTGTTAACCAGTGCAGCTGACTGAAAAAACTGTAATCTTCGAATTGATTGCCTTCATTTCTACTTCTTCCTGCTTCCCTTTGCTGCAGTTTAGTACCAACTCAGGTCTTTTTTCCTTTGCTTAACAGTATTCACAGATTCTGCACCTTTTGCTCTATTTTAGAACTGTGCCTGATGTCTCAGTAGTTGATATATTTTTAATTCTTTGTTGGTTTCCAGTGCTCCTGATCTCCTGCTCCTTCTTGTTTTTAAACAATTCCTTCTCAATTTATTCCACCTTTGATCCCTGTGTGCCGGTTGCCAATTTTCCCCCTTGCTCCTTATCGTGAAGCTGACAAGGAGCACAGTGAAGCTGACAGAGTGAGGCACAATGATCCTGTGGGAATGGCTGAAGACTGACAAGTGACAGCAGAACAAGCGGCAGCGACCAGTTTTTAACCCTGAGAGCTGATTTCACATTTAATGTTCCTTGAGATGGCGTAGGAATAAACAGGTACTTCATCTTTACTCCTTTTTGTGATGCTTGTTGGAAAAATACTACTTTAGAGCCTTTGCCCAGAGGAATCTCAGATTTGTTGGGCATTTGATAGACTCCAGGCCTGCTCACATTTTCTAGAGCCAGAGCAACAGTGATGTAAGGACTGGGACTGTGAGGAATACTGGGGGGCCTGAGAAAAATTGGGCTTGATGTGATAGTAATGGGGAGCCAGGCAGAGATAGTGAAAAAATGAGTTTTGTTGGCCTGTTGGAGTCTCATTAGTGTGCCAGGAACAGTGGGGGGATGCAGCCCAGGGCCCCTAGAGCCTCCCCCATCCATACACTGAGCTGTGCAAGTGCCAGGGATGGCACTCACTGGTGCAGCTCCCTCATTGCACTTCAGGGCTCAGGCTCCATGTGCTCCACCTGCATGGGGAAAGCAGGACAAGCACAGGGAGGACAAATTGCAGCTACAAACTGTAAGCACTGTCTGTGTTCTTCCCTGCCCCCAGTGGAACACATACGCTTCCACGGCAGTCCTGCCGTAAATCTCACTTCATCTCTAACTCCAAGGGACAGGGAGCTCTTTGAGGAGGTGGCTCATGAAATAAGTATTTTTGTTTCATTAGCTTTGGACAGTAGCAGTTACAGCACAGGGGACTTGACCCAGTAATGTACCTACAATGTACATCATGCTCCTTCTAAACCCATCTCCTAAACCCTTCTAAACCCATGGCACCACATCCGCCTAAAGTATGTTTTTCTGGCCAGAACCCATGCTATTAGTTTCTGGTATGTTCTAAATCCAAAACCTGATTTTACACCTGCTGTTCTAGGAGATAATGTATGAATAATGTATGAATCTCAACTTTCATCTCTTGAACAAAAAGATGCCGCTATTCTTTATAAGCATAATATTTTAATAATGCCACGATCATGTGTCTTGGGGAAAACTGTGGGGTCTAGTTAACATCATGGAAACTATATTCCCCTGTCATAGTCACAAATACTGTTGGTGTATTAGAACTGGGTACGATTGCACATGATTTTCCAGGAGATGAAGAAACACCGTTCACAGGAGCTGTCTCTGCTTAACAATTTCTTGAATGATGCTACAGAGAGCAGAAGCTGTTCTCAGGAGAGTGTGTAGTTTCACACAGTGGATATCTCTTATTAAGCTTATAGACATGTTTAGGGCTGTCTGTGTATCAATTTTACTACTCTGTTTGTTAGTGGTAGAGTTGCCATTAGCAAAAGTTTACTTCTAAATGTTGCTATATTCAGAGTCCCTGACCCCTGTAGAAGATATACGGCAAGACTTTGGGTCAGAAAATGAAAAATACTTTATTCCTCTTACAGCCAAGAGAAGCCAGAGCAGAGAGATGGGAATGGATAGAAAACAGTCAACAGGGAGTTGAAATGATTAACAGATAGATGGCTCTGCCAGGCAGTACTGTACTAAAGGTTAAGCCAGGATTTAAATGAGAGACTGCACATTTAGAGCAACCCTCCCACTATATAAAGCCTATTACAGAGATCCGCGAAGTCAGTGCATTACCTAGATTACATCCAGGAGACTGCAAGCATCCCAGAGCCAGGGGCTTTCCTCATCCCATGGATGTGCACAGCATGCAGGACTAGAACTATCTTTGCTGAGAGCTCAAGACTATCATGAAATGCAGTCACCAGAATGTAGCTGCTTGGTGCTACCATTACTTTAGGCGAGCATCATGTCTTGCATTAACTGAAAGGAAGAGTGACATTGGAACCAGATGAACTATTCCACCACTGGTGAAAATTGTAAGCTGAACACATTTCTTTGTTACCTACTCACGAAATTTTGATATCAGGGTCCAATAACATTATATAAATATTACCCGATCTTCATAAGTAGGCTAAAAACAACAGGCAAAAAAATAGTTGTAAATATGGTAGTAAAAGTTTTAAAACTAGAACACCAGATCTGATTGATTCAATTGATTCCTCATTGACTCCATCTTCATAG
This sequence comes from Cyrtonyx montezumae, assembly GCF_038088225.1. Classification (NCBI taxonomy): domain Eukaryota; kingdom Metazoa; phylum Chordata; class Aves; order Galliformes; family Odontophoridae; genus Cyrtonyx; species Cyrtonyx montezumae. Next base: position 885,538 of record NW_027072056.1, on the reverse strand, counting down.
CATAATGAATGGTAGGTGACTGTTAGCTTTCGGGTGGGTACAGCACCTTTGGAACTGCAATTTAGTCTTAATTAACATCCACTTTAGCTAAAGTTAATGGACTAGTCAGTTATCCATTAAGCAAATGAAACTGGAAATTAGAGCCTATTTGTCAAAAGAGATGCCTAATGAGTATCTGACAGCTTTTATGTTTTTTTTTCCTTAATTCAGATGAAGTCAACATGCAGACAAAGATCTTCTTTTTTCTCTTATTTTCTGTCATTTAAATGAAATATGATGACTTTATTTCGAGTTTAAATCTCATAAGGACATAAGAGCTAGATGGGTTTAGCAAAACGATGCCATATTTGTGGAATACTAATTAGGAAAACCCAACTCAAAAAAAACCCTCACCCCTCTGTTTAAATAAAATGTTTGTGGGTATCGAACTCTGTCATCTGCTATTATTCAAATTGAAATAGGTCTGGTCCCTGAACACCTGTAAATTAGCCTGGAAATTCCTTCAATTAATGAATTTATCCTGCCTTTTCTCTTAACACTTGGACAACCATAGCTGTAGAATGTAAAATCAACCTTATACTGTTACTTTCCATGGAAGGGCATTTTCACTGTACTCTGACACTCAAGAGAAAGATGAGTAGTTTTTAATTCTCCATTCTTTGCTCAGCAAATGCCCAGCCCTGTGTTCTGAGCCAGCAGCCTGACTTGAGCCACAGGGACTCTCAACAGTCCCATAGCTCTAAGAACCTGGATCTCACCCAAGTCTGTTAGTGACACAAAATTTTTATCACTCACAGTCACTGTGCAAGTCTATGCAGAGTGACAAAAATAATGTATAATCTCTGCTGTTGTTGCTGTCCTTTAATTAAATATACACAAGTGGCAATCACCAAGCAGTTTTATAAAAGTAGGTGATGTCTCCCTGTCTGTATGGCGAAAACACCTCAAAGATCTTCTCTGTCTGTTTGCCTTAGATATGCTCCCATCAGAACCTAGTTAACAGAAAGAAATAAGCAAGATGATCTTCCGGTGTCTAAGGTTTTCCCTCACAGAATACACTATTACCAGTATTAAAGCAAATAGTAGATTGTTATTAAACTCACTAACAGTTATGCAATTTGTAAGTCATCATCAGAGATACCATAGAATTATAGAGTCCTAGAATGGTTCGGGTTGGGAGGGACCTTTAAGATCACCTTGCTCCAACCCCCTGCTGTAGGCAGGGACACCTCCCACTGGATCAGGTTGCTCACAGCCCCATCCAGCCTGACCTTGAGTGCTTCCAGGGAGGGGGCATTCACAGTCTCTCTTGGCAACCTGTTCCCGTGTCTCACCACCCTCACAGTAAAGAATATCTTCCTAATATCTAGTCTAAGGTTCATTGTACACAGAAATACAATGAATTAAGTGAGTCTTTGATGAAATGAAATGTTGTCAACTTCCCCTAATAACATAAGCAACCCAGTAATTAAAAACAAACAAACAAAAAAGATGCAATGCAAGTGGCTGAAGCATGGTGGTGGATTAAGTTAAGCATGATTTTTGATTGGGTGGCTTTCACTCCATGGAAGAAAATGCTCATTTGGATTTACTGCCAATGTTCACAGCCCATAGCCAGGATAAAATAGTCATATTTTTAAAAAACGTACTGGGTTAGCTTGACATTTAAGGACTTTTATGAAATACTGAGCTTGGAGGAGAAAAACCCTTTGTACCTGCATAGAGCCTGTTTCCCAGTGGGCACTGAGTGCAGCCGCCACGTTTCCTTTGTGGCTGCACAGCCCCAGCCCAGCTCTGCTGCCTGTGCCTCAAGCTTTGCATGAGGTTTTGGCTGGCTGCCTGTCCCAGCCATGGCAGTGATGCTCCCCTTCTCTTGACCTTCTGCTCCCAGCTTCTCAAAGGACAGGCACCATGGCTGTTTTTGTGCTTGCTGACTTCTACTTCCAACGCATACTTGAAATGGGATTTGAATCCTAATTCAATCATGCTCTGTCAAAATCTGTTGTTGAAAATAACTAGTGTTCAAAATTATCATATCCTCATTTTTCAAGGAAGCCTCAGTTCTTCTCACAACAAAGAATATTTTCCTTTCTCTTCTTTTCTGAAAATTTGAAATATTTTATCTGAGTAAGCCTAGATTAAAAATGAGCCTCATATAAATGGAAATGGGTATTAGCCCAGAGGGAGCCACAAGACATGATCTGAAATCAGACCTGGAATGGCTCAATGGGTGACCCAGCCGGGGCCGTGACATGGAACAAGCCAGGTCAAGTCACATTCACTGACTTCGTGGCACCCTTGCACCTCCCTGATGGGGTAGTCAGATATGCACTGAAGTTAAAAAAGCATGTCTAATTTGCATGCCTAACAATTCAGCCATATATGCAAATTATGCCCTGAAGGCCAGTCCTTAAAGAGGCAGAAGCAAAATGACACTCATGTAGAACCTGGGAGTAACAGGCAGTTTCAGACTCCTGTAATCACAGAACTCACCTTACTGTGAAAACAAGTCAGGTTAAGGCATGTTCAAACTTGGACTCTGATCACATCGTTGATAGAGACTCCCTGGGGCTCACTCAGAGCATCTCTGAAGTCAGATCACACCTCCCAGCTGGCCATGGGAATAGCTGCAGTGAGGGGGCTGCTTGGTGGAAGCAGGGTGCTGAGTCTGGCTGTTGCTACAGAGATGGCCCTGCCTTCTCTGAAGCAAGAGCTGCTACTACACAGAGGACTTATCCCAGGCTACATCACTGCCAGGCACCAAAACCAGGAATTTAGGAAATGTAGAGCATTTTGAATGGGAACTATCACTTTCTTGAGGTTCACCCTGCCCCATTCAGACGTTGTTCCCATTTGTATCCTCTACTGGATTTTCTCATAATGGTCTGAAACTGAATTGTTAAGCAGCAAATCTTAATAACTGAATAAACTATCACCAAAAATCTCTAATGGGGACAGTAAGGAGGTTGCTGTGTTATGTGGTTGGAAAGAAAGTACTTTATGGTTTCCTGGGGAAGCTTGCTTCAAAGTGCAGTCAGACAGACAGACACACACCCTTGTGTGGCCACCACAAGGATGCAATTGCATTTTGCACTCAGTACAACCTAGCAGTTGTTTCTGTTCCTTCCAGCCTTGTATTCAATCTAGCAATCACTGATGAGGTCTGTTCGACATCCAAAATTTTGCATTTAAATGTTGTGTTTCCTTAAGAAACACCAATGTTCCTCCTGAAGTCCACTGAAGATAACTTCCTGGTCCAGGTATTGGACACACCAAACAGAACATTACTAGATCTGGTGCTCACCAATGCAAAGAAATCATTGAAGAGGTTAAGACTGGAAGCAGCTTGGTCTATAGCAAGCATGCCCTGGTTGAGTTCAGAATCTCAAGGAACATGGGTCTAGAAAAGAGTGGAGTCAGGACCCTGAACTTCAAGAGAACAAACTTCTGGCTGTTTAAGGAATTACTGGATGAGGTCCCCTGAGAAGCTGTCCTTAGAGACAAAGGAATGGAATGGAGCTGGCAACTCTTAAAGGACACTCTTCTGAGAGCATAGGAGCTCTCCACAACCCAGTATAAGAAATCAATCAGAGGAGGCAGGAAACTGGTATGGCTGAGTGAAGAACTGCTGGTCAAACTGAGGAAAAAGAAGGAAAAGTACAGGCAGGGGAAAAAGGGATGGGTGGACTGGGAAAGAACATAGGGATGTTCTCCAGATGTGTCTACACATGGACACATGGTGGGATCGAGAAAGCCAAAGTGCAGATGGAATTGAACTTGGTGAGGACTGTGAAAAATAACAAGACAGGATTTTTTAGATACATTGGTTATAAGAGATAGGCAAAGGAAAGTGTACTCCCTCTAATAAATGAGAAGGAAGAACTGGCTTCTTCCAGTATGGAGAAAGCTGAGGGACTCAACAAGTTCTTTGCCTTGGTCTTCTCTGCTAGTCAAGCTTCTCGTGCCTATTGTGCCCCTTCACCTCTAGGCAGGGGTCAGGGGAGTGAAATCCTCGCACTGTAAGAGCAGAGCAAGTCTGAGACTGCCTCTTGAGGCTAAATGTGTACAAGCCTATGGAGCCAGATGATGTGCATGTCAGTGTTCTGAAAGAAATGAATTTTTGTTTTTCTTTCCACCCCCATCCATTTAAGTGCTGCCTTTTCTTTATTTGAAAGAGAGCCCTTCAGAACGAGCACTTCTGGTTGAGACTGACATGTATTTGCTTACAAGCTCTAGCATTTATTCCAGGATCCAGGTAGTGTTTTTCATTCATAGCAAGGTCCAGACAGTACTATCCTGTACTATGATGCTTCTTGCTTTAGTAAAATCAATTGTAATTGTTTCATGCAAGCTCTTCTGTATATGTCACTGCAGGATGCTTTCTCTCCCACATACCAAAGTTTTACCTGCCTTGCCAATAGCTAACCCTACATAAACATCCCATACCAAGTTTTGATGTACCCTGTATGTCTTGGGAGTGTATGTGCAGAGAGATGAGAGCAACCACAGTGTATAATCTGTGGCTGTATAGAACTTAAGATATCTTTTCTGCTTGATATGGAGCGAAGTATATAGGTCCCTGAATAAGTGAAAGCTTAAGGCAGGAAAAAACAAAACCTATGAAGTTTTGTAGTGGCTCCCTAGCCTTGATTGGGATGCAGTTTAATTGTTTTGGCTGTGTTGGGAACGATGAAGCAGTTCTAGCAGATGTTATTACCTCTCTGGCAATGCCTAACCAAGACCCATGTCCAGACATGAGCTTGCTCTCCCCCAGCAGCAGCACATGTATCTTTACCTTTAAATCCATCACAGCAAGCTTAGATTCAATCTCACTGCAGGCATAGAAAGACACTCAGCATCACTATCTGTTTGGTCGTGCACTTGTCCATCTGGCACCGGATGCAAACTCCCATCCAGAACCTAAACTGACTGGTGTTCCTTTGAAAATCGTTCTGACTGATGGGATCTGCTTCCCAGGAGCCTCTGCTATGTGGCCATGTTCCTGCAGTACCCAGCACCAAGGAGACAGGCAGCCAGTGCTCCTTGTGGGTGCCTGGAGGGCTGACACTATCAGTACTGAATGAAGCCTAAAAAACTTACTGTGTCTATAATCTATCCTGAAAGAGCAGGCTTTCCTACAGCCTCTTTGCTTCAGACTGTTTCCACCTGTTTCACTGTGAAATTTGGTTATTAGGAATGTTCAGCTTATCAGCTAAATGGACTTCTGAGTAGTTCTTCATCATCTCCCTTCAGTACTGTTATGTTTTGAGTGAAGATGTTTATAAGCCATTATAATAGAGATATCTTTTATGTGTGCTAAGGAGCTTTCTCCAAAATTTCGCACTCAAACTCCAATGTATAATCAGCTTTCACAGCTATATTAAAGACTTCAGAATAGGCAGTTGGTTTTTACACTTGAAATCCATGGTATATCTTTAATTATACTATTGCTCAATATATTTAATATAATGCATACAATATTTTATCATGAAAACTGCAATTACCTTTAACAGAGCAACAGTTTCTAGCCAGAAATGCTGATCTGACTTTTTCTCTCTGCAAATGCTTAAAACACCACTTAAACATTACAAAATAGAAAAGAATCTCCTCTCTGATGGGAGAAATTATAGAAATTAATGCTTATGCTGTAAATAGCTTTCAATGCCATTTAACGTGGGTGTAAATTAAGGTACCATTAGAGCTATATGCATTCACATCAGGCCACTAACTAGCCCCAAACCCTGTGCAACTCTAGTATTAATTACTGGTGCTTTTTTTGTGAATAGTCTTTTGTTACATATTTCAGCAGGTGGGCTGCTTTACTGTGTGGATTGCCCCTCATTCATCTGATCACAAAGTATCCTATAGCTTCCCAGGAAAGGAAATCTAAAGTTCACCTACTTTCTGTTTCTTACTATGCCTAAAATATATATTTCCTTTGGAAAAAGAAGGGAGAATGACAATAGCTTAATATGCAGAGCCATCTTCTAATCTTGCAGTCAGATTTTTGGGACTTCTGCTGCTATCGCAGAGTGCACTTAGTTCACACAAAATTAAAAACAGTATTGTGGTATCCTGTATTCATTACATTATAGCTAATGTATTTGTGTCTTCTCAGGTAGTATTTTTCTAACACTAACAAATTCTACCTGAGAGTCAAAGTTAGGGTGTTTAAATTTATTCCTCTACTCTGTACACAGTGTGCATTTTGTCACTATTACTGCAGCTGAATGCTGTGAGGCATATTAATGAATCTCATGTGCATTTTGCTACTTATTTTAAAATAATTTTGTGTAGAAACACAGCAGCCAGCTCACTGTGTCTGTGAAGTCAGCAGAACAACTCATTTCCTTCTATAATAAGACTCCAGTCTCTGGTTGGGATGGTTGGTTGCCAGAAGAAATGACTTTCTTAAGAATGGAAGCACACAATTGCTTTTCCTGGCTGGTCTATTATACACTGTCAATCTAAACATCCTACCAGTTCAGTGTTTACTTGGAGTTTTCTTTTTTCATTAAAAAACATACATTACCTTCTTTTCTCCTTCCAGATAGCCATTTATTTAAATGATGTAGCTACTTGTTTCACAACAGCTCCTTCACTCACACTTGGAACATGATAATCCTAGAGGTTTCTTCCAACCCAAGCCATTTTATGATTCTGTGATTCTGTGATTCTCTTATTTCTCCTCTGTATTAGTGTATGAACCAAGTCCCCACTGATGTGACATGATTTCATTGATTCTAAATGCTGCCAACCAGAGTTTAGCGTATGGTACCTTAAATTTTCACTCACTCTCTGAAAGTCAGATCTATTCAAGGGCCTCCATGTTAGTATATGAAAAAATAATTAATCTAGAACTGCTGCTCATTTATTAATACTAATTAGGAAGGTTCATAACACAACAAACATGGCCATGTCAGGACATGCATCTCCTGTCAGTCCAAAATTTTGGACAGGGGTTGAAAACAACCGCTAGGTCTTATTTATGACAGATCTCTTGCTTTTCCCCTTAGGTATATCACTTGGTCTCATAAGAAGATTTCTGGCCTCTCTGTCAATCTTTCTAATAATTGGGAATTGTGAGCTAGCTTGGACATTCTGGTGAGACCTAGGATATAAAGCCATAAATTAGGTCGCCTGCCCTCAGTGGACCCTCCGCTTCCTGTCTGTATTGTAGTTGCACTTCTACAAATGCAGTACAGAGAAAGAAGAAATTGGTTAATTAATTCTCAGAGCTTCTTAAATGTAGATTAAAGAGAGGAAAAAGAAAAAAAAATATCCAATTTGAGGATTTTATGTGTTTGTGCTTCCTGGGAAACTCCTCAGTGGGGGGATTTCTTGGTCTGTGATACTATCCAGGACATCAATTCCATTCCCTTGTGTTTTCACCTATGGCCCTTTCTCTTCTCTGTGAGTAAACTAAAACAGCGCTTTTCTGCACTTTAAATTCATATAATAATTTTCAAATATGTATCACTAGATGAAATTGGTATTAGTGTAGTCACTTTGGTATAGTTTATATATATGTTTACATTTGCTTTCTTTTATAATACTGCTGGCTACTTGAGGATAGTGTGATTTAAACAGGAGAAGTTTTGCTGTCTTGGTATTCCTTGATAATTTTACTACAAGTTCCTTGACTGTCTTCTGGTATTACATTAATCTACATAACTGAGAAGTGCAAAAATAAACACCAACCCATCAAGTACCCAATCAAATCCTTACCGAAACACAATTATCTTGGACTCTAATACACATTTTACCATATCATGGTATGACCTGAGTCTACATTTTTGCCTTCCACATCCACAAACAGCTCCAAGAAAGTGTCGAGGCTTACGCTGACACTGAGTCTTCCACATCTTTCATTCTTCAGTTCCACTGGGACAAGAACTGATTGCTTTTCCTGCTTAGCTAAAAAATTTTGCTCTTTTCATTCAATTTTACCTTAAAGAAGTTGTCTCTTACTAAATACATCTTTATTTTTGACTTCCTATCTGTGTGGAGGAGGTGCAGCCAAGTTTGAATGACTGGAATCAACTAAGTATCATGAATACACACTCACCTTCACTCCCGTCAGACAGAACAGGAATCAGCACTATCTGCTGATACACATAATAGAAAATGGCAGTTCTCACATAATGTTTCCCGACCCACACAAACTTGCTTTTTCTGCTTTAGATGTGCTGAACTCGCTCAGTCTTCCCAGTTGTTTCTCTACAACCAAGGCAGTGTGCATGTACATAGTTAGGGAGCTATAGAACGCAGAGCTGGCAACTAACTGTGCCTAAAACCATGCATTATGAAAGCAAGTGTTTCTTCAACTCTGATAAATGTTTCTGAGATAGCATTAACTTCAACAGAATCACAAATAGCAATCTCAGAAATAAACACATATGCTTCACTAAAAATGCAGAGTAACTTCTTTAAATCCTTACCTAAAAAGACTTAAGCAATATGCTGGAGGCCAAGAAATTATCTGTAGAAGTTGGACAGGGTAAAAATATTTTAAAATTATATTTTGTTTTATTTTTACTGACATACACTGTTCTGAAGCCTTTTTTTGATATCAATACTCAGAACAGATCATCACAAAAATCACTTCTCTTTAAATAGATTTTTTTATTCATATATTCTATACGTACTACATATAGCATATATATACATCTCACAAGTACTGACAAAAAAGACTTTGGCTTACTGTCATTAGGAATTAGAATAAACTGTGAATCCCAAAGCTCCAGTTAATAGAGATATAAGGAGAAAATGCCAAGGTTAACAATTAGACAGTGGGCTGAATGGCTGCCATTGAAAATGACCACAAATAGATTTTTCAAAGGTACTCATATTGCATACAAACACTTTGGGCTAGTGAGAGAATTTCATTTTTTTGGAGTGCCTTTGTCTCAGATTGAAACACTGCATTTTTGTTCAGCTTCCTATATTCCCCACATACCTTTGCTTCAGTGAAGAACAACATGCTACTGGCATGCTCTTCTAACTTTGTCTTAGACATGCACGCTGTAAAGCTTCATTTATAATGGGAGTACTTTTAAAAGTACATCCTGTCTCTTGTCATCAGGGATGAACCACTTAGTGTCACTCCTGTGTCATTCTCAGTGTGGCTTTGTCAGCAAAGGTGGCAAGGGTGTGCTAGGTGCCCGAGCACAGCTGTTAGTAGTGCTCTTTACGTCCTTAATCCTTAAGGCTTTAGGGTAGCAGGAAAACTGTGCAACACCTCAGTGAGATTTTCAAAACCACTTATTTGTGAGTCTTCTTTTTAGTGAAGTCAACAGCAGTATTACCAATCCCCATAATTTCAAATGTCTAATGATGTTTGCACGCAACCATTAATACAGATGCAAAGAAAAAAATAAATAAATAAAAGACTGCCTAGCCAGTCACATTAAATACCCAGCCAAGTGCCAACTGCAGATTCCATTTCATTTGGATTCAGGCACCTCATCTCACCAAAGCATCAAGGGGATGGATGTAAAAGGGCATTGCTCTCTTGGTGAAAGTCCAAAACTAGTCTGATCAAGGGGATTTACAGTATTTCCCTGATTATACCAAGCGGAGATCAGACTACTCTTTGTGTTATGCCTTACTCTTGAACTGCTCCTGCCAGCAAAAGTGGGCTAGCAGAAACAAAACACTATCTGTAAAAGAATATAGCTCCTGGTATATCCTGCTCATGGATTTGGATACCTGATTTCCATTATTACTGGGCATATAAGAACCTGGTCTGCTGTTGTGGTACTGGAAGATATTCTTCCCTAAAATAGTACCAACTGGATGGAAGATGCCTTGGGAAGATAAACTTAAGGAGGCATAGGAGATTTAGGCAGAGATAAGGGACAGATGAAAAGCACAAATAACATGTGAAAGAGAAGAAGAAAAGAGGTCCTAATAAAAAGAAATTAAAAGGTGTTAGCAGGACTGGCACACAGCACAAAGCAAGGATATGAATCAGAAAAAAGCAGGTATCTTGGGTAATATTTTTGTTGCTGCTGGTTTGTGAACAAATATGTTGATTTAGCAAGCTTTAGAGGATATTTTGTTTGTTCATTTTCTTGCCTGTCAAGAATCAACAGCTTTCAGCCTTAAATTCTGAGTTAAATTCAATGGTTTCAGAGCACAAGTAGTAAAAAATGACACAGAGCATAGAAAGTTTTTTTTATTGTACAGCTAAATACACCACACAGACAAATATGCCCAGAGATGTGGTGGATGCCCCATCCCTGGAGACTCTCAAGGCCAGGCTGGATCAGGCCCTGGGCAACCTGATCCAGCTGTGGTGTCTCTGGGCATTGCAGGAGAGTTGCACTAGATGGCTTTTAAAGGTCCCTTTCAGTTCTAAGGGATCTATAATTCTATGAAATATCATTACTCAAGTTTCAATATATGACCAACTTCAGAACAATATTAGAAGAAAGATAAAATGAGTGAATATTGCTGAAAATTTTCTGTAGTTGAACTTCTGTGCCAAATACAGCTAGGAATCACACATCACTTTTCTTTGGAAGCGTCATAAGCAAAGATTTTAAGACCAGTCATGCCTGCCTTTCCTTAGCTGCACTGAGGCAAATGATTGTAAGAAATTCGCACCACACATCAGACTTGCAGCAAAACCACAATCAAAAGAATCATAGAATCATACAATTGTTTGAGTTGGAAGGGACCTTTAAAAGTAATTTTGTCCAACTCCCCTGCAATAAATAGGGGCACTTACAGCTCCATCAGGTGCTCAGAGCCCCAAAACAATGGCTTCTAATTGTGGCATTCTAGGAGACAAGAGGGGAGGGAGGAGGAAAACTCATTGTGTGCATCAGTCTCTGGTTTTAGCAACTTCAAAATTAGGATGAACAGTTGGTTTTGGGGATGGTTTTGTTTTCTGTTTTCAGCAGAAGGGCTCTGGTGGGAATGCTGGAGCTGCTCTGTTACGTTGTAAGCAATAGAAACCAATGAGATCCACTGAGAATCTCGGGCAAAGTGAGATATATAAAACATCTCACTGCCAGCATGCAGTTGTGGTGTATTGGAAGGAATATAGACCACTTGAGTGGTCCTGTGTGGAGTCAGGAGTTGGACTCGTTGATCCTCATGGGTCCTTTCCAGCTGTGATTCTATGAACGACCTCAGCAAACTCCAGCCTGACTTTGATTGTTCCCAGGACGGGGCACCCACCACATCAATGGGTAATCTGTACCAGTGCCTCACTGCCCTTCTTGTGAAGAACTTCCTTATATCCAATCTGAATCTCCCTTCTTTTAAGGTGAGACCATTTCCCCCTGTCCCATTCCAGCAGACCCTGCTGAAAAGTCTGTCCCCTTCTTTCTTACAGCCCCCCTTTATATACTAAAAAGCCATTCTCAGGCCTCCCCAGAGCCTTCTCTTCTCCAGGTTGCACAGCCCCAGCTCTCAGCCTGCGAGTTATGAAGTGCTAATGATTTTACGATTCCAATAAAGGTTGGATGCTAAACCTTGATATTAATAGTTGACTTCACAGTTAGGTTATCTTTATTTGACCTAGTTAAATTCCTGTTCTGAAGCTCATTGGAATCAGGATATCCATGAAGCTGTACCCAGTTTGGGATCTGATTCTCAGGGATTTTTTTCTCCTTAGCAAGCCATAGCATTGCTAGATAGAGAGGTTTGGCTTGATCTGGTTGTTTCTTAGGGAGTTTCAGGTATTCACGTACACAATAAAGCTCTGTACTGGTCTACCTCTTGCCCCAGAGTAACTGCTTTTCAGTTCAGTTATGTTGATGATCCGTAGGGCAACAGCTGTGGCACACAGGATGAGTGATCAATGAATGGTCCTATAGGTTTATGTGCACTTGAGATAGAGAGAAAAAAGTTTAATTTTCCTTAAAGGCAGAAAAGTTCCACCAGAGTGGGATGATTGACTGACCTTGGAGCAGTAAGGCAGATCATTTGGCATGAATGTAAATGAAAAATTCATCATTGCCGATGATTTTTTACTACCCTAGAAAAACCAAGTATTAATATGGTTTCATACAGTGCAATTGAAAATCCAGAATGCAATAAAGCTTTCATATCATGCTAGCACAGGGATTTCTTTGTGTTATTCATATGAGGAGTAGAATATTCTCCCTCTTTATTTCAAGTTATTCTTTCCAGTGCTGAAACAATATGGTATTTCATTTGAGTACCTTTCACTACTCTTTCAATATATGGACTCACAGGTATTCTTGGTCTTTCAAAAATGATGAAACTTTTGTCTGCATCTCAGCACAAATTCTGAACACACAGTCCTTGGATTACTTCCCAAAGAAATATTTGATACATGCAGTACAAGCACAGATGTCTTATGAGGTACTTTGGCACTAGGAAACTCCAAAGCAGAGAGAGAAAAAGGGATTCTTTACTGAGACAGGTGATGGTGACCTTTAGAAGCTTAAAGCTGATAAAGCGCCCAAGTCCCTGGTGTTCAATCTCTGTACACAAGACCCTCAAAGGTCATGAGTCAAAGACACCTTTTCTTATTCTTTTCTAACTTGGAATTGGGAATCCTGTTGCAGAAAACAAATAACAGTCTACCTTGGAATACTGTGAAATATGAACTGGCCATAGAGGATTCACATTTTCTAATTAAATGCCAATTAAAATCAATTAAAAATCTATAGCAGTCCTGCACTAATGAGGGAAGTCTTATTACTACCTGTGCACTGAGTACTGTATCATCCATTAATCCCACTTAATCACAGTGAATTTTTTTGTCACTACAAAGATCTATAGACTAATATTGCAGTAGATTTGTGCAATGAGTTGTATGGTTCAGTGTTCATTAGCTAAAGTAATGTTTTCTTGTATTCCACAAGTGATGGTGTCTCTAAGTGGAATCTTGTGAAAACTTTAAAAGATGCCACCCCCATTTTTTAATTCTGTCACATTTTGATAGTGCTCTTGAACTCTATGGATTGCTGGTAACACATTTCATTTGTCCCATTAAAACGTAAGTAGAATGATAAACTGACATGATACAATATTTATAAAATGCTGCTGCTGTGTCTTAAGGTGCTCAGTATCACGAAAAAGCACAAGACTGAAGCCATCATGTGATCTAATGTGAGAATAAAAATGTATATATTAATCAAAATGTTTGGAGAGAAGACAGAAAGACCCAACCCCTCCTAAGGCCATGTGATGTCTTAACTTTTCTATAGAAGGTTGTTCATTGCTTTGTAACTTGGCTTTATTGTTGCAAACCTGTGTTTCTGAACTAATATAGTCCTTTACCCTTAGCAAGTGATGAAGCTGATGCTCTGTGACTGTCAGTAGATAGCATGGCCTCCACGACTTCAACATGACAACAACTCAGCAGTGCACTAGCAAATTCCCAGCTGCACCATTCCTCTGGATGTGGAACTGGGAGTTTTCAGCATGTTTGAAGGAGCCTATCCCAAAACTCTGTCTCACAGAGCTTGCCAGCTCATGAAGAGGGACTTGAGTCTCCTTGGCAATTGTTAAAGGTCAGGACCAGAACCCTTGAGCTGTCTTTTTGCTTCCCTTTTTGGAACGTTTCTGATGTCTCACTTGTAACCCTACTTTTTGTTGGATTCACTTGTACAGAACCTGTCTGGCTTGTTGAAGTGGCTATATTCCACTGTTTACCACGTGTGCTAATGCTTTCTTAGGCAATGAAATTTGCAATTAACTCAGAGTCCTGCCTAGCTAGCACACTTACTGAAGATGCATCAGATGTAAATTATAAGCTTCTCACTCACACTGGCCACTAAACATAAATGTGTTGTAAAATACTTTACAGTGATTATAGCACTAGACTACTGCATGGTGCTGATAATTTATTCATAGTTGCTGATATGATCATTTTTAATGTGATTTCCATACTTCAACAAGTTATTTTACCCCTAAAGTGAAGTATCTCTGTAAGACATCCTTATTTGCTTCATAACTAAACAGAAAGTTGGAGAAAAAGAGTATTAAAAAATATGTTTTGAAATGTTATTGAAACTAGAGTCAGAAAGGAAACAAATATTGCTTTTCAGATGAGCACATTAATACCTAATTGCAAGGTACAATCACTGGGCTGCTGCTGCATGTTCCAGAACTTGGGAAGGGCCATCCTGGAGCTTGCCCAGGTCTCACTGCTTTTTTCTCAGGGGTGCCCAGCAGGAGCCATTCACACGTAGGGAAGTGGGAGAAGCAGGGTGCTTATATTGGTACCTATTTTAGAACATCCTGTGTTCATGTCAGGTGAAGGAACACTACGATTTATCCTCAGTTTAAACAGAGCACTGTAACGTAGAGAGGATAAGCATCTCATCCAGTGACTTGTGGTGACTCAAAGAGCTGAACATTGGTTAAGTCTCTCAAGATGACTCCCACAAATTTACTGAAAATGAGTACTGTATGACCCTGAATATGCATTTTTCAGAGCACTCAGACCCTCCTGAATATTGTGATGCTTTGGCTGTGGGATGGGACGCTCCAGAAGGTTGGATTGGCCATGGATCCCCAAGACACAGGGCAGCAAGGACAACTCCCCAGCCCTCAAGGGCTGCAGTTTCACCCTGCAGTCTCACCTGCCCTGGAAAACAGACACTGCAATGATCCATGACTTTTAGAGTTTGGAGAGTGAGAAAAAATCAGAATATGAAAGAGAGAAGCATTAATGAACAAACTAATGATCTGTAAAATTTTGTTGCAATGAAACAGTATTTATCTATAATGATAATGTCTATATCATTCTTGGGAAACTTTTAGCCCCTCCAAAACCCTGGGCAATTCAAATAAGTTCAAAGAGAATAAACATATCTGTCTGAGTTCTCCTCATTTTGGGATGATCCTTTATGCCTGGATGAAGATGAAAGTTTGAAGAGGACTTGGGAGTACAACATGCTACTGACAGAAACAGCACTTCGAACAGTGTACAGTATCACGAAAATTCCATTTTATCTTTTTATTATAAAGCTTGCTAATGCTTGCTAAGGCTTTCAGAGAGGAGGAAATGCCATGTTACAGTCAAAGCTCATAGGGCAGTTGTGGCTGTTTAGAGCTCATAATTTTTCCTCCTTTTATTATTTTTTCCCCTGCTGGGGCTGACACTATGCATAACCAATCTGCAATTACTTCCTTATCACATTTGCTTTCACATGTTTCACAATGTGGATTTTATCTTGCTAATGAAATCTAGGCTATTATTTGTCCTTAGGTATTTACATAGGTCCCGCTGCTAGACAGTCTGAAGACCTGAACATCTTAATGGAGCCTTACAAATTCAACTGGCTGCTTCTGAGCCACCCGAGATGAAAATAAAGACTTTAAGTCATTCAGACTGGGTCACTGGTGTTGTGTATCAATTATGCAGGCTCCTTCACATGGATTCTGAAAGCATCTGTCACACATGAAAGAAGAGCTCTGTGAGCCTTTGCTAACAAAAATGTCTTTTGTTCCCTGACAATTTTGTACATAAAGGTGTGAAACAAGATGGTTTAAAAAGGCATTCCTACTACATGGAGCAAGCAAACCTTATTGCATGGACTTGGGAAAGATAGCTTTTCATATATTCAGAACATTGGATGGGATGATGTGGGGGTTGAACATCCCCCACACCAGGACTCACCCTGAGGCAGTTCTCACTGAGGGAACAACATAAAGGGGACTCTGTTCCTTCCACGTGCACACAGGAACTCTCCTGGAGGAAATGTGCACAACCACAAGGCTATACAAGTTTCAAAGACTGTATAATGAGAGTGATATGCTGATGATCAGCTTAATTCCCATTTCAAACACCTAAGTCCCTTTGTGAATCTAGCCCTATAGACTTAATCCTGCATATAGCTTAATTAGCTTAATTGTTGACCACGTCTGGTAAAGGGAAAGTGGGTAGAATGATGTATGCTAGGGAAATTGTCCACACCAAGCAGGTCAAAGAAAGGCTTATCGTACATGGGGCTTGCAGGGCTCTAAATGGTAATGGCCTTCTTTCTTTCTTTCTTTCTTCTTCTTTCTTTCTTCTTTCTTTCTTTCTTTCTTTCTTTCTTTCTTTCTTTCTTTCTTTCTTTCTTTCTTTCTTTCTTTCTTTCTTTCTTTCTTTCTTTCTTTCTTTCTTTCTTTCTTTCTTTCTTTCTTTCTTTCTTTCTTTCTTTCTTTCTTTCTTTCTTTCTTTCTTTCTTTCTTTCTTTCTTTCTTTCTTTCTTTCTTTCTTTCTTTCTTTCTTTCTTTTTCTCCTTCCTTTCTTTTTCTCCTTCCTTTCTTTTTCTCCTTCCTTCCTTCCTTCCTTCCTTCCTTCCTTCCTTCCTTCCTTCCTTCCTTCCTTCCTTCCTTCCTTCCTTCCTTCCTTCCTTCCTTCCTTCCTTCCTTCCTTCCTTCCTTCCTTCCTTCCTTCCTTCCTTCCTTCCTTCCTTCCTTCCTTCCTTCCTTCCTTCCTTCCTTCCTTCCTTCCTTCCTTCCTTCCTTCCTTCCTTCCTTCCTTCCTTCCTTCCTTCCTTCCTTCCTTCCTTCCTTCCTTCCTTCCTTCCTTCCTTCCTTCCTTCCTTCCTTCCTTCCTTCCATCCTTCCTTCCATCCTTCCTTCCATCCTTCCTTCCTCCCTGCCTCCCTCCCTGCCTCCCTCCCTGCCTCCCTTCCTCTCTTTCTCTTTCTCTTTCTCTTTCTCTTTCTCTTTCTCTTTCTCTTTCTCTTTCTCTTTCTCTTTCTCTTTCTCTTTCTCTTTCTCTTTCTCTTTCTCTTTCTCTTTCTCTTTCTCTTTCTCTTTCTCTTTCTCTTTCTCTTTCTCTTTCTCTTTCTTCCTTTCTTCCTTTCTTCCTTTCTTCCTTTCTTCCTTTCTTCCTTTCTTTCTTTCAACAAGTAACCTGGGAAGAGGCTGCAGAAGTTTGTGTTCAGACAGAAGTAACTGGTGTTGAATAAATAGGAACCTTTAAAGTTTTTCAGGACCAGAATAATCCCATGCCCAGGACAGTGATGAGGATTGCTTTCATACTCTTGTCTCCAGACCAATGTCTATTTTCACTGTTTATGATCAGAGGAATGAATGTGCAAAGACCTTATGTCTTCTGTTCGATCTGAAAGAGCATACCCCAGGCTTGGCTGTGCGTCCTCCATGTGTCACTTGTCTTCATACTTCCAAGAGAACAGTGAGACTGTGTTCTTCTTTTGTAGCTTTAGACATCTTATAGGTTGAAAATCACACTGTTCATCAAGATTCAAACTCTCAAATGCAGGAAAACTCTGAGGATGCTCCTGAGCTGTAGAGGAGGCTCCTAGAGACGCAGTGAAGGGTTTGGACTGGGCCTGGTTTTGATGCCTTTGCAAAGAGAGAAAGGCTGCTCTATGCCCCTCAGACACCATAGCTGGCCGTAAAACACTTCATAGTTCAGGCCATTGAACTCACATTGTCCATTATAGATTGCTAACAGCCTGGAGAAAGAAGCACTTATCTGTCTCCCTGAAAGATCCGTAATGCAGAAGCTGGCCTCCTCCGAGGAATTTCTGGGAAGGTATTTCTGCTGCACACTAGCCTGTAGTTGTACTCTACACAGCAAAAGTCAGATGTGTAATTAACTGAGAATCTTCTTAAGATTTTAGTAGCCCTATAAACCTTTTCAAAAGGCTGAGAATACAAGAACTGAGTTTGATTTTGAATAAAAAGAATTGTCCTGTATATGTGGTTAAATGAGGAGAAAGTGGCCAAACTGTTTGTAGAAGGCACAATAACATTCAAATAAGCTATCCTTGTACAGTGAATAATCCATTAGATATATCTTCTGCAAACATTTACTCATATTAAAAAATATCTTAATGCAAAGCGTTTGAGAAACATAGTATTGCTTTACCTGTCCTACTACAAAAAGAAGCCAAGCCTGCCCAACCTGATGAAGATGCCTTTCTAATACTGCAGATGTGGACAGAATTGGTTTTTACATTTTCCCACATTGTCCCAGAGGACAGCATCATATTACATTACACACCAAAACCACAAGCACTTAAACAGACATAAAGTTCATCCTGGCTGTTAGCTCATTACACAGCCATTCAGGCAAGGTGGTTGCATTGCAGACAAAATAAATAGCAAGTATCAGGAATTTCAGTAAAAGGAAATCTGGAATTTCAAGAGCACAGCAATCATCCAACATCTTCATAGTGCAGTTGAACTTACCAGAATAACCAATACATTTAGTAGTTCATATAATGAGAAACAATATTCCTAAATTCTTCTATCTCTCCAGCAATGCTGTTGATGTGGTTTGTGTAGCAGATGATCCATGCTCCCTAGGCATTGCAACCTAGCACTGCACGTGCTGGGGACACTGGTCCACAGCAGCACAGCAAGGCTGCTCACCAAGCAGCGAGGCACTTTGTCCTTCTTAGCACATGGCATCAAAGGTGCACCTATGGGGCTGTGTTCCTCTGTAAGAGAGACTAGGCTCTTTCAAGCACCTGGTGCCAACTGCTTTCATAGTTTGAACCAAAGAGAGGAGGTCCCAAATACTATTTTGTAACAGGAACATTTCATGCAGTGCCTTTGAGTACCTTTATTCTCAGTTACCTAACCACCCCTGTGGGACAGGAAAATGGTGATCTCCAAAGCTACTCTCTGAGCACAATGGCACTCTCCATTTGAAACCCTCATTTCATCATCCACACAGTTCAACTGAACAAAGCAGCTGCCAAATCTCCACCCTGGCTACTTCATTTCTCTGTTATTTTGGCTCCTCACACAACACTCTTCGTTTAAAATAATAAGTATTAGCTTTATTTATTTATTTATTTCCCCAGTGCTTTACAATCTGTTCTGCCATTTCAGACAGGTGGTCTTTTCTGGTAGGCCATGCATCTCATCATCTTCTCTGTCTCAAGAGTCTTTGACCTTCTGTACATGCTTTTCACACTTCTAGTTGAACAGGCATCTGTTTTCTCCTCCCTCCTCCTTATGGGAAGTTTTCAGCTAAGTGCTTATCAGACTCTCTAACAGCCATATAGGAATTCAACAAGTAAACATTTTTTAAAGGAATTTTTCTGACATTTCATACAAAGGCTCCTTTTCTCTCTAGAACACCACTGTGTAAAGCATATTTTGCACTCAGAGTTATTCCCATAAGCATGAACATAAGCAAATATGTTTTTCTTCATTTAAGGCAGGACTATGTGATAGTAATGAATAGAGTATGCATTAAAAGCATCCTCATCTTTTCTATGACAAGACTGTGTCTTGATTTGCATCAGGCACGTGTCACAGCAAGCTTAATTGATGCTTTAACACTAGATCCTATTCTCATTCACTGTCTGCTCATATAGTCTGCTGATGGAGCTTGTATTTCTGACACAATTAGTATTTAATTTTCTCCCAGCGTTATCTACCATTAGTAGATTTAGCTTATCAGAAAATGCAACAAGAAATGCATGCAGATCCCACTCTGCCTGGACCAAATCAATATTGTTCAGTTGCAGTAAAAAGGAGGAGAAGTGAGAGCATCTTTATGAAAGGCCCCCAGACTTACTTCCTGGTATGTTTCCTGTCAGTATTACAGCACAAATCATTCCTGGGACATGGTAGCAGAAACATTTTGGGATCTAGATCCTTCACTCTGATAGAGCCACCTGCAGCATCCTCAGGTCACAGCTCTTTTATTGCAGTACTTACCTGTTACAGGTTGCATGAATAGTAAATGTGGATTAGGTCAACTTTGTTTGAGCGGCTTCAAGGGACTGCAAGTCAACTGGGGCTATTGCACATGAAAATGGTGCAGACACGTAGCTCTTTGGCACTGTCCCTCATGCAGGAACAGATATGGTCTAAAGCCATCTTGGATCTAAGAAAAAATATTATTTATTTCAATTAACATAGACAAATAGTCCTATGGACTCTCTCAGCATTCAGTAGAAAACTACAACTGAAATCAAAGAAGCTGCGTGCAGCTATGGCTGGGAATTTTTGAATGAACTCTAAACAGGCACATTCATGTATACACATGACAAGCATTGCATATCTGCACCCATGTTAAATTAAAACATGTGGAAATCGTATATTATATCTCTGCTGTCTGGATCTTTTGGCATTAGTGTGAGGTAACAGCCCCATTTTCTGTAACACTTCCAGAACACTTACAGTGTCTAGGTAATTTCTTGGACATCTTGTGAGAAAACTTTGGTGGGGAGTGTCCTTAAAACCCATCACTATTACAGAATTAATATTCAGAGAATTATGTTCTGATTTCATTTTTTGAATACTTAATATGAGCAATCAGGTTACACAATGTGGAAATCTCTACATGCTCTCACATACATGCTCAAGAAACAGGTGTTATTATGTATATATACATATATATATATGTAAACTGTATGTAAAATGTGTGTGTGTGTTGAAATTAAGAGTATAGACACCTACAAATAGAAACTTACTAATAAGTATAGAGATACATGACTGAAGTTTTATTTCATAGAAACAATATAGAACTAAGCTGAAGCATTTAGCAAATTGATATAATAAAGACTACTGCTTTTCACAGAATAATAGAAGGATAGAATTGTTTGGGTTGGGAGGCTCCTTTAAGATCACCTAGTTCCAAGCCCCTGCTATAGGCAGGGACACCTCCCTCTAGTCCAGGTTGCTCACAGCCCCATCCAGCCTGGCCTTGAGGTATAAAGAATCAAGGTACCTCAAGATACCTTTAATCTAAGGAAGAGGAGGACACAGGTATTCAGAAGGCTTTACAGATCTGCTGGTGCTAAAGCTGTGTAAACTTTCCCAAGGGATTGATCTGAAGTTTCTAAAGCAGGGATTGAGAGCACATGACACGGGATCTCAGTGCAGTCAGACTCAGTGTGCAAACTGGATGCTGCTCAGGGCCAGGAGCACAGGGATGCATCCGTGCTGCAGACCGCAGTGTGGTGTAAGCATATGCATGCCTATGTTCAATATCTGCACATTGCTGGTGATGCCTGACTTCACAGTCATGATTCTAAACTGACTGGAATTATGTAGAGTTTGGTAACCTTTTATTTTTATTTATTTATTCTTTTTCTTGCACAAAGAAATAAAGCAACAGTGTGAAATTCATTCTGGGACTGTATGGGGAATCCAGAGAATCACGGCAATTCCAGTCCATTCTGAGGAGGGTTACTCATGTCCTCAGCCCCTCTGCAGGCCAAGGACAAGCAGCAGTGCCATCAGGCTCCAGTGTGCTGTCACAGCTCACAAACAAGTTTCCTGCTGATACAATTCCATTAAAATCAAAGAATTTTCCTCACTGGAGATTATCACCTCATAGATTCATAGATACATTAGGTTGGAAAGGACCTACAAGATCATCTAGTCCAACCATCCTCCTATCACTATCCCTACCCAACTACTAAATCAAATCCCTTAGCACCTCATCTAAACGCTTCTTAAACAGCGCTAGGGATGGTGCCTCAGCCACCTCCCTAGGCAGGCCATCCCAGTGCCTGACCACTCTTTCAGAGAAAAATTTTCCCCTCAAATCTAATCTAAATCTTCCCCAGCGCAACTTGTGGCCATTCCCTCTCGTCCTGTCGTTATTTATCAGGGAGAAGAGGCCCACCCCTTCCTCACCACAACCCCCCTTCAGGAAGTGGTAGAGTGCAATAAGGTCTCCTCTGAGCCTCCTCTTCTCCAGACTAAACAATCCCAGCTCCCTCAGCCGCTCCTCATAAGACTTGTGCTCCAGACCCCTCACCAGTTTTGTTGCCCTTCTCTGAACACGCTCCAGGGCCTCAATGTCCTTCTTGTAGTGAGGGGCCCAAAACTGAACACAGTACTCAAGGTGCGGCCGTACCAGAGCTGAGTACAGGGGGATGATCACCTCCCTGCTCCTGCTGGCTGCACTATTTCTAATACAGGCCAGGATGCCGTTGGCCTTCTTGGCCACCTGGGCACGCTGCCGGCTCATGTTAAGCCGAGCATCAACCAACACCCCCAGGTCCTTTTCCTCTCTACATTCTTCAAGCCATTCTGCCCCAAGCCTATAGCATTGCATGGGTTTATTGTGGCCAAAGTGCAGGACCCGGCACTTGGTCTTATTGAACCTCATCCCATTGAGCTCAGCCCAGCTGTTCAGCCTATCCAAATCCCTCTGAAGGGCCTCCCTACCCTCAGGCAGTTTGACACATCCTCCCAACTTGGTGTCATCTGCAAACTTACTTAGGGTACACTCAAGCCCCTCTTCTAAAATATTAAACAAGATGGGCCCCAATACCGACCCTTAGGGGACACCACTCGTAACGGGACGCCAGCTGGACTTAACTCCATTAACCACTACCCTCTGGGCACGGCCCTCCAGCCAGTTCTCCACCCAGAGAAGAGTGAACCTGTCCACACCACAGGCTGCCAGTTTCCTCAGGAGAATATTGTGGGAGACCGTGTCGAAGGCCTTGCTGAAGTCCAGGTAGACTACATCAACAGCCTTTCCCTCATCTACCTGTCTGGTCACCCAGTCATAGAAGGAGATGAGGTTGGACAAGCACGACCTGCCCCTGGTGAACCCATGCTGGCTGGGTCTGATCCCCTGGTTGCCATGCACGTGTCGTGTGATCTCCCTCAAGATCATCTGCTCCATAACTTTCCCTGATACCGAGGTCAGGCTGACAGGCCTGTAGTTCCCCGGGTCTTCCTTACGGCCTTTCTTGTAGATGGGAGTCACATCGGCAAGCCTCCAATCTTGTGGGACCTCTCCAGATAACCAGGAATGCTGACAGATGGTAGAAAGTGGCTCGGCAATCACCTCTGCTAGCTCCCTCAGCACCCTTGGGTGGATCCCATCTGGCCCCATGGACTTGTGGCAGTTCAGATGGAGAAGCAGGTCTCTGACCATCTCTGCTTGGATCACAGGGGGTGCATTATGTGCTCTGTCCCGGACTTCCAGGTAAGGGCAAGTATCCTGAGGATAACTGCTCTGTCTATTAAAGACAGATGTGAAGAAGGCATTGAGAACCTCAGCCTTTTCCTTATCATCTGTGGTTACATTCCCTGCTGCATCAAGTAAAGGAGAGAAATTCTCCTTAGTTCTTCTCTTGCTGTTAATATATTTGTAAAAGGGTTTCCCGTTCTCCTTTACAGCAGTAGCCAGTCTAAGTTCGAGCTGGGCTTTAGCATTTCTAAGTTCCTGCCTGCAAATATTGGCAAGCTCTCTGTAGTTTCCCCAAGTAGCCTGTCCCATCTTCCAGAGGACATAGACTCTCTTCTTCTCCCAGAGTCTCAACAAAAGTTCCCGGTTCATCCACATGCAAAATTTTGGTTCCTGCATTTGAAGTAATTTACTTCAGAAGTTAATATGGATTAACTTTCCCTAATATCTCTGCATGTGTACATGAATGAGCTCTAAGCATGAAGCAAAGCGAAATGAAAAATAGAGCTTTATTTCCTCCCCAGCTTCCCCTTTCCTGCTGTAATTTCCAAGAGAAACCGACACCCTCTGTAGCTGGATGAAACAGTTATAGTTGCATCAGGGATTTATTTGCAACCTGGTGTTTCCTTTAACACAGTAACATGTGGAACCAGACATAAACCAGAGGAAAGGGCTGCTCAAACTAGACGTCTGGGTGAAGATGAAGGAGACAGGAGATCTCAGAGCCCTGTGCAGAGTTTGAGCTGCTAGCAGCTAGATTTGCAGTTCTGGTGGGAAGGCTGCACCAGGGAGAGCTGGAATCTGTCCCTGGGAATTTTTCTGAGTGCTGTCAACAGCATGCCTGGGCTGGGTCTTGCTTTAGCCAAGTAACTTAACCAGAGCCTTTTTAAAGGCAGAAAGGCTGCAGCCTCCTGAGATCAAGGATCCTCATGCCCATCCATCCCAGAACTGGGCAGGACACATGTCACATGGGGAGCTAAGCTTGGGAACCTGAAAATCTGGTGCAGGAAACAACCTTGCTGCTTGGGTTAAACGAGTGAAATGCCTTTATTGTGTGTGGACAAACAGCCTGGCTAGCTGCTGGTTATGGATTTCCAAGTGTTTGCTGACTTCAGTCTATTTGTATGAAATGCTATTAACAATACCAGACATTGAGGACTTGGCATGGTTTATCAAGTGGATGCACTCTTCTTGCAAGCCAAGTAGCAGAAATACTTCCCCTCCAAGCAAAACCCTGCTGCCAGGACCCAGCAGACCTCCCAAACCCATCAGCCCCATCCCATCTGCTGCCTCCTTGCCCAGGCAGAGGACGAGCAGGAGGAGGAGGCATTCCTGCTACTGCCAGTGGAATGACTCTGATCAGCTTGTTCACAGCAACCGAGCAGACTCCAGCAAATATTTGCTCCCAGACCAGGGAGAGAGATTTGGAATTCGAATGGGATGCTGGCTGATTATTTAATAGCCTCATCAGACTAAGTGCTTACCAGTTAAGTATAAAGAAACCTTCCATTTGTAGGAAGGAAGGAAAGGAAGGAAAGGAAGGAAAGGAAGGAAAGGAAGGAAAGGAAGGAAAGGAAGGAAAGGAAGGAAAGGAAGGAAAGGAAGGAAAGGAAGGAAAGGAAGGAAAGGAAGGAAAGGAAGGAAAGGAAGGAAAGGAAGGAAAGGAAGGAAAGGAAGGAAAGGAAGGAAAGGAAGGAAAGGAAGGAAAGGAAGAAGTTTTGGGAAATTAAGAAATATTTTTATGTATTTTCATTTTTATACATTTTTATGTATTTATTATATTTCCTGGCTCATGCAATGATTTGTATTTTGCAAGCAAGGAGAGACAGAAGAACTATTTATAGGCAAAAATGTGGATATATTATTTGCAAATCTCTTATAAAAGCAATTTTGATAAACAGAAAGAATCCTTCCTTGCTGGATGACCCCTTATCTTTAGTAACACACAGGTAGGAGCGGAGAAAGAACAGAAAACCTCTTTCCCCCTTCATTTTTTTACTGTGACTTTTGGTCACTGTGCAGGAGTAGGGAGCATGTCCAGGAGGGAGATGTGCTTGCAGCAGCTGGCTGCAGCAGACAGTGGGAGCCACTGCGTGACCTGCACCTGAAACACGCAGTGCTCTGGGAAGAGATTTGGGTCAGTAGCACTCATCTGGCCTGCATCTCTGCCCACAGCAAGAACATTTAGAGACAGCATTTACAGCAGAAAATATTCCTGAATAGTGCTGAGGAGCACAGTCACCAGCATTTTATACTTTTCCACTGCCTATTTAGAGATTGGAATCCAGGCCCAGGTCAACATTCTTGATTGGTATTTTCAGTCTGATTTGGAACCATGTTTTCTTAAAGCTGCTCTTCCAAGTTTACAAAAACTGCAATCCTGCAGAGAGGGCTTATTTTTAAAGCCTTTTAGAAAAGGCCTTCAATAGATCTTCTGTTTTTTTCTCTCTCTCTCTCTCTTTTTTTTTTTTTTAACAATTGGATGTCTCATCCACTTTGGTTCTCCTGTAGACCCCACAGGCCAGCCATGATAACCCAGCAAACATGACACCAAATAGCTTTCTGTCTCGTTCTACCTCTGTAAATCTGGGGAGTTTTTCATATTTCTCCAGACACCATGGTTCCTTATTTAATACTTCATTGCCACAGAACAAGGCCTCGTTCAATAATTAAGACAACAGCTTTGAATGCATACAAATCATGACAGTCCACTTCATTCCAGCTATAAGCTTTAGATTATTTTTGAGCTGATAAACATTTCCCAACAGATTGTACATTAATGACACTTCTGCTGGTAGATCAAGCTCCCTGCACCTGGAGCTGCTTCCAGATGCTCAATAAAGACTTAATACACCCAGACTATCTATAACAGTGACAATCTCTCTGGCCATATGATGTGACACACAGTGCTGTACATTCAGCTCATGGGTATGTAAGATCTACATTTGAATACACAGTCAAAACTGCTGATTAAAGCATAAGCAGAATGAGATCAGCTGTTTCCATGTGGTTCTGTAGCTGGGTTTATTTCCCAGTTGCATAGATCATGTAGGAGTTTTTTCACTGTTTCTGATATAACTATTTCAGAATGTATCCTCTCTATATATGGAGGATTTATTACAAGTTATTTGTTTGTTTTAAACCTAAGCACCACTGACAATGTATGGAATGAAAAATAATTCTGAGAAAGTCTTGATGTTGAAAGTGTAAGGTGATCTCAAAAGAGTGATGCATAGTCTTGTCATTTTGCCATATAAGTATTACACCCATTATTTCTGTGATGAAGCCAGGGAAAGATGCCTCTGGTAAATCAGATTTCAGGTCTACAGACTTAATTTGTACAAAAATAAAAATAAATAATAACAAAAACCTACTACTTTCTCTTCCAAAGAAAGACGAATATATTCATACAAACAAAACAACTCGTAAGATAATGAATGAGCAAAGCAGGAAGCATAACTATGGTTAATTCACTGTCTTTGGATATGGGAAGATGTTAGTATCTGAAGACTAGTTTCACCTGCAGTGATTCCATCACTAAAAAGAAGAGAAAAAAAAAAAAGTAAAATGAAAAAAAAAAAGTGCTCATGGAAGCAGAGAAAAGCATTGCTAAAAGAACAAAACAAATCAAACATTGATCAATATCCTGTGGTCACCTTTTAACAAAGACTCGTGTTCTGTTTTGAAAGCATGCTGTAATGAAGCCATATTTTCCCCTGCTTCCCTGGTGCTGTAACAAAATACTTGTGAAATCATTTCTAGAAGGATAGAAAGCTGTCCCCCTCCTCCTATCTTCCTTTCATGCAACCTTTGTGGTGGTGCCTAATTGCAGACAGGGCTTGGGAAACAGCACTTACATCTCACTGAGGATGACAGGGGCCATGCAGATGACAGATCTGAAGGACTTCAAAACAGGATTCAAGCAGAGGCATACCAGTTACATTTTGGAGCCATTAGCATCTTTGTTTCAAGCTGCTTCTGTCCTTCCCTCTCTATTCACACAGAGCCTGGAAGGCAAAGACTATTTTGCATCTCCTGACTGTGAAAGAACATCAGGGAAGAATTTCCTCTCAAATATAAGGACCTGGATTTTAAGGCCACAGCCAGGCTGTTTCATTTATAAGAACTATCAACAGCTGAGTACATCCTCAGCTGAAGCCATTTCCAGACACTTGCAGAACAGGGCAGGCACTGCTGAGAGGCAGATGCTAATGAAGGAAGAGGCAGGCACCTTATGGTAGCACAGATTTTGGGAATCAGCACTGCTGTGCACCAAGGCACTCTGCTGCGTGCTTGTGCAGCACCCAAAAGCAGCTCAGCATCAGTATGTGTACAGGCCAACTGGCCCAAACTGGGCTGTACACGTGCAGTGACTGCCATCAGGAGCTGATGCTCCCAATGTGGCACCAAAAAAAACACCAAAAAAATCCACGAAGCAACAGATGATCAGTCCCTCTGACTTCCCATCGTTAAGAGGTAAAAGGAACCAAAGCCACTACCCAGCTGTCCCACAGCATGACTAACAACAGACCTTTTAATTGCAGGTTGAGCCTCTGTTCTGCTAGTGCAAACAAAGATCTAACCATGTGTTTTGGTGTTTCCGCTGGTCTGTCCTTGCAGGACACCAACTGAAAGCATCTCTGTGTTTCAGATGAATAGAGCTGTGTTCAAGACCTTACTCAACGAGTTTTGGTACAGAGCTGTAAGATCTTTGCTTGCATATGAATGGAAGACATTCAGTTTTCTGCAGCACGTGGCAATGAAAGAAAATTTAATGGTAATCAAATCAGACCAAAATGTTTTACAGAAAATCCAATTATTTTGTTTTCTTGGAGGCCTTTGAGTAGCAGCAGCCTCTCTCTTTCACCTGTGGCTGACATATCAGTGGCAGAAACATCTCCATGTGTGGGGCTGCTTCCGCCCCTGACAGCCTGACAAGGGTGGGAATGTGCTTATAGTTCAATGTCTTATTCTTCTAAAAATCAATAAAAATCTATAGCTTCTTTTGGAAACTATCAATATTTTTCATCTGATACGATATATAAATTGTGATTTCCAATTATAAATACTCTGACAAGGACTTCATTTTCTTGGCATGCTTGCATTCCTTTTTAAAAATCTCTGTAAGGAGTTTCAGTTGGGAATTTTAGAGATGTTCATGGAGTGGAGAGTTGTGTCCAGAGAAAACTGTAAGAGAAATGAGGTTATAATCTATTCCCATGAAACAACAAATGCATTGGCAACAGACAGAAAGTATTGAGTGGATAGTTTTCAGGTAATTCTCCTATGCTTTACCCATGACTAATTTTAGGATGTGATTTCTAATTCTGACCGCAATTAGTCTGCACATTAGAACAGCCAGCAGAAAGGAAAGTCAGTACAAGTACGCAACCTCTGCTGGAGGCAGATGAAGGCAACCATATCATCCAGTAAGCTTTGAGGTTAAAACCTGGACAGAAGAAGACTCAGAGAGGATCTGATATATGTTTATAAATATCTAAGGAGTGGAAGGCAAAGAAACAAGGCCGGGCTGTTCTCAGCAGTGTGTGGTGATAGGACGAGGGGAAATGACCACAAACTGAAGCATGGGAAGTTCTGCACAAATGTGTGTGGGAACTTCTTCACAGTGCAGTGATGGAGCACTGGAGCTGCACACAGAGGTGGTGGATCTCCTTCTCTGGAGACATTCAAGACCTGCCTGGACGCCGAGCTGTGCAACCTGGGCTGGGAGCTGCTTTGGCAGGGGGTTGGACTCGATGATCTCTGGAGGTCCCTTCCAACCCCTACAGTTCTGTGATTCTGTGATTCTGTGATTCTGTGATTCTGTGATTGCAAAGACATGAGGCACAGAGACAGTATAAGACATCACGATGTAGCCAAGCAAAGACTGGCTTTGGCTTACTTGCAGATAGCACAAAATAACTGCGTCTACAGTCATGCTGTTATCTTTAGGAAGGATCCTGATGAAAAAAGAATAAATGAAGTTGGAAACAAACCACAAGATTTCAAGAACATAAGGCTTTCTTCAGGTCTGAAATGGATAAAAGAACACAGATGGTGCTAAGATAAGCCATCAAATCATAGAATTGTTCAGATTGAAAAAGACCTTCATGATCATCAAGTCCAACTGTAACCTAACCATTCTACCCTAACTCTAACAACCCACTGCTAAATCATATCGCTGAGCCCAGGTCAGATAGGAAGGGATATGCACAAAATAAACATTTAGGCTGTTTTCTTTTTGAGCTCATTTAAGGACTGGCCTCAGTGCGAAGTTTTCATAGGGACAAGTGAAAAATCACAACAAGCTCTTCAGAAGCAACAATCCCTGCTTTTCTCAGTAGACTGTCAAAGCGCTTAGCAGGAAAAGATCTAGCAGATGTGCTTTCATTAAAATTGCATTTTTGATCTGACCACAGGTTTTATGAATGTCATTCTGATTACTTCATAAAATCTCCCTAAATTTGAACCATACTTCCTATAATTTACTTTTAACTACATTCGTAATTAATTGAGATGTAAAAACTATTCTCCTAAAGCTCTTCTCAGACAACAAAATCTTCAAAATATAACACATAATAAGCACATGGGATAATAAGCACAGCTTCACTAAGGGAAGATGCTGCCTCACCACCATACTGGCCTTCTGTGATGGCGTAACTGTGTCAAAGGATAAGCAAAGAGCCACTGATGTCATCTATCTGGACTTCAGCAAGACCTCACAAACATCCTTGACTCCACCATATAGAAAGATATGACTTGATGGGTGGACTTTTTGTTGGATGAAGAACTGGTTGCGAGGTTGTACCCAGAGATGCGGTGGCCAATGGCTTTATGTCTGGAAGGAGACCAGAGACAAGTGGTGCCCCTCAGGGGTCAGTACTGGGAGCTGTGCTTTTTGACATCTTCATCAATGACATTGACAGTGGGATTGAGTGCACCCTCAGAAGTTTGCAAAAGACACCAAACTGTGGGTGCAGTCAACATGCCTGAGGGATGAGATGCCAACAGAGAGACCTAGACAGGCTGAGCAGTGGGCCCAGGTGAACCTCATGAGGTTCAGCAAATCCAAATGAAAGGTCTTGCACCTGAGCAACCCCACCTAATACAAGCTGGAGAACAAAAGAATGAAACACAGCCTGACTTGGGAGTACTGGTGAGACAGCTCTGTGCCCATGCAGCCTCGAAAGCCAACCCAGTCCAGGGCTGCACCAAAAGCAGCGTGGCCATCAGGTTAGGGAGGTGATCCTGCCCCTCTGCTCTGCACCGTGAGTTCTTAACTGGAGCACTGCATCCAGATGTGGAGTCCTCAGTACAGGAGAGACATGGAGCTGTTGGAGCATATCCAGGAGAGGGCCACAAGAATGGTCCATGAGATGGAACACCTCTCCTATGAGGACTGACTGAGATAGCTGGGGCTGTTCAGCATGGAGAAGAGAAGGCTGCAAGGTGGCCTGAAAGTATCTGAAGTAGGGCTGTAAGAAGGACAGACTCTTTAGTAGGATCTGCTGTGACAAGACAAGGAGAAATGGTTTCAGATTAAAAGAGCAGAGATTTAGATTGGATATAGGAAAGAAGATCTTTACAGTAAGAATGGTGAGGCACTGGCACAAGTTGTTGCCCAGAGAGGAGGTGAATGCACTGTCCTCAAAGACATTCAAGGTCAGGCAGGATCAGACTCTGAGCACCTGATGTCCCTGTTCATTGCAGAGAAGTTGGACTAGACGACTTTTAAGGGTCCCTTCCAACTCAAACAATTCCATGATTCTTTGATAGCACTGTCTAGCTACAAATCCAGTCTGAGTTTTGAGAAGTGTGACCCATTCTCCTCTCTGCTTGACCAAACCATTCCCTGCATGAAGTTTGGTCTGTTGTGCTTCTGTAAGAACAAACCCCACGGAAATAATCTTGCCAGGAGGACCGTCCTACCCAGATAATTTCAGTTGCATTAGCAAGCCCAATTAACTCTTTCTATTATTCCTCTCTGAGTCTCTTTCAAGTTAATTTCTAATTTCCACAGAGTAACTCCCTCCATGTTCTGGTTTGCATTGTTCTGGGCATTCCTTCATCTGTCAGGTATCATTTCGAATTTTTCACCCTGCAATGTTGGGAATTCTTTTCCAGCAGCAGACACCTTGACTCTCCAGAGCTTTGACCTAGCAAATTAAAACAGTGAAGTAACAGCTCCTTCCCTGACCCTGACAGCTTGTTACCTAGATAAGATAATATGTTGTATATGTCCAGGGTAGGATTCAAATATTCCCTTATAGAATCCCATTTGTAGGCAGGGATTTTCAGAAGCAGTACAGAATCTCCACTGGCAAAAGATATTTTTTTAACTATAGAAACGTTGCTGTAAGCTTGCAGAAATGTGTTTTAGACAGCAAGGAGTGCTCTTAGTGCTGTGCATCTGTGTGGGGGACATGAGCACTGATGAACTGTTTACATGGGAGTTGTGTGAAACAGTAAGGCTCAGAAATTTTAAAGTTTGAGGAATGCTGCATGGAGTTGAAATCTGGTGGAAATCTGTGCTCTCAAGCTCTTCTTTTGTTTCCAGAAAGTTCTACCACAGTGGCTTTCTGGCCTCAGTCATCCTCTGTTCAGATGTTCCCCACTGAACTCCTGCACTTCCACTTGCTCCAGGACACCGAGCATCCAATGCATGGCATGGTTCTGCTAAAAGCCCTGTTCCTTTTCTTTCCCATGCTGTACAGCACAGAGGGAAGAGCATATGTTCCTCAGTTTGCAGCAGAGAGGCTCCTTTCCCTTTAGGGATGCCTGTCTGGCAGACAGTCTCTCTCCTCATATACACTTTTTCTGGAACAATTATCTTGATTACCCTAGAAGTACCTGATGTTACATTTTAATTTCGAATGATCAATTTATCCTCTGAATTGGCCACGACTCTCCTCAGCCTAAGTGAATTTCATGACACTCTGCATTCCTTCCTTTCAAGTCCTTACCTCACACAAGCATTGCTGGTGTGCTTGCAGCAGCCACTAAGTAAACAGCATAAAGAGAGCACTGAAGAGCATCCTGGGGTACTCAGAAGCTTCTCAAAAGCTGTAGGATGAACACTATGAATATACCCATCATGTCAACTAATATCTGTGGATCTTGGATGCTTTTTAAAAGGCAGCCTGGAGTCAGGAAGACCTACCAACATTTAGACACTAACTGACGATCTGTCTGAAAGGGACAAAGCTGGGTTTGGTCTCGAAAATGGCCACAAAGTTCATGTTCCAAGCTTGTTATTTTACTGCTTTATTAACAGAAATACATATACCCACCATTACAGTGAGTTTGAGCAGAGATATTTGATGTTGTCATTCTGGATATATGGAAATGGAAAAGGACCCACACTTTCAGGAAGATTTTTAGATCAATCTGCAGATGATGATGTCTGAGTTCACTCTTGGAAATTCTGGCAGCACAGTCTAAATCAGTGTATGCTTTACATCGCTCAGAACTGGAGGCAGGAAAAGCCTTGCAGTGTGAGTGTGGGTGTGTGGGTGTGGGTGGCAATTTCAAAAGCCAAGTGGCCTGCCCAACCCAGAGCTCATGGCACTAGGGTCCCTCCCTGCCCAGTGTCAAGGCCTGGTGGTGGTGCTGAGTGTTTTGTGGTATCACACTTCTCAGACCCCTGCTGTGCACCCTGTCTGTGCTGGGCAATGCTTGGGAAGCGGCAGAGCTGCACTGGCACCAGGAGAACTTGGATATCTCTATTTGCTATAACACTGAATGTAAGTGAGCTTGTAATTACAGAATTCAAGAAACAGGAAATACACAATGTACTGTTATTCTTTACAAAAGATGAAATAAAAACACTAAGCAACAAGACAAAATTGATAGAATTTTGATGGACGCGTTTTCCCAAGTCCGTACAGCCCTCCATAGCAATGATAGGGGAAATCCTTGCATACTCTTGCCCTTTGCACAATGCTGGCTGGGTCATCCATCATACAGCTTCCAGCACAGCACCCTTGCTTCCATAGGGGACAAGAACCAGTGGCAGCCAACAAACCAAGGGGGGAAGATCTGAAGGAGATCAGCAGGACACTAGAGGGTTACATTACTATGCCAACCCAGTCATTCAGGTGAATACTTGTTAAGTTCAGCAGCAGATGTGTGGCCAACCTCCTATTTCTCAAGTCTGAATATCACCAGTGGGCTTGCACAGTTGCCCTTGCAGTACACAGCCTGGCAGGTGCTGTCCGTGCAGGCTGCTGTGTTTGCTCTGCTCTGTGGATGGCCTGAAATATGGCATCTCCTAGGGAGCAGTCTGAGTCAGGAAGCCTTCCTCTGTCTCCTCACATAAGAACAGGAGGTTTGCCTCTGACTGCAGGGCAAGGAAGATCAGGCTCCCTTGTGGAACAAGTGCCTACCAATTAGCGACACTTACTGATCCTATCTGTGGAGAACCACTATGAAAAATGCAAAGCATTATGCAGCCACTATTAATCTTCTGCTTTTGTTACATTTACTTGTGGTTTATGGCCCTCCAAGGAGGATAAATGATCAAGGCATGTACTCACATTGCTATTCGTCTATTTGTCTGTACAACAATACATGCGCTCAGCACTAAGTAGACGTTATTTTTCATGGGGGAATGCAGCTTTAAGGCTTTTCAAGGTCAGAAGGCTTTGAGAGAAAAAAAGAACATGCAAAAGCCTCTGGCTCATTTGCTTCCAGCTCTTCCTTTTAAAGTTACAACCCACACAAGACCATAAGCTAAGACTCAAGGAAGAAAGGCCACATAAGTGCTCATGTATTTTTGGCTTTTGCTAGGGTACAGAATGGCAAACAGAAGTGTAAGTATGACAGATAAGGTCACTGCTGTTGAATGACAAGTCCTGGTTCAGTGTACTGAGCACAGATTGAAGATGCAGTTCCTCCTTGTGCTTGCAACGAAGAAATCTCTCCTGTTCCTCTTGCTCTCCTCGCTGGCTTTTAGCTCATTGTGAGCAGGAACGTTTTGGTCCAGGATCATTTTTGGTCCCTGGTAGCAGGGATATATTGTTGGAGGTTATGCTCTAGCAAATTCAGAACATAGTATATATCCGCAGAGACTCTTAGCTAGTCAGCAGACACTAACACATAGCACTAAGAAATATCTTTGGCACAGCATAGTTCTATGCAAGAATAGCCATCTCCATTATGATCACAGGGTACTTAAAATAGTATTAGTTCAAAACTGGGAATGTGAAAGCAATACAAATATTTTAGTAGCTGGTTCAGAAAATCAATTCTAGCTGAAATGATCAGATTTCCATGTTTACTTTGAAAACATACAAATGGAAGTATAAATTTTTTAAAGTTTTTACTCATAATACAGAAACATGATATTATAGTAGGGGTGGCACTCTGAAATCTGAAAGATTGTAAAGACAAGAAGCAGTTTTTTCTACCAAAGCCATACAACAAAGCACAGCATTTGTCCCTTTTTTTTCTTGTGCCTTTCTTACTCCGAGAAACACCGTGTCTGAATCTGGTCCAAAGCCAGCTGTGTCAGTGTAAGTCTTCCCAGTAGCTTCCACTACTTTTGAGTCTGGCCTAGTGTCTTCAAAAGACTATAAATACCAAACATGGTTTTAGCACCGCATCACACAAATAGGCAAGTAGATGTGCTTGCCAAAGCAGATATCAGGCAGTGCCAAACATCTGTTGCTTGAATCCCCCAAACAAAGCTTCATTCATGCAGCGAGCAGTATCACATATTTATAAAACACACAGTCACAGAGAAACATAGATTCACACTTCCTGATAATCTTTTGTTCTTGTATTCCTTCCTCTCTTCTATAAGTTAACTAAAAGTAGTGAGAGAAATCGGAGAAGATAACTTTCCCCCTGAATTTGCTACAGGTATTCTTCAGAATAGTTTAGTTTCCACAAAACTTCAGATTGTTCACATTTACATGTGTCAGTTTCGCAGCCGTTTCCACCAGCTGACCTAGAAATCATTAACTTAGAGCAGTCTAATTTCAGTAACACAAGAAGGGCAACAAGAAAAAGTAGCTACATATTTGACCACAAATATTCAGCCATGATGGAAGACAAAGAAAAATATTATCAAACTATTTAGTGATAAGATTGAATACCAGATGATCAGCAGGATATTATCAGTGCTGTGTCATGAATACTACATTACTAACAGTAAATGTTTTGACAAATAACCGTACATTTATATACCAGGGCTGTTCGGAAAGCAACGCCTCCTATTATATGGTGTTGCCCTACAGCTTCAGAAGCGGATGTTGGTGGGATGGCAGCAGAAGTTGAACCTTCCCACCAGTATCTGATTACGTGTTGCAGCCATGTAACAGGTGGCAGCAGAGGGGCAGTTTGACAGAATGGGGCTGACATAGGAGTGTAGATGGAACAAAGGAGAGGGATTTAATTCCTCCATGTGGAAAAAATGGCACCTACTGGCATTCATCAATGCCTGCCTAACACTGATGGAGACCAAACAGTGGATGAGAGCAATCTGAGAGGTGGGCTGTGTTTCAGCAGTTGAAAGAGAAAGTGGGGCACTGTATGGGAACTGTTGAATCACGGTCAGAACCACTGATGGATCACCTGAGGTGAGCACTGAGTCAGCTGCAGGGGCACAGGTGAAGGTACCTGTGTGATTGGAAGGGGTGGAGTCTGACTCCACCTCTCCTAGACCCCATTTAAGGGCTGATCTCTCTTGCCAGAGATCCCTCCCATGTGGAGTTATCAGTGAGCCTCAACCATCATAAAAAGTGAGCCACCCTTTACTTACCAGTAGTCTGTGTACCATCTATATAAAGCTTTGTGGAAACATACCATCCTCCGTGCTGTCTCTTCTGAATTCCATCCTTTCGAATTATCTGCCCTACAGGCACCTCCACTAATGCAGATATGTGCAAGCATAGCACGCAGGCTCTTGTTCATTGCAGGTGAATATGCATAGCTGATGGAAGTGACTATGTTGGAAAAAAAAAATGTTTTGTAGCTGATAATTTATTCTACCAAATAGTGTTATTGTGCTCTTTGTATCTGATATAGTTTCCATGGCAATAAATAGAAGGCATTACCTTCAGAGTGACCTATGCTGCACTCTTAATTATCGTTATCTATACTGTTAATGGTTCAATCTTTTACGCTGTTGTGAATGGTACCTTGATCTTATTTGTTATAAATCAGAATGATTCATTTAATACCTCCTTGGGCAAATTCATTTACATCAGTGGAAGTACAGAGATGTGAAAAGAACAGAATTCAGCCTATAATGTTCAGAAATGAAGAGTTTATCTTAAATGAAGGTGTTCCCTTCTCCAGCTTCATTTACAGCAGGTGCTGGCACTGGTAAGATATCTGAAAAGAGACTTTATGGATACTTACAAGCTCCAAGCTTTATTTTACATTGTTTATTTCAAAGGTGTGAGGCAGGAGAACCTACTGCATAGTTCTTTCATAGTTCATAGTTGTTTACTCACTGAAAATGACAGTGCTAAAGCCACACAGTATTTTAGTATCTTTCTTAAAATAGAAAAATATGTTTCTATTTCATTAATTGTTGTTTCTTTCTTATATCCTCTGTTCTGCCTTCTGGACACACATGAAGGAAGACTATTGGCTTTCATGCTCTGACTACATGTCATCTTCGCTTCCAGAGATGACAAGTGCCTTGAACTTTCTGCCTAACGCATTGCATTGAAAGTTCTTATAACTCGCTGTCCTCCAATCATTGTTGGGTTGCACATCTCCTTCTCTTCATTCCACTGAATCTCTGGATTTGGAGCTATTTTTTTTCCCAGATGCCTTCCCTGGCTTTTATCCAAGCACACTCTTATTTGGTGGCTTTTGTGTTTTATTTACAGCAACTATAAGTTATGCTGTACCTTTCCTTCACCTGGAGTAGCATCCATAACAAGTCCACCTTGACCGTGTATTTATACGCAGCAAGCTCTCCTTTGGGTTAGCATAAAACATGATTGGCAAGAATGGATATAATGTGAATGTGGTAATTCCCACTAGAATTCTCCTTCATCAGCCCCCTGCATTTGTTTCTGATTATTTCTTTCCTTTCTGCCATTTTGCAGCCAATGGACACTTATCAACTCAAACATTTTAAAACTAAATGTTATGAGCAAAACTTCACCAGAAACCACATTCGTATCAAACCAAGTATTCTTAATCCACAAAATTCCAGTTTTCAAGCCAAGTTTCATTCTTGCAGCCTAATATAAAGCTCATGATTATGATTCTGATATGGGTGTCATACTCCAGGGTACCTGCACTCTCTCAAGCTGAAACATCTCCAGTTTGAAAAGTAGAGATTGCTATCTTTTCTAACAGGGGAGTGAGACAAGAAGAAAGCATGCAACAGCAAAGGAGAAGCAGTTATGACTATGCAGAGATACTTCAGCAGGTTCTTTCTGAGTGGTGGGGACATTATTTGAGGGCTTCAGGCACAACTGGAATAGGACTCTGTCGCAGTCAGAGCAGTAACAG
The DNA here is from genome assembly GCF_038088225.1 of Cyrtonyx montezumae. NCBI lineage: Eukaryota > Metazoa > Chordata > Aves > Galliformes > Odontophoridae > Cyrtonyx > Cyrtonyx montezumae. The sequence continues at coordinate 848,208 of NW_027072056.1, read as the reverse complement.
GTGCCATGCAAGGGCCATGCATCCTGGCTTATAAGCACAGTATTCTCCTGGACACACCAGAACTGCCATGAATGCACTGAACATGCAACAAGGCCAAAAATAAGGTGTCCTCATGCACATCTGGAACTTCACACCAGCCCATCTCTGTCCCATAAGGTTCCTTAGCAGAACACGTCTTGATGCCTGTTAATGCAGAATGGGTTGGGTGCCTACTTCCTACTGTAGAAAACAAAAAGGAAATACAGAAGGGAGGAAGGAGGAGGCTACTGGATCCCAGACACAACTGGTTTCAGAGGATTGTAATGGCCAGCTGTGGCTGACCTTTCTGGTCATCATTGAACTGATGTTTCACTTCCAAAAAAAAAAAAAAGAGAACTGAAAAAAAAAAAGAGCACTGATTCAGAGCTTCCTGCTGCTGCCTTCTGGGCTGGTCTTCAGTGTTTTTCCATAGACCTACTAGAGCTTGTAATTAGATCTACCAGACAGAAACTGCCAGGATTTTTGAATTCTGGTATTTCTAAGACATTCACAAAATGCTAGACATGTCTTTCACCTACCTTACACATGCTGTAGATCAGAAAGAAACCTCAAAAAAGCGCAATTCAGAATCTAGAAAGAAAAGCTGTTGGACGGTGGAATTTTATTACAGTAATGAAAGCTATCTGAAAGAAATAAATGAACTTCTAACATATCCTGTATACACACTTAGAAACATAACCAGCAGAGGGAAAAGAGAGCAACAGAAATCCTTTCCCAGAGGTTCTTTGTTATGGCTTTTATAACTTAAAACCTAAACTAAAAAGTGAGGGAGTCAGTAGACTGACAGCACAGACCTCATTTCCTGGTTTTCTTACATTGTAGCTCACAAGTGGTCTGAACCAAAGCCAGTTGTTTCTGCATGCTGGAGAGTCCCTCCCACAGGTGGCTTCTGGTGGCAGCAAGCAGCAAATGGAGATATGACCCACCGTGTAGAAAAAAAGATTTTTCCTAAAGCTCTCCTTCCAGCCAAACACACCCTAAATCTGCCACAGAGAGATGACTGAGCTCCTGCCCCTGCTAGGTTCAGCACCCCTGCTGCAGAACCACTCCATGAGCTTTATTCTCCCTATCTCAAACTCCTCCCTTCCTACAGACTCCTCCCTCGAGCTTTCTGTTACACTGGATACACATGGAAGCACTGCAGATGAGGAGACTGCTCCTTTGAGAGAAGTTCTGTGCCTGTTGGTCTCTGTAGAGCAGGTTCCAGCACAGTGTAAGTACAGTGCACTGCCACGCAACAGTTAGCAATGCCTACCAGATGGGACCTAAATTCTCTCTTCATTCATGAGGCTGAAATGGTTCTTTGAGTTATCTTTATCTGGAATCACATAAAGAAGGGATCAGGTAGATCCAGTAGGTGTTGCTGGTTAAGACCTACTGCCTTGACTCTGTATCTCTGCTTTGTCCTGTTTGTGGCATTAGCCTTCCTTCCTGCCTAGACTCCTCTCCTCCACATCTAAATAAGGGCCTGGGTCCATGATGTTATAACTCACGTATGTCATTACTCAGGTCTGCTTTCCTCTGCACTCTCTTTATTGGCATCACATACAGATATTAAAAGCCAATGTACACTCCTTCTCTTGTAAATAAAACCTGTAAGTCCCTCTGTGTGCTAAATCATCTCATTTAGTTTGTCACTAGCTCTTCAGCATTAGGTGTCATGCAGCAATTAATCCTTTTTCTATCTCTCATACACTGAAGGCTGTGCCGTATTGAAGTCTATATCTGAGGGGAGCTAGTCATCCATCAGCACTCCAATATCTTTGTGTACAGTGCACTCATTTTGCTATAATGGGCCTTTTTTAATCTTACTGACAGTTGAAATGTTGATGCTTTTAAGGTTGATGACCCATTGATAAATACCAGAAAACACTTTAACCCTCAAATAGTTTTTAATCATGTCTGATGTAAAGTGTGACAAGAATACTTTGTGCCTAAACAGGCTTTAGAAACAGTACTTTCTAAACATCTGAACTTCTCTTTTACTATTGGTTCCTCTTGACAGTCACTAGGCTTGCCTTTGTGCCAAATTCTCATAGTTTTATTGTACTGCGTTTATGTGTGAGCTGGCTGGCTTTTCTTCCACACTTCTTAATGGTCTGCTTTATGTGTTATGTGCTGAGATGCCTTCGATCTATGCTTTACATATGGTGGAATCAGGAAAGAAGCTAATGGAAAGAACTGAAAGCCTGTGGGAATTTCATTGGGGTACAGTCAAGTAAAAGGTACTCTCCCAGAAAAAGTACATTCAGTTATATTGACAGGATCATAAAAAGGCTAGAAAAGCATGGAATCTAACATTTTTACTGCACACATATTTTAACATAAGATTGCTTGTGGGGAGGTGTTTGCATTATGGTAAGAGAAAGGCAAACTTAGTTAATGCATGTAATCAGTAAGCCAGCATGCAGAGAGGGCTGAAAAAGTAGTTTCCATTTTTAATCACATTGGTTTTTTTGCTGGATTTCTTCCAATCATTGAACCAGCAAAAGAAATATGATGCACTTTACATTGTGTTATCAGAGATGCTGCCGCAGCTCTCTTTAGCCAAAGAATGTCAATAAAGCTTCATTGGAGTCAGAGCAGCACGTGTCTTTCAGCTGATGCTCTGGCCCAAAAGAGAGATTTCTACAGCACACGCTCTGTGAAAAGGACAGCAGAGATATATATCACAGTATAGATGGTATGAATTGGTAGGAACAAAAAAAGAAAACTCCTATTTGAAGCAAACATCATTTTGCAGCATTAAGTGGATTAAAGTAAGAAAAAATCCAAGATGTGTCTCTCATAAACTGCGTGTGAATTATCTATTAAAAAAAAAGCCGTTTGGTTTGGCATTCAGTGTCCTTGATTTGTCCTGTTAATTACAAAAAAGAGTGTCTGTAAAAGCAGCTAGTACTTGCAAACACTTTGAGATGAACAGAGTGTTTCAGAGCATGTTAGCCAACTGCCACTCCTATTCACACTCACCTCACACTGAAGCCAAGTAACTGTGCCAGAGAGCAGTGCTGAAGAAGGACAGTGATCTAATGGAAATGGCTAAAGATATATTGCCTCTGAAAGAAAGTGGCTCAGTGAGAAATTACTCTTTGCTATTTGCATTATGAAGTATAGCTCCTCTGGAAAAGTCAAGGTAACCGTTTTCCCTACAAAGACTGGATGATATGTCTTCTCTCTGTTCTGAAATAGCTTGTTCTACTAATGCTAGAAGAAGGGCTCCAGAAAGTGTCCACTTCTGACACTGGATTTAACAAGGATTGGACCTGTAGAGCCAAGGCTGAAACTAACAGCCTGCACTGCTCAAGTGCAAGTTATATGAAGAATGTAAGAACCTAGAAACTGCCCTCCTGGACAACTGGTGGTTGATCCAGCCCAGGATGCTGACTCAGATAGTGCAAAGGGAAAAGCTATTCAAAAATGGCGTGTGAACCTAGAAACTCTCTACACCCCATTTACTTTCTTTACTGTTGCATCAAGAGTCTTATTTGGCACTCACCTGCCCTGGTCCTCTTGGTATCTATTTATGGACCTCTGGCCTGTGAACTTGTCTAATCCCTTCCTGAACTTTCTTCTGAACTTTCTTGTACTTTCTACAAAATACTGTGGCAGCAAGCTCAGAAGTTCACCACCCACTGTGTAAAAAGCACTTTCTTTTATCTGTTTTAAACTTTTCCTACTATCTTCACTGAGGTCTGTTAAGTGCTTTAAATAGTAACCCCTGCTGCATCATGAGATAACAATAAAACTATATATGTGGCTTCTATTCCAAAGAGTTCCAGATTTCTACAGAATGGCTTATATGTCTTCAAGAATGAGGGAATAATCATACTTTGGGGCTGATTTGGTTCTAAAGCACACTACTGACATTATGTTGGTTTAGCCCACATGCCATCACCCAAAGCAAAGGGAAAATTAAAAATGCTCATTTTATAGATATGTACCTGTGTGCACCAGATGTTCTATATTTTTAGCTTATCTGCAGGTGTATATAAAGGCAGATTTGAGATTCACTGATTGTGGAGTTCTGCTAACTGTCTCAAGCTTGTAGAACTCCAAAAGAGATATAGTCCTGAGAGCTTTACTGCTAACAAGCTAAGCATTCTGCAGGAGCTGGCTTTTGGTTTGGCTACCTTTTTTTTAAACTGTGTTATTCTGTGCTAATTAAACTTTTGAAAAGGAACACAGCTAACAAGAAGTTCTGAGTAATTTGCTCAGTCCTTAACATTAGTCAAGAAGACTCCAAGCTGGCCACTGAAGTACAAGAATACTAAAGAGAAGATGCATCAGCCTGTAATTAGTGTCTTAAATCAGATGTTGTTGTGAGGGATGAGCTGTAGCTATCAAAGATGTCCAAAACACAGATGATTGTGGTGGTAAGTGATCAGTCCAGAAACACTAAGTCTGGTGAATCCTTAGAGGCAAAAATAAATTGAAGAAATTCTGGGTATACCTTGGAGACAGATTATGAGACTTGGCATTTGCCCTGTGGAGTTCTTGGATGCTCTTGAAAGGTTCCTCAAGGACGAAAGTGCAGTCTCCATTTTGTGCCTGGAGTGCATGATCACCATCATATTACCTCAGGTTCACTGCCAAGTATTCTCTTCCAATGGCTGCAAAACATACAAAATGACAGACAGTTGCTAAATGCATTGCCAAATCATTAACTTCATGTTAAAGATGCAGGAGCTTAAGAACAAAGTTAAAGGGAAGCATTAGGTATGAAAGAATATCTTAAAACTTGAAAACTGTTTTCACACCAGTGGAGGCTAGGCTGTATCTTATGAGTTCACTGTCAGCCAAGGAGACACATATTTTCTAAGCTGTGAACAGTGCATAAATTTTACCCACTCAGAGCTGGAATTAATAATTCAGGGACACTCCACTGTGTCCCCAAACTTCAATGGAAGTTTTTGAAATCTTACTTCCAAAAGTAAGAGTTGCTCCCTTCCCTCATTTCATTTAAAAAATAAAAATAAAATTAAAAAAAAGCCTAAAAAGGAGAAACAAAAAGTGTTTGTTTGTTTGTTTGTTTGTTTGTTTGTTTGAAGTATGTCAGTAGTAGATGGGGGAACAGTGAATGTTGTGTATCTTGACTTCAGCAAGGCATTTGACACTGTCTCCCACAACATACTTGTAATGAAGCATAGAAAGTGCAGGATGGATGAGTAGCCAGTGAGGTGAACTGAGAACAGGCTGACTGGTAGAGCACATAGGGTTGTGATCAATGGTGCAGTCTGGTTGGAGACCTGAAACTAGCAGTGTTCCCCAATGATTGGTTCTGGGTCTGGTCTTGTTCACTGTCTTTATCATTGACCTAGATGAGGGATAGAGTCCACCCTCAGCAAGTTTGCTGATAATACAAAGCTGGGAGGAATGGCTGACACACCAGAAGGCTGTGCTGCCATTCAGGGAGATCTGGACAGACTGGAGTGCTGGGCAGAAAGGACATGGTGAGGTTCAACAAGAGCAAGTGTAGAGTCCTGCACCTGGGAAGGAATAAACTCAAACACCAGTACAGGCTGGGGGATGACCTGTTGGAAAGAAGCTCTGCAGACAAGGACATGGATGTTCTGGTGGACAGCAGGTTGGCCATGAGCCAGCAGTGTGCCCTGGTGGCCAAGAAGCCAATGGGATCCTGGGGTGCATTAGAAAGAGTGTGGCCAGCAGGTCAGGGGAGGTGATCCTCCCCCTCTATTCTGCCCTGATGTGTTCACATTTGCAATATTGTGTGTTTCTTGAACCTCAGTTCAAGAAAGACAGGGATCTCCTACAAAGAGTCCAGCAGAGGGTAACAAAGATGATTAGGGATCTAGAACATCTTCTGGATGAGGAAAGGCTGAGAGACCTGGGACTCCTCAGTTGGATAAGAAAAGGCTGAGTGATGATGTCACAACTGTTTATACAAAGTGAGGAAATCAAGTTGATGGGGTTGGACTCTTCAGTTACAAGCAACATATACAACAAGGGACAACAGGCAGAAACTGGAACATGGGAAGTACCATACTAACACAAGGAAAAACTTCTTTATTGGCACAGTGACGAACCACTGGCACAGGCTGCCCAGAGAGGTTGTGGAATCTCCCTTGTGGGAGATATTCAAGACCCATCTGGGTGCCTTCTTGTGTGACCTACAGTGGGGAGCCTGCTTTTGCAGGAGGGCTGGACTCAATGATCTCTAGAGGTCTTCTTCAACCCCTACAATTTGTGACTGTGTAAAAGAACCCTTCTGAAGGAATTGTCTAACACAGTTCTTGTAAAGGCTGGAAACTGTCATAGCATTTTTTGCCAAATTTTGTGTGTACTGATTAGTTCTGTGATGTCTAGAGCAACCATGGGCTGTATAAGTAAATGAAATGCTCAAGCTCTTCTCTCCCAGCATTAGGTCCCAGGCTGAGGGAGCGGATCCAGGCCCTGTGACCCCTTACATTTGTCTGCTGCCAGTAAAGGCCCATACCGTGTTCCTGTCCCACTGCAGCCAGTGCATATACTGCTGCAGACAAAAACAAAAACAAACAAAAAAAACCTTCCTGGTCACCAGTGGGAAGGAGAAACTTCTGCTAAACAAACCTGGTCTTTGATTAAAATACCACAGTTTCCTTGTTTCTCATTTGATACAGGTCTATGACAAATAAAGGCAAAGACATTTTAAGGAGGAAAGGCAAAGTACTGGCTCTAAGTGTAGCCTTTTTATTTCTCCCTTGACATGACTGTACACAGCCACATCTCCAGCTCATATGCTAGGGTCAGTGCAGACTGTGGCTCCCTGCCCACCAAAGCCATAGCTGCAAGGACATTTGGGCACTCTCATCTCAGCCCTGCAGCCCTACCACCCTGCATCAGGCCTGCTCGTGGCTAAGCTCCACCTGGGGCATGCAGCTGTCCAGCTGTTAATAACATCAAGTGTCCCAAACTCTTGTAATGCCACCTTTTTAGTCCCACTGACCTACCTTAAATACAAAACCTTGAATAACAATCATAAATCTTCACAAAATATAATAAGTGCACTCAATTACTTCGCATAACCGAGTTTCTGTCCAGCTGCCCAAATGCTTAGACATCCCATGTAGAATGAGAAGTCTTGTTCCAACTACTGGCCTAAAACATATGGAAGGAAAACATGTTCTCACTTGGCTTCAGAGAATTTGGTTAAGTTTGTTTTGGGACATGTCACCATGGCCTTTTTCTTTCTAGTTACCACGGCTGTTCAAGTGAGACATGATGTGACAGAACATCTGCAGCGCAGGCAGCTCTCGCTTCCTGAAGCACCAGACCAAAAAAAACAGGCTGGTAATGAAATTAGCTACCCACAAGGTAACACATGGCAATTTGTTTTACAGGCACTTTTTGCTGCTCTTAAAGGAAAATAGTTGAGAATCCTCACAAGGATGTTCCTACCTTTTTCTTTTTCTTTTTTTTGTGGGGGTGGGGTGTAGTGAGTGAGTAGTAATAAATATACAGATGAGGAGCTGAGGAACCTTCTATCTCATCTCAACATTCTGCTTGCTTGAAATATCACCACCTTCAGTTTACAATTCCCTTAATTCCTGTCTTGAACCTTAGGGAAACTGGTATGCATTAGACTCTCCTTGTCTGCTTTTGCAGTCCTGAAAAGGAGGATGCTTCCTTCTTCTTTCTGGAAGCACTCAGTAAAACGGCCTCTACCTCTGCATGCAGAGTTTTTGAAAAGCCAATTGCCTGCAGTTATGGAACGGGAAGAAAACACATGAAATGTAGAAGAAAGATAGATAGTTAGATTTCTGTCTGGGAAAAGGTGGGACTGACCCCACAGCACACATTTACTACTCTTTATATATTCTACAACTTGGAAAACTGGGAGAAAAAAAAATCTACAGAAAAAGAGCTGTGCATTCAATTGTAATTGTGTTAGTGGACAACAAGTGGCCTTTGGCACTCAGTTGAAATACATCTCCTTGTCATAGGCTGAGGAGATGGAGCACAGATGTCCAGCCATAGGACAGACCTGTGCAGACATGAAACAGGGAGCTTCAGGAATCCAAAGTGGGAAAGTTCAACAGCTTCACAATATGAAGCACAAGCAGGCTAGGTGCCCTCCTCAAAGACACCATATACAGTGGATGCATTACATTACTCTCTGTATGTATCTTTCTGCATGAAATGCATGGCTGTGCCATTTCACATCACATTAGGCTATATTACATCTTTTGTCAGTAAAATTACATGATACATAGTCTGTGGCAAGTCACAGTATGTATTTACAGTATCAAGTATACTTGATTTAAATATATGACCAACTTCTCCATCTCTTTCACACTTTCATTTTACTGAAGTGGATGACAGCAGCATATGAACAACTGACATGATAATCAGGATCCAGAAGTAGAGCAAGAGGATGAATGACAGGCTAGTTCCAGTGGCTTATTACTAGCAGCATCATTTCAGTTAACCTTGCATACTTTTAATTTCCCTCTCCATCTGTGGAGCATCCCCTCCTGTCATAATATCAGTTAATGCCATTAAGACTGGATAGTCACTTGCTAAATCTCGAATAAACCAAAGGAATTTTATTAAAGCTTTTTCATTTGGTCTCTTGCTCCTTTCTTTCTCAAGAATATCCCATGGAATTTGTTGGTTTTCTTCCTGCCAGATGAGGTTCATTCTTTCTGGCCTGAACTAAATCCAGTGTAAGATCTACAGAGCATATCATGTAAGAGCTTCTATCTATATATGTGATGATGTGGTATCTACTTTGGTCTGTCTCATCTATGGCAGGACAAAAGATTTCAAAACCATCCATCACTATGTACTGTAATAGCACTTATTAGATCAATATCAGTAACTGGAAAATCACAAAGCCCCCTGGAATTCAAATCCTGCTTCCCACCTGACAGACTGCTCTCAGGAGCACACCTCAGGGGCGGCTGCACACGACTAGGGATAAAGCTGACACCTTTCCTGCTCTTGCTCCACCTGCCTGGAGCACCTGTAGGGCAGCAGGGTGAGAAATTTGCTGTGGGTGGCATGCAGCCAGCATGTGCTGGTCACAAACCAGACCCAGTGCCAGTGACAAACCAGTCCCAGTCAGGCCCAGTGCTGTTGACAAACCAGTCACAAACCAGACCCTGTGCTGCTGATAAACCAGCCCCAGAGCCTGTCACAAAGCAGGCACAGTGCTGTGGGCTCCAAGGGTGCAGGGAGGGAGAGTGCCTGCACTCTCATGTCACATAAACATTTTACATCATCCTCCCTTCTCTCCTCTGCTTAATGGGCTGTGCTGAGAAGTTGGAATGACCTCCAAAAAATCTTTTACTAGTGAATTAGAATACAGGAAAGGACTGAGTCAAGCCCATGAAGTGCACCTGTACGTCAGACATGCTGTTCATTTGTGTCAGAGATGAATGTGCATACTATTTGAAGTCTTCAGCCCATTTCGCATATTCATTTCAAAAAGTTCATCAGCAATACTTGAGTAAGCACCATAAAGAAAACAGGGGAAGAAACAAAACATAAGCAGTGCCTGGGCAGCAGCTCAAGGATGTACTGAAGAAGTTCACTCAGTCAAAATAGTTGAGTGAGACACTATCCTTTTCTGGACTCATAAAATGTGCTAACTCACTCCTCTAATACCTTTCTGGCAGAGTTCTCAGCCCAGTATGCTTCCAAAGCACTGAATTTTGTGAGCCCATTTCTTTAAGACTGCTGTGTTACAGTTTTCAGTGCAGCTGGGTCTCTCTGATGAATATTCCCAACTGGGTCTCTCTGATGAATTTTCTGGGGCAGAAGAACAAATAATATCAGGGTCCCCAAAGGAATAACACCTCCCCCCCCATGGGCACAGTCAGTGTGGGAGGATGGGATGGAAGGCACTGATAGTCCTCTTCTGGCTTCCTTTGTGTTAACTGGAGCATAATTCCCCTTACAGTTCTGGCATATAGTGGGTCATTAGAGAACAGCAGCTCCTGGCACAAGATTAGAGCCCAGTCTCAGCAGAGGCACCGTGCCTTCCTTCATGGTGATGGTCTCATGCAATTCCTAAGGAAAGTGTCTGTCAGGGACATACCAGGCACCACTGAATGGAAAACATTTCCTAATTTGGCTTTGCATTTCTTTAATATTCCATATTATATACTCCAAGTCACTCGTTTCTCCAGGATTTTCATTCACTGCTTGATTTTAATAGGTGTGTCTCCTACTTAAAGGTTCACTAGATCAAAAGCTACAGCATTTTTCTGACCCAAGTGAAGCTTACCAAGTGAAGGTTAACTTTTATCCATCTCAATATGTTACAGCATCTTTATCAGCAGAACTGTTTTGTGCTTACTGCTCAGTTCAGGGTTAAAGAGAAAACTGCAGGGTTAATTAGTAACAGGAAGCAATTCATTAGAGTTTTCATAAGGCAATTTTTCAAGGCAATTTTAATTCATAATACATTTTACATCCCAAAGGGAAAGTGAAACCTTTGATAAAAGTGCCTAATGTAAAAGACTGACAAGCAGGGAGGACTTCTCAGCACCTTGCAAGAATTTTGACAGCTTTAGCACTGTGTATGGAGCTGAGATCTTTATTCAGAAGCACTGAATAAAGCACATTATTCATTGAATTGCTTTCTTACATGTGGTATTTACTGATAAAAAAATTCACTGACATAAAAGTTTTGATGTCTTCCCCTCACAAATTGAGTTCCCCAGGAAAATGCTCAGATCGTATCTGGAGATCAGTTTTGTTCAGCTTACTCTGTATGTAGCTTACTCCGTATGTTGAGAATTAATACTTGTCTGTCAGTGAATGTTATCCCTCATGATTTTAACAAAGATGTATAGTATGTATACCTTCTGACCCACTGGCTACTCCTGGGACAAGATATTGCATTAGACAATCATGATGCCTGTTCCACTGAGATGTTTTCTCCAGCCCCAAGAAGCAGGAATGAATTTCTGCAAAGCCCTTCTGCAGTGGACTTAAGTGAGGCCAAAGAGCTTTGTTTTCATTTCCAAACTGAAATTGTTAAAGTCTAAATTAACACCCAAAACTGAAAATTCAGAGTCTTGTCTTTTTAGACTAACAAGAATTATCAACTAAAACAAGAAAATGTCAGCTCCTACTTTTTCAACTCCCCAGTTCCAGGAGTTATTAAAAAAAAAACAAAAAAATCCTCTCTCTTGACCAGTAAACAATAATAAGAGCATAAACATGACATGAAAATTGAATGGACGGCAGCTCTACAATAGCAATTTAAAGCCCCCAGTGCAATTGTACTGAATGTGTAACATTACTATAGATATAGGTTAGAACAACATATTTATTTATGCAGTGTTTATTGTGCATTTTAATGCACTAGCAACTTACATTTAAACTGTAGAATAACTGCTTAAACAGGGCTATTAAATTCACTTTAATTGAATGTATGCTAATGATATTTGCTATTCTATACTACGCAGCCAGGCACCATCTCCATCTTGTCTCCATATAGCATTGTTTCCTTCCTTGCCTGCCCTCCTCTGTGTCTGCACCAGGCTTTATGCACAGGGCCTGACAATTCTGCTGCTGGACAGAGACACATCATTCCTCAGTCTGTCACTGGTCAGCACTGCAGGGGACCAGGATCACGTATGCCAGTGTGACAAAGGAGCAGTTTTTGACAGTGTGAGGATGGAGCACAGTTTTCTGCATTCACTGCTGTTGACCCCAGTGTTTCTGATCTCCCACAACTCTTTCCCCTAAGGACACTTCTTGCTATCTGATACATTTGAACAATGCCCTACATGTTCACACAAACTTAAAGGATCCAGTTGGTTTCCAAAAAGCTGTTGGCAGGCCTACTTAGAGGCACTCCTGTCTTCTTCTCAGAGAAGCTAGGATGCTTGCACTGGAAGGTCCACTGAAAGTCATTGGCTTCCTTTCCTCTTCCCCGGCCACCCCATCAGTAAGTCTCAGAGTCAAACAAGTAAGCCACCTAAGCACTGTGGCTTTTAGAGGTCACTATTGTAGCACCTCTGCGTTGGCAGGGTCTTTGCAGAACAGAAACCTCACACTGAGTATCGCCAAGGCTCATCCACTTCTGCAGACAACCAGGCCATGTAATAATGTGCATGAAGCGATCTCTTCCCACTGCACAGTTACAGCCCCCTCTTTAATCCTACTGGGAGCTCTCCCCAGACTTGCTGTTCATACAGTGGAAACTTCTGCCATCCAGCACTCACATTTGGTGAATACCTGTTTCTCTGGTGCTACGTAATTTGTTGCAAGTTATATAATCCAGCTGCAACTCACTGAGTGTACTGTCTGTTAATCTCTTCTAATAGGATAAGATAGTTCACAGCTGCATCACAGAAGGGTGCGACTACAAAGATGATCTACAGTGTGCTTGCCATTAGACAAGCAGAAGATAAAATACCAGTAGGGATGCATTTGGGGAAAGAATATTATGGGTGATGAAAAAAACATAATTTTTTTAATGAAACCAGTTAAAGAAGATTTTGGATGGAGTTTTATAGCATCTGACTTGATCAAGCTCTGCATAAACTTACAAGTAATATTCCCTCAAAATAAGTTGAGAAATACTGTTTTCACATGCTTAAACAATAATCTCTGAAGCAGAGGGACTATTAGTGGGAGAGTCATTTGTCTGCAGCTGCCAGAAAAGCCATGAATTGGGGACAAATAGTATTCCCTGCTGCTAATGGATGATGGAGATATTTTTTCTTGGTTAGAGGGAGAATGGTAGGAAGATGAACACTCTGCTTCCAGAAGCAAGAGCTTACAGCAACAGCTACCATACACTGAGAAAGCAACAGAAACTCAGAATTCCTTCTGCATCAAAACAGAAAAACATACCCTGCTTCATTGGCATACTGTGAATTCTATTATTTAAATAACCCTGAACTTCTACCACAGAAAGGAATCTTAACTTATGACAAATCCAGACCCATCACTGAGTAGCATACTGATGAGGGCTTTCCAATGCCATGCATGGGGGCAGTGTTTGAGATGCTGGTCTTGCAGCCAAGCACACGGATGGCTGATTCTGGGAGTTTGTGAGGCCTGGGAATGCTGCTTTTGTGGGTGCTGCCTTGAGCCACTTCTCCCTGCCTGACATGATGCCAATCCAGCAGCAGCCTGCCAGGAAAGCAAGGAAATCAACAGGAAGCTGTTTCCATTGGAGAAATGTGAGAACCAAACACATTCCTACAGACTACATTTATTCAAATACATGCATTGACTTTCTGACTGAGGAGCATGGAAGCTTTCCACTCAGCTCTGAACAGGATTATTGTCCATATGCTGACAAACTGAATCAGAAGTTCCTAAATTGATGTGCACTTCAGACACATTCAAAGAAAAAGAAAATCATTTCAGACAAGCATTTCAAAACTAGCCCCTGCAATGCTATCACAAGTAGAAAGATATATCACTTGATTTTCCAAACCACTTATCCTACAGCTCCTGCTGAAACAAGCAAGAATTACCAGGTGCTCAGCACTTTAGAGGAGCAGAATGCATATTTTGGGAACAGTTAAAGGGTGCCAGAGTGAACACAGTGACACAGCGCAGGCAAACCAATGCCCACTTGCTCCCATTCTGGTGCCAGCCTCTCCTCAGCATATACTCCTGTGTTTGTCACTTCCTAGAGCAACATTCATGGCAGATTTTTCTGAATCCAGCTGGGATATCCTGTGGAAGAGGCTATGTGATGCTTCCAATTATACTGTTCCATTTGGAACAAGGCAGTACCTCTGCCTGAAACCCTGCTGCCCAGCATCTCCTCCCAAATCATCCTCCAGGAGCCCAGATTTACACTAGATATCAGGAAGAAATTTGTTACTGCGAGGGTGGTGAGACACTGGAGCAGGTTGCACAGAGAGGTTGTGAATGCCCCCTCCCTGGAAGCACTCAAGGCCAAGCTGGATGGGGCTGTGAGCAACCTGAGCTGGAGGGAGGTGTCCCTGCCTATTGCAAGTGGTTGGAACAAGGTGATCTTCAAGGAGCCTCCCAACCCAATCTATTCTATGATTCTATGATTCTAAATGGCAATCCTGAAGTACTGAGTTGTGAAGACCTTGATCTTCCACATCTGAGGAGAAAGATCTCACATGAGACAATAGAAGGAGCAATTTCAGCCACTACAGATCTTTCATATTTTTTCCTTTCAAAACATGCTGACACAGAAGTTGCATGCTAGGGAAAAAATAACACAAACATAAAACAACAACCCAACTACAATTAAAAAAAAAACGAAAACACACACCACCAAAACCCATTGATTTTAGTTGATTCAGTTCCACATCCACTGTCATGAACAATCTGAGGCTCATCTTTTGGGAAATCTAAAGGGACATCAAGAAGATGGGATATGGACTGAGATTTTACCTATCTTTAAATCACCTGTGACTTTATGAAAGAGAAATGATGTGTTCCAAATGCTTCTGAGCAGGAAGCCTGAAGGGCTGGGCTGGCTTTCATTCATGTCCAATTTCTGGCAATAATCTAAATTAGATGTCAAACAAAGTTCTGGGTTATTATTTTCACTGAGAAATTACAATGCATCTGTTATTGTTTTCATCTTTAAATATTCTTATGGAGTTAACAAAGGATATTTTTAATAAACTTCGCTTATCTGAGAGGTAATGTTTGAACTAACATAATATGTAGACATTCACAATAACACTAGTATTTTGCTAAGAAGAATTCTGTTCACGGGTTGATTTTGCATCTGGCAATATTCACATATCAGCAGTATGAAATGGACAACAAAACCTTTGCACCATTAACAGATTTGGTATGGTTTAATTTTGAAGCTCATAGTCTAGACAAACCATTGCTACCTTTTTGGAGTATGTCAAAATGTATTCCCATATATTTCAATGAAGATTACAAGGCATATCTGCATAGGTATTGCTGTCCCTAGAAGCATATATGTAATGATATCCTTGGGTTTAAGGAGATAGTGATAGTCACAGAAAAAGTCTGTCCTCTGGAAAAAGTCGCAATAAGGACTATGTCAGAGCAGTATTTTCACATACTTAAATCATGGGAGCTCCCATGAGGCAGTGGCCTATGTTTATAGAGCTGAAGATTAAGAGCTATATATTTTATTATGTGACTGTCTGAAAACCATATTGTAGTGAGTACTTCACATTGTCATGAATCACTGTGTGAATAGCTGGGAAAATGTATAGGCTTTTCTACTTCAGGGTCAAGGGTACATTTCTCTGTGACCCTTCATTTTAACATGAGGCGAGAATGCAAAATGCCAAAGGCTCTTTTTCCACTGACTGCAGTGGAAATGGTCCAGAGTTTATTAAACAGCAAATAATTCTGCTATCAATACCACATCTTAAAACTGGAAGCCACCTACAGAAAATAAACAAGTCTGAGCCAGCATTAAAATGTAGATATGTACATACGTACACAAAATCTGCCATTCAAAGAGAGTGCCTTAATAAGCTCCTATTTTCTGTCTGGAACATATTCTTTCAGTTGCCTGAATGACTGTGGTCTTTTTCACCTTAACCATCCTGCCCAGTGAATTAAGGCAATGTAAATTATTCAGGTATGTCTTGTTGTGAATCTTTAATGAAGAACCTCTGTAACAAAAGAAAAAAAAAAAAAGCCAGACACATAATTTTGTCCATCTGCAAATACCTCCTCTAATTCTATTTAAACACACTATTATTACAGAGAGGAATCACAGTTAGCATTTAATTTGATCCTAGACCATACATTTCTCAAATGCTTTGAATAACTTGAGCTAAGCATTATTTTATATTGTCAGATTTTTATAATGAGAAAGCTGAAGGCCATAATGCATTCACAGGATGCTTGAAAAAAGCCTAGAAATTCTGTATGAATAACAGTTCATTTCTGGAAGTGGAGAACAAAATCCTCTCTCTTTCAAGGATCACAGGTTTTTAATTTAAAAAGAGACCCAGACATCACAGAATTGAATTTCATAAACAAAAATATTGTCTTCTTTCACCTATGTAAGCATTTTAGAATAACCAGAAGAATTACATTTTTATGTATTTCATTAGAAGCAAGAATATTTTTCATTGAAGAGGTAATTGATATTGTGATTTTAGAACAAACCAATGAATATACATGCTTTGCAGACAAAGCATATTGACAGTTAAAAAAGTCCACTGATGTTTAATAGCTAAATTTTACAGAATGTTTAGAGTCATTTCTTATTCAGCACTGCTGGTTCAATTATTTAAACCGTGTAAAGCCAGTGCTGCCTGGCATTGCCACAGCTGCTTGGGAGCTCTACTTGGGGCACAGTGCTCCCTCCCTGCCCTCGACCTTTGGGCACATGCTTGCAAGCTAGGATCCTCTGCCACACTCCTGCTCCATCCACAGCCATCTTCTGGCCTTGTGTCCTTGCTGCTGGGTCACACAGGGGCTGCCTGGACGTCTCTTCTTCTGAAAGGCCTGTGCTTCAGTGTTACAAAGTCCTGCAGGAGGGCTTGTGGCATCTGCCTGCTTTGTTGTACTAAAGCGTGTGCTTACAACTTGCAAGAAAGTGAAAGCAAGTCCTCGCAGGCACATGGTTCCACTGCAGCAGAACTGAGTTGTTCTGGCTTGTGCATGCAGGACACATTGCTTGGCTACAAACTCCTCCTTTCTCCAGAGGAGTCTATGCAGCTCCAAGAATGAGGGACTATATGATCCATGCCTGGTGGGTTCGGAGCCACCAAAACCTGGCACAAGCACATGGGAACCACCTTGGCCAGTCCCTTAGTCCAACATACAGTCACTTACACTGCCAAGAAATGTATGCTTAAATCCTGTGTCAAAGTGTAATTTTTTAAATTGTGGAGCCTTATGAAAAGGCTTGTCTAGAAATACACTTCCAACAGGGATTTCAAAAGTAGCAGCCCTCTTGTTTCTAGCCAGGTAACATGGCATTGCAGCCACTCGCTACAGTTTCTTGGGAAAGCCGTACTCAGAGTGAATTACCTACAGCACACCAGATCCAGGTGAGATTCAGTCTCATATTCTTCAGAGCTAGCTCAGCTTTATAGGTTGGCTTCATTTTAAATAGGATCTTACACTTCAGTGCCGATGTTCTTACTTTAGGAACTCAGGTAAGATGGGTTGGTCACGAGATGTGCTCAGTGTAGTGAACAAACAGACACCACCCAAATGCTTTCAAAAATCTAACATTCATGCTCAAATACAGCTGTGTGCTTCTAATTGTAAAATGATTGCTAGGTCTTCAGTTTTCCTTCTGGCTGAGTGGCCTAGTTGCCAGATTATAAAAAGTCATTTACTCTCAGACTGGCCCAATTAATATTTAATTATGTCAGGCAAAGTGGAACAGCTTGAGTGGAAGGGCTTGAGGGTCCTTACACAGCCCGGAGTAGCCCAAACACATCAACTCATGCAGTGCAACAAAAGCAATAACTGAATCTGGGTCTTCTGCACCCTAAGAAACACCCTGCCTGCTAAACTGCTGGATAGTGGTTAGATTTGGTGTGGGGACCAAGCCACAGCATTGTTCTGAGGCTTGGGATTGTCTGAGGATAAGGAAGACAGACTCTTACTCTGTGTAGTCTGGCAAGGATGAAATGTGAAAGAAGTACCTACCTACATCAACCTGGTGAAACTGAGACTCATCTGCAGGAGTTCAGAGAACTTTCTTTGGGATTTCAGCACCCAGGCTGCTCTCTGATCCAATCTCTCACCTGGCAGTCCGACTTTGACTCAGGATGAGTGTGACAGGAAAGCAAAAATATTTTCTGTGAACAGTTTGTCTTCTAGCTGCCATTTGGTGGTTTGTGTCAGCTGTTCCACGTGCAGTTGCTAAGACAATTACTTTTAACACATGCTTTTTTCTCCCTTCGTAAAATAATAGTCCCTGCTGGTGAGGTGACACTGCCCTTGATTTTGCAACTGCTCCTCACCCAAGTAGAGGCATCTGTGGGTGCCCACTGCCAGTGTCCTGCCCTGGCCACCCAAGCTCACATTTCCCAGGATGCTGTATGCAGAAGAATGTGCAGACAAATGTTTCCAAACCCCGAATACAGCCTACACTTACCCAAGGCCAGCCTTGCTTGCCTCTGAAGAAAATAAAAATAAGCTGTATTCAAGAATAATAGAATATATGGTAGCAGTAAAGATCTACTAGGGTGAATTGGCTGTTCAGCCTCTGAAGTGGGCAACTGCAAACATGAATTTCTTGCACATGTACAAAAACAAGTTTCATTTTCACAGTGTGCACAGTTGTGTTTGAGAGTGATTGGACAGAGCTGTATATATATTGTAAATGTGAAGAACTATGATGCTTTTAGAAGGCGATGTAAATAGCAATAACCCACTGCTATAGTGCTAAGCTAGAAGTGATGCACATGGACTTACAGCAATCACAGCTTATTCCCTGGGAATGACCACCTCATACACATTAAAGAACTCCCTTCTGCCTCTGAAGTTACTAACACTGAGTGATTTTTGCATTTTATCACGTATTGCACATTTCCCCAAGCTGAGGCCTGAAAATGAATTATCTGTACTACAGTTCAGCCAGTCCCTGTGTACAAGCAAGCTTTGCATATGCCATGCAGACCTGCTACCAAGCAGGCTGACCATGCTCAGATCCCACCTGCTGACAGATCCTGCCTATCAGGAGCACAAATTTCAGATTATGAAGATTCTTGCAGCTGCCTAATGCTCATAGTTTCAGCTGTCAGTCTGATGGCAGAGACTGTAAGGGTAATATCATTGCAAGAGCATAGCTGTCATTCAGTCAGCACTTAGGGAGACCTCAGCAACTTGCTGGTGCTCCTCAGTCTGGAGGACTTGGCAAACCAAGAAAACATGTGCAGAGTCTAGTGGAGCAACCGTTGCATTTTAGGGCTACTTCTATATATTGTTGACAGCTCTATGAGAATATTCTGCCTTGATTTTGATGGATCTCATTTCCAGTCTTCCTTGCCAGTCATTTTATTTATTACAAGACTCCTTGTCATCATTTTTCCAAAGCACTGAGGTCAGGCACAGCAACCTGAATGTGTTCAGAAGATGTAAGACTGTGTGTAACAAGATGCCTTCATGGTTCCCAATGGCTGCATTCAGAATGCTGTAAAAGCCAGATACAGACTCACACAAGCTTCCCTGTAATTAGAAACTTTATTGAACTTTACAGCAGTTTTATGTAATAGTTTAGTAAAGAACTGAATCAATAGAGATTTTTTACGAGACTCTTAAGGCTGAAATGTATTAAAGCAGTAAATACTTCATTTCTTTATAAACGCTAACAGCATTAAACTACAGCAAGATGCAATGAGATTAAAATGTACAGCATATATACATTGCATGTAACATACAGTGTGCCATTGTGCGTTGTGGAAGTCAGGACAACTGATGGAGCAGGAGAGCCAGCAACAAAGCTGGAGCTCTGGCCTGACCTCAAACAAAAGTCACCCTGAGGGAATCCTCCCTGCACTCTGTACTGTGTCACGTGGTCCTTCTGCACCACATCACCTGGCCCTATTGCACACCACATAGAATCATAGAATCAAGAACTTATTAAGGTTGGAAAAGATCACTGAGATCATCTAGTCCAACCACCAACCCATCCCCACCGTGCCTACTGAACCTTGTCCCTCACTGCCACATCTAATATTTTCTTGAAGACTGCCAGGGATGCTGACTCCACCACTTCCCTGGGCAGCCCATTCCAGTACCTCATCATTCCTTCTGAGCTGAAACTTTTCCTAATATCTATCCTGAATCTATCCTGGTACAACTTATGGCCATTACCTCTCATCCTATGATTGCTATGTGGAAGAAGAGGCTGATCCCCACCTCAGCACAGCTTTCTGTCAGGTAGTTGTAGAGAGTGATAAGATCTCCCCTGAACCTTCTTTTCTCCAGTCTGAACAATCCCAGTTCCCTCAGCCACTCCTTTTAAGCCTTGTGCTCCAGATCCTTCACAGTTTGATTGCCCTACTCTGTACACACTCCAGGACCTAAATGACTTTGCAGTGAAGGGCCCAAAACTGAACATAGTACTAGAGATGTGGCTTCACTGGCTCCTATTTCAGAGAGGTGATCACATCCTAGTCCTCCTGACTACAATATTTCTGATACAAGCCAAGATGCCATTGGCCTTCTTGACCACCTGGACACACTGGTGGCTCATGTTCAGCTGAGCATTAACCAACATTCACAGATTCTTTTCCTCTGCAGAGCTTTCCAGCCACTCTGCCCTAAGCCTATAGCATATATGGAGTTGTAACAAAAGTGCAGGACCTGACATTTTGTCTTGTTAAAACTCATACAGTTGGTCCTGATCCCTCTGTAGAGCCTTCCTACTGCCAGACAGATTGACACCTCCTCCCTACTCTGTTCATCTGCAGACTTACTGAGGTTGCATTCAATGCCCACATCCAGATCTTCATTAATGATACTAAACAGGATAGGCCTCAGTTTTTACTGACTGCTGGGGAACACTACTCATGATTGGTCTCCAGCTGGATTTAAATCCATTCACTGACACTCTCTGGGCCGGGACCTCCAATCAGTTTGCTACCCAGTAAAGGCTGTAGCAGTCCAAGCCATAGGCTGCCAGCTTCTCCAGGAGAAGAGACATTGTCAAAAGCTTTGCTGAAGTTTAGGTAGACTGTGTCAACAGCCTTTCCCTTGTCCACCAGGTGGGTCAGCTGGACATAGAAGAAGATCAAGTAGATCAAGCAGAACCCACTTTTTGTGAACCCATGCTGGCTGGGCCTAATCCCCTGGCTGTCCCACACACGATCGCAGTCAAGATGATCTGCTCCATGACCTCTCCAGATACTGAGGTCATACTGACAGACCTGTAGTTCCCTGGATCCCCCTGATATTTCTTGTAGATGGACATCATATTGACAAGCCTCCAGTCATCTGGGACTTCTCTGGCTGATGAGGACTGTTCCTAAAAGATGGAAAGCAGCTTAGCAATCGTGTGCCAGCTCCTTCAGCACCCCACGGTAGATCCCCTCAGCACCCTCTGGTGGATCCCATTGGAACTGGAGTACCATGTCGCAAACTGTTTCCTCCTGAACTGGGGTGGGGGAGGGGGGGTGGGGGGAGAGGGGGAGGTGAGATTATTGTTTTCCATTCCCGTTTTCTAGCTTGGCGGGCTACTCAGAGTACTCACCCTGAGAATAACTGACCTGACCATTACTTCTGACAGAAGTTCTTCGACTTCAGTGATCGTGTTCCCAGCTGCATCCAATAAAGACAGGAGATTCTCCTCGGCCCACCTCTTTCTGTTAACATATTTGTGAAGACCTTTAAAATTATCTTTAGGAACGGTAGCCCACTCTGTCTCCCTCACTCAGGCCATCTGCACCCCACGTGGGGAGCCAGGGGAAAGCCGGTGTGACAGGGGCAGGACAGCATGCCACAGTCTGCCTGGCCCGTCTGCTGCAAAGGAAAGCTCATGGATTGCTGCAAGCACGATGGACAACCTGGAAATGCCTGTGAAATCATTTTCCTTGCATTTGTAGCTTAGAAGGAACATTTTCTCCATCATTTCTATATATATGGCAGAGAAGGAACTTATGCTGGCATTACCATAATTAATGTCACTTGTTTTATCATATTTATAACATCTAAGCGCTTCAGTAAATATTTAAATAATCTGATTGCAGCATATAGAAAGATTAGAAAGAAATAACCTTATATTAGCATATAATATTATTTAATCAAGATAATTAAATCAACTCAGTTAATCACTAAACCAACTAAATTTTCATTACCATGATATGCTTAAGGGGTACAGGTGATGTTTTGTTAGAAATGTTAAAGTAATAATAATAATAATAGTTGATTGCTCAAGATAAAGTAAAGCAGCATTAAAACACACCAAGTAGCCCTGGTGTTAATCTTAGACGAAAGTGAAGTTTGCTCTGTCAGAAGGGAAAATACTCATATTCATTTAGCAGTGAAGAGAAAATTAGCAAATTGAAATATTTACATTTTACCTTCTGTAGATACTAACTAATCACCACAGCACTTTCAAAACACTCTACAGTTGAGAAAGCAATGCATGTAGGGACACAACTTTCAAAGCAACTGATGGATTTCGAGGTCTCATCTTCTGATGCCCGCTTGGTGCTCCACATGCCCCTTCAGCACGAACAATCACCGCTCCTAGCAGATTGCTCAGAACACTCAAAGCACTCATTCCATAAAAATGTGGCTGATTACAGTCAACTGACTGCTGAAAAAAATGGGAGGCACTTTCCTAGCAAAGACAATTTATCCACCATGCTGCACTGCTGAGGTTTTGCCCAGGGAAATGCTGAACTTCTGCAACATTACCATTCCTTTCCAGTTGTAACTTCCAATTAAAACTTTCCTCAGTCAAAGCTATTTGCCAGCAGCACTGAAGCTGTTGCTGCCCAGCAATACCTCTGCAGTGACTGACTGCAAGGAAGGGACTTTGGTCTTCATTAACAGGCATAACATTACAAACTGTGTAGTTGCAATGTTACTACTTGCAAATGGGAATTCTAATTTTTTATATGAAACTGTCATGTTTTTATGATTTTTGGTATTGGCATTCCACATCATAATATCATGTAGTGCATAGGGATTTAAAGAGTTAATGCTCCAGCTTTGTTGACCATCAATAGTTCCAGGTATACCTGTCTCAGAAGAGAAGAAGAACTACATACAACAAAAAAGTATTAAGTTAAAGATTTTAGAATATTTTTTATAGTTACTAATTAAGTGATTAGTTTTAATTGTTTTTTTTAAATCTTCTGTACTCTGTGCATATGCATATTTCCATGTCTCATATCAGCATCAGTTTTTTTGTTTGTTTTTGTTTTTTTCTGGTAACATCTCTACAGTATCTATATTCACCTGTATTCTTCCATTTAAAAGCCTGGGAAACAAAGTTAAAAGGGAATGGAAAAAGTGATAGAAAGGGAATTAGGAACAAACATTCACCTAAAGTCATGATTTAATAATATAATCCACTGGTCACTGTGGTTAGGTGACCAGTGCTGTTATGGACCTCCCTTCCTATGTCCTGATCCATTAGGACAGCTGTTGCCCTATAGCTGTCAGCTTGAGAACCAGCCCCTCTCACACACAGCTTGTGTACTTTTTATTTTACATGGATGTGTTGATTCAGGTGGCATCCCCTAACTTTACATTCACTGGGAGCCCATCTGAGAAGAGACAGAAATCTCCTTGGCCAAGTGCACCGTAGGAAATGGACCAGGAGTGGAAAAGTAGGGCTGAGCTGCAGTGAAAAGCAGATAGTGGGGCTCCTGTGAGACTGTAGTGCTAAAGGTAGGCTGGAGGGAGCAGCTGTGAGAGCTGGAAACTTGTCCAGGCAGTAAAGGGCTCTAAACCAGGTATGGAAAACAAGACTACCACCGTTGCAAAGTTTTCATTAGTGGTCACACGTTCTTGGTTACAACATAGAAGTCTTACCCCCACTGTTTTGCAAACAGTGGATTATGAGATCAGATGAGCTAGGTGGATTGCTACATTTCAAATAGTCAATCCTTGCAGTTCAGAGTCACCTTTCACAGCTCATCTTTGTCAGCACTTTCAGTATTTTTTGTTCTAGTATTTAATGGATGGTTTCTATGCTTTTATTCTTAACCTCTACCATATTATTTTCTTAGGTACTTATCTAGCTTTTCATCTCCCTGCTTTGCTTAATTACCTGTCCCTTTCTGGTTCCTTTATTCCCTTCTTGCTTCTCAGAATCATTAGCATTGCATTATTATTCTTAACAGCAGTACATTTATGTTTATTATGCAGTGTTTGCAAATAAATAGTGAACTAAACTTCTGGCTGTATTTACCTAAAGCTAAAAAGAGAAAATGCAATGCAGGTTGAATTCTCATTTCACTTGCTTATTTTTGTAAGGAAAAGTTTTTAATGACTTTGAAGACCTTTGTTTTGTGTCCAACACTTTTTATAGCTTTGGTGTTTAAAAGAATGTTGAAAGCATTTATCTTCTGAGTATAAAGTATGCGCTAATATTGAATTCAATTATTATTTTTTCTCGGCTACTGCTTTTCTCCTTAAGGGAGTATTTGTAACTAAATCAGATAACTGAAATCATCCTGGATAACCTGTGATGTTCTTCTCTATGAAACACTCCTTGCTAGCCCATGCTTGGCTCCATAATCCTCATGAAAGTATGAATCTACCCACCTGGTGTTTTATTCTTCTAATCTTTTTTGCTTTTTTTTTTCCTTTATTCCTCCTGGGTGTGTGGTTTTGCTGCCATTTTGGTAGGTAGACCAAACTCGTGTCTGGCCCTTTTCCTTCTAAGGTGAAGGACAAACTCCCAAAGATTTAATTGAAAACAAAGTTAAGATCACCCAGCTCTCCAACTAGGTAAGAATGTGAGCAACACCTGCTGTATGTTCATACATCTACAGACTCATCTGGATTTTTCTTTGGTAGGCAAAGTGGAAGCTGTTGGAGTACTACTGCTTTGTTTGAGCTCATTTTAGTTTAAACTAGCTCATGTCATTGTGGTTTTTTATAAACGAGTTTTGCATCTTGCCAGCCTAAGCCTCAAATGTCATAGCCACTGAAGATTCTAAATAGATAGATAGATGGATAGATAGATAAAAGGGAGATAAACTTAGCCTTTGAGGAAGAACAAGGCTACTTAAACCTAGCTCTGGGCTGCATTCAACCTGGCTGCTGTGTCTCATCATAAGGTGGGGTCTAGGGACAGACCATGTATTTGAAAATCCCATATAATGTTTATATCAGTATGAAAAAATACCTTTTAATCACAGACTTACCCCAATATAGAAGTATCAATCCAAAGGTAATTTCATTTGTGACATGCATTCTTTCCCCTTCACCAGCAATATGTAACTGTTGAATTCCAATGGGAATTTCAGCCTTACCTATTAAAATGAGTCTGTGACTTCATAGGATTAGGCCATGCTGGGAGAGGAATGATTTAGGAATACAAGATGCTGGTGGCAGCTGCATGGTCTTCCCAGCACAAGAATGCCACCCTCAGATGCAGCTGGATTTACAGAAGCAATAAGTGTTCTGTTGCCAAAGTACTGGGTGCTATTACCTCATGAACTCAGCTCACAAAAAATAAATTGAAATTAGAGTTGAAATTCTTGCTTGTGCAACTGAGTTCAAAGCTGGTGCTTCTATCTGTCATGGTTTTATGATTTTTGGTATTGGTATTCCACATCATAACATCATGTAGTGCACTGAGAGTTAAAGAATTAAAGCTCCAGCTCCGTGGATCATTGATAGCTCTGGGTATACCTGTCTCAGAAGAGAAGAAGAACTACGTTCCCCAGAGGACTGTGTGATGCTTTGTATTTTTACATTTTTCCTCTCAGAGGGAAAGATAAAAACTGTTTGCTTGTCACAAGACATTCTCTTTCCTTTGGGGATCAAAATTGTATTATATTGTGTTATTTTGCTTTCAAAAATCTAATTTAGTAAACTAGCTTTCCTCCTCAGATTGTTGCTGCTGTTTTGTTTCTAGGCCACCTCCCTCTTTCCCTTTTCCCTTTCTCCCTTCCCCTTTCCTGGGGCATGGGTCCCTCGGTCCCATGCACCAATTGTCATGGAACTGGGCTGAACCAGTCCATAAACAGTTGACATTTTTTGGCTCAGACAGATCTAAGGAGGACCAAATTATATGGGGTCTGGCTTATGCCTATTGGGTCTTATTCAGTACTATCCCAGAGAGACGTAGAATTTCTGAAAGAGAGCGAGAGACTCTCCGAGCTGAAAGGAATGGTCTCCAGATCCAGAAAGAGTCTTTTAGCTGACAAACAGACTCTCCAGTCCAATTTAGACAGCCTCCAGACCAACATGGACGCCTTCCAGACTGAGCAAGACACTCTCTAGATCAGGCAAGATGCTTTCTTGTTTGAGAAAGACGCCCTCCATATCAAAAGAAGTGCCCTACAAACTGAGAAAGATGGCCTCTAGTCCAAACTCAACAACCCTCAGTCTCAACAAGATGGTCTCCAATCTGAGCAAGACGCCCTCCAACCTGAAAGAGACACACCCTCCAGTCCAAGCAAGATATTCTCCTGTCTGGACGGGACTCCTTCAGAACTGAGCAAGATGCCTATCAGCCACAATAGCCCCTGCCCCCCAGCCAGGTGCGGGAAAGGGATAATAGAGTGTACTGGACTGTGTGGATTCGATGGCCTGACACATCAGAGCCACAAAAATATAAGGCACTGGTGGACACTGGTGCATGGTGCACTCTAATGACCTCGAGTCACCAAGGGACAGAATGAATGTATATTTCTGGGGTGACTGGGGGCTCCCAGGGGTTGACCATGTTGCAGGCTGAAATAAGCCTCACTGGTAAAGACAGGCAAAAACATCCTATTGTGACTGGCCCAGGGGCTCTGTGTATACTTGGTACTGATTACCTCAGAAGGGGGTATTTTAAGGATCCCAAAGGGTATCAATGGACTTTTGGAATAGCTGTTGTAGACACAGACAACATTAAGCAGCTGTCTGTTTTGTCTGGCTTGTTGGATGATCTGTCTGTTGTGGGGTTGCTACGAGTGGAGGAGCTGTTGTTTTGTTTTTAGGCCCATCTCCCTTTTTCCAAAGGGCCGAAGCAGCCTGTAAAATGCTGACACTACCATTTCTCTTTATCATTTTATTTTTTGTGCCAGAGACATTACCAGTCAGTGAACACATTAAATCATATAGGAAGAAAAGCACTTATACATTTATCTTTCTCTGAGAGGCTACAGTTGTGTTTTATTAACAGAAACATTTCAGTTTCATAAGAGTTTTCTGCCTATAGCAGAGCTCATTGTTGCTGTGGTCAAACCACCAAGCTGTTCAGTAATTACTTCCCGCTTCCCATTAAAATGAACACAGCTGACAAACTGGTTATTAAAGTGTTGGAAACATCTCCTCAAAAACAGTGATAGGTTAGTTAGTACAAGTCAGTCATATTACCTCTGGAATGATATAGATCGACGGACTACTGAAATGTCCCAAAACAGAAAAAGCATGGTAATGAATACATCATAAACAATAAAACCAGAGACTACAGACTTATGTCAGATACTGATGACAATTAATTTGTATCTAAACAGATACAACAGAAAGAGTAATAATGAATTACCCTACTAGTTTATCTTGGTAGAGCAGTGAGCTCCTAGCCAAAAGGTGCCAGAGACTACCAAGGACACTTCTGATCTCAGAGATGCCTGGCTAAACTAAAGTTTACTGCAAAGTTAGTGTGGATAAACAGCTTGCACAGTTCAGATATTAAGAGAAGGAAAATAGTATCTAGATGAGACAGAAACATCAGGATCCAAAGCTGCAAGATCAGCAAGTGATTTGGACAGCTATTGAGAGATTTCTTGGACTTAAGTTAAAATGTGCGTATAATCTTTATAGGATGATGAGACACATTTACACAACTAACTGTACATAATTTTCTGCAAGATTTTTTGCCACATGTGCATTCCTGTAACTAATGGAAGGCACTATCACCTAAAATGAAGGTAGATTCTTCCTTCTTCTGTCCCGTTTATTCCCCATTATTATTCCTAGTCAACAGGGCTGCAATGTTCATTTTGGTTTGCCCATGGGATGAAGGCTGACTGATGACCTGAGAAGATGGAGGTTGGGATCAGAAGCTGAAGAATATCCTCATACTTCAGCAGTTCTAGGTTTTACATGGCAGTTCCACAAAACTGTGCCATCTGCAATTGCAATGTGGGAGAACAGGTCTACACATCCACTCAAAAGGCATCATAAAAGTGGTGAAGCATATCTGAACCTACTTCAGCCTAGGGCCTCCAAAATCAGTCATCTGTTGTTTTTCCTGTGGGGTAGGAGAAATCCAGACACTGTGCATCACTATACATGGTATTTAGGTGTGAGTGCTAGAGAATTTTTTGCTATTCCTATCATTACTTTTCCCTGCTACACTACGCAGTGAGTCACGATTTGCTGTTAAAGTAAGCGGTGAGCCATATTAAGCCTCTCTCCCAAACCTATAAATGTTAACTTATTTGTTTTCCTTTCCAGAGAGTCTTGCTGACCAAGTATTGCCGTCAGGTATACAAGTCAGCAATTTGACAAGGATGTTTTAAACATTGATCTAACAAAATACATGTGCTGAATCAAGCAATAGAAAAGAACAGGCATGTGAAGACCTCAGCACTGAAATGTGATTTAGAAAGGAGCAGAAGTTTCAGAGGGAAAAAGCTATGGCAGTATCAAGTCTGAAGAACTGAGAAGCTGCAGCTATCATTCTCAAAGGTGTTGCCTGCAGTAGGCATTCTTTCAGAGTGCTGGATCATCTCCAGATATAAAGCAGTTTAAAACAATGAAGGATATTAGAAAATAAAAAATGGCATTGAAACATTCTCCCGAAGGAAAAATGTGCACGAACAGTTGAAGGAAATATGTAGCTGGTTATGGCAGAATGTGTTACAAGTAATAAGTATAGACACTTAAAATGAGAAAACAGTGTATGAGAAAATAATCCATTAAATGCATTGCTTTCATGTGGTTCCATTCCCTTATTCACCACATTTTTATCTCAATATGAAAATTCTTTTTTTAGCTTTTCAAAACCAACACTCCACTGAAATCTGAAGAACAGCATCAATTGACTTTAAAAGAAGATCTGAGTTCTCACCCAATACAGTCTATTTAAGGTAAATACTGAGTACATAGGTATTTGGTGACATCAGTCATCAGCTCCAACTAATGGTTTTTTTTAAATAGAAATAGCTCTAGACCTAGCCTTGGACACTACTCCACAGAGTATGTGATACAACAATCATAAACCTATCTTCTGGTTTGCTTGTTAGATTTACAAAGACTCGTAAGACAGGTGTTCCACTTCCCTAAAATCCTAGCAGCCTTTTTCTGTACCTTTTTCCAGTGTGACTTAGTGCTTTCTGAAAACAAATGACTAGAATTATTCACATCATTTAAGATGAAATTAACTCAGGACCTTGCGCATAGCCCTGTCTTCAGTGGAAAAATACTGTCTGGCATATTTTAGGTTCATGTTCATCTTGCTTACAATGACAAACCCATTCTCTGTTCATTTAATATATTTATGCCTTGCTCCTTACTTTTCTAACTGTAGAGCTCTAACGCTGCACAAGAAACTATGATGAGTAGTCTGTAACAACACAGCCTTGCTCAGTGTACTTGAATTTCTACTTGCTTTGTTGATTCAGAGTTCAGCATCTCCTCCTCAGTATTTTGATTCTCTCAATTTTGGACCAGTTTTACAAGAATACCCACACCTTGCCTTGCCATTAATAAAAATAATAAAAATACTTAAGAACATCAGTACTTAATACATCAATACAAAATTAATGAAAATACTTAAGAACATCAATCGAAATCCATCTGTAAGGGATCTTCAGGGATGCACCCTTGCAGAGGCACAAAATACATGCCTGCAAACTTTTATTCCAAAAAATGAACTTTGAAGACAACAGAATGAATGAATGAATGTCTCATTTTAATTTCTGTTGCCAGTCATTGCAGCATCTGAGGCATGGACTTAGATGTGGATGATCCAAATAGGTTACAGGTTTTAACATCCCTTATATACTTTCACAAGTTTTCTCTTGTAACTTTCCCACCCGCCTTTACATGTCAGCAAAATACTCCACAAACACTTCTTACCCGTGCATACAGGTGCTTATCCAATCAGGGTCATGAGTACTCTTGGCACTCTTCCTCCAATTGGGATCTGCCATCACATAGCTTACTTGAACTTGTTTTCCTTTTCTTCTGTAGTGTTCTTGGTTCTCAGCCTCCCTTCTCATGCTGTTTTATCCTGGTCCACAGCTTCTGCTCTGAATATACTTTCTTGTATTCCCACAGTCAATAGTAGTTTTGGGGTGCTTCAAGGATGAATATCTGAGGATGTGAATATTTGGCCATTAATTTTTGAAAGTGAAGTGTTTTTATATTTTATATGAATTCTTGTTTTGGCTTTAGAAAGATTTGCCATGATACTAGTTGGATGCCATTTGTTCATACATCCAGAGATATTGTCTGAACAGAAATGGCAAAGAACTTGAACTGAACTCAGGTGAAATGCCTTCATCCGTACTTTCATTCCAACTACATAGAATGGCAATAGCGATTGCTCAGATCTCAGCTCTCAGAGCTGTGAACTCTAAGTGTTCTGTAGAAAGGACTATTTCCTTGGAAGCATCTGTTTTCCCACTTGTTATTTGGAAAAGCATTTCATCTCCATATAGACCTTGCCTCATTTAAAAGCATTGCTCATATATATAACTTCAACACTGTTACTACCTCAACCTGGAAAACACAGCATATGCTATTCATGACAGCAAGTACTCAACATGAAGAAAAGCGAAGCTAAATTGCATGTCTTCTGAGTTTACATAAAAACATACCTTTCATTATCCATACTTCTTTGCAACTAAATTCAACTAAGAGTATCATAAGAAACAAAGAGTACTTGTGCCTGTTTTGTTCCCCCTCTCAAGGTGTCGTGTAACACAGTGTAAGCTTGCAAGAAACTATTTATTATATATCAGTTTCAACAGTGGAGAGGATTGCTTGCAAGGAATCTCTTCCTTGTGTCTGATATCACAACATTATCATTCTTCAGTGTTCTGTTGTTCCCACTACTCTGTGAAAGTGACTTCACACACTGACTGCTGCCTCTGAACTGGAGACTACTAACACCTCAGGATAAACAGGAAGAAAGTTAAATGCTGCATTGGAGCTGCCATATTTGCCTTTTTCCTTTACAGAGTGCACCTAGTGCAATCTGATGGTAAGGGACAGAGAAAAGAATTAAGCTAGTAAGCTAGTAAGCTCCTCAGACTTAATCATGAGGCACTCATTACAGATCCCATTTTATAATAACAGACTAGCACAAATCAGAAAGCATTACAGTGAAAACCTTTACTATGTTTGTACAGCTTATAATAAACAGGGAGCTAAAGACTTGAACGTGGAAGAACATTTTTTAGGTATTTATGAATTACTACATTTTTCTTAGCCCCTCCCTAGCAAACCCTTCAAAGAGTGAGCATTCTGCTAATAACCGTTCCTCCATTATATTGTGCTTTCATACCAGGTTTTACAAACTGTGTTATTAGCTTCTTTAATAAGTGCTATCATTAAATTGCCCTGTGAATGTTTAGGGATGACACGTCTCAGAGGTATATTAAGCAGCTGATTATAATCTCTTATAGATTATTTTTCTGACCAAATCACCTGGCTGGACCAGGGGACATCTGAGCACGAGCTGTTTGTGCAACAGCTGCCAGCAGCTTCTGCACTTGGGCATAGGTGTGCAGTGCAGCAGTGAGGAGCTGGCAGCAGGCAGCTGGTTCCCACCAGGCACTGTGGAGGGGCACGTGGGCCACATGGTTGTGTGCCCTGCTGTGTCCTGTGGCGTGAAGGACAGGGCTCTGGGAAGGGTGCTTGTTAAAAAGCCTCGTGTTCTCTCACGTGCTGCTGAATCTTTTGTTAAGCCCCCACAACCAACACAAATGACAAAGAAACAACCACAGGGCAAACACCCACCTGTCAGTTTTGAGTTGGAAGAAAATGAAATACTTGGTGTGTTGAGATCTTTTGTTTCATGTAGTAATGTGCATGCTCTAGTTAAACAACCTACACCTGGGAAAAGCTCATTCCTATTGTTCTCAGTTTTTCACAGGCTTACAGAGCAGAGAAAATTTGCAAGGCTGATGTTTCATTTCACTCCCCTCTGATGCATGTTGTGAATCACTTTAAGTCAGATACACTTCTACTGAGGTTAAAAAAGCTAAGTGATTATAATCCTCCTACTGGAGAACTGAATGATTACCACGAGTACATTATGAAAGGCTGGTGCTTCAGCACAGCAGGTAAATGTGAGCAGAAGAGGGATGGAAATTAGTGGACACAGTTGTGTGGAAAAATTGCCAGGATTGATAGTCTCACTGTGAAGAAAGCAAAAAGCCACATGCCATCTGGAAAAAATGTATGTGGTTTTAAGAACCTAGAGAGACCAATGCATGTTGCTATTTATCAGCATAATTTGCAAAGCAAGAATAAGGAAATAAAGAGAGTAAAGGAGTCAGTAATTTACAATTAAATACAGGCAATGTGATCACACAATTTCTCTTTAACAATTGTACTGTTTTCCTGTTTTCCTATTCTTGACACTATAGACATGTATCGTTTACAGATGACATTTCACTGATGCTAGAGTATTCTCTCAGCTATGTGTGCTCAGTGAATCATTACAACATTTGGAGTGGAGGCTTATTTACAGTAACTAGAAGTCCCCAGTTTTCACTGGGAGCAGTGAGGGTCTTACACCCTCCAATACACAGACCCTAAACCAAGTCTTCTGCTAGGGGTGCAGTATGTGCCCCATGTGTGTTTCCAAGGGAGGAAAAAAAAGAAAAATACCAATTCCATAAATTTGAATATCACATGCTCCTGCTCATCTCTGTTGCCTTTTCAAAATACACCTCCAAAGATTGTTACTGAAACCATTCTACTCATTTTGCTGCTGAGCTGAGGTAGATTCTGAGATCTGTCTGCGTTCTGTTGAGCAGTGCCAGGATCCACGCTTGAAAGGATTTCTTTGCTTGGACTGCAAAGGTAGTCATTCTACTTAGATGAAAGTTTAACCTCTGGGGAAGCTGATGGTAGCAGGAGAAGCCTCCCAGGAACTGTTGTGCTGACAGCACTCTTGTTCATTTCAGGATAGAAGAATTGTGCGAGTCTGTCAGAAACGAACTTACCAGCTGTCTTCCAGGGAGTTCATATTTTGAAGTGTGTTATACTCAAATGTCTTACACTGATGTTTCAGAGCTATAAGTAGGATTTGTGTAGTCATTTTGCAGTGTTTTTCCCTTAGCTGAATATGGATCCTACACCAGTTTTGGTGTAGGACACCTGGTCTCAGACTGTCAGAAAGTTAAGGAGACCATAGCTGATGTACTGAATGTCCCAAGCTAATTCTGAAGCTGACATTCCTCAGTGTCACCTTCCTCCTGCCTTGGGTAACAGCAAACCAGACAAACCTATTCATAGTCATTGTCTTAAACAGGAAACAGGGTCATCTCTTCTTGCTCACGCCAAGAACTGCACTGTGACAGCCAGAACTGCCACACTAGGGTCATCCCTAAGCAAAGCCGGGTTTTGCTGTCATGCCCCAAAAGAAGTTGTGAGCTGCTAGGTTCCTCTCAATTTTGTACATAGATCTTAATCAGAAAGATGTTTCTACAGCCTTCAACACAAACAACTCTACATAAGGACGTTCTTGGTGTTTCAGCACAATCATCTTCAGCTAGAGGCTCCGTGTCTTTGCCTTTCTCTTCTTGATTATACACATTTACAGCAGTTGAAGGTTTATCAGATAAGATTTCAAAGTGTATGAGTTATAATCATGACTAATTTCAGATGGATATAAAGTATTCATAAACAATTATCTTTAGCAAATACATTCTATATTCTGTCTATTTTTGTTTAAAGTCAAATATACATGTAGTTTCAACAATTGATATTGTTGGTCTTGATCATGAATGTTAAGAAATATGTTTATTCTTCAAATCCTACAATTTAGTGAGGCAATAAGGTAGACTGGGCAGTTACTCCCTCACTACTCCTTCCCAGCTCCACTTAGCAGCTGTTCCTGAAACAAAGAATATTGTGAACTGAGCATAAATAATGCAGTCTTGGGCAAAACAGAGAGCAAATATCTTGCAGAGATAGAGGCAACGACTGCTCAGTTTCATAATACAGGAGGTTCTACTACTCACTGCCTCACATGCCTTAGCAAAAGGTTTGCTGTCAGCTTAGCCCATAACAACATTCAAAATCATTAAGTACTAGACCTGGCAGGCAAGGGGAAATCAGCTAGACAGCTTCTAATGCGATGAAAGGATTTAGCATTTTTTCTGTTCTGATTTTTCTCTATATAAACTCTAATTCTAGAAATGGTTTAAAAAAGAAATGAGACATCCTTGTGATGGAATAATGAAGTCAAACTGGGCCAACAGATGCATCCAGTAAAACATACAGAACGCTAACAGGATGCTGTTATAATTTCTGCTTCAGTGTGCTCTGTGAAAAAGTTTTAAGCAAAAGCAGGGACAGTGATGTTTCTAATTAATTTCACCAGTGGATCCAGAAACGGTTCCTAAAGAGCAAAGGCCCAACTAGTGTCCTGTTGAAGCCACCAGTCCCATAGGAACAAAACTTGAAGACATTGAACATGGGCTGGAAAAAACTGAGGATTTATTTCCTACAGGAAATTCTGATATTTTGTGAAATACTTTGTTCTGAATTAGAACAAGAAGAAACTGAAAGGACATTTTAGAGAAAAATGAATGTAGGGAAACTCAAAC
This sequence comes from Cyrtonyx montezumae, assembly GCF_038088225.1. Classification (NCBI taxonomy): domain Eukaryota; kingdom Metazoa; phylum Chordata; class Aves; order Galliformes; family Odontophoridae; genus Cyrtonyx; species Cyrtonyx montezumae. The sequence goes on along the minus strand of NW_027072056.1, from coordinate 813,835 downwards.
CATCTCTTTTTCCTGAATGAAATGGAACAGTTGATTGTTCCCAGCGCTGGAGGACTTTCTACATACTTTCATACTCTGACAGACTTCACAAGAAGTCCTTAAAAGTCAGTGGGACCCTACATGGAAAAGACAAAACAGTGAACAACAGCTCTCTAAGCTCTCTGCCAAGGAGACTGGAGTAAGCCATCTCATGCTGAAGCTGAGGAGCTTATTGCTTCCCATTTCCAGACCTGTACCAGACTGAGCAAAAGGCCTGAGGCCACAGTCATTGCCACAGCCCACATCCAAAGCTCCACTGGAACTGCGAGTCCCAAACTCTCTGGCACCAACAAGACAGCTCTCTGGTAGCAGCCCATGAAAATGTCAGCAATAGGTTGTCAAGAAGCCAGGTTTCCTCAAACATTTTGGTTTTGACATAACTGACATTTTCCAACAAACCCATTCTCTTAGGGGGAAAAAAATGTTCTTGGAAAATTTCCAACCAACTGTACTTTTGATACATATCTACAGAAATAGCACTGCATATAACGGCCTTCCAAGCTTAATTTATATGAACCTCACAAAAAAGGAGTTAGGCTGTATGTGATGAGTGCCTAATAGTACTCAGCATCCTCCAATGAAAAACCATCTCTCAGTGCAGTGTATCTATATAGCAATTATGTATCGCAATCTGTACACATCTGGCTCTCAGTCACTGAAATAACACCTTTCTATTACATTTTTGTGACTGCTAATTAGGGCATACTACCTTCCTTTGTGCTAACGTATTCTCATGCACAGCTTGATGTTGGAGTGCACACAGATTGCCCAAAGAAATACAAGCTTTTTCGATGGGAACTTTCTGCATTCATTTCATTCAAGATGCTTCAGATTAAATGAATCAATCTTTTGTCTGAAGAGCTGAGCACTAAAAGTACTACACTTGCTAAAGGAGACCCAGAACTCCTACGTCTTCAGCCATTACACGATACTTCTACTTGCTCTTAAAGAGCATCCATCTCCCCACTAAACATTATTCTGCAGTGGAGTTCTGCTATGTACTGATGCACCAACAGATTTTACCCCGGCGGACTGCATATGGAGAAGCACTGTTCAGGTTAATGACCCAATGATTAGCAGCAAAAGACACCTTTGCAGGGAGATGAAGTTCATAAACATCACTGTTAAAACAATGCTGAACTTTGCTTCTTCCAACTTTATACATTACTGCACCTTGGGAAGGAGCAATTTCTTCCCAGAATCATGACTGGTTGTTCACCAGTGGTGTTTTTAACACAGTGAAGGCTAGACAATCTTTAGTCCTTTTAATGAAGTGGAATCACTGTCTCTCAGCAACTCTGAAATGACTTCCAACAATGTAGGATGGAAGTAGCCATTACATCCATTGAAAAAAAGATCATGAACAGACAATTGCTGCAGGTCAGCAGTACAGTAGAGTTTGCTAGCATTTAAGCAAATACTGGCGAATGAATTAAAGAGAAGCCACCAGCAGCAGGTCCAGTATCTTCACCCTGATACATGAAGGAGAATAAGAATTGCACTCTTCACAACTGATGCCCTGCTCTGCTCAAAGAGACCCCTGGGGAGCAGCCCAGTCCCACACACCTCCCCATACCAGTCAGGCACAGCTGCCCTCTCTCAGTAGGATCCCACTCTACAAATCCAATCTAGATATAACAGAATCTTATTACAGTTTAGGAGATCATCTCCAACTCCCTGTGCAAAGTGATGCCAACTCTGAAATCTGACCAGCCTGCTTAGGGCCCTGTCCAGTTTAGTACCACTGAATGTATTTAAGGACTGAGATCCCACAGAAACTCCGGTCACATCTTTCCCTATTTAACCACCCCCACTACATCCTTATATTTAACAAAAATTTCTTGGTCCTAATGCCTCTTGATCTTTTGCTGAGCACTTCTGAGAAGAGCCTGGCTCCAGTTTCTCTATAGCTATATATCCTCCCACATGAAGCTAAAGACATTGACTATGTAGATCCCTCAGTGCCAGCCCTCTCTTTTCAGGCTGAACCTTCTACCTCAGGTAGATCTGTGTCCTAACCATCTGTGTGGGATTCTCTCCAGTCTGTTAATGACAGATTGGACAAGTTTTGCCGGTGCGGCCAGGACCCATGTCCAATGGTATGTCATGACTGTACTGCTCCAGCTGTACCATGAGAACAGTGTCATTACATAGATCCAGACTGGGCCAATGAGAAGAAAAAATAAACAAACAAACAAAAACCTGCATCTAATTGCTCGTATTGAAGAACTTATGCATAACACAAGCTTTGTGTTCACTTTCTATTTGGATACAAGCCTACAACTTATGTTCAAATGAGTGCCCTTTAGAATGTGAATTTTTAAGTTTGTGGATTTAGTATTTATATCAGAAGTCCTTTCTGCTAACTGGGATGGGATTGTACTCGCACCACTGGGGGGCAAGGTCCCAGAGTCCCTTACCATAAGCTGTGCACAGAAATAAACAACATAAATCAAATAAGGAATTGAACAAACGTCACTTAAGCTAAACTGCAAACTATTCGGACCAACATAGAAAGGGAGTAGAAATATGACCAAGGCACAGCCCCAAAATACATACTTTGGCTAAGAGCACCATCAGATCAGTCTTTGCTTCTGACACTCAATGCTTAGAAATGCAGCACAAAAGTGTCCCCCAAAACCACTGCAATGCAGAGCTTGCTCTTAGCAGGTGATGTAAAATAAACACAAGACAATGGGAAGAGCAGGACAAAGACCCAGTAGTATCCCAGAAATCTTTAAAACCTATTGTTTGTATTTTAACTGTACCACCAGATAACTGCTTCTTAAGGACCATCACTATGGTTTCTAAGTTTATGCAAGAGAAACAGATTGCTCTTCAAAACTCTTTTGCATTACATGGCAGCAGAATCCCTCAGTGGTTTTTAGAAACACTTTAACCAGAAAAACACATTGGATGACTGAGCAGAGAAGGGGGAATGAAGTGTAGCTCAATTCCCAACTTGACATTTGAGAAACTTTTTAAAAAGGAGCAGTACAGGAATCCCTTGTGCTCATGCACCACATTCCTTACTCAGGATCATTGGGCAGTATTCAGTTAAGAAACAAAGAGTGCCCAGCATCTTTCCACTGCCTGAAAGCATGAGCCAGAACCAATAGGCAACTTCAGTATGCAGAAGATGCATCCGTGGGCAAATGTGAAAATAATTCTTAAGGGGCTGACTCAGGAGGTGGCCTCTTGGACATACCAGCATTAAAAAACCTGACCACGTAGAGATTAACAAAGTAATGTTGGACTACTTTTTCAAGGAGATACCAATATATGTACTAAAAATGTAGGTGATGCAGTGGAAAAAACCTTCAGCAACCAAAAGCCAGCATAAATGCAGGTTTTTTTCCCCTCTTGTTTTTAAAAGAATTTTGAACCGCTTAATAGAAAAATGTGGTTTCAGTTTTATCAGCTTTCCAGAAAGCTGTTTATTAATAAGCATTTGCATAAATACCCTCTGCTTAAAATGAAGCTTTCCCTATAGTAACTTGCCCACAGGTTCCAGAATGAGACAAAGTCACCTAGAGGTCACCTCTTGCAAGGATGCAATTCTCTGCTGTCTTAAAACAGGACAGAGATTCTTTCCATTTCTCAGTGAAGTACTGGATTGCCTGCTCTATTCTGCTCTTCTGGACAGGCTCCCTGCTTGATGCAAAGATCAAACTATTGTCTAAGCAAAGAGCAAGTATGGAAAAAAACAAAGAATGGGTTTGAAAAATCCATTTCAAGAACTGAAGAAGGAACATTGACTTTTATTACAACAGAACAAGATTAGAAGTGCTCCATTTGAAATGCTGGAAAAATATAATTTAGCTACAGGTATACCCAAGTGAGTATCAATGGAAACATTCCAAAATGATTTCACACTTCATGTCAATTCACCTATTCTTACTGCATGTAAACTATAAAGGTAAGTTTATTGCCATCATATACTAACTAATATTAAGTCCAGTAAGTTGTGCTCTGAGTGCATCAGTCTGAGAAAAATAAAGCATCTAGAACATAGAAAACAACATGCTCCCTGAATGACTCCCATCCCAGACCCACAGGCCATCTGTGTGGGTGAAAAGGTCTGTTACCTGTAGTTGGGGCTGCATGCTAGCCCTTGCTTTGGTGTGCAGGTGGGACAGGAAATCTGAGGAAGGCACTGGCACATTTGTTAGTGTGTCTGCTGGGAGCTGCAAATGGCACCCTTCCAGTATGAGATGGTTTTTGTACCAGCATGAAAACCCCTGAGCTCAGTATCAACAGCTCGGTTTGGGCCAGCTCCAGCATACCTCCTTCCAGGAACAGACACAAGCCCCCTCAGGGCATGCTGCAGGACACAAAACTTAGTCTCTGTAATTTTGGGATGAAAGTAAAGGCACAGAGGTATACAAGCAGAAAAAAATCTGTCCATGACAAAACAGTGGTCACCATTTTTCATTTAATAACAAGACACTTTGCAAATAGTGCTGTCATCACCTGTGGAGGAATGAAGTCATTCTCACTGAAGATAGCATGAAACAATTACCACTGGAGAGTAAGGATCTTCCCTATTTCAAAACACAACATCTAGCTCTATCTCTGATCTTGCTTAAATTGTGCGTCTGTGCTGCAGGTCATCAACAGAGCCAATACAGTGGGGAAAAGATTTCAAGACTTCTGGGGTGAGAAAGAGATATTATTCTCTAATATCTCTTTCTGTAGCGCCTCTACCTCAAATAAAGGCTCTGTCACCGCCTTTGCTTATTTTACAATTAGTTTTAAGAATTTGCAGATTAGAAAGCACAGAGTCTAGTTCTCATGGGGCTGGGAACAAGCTACCAAGAAGAGGCAAAGTCTGCCAAAAGCTTTCAATTTAACCGCATTTTGGTGGCAGCCAGAGGTGGGGATCCCTCTTGCAACCTGGCCACTCTCCAGGGTTAGTTCTAGGGTTTTGGCAACAAGAAAGCACAGAGCATCAGTTGTGGCATAGAAGGCTTACAAAAGCCATTTCATGCTGCCATTTGATGCCAGGAGGCTTTATCAGTATAGATCTGATTCTTTAAACAAGCTAACGCTTAAGGGACATCCCTGTTCCCAGACAAGCAGAGTTGCCATCGGCAGTTCAGAATTTACTGCAAAATGGATGGCTGAAGGAGCAGAAGTAGGCTTCACCAGGCAAAGACAGGCAGATCAGAGTAATATGCTTCAAGTAATAAGTCTCCAGCCTCAAATTCTGGGTCTCTTCTCTTTCCCCACTTGTTGCCTTCCTGCTTCTCTCATGAGCTGTGGGAAAACACCCATCTTACTGTCCATTTTGCTTTCCTCACCCAGTTAATAGCTGTCCTCACCTGAAATAAACCATTTCCATGGTCCTGCCTGTCCTCTGAAGCCCTCCTACAAGGTATCACTGCGTTGCAGCACCAACCTCAGAGTAGTGGGCTATTGCCCACCAGCGACATGCAAGGCCCCAGCCAAGGCAGCTGCCAACTCAACTAGATGTTTGGTTGCTGCCTAAAGGAGTTGAAGTAGAGCTATACTGGCAGGATTTTGCAGCTCCTGGCTCCTGAGTCCCCTCCTATGCCTTTATCAGAGGCATCAACAGCTTGATGTTTTTGCAGAGCACTGGCAGGTTTCTGGCTGCTCCTACTGTTCCATGTGCTCAGACAGAGCACTTTGCTGATGGGGAAAAGATAAGAAAAAATGAAAGATATGAAAAAACAGGTGGAAGCATCCCAAAGGCCAGGCTGATCCAGACTTCAAAATGCAGGGTGTGTTGTCACTTGGAGTCCTCTAGAGCACAGCTAGCAGGTAAGGATATGGCGACTCCCAGTATAAAGCAAAGACCTCCATTATGAGTACATTTAATTCCTGTTTTTTTTCCCCATGCAGTTCATGGGAAGTTCTATCTGTTGTGAGTTTGGGGTCAGAAGAGGAAGGAAGAGTTGCTTTGCTTTACTGAAAACGTTAGTTTGCTTTATGGGTGCAACCTAACATCCAAAAAAGCAAAAGGCAGATCTGATTTTAATGTAATGGTATAGCTATTACTTTTAGATTTTATTTTTAATGTTTATGCCACAAGAAAGTAGGTCTCTGCTTAGACAAACTCAGTCAGACTACAACAAATGCTGTCAATGTAAATGCAGGAGAAGTCTCCAGAAACAATCTGCAAAGGAAAAGTTTGCTTTCTTGGCTGAGATGGAAGAGAACAGAAGCTGGATATGGCACACAGAACAAGAGGTCTAGAGCAGGTCTAGAAGTGGAAGAAGTCTAGAAGTGGAAACAAAGACTGGGGAAAAAACTACCCAAATACATCCATGCATGACGTAGCCTAACACTTCATACTGACTTCCAGAAAAATAGGTAACAAAAGGCAAGCAACAGAAAAAAGCCTTGCTGAGTGTGGCTTACATGGCCCTCAGAAATATGATCACATGAATGAAATAAATTGTCTAATACATTGGCAATTTAAGTGGAAAGTTTGAGAAATACAGTTTAATGTTGCAACTGTGTAAAATATGTTGTCCTCCAGGCAAAACAAAACTAAGAGTATTTTCCTATGTTTCTCTTTTAATTACTTCTTCAGAAAGAAATGGCCACATCAAACTAGGTCAAGATGACAATCACAGCCTGTTGTGTTGGTTCATCAAAATTAAACTCTTCAACATGTTTTGGGGCTAATTGGAATTCTGCAATAACTGGCTAACCTGGCGGAGCAGTACAGGTTAATCTAAAGGAGCAGAGCAGTGGAAGTAGTTCCTTACATGGAGATTGTGGAAGCTGCACTGGCAAGGTCATTTTAGTGTTCTCCCTTCGGGGGAGAAATAATGTATTTCCACAGACCGAGCTGAAGTGTTGTTAACACTGAAGTACGATAGTACTCTTGAGTAGAAAAGAGTGATTTCCCAGCAGCTGCAGATGAAAGACAGCATGCCCAATAGCACAGTGTAAAAATATCCCCAAATCTCCTATGTTACAAATGGTTTAATGAAGAACTATTCATAAGCTGGAGAGAGTCAGATGTTAGAGTGAGTGAACTTGGTGATTTAATAAAGCATTAAGCTGATTTGGATAGTTAAGAATCAGCGGGTACATTCACACAGAAATCAGATAAATAAGCAAATAAAAAAAAACCTTTTCAGTACCTCAAATTGTCATGAATCAAATAGGGAAAAATATTTTCTATATACCCTGATGAGATTATAAAAATGTGACCAGATGTCTTTTATGCTTCATAATACCCTGAGAACCTTTGAGACATCTGTAGAAAATGCTTCAAGGATATCATTTGCCTTCTGCTTCACTTCTCTAATATTGTTTCCCTTAACAGTGGACACATATTGACTTCAAACAGATGTTCAACTGAGAACAATCTGATTCTCTTCATTTTAACAGGATAAGGAGGCTAAAATAAGTATATTAACTTGAGGACCCTAGAGAAATGGTTTCTGGCTTAAATACTTGATATAACAAACACAATCAAGAAAGAATCAAAAATGTAGAGTCTGACCTTCCAGACCATGTTTACAATTCCATGATAGTTGCTCACTGTCTTAAAAAACAAACAAACAAACAAACAAACAAAAACCCACACATTTTTCAACATTTCTAATGATGAGGAGCAGAACTTAATCAAACCCTAAGATAAACTATGTCTCATTTCATTTTATAATTTGCATGAAGCCAGTATGGATGATTTAGGGATTGGCTCAGAGTTCAATATCTGATTCACTTGAACCAATTGCAGATGAGCCACTGGAGCTGTATCAAGATTAATTGGGCTGCTTATTACTTGAACAAGGGCTGTGAAAACAGTGACTTGTGTTGGTCTGTTCATGGATTACTTGCTGCTTGAAAAAAGTAACTTGGATTTCAAATTGCTACAAAAAGTTTTCTTCTCATTTTCCAAGGAAGGTAGACTAATTGGACTAAAAAAAGGTATTGATTTTATCATAAAAATGCATGCGTAGAACCATTGTTTTTTTGTTTTCTTCATTTGAATGACTGAGATAACAGAAATTCAGTAGGAGTTTGTAAAATTTTCTGATGATTGTACTTTTTTTTTTATTGGTCAAGTCTTGATGAAAGAATTAATGTGACTCTCCTTGGATGAATGTAATTACTGTGGTGCCTGCAATTGAAAAAGTCTTTTAAGTGACAGAAGCCTGAAGGTAGCAGCAGATTCCAATTGGGTCCAATTGGCATCTTTAGGTTCCTGGCTGTCTTTTGTACAAATCAACCAGAAAAGTACCCGCAACAATCATGAGGCACGTTTCTATCCCGAAACACAGCTGAGAATGTTTGAAGCCCAATCATGCAGAAGAGGTAATTTGCAGCACCTTTGGTTTTGCATCTATTTCTTTTCTTCTTCCTGAAAGATTTCTTGAGCTGGCAGGCATAGGCCTGACTGAAGTGAAATAATTATACTTTTTGGACACTAAAGCAAACTGTGGAGATTTACTGCTCTGCTGCTGTGGCCCAGGGGCCTGCAGAAGATCAATGAGAACCACCTTACATCTCTTCTTGCATCAACTCTATGAAGACAAAATGTGGAAAGACTTTTGGCATTTAATGTGTGGAACAGATGAATGAGAGGAGTGGTACTTGGAATGTTTAATAGTGTGAATGAAGCATTTGGGGATGGGTTTAAAACACTTCATAGTGAGCATCGTGTTCTGACAAAGCCATTGGTGCTGGGGAATCTGGTTAGGTTTCAGTGGAGCAACCGATCAGGTCAGGTTTTATTCCTGTTTTGGATCTAGGTTTGCTTCTGTAGCCTTTCACTAGAAACCATTCCTGTTGTATTTATACCACAGTTGCAAACTACATTAGTGAGTTGCTATGGCTAATTTTCTAAAGAACTGACAAAGTAAGTTTTAATGAAGCAACTGGAAAGCAGAGTGAGCATTATTTAGAGGGATGTGGAATAGTAAATCTGCATATAACCCTCAGAAAGAGGGTAAAAGAGACAAACTGAAGAATATAGTCATTTTTTACATTGTTGGCAGGATGCATGTTTAAAATTATTTTTGTCTTATTCAGATTCAGATCAACAATTATGGGCTGAAAAAAGCTCAGAATGAATATTCTGAAAACTGCTATAATTTGGAGTTGTACTTAGGATTTTTTTGACTGTAGCCAGGTACCCCATCAATCAAGCTGACATGAGCCACCCAAGGAAAGGTTGTTTTCTCTTGTATATTGTCTGGACTAACATAACACAGTTCTAGCTTGCATTAAGGACTCCTAGAAAAGTCTGCCTTGACTGAAAGCTTCCTTAGTTATTTAATGCTTGTACACTACAACTGTTGTCACTCTCCAAATTCTCTTTCACATTTTGACATATATCAAAATATATTGATAACCACAATCACAAGTACCATTTGGATATATTGATAACATACTTGCCAAGGAATGCAAAGTCCAAAACATTCTTCCCAAAGGTATCTTGTATTTTGGAGAGATCATTAGAGTTGCATCAGAGCAACACAAGCCTGTGACACTGTACCTAGACGAAGACTACACTGGCACCCACTATGGACACAGTGCTGTACCATCACTACCAGCAATACGTGGATCAACAAGGAAAACAAGTTTCCAATTTTTTTTAATTCAGTTTTTTAAATGGCTTATTGTTTTACCCATGACCTCTGAATGATCTAATGCAAGCTGCTTTGTCTCTCTTTTGCCTCCCTTCCACTTTCATTCAGGATTTATCATCCTTATGGAGGGGCTGTCTGTAAACGGGCACAGCACTGTGGATCTGTCATTTCAAAGCAATGAATACTGGTTCCAAATGATGTCAAAAGTCACACAAATTAGAGAAGATGCAGTATATAATAAAATACAAGAGATTTAGTATTGCTTTCTTTGAGTCATGTGAATTTCCATTATGTTAGGCTGGAGGAAAGCAGATCCAACTGTGCTTTTACAACTCATCTGTGCACAGAGCAGTATTTTATATTTACTCATGCTTCTATTTTACCCATATTTAAGTAATGAGTTTTCCCATGGTGAAAAGTGAGAAAAATCCCAAGTATGTTGGAATGGTACATCTCACAGCCTACAGGATGAAGTGAGATTTTTTTTCCCACTAGCAATGTTTTTTGTGGTAAATCTGAAACTGCAGGAGAAAATAGTGAGAGAGAGCTGTTGGCATACCCCACAGCCAGTCTCTCTCCCCACTTTACCTCTTCCAGTAACCTTCTTGCCATGTAGGAACACAGAACAGGGAAAAAAGTAATTACTATTTTTTCCTAGTGGAAGAATGCATAGAGCACAAGGAAGTAATTAAGAGGAAGACACGTACCTCCTGTTCACCCAGCTGCCAGGTAAGGCTTCCTCATGCCAGGCATGCTGCAGCCTGCACAGTGCCATGCATGGCCTTGCTGGAGCAGAGAAGAGACAGGCATAATGGGAGACTGATTCACAGCTGAGGAGTGGCAGAAGAGATGAGCCTGGCCTGACATTGCTATTTCTTGGCCTTGCACAGCAAAGAACAGAGTACAGCATGCTTGAAGCTGAAGCACAGCCTCACACAGCAGGCAGCAAGTTGTACAGGCAAAGCTTCTCCAACTAGGAGCAGCTGTGACGCAGCAGGGCACCAAAAAGCCATCATCCATAACAGCTCTGCTTCTTGGTGGGACAATGAAGCCCTCCCTGTTGGAGCCGAAATCCGTAGGCTTGCTTCATCCTTCACTCCTGCCAGAGCCCTGGCAGCTGGGACAGACCCGTGCTCTGTGGGTCCATGAGCTGGGGTGGCCACAGCCCTGGCCTGGGGCAGAGTTACGCTAAAGGAGACACTGTCATGATGAGAGCTGAGAATAAAACAAGAGCATCCAGGCTGACCAGAAGGCAGCCAACAGAAGCATGGATGCAGACGGGCTGACAGGAGGAAGCTGAGCCCCTGCCTGGGCCCAGCCCAGGGGCCCCATCCCTGCACCCTGGGAGAGCTGCCTCACTGGCTGCTCCAGGCAGGAAGGCATTCCAGGCCCAGCCCCAAAGGAAGGGGCTGAAATCATCAAGCCCCAACTAGCAGTGATGTTGGCTGCTTGAAAGAGGCAAGCCTCCTTCTGTACTTTGAGATGCCTTTAACTTATACAAGGTTCAGGAAGCCAAGAAAATCAAAGATCTTTCATGATGTGCTCCAGGGAAGGAGGGAATTAAATATCTTCAGTACTGTAGAAAGGCAAGCCTACCTGCTATTTTTATGGCAATGCTGTTTTTTAGCATTAAGAATATTTTTTTCCTATTTTGCTGACCATGATTTCTCAATTTTGTTTGCTTTTCTGCTGGCTCATGTGTACACTTTTTGTATTGCTGCTCCATTGACATTTTTTTGTCTTCAGCAGCTGCAAGAGAGGTTCAACTTTGCAAGGAAATTTGCATGGAAACTCCAAGCCCATCCTCCTGTTCTAGGGACTGGCAATTTCTTTGTGGGTGGGACAAAACGAGTGGGTGTCTTCTATGGTTGAGCCCAGAACTTACAGATGAAAGCTGCCTTTTTTTCTCCAAGTGACAGTTGCTCAAATGAGAGGGCAAAAGAAGCTGATTCCAACGTATGCCCAGTTGCTAAACATGGCTTTAATATGGTCCAACAGCATCAACAGGGTCTGAACAATGGATCTATTTCAATTCCTTTTAATTATTCTTGTGTGTTTTGATGTTTTTCTGAGATTTTGTGTGAAAAGAACTTGGCAACCCTTGTCCTGGAAATCAATCTGTTTACTAGGTATTTTTGCATTGTCAGTTTCTGCCTTGGTTTCCTACAGTCTCCTTCTATTTCCCTATATTTGCTTCTCAATTTGTGCAGCTTGGATATCTTCTCTCCCTCTCTCTCTCTCTCTTTCTCTGTTCATCATCTCTTATCTTGTCTCAGAAAACAGAAAACACCAAATGATGCAAGTGTCCAAGAAGTTACTTTGAAATAAATTTATTCATTCCTATCTGGGAATAAATCAGCTCAACAGCTGTAGAGTTTTTCGACCCTTTGAGGGGTTATCTCTGCCTTTTGGTAGCAAACAGAGTTTATTGCTGAAGAAGAAACAAACTAATAATATTTAGTTTTCATGTTGCCAAGAACTGTTCATTTGGAGAAAAATGAGAAGATTAAAAGAGTTTGTACACATGCATCTGCCTTAGTGAGATTAGTCCAACTGTCTGCCATTAGAATAACCTTCAGTATAAATTCTCAGATTAAATACCTAAGTCAAATGTGAATACTCACACATAGCAGGGTGACTTCAAAAGGGAAGTGATTAGGAGGAGAAGAGAAACTGAAAGACTAAGGAAGGTTAAACCTCACTAAAGAAAACCTGATAAAATAAATCGCCACCATCTTCTTCCCCTCGGCGCATGCAGATGTTTGACAACCACAGTGGAACATGACAGATTACGAAGGAATTTCCTCCAGAAGATATCTTCAAAGGATGTGCACAGGTGTATTTCAAAATAAATTGGGTGGGTATTGAATTCACATAATTATACTATATATACTGCCCATTTGGGGATCCATCTCACATTATGTCTCCAACAAGAAAAAAAAAAGAACACAGTTATTCATTATCTGGAGGACTATGTAATCTGTTTTTATCATTATTACTATTTATTTATTTATTTATTAATCAATTTGTCACCATCCACAAAGACCGTAAGCTCTAACAAGCACCACTTTTCAGTCCTCCATGGATAGGCTCTCTTCATTGAAAGCACATTTTCAAGTACCCTTTTACAAAAAGAGACATGGGTTAAAGGGAAACTTAAGTTTCCACCTCTCCTAAGAGTCTGTAAGCAAACTCTCAGCTCCCTTTCAGTGGAATAATAAATTTGTCCCTCTGTAAAAACTGTACTGCAATGAAGGTAAGAAAGAAAAAGTGAAGCCTAATAGAGGTCCAGAACCAATACTCAACAGAATATATTTACCTTTCAATAACATAAGCAAATAATTCAATTCATATTTTTTCTGAGTATCATGAATTTTCCTGATAGATTTTGAATTTTTCTTCATATGTAATAATATAAGGTGATAAGAGTAGAAGAAGATTCTAGGAAGGCTTTCTTTCACACAGTAACCCGTTTTTCTCTAGTGTCAGAGTATAAATTCTTTTGGCTGAGTGGAGCTGCAAGAAAGATCTTTTACTATTTAGTGCTTGTAGTAGCAGTCCAATGTTTTCACTACCCAAGACAAACAAATAACTAAAGATGTTTTTATGTAGCTTGTTTGCATTCTGTTATTATAAAATCTTCTCATTTTTATTTCTTCTGCTGTCCTTCAAGGTATATAGAGAGGCTAAGTGCAGAGGCAAAAAAAAAAAAAAAGTGAATTTGGTGTTGATAAATTTCCATGAGAGCTAGAAACTGAAGGAAAATCTTTTATTCTGTTGCTCAACAGCAGGGACTTTCCTTACACTTTCTGTGCATACACTTAAGACCTATTTAAGAGACTGGAATGCTATTAAAGACAGTAGTGTTTTTCCTCCTAAATGGCTTTGTTCTTTTCTAGACCTGCTATTAGAAAAATAACGGTAGAGAAGACGTGAGTTCAAAGACAGGTTTTAAATATTGATAGGAGGTAAGGAGGGCATACTTCTCTTACTGGAGAAATGAAAGAAGATCTAGAGTGACTATACAGAGAGGCTATTTTAAAGATATAAATAAATAATAAAATGCACACAGAGGGTTAATGAGCATGCTGTTATTCTATCTACAGCAATGTAAAAAGTCATTTCTGAAAGATAACTTGTATCTAAGTGCACAGAATCACAGAATCATTGAATCCTTAGAGATGGAAGGGACCTTTAAAGGCCATCCAGTCCAATTCTTCTGCCATGCACAGGAACACCACAGCTGGAGCAGGTTGCCCAGGGCCTGATCCAGCCTGGCCTTGAGAGTCTCCAGTGATGGGGCATCCACCACATGTCTGGGCAACCTGTACCAGTGCCTCACCACCCTCACTGTAAAAAACATTTTTTCCTTATATCTAATATAAATCACCATCTTTGAGGTTGAAACCATTTACCCTTTTTCTATCACCACAGACACTATTAAGAGTCTGTCACCTTCTTTCCTGCAGCTCCCCTTTATATACTAAAGGGCATGACTAAAAGTGGATTGGCAGTATAAGAAGATGAATGGGAACAAAAGTTTACAAATCAGAATAAGAGGGGAATAGGGTCCTGGCTTCACTCAGGAAAAAGACAGGAACTCTGAAGAGAATGCATTGCAGAGTTCAATACAAGGATGTATGTAGGTTGCTCCAGTTGTAATGCCTCCTCTTTATTTCCATGGAATCCGCAACAGATACAAAGAGTACAATTTCATACTAAAGTTTTTCTCTCTCCTCTCTTCTCTCTCCTCTCTTCTCTCTTCTTTCTCTCCTCTCCTCTCCTCTCCTCTCCTCTCCTCTCCTCTCCTCTCCTCTCCTCTCCTCTCCTCTCCTCTCCTCTCCTCTCCTCTCCTCTCCTCTCCTCTCCTCTCCTCTCCTCTCCTCTCCTCTCCTCTCCTCTCCTCTCCTCTCCTCTCCTCTCCTCTCCTCTCCTCTCCTCTCCTCTCCTCTCCTCTCCTCTCCTCTCCTCTCCTCTCCTCTCCTCTCCTCTCCTCTCCTCTCCTCTCCTCTCCTCTCCTCTCCTCTCCTCTCCTCTCCTCTCCTCTCCTCTCCTCTCCTCTCCTCTCCTCTCCTTTCTCTTTTCCTTCCCTTCCCTTCCCTTCCCTTCCCTTCCCTTCCCTTCCCTTCCCTTCCCTTCCCTTCCCTTCCCTTCCCTTCCCTTCCCTTCCCTTCCCTTCCCTTCCCTTCCCTTCCCTTCCCTTCCCTTCCCTTCCCTTCCCTTCCCTTCCCTTCCCTTCCCTTCCCTTCCCTTCCCTTTTTCACATCCTTAGTCTTCCCTATATTCTTTTCTGGGATAGGTTATTTTAGATTGAGATGGTAGAGAAGTCCATTCAGGAATGATAATGCTTAACTTTTCCATCACGAGACAAGCTAGTAACTCTGAGTAATGCATGTTTTAAATTCAATTCTGCCTGTCTCTTTAATCACAATTCTTTCCATTTACTGATTTGCCTTCTTTTCAAGGCTTATGCTTATTGATTTTTGAAGATAATCATTAAAGACTTGTACTCATTTCCATGGACTATGAAGTAGTTTGAGAGTTCTCAGAAGAACATTTGCCCAAGTAATAAGGACTGACAGTTCACTGACCTTTGCTCATGAGACAACACAAAGTGCTCTCTTATAAAATCATAAAAGTGAAGCACCTTAAAGTAATTTATTAAATCACCGCTTTATTTTGTTCTCAGTAAGCACTGAATTAAGCCCTCTTATTTCTAGGAGTCTGTAATTCAGCCACTGTTAACTTTTCTGCAGCTTCATATCCCAGTCTGGCTCCCCTAGAAATGCTGGCAGAAATATTCATCATTTACTTTTCTCTAGAGCATGTCCTGGATACACTAGGGTCTAGAATCCTAGGTGTCCATAGGTGAATGCTCTGGAGCTGGCCAGTAAGAGGTGCTTCACAGTGGTTTGCCCTTTTAGCTCTTTAAATCATGACCACAAGTTATTTCTGAATCTGTGGTTCCTTGTTTTTGTTTTTGGTTTTTTTTTTCTTAGGGAAAAAAAAACATATCATCATCAGCAAGCACTTTTGTCTCTTATCTTACACTCAGTGAGAACACACAACCCTATACAGTCTCAGAAGCAAGAGATGTGCCCAGAAATTTATCCCAAGGAAGTGCCTACACAATGAGAGACAGAGATGTGTCTTATGCTCTTCAGAGTCTGTTAGATGAGCCAGCCTTTCTCGTAAAAGACTTTAAGACTTTGACAAACCTTGCTGATACATCCAAGTGTTTCTGCACAACTAGTTGTGCAGAAACTATAGATGAAAAGAGAAAAAGATAATAACACTAGGCCACAACTGACCTTTCTGTAAGACAAGCCTCATTTCTGTGGAACAGATGAGAACTGAGAGATAGAAGGGCTGGAGCTGACTCCTGGCTGCCAGCATGGAAGAACGGCTGTCGTTAAATGACCATATCGCTGTGCTCTGCATCACTGTGGAGTCGCCTTTAACTCTGGTGTTGGTAGAATAGGTTTGGGGATCTCACTTTTGGATTCAGTGCCTGGGACAAGACAAAAGGCTTGGATTTTCATTTTGCTGGGTGAGCTATTTTACATTTCTGTCTTATAGTTTTGACTTCCTTTTCAGATAAAAAGTGAGTTGCATCTCTTGGTTACTTGCATATCTGTGAGTTTGGTCATAATCCTATGTGCAACACTAGAAAGTCAGTGTTTACCAATGCATTTACTTGAGAATTCCTGTTCTGCATATGAGAAAAGGCCAGGGTAGTTACTGTGGTGTATTAAGTTAGCACATGCTGAATTTCTTAATGTGTGTTGAATTTTTTTTTAATTATTATTTTTTTTCTAGATTTCACTCATGGTAGATGTTATTTGTTCTCTGCAAGGAATAAAAATTAAGGTTCTGAGAGGTTAATGGACTTGTTTGCTCACACTGTTCTAATAGATTGCATGCCAGAGGAGTAGACAAAACGTGAATTCTGACATGCACTTGCAATGCAAGTGTACAGTTCCCTGAGGTTCATTTTCCCAGACAAACAACGAACTGTGGGACCCTTCATCTGAGATTAATTGTAATCTCTGTACCTTTCCTTAAATTAAAAACATGCCCAGAGGAAACTGATGCACTGAATGTGTCTAAAGAACCTTATATCCAGTTTAAGGTGGAACTCAGAATGGAAAGAGAAGTGGTAAGTGGTGACCATAAGGTGAATGCAGCAGGAAAACAGAGCAGTGCATACCAGGTATCTAGCATGGATACTGTCCAGGGAAAAGCAAAGCAATTGCCAGTCTTAGTGGTTTCTAATTCCTGACGAATCTGAGGAAATCCACATTTTAGAACCGAAAGGACTCGGTTATTTTCTAGATCCGCAGACAGATCATTACTCCGTAATGAAATATTGATTTTACAGCTACAGACTGTAAGCAGGTTAACTCTGAAACTGGAAGAAGAAACATGAGCCTGAAGCACCAGCAGGTGCTAACTGGAGGAAGTTTGCCTCTCTCAGTATCATAAGGCTAGCCGTCATTCTGGTGTCAGTAGTTGTATTTGGAGCTGCACCATATTGGAACCCCTATAACAAATAAAGCTAAATGAACTCTTTTTTTCCAGGGTTTGAGTATGTCATTTCAGGATTCCTGATGGGAGAAACAAAACCTTCAGTTGAAGATGAACTTCTGTGCTGGTCTTAAAGAAGGTATTTGAGGCATTTCATCAGATCTGATGGATTCTGTGTATTTTTGGAAAATAAGAACTGAATCAGGTGAGAGGCAAAGCCTAGCTTAAAATAGCCTTACAGAACCGTCAAAGAAGTGCTCTTTTTTCACATCACTGGAAGAAGAAACAACATCCTTTGAAGTGGAGCCTGGTTGGATTTCAGCATGAAGCTGCTTCACAGTTTTAGACACCTGCTTAATTAGAGGATGTACATGAAATCCTTAAACTTAAAAGAGTTTTATGAGGCAGCACTTCAGAGAACAAGTAGTCCTCTAGCATTGACAGAAAAGAGCTGCAAGCTATTATGTTTGGAGATGGGTCAAAAACGAGTATATTAGCTAAAAGCACTCTCCATAGATGGTGAGAAAAGTCATACAGAATTACTACACCTCAAGCAGGATGTTTTCTGAAGGAACTGAGGAAAAGTGGAATCACAGGTGCTTAAGGAGCAACAGTCAAATCAAGCAATCAGAAAACTGAATGGGTAAGAAAACAAACAATGAATACCACAGCTAGGTAGATAGCAGGAACACAGTCATTCAAAGACAATAAAAAGAATACCTAGTTCATGTTACTAATCTTGTTCAATGGTCTGTCCTACATATAACCATTGTTGTCATATAACCCAGCTGGGAATACTCCAAGAGAACTTCTTAAATATGATTTAAAAAATAGGAAATACAAGAGATAAGCAGGAAAAAAACAGGACAGAACAATGAAGCTCATGAAGAGTAGTTCTAAAAATGTTCACAAGAACAATGTTCTCTGTTGCATTTCATTTTATGATATGGTAGAGGCACAACCACAGTAATGAGCATCTGAGGACAAAATTACCAGCGTATGCCTTCTCCCCACAGAAGAAGAGAAACTGCGAAGTTGCTAACTGACAAGTGACAAAAATACTAAGCTAATAGCAGGGAGTTTCCTTCTTCCAGTACACTGACATGCATATATGAAGACAGAACAGTAATATGATCCTAACCAAAACCAAGGGCAAGGCTTTTGGCATGGCACGCAGTTACTGCAAGACCTTGGTCAATGAAGAGTTGACTGTGTATCTCGGGATGGAAGTTTGAATGAAAAAAGCCCTACCTGTTGTGTGGTCAAATGCTGGATACTGTTGCAAATATTGTGCCTCTTCAGCAATATTAAGAGCTCACAGAAAAGCAGCACCTTTACATCTCACCGTATGTATTACCTGAAGGAAAAACAAGAAAGCCTTACATGCTGAAGGAGCAAACCCTTCTTTGCTGGACTTTGATACCAATATTAAATGCTATTTAGCAGTAATCGAGGTCTAAATCCTCTATTTAGAATGTGGCACAGATTGATTAAAATCCTTGTAATTTACAAAGATGCTGAAAGATATACAGAAAGAAATACAAAATTTCTATTAGAAGACAATGATTTCCTGTTGTGGATTATTTATTTCAATTCATAGCTCATTGTCTTTTACAAAACACATCATTTAAGTTTTTAAAGTAGCCATGTTCTTCTGTTATTTTAAGATACTAATTTCAGACTCCTTTTAAAAATTGCCTTTATCATATTCAGCGCTGAAAGCAGACTAAAGAAAATTGACAAATGTAGTTGATCAAATATAAGCAGATATAGTGAAAATAAAATGATTGGGAAATAGAAACAATTATTATAGCTTGGATACAGCTCAGGACAAAAGCAATTTATTTAAAATACCCAGGATTCGACTAATGTAAAATACAAATGTAAGCATCCCATTAATTTCTATAAAATAAAATGAACTAAGGGAAATTAAGAGACCACAAACTAATTCTTTAAATATCTAAATGTTAAAGCATGTATTTTACAGTAATGTCTATCCCAGTGTACTGTAAGCATTCATGCTATATTAGTTCTGATACCAAAGCATGGTAGATACAGTAAGTAGTGGTATGGTCCAAGCTTTTGAGTATTGGATTCCATTTTTATTCCAATACTACCCCATATAATAAT
The DNA here is from genome assembly GCF_038088225.1 of Cyrtonyx montezumae. Taxonomy (NCBI): domain Eukaryota; kingdom Metazoa; phylum Chordata; class Aves; order Galliformes; family Odontophoridae; genus Cyrtonyx; species Cyrtonyx montezumae. The sequence goes on along the minus strand of NW_027072056.1, from coordinate 794,564 downwards.
GATTTTATGACTTAATGCGGCTACATTGCCCTACTCCCACATGCAACTATATTGTTCTGGAAATGGGTTTTAACAGCATTGTTCATCCCTAACACAAAAACTCAAATACTGCACTTAAATTCATTTTCTAATTTTTAATGATAATGCCACTGAATATCTTTCTTAATATCACCGAATATTTTCTTCATTGCTTTGTGGACTTGAAAAAGCCTTTGCCTGTGCATGATTTTAAGCCACACACTGTACTTTCCTTACTTTCCTTGTTTCCATACAAACAAAAAAAGCCTAAGGAAATTCTTTTTCACGGCAGTCAGTCAGATTGTTAACATTGCATGCATCAAGAACAAGTTGGAACAGGAGATTCTATATTGTTGTGGAACCCAACATCCCATTTTGGTTTCCTTCAAATTAGATATCTTTTGCATAAAATAAAATATCAACAAATCTATTGGAAAGACTATCTTCCCCAGAAGTTACAGTATGAACATCTCCTAGCCCCAGATCATATTAGCTGCTTCTCTTGAAAAAGCCCCTGTCATGTCTGGAAAGAGAAAATGCCAGAAGGCTCATGGCATCCCACATGTTAACATATTTTCTTTTGAGGCATGATGACACTATCTGATCAGTGGCCCAGAAAGTGTTACACAAATTTTATAACCTCTGCAGTTGCTCTTGATTTTCTACCCATGTGAAAAGATGGTAAAGAATTCACATTCTGGAGAAATATCCGAAATTTGGGTAAATTTACACAGCTAAACTGAAATGAAAGGCACCATGTTGATTTATGGAGGCTAAGGGTCCGCTGCAACATTTCATACCCATAGAGAAATCTCAAACCTCTTCCATTTCCTAATTTTCTAATTTCATACATGAACAGTATTTCATACTGACATTCTTAATATAAAGTTTGCTTCAGATCTTAGTTTTAGAAAGATCAAATGATCTTATTCAATATATTATGAACTTAAACAGAAAATGAATCTTTACCTTGAAGCCTACTTAGAATATTGAAGCTTTAATTTCAATCTGCTTTAATTTCCACCACTTTAACACAGTATCCTTGACACTCCAGCATAGCAATGCTTTGGATAGTTTCTAATTAATACAATTTCCTAGCTGTGTAATCATATACAGAAATCTGGGAATGATGCTGGGAGCTAATTTCTCAATACCCCCTTGTTTTACTTTTCATTACAGAACACAAAATAAATCTGGAATAGTGTACTGAACGATGGGACAGAGGCAACTATTTCCATTTTAAATGTCAGCACCTATTTTACCTGTAATAGCCTAAGAGCCTAGCCTACCTCATACACAGAGAAGACGTATGAAAACGTGGTTTTCTATTCATATGAGTTTTTACAACTGCAAATTTGCAAATAGTTCATGAAACTAGCAATGCATTTATTTTCCAAATGAAATGTCCATAGCCTGTAGAATAATTCAAACAGGTGCTAATTAGGTGTACTGAAAGGCTACTGAGGATAATTTATGTATCTCTGTGCAACAGAAAAAATGAATAAATGTTAATTGCTTATATTATACAATAAATGATTTTCTAGAATGGCACTAAATTAGCTGCAAATATTATAATTACAAAGTAGAGGGTAATTTACTAAAGATTAATTGAAATGATTTAGTGCAAACAGCATATTTTTGCAAGGCAGTACTAATGCATTTTGCACAGAAAAGAAAAAAAAATAAATCAAAAACCAACAAGAGAACCACAGTGGTGGCTATGGGCTGTTTAACGAAGTACTTTATGCACCTCCTGAAAGCATCAGCGGCCTCTCTTTTATGTGTCCTTCTCTAAGAAAAGCATTATATTTTTGCAGGGGAAATTACTGTGTCGATAATAATTAGAATGTCTGAACCAGCCTATTAAAGGACCGAGTCTGAACTCAATTGGCATGGGAGCAAGACAAAAATCATGCTTCACTGTGTGACCAGCGTCCTCTTCAGGAAAACATTTTCCTGAATTGAGTGCAGCAGTTCCTTGCACCCAAGCTTCATATTGCACTGGATGGAGTGCAAAGGAATGGGGCTCAATGCAGAGACAGGGAAAGGGCCTTGGATAATTGTCCTGTTTCGGATGGAATTTCTTATTTCTCTATTTTAAATACAGGATACTTTTTGGAGTTTATCTACTTCGCTGTAGTTTCTTGGCCTATTTTCTTTTTTTTTTGGTTCAATTCTTAACACAATTAAAATGTAGTTCCTTACAGAGTGACAGTGCATGCCAGAAAACAATTCCAGACTTATGAGGTAATAGGGTGTAAGATCTGATCACATCCTTTATAACTGAGGCATGTCACAGCTATAGCAACACTGTCAGACCTTTCACTTTTCTTTAACATGTGTCCTAAGTCATTGAAAGAAGCACTGTGGTTAGTGAAAAGCTAAAAACAAAAATAATTGTTTCAAATGCTCCTGGCTAGTTGTAATATAAGCACTTATGATATTATGCTAGTCAATGTGCAAGATACATTTTACGAAATGTTTACTATATGTATAGACCTACCTTTACCCCTATAGAGAGAAATGAGGAAAACATATGTATCAATTAATTCTCACTTAAAAGCTGGGCTGAAATCCACTTGAACTTGTCAGTCACAAAGCCTTGACTCTAATTTTAGCTTAACAGTGTAATCTATTTAAGATGAAGAGGCACATTTAACAACACAAGGACTTTCTGGATTTGTTTCCCACTCAGTATCTCACTTTCATGTGCTTCAGCTTCTTTCACTTGAACAGGTCCTGCTTAAAACTAATCATGGGCAGTACTGAATAAGAATGGCTCAGTAAATTTGGGCAAAAAAGCTCACCTAACATTAAAAAGAAGACTGCACACAGTGCTCATTAGAACAATATTAAGATGCATGTAGCATGAGAGATTCAAACTGCAAAATAATCATACATGTAAATGGTGCAGTCCTGGTAACAAAAGGAAATAGGAATATATTAAATAGACACGTGACTTAAGAGATCAAAGAGATGTGGATCTCAAAGCCAGATACCCACACACAGAGCCTCTAAGTAAATGCAGCTGGACATTATTATCTGTATTGCTCTACCAGGCTCTGACAAACATATGTACCTTAGAAGGTTCATTACTGAATGAGGGAACAGAATTGCAATTCTTTAGTGTGACCAACCATTTGATCTGCTCCAGGACAGGGCATAACACTTGCAACAGGCAAGATGGAAAAAAAATGCATGGTTGAAAATGACCTGCCAATTTTCAGGGAACACGTAAATTGCAAAGCAAGTGCAATTCATAAGGAGGTGTCTGTGAAGCTGCCTTAAAATGCAGTCTGTAGATTAACTGGCTGCTCTTTGCCTGGCCAGTCACCATGCTCTAACTTCGGGAGGTGTAAAAGCTGCTTGAAAACTATGGTGGAACGCTTGGCTCAGGGCCTCAGAAAAGGCTGCTGGATGCTGTCGTGCACTTGAAAACTATGGTGGAACGCTTGGCTCAGGGCCTCAGAAAAGGCTGCTGGATGCTGTCGTGCACTGACACAAAAAAAGCCACACACACTTTTGACCATTACGTTGGCTTTTCTCCTTGGCAAATCTATAGCCATGAAGGAGAACAGTGACATAGGAACTTCTTGAACCTTTCTCATGAACCTGATGTAACATGTTGCCTAAATAGCAGTCAAACACTGAGAAGTGGCTGCATGTCCATGGCAATTCCACCTTAATTGGTAAGAAGTATACATCACTTTCAAGAGAAAAATATGGATTGATTCTATCAAATCATGAAAGCAGTTACTTTCCAACACTGGCAAAATATCAGAAGAAAGTTCTTGATAAACAATAAACACCCAAATAGTAGTGGCTACATACAATTCATAAAGGTTAGGTGAAGATACAGCAATGGTCTTAGACTGGTGTGTTATTTTACCTTGAGATTACATAGACAAGTTCAAAAGTATTTTCAGTTTAGATCTTTGTAATTACTGCGAATTACATGTGCCCTGATATCAAAATAAGATTTATTTCATCTTATTCATTGAGAAAGGAACACTCTGTCTGATGTAGCCAGTTGTTTTTGCCTTTGCTGATATAGTTTTCCTGTTCGATGGAAAATACTTTTTTATATGTAAATGCAACTGATTCTGAGGAAAAAAATAAATCATGAAGTATCATTAAAAATATACTACACTGTTCTTAAAAGCTGCACCTCTTCTGATGCACCTTATGAACTTATTTTGTGACCAGTACTCTTCTCAGAGCATGAAAGTACATCACTGTGAAATGCACTGGTAGTGGCTGAATCCTCTGCAGTCTCTTCCCCTGTCCCGTGCCTATTAAATTATTGACTGACTCCAACAAAATGAATTGATGGACCTACCTTACCCTGCCATTTGAACTTGTTCTGCTTTTGTCACAGGAACACAGGAGATCACAGAATCTCATAATCATAGAATCAATGCTACCTCACGCAAAAATGTGCAGAACAATCCCCAAATTCAAATACTTAACTTTTCAGAGGCTTTTGTTTAGCAAGGTATGAGATTTATCAAGAACAAAAAATCCTCCGGATGAGGATTTGTACTTGCAACATGCTCTGCTACAGCTCAATACTAGGAAGTCTGGAGAAGAGGAGGCTCAGAGGAGACCTTATTGCACTCTACCACTTCCTGAAGGGGGGTTGTGGTGAGGAGGGGGTGGGCCTCTTCTCCCTGATAAATAACGACAGGACGTGAGGGAACGGCCACAAGTTGCATCGGGGAAGATTTAGATTAGACCTGAGGAAACATTTTTTCTCTGAAAGAGTGGTCAGGCACTGGGATGGCCTGCCTAGGGAGGTGGCTGAGGCACCGTCCCTAGCGCTGTTCAAGAAGCGTTTAGATGAGGTGCTGAGGGATTTGATTTAGTAGTTGGGTAGGGATAGTGATAGGAGGATGGTTGGACTAGATGATCTTATAGGTCCTTTCCAACCTTTTGAACCTATGAACCTATAAGTCTGGATCACTGGCCTAACTTAAAAGCACAAAGGCCTCAAAAGACATTATCTTCCAGATATTCAAGTTTCCAGTCCCCAAGCAAGAAATGAAAAGGCCAAGGCTGCCTTGTTGGAGTGCAGTAACATTATGTGAGTGCAGTAACATTATGGAGTGCAGTAACATTATTCAGTAACCCTGAAACCCTATCCCTATCCACAAGAATACTGATGGAGACTTAAGGACGCAAATGCCAACATTTGTGCCTGAATGATGACTCAGGGACTCAAATGTGAGAATATGCATGAAAAACGTTGAACTGCTTCACTGAATCCACAGTGATCAATATTACTCAGGGAGCTGGTGATGCCTGTGTACACTAAAAGCACGCTTCTGTGTGTACACAGAAACCAGACTGTTTAACAGTACCAGTCATAACTGATCTGTTAAGGCTGCAAGGAGCAATGGTGTTCTCTCACAGCACATCTCCTTAGGTAGAAGCGCACTTTTCCTAAGGGCAGTGAGATGAAAACAAAATGTGGCATTTGTAATTATGGTTCAATGGACTGGCACAGCTCGCAGACTTTGGAAAGTACCAGACAGACATTCTTGTATCTTTGAGAAACCTGATTTTCACTGATATGATTTGGAAAGCCCTACTTAGTGAATTAATAACCTTACCATATTGAAAAATGGGAACACAAATAAAAAACTTGTCATGTTAGCACATGAATCTTTTTCTATTTCATCTCCTTGTTTCAATGTTAAAATTGAATACTATTAGAAATACTTCTTCCTTTTTTCACTTTAAAACCAACTCCTTCACAGCTGGGTTACATTGATGGTTCTGGTTATACTTCTACATCTGTAAATGCAAACTTACAGCCCAGTTTAAAAAAAAAAAAAAGGCCCCACCTTTGCAAATATAATTAGACATGTTCACTAATGCTATTTGAAAACACACAAGCACAGCGAGTCTTTGTATCTTTATTTTATGCTTGCCTTGTATTCTTGCCACTTTATATACAAAGGCACTCAGTAATCCTGGTACTTTCTTTAAATCAGGATGTCTTTTATAATCAAATTTTCAATATAATGCCTGAGGCAGATTAGTAAGTTATAGGGTTCTTCTTCTGAATGACGTTAATGGCTGTGTAACTCTAAGTATCAAAACACATGCTTTAAAAAAAAAAAGACAAAACACAAAGATAAATGTGTTACATTCCACCTTATAAAACTGAACACAGTAACAGTCTACAACATGCAAATGGCCATTAAGTTGTTGTAATAGTGGCAAAATGCAGCAACAACTCCAATGTTTCACATAATTATCATTAATCACTGTATTCATACAGTTGAGTTTGTACATATATATATTCAGTGGTACTAGAAACATAGCTGTTGGAAAACACACACTGACGCTTAACCCATCACAAGTTTAACTTTTCAGATGAACAGTACTGAAGTATATCAAGATACAATTGCTTAAAAAAAGAAACCTTGCAATATAATTGTCTAGGGTAGAAATCAAGATGATGTAATAGGGAATATTCTAGATTTGACTATTTTACATTTACACTTAGAGAGATAAAAAGTGTTAAACATTTAGGTAATTAAATAATACAGAGTTTATGAAAGAGTTGATTTCAGAGATCCACAACACCCAAAATCTTGGTTGTGTATAATGGGAGTTCCCACTGACTTACATCTCCCAGTCTGTTATGGAAAATCTATTTTCTCTCTAACAACACATAGGCAAAGTGAATTTGAACTGAATGGTTTTTATTATTTTTTTTCCCCGCTGTACAGAACTGCATTCAACTGGAGAAAATACTGTTATGCTTGTAGTTCCTGTTGCTGGACATTCATCCCATAAGCCTTGAGCATATGTTCAAGCAATTGGTGATGCCATTTTGTGGGGCAGGGAAACTCACTATCTATACTGCTCTCAGTAAACAAAGTCTTTCTAATTTCTGCAATTGTTAAGGCAACTATACTGATATATTAAACACACCATATGCTTTTGTGTTGCTTCCTACAGTCTAAACAGTAGCAGTTAGAAGAAGTTTCAGAGATGCTTTGACCTTCTTGACCACTTAAGAATTTCATCAAGTTGGTCAAAGTACTTCACTTTAAGATGTTTTACAACTGCAGACATAGCTTATTCTCACTGGAGAAATAATGTATGTATTGGCTAAAATTCAAAATTCATTTAACTTATAAGAAAAAATAAAAAAAACAAACAGCCAGTCTGATTCCAGTGAACAAAACTGAGAAAAACAGTAATACACATACACAGTTCTTGCATTCTCAATTATTTCTATTCCATAACTTAAGCTGCTTTGACTTCTGTCATCATTTTCTCTGCATCCTGGTTGGGCTTTGTTAAAACCTATCTTCACTCTTAAGTGAGGACACTTCCCATCTACCAACTCCAGCATATTGTTTACTATTCTATCAAGTAAAATAGATAGCTATTTAACTGTTTTCTCTGGGTAAGGCTGCATGTATACATGACAGTGAACAGAAAGGCTTGTGCAGTGGCTGCGAAAGTGTGCAGCTATGGTGGACAAGGCCACAGAACTGCTAGTGCTGTTAAAATAACAAGTAAGAAGCTCAGAGCTGCACTGCTCCCATTTCCTGTTACACTGTGTTTAGAAGATGACTTGACAGTGCTTGTGGTGGTTGTGGTGACAATTTTCTTCACAGTTGGTTTTGGTTCATTTCTGTTTTCTGGATGGCTGTTCTTGTCCTTGAGAATATCTGAAAACAAGAAAGTAAATGTAGTATTAATAACACATGTGGAATATGGACTGGAATATGTACTCTAGCCTGAATAACCAAACTATGTACAGAGAGGGATGGGACGCCTATAGTAACATTTTAGTTGAACCCAGTGGCCATATCATTTTGCTAGACACCCTCTATTTTACTCAGGAATTCCAGCTTACTCTACTGGCAGACAAAGCCTAAACCTGGTCACAGTTTTATCTCTTAAAAAATACCCTCGTTTTCACCTGGGAATGGAACTGGCTTTTGCTTTAAAACATGATGCAATAGGATTGACCAGTTTTGTAATGTGCCCCAGTGAAATTCTTGTCAAGTTGTTGACACAGGAAGAGACTTAGATAGCACATTGACTTAATTGACTTATTTCAATAGCCAGCTTCCTAGTTTCTTTTTGCATTGCCTTAACTTAAAAGCAACACAGGACTCTTGGTTTGGTGGGACAATCTGGCAAGAAAGGCTACTAACACAAAGAACTACACAGGTGTCTGATAGGGCTTGTTCATCATCACAGGCAAATAAAGTGGCTGCAAAGAGAAAATGTTTTAAGCTTTGTTTCATCATTTTCCTTAGAAATACAAAGATTTTCTTTGTTTTGTTTTATCATTAAGATAAGGAACAATATCACTTTTTTTTTTTTTTTTTTTAATCCCTCCAGATGCATTTTGGGGCAATTTGGCACATTTTTTATGTAAAAGATCAGATATGCAAGAAACTGGTTTCTGAAGTCATTCCTTACAAAAACACAAACATTTCAAATGATTCAAATGACTGCTAAAGGTCTCCAGTTATCTTGCCATTTGCAAGTATCACTGCAATCTTATTGTCATTGAGCCCTTCACTGGCACTGTGGGAAAAATCAGTTCTTCTTCCAACGATGACATGATCTGCAAAAGCATACCTAAATGCCTGGCATATAACCCAAATGCTTACCTGCCAGGATTTATAAATTAACAATAATTATTTGGGTCCAAGCTGTAAGAATTTTTTTTTTGTGATACTAATGAATGCAATGCACATACACACATAAAGCAAGAAGTGTAATTTTGTAATGCAAATTAAACAACAGTCCAATCTTAAAATAATAAAAAAAATCCCTCTGAATCACAGAAGCAAGTTTTTGTCAGACAGTATTCCAGAAATGTAAATGCAATCTGAGATCATTGTCTGCGTATCAGTAGTTCTGACCAACCATCAATAAACTCACTTGATAATAAAATGAGCTACTGTATTAAGAAAGCACACGTTGTTCTTACCAGTATAAACTGTAAAATAAATGCAACGAACTCTTCCATTTCGTCATAATACCAAGCAGCTGAACACCACACAGCCTTTTGCTCACCGCCTCCCCCCGTCAGTGTTCCAATATATAAATATATATTTATTTACAAAGAAAGTGATTCTCAAGCAGTTGGTCACCATTTGCTGACTGATGCCCAGACAGTCCCTAAACAGTGGCAGTCCTCACAGCCAGCTCACCCTAGTTTTGTAGTTTTTGCACATGCCATCATGTATGTCATCATGTGTATCAGTATGGACAATCCCTTTGGTCAGTTCAGGGTAGCTGTGCTGGCTCTGTCCCCTTCCAGCTCCCCACAGTCAGGACAGCACAAGAAGCTGAAACTGAAATGTCCTTGGCTCTATGCAGCACTGCTCAGCACCAACTAAATATCACTGTGTTAGCCACATTGTTTTCCTCCTAAAGCCACAACATGGTATCATACCAGACACTATGAACTAAAAATCAGCCTTTTCCCAGCTGAAACCTGGACAATCAACACTGATCCAGAGGAAACTGTGATTACTAAACCTGATTCAAGGCTTACTGCAGAGAAGGGGCACTGGCAAGGAATGCAGTGGGAAAAAGGCAGTGTGCCACTCTGCACCAAATTCACTATAGCAAAATGCAGACACTGCTCCTCAATTCCAGCTTGCAATGGAGCTAATGGAAGGGAGAGGAAGTATGCTGTAAATATTTAGCAAATATCAGTATTCTGAGGACACTTAAATTAAAATAGAGAACCTTCAGACTGTCATTAAAGTAAGTTAAGGCTAGACCATGGAAGTAGGTGTGTTATGACACTGCCTAGACTCCTTTCCATCACTGTCATTCTCCTTTCTGACTGTGGAAAATGTGCTGTTTCTCTGCTGCCTCTTATATCATCCCAGCCTGCTGACTTCAGCTCTCTAGGGCCAGCTGATTAAATTAAGACCTCACTCAGGTAAATCTATTCCCCTCATTCACTTGGCCATGTCCAGCATTGTAACTTGATTGGCCTCTATAAATCGGGCAGATTGAAATGTATTAATTCATTTATTTTCTTAATATTGACTTAACCAAAATTCTAAGGCAGGATTTAATGCTATCAGAGAAGCTGTTGGTTTTTAAAAGCTTTCCTCTCAGTGACTGCTTAATGCACTACATAACAAGCATTAAATAATACATTGGAAAATTCTGCCTTTATCCTTTCATGGAAAGGACTTTTAACTCTGAATTCGCTCTTTTTCTTTACAGCAGTGTTCTCCAATAGACAATTGTAATTTAGGATTAGATTAAGTCCAATTAACTCTCTAAGTAAAAATAAATAAAAATAGCCCTACTCCAATCCAATTCAGCGTATTTTTCAATCCCATATTTAGTTTTTAAGTCGCAAATTGCAGCACAGTAAAGGTCTCATGTCTTTTTCCAGTTTGCTGAGTTCCAGCTGCTTACTTGCTCCAGGATTCTGTCTGAGATACTCATAGTTAAGTGAGTTTTTCCCTCAAACCTCTTTCTCAGAGTCAGGGCTGGTTATGTTCAGTCTACAATTGACACTCAGAAGGCAAAAAGATAGTGAGTATGATAAAAAAAGTTTCAGTGTGAAGACTGAGAGCAGCACTCTGAGTCCTGTTCCTTAGCTGATCTTTCATCTGCATCAACTGTACTTAAGTTTACAGCCTGACAACATGAAAATTTCTTGACCTTGATGTTTGGAGCACTTAGGATTATCTTCACCTCAACAATATAACGGCAGATTGCTACCCGGTAATGCACATGCCACTAAGCTGGCACTGAACTTTTCATAAATGCTTATGTGATGTCACTGCCATCTAATTTTGGTGCAGGAAACCTACCCTGTGGTAAGGGCTGAGTACGCCTTCCAAGCTCGTTTGGTGAGACATGCACTATAGCACACCTTAATCTTAACTAGCCATGATACAGAGGAAAAATAATGAGGGTATTATTTATTTAGGTTGTTATCAAGTTAGCTGGCACAAGGTCAGCAATATTGGCAGGCCAGATGTTAGTTATGCCTCCCTAGCCTAAACCTTTTGCAGTTGGCTGCGCTGGCACTGGTAAGAATTATCAAACTATTGACTGGTGCACTTGCATGCTATTACTTGCTAATGAACAGCATCAGTAAGATCTACTTAATGTCTGCAGAGGACATCTCCAATGACATGAAGGGTAATGGCAAAGAGCTCCTCCTACTCCTGACAGGAAAAGAGAAAGTAGGGTATTTCTGGAGGGTATTTTGAATAAGAACGAAATGGATTTGCCAGGCCAGGCCTGTACATGTTAGCTACAGCAGCCTGGCTTCTAGAGGAGTGGTGTACTAGCAGCAAAGAATCAATGCTCACCAATCCACCAGGACCACAAAAAACGTGCAGCTTTAGAATACATTTTCCAGGCTTTTAACTTGTATTACGCTAGGGAGAACTTTCTACCTAGATAATTGGGGAGGAAGGGAGATTGCGGAAAAGAAGGGGGGATTGTTTATTTCTGCTTTCTCACGTTAATCTATCCATGGAATCAAATGTGTCTCCTATGAGGACAGGTTGAGAGCTGGGGCTGTGCAGTGTGGAGAAGAGAAGGCTGCAAGCTGACCTGAGAGTGGTCTGTCAGTATCTAAAGGGGAGCTACAGGAGAGAAGGGGACAGTTTTAGCAGGGTTTGTGGCGACAGAACAAGGGGAAATGGTTTCAAGCTCAGAGAGAGGAGATTTAGGTTGGATATAAGAAAGAAGTCTTACAGTGAGGTGGCGAGGCACTGGAACAGGTTACCTAGTGTTGTGGTAGATGCCCCGTCCCTGGAGACTTTCAAGGCCAGGCTGGATCAGGCTGTTAGCAACCTGACCCAGCTGTGGTGTCCCTGTGCATGGCGGGGGAGTTGGTCTAGATGGCATTCAGAGGTCCCTTCCAGCTCTAAGGATTCTATGATTCTGTGATTCTAATAACATCAAGCCAGACCCGTTTGTTTCTTCCTTGACTTTCCTGCAAACACTGTGTTTTGGAAAGATAGAATGTCAGCACCTATGATGACAAATTAATGCCTTGGACTTGAATGTCTTAGCATGGTTACAATGAGACACAGGTCTAAAGGTCTGAAGTGGTCACTCCCTACTTTTACTCCCAACCCTGTAGCTCCATTGCTTGATTTCACTTTGATCATAGGCTTGGTTTTAGCAGACAAGACTGAGAGAAAATTAAAACAAGGTGCAACTTGGTGGAACAGGCTCTTAAATTACAGTAGATGCTGCAGTGTTATTATTAGCTTTTTATCACCTCTGATAGCAAAAGCTGAAATTGCTTTTACATGTTCAAAGGGAGGAACTCTGAAATTGCATAACAGTGCTGTCACCATAAAATGTAACAACGATTTCCAAATAATCTATTATCCTGACATTAAGACCAGCACTATTTCCTGTTACAGCTGTGGCAGACATAGAAACTGGAACACTGTGGAAATGGGAATGTCAGAATTCCCAGTGAATGATGAACTCGTGATACAGCTATCAGAATGCCACTGTCCACCAAATAATGTGAGTCAAGACTATGCAGGTTAAACAGTCTGTTTAATTTTAGCTCTGTAGTCATTCTGCTTCTCTTTTTAAGGAGACTGGAAGAGAAGTGGGATCTGTGGCAGATCGCTTCCTCCCTGTGGAATAGCAAGTGAACTATATTTCTCAGACACTTAGCGAATTCTGAATTTAAGTTCTCTAGGGTGAGAAGAACCATAGCCACTCTCCTCAAGAAATAACACTGCCTGGGAGTTTCAGGAGATACAGTTATAAAAAAAGAGTCAAAGGTAACAAAGGAAAAAAAAAGCAATAAAGAAGAGTCAGGAACAGCTGTGAGACAGTTTGAAATGTTAGGTGCCTGGAAGCCACGCTTACATTAAGTGTCAACTCCTCAATTTCCTAACAATTTGTTGTCTATATACATGAAAATCTAAAATATAAAAAAATGAAAACAAATTTTAGTTGTACTAGTGTAAGGACACCCAGCACTATATTTGTTTGTCTCTTGATATACAAGCTACTATAGCAAACCCTGCATGATTTTCATAAGTTCATAAGTTCATAAGTTCATAAGGTTGGAAAGGACCTATAAGATCATCTAGTCCAACCATCCTCCTATCACTATCTCTACCCAACTACTAAATTAAGTCCTTTAGCACCTCATCTAAACGCTTCTTGAACAGCGCTAGGGATGGTGCCTCAACCACCTCCCTAGGCAGGCCATTCCAGTGCCTGACCACTCTTTCAGAAAAGAAATGCTTCCTGAGGTCTAATCTAAATCTTCCCTGGCGCAACTTGTGGCCATTCCCTCTCGTCCTGTCATTACTTATCAGGGAGAAGAAGCCTACCCCCTCCTCACCACAACCCCCCTTCAGGAAGTGGTAGAGTGCAATAAGGTCTCCTCTGAGCCTCCTCTTCTCCAGACTAAACAATCCCAGCTCCCTCAGCCGCTCCTCATAAGACTTGTGCTCCAGGCCCCTCACCAGTTTTGTTGCCCTTCTCTGAACACGCTCCAGGGCCTCAATGTCCTTCTTGTAGTGAGGGGCCCAAAACTGAACACAGTACTCGAGGTGCGGCCGTACCAGAGCTGAGTACAGGGGGATGATCACCTCCCTGCTCCTGCTGGCTACACTATTTCTAATACAGGCCAGGATGCTGTTGGCCTTCTTAGCCACCTGGGCACACTGCCGGCTCATGTTGAGCCGAGCATCAACCAACACCCCCAGGTCCTTTTCCTCTCTACATTCTTCAAGCCATTCTGCCCCAAGCCTATAGCATTGCATGGGGTTATTGTGGCCAAAGTGCAGGACCCGGCACTTGGTCTTATTGAACCTCATCCCATTGAGCTCAGCCCAGCTGTTCAGCCTATCCAAATCCCTCTGAAGGGCCTCCCTACCCTCAGGCAGTTTGACACATCCTCCCAGCTTTGTGTCATCTGCAAACTTACTGAGGGTACACTCAATTCCCTCGTCTAGGTCATCAATAAAGATATTAAACAAGATGGGCCCCAAAACTGACCCTTGGGGGACACCACTCGTTACAGGACGCCAGCTGGACTTAACTCCATTAACCACTACCCTCTGGGCACGGCCCTCCAGCCAGTTCTCCACCCAGAGAAGAGTGAACCTGTCCACACCACGGGCTGCCAGTTTCCTTAGGAGAATACTGTGGGAGACCGTGTCAAAGGCCTTGCTGAAGTCCAGGTAGACTACATCAACAGCCTTTCCCTCATCTACCTGTCTGGTCACCCAGTCATAGAAGGAGATGAGGTTGGACAAGCACGACCTGCCCCTGGTGAACCCGTGCTGGCTGGGTCTGATCCCTTTATTGCCATGCACGTGTCGTGTGATCTCCCTCAATAACATCTGTTCCATAACTTTCCCTGATACCGAGGTCAGGCTGACAGGCCTGTAGTTCCCCGGGTCTTCCTTACGGCCTTTCTTGAAGATGGGAGTCAGATCGGCAAGCCTCCAATCTTGTGGGACCTCTCCAGATAACCAGGAATGCTGATAGATGGCAGAAAGTGGCTCGGCAATCACCTCTGCCAGCTCCCTCAGCACCCTTGGGTGGATCCCATCTGGCCCCATGGACTTGTGGGAGTTCAGATGGAGGAGAAGATCTCTGACCGTCTCTGCTTGAATCACAGGGGGTGCATTATGCACCCCGTCCCAGACTTCCAGGTCAGGGCAAGTACCATTTGGATAACTGTCCTGTCTATTAAAGACAGATGTGAAGAAGGCATTGAGAACCTCAGCCTTTTCCTTATCATCTGTGGTTATATTGCCTGCCTCGTTGAGTAAAGGAGGGAAATTTTCCTTAGTTTTTCTCCTGCTGTTAATATATTTGTAAAAGGGTTTCCTGTTCTCCTTTACAGCAGTAGCCAGCCTAATTTCAAGCTGGGCTTTAGCATTTCTAATTTTCTGCCTGCAGATCTTGGCCAGTTCTCTGTAGTCACCCCAAGTAGCCTGACCCATCTTCCAGAGGACATAGACTCTCCTTTTCTCTCGGAGTCTCAACAAAAGATCCCGGTTCATCCACACTGGTCTTTTGCTCCTCCGGCTTGACTTACAGGACTCCGGGACTGCCTGCTCCTGTGCCTTTAAGATTTCCATCTTGAAGAGCATCCAGGCTTCCTGGACCCCTTTACCCTTCAGGAGCAAGTCCCAAGGGACCCTTGCAACAAGTGTCCTGAACAGGTCAAAGTCTGCCCTCTGGAAGTCCAAGGTAATAGTTTTGCTAGTCACCCTCTTGACAGCACCCAGAATAGCAAACTCCACCATTTCATGGTCACTCTGGCCAAGACAATCTCCAACCTTCACATCCCCTACTAGTCCTTCCCTGTTAGTGAAAAGTAGGTCAAGCAAGGCATCTCCCCTGGTAGGCTCTTGCACCAGCTGAGTCAGGAAGCAATCATCCACACATTCTAGAAATCTCAAGGACTGCTTCCTCTGCGCAGTATTGTATTTCCAGCATATGTCAGGGAAGTTGAAGTCCCCCATGAGAACGAGTGCTGGCCATCGTGCAACATCTACGAGTTGTTTATAGAACATCTCATCTATTTCTTCATCCTGACTAGGTGGTCTGTAGCAGACCCCCACCACGATGTCACTCCTAAGGACTATCCCCCTGATTCTTATCCATAGACACTCTACTTTGTCATTTCCAACCACTAGTTCTTCAACATCAAAACACTCTTTGATATAGAGAGCTATGCCACCACCCTTTCTTCCCTGTCTATCCCTTCTGAAGAGCTTGTAGCCATCAATCCCAGTATTCCAGTCATGGGAGAGGTCCCACCATGTTTCTGTAATAGCTACAAGGTCATAGTTAGCCTGCCTCACAATGGCTTCAAGCTCTTCTTGTTTATTGCCCATGCTGCGTGCATTGGTATAGATGCACTTCAGCTGAGATATCTGCCTCACCCCTTTTTCCAGCACAGCCTCCTTAGGCGCTTTACTGGAGAGCCCTGTTTTATCCCCTTCCCCCGTCACAGCTAGTTTAAAGCTCTCAAACGTATTTTATTATGGCTCATCTTCATGAGCCATAATAAAATACGTTTCGTTCTGAAGGTTGAAAAGTAAACCCACATGCATAACTGCCTCAGCTATATGTCAAGATAGAACACTCCATCCTTTTCTTGGGAAGAAATATTCTAACCTAACAAACTTTGTGTGATTCAGCAATAGTTCCATTAATCTGTCAGTCACGGGCAAGAAAAGGTTTCGTCATTTTGTTTATACTAATATGAGACTTATTCAAATGCAGAGAAGCTGAAAGTATAGGCTCAAAACATGTCAAACATCTTTTACATTTCCTGAAAACATCTGTTTTTAGTCTAGTCCTAGGCGCATGTTTGTGGTTGTATGCTTAAGCTTGTTTAGCTTGCCAGATACCTCATACATACTGCAGCACAGCTGACATGATATCCCAAAACACAGCCTGAAAGTATCTGTGAAACATGATGTTCCCAGTAAATGTGTTGAACTTTTATCGTAACTTTCTTGTAATGAAAGAAACAACCAAAAAGCTCTGTGACAGCTTTCTGCCATCACTGTGTCGTGCAATTAGTTGTGTTTAGAAATTCTGTACATGCCTCACTGGTAATATCCAGAAGACTGAGGGTGATCCTGATCCTGCATGCCTCATGTGCTCAGAACTCCTATTAAACTTAATGGGAGTTTGGGGGGATGCGAGGAATGCAGGACTGACCTTTATAGCTGAAGATGAATGTGCACTCTAGACTTCAAAGATTAGGTACCCCTACCAGTCTGTAGTGTGCAAGTGATCAGCACGCCAAGTGCCAAAGGCATCTGCTAAATATCACGCCACAGCTCAAAGCTGTGTAATTAAGAAAAATATAAACTGGCTCAAGGAAGAAAAATATTAGTAATAATTGAAAATGCTTTGGCTGTTGCTTTTGTCTTGATGATCTCATTAGTTCTGGTTACAGAAATAGTTCTCACACTGGCTGACGCAGAGCATGCTTTGTTCGAGTTCTCATTCTGCCCACATCTTTCCCAGTTAACTTTTATTGCTCAATACAAAGGTCAAATTGAAGGCTTAATTAAATTGTATATGAGGAAAACAAACTTATTTTGGAAGGCAGTACAAAACATTTAAAGCCATCCCAGCTCCTCTACCCCAGACAACTCTTTCTCAAGAAGAGAAAGAGCATGTACTGTAGGGGAAACTGCACCTCTACTTGCTTGAAAATGTAGGTGTAACAAAAATTCAGCCTTTTCATAAGCTGCTAATTAAATTTGCAATTGACATTTGTAGCTGTAATTTTAATTTAGCTCTACAGCTCTGTAGGGTGAATACCCTGAATGAATAGTACCCACACAATATAATGAAGATGGACATTTATTTTTGGATGGATTATCCAGATGGTATAAAGACACCCAATAAATTAGGAAGGGCTCATCTGCCACTGAAGGTTGATGCTCGCCTGGAACTCTACATGGGAGATATCTCCTCCACCAGTCCCAGGTAGACCATCACCAAATGTGGCACACCATCTTACAGCAACTCTGGAACATTTCAGCAGTATTTTGTTCCTTCCAGCAATTCTGAAGACTTAGACTCACAGGGAGTAATATAGGTGTTTCAAGGGTACCAAGAGGTGAAGGTCTGCCCTCCATGGTAAGATACAGGCCGTATTCCTATCTTGGGTCAACACTTCAGCTTGTACAGGGGCATGCCCTGGCCGCCTGTACCAAACCTTTTGGCCAGATGTCTGTGGCTGTATGACTATATCTGGCAACAAAGGGGATGCCCTGATCTTCCACAGGGACACGACAGGGGTCCCTCTAGCAATAAAGACTGGAGTGTTGACCACAGTATTAACAGGCCATGTACCAGTTACCGGAAGAACTACTGAACCTCCAGTTATCTCCCCCAACATGCAAGTAGTTCACACCACCGTGGTCCTACCTGCACCTTCCAAGGCCATTTTATTCTGTTGGTGCCTGGTTTTAGGTTCTCAGGGGCAGGGAGCAGAAGTCTGTTTTCATGGCCAGTCTGAGGACTTACCCGGTTATTGGTACCCATAATTTGGATCCTAAGTGGGGAGGCCCATGTTGTCTGTAACATTTTCAAGGCACTGTGTCTGCCGTCTCTAGGTCTTTCATTCAGGTCTTGCAGGTTTTCATGGAGTCTCTTTGTCCATCCCTGCAGAGACTGAGAGTCTGTCTTCAGGGCAGCCTTGAGAATACCATTATAATGCTCAATAAGGCTTGTCCCCATTGGATTGCATGGCAGGTGGCATCACCACTCGATGTTGTTCTCTTCTGCCCAGTGTTGTATCACTGCACCCGTGAAGTGACTCTCTTGGTTGCTCTCAATGACTTGAGGTATCCTGTAGGCAGCCATCAATCTTATGAGTGCTTTTATGGTATATGCCTGGTTGGCTTTTGGTACTGGATAGGCCTGCATTAGCGCACTCGCGGTGTCGACACAGGTTAGGGCATATCTCGCCCCCTCAGACTGAGGGAGGGGCCCAATGTCATCAACCTGCCATCTCTGTAGATGATTGTGTCCTCTAAAAAGATGGGCTGTAGTTTTGGGCAATGACTTCTGTCTTATTTTAGAGCAGGCATCACATGCTTGAGCAATGTAGGATAGTTGTACAGGCAGTCCCCACACTTTATTGACTGCCCACATGGTCTTCTGCCCAGCATGCCGCAGCTTTTGATGTAGCCAGTAAGCGATGTTCTCAGACAGTGAGTTCTCAACCCATCCAACTCAGGCCAGTGTGTCGGCTTCATCATTTCCTGGTGACTGTAGGGGTTGATTACCAGAAACATGCTAGACACGTACGGTTCTGTGTTTAACTGCATTCCATATGTCTAACCACTTATCTTTACCCCAGTTTGGTCAGGAGTGGATCGTCCAGTCCTGAATAGCCCACTGTGTGATCCAAAGAGTGAGCCCCTAGTACACAGTCCAACTATCTGTGCAAATATTCAGGACATTATCACCAGGCTCTTTGGTTATAACAATTCACACAGCTTGCAGCTCTGCCCACTGGCTATTCTGACTCGCCCCCTCTTCAAACCATATTGTGTCTGTGGCAGGATGGTACACTACTGCTCTCCACTTACTTGGGTTGCCCTTGCTAGACCCATCCGTCTACCAGGCATCTTCAGGAATGGGATATTTTCCTTCCTGGATGGGACTCTTCTGTGGCAGAGCAACCAAGGTTTCTTTTGGTGGATCACTGTGATATGTCACTGGGCTTAGAATCTATTGAAGCTCTTCTTTCAACGGTGAGGAAGACAGACTACTCCTCTGACCGAGATAGGCGACCCATCGTGCCACCATCTGTGCCTGGGCCACCCCTGTCTTAGGAAGGTGGGTCAGATCTCTTACCCACTCCTGAATTGGCAGAGTGGTCTTAACTACCACTTGGGCTGCCTGGGTTATTGGCTCTACCGCTCGTAATGCGGAATAAGCAGCCAATAGCTGTTTTTCAATCATACTATATCTTGGAGGTCCGAAAAGAACTCTGATGTTGCCATAGGCCCCAGCCAAAGCCATTCTGAGTCACATGAACATCCAATTGGGCTAGGAGGGTAGGATCAAATAGGCCCAATGCCTGGCTGGTTTAACTGCCTGTTTTGCTTATTGGAAGGCAGCCTGTTCTGTTCTCCCCATGTCACATAATTGTCCCGTTTTTGTGAGCCTATACAAAGCTCTCAGCAGCTGCACCAAATGAGGTATAAAGGAGCGCCAGTATCCCAATATACGTAGAAATTCCTGCAGCTACCTTGGTGTTGTAGGGACTGGGAATGCCTTAACCTTATCTACGATGGCACTGGGTAGTACTTTGGTCTTCTCTGATCAGACTGCCCCCAGAAATTTTACAGATAGGCCTGGACCTTGCACCTTTTGAGAACTGATAGCCCATCCTCTTTCACCTAGGTAGGCAGTTAATGAATCTGCCGCCTCTCCTACCGCCTCCAGTGAGTCGGATGTTAACAGGAGATCATCAGTGTAGTGGTATAGGTTGATGTTATTAGGTTTTCTCTAATTAGCTAGGTCACGTGTCATCAAGTTATGACAATACGTTGGTGAATGCATGTATCCCTGCGGCAGGACCTGAAAGGTCCACTGCCCGTCTCCCCATGTAAATGCAAATTGATCTTGCAATTCTTCAGCAATCGGTATACTGAAGAACGCTTTTGCCAAATCCAGGACACAATGGTAGGTTTTGATTTCCCTACTGAGTGTGTCCATTAGGGAAGCAATATTGGGTACGGCTGCATGGATGGGCGGCGAGTATTCAAGTTCCCTATAATCCATTGTCATTCTCCATGTTCCATACGACTTTTGCACTGGCTATATGGGGGAATTGTATGGACTGTGTGCAGGTCTTATAATGCCTACTTTTTCTAGTTCCTGCACTGTCCTTGATATTTCATCTTGTCCCCCTGGGAGTCTATACTGTGTCACATTAGTAATCCAGCACGGTTTCAGCAAACAAATGGGCTCATGTTTTGCATGGCCCCTCAATGTTGTCTGTATTGCCCGGATACTAATGTACCTCTGCCGAAGTCGAAACTCTCCCACAGTCATCTGGAGAGCCAGACCCCATAAAATGTCTATGCCCAGGATGTATTCTGGGATTGGAGCAATAGACACTTCATACTCCCGGTGTGGGAGATGCCCAACCCCCATTTTCAACCATGTTTGGGTGACCGGAATGGCCTGTTCCCCAAACCCACCAATCATCACTCTATTACCCTTAAATTTTGATGGATCCCCATATGTTATTGATGTTTCCTCACCAGTGTGTACCAAAGCCATTACTCTTTGCACATCTGTTTCTGTCCAAAATATCGTCAGTTCTACATCAGTCCCTCCAGATGGGACCAGAGGCCTTATGGGAACCAAGGTCCCTTGTCACTCTATGAACAAGATCTTTTAACACAGGTGGCTCAGGCACTGTAGCCCAAGACACCTGTGGAGGTTTTTCCTCCTATTTGGTACTACAAAATTGGCCAAATACCAGGTTGTAGTTGGTGCTTCTTGTATTATTTGTACTCATGATTTTCTGGGAATACTCTGAAATTTTTGATCATTTCTTAGCTGTTTCCATAATCATAATAAAATATGGTTGGGCTGCCCATCAATTTCAACAAGTGCAACCCCGGCCCATATAAGATCACTGAACATAGCTTTCTGAGACATCCATATGGGGCCTGATCGGGGTGTCCGTGGGGCAGTCTTCTGGGTTCTGATTGAGCAGGCCTCATTGTGCCTACTTCTTATGTGCTCTGTTTCCCCTAGGTCTGATACTAGGTGGGCCACTTGTTGGATAATGGCCTCTGAAGCTACTAAAGAATTTAGTATGGAGACCAATGTCCCATAAACATGAGAAGGGGATTGCTTCAATATCTGGTCGCTCATACCTGCCATAAATTTTTCTGCGTCTGGACTTTCAAATGCGTCAGCATACATGGCCTCCCTCATACCCAATTCTCAAACTGGTACGAAGTGGTACATCTGTTTTATTGGGCCATGTTAGATGGCATGCCACCATCAACCAGTCTATAATAGAGTGGTTTACATTAGTATACTGGAAGGCAGCATATAATCTTTGCCTAAGGGCTGGGTGTATGGTTATAGATGCTAGCTTGCTGTCCCATTAACTAATACACTTTCAGCTCCTGCATCCCATAATCTCAGGAGCCATGACAGTACGCTTTCCCTAGGCTTTTGTTGGAATTGTTGTACTAGGTTCATCAACTCATTTGCTGCATATGGGCGAGCTGTTACACACAAGCATGTTTCAGCAGGGTGCCATTGGTCAGGAGGCACCCCTGCTGGTCTATCTTGCAATTTTTGTTTTCTGAGTTATAATTGGGTGGATCTCAAAGGGATCTCTCATAGATGGAGCTTTGAGATCTGATTTAGAAACTTTGTCCTCTGAGGTACCCAGGCCCATTACCTCAGGGACCTGAGTATCCTCAACTGAAATGCTATGTATTTGCTTCATTAGAGCATTTAGTCCCGTTTTTTTGGTTGTTAATGTGCCCAATTGCTGCTCTAATTTCTTGATACGGTCTCTTAAGAGTTGGTTCTCACATTCTATGTTGTTTTTTGTTACTTCCAGTCATTACCAGGGGCCAAGCCACAGCAGATGCAACTAGCTGGTGCTCCCTTCTAATAAGTACATCCTTATCTAAACCCTGGAAATAATCTGTTAAATGGACTGCAGAAGGAGAAACAGTCCCTGTAACCTGCAGGGGTCCCTATTTTTCAGCAACAGTGGCTAAGCTATAATTGGGTGTCCCCATAAGTCCTGGGATACCACCCAGGAGCATTTGTTCCAGGGGGATAACATTCCCCCCCTGCCCCATTTGAAGATATTCCAAATGAAAGACATATCCACTGATGATTTTCTTTTTTCAAGCCTGCCTGGCTCACCAATTGTAGGGTTAATACCCTGAATGAATAGTACCCACACAATATAATGAAGATGGACATTTATTTTTGGATGGATTATCCAGATGGTATAAAGACACCCAATAAATTAGGAAGGGCTCACCTGTCACCGAAGGTTGAGGCTCACCTAGAACTTCACGGGGGAGGGATCTCCAAGAGATCCTTCCCTAGTGGTGGTCAGCCAAATGGGGTCTGCCAGACTCCACCTTTCCAGTCACACAGGTGCATTGCCTTCACCTGTGCTCCTGTGGCTGACTGTGCTTGCCTCATGTGATCAATCAGTGGTTCAGGCCATGATTCGACAATTCCCATGCAAGCTCTAAGCAGACAAAGCTGCATTTTCTAAAAAGGTTGGATATGATCTTACACTTGTAGCAATGTAAGTGCAACTTACAGAAAGGATCTGAATGTAACAGCTTAACATGAAGTTTGTGCCAGTAGAATAAACACATTACCCACAAGCTCAGCCCTGAGCCCTAAATCTGAATAGCAGCTTCTCCCTTCACTGAAAACACAAGTCACCCTAGAAGTTTCTCCATGTGAAGGTGTGGAAGAGTCACATGACTTGAGAGAATGACTAGGTTTGAGCATACTACAACCTGTGCATGAGACACACCGATGCACAAGAAACTCAGTGTGTGATGACTTAGCTGCCAGAGTCAGGTGTTTTTTGCACCACTGAGGTTCTCAGATCATCCTCTCAGAGGCTGTCACACAATCAGGGGCACAGTTACCCTGGTGTGTCAGTTCTCTGTCCCAGAAGCCATGACCGTTTCTGCTGCTGATCGTGCACCCAGGCCCCAGGGAGCTGGGAGCTCTGTGCACTGAGATGGTGCTGGAGGGACACTTGGGCCTGAGGATCACATCAGAAGACAGGAGAGTAGACTATCACTTGCAAACAAGGACAGCAGTTGAAATCATGGTGGAAGGCAACTGGGTTCAAATCCTTCTCATTGATGATTCAGGAAGGATGCACGAACACAGGCCTCCTGTGCATTACCCAGTCAGACAAGGGGTCTCAGACTGAAACAGGTTCTGCAACATTGCTATGAGCTCTCTGCACCTAGGTCTACCTTAGGGCAAACTGAACCAAGACATGGTTCCAAGACTGGAAGGAATAATTCAAATTAAGTACCAGTATTGAAATTAGGTGAGCAAAAAGAAGAGACATGAGAAACGGCTCTGTGCTGCTGAGTGAGGCCTGTGATTCCCTCCGGAAGAGATGCTGAGGAGGGAAGGGAGAACAGAGCTGTGCTTTCCACTTCCATCATCAGCAGATGTATCAGTAAGATACCCAAGAGCTCACTGACTCAAGGCAGAACCATTTCAACTCACGGTTGCATTTTCAAGGTGGAATGGATTCAACACAAACATTTCAAGCAGTCCAAGTAAATCCCAAAATATAATAATAAGAAACAAGTCACTGACTTCCAGCAAGACAGCCACTGAAAACCACCTGCAAACACTTCCACAAGACATCTCAGCGGTTCTTTTCTCCCTGCAAACATGATGTTCTCTCATCGTTTTTCACTCTTTAAAATCCAGTCAAATTATTCCACTTATTCCATTGCTCTCTTAAAAACACTGACAGACAGAATTCCTTTGGAAAGATTTTTAAGAGATTGGATCCCCATTTCCTTCACGTTAATGATGTCAGCAGCAAGGGTTTCAAATGTTTCTTGTATTTCTGTTATTTCTTTTGCACAAACAAAACCTTATACTAGTAATATTTTAAAGACATTCTAATCACACTATTCTACAATCACAATTGATATTTAATTACAGAATAGAAACCGAAATCACAACAGTCCATACATTATCTGATTCCTCTTAATGTGGATGACAAGAAAAGATTAGTTACAATGCTGGTAGATAGCTCTGGTCCTTAAGTAAACTGGTAGGAACTTTTTATTTGAATCTTTCCACCTTACATTTCAGTGAAAACTGAAATAAAACAAACAAACAAAAACTATGACAAGATATTATTCCATATTAATCATTTTAGACCTACCACCAAGAGCAGGAAAGGAAAACATCACAGCACTGGGTTTGCTTTGCCTCTCATACGGGAAGTTTAAATTAGTCTTTTTCTTCTATTCTGTGGCAAATATTCAGCATGAATATCCTCTATTTCACATTGCTAGCCAGCCAACCAGAACCCCAGCTCTATCACAGCTGACAGTTATTGACAGAGAGGGTAATTACAGCCATCACTCTACTGAATATCTGTAGAAGAAGAACATGGTTCATGTAAAAATACTGAAGGGCTTAAAAGTATTACCTTATTAATAGAATGCAGCGAAACTGATGAACCCTTATCATATTTAGTATATACAGAATATCCACAAAGACACAAATGTAATGGAGATACACAACCAAGAATAAAATAACCAAACTTTTCTCATAAGATGTCTTACAAAATGAAGCAGAATCTGTTAGCATGCACAGAAGATTATGCTCAGCCTATGCATTGCATTAAGGGAAGGAAATTCCTGTCCAGGGCTGGCACTGATTCCATTCTCTGCTTCTGTCCCAGGTGAGTAAAAAGAAATGCTCCCTCCAATTTAATGAGAGACATCTACATCAAAAGTAGCAGCACTGAGTTTAGCTCAGCCCAGTGTGGTACATGACAGACTGAGGGCTATAAGCCTTCTCCCTTTTCCAGATTAACAGTGTTGCCAAACTTTACACTGGTAAGCAGTGATAAACTGGAAACCACTTGTCTCTCCCATTTAGCCATGTAGAAGAATCACTTCTGGCCACAATCCCATATATCTAATAGCAACTCCTTAAGGTATTAATTCCATTATGAAAATGAAAGAAAAACCAACCATGCCGTTTTGAGATTGATAAATACTGAATTGGGATTCAAGGACTTCAAGCTTTCAGCTGGCTTCTCTCTATACAGATGTGCTCAAACTTGACTGCCTAGGCGGGACTAGTGATAAAGCCAGAGTGTTTGCCTAAGACCTATTCCTGGCACCTGCATCAATTCTCCACTGGATTTTGCCCGAGTGCTGGGAGTGGTGATGAGGAAATAACTGTTTTTTAGCAGGAAGAATTTGGAGAGCCTGAATGCACCAGTATCTTGATGCAAGTGAGTGGAGTGTGATGGCAGACTCCAGGAGAAGGAATGGATTGCTTGATCTAGGTCAGCTAAGGCCCTAAATACAGTAAGTGTATAAGTCATCTTCATTTGTTTCTATGAACTGACATGGATATACAAAACACTTACTAGGTGGCTGCACATGTAGCTTGATTTGTGTGTGCTGCCAATCCAGCCAAAGAAGCTTTGACAGGCACTCAGTCTTCTCTTTCAGATTTATCAGTTATTGACAAGTTCTTTGTGTCATAAGAGTTCCAATAAAGGGAAAAACCCACTGGAACATCATGAGAGCTGGCACCATGTGCTGCAACAGATCTGCTGGCACTGATGTGATCTACTATGCAAATATGCATCAGTGGACTTTATAAAACATAAATTATGGAAATGCCCATTTAGAGCCTCTTCAATATGCAGATGACTTGCCTGAGGTTTGGGCACAATTAATACCTCTGACGTGAACCCACTCTCGGGCTGCTATGCTACAGCCTTTGTATGTTAAGGCCAACTGTATTCTGCATGCAGATTCAATATTGGTGTAACAGAATTTTGCTGTAAATTTGACTGTCGTAATCTCCTTAAGATGCGTATCACTGGCAACACAGGTTGTCAGAGACCATTCCAATTGCTACGGCACCAGCACTCTGGAAGATCTGATCTAAAAGTCAGTAATACACTTGGGATTATGAAGGGGTTTCCTTTTTAATAAAATACTTTGTATTTTTAATTGATACATGCCAATTGTGTACATGCCAAGTTGCTTATTCTTTTGTGAGGTAAGGGTTTGAGCCTTGGTTCTCTACCTCTGCAATGCTTAACCTGCCCAAGACAGACTTTAGCAAAGCCAAAGCATAAACAGCCCAAACAGGTCTTGGGGCTTGACCACATGCTTGGGCTGTACGTTTGTCATGGAAGGTATAGGACAATTCCTCACAGTGCTCAGCACACTGGTCTCCTAATGAAGAATAAAAGCTAGCAGTTAATATTTTTCAAAGCATACTAAGCATATTGGATTGTTCTCAGTAGGCTCATCCCTGTTTTTGTGGTCTTACCAAAATCTAGGCCATGCGACATATACTTTGCTAGAAAATAATCATCAAGGTAAAGAATTTGGGTAAGGAATTTGGAAAAACAGGGACATCAAGAGTTGTATACTCAGCATCTGTTGGACTTCATTAAATTCTTGTTTAACTTGAGTTGAGATGGGTGAAATTAACCTTTATGCCTTGACAGCAATTTTTCTATTTGAAGCAATTGAATCAAAATAGCTTACCAAGGGCATCTTTTCACTTTCTAACTTCAAAGAGCATTTAGTCAGAGATAGCACATGAGGATCACATAATTGGAGCCAGCTGATGGAAAAAGGGTTGCCTACTGAGCTAGCTGGGGAAAAAGAGACTTAATTTAAGAATAGGTTAGAGATCTGAAGTAAAGTTCATAAAGACTAGTGTGTTACAAAGAAGAGGTAATAGTTTCCACACTGGCAGAGACAGTGTAGTGTGAAAGGAGTCTTTCTAATCACTGTTGGCTGAGTGCTGTACCCTGAGCAATTAACCAGTTCCTATAGAAAGCACAAAGAGCTCAGAACATATTAGCAACCTCTCTGATTTCTTTACTAACCTGTTTAGCCACTATAAGACATTGACAATCATTTTTGTAGGTCTACAGTAGCCAAGGATCATAGGGTCACTATCTTGAATTAGGTATTCATGCACTACTGTCGAATCAAGAGTAATAGTAAATTAAACATGGGAAGACGTTTAGCTTGATAACTGAAGAACAGCAAAGAACAACAGTGGGTGATTTAGATTTAATTGAAACCCAACATTTACTGGTATCTGGAGCAGCTACCAAGTTACCATCTATATAGTAAAGCTGCAATCAAATGTTAAACTAGAAATGCCATAGATTTTTACCCATCTAGTTACAAATTTAGACCAAGAACATTCAAAGCAGTTATATAAGACTAAAGGATTTATAGAATCATAGAATCACAAGGTTGGAAAGGACCTACAAGATCATTTAGTCCAACCATCCACCCATTACCATTGCTACCACAAGCTACTAAACCATATCTTATAGCTCCTCATCCAGATGCCTCTTGAACACTGCCAGGGATGATGACTCCACCTCCCTTTGGAGGCCATCCCAGTGCCTGACCACCCCCTGAGAGAAAAAGTTTTTCCTTACGTCCAATCTAAACCTCCTCTAAACCTCGGGTCCTATTTGTTGCCTGGGAGAAGACGCCAATCCCGTATCATCACAACCTCCCTTCAAGAAATTGTAGAGTGCAATAAGGTCTCCTCTGAGCCTCCTCTTCTCCAGACTAAACAATCCCAGCTCCCTCAGCCGCTCCTCATAAGACTTGTGCTCCAGATCCCTCACCAGTTTTGTTGCCCTTCTCTGAACACGCTCCAGGGCCTCAATGTCCTTGTAGTGAGGGGCCCAAAACTGAACACAGTACTCGAGGTGCAACCTCATCAGTGCTGAGTACAGGGGAATAACCACCTCCCTGCTCCTGCTGGCCACACTATTTCTGATGCAGGCCAGGATGCCATTGGCCCTCTTGTCCACCTGGGCACACTGTCAGCTCATGTTCAGCTGAGCATCAACAAACAACCCCAGCTCCCATTCCTCTTCACAGTCACCCAGCCAGTCATCCCCAACCCTATAGCATGGGGTCCTTGTGAACAAAGCGCAGGACCCGGCACTTGGCCTTGTTGAACCTCATCCCATTCACCTCAGCCCAGTGATCCAGCTTATCTAGATCCCTCTGAAGGGCCTCCCTACCCTCAGACAGATAAACACCACCTCCCAGCTTGGTGTCATCTGCGAACTTACTGAGGGTACACTCAATCCCCCCATCCAGGCCATCAGTAAAGATATTAAACAAGATAGGCTCCAGTACCGACCTGTGGGGGTCATCACCTGGTAACGGGTTACCAGCTGGACTTAATCCATTAACTGCTACCCACTGGCCCTCTAGCCATTTCCTTACCCAAAGAAGGGTATACCTGTCCAGGCCATGGGCAGCCAGTTTCTCCAGGAGAATACGTTGGGAGACCGTGTGTAAAGTAAACAAATGCGGTGACAGAGCCTTTATTTGAGGTACAGGTGCTATAGAAAGAGATACTAGAGAAAAGGGGACAGAGAAAAGGGGAATGAACTCACCCCTCCTGGCAATCATTTGGGATAAGGAACGCAGCCACCTCTCATTCGAACACTAGCACACCGGAAGGAAGGGAGACAGAGGGAGGGGGGTCAACCCACGCAGGCTCTGAGCGTATCTCAGGGAGTACGTAGGGGGAGTTCTAATTTGCCATAAGGACATGATTAATGTCTCATTTGCAATGAAAATTGGAGTGTCAACTACCACCTCTGCTGGCCGTGCACTGACCACTGGAGGGTTTACTGATCCCCCAACCTCTAATATTCTCCCCCAAGGTGCAAGGAGACCACGCCATTTTGGTCCTACCTGCACCTTCCAAGACCATTTTACCTTATGTTTCCCAGGCTCTTGGTCCTCAGGGGCAGGGAGCAGAAGATTATTCATGGTGCCAACTTGTGGCTTAAGTGAGGTGTCTTTGCTTGTGATTTGTATCCTAAGTGGGGAAGCCCAAGTTGTCTGCAACATTCTTAAAGCACTGGGTCTTCCATCCCTTGGTCTCTCATTCAAGTCCCACAGGGTTGCATAAAGCCTCTTGGTCCACCCCTGCAAGGACTGTGAATCTGCCTTCAGAGCACCCTCCATTATACCTTTCTATTAGGCCTGCTCCCATTGGATTATAGGGCAGGTGAAACCGCCATTCAATGTTGTTGTCTTCAGCCCACTTTTGCACAGTTGTACCTGTGAAATGTGTACCTTGGTCACTCTCGATGACCTCAGGAGTCCCATATGATGCCATCAACCTAGTTAGAGCTTTAATGGTATAGGCTTGGTTTGCCTTTGCTACAGGATAGGCTTGCATCAGTCTTCTCACTGTGTCAACACAGGTTAGGGCATATCTGGCCCCCTCAGATTGAAGAAGGGGACCAATATAGTCAATCTGCCATTGTTGTAAAGGGTTGTGTCCTCTAGCGAGATGGGCCGTTGTTTCTAGCAGAGGTCTTGGTCTCATTCCTGAGCAAGCATCACAGGGACAGAGAGAGGATGGGTGGATCTGGGCTCCTCTGCTCTGGTCGCTCAGGTGCTCTTTTACTGGTTCAGGCTGTGACCAGGCAATCCCATTGCACCATATCAAAGGCTTTGCTGAAGTCTAGGTAGACTAAATCAACAGCCTTTTCTTCATCTACCAGTCTGGTCACCCAGTCATAGAAGGAGATGAGGTTGGTCAAGCACAACCTGCCTTTCATGAACCCATGCTGGCTGAGCCTGATCCCCCGGGTGCCACACATGTGTTGTGTGATCTCACCCAAGATTATTTGCTTCATAACTTTCCCTGGTACCGAGGTCAAGCTGACAGGCCTGTAGTTCCCTAGATCCTCCTTATGGCCCTTCCTGTAGATGGGGGTCACATCAGCAAGCCTCCAATCCTCTGGGACCTCTCCCAGGAGCGCTGGTAGAAGGCCAAGAGCAGCTCAACAATCATCCCCACTAGCTCTCTCAACACTGTAGGATGAAGTCCATCTGGTCCTATGGACTTGTGAAAGTCCAGATGGAGGAGGAGCTCTCTAATTGTCTCCACCTGGATCGCTGGGGTTGTATTCTGTGTAGCATCCCAGACTTCCAGATCATGGCTTAAGGTGCCCTGAGGATAACTGATATGCCTATTAAAGGCAGATGTAAAGAAGTCATTGAAGACCTCAGCCTTCTCCTTATCCTCAGTGGTCACATTCCCCACTGCATCAAGTAAAGGATGGAAATTCTCCTTGATTCTTCTCTTATCATTGACATATTTGTAAAAGGATTTCTTATTCTCTTTTACTGCAGGGGCCAATCTGAGTTCAGGTTGGGCTTTTGCCTCCTAGCTTTCTCCCTGCATACCTTAGCAACTTCCTTGTAATCTCCCAAGTAGCCTGTCCCTTCTTCCAGAGAACACAGACTCTTTCTCTTCTGGAGTCTCAACAACAGTTCCCAGTTCATCCACACTGGTCATCTTTCCCTACAGCTTGCCTTACAGCATTCGGGAACAGCCTGTTCTTGTGCCTTTAAGATTTCCATCTTGAAGAGTGTCCAGGTTTCCTAGACCCCTTTACATTTAAGGAGTGACCGCCAAGGAACTCTTGCAACAATCATCCAGAACAGGTCAAAGTCCACCCTCTTGAAGTTCAAGATAGCAGTTTTGCTAGTTATACTCCTGTCATCTCCAAGAATGAGAATTCTACAATTTCATGATCACACTGCCCAAGACAGTCCCAAACCTTCACATCTCCCACCCGTCCTTCACTACTAGTGAAGACCAGGTCTAGCAGGGCACCATCCCTGGTAGGCTCTTTTACCAGCTGCATAACGAAGCTATCTTTCACACATTTTAGAAACCTCTTGGTCTGCTTCCTCTGCGCTGTTTTATATTTCCATTATATATCAGGGAAGTTGAGGTCTCCCACGATAACGAGTGCTGGCGATCACGTGACTTCCACAAGCTGCTCATAGAATGCCTCGTCCTTCTCTTCATCCCGATTAGGTAGTGTATGGGAACTGCTGAATCACGGTCTGAACCACTGATTGATCACCTGAGGTGAGCACTGAGTCAGCTGCAGGAGCACAGGTGAAGGCAATGTACCTGTGTGACTGGAAGGGGTGGAGTCTGACTCCACCTCTCCTAGACCCCATTTAAGGGCTGACCAGCACTGAGGAAGGGTCTCTTGTTGGAGATCCTTCTCCTGTAGAGTTCCAGATGAGCCTTACCCATCAGTGATAGGTAAGCCTTTCCTAATATACTGGCTGTCTCTTATACCATCTTGATAAGCCATACAAAAATATACCATCCACCTTCATTATTTTGTGTGGGTACTATTCTTTCAGGGTATTCACCCTACAGGTGGTCTGTAACAGACCCCCACCAAGATGTCACCCCTACAGGCCTTCCCTCTGATCCTTACCCATAGTCACTCAACCTTATCGTTCCCAAACACAAGCTTTTCAACATCAAAGCATTCTTTAATATAAAAAGCCACATCACCACCCTTCCTTTCTCATATATCCCTTCTGAAGAGCTTGTAGCCATCCATCACTGCATTCCAGTCATGGGAGTGGTACCACCATGTTTTGATAATAGCAACTAGGTCAAAGTTAGCCTGCCACACAATCGCTTCCAGCTTCTCCTGCTTGTTGCCCAAAATGATTCTGTCTAATTATTTCACTGATCATGATCAACTGATTTATGCTGAGATAGGCATTAAAAAATGGCATTTCATCACTGTCTTGGCACACTCAAGCCATGCTAACTAATGATGTCTTCAGAGCTTAAAGGAAGCCTGTGTAACAGGAAGCATAGCTACTCCTGAGATATGTCACCAAGCCAGAACAGTCCATAGGTTCTGACACTTCTGTTCAGTAAGGAAGAAGGTACTGTAAAATGAGAGTTAGCAACACTCAGAGCATTTATTTCCAGCTGTGGCTTGGGAGAAGAAAAGGCAGAACAGACATCATATCTGTTCCTCTGCAAGAAATTGTGGCACCTCACTGAATATCAAGAAACAGTTTAGTTCTGCCAGTAAGTAAAAAAAAAATGCTGTGGGATGACAGTGCATTGGAAACAATGC
Organism: Cyrtonyx montezumae; assembly: GCF_038088225.1. NCBI lineage: Eukaryota > Metazoa > Chordata > Aves > Galliformes > Odontophoridae > Cyrtonyx > Cyrtonyx montezumae. Next base: position 762,292 of record NW_027072056.1, on the reverse strand, counting down.
AAGACTAGAAACAGTTTTCTTGTAAAATACCAAGGTGTGGGAGTCTAGTTTGTGTAAGGATCAATCTGGTACGGGCTGAGGCTGGCTCTTTTCTGCTAGTTTCTACTACAAAAGCTGAAACCAATTGGTTAACTTATAAATCTGTAATTGGAACTTTACTGACAGGCTCACTGCTCAGCTTCCTGTGACTGACTTTGGGGAAGCAAAGTGTAATCAGCAGAAGAAGAAAATAATATTTGGTTGTGTGTGCTGGGGCTGAGGACAGCATTAGAGCTGTGCAGGGAGCTGTCTAGAAGATGCTGTAGAACTTCATTGAAGGTAATACAAACGAGGCTAGACACACAGGAATGGCTTTGGTACACAATAGGTAAGTGTCCTAATCTCTTGTTTTCAATCTTCACATGATCTATTCATTCTGTTGAATTTATTCCACAAGAAAAGCAAATGAAAACAAGCTATTCAGTCAGTCTGTGATGAAATTTGTAGCTATCTATAAAAACTGAGGGTGAACAACTTGTAAAAGGAATATACATTGGCAGCTATGGCTGACAAAATGCTATCAATAGGCATTAAAGCTGCAAATGGCAAGGTGTTGGCAAAGTGAGAGGAATTACCGCAGAAAGAAAAAAGCCAATCTGTAAGATGAGCAGAGTGTACATAAACTAGAGCAAATTATCAGACACACAGACGTGAGAGTACAGTGGGACAGGAGTTGATTAAGAAGTCCTTGTAAAGAAATCTTGACGGCTGGCCAGTTCCTCCTAATTCTCTGGCATCCATTCCAGCGCTCAGCCAGTGAAAAGAGCTCTGGCTGTGATGTGTGCGCACACATGGCCCCGTATTACAAGGAAACGATGGATGTGCAATTTCACTGCAAATGGCTGCTTGGAACTGCCACCTCCCTTTCAGAACAATCCTGCCTTTCAAAGCCTCAGTAACCCTGGAGTACTGCCAAGAAGGGTGGCTTGAAAGGCCCAGCTCCTGAATTCCTCAGTGAGGAAAGAGCTGGGCACGTGTGGCTGGAGGCACTGTGTCACCAGCACCTCCAACTCATGAGATTTGGAGGCTTTGCTGTTTTGGTTTCTTCACTTTCTGAGCATTTTATCCTGCGCAGCTGTAACCCAAGGCAGAGGCAATAGCTGTAAGACCTCAGAAGACCATGGCTTGCTCTCTTCCTTAAAATCAGAAGCCAGTTTTTTGTTTATTTTTCCTCCGCACATGTTTCCTTAAGACATTCCTTTTCCTATGCTTTTTCTACTGAATTGCAATGAAATCCTGTTCTTTCACCCTCTAACTAGAGAAAAAAAAAATGACTTTCTGCATAATATTACATATTATGGACCTGCAGTAGTTCAAAAGGTAGCAACATGCAGCAGCTAAGCAGTCTCAATTTTTTTTTCCTGTTAAAGAAACCTTATGAATTATTTGAGCTTTGCTCCCAGTATAGTAATACGTTGTTCTAGGGAAATACTATTGGAACTGGACTGATTTTGATATAACTAAGACCTGAGCTTGCCTTAAAGTCATAAAACTAGTAATTATGCTTATGGCTTGTATCAGGAGCTTATTCTCTGCTTTAGCTACTATCCAGAAAAAAATGAAGATGTAGGAAAATCTCAAACAACTGAAAGTATGGTTTATGTGTCAATTAGAAAGCCAGTTCTTCCCTTTTGTGACAGTCTGCTGTAAATGAAAGCAGAGCAGGCAGTGGCAGCTTGGTAAAAAATCATTACCACTTTTTGTGTACACATTGAAAAGGAAACACCCCCTTCCCTCTCCTTCCAAACTGCAAACCGACTACTTTAATTGGGGATTCTTAGTGGTGCAGCATTAGAAGTAATAAAGCAGGCACCAGATTTATATTAACTTCTATCAGATTACTTTCTTCACAGCTGAAATAATAGGAAATTGGCAATTGCAAACATCAGACAGATGCTTTTTCCAATGGAGTGTATAAGTAAACTACCTTATTTTCAGGCAAAATGTACAACTAATGCCCGTGAAAACTGAGCCCTTGAAATACATCTCAGAGCAAACCCAGCTGCAGTGCTGTGGCAGAAGAGCTGTTCAGGTTTCCACACAGCACACTGCCAAATGACAGGAGTGGCCATGCTCTGCCTAATTGGGTCCCAGTGTAGCTGCTACCAGGACATGATATGGCAGCTGGCATGGAGGTGACTGAACACAACTTATTTAAGTAAGGTCAGTATCTGCAGCAGCTTCACTCACAGGGAGAATCCTCATGCACACCTGCAACTGCAGGAGCACTCACTACAGATGAGAACAGCAACCAATATATATTTTTTCCCATTTCATCCAATAACAAGCTTCTCTTTGGCTCAAGTAGCGAGATAGCTGTCGGAAAGCATATCTTCAGCAACATGTGTGTGCCCAGTGTGGTCCACTGCTGCCCCCCAGTACCAGTTGGATGGTGCAGTAGGGACGTGCCTGGTGTGGGCACAGGGACAGAAATCCTGCAGACAGATTAGCAGACACACAAACATTTCCAGGTTTAAACCTTAACATCATTTTCAGGCTTTAACCTTTTAACTCAGGTTTGCATCTGCACTCTTTTTCAGTAGCTCTGAAGCTGTGCTGCTGGTGCATCACATAATTTCTAAAAGGTCCACCTGTAAAACATGACTGAAAAATGAGTGCTACAAGACCAAGCAAGCCCCTGCTTCCCTCCCAGAAACACCACATCCCTTAAATCCTGGAATTCTTTAGTGGCTAAAGTCATACTTCAGTTGAATTCACAGTGTTTGGATAAAACTTATGATACAGCAGACAAATAATTTATGTTCTTATTTAGAATGAGCTTTCTAAATTCTGCTTTACTACAGATGCCAGCTTCTATGCTATATTCTGTCATTTGCCAGTGAAAGCTTTTCTTTAGTTCAGGCATTCAGATGCATCACATTTTCTTTGCATCTTTTTTATATGAAAGGTTTCCTTGTCTCTACTCCTCACCCTCCAGTTTCTGTTGCTTTCACTGTACAGAGCCAGGCAGTGGTATTTGTTCCCTTCCTCAACAATGAACAGTACAACATATCAGTGACAGCCCTTCTGAAATCAATGACACTGCTTGTGGAGCATGGTTCATAGAATCATAGAATGGCCTGGGTTGAAAAGGACCTCAAAGGTCATTAAATTTCAGTCCCCCTGCCATGGATTTCCAACCACTAGACCAGGCTGCCCAGAGCCACATCCAGCCATGCCTTGAATGTCTCTGGGGATGGGGCATCCACAACCTCTCTGGGCAACCTGTTCCAGAGCATCACCACACTCTTGAGTGAGAAACTTCCTCCTAACATCCAACCTAAATCTCCCATCTCAGTTTAAAACCATTCCCCCTTGTTCTATTACTATCAACCCATGTAAAGTTATTCCCATTCCTGTTTATATGCTTCCTTCAAGTACTGGAAGGCCTAAGGTCTCCCTGAAGCCTTCTCTTCTCCAATCAAACCTTTCCTCATAGGAGAGGTGCTCCAGCCCTCTGATCATTTTAGTGGCCCTCTTTTGGACCTGTTTCAAGAGCTCTGTGGCTTTCTTGTGCTGGAAGCCCCAGGCCTGGACACAGTTCTCCAGACGAGGCCTCACAAGAGCTGAGTAGAGGGGAACAATCCCCTCCCTCTCCCTGCTGGCCACTCCTTTTTAATGCAGCCCAGGATGTAACTGGCCCTCTGGGCTGCACACTGCTGACTCATGTCCAGCTTCTTGTCCACCAGAACCCCCAGTCCTGCTCTGCAAGGCTGCTCTCAAGGAGTTCTTCCCAGCCTGTATAAATACCTGCAATTGCCGTGGCCCAAGTGCAGCACCTTACACTTGGCCTTATTGAGCCTCATTAGGTTCACATGGGCCCACTTCTCCAGCCTGTCCCGATCCCTCTGAATGGCTTCTCTTCCCTCCAGTTTATTGACTGCACTGCTCAGCTTGGTGTCATCCACAAACTTGCTGAGGGTGCACTTGATTCCATTGTCTATGCTATTGATGAAGATGTTGAAGAGCACCGGTCCCAAGATCAACCCTTGGTGACCCTCATGACTGGCCTCCACCCAGACATAACAACCCTTTGGCTGTGGCCAGCCAACCACTTCTTTATCCGTTGAACAGCCCATCCTTCAAACCCATGCCTCTCCAACTTATAGAGAAGGATGTGGTGAATGACCATGTCAAAGGCTTTGCAGAAGTCTATGTAGATGACATCTGTTGTCCTTCCCCTGTCCACCGATGCAAACAGACTGGTCAGGCAAGATGTACCCTTCTTGAAACCATGCTGGCTGTCTCGCATCACCTCTTTGTCTTATATGTGCCTTAACATGGTAATCAGAAGGATCTGCTTATGATTTTCCTAGGCAAAGAGGTGAGCCTCACCGGCCTGCAGATCCTCAGATCTTCCTCTCTCTTCCTCTCTTTCTTAAAAATTGAAGTACTGTTTCTCTTTTTCCAGACACTGGGGTTTTCATCCAACAACCATGATTTTTCAAATATGATGAAGAGTGGTTCAGCAACCATATCAAGTATCTCTCTCAGAAGCCTTGGACGGATATCATCCAGCCCCATGGTCTTAGATACGTTCAGTTTCATGAGGAGGTCTCAGAGTTGTTCCACTGGTACAGTGGGATGGAATCTGCTGCTCTCACCCATACCTCTAGGTTCAGGGTCCTGGCAGATATGAGGAGCCTGACCACCAGTGAAGACTGAGGCAAAGCACTTATTGAGCACCTCAGCTTTTTCCATGTCTGAGGAAGCCAGTTCTCCATCCTCATTTATCAGAGGGAGAACACACTCCTTGGTCTGTCTCCTCCTGTTCCACTCACTGAGAGCTGGGGCATTTCAGACTGGCCTAAAGAAAGATCCAAGATGACATAAACTGAAATGAATAGAGATACTCAGCACTATAATACGTGTGTTAAAGAGATAAGTCCTTGGCAGATGGAAAACCATTTTAGCAGCTGCCAAATATTTTGGCCTTTTAAAGCAGATATTGAGGGATCATGGGAGTTCTTATATCAAAGCATTGCTGTCTTGACACTAATTCCATTAAAACAAATGGAAAAAGTAGCAACAACTTCATTCCAGAGTCCTAACAGATGCTACAAACAATAGATGTGGCAGTACCCCTAAAAGCATTGTTCCCATTTTTCAGATCAGACAACTGAGATGATAAAGAGGTTAAACTGATGTAGGTGGTGGTCACAAAGGAAACCTGCAATTACACTAAGTCAGCAATATATCCACATCCTTCAATCCCCAAGCTGATGGAGGCAGATTTCATTCTAAATCCAGACATTTACTAAAAAGTAATTTGCTTTATTCCCAAATCAACACAAATTGCATAAATAACATTCTGACAGATTTCAGGTTGGTAACTCACATGTGGATCATGATTCTTAGTCCACAATATTCAATGAGGGGATGTCTTTTTTCTGTTTCTGCAGTTCTAAAGCACCATCATGTCACGAGTTACAGAGAACTAGGAATATCTGGTTGACAAACAAGTGTTTATTTTATTTACGTGGGGAGCAGCAAAACTGAATGGTTAATCTGGCTAGGAACAGGATGGGCATCAAACTCCTACAGGATGAACTGCTGAATGATGTTATGGTTCTTAAAAGGAAAAAAAAATCAGATGTGATAATACCAGAATAGTACAGTTTCTGCTGATGTGAGGTAAATTACAAGTAGGAAGTATCAAAAGCAGAGATATTCTGGGGAAGCCTGTCAGCAAACAGCAGCATAAGATAAAATAGTTTCCCCCAGATTATGCAGCCTCTGGAAGTTTCCTACCTGATGCGACACAGGTTATAGAGAAGGCTGGATGAGATTGGTACTGGGTGTGTGTGTGGTGATTTTTTAGTATTTCCTACAATGGAGACAAATGATGCCAGGACCCTGAAGCATTTCAGGGTTATTGCAGGCAGTTATTATTTATTTCCAAAATTCTCAATTTCTGTAAGAAGTCACAGAGCCACCTGACCTTCCTCTAAGAAGTGAAGGCAACCAATGACAATATATGTCTCAGCATCTGGAGATTCCCATGCATCATATGCAACAAATGCTGTCTGCAAATACAGAGAGAGGGAGTAACCTGCTCTGCCCATTTGCTATATCTTGAAGATAATAATACATGGGATGGTCACATTCAGATAATTTTATGCCTGACTCGGTACACAATGCAATTAACATTTTAAGCCCGTTTGGTACATGTATAATATTACTGCTGACTTTGCACTTTTCCATATTCCTTTACTTGCTAATACTCACTTATTTTTTTTCTTCTAGGCCTACACTATCAACAGCACCCACACAGCTCAGCATTTCACTGTGATGGGCTGTGCTGACGCTGGGAGCTCTGCTGATGTGCAAAATTCTTGCTCAAAGAGACCACAAGAAACTGCCTGGATGTGAAATCTTTGCACTCATCTTCCATCTGAGAGATATGGCCTAACTGATTTGTAAACAGAAATGTAAGCATCATCTGGTTTAGAAGGTAAAAGGTGGTTAAGATTTACAGGGAACCTCCCATCAGTGTCTGCTCTCTACGGAAGTGAATGGAGCGGGCTTCTCCACGTACAGGCACTACGGGTGGGACTGACACCCTGTGCAGCCACTGGCCCTTTACAGCAGCAATTGGCTAGTGGAGGTGAAGGAATTCATTTGCACACATATGGAACACAGCTTTAGGAAGTGTGGGAGCATGCAGAGCAGTCCATTTTACTTGTTTAGGTATCTCCTGGAAAATAATAATTTATGGTCATTATAAACCCGTTCTAATATAAATCAAACGAACAGATCAAGGCATTAGTACCATCCCTTTTGCTTTCTCTGGCTATCAGTTTTGTTAGCACTTTCAGGAAAGCAAGGCTGCCAGTCTCCACAGCTGAGAAGGGCACTAAGGTGTGGGGTGACACAGCTGAGAACACACAATGAGCAGTGGCAGAAGTGAGGCAGGCAGCAGGCTGTTCTGAAGCTCTGCAGGCGTTCTGGTCCCCAGGCAGGCTGCTGCTGGGACTCAAGACCCACCTCCAGCTGTGCCCTGCCAAGTGACAGAGAGGCACGTGTACTGCTCTCTGCTCCTCCGTGTCTGACAGAAAGCCCCTGGTGCCCAGAATTCAGATGTGGGATGGGTAGTAAGCACACTCAGGGCAAGCAGCGCTTGGGCTCCTTCTCGGCTGAGATGTGTGGTTGGATGACTGCGTACTGCACAACAGCATCGGATGCTTTTTCCCCACTCCCAAACCAAAGGAATAACAAAGGTCTCATGACACTTGACCCTATGCTCTGATAATATTCTGCTTGCTTCTAGCTGGGTGGCTGGGAAGGGAAGGAACTCTTCTTCCCGGTGACAAGGCACAAGCCACAGAACAGGGAACAGAGCACAGCCCAATGCATAAATCAAATGGTTCGATGGGAAAAATCTTTCCCTAAACATATCTGACATCTCAGGATATGAATTACTTACTCTTATTTATACTGGAGAAGTGCCTGGAATAATCTGGGGAAGAATAAGGTTCTCTGTCTCTCATGAAGTTAACAGCATTGTTGAGAGGAAAGCTGAAGGCACTTTTCCCTTGTAACCAGCAACTTCTCCATGTGGTCTGGTGGGGATCATATTTTGTTATGCATGAGTACAATAAAAAGAGCACAGAGGAACACAGTCCTTTAATAGAAACTCAAAATCCTAAAAAGAGTTTTGAAACAGTATTTTTTCCTCTTGAACTAGTCACTGTAACTGCTCAGAAGATTCCCTGTGGGGAAATCAACCTTCAGAACCCCGCTTTAAAAACTCAATTGCATTTAATTCTTGTTCAAAGATAACCTGCAATGCCAAGAAGGAAAACATTGGGTCCTTGGAGGAGTGCACACACCAAAAGATGCCTAACAGATGTCCTGCCCTGTGTTCAGCACAGCTGTCCCCACACAGATTTAAGGTTCAGGGATTCCCTGCACTGCTTCTGGCCTCCTCTTACCTCCTGGCTTCACCTCCTACAAATAGCCAAATTAGTTAAAGTAGAGGGGGACAAAACAAAAATCACCATTAACCACGCTAAGAACCTCTACTGCTACATGCCTATTCACCTCCATCAGTGATACAATTCACATCTGAAATGGATTTTTTTTGGTTTGGCTCGAAGTGAAAAAATCTGTAAAAACAGTCTGTCTCTCATTTTTATCACCTCTAAGAAAATGTATTACAAGATACTGAAATTCTATTTCCTATCCAGCATTTTGCACAGTGGCATTTTCTGCTCAGCACCCAGTTCAAAATGAATACAGACAGGTATTTACTCTCATAATTATCTTTTGATAGCAAGGATTATATTCTGTCCTGAATCTGCCATCTCCTGGAGCAAACTTGGCTGGATGAGTAGCATTCATTAGAAACAAACATCAGTACTTTGACTTGACACCAATCGTTTCCAAACTCTGGTAGTTCAAATATGCCTTTTTATTTAAAGGAGACAAAAACTCACACTGGCATCTGAAATAGTAGTGTCATCAAACCTCAGAGATGAAGGGGATGATGTGTCATTGTAGCAGAAGAATGTGATGTGCTCATTGTTAACTGCTGACAGATGTAAAACTGCATGCTGTGCTGCATCCCTTGCACAGTGCAGCATTGCAGGAGCAGAATAGAGCAGAGGATGGAAGAGTAACAGGGCTGCAGTCACAGCTGGCAAGCACCACTGCTGCCTGCCCTGCATGCTACTACTCCTGCTGCTATTTGACTGTTACTCCCCTGAAGAAGAGCTCTGTGCTCTTTCTCATTCTTGGAGAACAGAAGCCCCAGAACATGGGGCTGTCTCTGAGCAATTCATCCTTCACTGGTCTCTGGGAATTGCAGCAAAATGCCAAACTGTGAAGCAGACTCTAATAAATACCGTGCAATAAAATTACATCTCTGGCAGCAGGAAGCAACCAGCATGGACACACAGTCAGAGCCATACAACATGTGCAAAAATTGCAAACCTGCTGACACTTCCCTAGAAAATCAGACTGAAAGCAAAACACAGCACTGCCTCAAAAGAAATGGCCTCTCTGGCAAGCATATCCTCCTGTCAAATACTGAGACATAGCGAATGAGCCCTGCACACAGCCAGAGCTGCTTTGGACCAACAGTCAAGCACCTGAAGGCATATTTCTGAGAACAGCCCCTTTAGGGTGCAATGTACTGAGACTAGGAGTTTGGTGGCCTGGATGGACCCCAACACTGAGATCTGGGAATCAACTGTTCTGTTTTACTATATGATTACACAGTGCAATTAAAATAAAGTCTAAATGTTTCGGTCTGATTTGGTGGACACTTCAAAGGAGACCTGCTGGGTCTCTCACAGTGACATGTAGGTATTCCAGTGCAGAGACTGCAGGAATAGGAACAACCAGAACAACAAGGGTCACAGACATAGTCCAGCCAATCTCGTTTCCCCTAAGCCCCACTCCCAGTATCTTGCAAGTGGAACTCACCTGCTTCAGGAGACAACAGAATTGCTTCGTAACTTATGGATGTACTTACACTGCACTGATGGATCTGTATAGTTCTGCAAGCATGTCCTACATCATGTCCATGGGAAAGAGATTAAGCCTGACAAAATGTCTCAGAAGGTTTTCTATGAAATAATGCAAAAAGTGCTCCTTTTCCTCTCTAAGAAAACAAAACAGAAAGCACAGGAAGCATTGCTGAAGTTTTCATCAATGCCATCCCAATAAGACTGCTGTTTTAATGAATCCCTGCTCAACTTTTTTGTGTTAGCACTTGATCCAGGGGCTCGCTTTCTCAAATAATGGGGCAACTTCTGCAGTTCCACAGAGAAAGAGATGTGATGAGGGTACAATCAACATCAGCAACAAGGTGATCCTCATGGACAGCTTGCCCAGAAACAGCTTGTGTTGGGCTCAGCTGTCCATCTTGGAGTGCTAGTGACACTTCACAAGCAAAAAGAAAGTACCTCCCTTGGCAGCAGGTATTTAAATACAACTCTCAGACATGTTTACTTCTGTTTTCTATTTCTGCTACACAGAAATAAAAGGCATTTAATTGCCCTCCCATCAAAAGTCAGTAAGCTAGTGCCTGGTTTGAGTGTGGGATGGAACAGAAGCACTGGACAGCTTGAGACATTGGCAACCACCTCATTTGAAGACAGTTTTGAGCATCCACTGGGTTCAGCTGAAAGACTGAAGCCAGTAGCTTTCAAGCAAGCATTCTCACAGTGGCTGAATGGCACATGCACAGTGCCTGCAATGCTGACACATGCACTGCTGTAGCAGCCTGTCCTCAGTCTCAGCATCTCCCTGGATTGGGTCCATACATTTTGAAATGGGGCAAGCCAACAAAACATCTGTAACAGATCACCTCTCCTAGTTGGTCTCTAGTGACTTAGAAAATAGCAGTTCAGAGTTCAGTCACAATTCTGGCCGAAAAGCAGTAGCTGACTCGGCTAGCTGCCTTGGGAAACAGTCCCCTTTTGCAAGCCCTTGCTGTCAGTTTGAAGTGAAGAAATTGTATGGCATAGACAGTGAAGCTATTGTTCACTTTTATCATAATTACAAAGAAATATAACTTTAGCCAAAAACCCACTGAAAACAGACACCAGAATTCCCCTATCATCCCCTTGAATTAAAACACACCATTTTCCACGTAGAGCACTGCAATGTGAGGTAACCAGCAGTGACTGCGGAAGCTTTCAGGTGAGTGAGGACTCTCCAAAGTTGATAACAATGTCATCACACTGGTGTTTTGTTTACATCTTCCTGTGGTAAAACATTTCCAAAACCAATTTAATTGCATGATCTTTTTTTTTTTTTTTCTTGACATGGGATTCTACACTAAGTATATTTTTCCACATCATTTTGCATTACGAAGATGACAGCAGTATGATAAACAGCCTGGATTTGTATAATTCATCAGCAGTTTCAACAAACATTGTTTCAAACTTCTAATTCCATCTTCTTAACCCCTGTGGCACATTCAATCTAATAACTCCTGACAGATGGAAATCCAAAACCAGCTTTTGGTTTACTAAGCTCTAATAAAGTCTCTCTGTACAACATTTTGTACAAATCCTAAAACAGATGCAAAGTGTGTGATTTTAATGGTCTGAGGTCATGTTACTGTAGGTGCACAGCTTGCAGTTTACAGGATTGGCTGGCTGACTTGTTTATCGAATTATGCAATACTGGCTAATTTTGTTTTATATGTCTGAGTTGGACTGGGTGAAGGTCAGCCTGGGGCTGGGGTGCAGTTGCAGTAGCAGTTAGCAATGGGGAGGGACAGATGAAAGCAGAAGGCTTCCAGACATATAGACTAAACCTTGGGAACAAGGGTAAGGGAACAACTGAATAGAGAACATAAACATGGGTATAAGTGACAGCAGCATGGAACATCTGAAGCCTGGAGAAAGGGAGATATACTTTCAAACTCATCCAGCAGCAGGAAGTGTGGCAGAGTGTGCTGCAAGAAATTAGTGGCAGTGGCAGCAGAAAGAACTGAGTAAGAGAACAGTGGGAAAAAACATGGAGCAGCACTGGGGTGAGATCAGGAGACCCAGAAGGCAAACAGGGGGGACAAAAACGGAGGGTGGCAAAAGGAAAAAGAGGGGATGGATGAGTCACCAACAATAGGGTGACTGTTGCTGAGTGGTAGCTGTGATGAACACTTCAGCAGTTTGACTGAGCTACAGCCATTCAGAGAATTGCCTTATGCACACAGCATTGGGCACGGGGCAAGGAGAGACACACAGGGACTAGTTTTGCATATTTGCCACGTGTCCTGACTGGGAATGGAGCGGGAGACGGCCCATGGCTTCTGCGGTATGCATCCCCTTCCAGCCAAGTCAGCTCCTGAGATGTGCTGCATCACACCTCTGGGAGAAGTGGTACCTGAAATGCCAGAAGGAAAATTTCTTCTTTATGATTTTATGCCCTTTGGTTGCCAGAAGGTGTCTGAGCCTGATTTGCTTGGGTACTCTCAGAAGTTCACCTATCTGCAGCTATAAAATGCCTTTGAAAATCTGGCCCCAAAAATGTATATTTGCATGGCTCATAGTCTGGCTTCCAAGTTTGAAAACGCCAACAAAGTTTCCTGGGACAACCTTGGGAGGGTGGCCCAGCTTCAGCATTTCCAAGAATGCTGCTTTATTACAGCAAAAATATTTCCAGCCAGGAAAAAGAATGACTTCCATCTCCCTGCCAAGCATACTGAGGTACCCTGTGCTGAAAAGTTCTCCAGAGTAATTCTGAAATGGACAACCTAGGGCAAGGATGTACCATGTACTGCCACTGGCACTTCCCAGACCACTGTTAGGCTATGCAGAAATTGGCTAGCACCACTTGAACTCAAAGGTGCAGATAATCCTTATGCATTTGTCTGGAGAGAATAAAGTAATGGATTTTTCTTTAATCCCTACAAAAGAATTTTATTGAATAATTTAAGACTTTAAGACAATGTGGGCAGCATTACAAAGAACTGCAAATCTATTATGACAAATTTTTTACACATATACTTGAATACATGCGTGTATACTCATGCTTATAAAAACATCTTTATCTTGAATAGCTGCAAGCTAACAGATGCCTAAAATCTATAGAACTTGTAATCAACAAGTTGGTAGTTCACCACCAAGTACCTGTAGATGCTTGTTACAGAATACCTTTTTACTTTTGAAAAATCTTTATGCAACGCACATCCAAGCTGCCCATTTAAAAAGAAACTGCCTACTTGAGATAAGCTGCTCCTTACACATTTCTGCATTTATCAAACATGACTTAACTGGAAAAACAAAATGAAAATCTATTAGTTGCAATTCCGAGTTGTGACTGCTGTGTAATGGCTTCATTATAAATGAGATGATGAACACTGCCAACTGCAGGCTCCTCCTGAAGCAGCTACCAAACAGAAGCCAGCACTGCTGCAGCAGCTCTCTGTATGTGCTGAGGACGCACCAGCTGCAGGGCAGGCTCCTTGCTGGTGTACCTGGAGTTCCTTCCCTGGCCTAACTGCTGTGTACCTGTGGTAAATGAGAGGTTTTCTGCCTGCAACCTTCCCAGCCTGCACAGGAAACTGCTAGATCCCTACTTGGCAGCTACGTTGGGAGAATAAATATGGTGGAAGACTGTGAGGTTCTTCTTTATTTTAGGAACAGCCCATGCAAGTATCTTCAGGACTGTGAGCATTTATACCACAACAGAATTGAAATCCTTGCTTTCTAAGAGTTTTCATTAGCTCCACTAGAAGAGGTCTGAACAAATACTGCTATGGGTAACAGAAATGGAGCTGTTTGCTGTGGACTTGTTGCATTTTGAAATCAGAGAGCTATGCTTCATTAGGATGTGACATGGCCTGGTGTACAAAGCTGGATGGACTTCATAGTCCATCCTTTCACCCACACCCACAGCACCAGGTTCACTCCTGGCCTGCCAGAGACACACACCAAGGTCGAAGCTTGGAGGCTGGTCTGTCAGCAACTCACCCCTCTGGTCTCCAAAGAAGCCTGCAATGGCTCAAAGCCAGCACTTATCTCTGTGTTGTGTGAGTGCAAAAATCATGTAGCTCTCAGCTGCCTTGCATTCATTCCAACTGTGTTGATCTTGAATTAATTGCTTAAAAATCCAAATATGAAGTTACTAGTATTTTCACCTGTAATTAAAAACTGTTACAGAAAACATGAGCATGTTGTTAGCTACGCTCAAAGAGCTCAAGTCAGACTTTTAATAGCAGCTAGAAGGTCAAGTCCCAGGCAAACCACCACCAAGCTTACATGCTCTACAAATGGAGCATAAAAGCCTGCTGCTACTCTGAAGAACAAATAAGGGATTTGTTCAGAGAATGCTGGGGGAGATGTGGTAATGCCAGCAGGCCCCTGCAGCCAGCCTTGGGAAAGGTGCTGTGAGTTCAGGACTGGCAAACTGAAGCTTTTAGCCCAGGACAGCAGATGAGGGAAAGAAACAAAAGAAGAAAGCTGCAGAAGGAACTTGAACCTGTGCAGTTAGGACTGACAGCCAAGCAGAGCAGGCTGCTTTAGGTAAGCATAGCCTAGAGAATGAATGGTCAAGACCACCTATTCTGCGCAGAAACACAGCAACAAATTAATTAAAACCACATTCCCCATTTGTAATCTGTTGCTTTATGTTGCTCATTAGATAATGAACTGCTTCTGCCCTGGAACCATACTAACCTGGCACTGAACTTGGGTTCATGTTCAAGTTCCCACCTCCAGACGCAGTGACCCTTCCTTTCTTCCAGCACAGCATCAGAAGCACAAGGCAAAATGTTGGTGGCCTGGGCTCTCAGTAATGCCACTTAACATCTTAGAAATTATAAGAACCTCAGTAGAACAGTTCTTTTAGATTTTAGAAGTATTACACTCATGTATCTGTTATTTAAAATCATTTGCTTTATTCCACAATTCCATTCTCTCTATGACTGATATTTTAAGGGTACTTCATTTTCTCTAGAACAATTTCTTCCAGGTCTCTCTGTCCCAAGTTCACATTTGTGGTCAACATAAGCCTGATGTGTGCATGCTGGTCAGGTGCACCCATACACTGGGATTTCTTTCCTCAAAATTCCCAGTTCTGCTGCTCTGTGTCTTGGAAAACTTACCACCTCACTCTCAGGGAAGGTGAACATGGCACGTCTTCCTGAGCCTTCTACAGTAAACCTCTTACGTTGTGTCATGCTTGCAATTAGCTACATACAATAATGCAACTGCAGATTGAGAAATTAAGCACTAAGAGATTGGGAAATACTGAAAGAGGCTAGAAATCTTCGTGTCCAGGGTGCCATTTGGTAAGAAATGATAATGTGTGCCAAAAACCCAAGAACAGCTAGACATGGAGGAAAAAAATGACTTATTTGAACAACGCAGAAGCAGCAAATGGCGAAGGACGTTCCTAGAAACAGACTGATGGAAACTGTGATCATACTCTGAGGGAGTCAGGAAGTACATACTTGAAAGCTTTTTGTCAGAGTTAAAATACAAAGACACTCAGATCTTGGCCAAAATTAAGCTGTCTTTACATTACTATATTCAGATGATAAATTTTGAAATAAGCTTCCATGTTTATCTAAAGAAAATAAAGAACAAGACTCCTACCACAATGCGTTTCATGAACCTGAGCAATTTGTGCCACACGTCCCTGAATTAAAGCCACCAAACATTAGCTGCATGCTTGACAGTGGCCCCCTGAATGTCCTGGAGAACACAGATCTTAAAATTCAGTTGACATTTTCAGGTATTATAAGATTAGCCTTCAGAATTTCACTTCTATTAAACATCTCTTAACTACTTGGCAGTAGCAGAATTTGTTCCCATTAAACAATTTATGCTAATGAAGTGCTGCTCATTACCATTCTCTATCATTAGGCAAAATTGCTTTTTTTCCAGGAAAAGTAATAATCAAGAGGCAGCTTCATTTCAGCATATCCAATATTAAACATCATTCTGCAATAAAGCTCATTTATAGAGCAACTAGTTACAGATCATTTTCCAAATGCTCCATGTAGCACCAGTGGAAAACCTGGCTTGGAGTAAGAGGCAGCAAACAATCTGCATGCAGAGTGCTCCTGAGCAACAGAAGGAAGGGCCTTTTTTTGTAGGTCCTGAGAAAGCAGTGGCAAGAGCTTTTCTGGGCCAGAAAGAAGGCAAGTGGCACATTTGTTCATTTGTCTGTGGAGAGCTTCACAGTTTATTATTATAAAGACTCTTTATGAGGAGAAAGTAACAAGATGCAAATTCTTTCCAGAATGAAAAGTAAAAGGTGAGACAGTACAAAGGCACATGTTTGCAGCTGTGCAAAGAGCTCTGGAAGGGTGGCACTGGGGACAGTAGGGCCACAGTGGGCTGGAGAGCCAGGGCTGGGATAAGCCTTCTCAAAAGCAATTCCCACAATTTCAGTGAGAGACAGCCTGCTGATGCTGATCAAAATAACGAATGTGGGATATCTGGGAGAGAAAGTCTCTGAGTAAGCTCAGTTAGGCTGGGCTCAGTGAGAAGGCTGAGAATCAGGTTAATACTGGATGAGATGTGTGGACTTACAGCATGCAGAGGTGAGATCCCTACTGCATCCAGTGGGAGCCCTGCTAAACTGAGATGGACTGCCTTGGGAAATCCCACTGATACTGTTTTACAGCACCAGCCCAGGACAATGCAGAAATCACTTCTTTTTTAAACAGTTATGCCCTGTGGAATAGCTGTGAAGCTCTTGAGAGTAAAATTCGGCCTTTCCATGAGTGACTCAGAAGGGCTTTTATCTATACCCATTTAATAATTAGTACCTGTTACTTTAAAAATGCAAGTCTCAGAGCAGCCAGCAGAGTTGTCCCAATCCTTTTTCCCTATAAGCTTATAGTCATCTCAGAGATCTGAAGAGTGCAGGAATGCAGTATTCCAATTCACTGTCCCGTCAATAAAGTGAAAATCGTCATTCCTGTTTTAGCAGATAGCAGCAAAAATGAAATACAAGGAGCAAGAACACTAATGTGGAAATCTATATTGATTACAGTTTAAATCACATTGCAGTCCTGAAATGATTATAGCAATCCTTTAAAAGGTAATGCTGATCTTGTTTATATTAAAAATCGTTTCACTGAGATTTGAGTTTTAATTGTTATAAAAGTAATTACCTTTTCACCTAGACCCTCCAACCCCAAAGTCTGTTCCCACAAATGAAAACAAACAAACTGTCAGGAAAAAAAAAAAGCCCCCAAAGGAAAAAAGAAACAAATCTCTTCCTTCCTCGCTCTTAAAGCCAAAAACATGGGGAAGGGATTTTTATAAAGAAAATGGCGAGAAATTCCCATGACACAGTAAGTGCAGATGCATTATTCAGGCAGCTCTATCTACTATTGTGTGAGGTCATTTCTGGACAACTGCACAATATAAGAAAGAGGAAACTGAGCCTTTAGAAATTGCTGACAGAATAAAGCCTTCCTTCATTGGGTAAAATTGGTATTTGTGCTCCAGAATGATCTTTTTGATATGCATTTAGAACAGCTACGTGAACAGCAGTGTTGGTAAACCTAAACTTTCTCTGTTAACTGTCTTCATTCAATCTGTAATTAGTACTGAAGAAAAGTTTTTTGATGAATCATTTATATGATAAGAAGAAATAACACTTGAAAAACAGCACTCCTGACTGCTCCCTCAGCTGATCTGCCTGGTGGAGCCAGTTCTGGGCATGCAGGGAAGAAGCCCACAGGCTGACTAGAACATCCTGGCAGATCAAGACTTGACTGTGGGCTTGGAAGTAACTACATGGTTACAGGGACTGAAGTTCTTTGGGTGTGTATTGGGAAACCTGAAGAAGGTACATTGCCATATTTACTGTCACTACTGCAAGCAAAATATTAAATTTGTGTTGGTGTTCATGCATTAAAAGAGAGCTTGATAAACTGGATATAGCTGTAAGTTGTAAGATTGATTAAAGGACGAGAAAGAACAGCTTACAGTGACAATCTCAAGAAGCTCAATTCATTTAGCTTATGGAAGAGAAGGTTAAGGAATGTCTGATCACTAAGTAAATACTTGGGAAAAGAGAATCTTATACAAGCAGACTGTTCATCCAAGCAGAGGTGCAACGGTCCCATTAGTGGAACATCATAACAGGCAAATTTTGGCTGAAAAAAGCTACACATTTTCAGTAATAAAGGTGTGAAATACTGGAATGAAGAACTGAAGCACCCAAAGGTGCATTTCAAAGGTGTATTTTGTATTTGGCTTTTTTTTTTAAGCCTAGAAAATACATTTTTTGATCAATCTGAATTTTCTTTGTTTTTCAACATTCAACAGAAGCTGTTTAATTAAGAAAAAAACCCCACAAATGTCATATATTACTTATAGCTCATTTTGTCTCTCTGAAACCTATTCCTTTGAAGTTTTGAGCACACACTCCAGCAGGTCTTTAATTACTTCACTGTAACAGTCTTTACAAAATCCTTACATACATTATTGTCTTTAATGCTACATATGTTGGTATACATCTTAGCACCTCTATCAACACCTGGTCTTACACTACAAGAAGGACATTGAGGCCCTGGAGCGTGAGAGAAGGGCAACAAAACTGGTGAGGGGTCTGGAGCACAAGTCTTATGAGGAGCGGCTGAGGGAGCTGGGATTGTTCAGTCTGGAGAAGAGGAGGCTCAGAGGAGACCTTATTGCACTCTACCACTTCCTGAAGGGGGGTTGTGGTGAGGAGGGGGTGGGCCTCTTCTCCCTGATAAATAATGACAGGACGAGAGGGAATGGCCACAAGTTGCGCCGGGGAAGATTTAGATTAGACCTGAGGAAACATTTTTTTTCTGAAAGAGTGGTCAGGCACTGGAATGGCCTGCCTAGGGAGGTGGTTGAGGCACCATCCCTAGCGCTGTTCAAGAAGCGTTTAGATGAGGTGCTAAGGGATTTGATTTAGTAGTTGGGTAGGGATAGTGATAGGAGGATGGTTGGACTAGATGATCTTATAGGTCCTTTCCAACCTTATGAACTTATGAACTTATGGTCCCACATGATGTTTCCTTGAGCTCTCATTTCACCCCAGCACACAGCAGATCTGAAGCTGAGCCCTGCTGCGTCCCTGATTTAGCACATGGGTTGCTCCTTCCACACTTCAGATGGCTTTACCTTTGCTCTCACTCTTTTTGGTTTGTTTCTTTTCTAACTTTCCTTTAGAAGAGCACAGACTTCCACTTTCCCACTACTCTCTCAGTTCTTGGCAGACAGTTCCTGGCAGCATTTACCTGGGTTACCCCAGTGCTACAGGCAGAGAAGAAAAAGAGTTGAAGAGAAGAAGGAATTGGGTCGGGGGTGGCAGCAGTGGTGGTGGTGGTGGGAAATATATACATTTTTCATCTTCAAGAAAGGCAATAGGAGACATCCTGGGAGCTGTGTCCCTCTGACTGCCCCACACCTCTCCTGCTGTCCCATCAGATATTGTGAAGACATGAAAAGGCAGGGGAACCTTTCACTGCAGGTCGGCTGCAAGCTGGGTCCCTCTCATAGCAGATGCCCTTCAAGACTTTCCTGTCCTTCATGAGGATTTCCAAAGTTCTTGCACCCTTTTGATGACTTTCAGTCCCTCCCAACAAGGAGTGAGAGATGTCACTGCTAGCTCTCACACTGCTCACAGCTTGGGGAATGAAAACCCTGCACATCCCTTCAGCTCCTCTCTGTGCTTCAAGACATACACCGATGCTGAAGGCTCTTCAGCCGCCTCCCTGCAGACTCCCAGTGCTCATACCCAGCCCACTGTTCCCAAAAGCTAAGGTCCTTCTGTTCTTTCCCTCTGACTGCCCTGCCTGGGTCATCTCCTTCCATCTCATTCTCTCCTCACCTACGCTGCTCCAGCCTGCACTGCCCACAGGCCCATTAAAGAATCACATAATCACAGAAACATTGGGGTTGGAAGGGATCTCTAGAGATCGTCGAGTCCAACAGCTCTCAAAACACACAGATAGGCAGGGCCTGGATCCTTATCCCTTGCAGAAACCACTTCACCTAGGACAAGACACTAGTAGCAACTGGGAGCAGTGAATAAGTAAGAAATGGGTTCAGCAGACACCCGTGAATGAGGGCTCTTTCTAAGGAATGTCCACGCCAACATGATGAGTATAACCCTCCCCAAAGCCCCCAGCTAGGCAGGTGAGCTGCTGACTAACCCACTGCAAGCCCTCTGGGGTCAGTGCCAGGAACAGCAAGGCAGGCCTGGTGTCAGCTGCTCGGCCTGCAGTGCCTGGGCAGCAGCCACCTTGCCTCCCTCCTGGCAGTCCAGCTCAGGGTCTTTCAGAAGCACTGCAACATTTCCACCGTCTGGTGTTTGTGAAGTATTTTGGAACCACAAGGCAATTAAAGCCTTCTGTTTGCCCTGCTCAGGATGGGAAGAGCACCAGGAACAGTACATACACTCCTGCTCTTCTGCCTGCCGGGGATCCCTTCCAGCTGCACGCTCTGTGCTTGGCAGGCTGGTGGGACAGGGAGTGAGTCTTCTCTTGGGACTTTCAAATGTACTTTCACATTCCCTGTGACTCAGGGAATGCTTTTGTATTTATTCATGTGAGAACCAATATGTTTATTAGATCTACTTGCTGACTTGTATCATTAGATGACCAGTCTGTATTTGACAAAACAATTCACTCAGGGCTGGCCAAAGGGGCTGCCTCAGGACAAAGCTGAGCCCCAAATGTTCGTAGTTCTGCAAGAGTCCCAGTGCCACTTACAAGCCCTCAGCTTCTGCCTCTCTCACTGGTAATGCCGTTTGCTGATCTGGAGTTAGTACAATTGACAAAACCTGTATCTTGGGGAAGGGACTGCTTTTTCAGTCGGCGTTGGTTCTGTGCCCTGACCCATGACTACAGCTTCTGCACTCTGCACTACACCAATTAGTCCACGTGGTTTCATCCACAACACACATCACAGCAGAGATCTGAGAAACCAGTAGCCTTCAATGCATATAATACTATGTGCACACTGGGGCTTTTATATTCACTTATTAAACCCCCCCCTTAGAGCTATTATTAAGAAAATCCAAACTTATCTATTGAGATCTTGGCCCCTTCCCACTTCTCTTTATCCTGAATCTCATAAGGGAGCAGCTGAGATCAGTCCACTACAAAACTAACACAGTACAACTAAAACAATCAAAATCACTGATAGGTCACGTACATCACTTAAGTGTATAATACACCTCTGATAATTTATTACTTTATTAATTCTTGCAATATGTAAAATGGTTAAGTTAATCATTAAGGTAGAGGTATAGTAATACTGGGCTTGAATGACACCTTGGTGCAGTGCAGTTAACCTGGAGAACTAATAAAAACTGATCATTAAAGCAACTGGATTTGGCTTTGTTTAGAATTACCATAGGATAAAGGGAAGCAAATAATTACAAAGAGAAAAATGGGTAAAGCACATGAAATGGACAGATAATAGTGAATACAGTGCACATTTACTAAAAAATTAGAGAGCATAAAAACTTTTAATATGGTCAGCAATAAGGTGCAAAATACTCCACATTAACAGGTTACTCTGCCAGACTATAAAATAACAGGACAAGCTGCAATCAGGGGTCGCTTCCATCCTTCTGCACTTCATTGCTTTCTACTTCATTTGGAAACACAAAAAAGAACCACACAAAATAATTACATGCATGAAAAATAAAACATTTCTTAATTGTGCTAGACTGAGGATCGAATTTCACGTCGACATAGCTTCCACCACAATTTGTCCTATCATACCTTTTCTGTATGTACCATTTCACAGTCAAATCTGAATTTCTCTGTGAAGTATCAAATTTGTACTTTAAAAATTACCCTCTGTTTCTATAGTGAAAGTGTCAAAATGTTTAATAGAAGATTAAACAAGTGATTGCTTTAAAAACAAAACAACAACCAAAAACAGCAGTTCCTCCTTTTCAAATTAGTCTCACTTATGTCTAGAGACAGAGAATACTGCAGTTTACACTTAATAGCTTTTACAAAGAATTTGTTTCTGTTTTGCATATACCATCCTGTCTTCACCAAATACTAGAAAGAGATGGTAGAAAGACCCTATTTTGCTAGGGTAGCCTATCTGTTAACTACCTGGAGTGAAATGACTTGAGAGCTCCTCACTAAAATTTGTGACTTCATTCTGTAATCTCTAGAGGTTATACTTTACAGCACATTACTTACTATATAATGGTTTCAATGATGTCGGCGTAGCTCAACTTCAGAAGAGGGAATGCTTGCACCATGAAATATTTACAGCACTGGGGAATTAGAGATTCATTAAGGAGTTATTTTTCTTAAGTGCCTTGTATGGCTCTGAAGGTACCCTAGAAGGTAACTCAGAGCCAGGATCTCATTCAAGTTCTCTGAATTACCTTGCGGGAACACAGATTCTTCTGTCATTCACAGTCTACTCAGGAAGCGTAAGGAGAGACACTTTCCTGAAATAGGTAATGAAAATGTGTCCTCAACAGCTCAAAATGAAAATCAAGGGATTTTACATGCGACTATATGCTGATAATTCACGTGGCAATGTTTTGAGGAGATTCCATATGGAAATCCCACTGACAAAACACTGTCCTTATGGACAAACAGCTGGAATGAGCTCTAAAGATAGAACTAGTAGGTTTTTTTTCTTTCTTTCTTTCTTTTTTTTCTGTATAAATAAGCTCTGTACATATGCTACCGTTAAGGTTCAGAGCATAAATGTAAATTTGCATGAGGATGCACCTATGACAGAAGGACAAATGCCTCCTCCTCGAGGCAGGAAGTTCCCCTCTGACACTGGCCAAACCCTAAAATGTGTTGCTGGGAGTTGTGGTGGAGCTGAAGCCCAGGATCACTTAATAGCAGTGTTACCACTGTCCCATGTACATTGGTATTAGTGCTGCAATGCTACCAAAGAAGAAAAGAGCATTGTACATGCTCTTCTCCTGGCAAAATAGGTGAAACAGGTCATTAAGGAAAATCAAAACAACCAGAGCTCAACATTTAAGGAAGAAAGCAATTCCATATCAATTTAATACACGTAACTCCTATTGCCACTGAACCCACATCAGTCAGGCTGCAGAACTTTTAGCCATTTGGGTATACAGTTGAGTTACACAGCATGACCCTAAGGCTAGATCCCTGACCACTTAAGGCTAGGACTGGAAACAGTGCTAACTGCAATCCCAAGGCCAATGCGCTTCAGGGCTTGTTTTCAGAACAACACTTAAAATATATACTGAAACTATTTTCTACATCTTTATTCTATTCTTTAACTCAAGACAGCCTTGAAACCCACACCCTAAAGTTCATAAGTTCATAAGGTTGGAAAGGACCTATAAGATCATCTAGTCCAACCATCCTCCTATCACTATCCCTACCCAACTACTAAATCAAATCCCTTAGCACCTCATCTAAACGCTTCTTGAACAGCGCTAGGGATGGTGCCTCAACCACCTCCCTAGACAGGCCATCCCAGTGCCTGACCACTCTTTCAGAAAAGAAATGCTTCCTCAGGTCTAATCTAAATCTTCCCCGGCGCAACTTCTGTCCATTCCCTCTCGTCCTGTCGTTATTTATCAGGGAGAAGAGGCCCACCCCCTCCTCACTACAACCCCCCTTCAGGAAGTGGTAGAGTGCAATAAGGTCTCCTCTGAGCCTCCTCTTCTCCAGACTAAACAATCCCAGCTCCCTCAGCCGCTCCTCATAAGACTTGTGCTCCAGACCCCTCACCAGTTTTGTTGCCCTTCTCTGAACACGCTCCAGGGCCTCAATGTCCTTCTTGTAGTGAGGGGCCCAAAACTGAACACAGTACTCGAGGTGCGGCCGTACCAGAGCTGAGTACAGGGGGATGATCACCTCCCTGCTCCTGCTGGCTGCACTATTTCTAATACAGGCCAGGATGCTGTTGGCCTTCTTGGCCACCTGGGCACACTGCCGGCTCATGTTGAGCCGAGCATCCACCAACACCCCCAGGTCCTTTTCCTCTCTACATTCTTCAAGCCATTCTGCCCCAAGCCTATAGCATTGCATGGGGTTATTGTGGCCAAAGTGCAGGACCCGGCACTTGGTCTTATTGAACCTCAAAGTGACAAAATGCAGCTTAAGCAGTGACTTCCCAAAAGGCCCAGATCACTGTGGGCACTGCCTCATGGCAGGCCAGCAACAGCAAGGTGAACCAGGAGTGGTGGCATCTCTAAATACTGCTCCCACATCACACGGTGTGGGGCACCTGGATATGCTCTGCTGCCACTGCTGGCTGCTCTGCCCAAGTGGTTACACAGGCTGTGGTCTCTTGGGTAAGGTCCAACAACAGAAATGGAGCCAGAAAGAAACAGAAGAGCAGCTGACCCCGAGCTGGTGACAGTTAAAATGCATAAAACACATTTGATAATATTTAATTGCTTAAGATATGATTTACAGATTATTTTTCACTGCTCTCATATTTTGTTTCTACTTTCATATGTAACATTCTTAGAAGAAAACAACAAAAAAAGTAAGAGATGCTGATATAATGGAGCAACTAAAGAAGAAACCAGAAATGAAAGAAAAAGCAAAGTGTATACTGAGTTCCAGTAAAGAACATCTCACTTTCTGTAATAATGGCAGATAAGATTTTCATAAAAAAATACATGATTTGCTTTGATAATAATTATCTAAGAAGCATCCTTCTTAGCAGCACAGCACGATGTCAGTTCGTAGATACTGAACTAGATTATGAAGGCGAGTGTTACAAAACTACAAGATTGAGAGTAATCCAGTTGAAGTTTTAAAGAAGATAAATCCAATTAAATGCTTTCACAGAAATTAGGACCTGTCTATGAACAAAAAGCAAAGGAGACCCTCTGTTTTTGCTCTGTAATAACAAGATCAATTTTTTTTAATGGATAATATCATTTCATTATTGTGATAAATGCAGATTTTTACATTGAGTTGGATTCAGTGCAGCAGAATAATCTGGTTAAAAAGAGATTAATAGGAAGTCAACTAAAAAAATTCAAATGTTAGCTTGGCAAAAGGAGAATCACTACAAGATGTTTTTAGGAGGGATTTTTAACAAATTGTTACTGATCTCCCTGTTTTTTTAAACATTTTTCATCCATGATACAAATGCAAGTCAATTTTTGATGCTACTATAACCTGTGCATGACACTGGTAAATAAAGAAGAAAAAAGATAGTTTTGCTGAGGAATTCAGATTCTCCCTTCCATACAAGGAAATATTTTGTAATGGAATCAAATGTGAGATTATACCTCAGAACACAACCAATGAAGCCCATAAAGCCTGGACAGGCAGTTTCAACCTGAGCGATAGCTGTGCACTGCTGTGGCCAGACTCAGACACTGATTTTATCCTATTCTGTTGCAGATCTGGAAGTGGAACTAAGTTACATTAGTACTGTCAACCCCTTTTTATACACAAATATTGGAAACCTGGAGAAGCCCTCATTTTGCTTAGACAAAGAAATAGGTCAGCTTCCTTGATTCCAATGGAGCTGTATCATTCTATAGTGAAACTAGTGACACAACTGAACTACTCAGCTCGCCAGGAAACTTGATCCTGATGGTGGGAAACTGAAGAGGAAGGAATTCCAGTAAAAAGCTAGGTCTAAGAGTTCATAGTGAGTATAAACAAACCCAAGGACTGAATGTCCAGAGAAGTGGTATATTCTCCATCTCCTGCTGGTTCTAGATCACGCACTTAACCTTTCCTGCAAGGTACATTTCAGTGAAAAGTGAATGACTTGACTCAGTCAGGGAGCAGCAGCATGACTGCTCCTGCCTGTGATTTCTAGGACTTTCAGCATGACCTGATCACATCTTCAGGTTTTGAGCTCCGCAAATTACTGAAAAATAAGGAGTGATTTTTGCATATGTTCAACATTAGTTATTTACTGGTGAGAATTAACATTGTCATGTTGCCCACAAAAAGAAGTTTAAACATGTTAATTACTGATCAACCTAACTGGCATTTTAAATTGATTTCAAGTTCACTACCTCATCTGGCCTTCAAACAAGATGAGAAACACAGCAGTAGCTTGAAAGGTGTCCAAATAGAGTAGGGCTTATGCTCAACTTCTGAAGCCAGCACTTTTTTACTCCAGTATTAAACGTTCTGATCTACAGATACACGCCTGACCCCAATTCCAAAGGAACTGTCGCAGATAGTAACATATTTATAACGAATTGTATTATTGCACAATGTCTACAGCAATGTCAATGGAAGGAAAAACACATCTCTTCTGGCCCTCAGTATTTCTTTCTTTCTTTTCTCATGTCTTCTGCTCCTTCAGGCTGCTGCCACTTTGTCACTGTTTGTATGGAAGCATGCAACTCAAAATGCAGTAAAGATGTCCTTTCCTGTTCCTTTAATTAGTCTAATTTTCTGGCTACATGAGATGGCACTGTGAAAGCTCCAAAGCTGTTACTTGCTTCTGAAATCAGCATAATTTAAAGTAGTATGATGCCTGATGTGTTTGGAGATGAGGCTGTTATGGAAGTTGCAGAACAGTAAGACTGATTGCATTACCTTCTTTTTCTCCTCAAAACAACCTCTCAAACCCCTCCTGACCCATCTTCTTCAGACATTATTTGTACTTCAGTCAAGTCTCGTGGATGAACTTACATCTGTGTCACTGATGGTCTCATTTGCCCTCACAGGAAATGTTAAGGACAAGGAGTTATGCATGTTAAAAAAATGCTTTGTGAATGGAACCCTGGGCAAGGAAAGCTTGTGTTTTCTTAATGTGCACCTGCTGTAAGAGCTGCTACCATTGAGTGCAGATGACACCAGACTGAGTGAGATAGGAATCGACTGGTGTCTGCAGGGTGAGAGGAATGGCTGGGGGTCTCCTTGCAGCATGGCCCGCAGTTATTTCCATGGAGATGTGTAAGTTGCAGATAATAACATTATCCTTGCAGTCCCAGTTTCACAGATCTGCAGTGCCACAAAGCAGAATCAGTAAGAGGTTTCCAGAAAAGAAGATGCAAATGAGCATCCCATTTACTACCATTGTTACTTTAAAGGAGATATAGATTAAATAAAGTCCAACTTGCTGCTTCTGAGTAGGCAAACTGTTATGGGTAAGATGCTTCCTACTGTGTTGACTTCTTAAATCTGCCAGTGCCTGCTCAAGAAGAACTGCAACTGATTATATTCTATGTGCTAAATGTCACTTACACATGATATGTAATGTTTCTTCCTGCCTCCCATGGATTAGAAGAAAACAGACTGAGATATAATTTTGTACCGGCAAGAGAAAGTTCAGCCACCAAAGGGCCAAGGAAACTGTCAGGCTGGTGAGGATGGTACAAGATGGGAAGAAAAATATAGCACATACTTGAAATACATTAAAAAAGCTAAGAAGATATTTTAAAGAGATGAAACACTTGTTAATTCGATGTGTATACTGAACCCAGAAAAAACATGTCCCTGCAACTAGCATTTCCACATTATATGTTATGAATTTTGTCTCAAGGGCAGATGAAGACACAGAGCAAAAGAACATTTTCCCCTTGAGTCAGGCTGTTTCATGTTCCTTTATCAGGTGACATACCAAATGGGGTGAACTGAATTAATCAGAATAAGATAAGTCAGCATTTTGGGGACTCTACCATGATAAGATCTTAACCTAGGAAGGTGTTTCCAATTTCAGTCTAGTATTGTTATATTTTGGAAAAATTATGTGATATTAAGCACAGCAAATAGCTCAGTTGTGAAATAATAGTATTTTATTAACTTCTTCTGTGATAGTTTTCTGTGAGGACAGGTTGTGAGGGACAGTGAATCAGAGAAGAGTCAAAGACAAGCCAAGTCACTCTCCATTACGTTTGAAAAGTCATGGCTGCCAGGTGATGGCAGGTGAGCCTCATTTCTGTGCCTGGGAAGATCACACAGTGTATTCCACTGGAAGCTATGTTAAGGCACATGTGAGATTAGGAGGTGATCTGAGACAGCCAGCACACTGGTACCAAGGGCAGATCACACCTTCTGAATCTGGTGGCTTTCTTTGAAGGAATGAAGGCATTGCTGGACAAAGAATGGCAATTGATGTCATCTACCCAGGCCTTTTACATGGTCCCACACCACATCATTATCTCTAAATTGAAGAGATAAGAATTTGAATACTGGACTATTAGGGGAATAAAGAATTGCTTGGATGGTTCCAGCCAGAAGGTTGTTGTCAATGTCTCCGTGTCTGGATGGAGGCTGATCATGGCTGGTGTCCTCAAAGAGTGTAGTGCTCTTCCAACATCTTTATCAGTGACTTAGACAGTGGTATTGAGTGTACTCTTGGCAAGTCTGAAGATGACATTAACCTGAGTGGTGCAGCTGATACAACAGAAGGAAGGGATGCCACCCGGAAGGACCGGGACAAGCTTGAAAAGGGGACCCACGTGAACTGATGAGGTTCAACAAGGCCAATTGCAAGGTATTGCACTTGGGTGGGGCAACCCCAGATACGTATACAGACTGGGAGAAGAACTCATCAAGGGCAGCTCTGCAGAAAAGGACTTGGGGATCCTTGTGAATGAAAAGCTGGACACAAGCCTTCAGTGTGTACTTGCAGTTTGGAAGGCCGTCAGGATGAGGGAGAGAATTGTACTCCTCTACTCTGCCCTTGTGAGGCCCCATCTGGAGTACTGCATCCAGGCCTGGGATCCCCAGCACAAGAAAGCAGTGGAGCTGTTGGACAGGGTTCAGAGGAGGTCCACAAAGATACTCAGGGGTGTGGAGCAACTCTTAGGAAGAATGATTGAGGGAACTGAGATCATTTAGCTTGGAGAAGAGAAGGTTCTTGAGAGACTTATAGAAGAGGGATTTAGATTAGATATTAGAAGGAAATGATTTACTAAGAGAATTCAGAGGCTCTGAAACAGGTTGCCCAGAGAAGTTCAGGATGTCCCATTCCTGGAGGTGTTCAAGGCCAGACTGCATGGGGCTTTGAGCAGCATGATCTAGAGGTTGGCAGTCATGCCTGCAGCAGGATGGCTGGACTAGAAGATCTTTAAGGTCCATTCCAACCTAAGCTATGGGTTGGAATGATACGATTGTACAATTATTTTCCATGCCATCTCTTGCAATTGAAAGAAAAACAATAAACGCTGAAAAGATTTTTCTTAAGTGTTGGAAGATAGGGTTTAGTCCCTGCAATCCTCCTTTCTGCCAGTCCTGAAGACATAGCCTCTGTTGCTACCATGGGGACCCTATCTATGTGCAGGAAACGTGAAAAAACAGATTATGTGATAAGGCAGATTATGCCTATCTGTCACACGACTGCTGCATGTCAGACCACAGAACAGAACAAGTATGAGATAACAGAATGTGTCCCCAGATAGAGCCTGGCCAGCCATTTGAATCATACTCCCAGAATCCAGGCATGCAAAATGTATTTCCCTCATGATTTAGAAGCATGATAGCAGATAACACAAAGATACCTGAGCTAGCTGGAAATTAGCTGGCATGGGGCAGCAGATCACAAAACAAGCTTCACCAATTAGCCAAGATCCTTGGGGAGAGATACATGAAGCCAGTGCTGCTAGAGGCATGCTGCTGACCTGCAGGGATGCACCACATCACCTGAGCTCAGCAGATACAGGCCAGAAGTCTCCACAAACTTACCTCTGGATCAAAACCCTCTCATAAGCTTGGGAGTTCTTGAAATCTCATCCAAATGTGTTTAAATCAAGATATTTTCTTGGGTCAGGAGAAATCCTCCTCCTTAAGAAACACATGTTCCTGATGAGAATTTCCTCTTTAACCTGGATCAAGTCCTAAGAACTCATTTCACCCTCAGCAAGTTTGCTCACCCTCAGCAAGTTTGGTGATGATACGAAGTTGGGAGGATTGGCTGACACGCCTGAAGGCTGTGCTGCCATTCAGCAAGACCTGGACAGGATGGAGAGCTGGGCAGTCAGAAACCAGATGAAATTTAACAAAAGCAAGTGTAGAGTCTTGCACCTAGGGAGGAATAATTGCATGCACCAGTACAGGCTGGGGGATGAGCTGCTGGAGAGGAGCTCTGCAGAGAGGGACCTGGGTGTCCTGGTGGACAACAGGTTGACCATGAGCCAGCAGTGTGCCCTCGTGGCCAAGAGGGCCAATGGCATTCTGGGGTGCATTAAAAAGAGTGTGGCCAGCAGGTCAAGGGAGGTGATCCTCCGCTCTGCTCTGCTCTGGTGAGGCCTCATCTGGAGTACTGTGTGCAGTTCTAGGCTCCCCAGTATAAAAAGACAGGGATCTCTTGGAAAGAGTCCAGTGCACAGCCACAAAGATGGGGAAGGGCCTGGAGGATCTCCCCTATGAAGAAAGGCTGAGTGAACTGGGTCTGTTTAGCCTTGAGAAAAGAAGTCTGAGAGGGGACCTGATCAGGTTTATAAATATCTGAGGTGTGAGGGACAAAGTGTCGAGGCCGGACTCTTTTCAGCAGTGTGTGGAGACAGGACAAGGGGAACGGACAGAAACTGCAGCACAGGAGGTTCTGCACGAATGTGCACAAGAACTTCTTTACGGTGAGGGTGATGGAGCACTGGCACAGGCTGCACAGGGGGGTTGTGGAGTCTCCTTCTCTGGAGATATTCAAGACCCACCTGGACGCCTACCTGTGCGACCTGGTGTAGGGAACTGCTTTGGCAGGGGATTGGACTCGATGATCTCTAGAGGTCCCTTCCAACCCCTATGATTCTATGGTTCTATGAACTCATCTTGGAGAACAACCATGTTAAGAGAAGCATCTACTTATCTTTAATAATACTTCCCCTTGTCCATTTCTAAATTTAGATCCTTTTCACTTTTTTATTTTCATCTAGAAGATACTTTTCACAGTAAAGTTCTCAATTTTCCTCTCATCCTTTTAAAGGTCAAAGTACACTGTTGTATTTATAGAAAAATCTTAGTTATGAACAGCTAACATATGGGACATACTGAATAGCAGGAGTCACAGTATTTATATCTTATATTTGCAGCCTCATTCCTCTTATACTGGTAGGTGGTGCACTAACTCACAAATTAAACATTAACACTGATGACAACTGATTCACTAAATAGGAATGTTTCACAAAATTACAGCAGCACCTGCTGTCACATACTGGCATTTATGGGACCTGTATTGATGAATTTTAACACTATGGTTTGTTAGAGATGCTAACTAGTAAGCCCTACTACCAAATTAATATAGCTCATGAAAATCAGTAGTAATTATTCTGCATTCAACAGAGAGTTTTTTCTGCTGGCTTCAACATTTGCCCTAATGTTCAAGGCTATATACTTATGTCTACTAAATTCAGATCAAGAGAGGCAACAGGATAACCTAAATAAATTCTCCTGTCAAAGCAAAGCTCAGCACTGAAGCAGTATTCAAGCATGAGTTGAATACTTTTTGTGATGTCTCTAACACTTTCCCATCTTCCTCTGACTGGACAGGAGAGCAACTACAAACCTCAAACAACACTTAGCTTTGATTTATGGGCAGTAGAGTTGCCCGTGCTGCAACCTGTTCTTTCTTGGTTTGTGTTATGATAGGGAACAATGTGCTTTTAGAACTGGCTCTTCAGCATGAGATTTATTTCCCGAGATGCTGCAAGTGCAGCTGCTGTGGTAGCCTAATACAAGCAGACTGAACTCCTGGAGTGCCTCCCAACTTGTTCCTCTGCACTGCTGCTGCAGTAATCCGGCTTCTGCCAGAACACATGATGCTTTATAAAGACAAAGGAAGAAATCCCATGAGACTCCAACTAAACAGATTCGTTTATTGTTAAAATCTTGGATTCTTCCCAAAGAGGAAATATCATTACGGGGTCAGGGCTGCTTTGTGAAATTAAGTTTCTCCCTTTCACCCTGTCACCTGTGGTCTATGAACCATCTTATGCCAAAAAGGAAACTTTTGACAGAGTGTGAACTGCACACTGGCCTTGGAGCACCTTTCAACTCTAATCTCATCATATGCATTGGCCTAGGTTTCAAATAGTTAATGCTTACTGCCGTCTAGTGTTTCTTCATTGTCTCTGGAGGATACATTGGTGAATATATTAGTACACTGGAGAAACAATCCTGTCAGCCTGAAGGCCAACAGCTGCACTTTTATTTTCTTCAGTGAAAATCAGTTTAGTTCAGTGGAAAGGTTTGTTTACGTGGGAACATACTATTTCTGAGATAAATCCTCAAATTCCACTGTGTTTCTTTTACATCAGTCTGTAGTTGTCAATCTGACGACTTTCAGACACCGACAATCGGATTGTAAAGTGTTCAATACTTGCAGAATTGTTTTAGACTAAAAATCCGGTTATAAAGGAGATAATAAAATAAATAAAAATGTATTTACATAATAAATTTTATAAATTATATATATTTATTTATTTATTAATAAAAAATTCATTTGAAACCCAAGACAGCTATGTAATGTCAGGAAACTGACTAACACATGCTGACAGCACAACTTCATCCAGTGCTCAGAAGGCAAGCTGTGCAGTTGCACAACAGGCAGTCATCAGACACAAATTTTAAACCCTTTTCAAATCCTCAATGCCACCTCCCGCCAGAAGTTTCACACAGTGCTGTTAGGAGTGCTCAAGACTGTGAACCCACCAAGCAGTCTCAGGCAGATCATCTTATTAAACGATCATCTGCCATTGTAACTTAATTACTTGGTATCTAGACTATTTCTACTCGGAGTGTTTTTTCAGCACCTTTGGTAATAGATCATTCACTTGTCTTTTTATTTCACTTTTACAGTTCTAGTCAGTACTGTGACCTAGCAGGATTACTTTAGCGAGCATTAATTCTGAGTCACACAAAGAACTTGAACAGAATACAGCCGCTTTATTTTGATGATGCTTTAAAAAAAACCACTACCCAATACAAGTATTTCCTCCAATTATTATTTCTTATAAATTTTCTGAGGAACTTCAGGTTAGACTTACTAAAAAAATAGTGCTCCATTATCATATTGCATTTAAAATGGGTATTATACACAAAACTGTGCACAGGTTTGTTTTATGCCAAAATAAAACCATCTCTATAGAAAGCTTTGGAATCCTAGGCTACTCCTCCCTGTGTCTGAATCAAAGAAGACAGACCTCATTATGTAAACAATACGTGTCAGGCCCTGTCACACACCCTTGTACGTACCACAGCCCCCGCACAGGACCTTGCCTTTCGCCTTCAGATGCCTGCCTTCTGTCCACTGCTGTTCCCTCTGCAGGGAATCCATCAACACCCTAAGTCTTTTTTAAAGACTTCCTTCAGGAGCTGCACAATCCACAGTTGTCTGTGGTGACACACAGGAACCTGTTATTCATTTATTTATTTAAATAAAGCAGAATACAGTGAATCAAAGCTGTTGTGCAGGAAGGAACAGCAGAGTACACACAGATGTGTAGATGCTGGCAGCCACATCAAAAGGCAAACTCACCTAAAATGCTCTTGGCACTCCTCCTTTTCAGCACTACTCCTGGCCTCGTGTTTCTTCATTCTTAGCAACATTATAAGTGTTGTCAATTTGCCTCTCTTTCCAAGCTCTGGCCATGCTACTACTCAAACCTCCCTGGGTACTCTCAGCCGATCATTTAATAGTATAAATTACAGCCTCATGCCAGCTAGGCTGGGCAACAAGCACTCCTTCCCTACTCTCTTCTCTCAAAGAAAAGCTCATCTTTTCTGTCAAAGTGCATCGTGACACTGAAGTGAATAGAGTAAAGTGAATTGCTGCTTTTCAGAAACATGAAGAAGTGTTTGCCACCCCCTATAGTGGGCCATTCCCTACAGTTTAGCTTTCAAGCTCCCACAGCCTCCCCTCTAAAAAAGAAAGGGGTCAATTGTCTGCTCAGGGGAAATGGGCAGGAGGGGCTGCACACACAGTGCTCTGAGGTACTTCACCCAATGATCACAGAATCATAGGATGGCTTAGGTTGGAAGGGACCTTAGAGATCTTCGTGTAGAACCCCTCTGCCATAGGCAGGGTCACCAACCACCAGATCAGGCTGCCCAGGGTCTCATACAATCTGGCCTTGAACACCTCCAGAGATGAGGCATCCACAGCTTCTCTGGGTAGCCTGTTTCAGTGCCTCATCACCCTCTGAGTGAAGTCTTTTTCCCTAACATTTAATCAATTTTCCCCCCTTTTAGTTTATAGCCATTCCCCCTTGTCCTTTAACACTATTAGATCATGTAAATAGTCACAGCCCTTCCTGTATATAAGCTTCCCTTCAAGTACTGGAAGGCCACAATGAGGTTTCCCTGGAGCTTTCTCTTCCCTAAGCTAAACTAGACCAGTTCCCTCGACCTTTCTAGGAGAGGTGCAACAGCCATTTGATCATTTCCTTTTGATACTGATATTTCTCAGCACAAATGGTTTACACGAGAAAAGTACACCGTTGACCTTTGAGGTTGGCCATGTACAATAAGCACTGAATAAACACATTCTTTCCTCCCAGGGCATTCCACATTGGAGGCTGCAGTCTTTGGGTGTCTCTCCCTACTCCTGCTCCACAGAAATTTCTGCAAATCTAGCTTGTCTTTGTTTCCATCATACTACCAAGCAATCTCCTCTGCAGTCAAAGGCTCAACTACTCAGAGTTATACTGCTATTTAGTGATGCTGCCCAGTTCATGGTAAGATTTCTGTCAGCAACCAGGTAGCAAGCCCAGGGCCATGCACATGGAGCTCAGCATCAACCTGTGTATCACCAGCAGACACTGCATGGTGTTTCTCCTTCCCTTGCCCCAGCAGGACAGCATCCTACCTGGTCTGTGCATCTCTATTATTATCCTTTAGGTACCACTGGATGTTGGAGTGCTTACTACATTTCTTAAATAATGAGCCTATAGATTTCATAGAATCATAGAATCGTAGGGGTTGGAAGGGACCTCTATAGAGATCATTGAGTCCAGCCCCTCCCACTGTAGCAGGCTCCCTAGCACACATTGCACAGATAGGCATCCAGGGAGGTCTTGAATGTCTCCACAGAAGGAGACTCCACCACCTCTCTGGGCAGCCTGTTCCAGTGCTCCATCACTGCACTGTGAAGAAGCTCCCATGCACATTTGTGTGGAACTTCCTATGCTTCAGTTTGTGGCCATTTCCCCTTGTCCTATCACCACACACTGCAGCAGAGTCCAGCCTTGCCCCTTTGCCTTCCACTCCTTAGATATTTATAGATATGGATCAGATCCTCTCTGAGTCATCTTTTTTAAAGGCTGAACAGACCCATGTTTCTCACCCTTTCTTCACAGGAGAGATGTTCCACAACCTTTATCATCTTTGCAGCCCTCCGCTGGACTCTTTCCAGGAGATCTCTGTCTTTTTTGTACTGGGGAGCCCAGAACTGGACACATAACTCCAGGTGAGGCTTCACCAAGGCAGAGTAGAGGGTGAGGATCACCTCCCTCAACCTGCTGGACAATCTCTTTTTAATGCACCCCATGATCCCATTGGCCTTCTTGGCCACTGCTACACAAAAAGAAAAAAAAATGCCTTGTTTCTCCATTTATCTTAAAGAACAAATAAGGTCCATAAAGGTAAAAAAAAAAAAAAAAGTTTCCACACAAGAGACAGTGTGGATATATATGTATGCAAAAGTCATAAGAGACAGGAATTAAAACATCCCTTAGTCTAGTTATGCTACTGTAACCTCAGAAATGTCTCTTCCTCTCATTAATGGAATGCTGCTCCCTCCGAACAAGAAAACAACCATGCCCTGTGGCCCTCTGTATGCTCTCACTGCCTCTGAGAGGAAGTTGTCAAGTACTCAAAGCCACACACACATTTGTGAGCCAGGCCCAGGAGGGCACCCAGCACCCTGACAGAGTTAGGTCCCTCTGCATAGCTTGCTGAGCTTCTGAACTTCTCTTGCTGCAATTGGGTCTTCCAGTTTGCCCTTGGAAACAGAGAGTAAGTGCTGATGGTGAGCTCTTTCTCTGCCTTTTCCCCTCAGTTGAAGTTGCCCAGGACAAGCAAATACAGGAGCTGTGGATTATTCCTTTGGCACCAACTCACTGGGCGGCTTTGAGTCACTTCAGATCTGTAACACAGAGAATGCCTTTCAATCATATCTAATACTTTTCCTCTGCTGAAGCAAAAGGTGCCCCAAGAGGCATTCAACATTATCTGTTGAACTGCTGTAAAATTACAATTTTTCTCTTGTTATCTATTCGCATGGGCTCTCTTGAGAAAGCCCACTGGGGCAGGGTTAAGTAATTTCTGAGGCCTCCCCTATGGCTAGTTACTTGGAAACTCAGACACACACCTGTAGTTAGCATTAATCATGGATGCTAGTCTGACTCCCACAGGCATAGGAGCCTTTGACAGCTTTATGAATTAAACGTTACAGTTGGGATCTCATTTTTCGAAATGATTAAAGGCTTTAAGTTTTTTTTTCAAGTTCCATCTTTGGTAGAATTTTCCTTGCCGGCTATTTATAGAAAAAGCATACATGTTTATTCTAAGATGTGGTTATTCACATCTTTTCTACCATCTGAGTATAGTGGTTTGCTGCTTCACAGGAAATCTCTAATCATTTCTGGGTTACAGAGGAAGGATCAGGCACACATATGTTTTTTTTTCCTTTACAAAAATAATTATTTAAAAAAAAATCAAGGTATATGAAAGCCTTGCTTATCTTTTGGGATCATCAGTTAATCTTCTCCTGGGAGAGGCTTCATATTTGAAATTACAAAGGATTTGTGCTACTATTGGACTTACTAAGCAACAGACTAGAAACACAGACTCATAGAATCACCAAGGTTGGAAAAGACCTCCAAGATCATCCACCACCGATGCTGCCCACTAATCCACGTCCCTCAGTACAACATCTAAATGTTTTCTGAACACCTCCAGGGATGGTGACTCGAACACCTCCCTGGGCAGCCCATTCCAGTACCTGAACACTCTTTTAGAGAAGAAATTGTTCCTAATATCCAACCTGAATCTCCTCTGGCACAATTTGAGGCCATTCCCTTTTGTTCTGGAAAAACAACCACCTCACCACAACCTCCTTAAAGGGAGTTGTAGAGAGCCATAAGGTCTCTCCTGAGCATCCTCCTCTTCTCCAACTGAACAATCCTAGTCCTCTCAGCTGCTCCCCACAAGACTTGTGCTCCAGACCCCCAGACTCACAGATTTGTTGCCCTTCTCTGAACACACTCCAGTGCCTCCACATCTTTCTTGCAATGAGTGGCCCAAAACTGAACACAGTACTCAAGGTGCGACCTCACCAGAACTGAGTACAGGGGGATGATCACTTCCCTGCTCCTGCTGGCTGCACTACTCGTGATACAAGCCAGGATGCCCTTGGCTTTCTTGGCCACCTGGGCACACTGCTGGCTCATGTTTAGCTAAGTCTTGAGTAGCACCCCCAGGACCATTTCTTCAACAGTCTTCCAGCCACTCAGCCCCAAGCCGGTAGCGTTGTCTGGGGTTGTCACGGCCAAAGTCCAGGACCCAGCA
This sequence comes from Cyrtonyx montezumae, assembly GCF_038088225.1. Lineage (NCBI taxonomy): Eukaryota > Metazoa > Chordata > Aves > Galliformes > Odontophoridae > Cyrtonyx > Cyrtonyx montezumae. The sequence continues at coordinate 725,385 of NW_027072056.1, read as the reverse complement.
CTTGGTCTTCTTGAACTTCATCCCATTGGCCTCAATTCAGTGATCCAGACTGCCCAGATCCCGTTATAGGGGCTTCCTACCTGCAGACAGTTCAAAACTTTCAACCTGCTGTCATCAAGATACTTAACAGGACAGGCCCCAGTACTGATCCCTGGGGGATACCTGCTGTAACTGGTCACAAGCAGGATTTAACTCCATTCTCCACCATCATCTAGCTTTCCTTTTCCATTATGCTCTTCACAGCCCAGTGTGCCCAGACACACTTTTGGTTGGAATGTACTTATAGTTATGCAGAGTTTCACAAGTTCTATTCCATTTTTAGGGGTTTGTTTACTTTGGAACTTCTTCCTGAAGATAATTCAGCTTATTTTCACATTACTTATTCTCTTCACTGAAATATCAAGACCTTAGGTTGGAAAGAGAAGATCTGTACTGCCCTCCATGCTCCCATCAAACACAGCTGCTGTATTGGTGCTGGCAAGCAAAGTGCTTCTGGCACGTCTACTGAACATGTTTCCTTGGGGAGTTGGGGTGCTCCTGTTGCATGCTCCTCTTAAGGCTAACCCCAGTTAAGCAGGAAATGCCTGTATTTCTTTCTCACTCTGCTTCTCTTCTCTGGCAGCCTGTCCCAACCAGCTCCTGCTCCTCTTCTTCCTCCTTGTACAGTAGGGTGCACCTGGGACTACAATTAAGCTTCACACTGGGCAGAGAGATTGTTAGCACTTTTCCATTTCCATCCCCCTCACACTGAAGTCATTACTGAAATATTTTTACTGTTCATTACTTTTGTATGCCAAGAGTTAGTGAACAGCATACGCAACCAGGATGGCATATTCTGAGAAGCTGCTGCAAATTCAAATGACATGAGCACATAGGAAGATCTAGCCCCAAGATACCAGACTATCTGCCCTGCAACAACCAACTGAGACAGCTGTGAAACAATTCACACATAACTCTATAATTTTATTCCTGCTCATGAACAAAGAGTTGCATTTTCCAGCTGAAGTCTGCAAACCCCAGACTGGGCCTTATTTTTGCTACCTGAAAACCTGTTCACAATTCAATCTATATCACACTAAAATCAAAGCACACTTAAGACAAAACAATTCTTCTAAACAAAGAACTAAGCACTGCAACAGTCTGTAACATCTGCTCCCCTCTAGCATAAATGTATGACATATATGATTGAGAAAAATATTCCTTCAAGTGGATCAAGGAGCAGGGAAAATAATAAGCAGATAGATCAGCAGGTGTATATCCATATGTAATAAGCTGTTACCACTAAGGCTATCAAGTCAGTGTTATTAGCCCAACCTAGCAGACTGCCTGTGGATGTGTTCTCCAGTGCTTTTGTTCTGACTGTCCATGGAACAACTCAGCTCCAGTCATCATTGTGATGACTACAGGCTTCTCTGTGGCTGTGCAAGAAAATCTTCCCTAAGGAATACTCTGTAAATAAGATGGTTATTTAGAAGTTCCTCTCTCTTCAAGAACTCAGTCGCAGTGATCCGGTTCAGTTCTGCACATTGAGAAGAAGCCCCAAGTTACCTATAGTGTAGGAATCTTGGGTCTCTTCCCTCCAGAAGCAATCAGGAAACTTCAGCTTCATTTATCATAGAGCAGACACAGAGACTGCAATAGTTTCTCATCTTACACAAACATTTCCATGATTAACAAAACTTTCATTGTTTCTGTCCATCATGAAATGTATGTGAGAATTAAAAACATCCCATAATTCCGAATCCTGTAAAAACCAAGGTGGCTCCCTGCTGCACCATGAGAAAATGCAGCAGGAACATAATGGCAGACATGACTTGGGCCTTTCCCACACACCTTGTCTTCGCCCGGAGCATACAGCTGCTGGCATGTGTGCTGTGCTGCCCTGCCCTGGGGCCTTCTGCTCTGCTTTCCCCAGCACAGGCATGACTTCACACAGCTTTCTTTCACAATATCTTTGCAGCAAGGATAAATACCATGCAGCAGGTGAGTTACACAACTGTTTGCTGACATGTTATTTGCTGAAATCATGAATAAAACAAATAAAAGTGAGGACAGTGCTGTTGCAGGAAGTTTGCAGTGGAGCCCTGCTTGGGGTGGATCTCAGCACCCAAGGTTACACAGGGATGGATGCCAGCTTCTCCCTTGATCCTCTGTACATTCTATATGCTGGAAGCTTGGGCAATGACTGCCACACACAGCAATGAAGCCAGTCACATAAAGCTAACTCTTGGTGAAGCACTGGGCAGAGAAGCATCAGCCCGCAGTCAGGCAAGACTTAGGGTGGGCTGGTGAGGAAGTCCTGAGAGCTCACCTGCTGTGGGGCCAGGCAGCCAGAAGTAGGCAGGTGCTGACATGCTGAAAGGTGATGACTGTTTTCCTGAAGCCAGAAGGAACACAGGTTTCCCCTCCATGGGTGACTTTTCTATAGAGAAAGCCCTGCAGCACAGTGTTTTCCTCCACTATTTTTCTGGCAGCAGATACTTATACACAGAACACCTGCTGTCTATCTGCACACCTTGGTCTTTTTAACTCATTTCTATGTTAGATTTTTCATAATCGTGCAGGTATTCTCTGATGTGGGAAAAAACCTACTTAATTGCACCCCCAGAGGCAGCCTGCCTTCACTCGGAAAGCTCTGCTGGCAACACACCTATTTCCTTCCAAGTGATGGCAGTGGTGCCATGTCAGGACCAGCACTGACAGCAGCACCGAGCCCTGCCTGGGGACTGGTGTTTGCTGTCATCAAATTAGGGCATGCCTTGGGTTGGAAGGGGCCTTAAGACTCCTAACATCAACCAGCACAGACATGGCCTCATCCCTTGAATGCCTCCACGGATGGGGAATCCACAGCTTCTCTGGGCAACATGTTCCAGTGCCCCACTACTCTGAGAAAAGAATTTCCACCTAACATCTTAATCTGAATCTCCTCTCTTTTAGTTTAAAGCCAATTCTTACTGTTCTGTCACTATCTCCCTGTGTGAATGTGTACATCAAGATGGAGCAGGAAAACTAGCATCAGAAAGAAAAGTTCAAAGTTTCATCTATATTTGTTTCTCATTTAAATCTCACCTACTATATTTTTTTTTCATAAACTAATCATACAGTATTTTTATTTAAATTACAGCCATCAGTTAAATCATTTCAGGTACTATGTGTTGTAAAACAGTGGAGACTGAAATGGCTACTGCTATCTGTGTGTTTGCCATTTGAAACACCTCCAAAAATAGTAAGACTAGAAAAGCAGTGCAATAAATGGAACTGCTTTCTCTGGACTTGTTTCTGTCGGACTTGGCTGCATAAGGGGAAGGATGCTGTTTTTTAGGAACTGTCCATGCTTATAAGAAGGCTAAATATAGAAAGGCAGGCTGTTTCAGGACAAGGAAAGTGGGCATGAGTTCAAGGCACAGTTTGCATAGGATCTCACCCACTAACCTAGAAAAATAAATGGTGTGTTCTAATGCTCTCTGAAAAAAAGGAAAAGTTTATCGGTGAGTAGCCCAGCCCGACTGGGGACAGCAGCAAGGGAACCTGAATGCTGGAGAGCTCTCAGCACCAGCTACCCGAGGCTGGATTCATAGAAGCACAGTTCTTTTAAATCTTTCCCCTACAAGCACAAAAATGTTAGAACGTTGGTTAGAAGCAAGAGTGAGGCTGCTCAGATACAATCTGTAGAGGTGACTAATTCAGCAACAGCGCATAAACAGGAAATGCTACAGCTGCACACTGCTTGGTTCAGGACCGGGGAACTGCGGTATGAGCGCCATTTATCTTTAGAGGCAGTGAGGTATTTAAAGGACTCAGATGAAACACCTGTTCCCAGCAGCAGATGCAGTACTGGCTGAGGAAGTAGCCTGCAGCCGTGCTCCCCTCTGCAGCAGGGCTCTCCCCCCAGGTGCCACAGGCAGGCTGCAAACACCCTACCCTGTCCTCCAGCCACCCGCTAACACCAGCTACTGGTTGCTGCTGGGCTCTGGTGACAGCACCTTCAGGAAGCCAGGCAGGAGGCAGGGCAGAAGCTCTACCACCTTTTGGGACACACCAAGTGAACTCTCTGGGACCACAGCTGCTGCATTTTCACCAGTGATCCCATTACTGACACTGTGAAAACACACTCTCAAACATGGAAGGATGTTACTACTATAAGGATGGGAAATTTGTGCCATGGAGATGCCACCTAGAGCTTTGGTGACTTTTGTGAAGCAGAAACCAGCCACATCTGCAAAGTTACGAGGTGTTCCTATAACCACTAGCCTTCTGCTGCATGGTCTAGGCCTCACGTGAGCATAGCAGCTCAGCCTGAGAAACTAACTTTCTGCACTTTGCAGCAGTTATCTGGTATACAAGCTTGGCTCAAGTCTTTCATAGTGGAGCTGCTCTTTCCACATCAGCAGCTTCAGCAGCTTCCCTGTAAGTCACTTTCAATGGCCATTGCCTAGGCAGACTTTGACAGCTTCAGCCCTCAAAACCCCATCCTTCAATATGAATATTGTACATACATACCTTGTATACATATGACACCACATGTTTTAAATAAAATACATTGCAGATTATGTATATTATACTACATGTATAATGTGTACACAGTGCACTTATACTATATACCTTTACTGCATGCATGTCATCAGAAAATCACAGCTGCACAGTGAATAGCGATGAATGTAATGGTAGCAGAAACAAATACAGGAACGTAGAAGCTGCACTAAACTTCACACCAACTGTAGAGACCACTGTGGACCTCAAAGTAGGAAGCAGCAGGGCAGCATGCTGCTCTTTCACCTGATGTTTCTCAGCAGCCACACACAACCCCACCTTCCCCAGCCTGAAAGCTGGGGCCCACTTCTAGGCACTGACCTTATTCTGGTTCTGTGTGATGCCATCCTGCCTCTCCTCACAGCACACCACCAGCCTCCCACACTGCTTGGGCAGAACCCAAATGCTTGTGAGACAGAGGGCACCATCAGACATGTCAGAGTGTTGCAGGGGGGATGTGTGTCACTCCTCAGGGAGACTGGAAACTGGCCTTGGAGCCAGGCAGAGGTCACACTGCAATGCAGCCATGCTACAAAGAGACAGTGTAGATTCTACAGTGGAGGAGAAATGCACTTTGGACAAAGCATATAGTTCCAAGTTCATCTGTTGCATGCAGTAACTTCTGCAGAACAGTTTAAAGGCCCTTTAGGAAGCTCGTCCTCACCGCATGTCTCTCATGCCATGCAGATATCTCCCTTCCCCCCAGTCTTGCTTTTATTCTCATATTATTACCACCTAAAGACATTTAATTTCAATTCCATAGCTTGATTGGGCTGAATGTAATAGACAGGTGCTGTGAATGAAAGTTCCTTCTGTGAACACCCATCATGTTGAGTTAAGCGGGTTACGTTCAGCTACCCATACATACTTCATTTGCTTTCAGAGAATTTATCTATCTGCAGCAGGTATGGAGACAATCCAATGAGCTGCAACTGAAGTAAAGGCTTCAAATCAGTCTCTGTCATTCCTTAAAAAAATAAAATAAAATACTATAAGGTGTAAATTGCTAGTTAATCCACACAGTCCAAAATAAATGAATCATGCTAATTTCTTTGGTGATTACACTGTTTGAAATAGAAAGTTATAAGCTCATTTTCCCCCTAGGGTTTTGGTTGTGGACTGTTTCAAAGGCAAAAATATCTAGGCAGAATAATTTTTTTTCAATATAATAAGAATGCCACACAGCTGCATTAAAAATGTGGCATTTGTCAGTGAGAGTGGCTGCTACGCAAAGAACTTTGTTCAGAAACATGATCCTGTTTCATGTTGCCTGTAGACCAGACTAATGGGGATAAAACAGAGCCAACCCTGGTGGGCCGCACACTGGAGAGTACTGGACTACAGATATGACATTATTATTAATCAGAGGAAGTACTCAAATGTAGGGGAAGTTTCATGGAGAAATGTGTGAGCAATAGCTGAATCTTTACATGGAAAAATGCCAGATGTGCAGTAGCATTATTAACAAGAGCTCTAAAACATGGTTTAAGGCAGAAATCGGTATGAGGAGTGTTTATTTCAGTCTACGGCAGGAGGAAACCTTTAATATTCCTGAAGTTAAGCATAGTTCTTTATCTTGAGTTACATGCTAAACTGTGCTTCAAGAAATTCCTTAGAAGGCTGACAGACAATTCTTCCCCCAAATATTTTTGGTAGAATGTTCATTACAGAAACAATCAATTACGTTGCTTCTCATTAACAGCCTGACACTGCTGTGAATGTTAAACATAACGAATTTAACATTTTAAGACAATAACCATACTTGAAATCACAAGCTTAGTGACATTATTGGCTATTTCCCTTGCTAAAGCTCTTACTATTTCTGATTTTCTTCTCCTCCTAGGAGAATATAATTTATAAGGGTAATTTACTCTCAGTTGAGCTACTATTTGGAAGAAAAAAACCCAAAAAACTACTTAAATATTTTTAGAATATGGATAATTTTTCCTGTTGCATAGAGATGAACTCTACTGGAATATAGACAAATTTGATATAATTTACCAAGCAAAAAGAGGAAACAAAGCTACTGATGTAAAGGAGTTAACATTCATGGTTCCTGTATAGCTGGGCACGTGGAACTTCAGCAAGAAGTTAAAATGATAGTGTTCTCAAAGCTGAGATCTGAACACAGGCTTTCCCTCTTCCCTGAATATATCCACCACAAACAGTGTATAAACAGTCTTCATCTTATGCATTAAAATATATCAGTGTTTTCACCACACAGGTGTTTTCAACAATGGTGATGGTGTTTGCAGCTGAACAGAAGCCCCATGCACAGCCCTGCCTGCATGACCCAAATGCATCATACACCAGTGCTCTGAACATAGCAGAAGATGCCTGGAGTTAATGACAGGTAGCTCCATCAAAGCAAGCAAAGGTTTTCAAGTGTGGCCATGCTACTAGTGAAATTTCTATCTTCCAAAACAAATTTTAATTCTTAGAAAACAAAATTATTCTATTCAGCGTGGAAAACATTACATGGTCCTACCCAAGAAGAATCCATTCTAGAGCTTGTCACCTCCAAGAATACAGTACCAGCAAACACATGTAACCCAATGGTGAGAATGCTCCCAAATCCTGGAAACTACTCCTCACAGTAAGAACCAAATCCACTGCCTGTCAGCATAGGCTTAAAACCAAGAGAGCTGAGTAATGCCCCCTCAGATGGAATGCAAACCACAGACGTACCAGAACTATTAGCAGCAGTGCAATAACTGTTATATCACTGGGAAGGACCAGAACTCCTTGAGTCTGCTGAAAGGTCTGCAGTGTCAGATTGTCAGTGCTGGAGCATTTCCATGCTGTTATGTACAGGCAGCTGCTGGAAAGATAAGGATTTCAGTGAGATATGAGCAAGAAATACCTGGCTCTTCCTTGTGGTTAAAACCACTGTGAAATGAAACTACTGAATTAAGAACAGCCAGTTCAGGACTGCGGGGATATCTGCACAGACTGATCCCAATGCAGACTCTGTGGTGGATCTCTACAGTTGCAGCTCACAAAAATCTCCTGTAGCCCTGTGCTAAAGTTCACATGATTGCAGGAAAGGAACTGGGGGAGCAGCTGCTGTAGCTTACAGCAACTTAACTCAAGCAATGAGGTCACTGCAGCTATCTGATTTTTTTCTTCCTGTGGTATTTTTCAGCTGTGGATGAGTTAGAGCTGCTACTCTAAGAAAGAGAACATGCTTTACACAGAGCATGTAACATCTGCAGCTTACAAAAACAGAAAGGAGTAAGACTAAACACTTCCATCAACAACAGGACAAAAGGATCATCTTTGTGCATGGCATCCTTCTAACAGCTTTTGTGATTGTATTTTTATAGCATCTGGAGTACCATGGATTATTTCAGCCTGTTCTGTATTGAACTTCTACACCAGCTTGCAAACACAAACAAGCCTTTCCTAACCTGACCATAAATATACTGACAAAACACACCAGTAACTAGAATTTCAAACAGCCTCCAGGTAATGGAAAATCAGCTTTTATACTTTGCCCAGATCTTAAGCCACGATCAGCCTACTTAATGTGAGCAGAGACCAGTGAATGCTTCATTTCTCATGACACATCCTCTTCCCAAGGGTGTTAGTCTCAGTGAGCCACCATTTGCATAGTCTGAAGGGCTGGGACTGCATCGCTGCTCAGGGCTGCAGCATTATGGGTGCCTGCAGCAGGTAGCAGCCCTACTGCATCACTCTGGAATCGGCAAGAACGTCCTCCTGGCCTCCTCATATCCTTAGGCTTACTTTCAAAACTGAAATAAAACTTTCACACACACAGATAAAGCAATGGCTTAGCAGAACAAGGGATTACAATGTCAGGTTTTTCCCCAGAGATTATAAAAAGAAAGTGATCAATCCCTGTGTGATACAAAAAGTAATTGTTTTCTTAGGGAATTTGTATCACTTTGCTAGTCCTGAGGCAAGGACCTAGAGGACCAGTTCATAACACCAAAGGAGCCACAGTGACAGACGTGTTCAGGAGTCTGAGGCTATGACAGTCCTGGGAGATACAGGGCCAAAGTGTCAAGAAATACAGCACTCTGTGTCCCAGGCATACTCATCCCCTAGGAGCTGGGATGGAGAACGGTGCCGAGAGCTCTGACGTCTGCTGTTGCCTGTTTATGATGTCTCTGATGTCTGTTTATGGTAATGTATAGGAGAACAAATCCTGAAGCCCTCAGCAGCACCACCAAAAAGCCAAACTTAATGTCTGTGGTTAGGTTTGACTGCAGCTCTCCCCGGTGTGACTCACTCTGCACAGCCCAAAGAAGAGAAACTACACCGGCTGCCAGAGAGCCTGGCTTTTAGGGCATGCTAATTATGAAGACCAGGTCCTGGGAAGGGAGAAATTGTTTTTAAAATGTGGGCTAGTGAACAGGAGGAAGAGGCATCAGGTCTTGGGGAAGGCTTCTGAGCAACACTTTTTCAGAAAGCAGTGAAAATGACTGAAAAAAAAATCAGAATTAACTCATTTAGCACAAGCTGGTGTGACATTACTTCACTCAGCAGTGGCAGCTCTGCTTACCCACATGAATGTGGGCCAGCTTGTTATCTCTGGGCCGTCCCATTGCTTGGAACTGCACAGCATGATTGTGAACTGCAAGGTGGAATAGAGAATCCCAATCCATTCTGCTCAGTGCAACACAGATAGCATAAATAAAATATGCACTGTGTGGTCTCTGCTCTTTGTGATTTGTTTTATCTTCCTTTGCTTAAGGCCTGAATATGGTATCTTAATTCAACCCATTACCTGCACTTGGCACAGGACCAAGAGATGTACAAGGTACTGGCATGACGTGGTTCATCCAGGTGAGAAACTTTACACTGGTTTGTATCATCTTTTTCTTTCAGAACAATACATCTTCACATAAAAGCTCATAAACAAAGTGGGAGGTGTCGAGGGTGCTTTAATGGCTGGGCCTTCTTCTGAACTGCTCACCTGATCCGGTGGTGACTGAAAGCAGATGGAACCCAGTCAATACCTTGGCCACTACAGTTCTGCCCAGTGCTGAGGAGTGCTGGGAGAAGTCTGACCAGCAAAGGGATTGCACCTAAATCCACTGCAGGTCTTTCAGTGCAGGCAATTCTGGCTTCTTTATAAGGAATGCTGTACACATTCATGCTCACCAGCTTTAACCATAACAAACAGCAAAAGCTTACTGAACACAGCATCATACAGGACATGCCCTGAGGTCCAGTAAACTTAAATCCCATTGAATGGTTATGCAAATGGTCTACAACACTGCTTCACAACTGGTGGAACAGGAATAGTAGGCAAGATAACAGGCAAAGCACTGAAATGTCACAAGATGGTGAAAATTACATTGCAAAATCCAGACAGCTTGGTCCCTGCACATCAAACACATCTGTGGCTCAGCATCTTCTGTAAGCTAAATTCTAAGGGTTTAACTGTGCAGCCATTAAAAATATACGGCTTCAGGAGTGGAATAAAATAATGAAGGGGAGTCATGAAAAGTACTGAGTTTGAATAAATGACTGGCAAACTGAAATGCTGGAGCACAGTGGTCTGGAAGAAATTGTCAGTGCCTTCCTTCATGGCTGGAGAAAGATAGGACATTTAGCTGATACTTCTCATGGTAGGCAATGTTCAAGATGATCCAGACAACCTGATAAAGCAGGTAATCAGATGGATAACTTAATATGATTTAAGGAATGACAATCATATATCTACTGGCTAACAGCAATGCTAAACATTGTGATTAAGGCTTGGATGGAGGAAATACAAAATAGGAACTACACTACAGAGAAGAAAGATTAGTGCATCATTTCCAGTAGAGATGACATTTGGCAATGGGAAATACAAGAAAAAGCTACATGGCACAGTGTGAGGCTTAGTTCTGGTCAAACTAGGTGCAGTACTAATTTCTTGGTTTAAGACAATTTAATGTGCAAAACAAGTAAGTCCTGGTGCTGACTTAAAGCCCTGTAAAAACACTTTCAGGAGTTAAACCCAGCAAACCAGAAGTACAGGCAACTAGACAATATTTCTTGAAAGCCCAGTACTGTAGATTCAGGATGCTGCTTCTTGTCTATGAAAAGTACATATATATAAATATAGATAAATAGAAATATTTATATATCTGCACACATAAATTAAGATTAGTGGAAGGTGGCTTTTTTTAAATTTTTCATTAAAATCAGAGAATGGCAGACTTTGACTAAGCACAATGTAGATGGGGAGATCTTGCATCTCTTCTGCCATACAGTTCATCCCCTGTGAATTGAAGGAAGGTACTTTGCCTCTGCCCTTTGCTTTCCTTATTTACAGAAGGGAGATTGTCATTCCTATACCCACTAAAGGATTCTGGCATTTGTGAACATAAAGTAAATTAAGAGGCCTACCTTTTTAAAAGGTAATAATTATAAAAACATATGCTGTTAACTTTTAGTGCCTCTCTTTTCCCCCACACAGGACATCTCAAACAGAGCCACCTTATCCTGCAGCAAGCTATTTCCTGGCTTTAATTCCTTAAGTACATTAAAAAAAATTGAGGAGGATGCAAGAGAAAAGCAATAATAATACTCCTATCTCAGAAAGTTAGAAATCAACTCTGGATTTTTAGACTGAGAAGTATGCATACTGTAAATGTAAGTTCACCTGACTAGTTTAATTTCCTTAATTATAAGATTTATATAACAGCGTTTTTACACGTTCAAACCATCTCCATGTTAACTAATCCACTGAAGGTTATTTTAAAACTAGAGATTTCAGAAGAAAATATCCTGTACATAATGGAACAAGGCTTTTAGAGCTCTACTTGTGTCCAAATAACAAGACACATTTTCTAACACTGTACTGCATACAATCCCTTTCCTATTATTTATCCTAGAAGCATTAGGGCTGTTAACCTATAGATGGCAGCTCCAGGACCAGGCAATAAAAGTGTACTTAAGAGTTATTTTACCTCCACGTGTAAGAAATTTGAGCTTTTAAATTATTAGAAAATGCACTAATTGTGAGAAAACTGAGAAGTATTTTTCTACAGTCAGTGTAACACCATGTGCAAGGGAGATGCTATTTCTCCAGCCTGTACCAAGCCCACATTTGCACTGATAAAATCGTTCCACCAAGGGAGTTCCCATAGCAAATTGGATTGAGCACAGGCTCTTCCACATTCCAAGGATAGTTTAAAATGGCCAGAGCAAGAAAGTTTACCCCACTCCTCACAATCAGAAATCCCAACACACAGACTCCTTTGCAGTGAAGTAACACTTTTTAGAAAGGGAATCACCTTCAGGTGTCAGTGCCTGTGCACAAGACTCCCCAAGACCCATGGAAGTGCTCCTGCAACTGCAATGTGCCTGCAGGCCCAGGTAGAGATCATCAGATTGTGCTTGTTCTTTGTTTCCAAGGTCATATTCTCACACACAAGACCTGGAAACAGCCATGCAACCGAGACTCTAGCTCTGGTATGTCACAATGGGAACTGGGGCCACTGAGGTACACTTGGCTTTTCTGACTTTAATGTGCTGCAGTGTGTGGTCTAAAACCCACCTGAAGGAAACCTGACTCAACGTGGAACATCACCATAATCCTCCTCTACCAGCTTAAAATTACTATCAAGCATCCCTGTGCATCCAGAACTGATGCCTGATAGTATCTGTTGGATAGTGAAGAGTATTTAAAGAGTTAAACTATCATTAGTAACAGACTTGGATCAAGGAGCACCATAATATATAATTTCAGGTAACAGAACTGAACTAGTAAGATCGAATGCTTGCTTAAGCAATCATCGGATTTCTTCAGTACAAAGAGCTAAACAAGGGAAATCCCAGTGGTGACTGTGGAGGGGTCACACATTCCTACCAACTTGCTTTACAGCTCTCAAATCTCAAACACTGGTGGATGGGTTGAGGTTCTGTCTGTGATCAAAGCAGTACCAAAGCTCTTCCAAAAGTAGTATTTGTTGGCCTTGAATTCACTGCATTGCAGTAGTGTTTTCTCTCTACACTTTCACCCATCACTACATGGAATGATTTTTAACCTGACTGGAAATGTCATCACCTTATTCAGAATTGAATTTCACTTGGGATAAGGATGTAACCAGAAACATCCCCTGTCCCACACTGATAGTGAATGCATCTTAAAAACCAGGATAGACTAACTGCAACTCTTTAAATAATTGTTCATTGATAGGACTGAAAATGATTTGGGTATAAAAACTATTGAGTAGCTTGCTGAAACCACACTGTGGAACAAACTTTTTTGAACATTATGAAGACTTTTTATTAAAATGCAATGTAATGCAATGATTTATTCCAAAATGGTAGCACCAATCTAACAAAGAAATCAGCTAGATATGCAAGGCACAGGTGCCCAGATATCCTCCTCTGCACTGGAAACCAAAAGCCTCCTGGCAGCTGCAGGGTATCAGATATCCCAGATGTTACACACTTCACTTGGGGGGACAAATCCAGCATTCAAGCTGTAGACAGCTCTCCCTAGCCCATTGGTAAGGAGTCTGAGGGTCAGGGACCACATTTGGGACACTCTGGCTTGAAGGTACAAGCATTTAACTGTGATTTTTCTTTTCCACTGTTACTCATGATATCTATCCTAACTGGAATGACAAACAGTACCAGCTATTAGTAGAGTACATAGTACAGCAGAAGCTGTGACAGCCATCCCACCCTAGAGGGCTACCTTGCAGCTTTGGCATTTTAGGAACTCAAAAGAGCATGACCAACACTGTTGACTGCTGCTCAGATTTATGCTTTGAATTCAGTCTTATCCCCTTCAGGCTTCCTGATGTTAAATGTATTTCTTCTGAATCAGCAGTTGGCTTCCAAGACTCTGGCTAGAAACATAGGCTGCAGACTGAGCCTGGAACACATCAGCAGTCTCTAGTTGCTCTCAATGACTGTGACTGCCAATGTGAGCCTGGAGAGGCATGGAAAAAACATCTTTGTTTGCTGCTACAGTCAGTGATAAGGAGACAAGTCCCGATTAGTAGCACATTCAAGCCTTGGCCATAGCATCCATCACAGTCACTGTGACTTCTGAGCTGAAACAATCCCCAGGAAAAAAAAAACAACACCCTGCAGCATAAGGCAAGAAAGAAGGCAAACGTACTCAATAAAGAAGCAAAAGACCTCAGAAATTACTACAAATGCTATAAGTAAACTGAAGCTGCAGAACAGTAACAAATACCAGCAGCATCAAATGGCTTTGGAAACAGGATTAAAAACCTCTTTCAAAACACAAATCAGTACCACTGCTGTTACAAGGTTATGTACAGTACTAGCCTTAAAAGTCTGGCTTCACTGATACAACATCTCCGCAAACAGTAATGTTTACTCATATTTTAAATAATTGATTATTTTATCAGCTGAGCTTCTAGACTGAGCTTTTAGAGATGTTAAAAATCAGTGTATCTTTTGGAATTGCTTTCATCAAGTTGGTCCGAATGAATGACAAACATCAAAGAATGATAGGCCTATGCAAGACTTACATCATCTCTCTATCTTTCTGAAGAAAATTAATGATCATTAAAAAAAATATAACCCACCTTCAGATGCCAGAAGTTATCCAATACATGAAAAACAGAATGTATCACAGTTTTAGTTCTGTTACTTTACAGAATCTGAACCCAGAAAGAAACGCCACAAACAAAACTCATGCTAAAAGATTTCTTCTGAAGGCTGTTCTCATAAACTCGTCCCAAAAACAAAGAAGACATTTCTTCCCATTAGCAATCAGTAAATAGAATTGAAGAACAGAAGTATTGTGGGTAAATACACTTACTTTTGAAGAAAACATTCAGCATATGCAAACAAGCAGTGTACCAGGCTAGTGGCTGGGCATCCTCTTTCTTGGTTCAGATCTTGTGAGCTCTCAAGTCCTGGAAGACAAACCCTTGCCGTGCAGGTATCACTGCAGCTTTCTCTTTTTATCTCCTTAGAAAAGAAGTATTTTACAGAGGTCTATGCAACAATTCTGCTCTAGAGAAAAGATCTTTGGAAAATAACCTCCGTGCCACAGGCTAGAGCTTAATGTGGCCAGAAAGGACAGAAAGTCTTCTCTGAAGTTCCTCATTCACTAAGAAACTTGGTTAGAGTAAATGAGCTGAAGATGTTCCTCCAATATGCTGGGACATCCACCTTTCTCCAAACACAGCCAGAAAGAGTTTTCCCATCATGCATGCCAACGGAAAGCATTGCACTGGGGCACAGCTCAGCCTCAGCTCAACCCATGTGCCTTGTGACTGCTCCAAAAGCTCTATAATTACATGCAGTACTACATGTGGGGCTCATGTCAACGCCAAAACATAGACCACAAGCTGTTTAAACATGCTTAAGTAGAAATATTAAAAAAAAAATCAGCAACAACAAAAACAATGACTGATAGGAAAAAGATGGGCTATGTATAATATAATTGAGGGTATATATAAAGGAATAGTGATTTGTTTAGTCTGTTTTTTAACACAACAAGCCAAAGATAAGACCATTTCCAGTTTATTTTGTGCTTCGTTTTTGTTTTCAAATCACTGTAGGAAAAGAAAAAAATGGTGTTTATTAATGTTAGCTTGTCTTAGACATAAACTAGAATAAATTAGCAGTATGAGACTCCAAATGGATCAGGGTGGGCCTAAAGAGAAGAGCACCTGGAAGGACAGAGCTACAGGAAGCACCTGTCTGTGGCAGGCTTTCAGGGTACCAAGAATAGGGAAAAAAACAATATCTGTCATGCCTAGTGAGACATGCACATCTGTACCCAAGACTTGGGCTGGCATTTCGTACACACAAACAGTGACCAGTGAAAGATGGCAGGTATACGTACAAACCTGAGCCACGTTGTTTTTTTGGAAGAGGAGACAGAGGAGATCTGCCTGTACACAGCCCTCTGGAGGAGACTTCCAAATGTGGGGTAGTATGGCAGATTTCAGCATCTGCAATTGCCTGTGCTGGCTGTATCCTTAACCTTGAGCTGTTGTGATATGCACATTTGGCTGTGGAATCTAAATTTGTTGTTGGGATGGTTTCTAGAGACTCTTTGTGCATGTTGCAGAATGTCTGTTCATCAGACTCTTTCTCTAATTGTATTTACTCACAGAATTATGGCCTGCAAAAGTTTACGTGATTTATTTTACATTCTTGATTTCAATGGCATAGCAATCTCTTAACTTGACAGCACTCTGCAGCAACAAATGGGCTACCCGGTCCCTGCACTGCAAACTGTCAGCAATGTGAAGACCTCAAACTATCAGAGGCATGGCTAGTCTGTTAGTTGGCAACAATCGAAATACTGCTCCTAACGGTACATTCAGTGGAAATACCTATCTCATGTGAACACGAAGCAGCAGACAACTTCTTTTACTCAAAGTTCTGATGCTTACCAGAAGCACTACAGATGGACTGGAACACTGCGAGGGATGGAGTACTCGATTTAATGCCACAGGGCCATGGGATGGGTGGTGTAAGCTGACAGTTCTTTGTACACAATTTATGTCATGAAACTTCAGAGTGTTTGCTACACCATGGAAGTGCAGATGCCTGGCAGGAATGCTGTTGTTTTATTCCATTCATTTTGTCTAACAGCCTAAAATTTCCTTTGAGCTCTCAACAGGTCGTTTCAAAGGTGTCAGAGTCCAAGAAGTGTATCGAGACTTGCAGAGCCACATATTTCAGACTTTCTAGCCCGTTTTCATATGCACAGATGTAATCAGAAAGCAATTATGACATTATCTGCCTTGAAGCTCACAGCAAGTTGTATAATGAAAAAAGGAAAACTAAAATCTATAGAAGAAATTAAGCCACTGCTAGTTTTCCCTTTTCCAGAAGGAAACTATCCTTCACACATTATTTCAGACCTCATTACCATCCAGACCCTGAAGTGGTCACACCTGATTACTCTACACCTTCCCTCCTGTGTTATCATCTTCCCTCCTGTGTTACCCACTACCCTTCCCTTGTGCAAGCTTCAGTGAAGGAAAAGCCAGGTATCTGGAGTCCTAGTGGCACAGCCAGGCCTGGCACTGGGAGGTTCAGATCCCAGGCTTTGACCCTCTTCTGCTGCTCCCCACATCATCCTGGCTAGTCTGGACAGGAGGGTTGGTCCCATGTGAGCCTGCAGCTCCTCACCTTGCTGGACCCTGGCACATTGCATGTGCAGCTCTCAAAGAGCTGGGAAGTGTTCATAAGGGTCAACATCTGGGAGCAATTGCCAAAGTAAACATAGCACAGAAATATTTATACAATGGTTGAGAAACAATATGGATAATGTGGCTTTATACTCTAAACAGAGAAACATATTAATCAAAGAACAATAAAGCTTTAAATTATATTTTAGAGAAATGCACTTAAACCCAATGCAAAACAACTCATGCAGAATGGTTGGCCCACTTCCCACTGACTATTTGTTCCAGTTCTCCAGCTGTAAAATTAAGAAAACAAGTCTTGGGGGCATAATGAGGAAAAAATAGATGAAAGGCTGCAGAGCTCCAGCACAGCTGTAATGGATACCATGCAAGTAGGTGGGCTGGAGAAGCCTATCCAAGTAATACAAAATTGTGTTTGTTTGGAAGGAAATACCATGAAGAACAGAAGACTTTTAAAGCTGGCCATCAGACACACAAGTACAGGCTTACTGGGGAAGTCAAAGGCTCACCAGCTCCCTGTCACCTTTAAAACTGCCCAGGAACATCCTACTGTGATTAATTAGTGCTATACAGTTCTTCTTTACAGCCAGACTGTGCCTAGCTTAGCATATTGAGCCTTTAGCAGCCTATAAACAAGGACCACATCTACGCTACCTATGCACAAATCAGGCCATGGCACTTGTGAGATACTGTGAGAACTGGACTGCCAAAGCAATTCTTGCAGGAAAGGCTGCATCATCCACCTAAGATGTGTTGTTTTCAAATCAATTTTTCCACAGGGCTCAAGTACTGCACAACATCAAACTGCAAAACGGCATCCCAGAACCTGCTGGCACGTGTTTTATCAAACCACCTCGTTTTTATTACATTGAGTATCTGGAACACATTCAAATTGAGGAACTTTTCAATGTAAAAGAGAAGAGCTTCACAATATTTGCTGTTTCTTGGTGCAAAGAAGACAGTCTGTTACTACTTACTGTCAGTTGCATTATATAAATATGTATACATATGTGCATATATATTTGCCCCAGTGTGTCACTCAGCCAATCTGTAACTTCTACCAGAAGTGATAGACTGATGCTATCATAGTACACCCCTGCTGAAGCCCACTGCGATTAAAATATATATCATGGTGTAAGGTAAATTATTGCCAACGATAATACTCAAAAAATAGTATAGAAAATGGTATATTTCTGTAGGTCTATATAGATGGTACACAAATAGTAAGGAAAAAAAGATGGCTCATCTTTGGGATGATAAACCTTTGGAATGATAAAGGCTCACTGTGGACTCCACACATGAGGGATCTCCAAGAAGAGATCCTGCCCTGGTGGTGGTCTGCCCTTAAATGGGGTTCGGGAGATGTGGAGCCAGGCTCCACCCCTTTCACTCACACAGGTATATCACCTTCACCTGTGCCCCCATGGCTGACTCGGTGCTCAGCTCAGGTGACCAATCAGTGGTTCAACAGTTCCCATACACATGGGCATACAGCACTTGCAAAGACTGAAGGTAGATTAACTAGGTGCAGTATTTGATGATACCAGACTGCATTGTATGCTCAACGTGTCTGAGGGTTGGGATGCCAAAGTAGGCTGAGCAGTGGGCTCAGGTGAACCTCATGAGGCTCACCAAACCCAAGTACGTGGTCTGCACCTGGGTTGCAGCAAACTCCCACTATCACAGCAAGCTGGGACATGTATGGATAAAACACAGCACTACCAAAAAGGACTTGGTGGTACTGGTGGATGGCAGATGGACATGAACATGAACCAGCACTGTGTTTTCACTGTCCAGAAAAGCCAACCATGTCCTGGGCTGCATCAAAAGATGCATGACTAGCAGTGCACGGGAGATGATCCCACCCCTCTGCTCTGTGCTGGTGAGGCCTCACCTGGAGCACTGCGTCCAGGTGTGGAGTCCTCAGAACAGGAGAGATACAGACCTATTGGAACAGGTCCAGAGGATGGCCACAAAAATGATGGAACACCTCTCCTATGAGGAAAGGCTGAGAGCTGAGGCTGTGCAGCATGGAGAGGAGAAGGCTGTGAGGTGACTTGAGAGGGGCCTGCCAGTATCTAAAGGGGGACTGTAAGAAAGAAGGGGTCAAACACTTTAGTACAATCTGTGGTGATGAAACAAGGGGAAATGGTTTCAAACTAAAAGATAGGAGATTTAGATTGAATGTAAGGAGAAAGTTTTTTTACAATAAGGGTGGTGAGGCACTGGCACAGGTTGCCCAGAGAAGGTGGGTGCCCCATCCCTGGATCTAAAGCCAGGAGGAATGGGGCTCTGAGCACCTGACAGAGCTGTAGGTGTTCCTGTTCATTGCAGGTGAGCTGGACTTGATGGTCGTTATCAGTCACTTCCAACTCAAAAACTTCTGTGACAACAATGATGACTGTATTTCCTGATCATCAAAATAGCTGAGAAGTATAGTTTCATTGCAGAATAAGGGCAAATTTGTTCTGCTTCCCCATATCCACAGCAGTGCTCCCCTCCTTGACCCTGCCCCAGAACATACAGATTTCCCACTGATGTCAAGAGCAGAAGATGTCTTTCCATTACTTCTGTTTGATACTGTTATATTTAACAGTTTTCTCAAGTCAACTAAACTCCACTCCTGTCATTCCTGAACAGAAATATCCATCTTCAAAGAATAAAAACATTTTGCTTTTGTGGCCATTATGCTTTGTTACAGCAAGTGTATAAACCATAGACATACATAATTCACTACAATGTGGGCATAAGGGAGAAGAAGGAAATCTGACACTCCTGACACATTACTGAGACATTCCTAGTCTTGCTTTTTTAGATGAGATTAGTGGGAAACAGTGTTGCCAAGGCAAGGAGTCTGAAATGTGGAACTGTGAAATCAAATCAATCCTTTTAGTTACAGAGATGGACTCTACACTCCCTACCCAAACTCCAGATACTGATTCTTAAGGAAGGCTCTAGAGGCACAGTGCATAAACTGGTGGCAAGCCCTGATTTCCATAGCAATCCCTAGAAGGAGCATACAGGGTCTGAAGCCACCAGCACAGTAGTGAGCTCACCCACATGGCACAGTTCAGGTGAGTGAAGCAGGCTGGTGCCAACAGCATGTCTCACCAGGGAGTTGCTGGCCAGCAGGAAAGGCAAGGCAACCAAACGTGGGTGATCAAGATGTGCATACTTCATGGTGTTGGTGTATGGGAACTGCTGAATCACGGCCTGAACCACTGATTGGTCACCTGAGCTGAGCACCGAGTCAGCCATGGGGGCACAGGTGAAGGTGATATACCTGTGTGAGTGGAAGGGGTGGAGCCTGGTTCCACCTCTCCCAAACCCCACTTAAGGGCTGACCACCACCAGGGAAGGATTTCTTCTTGGAGATCCCTTCCACATGGAGTCCCCTGTGAGCCTTGTCATCATAAAGATGAGCCATCTCCTCTTTTGTATTATCTGTATACTGTTTATATAGAACTACTTAAAATATACCATCTTCTATACTATCTCCTTGCAGAGTACTATCATTGGGAGTTATTTACCTTACAGTTGGCTTATCACCTCAGCAATCCCATGAGGGGACTGGCTCTGTGTGTGCTCACAGACAGTCTGGGGTCATGCAGGAGACCCTGGTAGTACCAACAGATTGATCTGACTGTAGAAATGATCACCTCAACTGAAAAGCAGAAATATGTGGAGCATTTGCAAAGAATGGAGAATAGTAAGCAATTTCCAGTGACCAAGGACTGAAAGGGTAAAGTAGGAGATACCAAAATATTGGCAAAAAATACTCTGATGTATATGTAAAACACAAGGGGAGCTGTCATGCTCCTGACAAAGATGAAAAATAAACACAAACTGGATCCCAACTATATAAATGTTTTACTTCCTTTTTAAATCAAGGTGACAGTATAGGAGATAGGTGAACATAGAATCATCATAGATTCATAGAATGGTTTGTGTTGGAAGGGACCTTCAAGATCACCTCATTCTGCTACAGGCAGGGACAGCTGCCTGTAGCCCAGGTTGCTCAGAGCTCCATCCATCCTGGTCTTGAATGTCTCCAGTGTAGAGGCACCCACAACCCCTCTGGGGAAACTGCACTGGTCTCACCACTCTCACAATAAAAAATATCTTTCTAGTATCTAGTCTATATCTACCCTCATCCAGTTTAAAACCACTCCCCCATGCCCTTACAAAAAATCCCTTCCCAACATCTCAGAGCACTAGTGAGCATGAGGGTACTGAAATTACACCACCTTAGGTAAAGCCGAAACTCCAACAGTCCCAAGGAAACTAGGGCTGTGGGAGAATTAATATCTAGAACATAACTTTAAAATCTTAGATAAGTGCAGGTGAGCATCTAGAAGCCAAGATTCTGAACAATTCCATCTGATGCATCCTGATACCATATCAGTGGGGACAAGGGGGAAAAACATGAAAAGGACAGTGCTAGAAAAAGATGACTGGCAAAGCCAGCTAAGAACAGATTTGGACTGGGTCTAGAGAAGCCTCACATACCTAAATGCAGTAGCAGGGAACAAAATATTATATAAAAAAGAGTGTAGAAGTCAGCATTTTAAGTTTCTAAGAGTAAAAAAGTGGTGGTTAGGATAACCATATCTAATAGTTTTGGAGCCCTTTCATCCTTATATATAATATCACTCCCTTGACTGAACTTATTCTGGATGAAAAGCTGATTGATTGATACTGACTCAATGCAATGTGTGTGATACTTTGACACTATCTTCACAGCACCATGGCTTTGCAATTTATGGCAGTTTTTAGAACAGGGACAGAAATGTCTTATTTCCAAATACACATGAGACTGTCCCAGTGTAATGTGTTCTGCCTGTGAGATGCATTAGAGGACAGTGATTCAACATAAATAGAAATCCATGATACTGTCTGATGGGAAACTAAAAGAGTAGAAAACTTCAGGTCCAACTGTGATTCTGTCAAAGTCTACAGCAAACTTTGGAACAGTGGTAGAAAATGGTAAGATTTAATTGTTTTATAAAGTTCTAAAGAAGGCCAGATTGCTACAGACAGACAATAATGCTAAATGTTTCTCTAGTAGAAATCAAGTCAGCAAAGGTCTAAGGGTATTATATGCAAAACTGGGAAAAGTTCTATCAAAATTCTGGCACCAGACTGAGTTTTCAGGTTGAAGAAAGCAGTGGAGATGCTTCTTTTTTCAGGCCTTAAAAGCAGAGATGAACTTCCCAAACTAAAGGTGAAATGGTAACTGATATTTAGAAAAATGCAAAAAGAATTTAGTCTTATGAGTAATAGGGTATTTGCATTAGAGGTCAGTGACATTGTACAAGTTACATACAAAACCTCTTGTAAGCGTGAGGGTTCTGGCTTCTGATCAGTGCTCCAAGTTGCACCCTGTCACGGGCAGGATAACCAACCCACTGTGTGCAACCACTGTGTGCAAACAAGCTTGTTCCGTGGCATATTTCATTCTTTTTTCCTGTATGACTTAACCTGGTTATAGATGTTGCAAAAAAATGCATGGAGTTAAGGAGCTGACTCAGGAATTGAAGTTGCTCTGTAAAAGATCAAAATGAATTTTCTAATAAAATGAAGTTACAAATATTGTAAAATGCAGGAGAAGTATTCTCTAATGCTGAGTCAGTAGATGAGCTCTACATGGACAGCAGCTGAATTAATTTTATAGTACTACACAGAAGACCATACAAGGGATATACTACCATACAAAAGTACTGTTCCTTATCTAATTTCTGCACCCTCGATGGATTTTGTCCAATGTGTGCAGACAATGCATCTAGGTAAAACATTAGCACACTATCCAAGAAGCACACTTTAAAATGTGCTGAAATGGAGTACACTTTCACTAGGGCCATAATTCCACTAGAGAATTTACCTTTATGGAAAAATCAATTTTTCACTTTCATAGCCATAGTTAAGTACTGCGATAGGTTTTCTGACAGTTTTCTCAATATTGAAAATACAACTTCAAACATGACAGAGCAATAAATACGACAGCTGACGCTTATGAACATGACAGCAAACGAATCAGGGAGGACTCGTGTTTTATTTTTTAAGATACACTGACATACTGCAGCTCACCCTATGGGGCTGCTTTTCTCCATGACTATGGTTTATTTTCTTTTATTTTTTATAGTAATATGACTATTGCTAATTTTTTTCTTGAATGCTGTAAGGCATTTTGGAGAAGAGAGAATAAAAGAAAGGAGGGGTGTGATGATTCCTGTTATTACATCTGGCACCCTCTAGACAGTTTGGCAACTCCTTTTAATTAAACAAGTGTTGCTTTTTAAAGCTGGAGTAATGTGAGTCTCTAACATGCAGCTGGGAAAGCAAACAGAAATTAGTTCAGCTGATAAGCAGATGCTAAAGATGGGTGGAAGGAGGAGATTAAGTGGGATCCCAGATGAATGCAAATGTGCAATATGGTTGGAGTGTCTGCATTTGAGCGCACAGGCGCAGGACAGCAGGATAAAGGCTGCAGCTTTGCAAAAAGCTGTAGAACACACTTTTCAGGATGCCATATGGTCAAGAGGAAGAAGAAGAGGTGATTTGGAAGGGTAATCTAATTTCTGATGTGACAGCGCCCAATGCTACATCACTTGAGATAGCTGACTGAATAAGGGCCTTGTTTCACAGCTACGAGGATCTGAGCTTGCTCCCACAGAACAGAATACCTCTCCCAGAAAAAATCAGGAAAGTGGCAGGGAAATCAATCCACCAAGTGCAATAGTTCCCCAGAGGCAGGGAGCTAAGAAGGTGGGAATGAGGAAAAATTATCTGTGATGCTCTCCACAGAAGGAAATGAGGAAAAGCTGGTATGATTGAAGACAAAGCTTACAAAGAATGAGTCCTGTTCTTATCTGCTATCTCTCTAACCAACCTGCTAAAATTAAGGATACGAATAATGCAAACTGGGAAGGAGGAATATCTAACAAACTTTGCTTTAGCTTTCTATGGAGTTAAAACCTGGAATGCACAGGCTTTGCATGCCACACAAACCACCACTTGGTGGCTTTGCCCAGTATGTGCCCCGTGCGCTGGTAGAAAAAGCACTGCAAGCTCCTGGACACTTAATGAAGTAATAATTCTTAAACGACTATTATAAATTATATATTATAAACGACTATAATATCTTCTTAAACGACTATTACATAACCAAAAATGACCCCAAGTACTGATAATGTGAACTAGCGTGAGCACAGAGGAGCTCAGGCTTTGCCTCAGTCTCCCCTGCTGTCCGTGCTCCACACTGGGCTTTGGAAATTTTGGCAGCCAGCAGAGCTGGCTAGGTGTGGGATGGAGCTGGCAGCAAGGGGTGAGGGGTTTTCTTACTCTGCCAGATTGTACGAACCACAGTCTTTCAAACTGAGAGAGCGGGTGGTGTCTGGAGGATGTTAAGAAGAAATTTCTGATTGGCACTGAAGGCTTGCAGAGCATCAGTAGAGAATAAGGCTTAAATAGAGTTATTGAAATAAAATGTGCTTGTATGTGTGATGAGGCCCTTCCAGGAAGTGGTGCCTAATGAAGGCAGGGGTCACCCCAGCCAGGGAGCAGCAAAGGCTGCTGGACAGCCTGGCTGCTCAGGAGAGCTGGGAAAGCAGCTGCAGGCACAAGTGATACCAGGACTGAGCTGCATGGCACAGGGATACTGGCAGTCTTATTCCCACCCTGAGCCACAGCTGAATGCATTCTTTTCTGCTTATAAAAATGCCAATATTTAAATCATGAGGCACCGAGCTACTGCCAGAAAATCCGTATTGAACTTTTAAACTCACGAGCAATACTGAGGAAATGTTAATAAAGAACAGAAAGCAACAGTTGAAAGTTTGGCAGCCCAAAGACAAGCCTTGCCTTCCACAGTGCTCCTGTGCTCTCCCCACACCCAGGTCTCTACAGCCTGTGCGTCCCCACTGCCTTCAGGCAGTGCCAGCTCCTGCTGGGAGCCTGCTGACATCTCAAAATGGACTGGGATCACAACATGCCCAAGAATTACAGGGAAAAATAAGAGATTTTGAATGCTTCATAGATTCTCATTGCCTAGAATTTGTAAAAAGAGATCATTGCACTGAGTCTCTTGTGAGAAAAACCTTGAAAAGAAGGAAAGAATAGATAGATAGACAGATAGACAGATCCAAGCTAATATCCTGAACTCTAAGAAAGGCTGAGGAGCAGATGGATCTCAGAAAATTGAAACTATTTTGATATTTATTCCCATAGCACTAAAAAAAACCAAAACATACAGCGTGGGAAAGTACACTAAATTTTAAGCATTTCAAAGCAGTTACAGTTACATTAAAGCTGTTCAGAAATTGTCATCTTTCAAAACAGACTTTCTTTTTCTTTCACTAAATCAGAATGTTTCATTTCTCAGTCAGAACTGCTCATCAGGAAGACACGATACAATCTGCTAAATCTCAAGAGTGCTAAGATATGAAAGGTCTTCAGTAGTGGTAACAGGTAATTAGGTTTGTTATGATTTTCTATATATTCTGCAGCAGAAAATCTGATTTTTCTTTTGGCATGAGGCCATGTCTGGTTGCCTTCAAAGATGCACTGTTCTACATTTTAAGATAAATACTAGTTAAAGTTGGAGGTAATTTGATTTTAACAGAGCATATTATACCGATGCGTGTTCCTCATTATATGTACCAATTAATTTTTTTCTTTTTTGCTAATGTACTACTGTACTCAAAACTCATGTGACTTTTCTAATATATACTCAAAAGATGATAACGCTGTTAGCAGGTACTTAGCTGATGTTAACCAAGATGACAGATCCTTGAGGGCTGCATTAAGATCTGTGCGCATTCATAGCCTGACATTTTTGACGCACTGTAGTAAAGGGAAGATTTGGGTTTGAAAAAGAAGAAAATTTAGCTGATTTTTTTTCTCAATATTTCTCACCAATATCCATGAGAAATTGTGAGAAACAAGGTGTATGGGAGTTCTCTACAGAATTCTTATCAATCACCAGGTAAAGGAGAGGTTTTTGAAAGGGATGTGCTGACAGACTCCATTTTTACCCACGGCAGGAGAAAATACAAACTCTTTGTAATACTATTCAACACTGAATTAGACCTACCCTGTGGATCTAAAAAATGCCTTTGGTGTTCAATTACTCCAGCTTCTCTGAGGAGCTCATTTGAAACTCTTATTAGTCAGCTCAAAGACAATGTATTTAATTAAACAAAAATGTATCCTTCCCCATAGCCTTGATAGTTTTAAACAGTATGCAAAACATCACCGTCTGCAACACAATTAACCCACAGATGCACGTGCATCTGGTTCTAACCAAGAGAACAAATCATTTAATCCCTTAAGAAACTGTGAAAACTGCAGCTCTCAAGAAACCCATAACCACATGCATCTTCCCACTTCCTGGAACTTATTCCTAACAACAGTTTACAATCCATTACATCAAACAGGAAACAAAGATGACTGCAGCCATGTAGATGTTTTACTCAGCACACAGCTGTTTGACTAGCCACATCATACTTCAAAGTATTTGACCAGCTCTCATGTAGAGGCCTTGTTAATTTGTATGCATAGTTTGGATAGACAACAATTCCTGTTGCTTATTTCAAAGTGATACTTTTGCTTTGATCAGTTATAGAATTCATGTCTCCAAATCTAACACATTCATTGAGTCAAATAAAATATCATTTCTAGTAATATTAATCTGTAGTTAACTTCATCATATTTGTATACTTTTTTTTGGTAACAAAAGTGTTCAAGTAATAATCTAAGGAAAAACACCCTTAGCTTATGTCAGCTAGTTTTCCATAACACTGAGTGACATGTGTGCATTTACCTCCATGTGGTGAAGAATGTAAAGAAGAACATTAAGGTGGTACTTCCAAGGAAAAGGTGTGAGCCTCCAACTGATTTATCAATTACTATCATGCGCCATCTGAAAGTTTAGCAGTCACACATTTGATGATTGGTGTTTTAAGACACTAACATTGGGCAATTTTCCACAGATTTGTTTCAGGACAAATCGCCTTAGCTCTTAATATCTTAATGCCTTCCATTCTAAGGCAGTGGTATTAACGTGGTCTATCTGTAACACAGTTATGATAACTGTGAATTGTATGAGGCCCTAGGAGAAAACAGATTACACACCAGCTTACTTTGAAATGCACAGACATGCTGTTGCAGATGGCTGTGAGCTTACCCTGCCAAGCTTCACACTGACTAAGACAGACATCACTGAAGTTTAATATGCCTGTGGGTGCACCATCACTAAGCCTTGCTAACAGCTGCCATTAGCTGACACAGGATCACTAGTGCAACATCATTGTGGCAATAGGAAGGACAGAGCTCCCAGGTGCTTCCCAAGGGAAACCAACATGCCTTGGATATCTCCATCTTGCAAACCATGCCTTGCAGTGCTTTCCCCTTACCTTTGTAGATGCTTTGCTTGGCAGACCTGCCTGAGCAGCTGCTGTACAATAGCCACCCCATCACAGAATCAGAGAATCACCAAGGTTGGAAAACACCTCCAAGACCATCCAATTCAACCATCCAGATACCACCACAATATTTCCCAACTAAACACATCCCTTCATTTAAGATCTAAATGTTTGCCTTGCAGCTCAGAGAAAGGCACAGACATATGGCCCCATTGCTCCTGCAAATGAGAGGCCACTCCCAAAGACGAGATTAGCCTTCTGTCTCAGAAGTTGGCTGATGAGCACACCCCAAACCTCAGCATTTATCTAGTTTCAAACGGTTGTGACCAGCCTTATCAGGCTCTCCCAGGAAAAAGAAGTGTCCACAAAAAAGTAACCTTCACTAAAATCAATGTATGCATCTGCAAAAATGGAGAAAGAAGCTCTAAGAAAAGATATGACCGTTCCAGTGTTCAAGCCTTCACTGTAGCATGAGGGAGCAAATAAAGTAGGATTCCCATTTTTAATAGTCTTCAATTACATTATTAAAACAGTATGTATGATAGATAAGCCTAACAAGAACACATACAAAAATTAGAGACAGATTACATAAAATAGAACTAGTGATGGATTACAGTGCAATCATCAATATCAGCATTGGAAAGGATTTGAAATCAGTGATTTTATTTTTAACAAGTAGCAGAGTTTGCACATGGCTAGTCACAAGGGCTTTACCTAAATGCTTTACAAATGGTGACACAATAATTGCAGTACTGGGAAATGGCTTCTATCTATCTGCTTTGCATTTTACAGGCTAAATAAAAATTTCATGCATATTGAACACACTTGTGTTAGTTCATTTCATTTTTTCAATATCCTTTTATCAGGTAAGAATAACATGGGTTCTAAGTTGCTTTTCATATTGCATCTTTTTATCACGAGTTACATTTTTAATAAAATGCGACTTTACTTGAAGTATATGCAATGTTTGCATAATTAGTGGAAGAAAATTGTACTCTAGGAATTTATAATTTGCTTATACCTTCTTTTCATACAGTCTGTAGACGGGTGGGTTTTTAGCCTACTTATACCGATACAAAAATATTTTCTGTGGTTGTGTGTTTGTTCCTTTAGAGAGAAGACTTCTTAGATTTCACAATATATTTTCATAGACTTCACAAATATGTTTGTGATTTATCTGCAGTTTAAAATTTTCAATTCCTCTTTGACACAGTACATTTCCAATTTTTGTTGTGATGCAGATTATGCAAATTTTCTTGACAAAGAGTGTGCACACTGGCTTTAAAGTAGGAATTTCAGCTGACAGTACCTTTTGCATTAAATCAAAAGGACTGTATTTTTACTCTCATGGATGGCCACTGATTACTCATTTTTCTGGGGGCTAATGGGGAGATTTCCACTGGGTATTCCCAGTGGATGATGTGATGAGTATGATGCTGAAGCACTGTTGTTTCCCCATCTCTGTAATGCAGATTTGTGGAGATGCCACAGAACCTTAGAATATGATTAAAGTTCTTTTTTGATTAAGCTCCTTCCAGTTCCTGATATTCATGTGGAATTTATGTCAAGTCACCCAAAGCATAAAAACAGTCTGGAGACAGACAGTATGTTTCTGCTCCACTGGGTAGGGCTGCACCCCCAGCAGAGTCACTGGGGATGGGATTTACTCACCCTCACCTGCTTTCAGGGGAGATCCTATGGAATGAACACAAATTTGGCACACATCTACCAGATCTCCTTGTACAAAATGATTATTTTCCACATTATGGGCTCACAGACCTACAGTCCCTAAGAATTTACTAAGAAGAATGAAGAGGTCTATGAAAAGAGAATGACACAAACTAACTTCCAGTGAATCTGAGCAGTTGGTCACTTTCAAAAATAATCATTTTCAAAAATGTGTGAATGTAATTTGAATATTTCGATTCCCAGGACTATTATGCAAGCCCTTCTTCTGATGAGTGATAGAAACGTTCCAGCACAGCTACACTCGTGCTAAACTGCTGTAACAGGATTCTGCAGTGAAACTGAAGTGGGACAAAACTCAGTTTTGACTGTATGCTTTATTATCAAATGCTGTTTTGAGATGCTGCCGTGAGCTCTGTAAATGATGTAAATCAGGATACGAGCAAAAGGCAGTGTCACTTTTCCATGGCTCTTCAACCTGAAACACTGTCATTTGCTGTGTTTAGGCCCAGTTGAGAATTCACTTATGCAGTAGTTTTATACTAGCAGCTCTCTGGCTGGAGCTGCTGTGACGCTGCCCTGCAAAGCAAGCATATGGGCAGCAGAATCTGACCTTTCAGTTGTTGCTCTAATTTTTACCTCTTCAAGCCAAAGGCAAAACTCCCAGTCATGACTGATGAGTCAGTTTTAGGCCAAAATTTCAACTTTTTTTTTTCTGCCTT
The DNA here is from genome assembly GCF_038088225.1 of Cyrtonyx montezumae. NCBI lineage: Eukaryota > Metazoa > Chordata > Aves > Galliformes > Odontophoridae > Cyrtonyx > Cyrtonyx montezumae. Next base: position 695,904 of record NW_027072056.1, on the reverse strand, counting down.
TACTCCTTCTCCTGATTTCTATTATCTAATGCCTTTAAATCAAATAGATCTCTCTGTATGGAATACCAAGCTTATTAGATGGCTTTAAAACCTCTGACTTTTTTGCAGGTAGCAAAAGATTCGAGGTTGAATCTGTATTTTTCCTTTTTGTATTAAAAACCTACAAAAATATCCCCTTCAAATTAATGCTTAACTAAAGGCATAATTTACTAAATGTTTCTGTTTATGACAATGATATCTTTCCAATACATATATAGTTTTTCTTGTAGGATGAAAACTGCATTTCTCCATCAGCTATAATGCTACCATTGTGTAAGACATTTATCCTGAAAGAGTTTAGCCCTGGGTGCTGTGCCTCTCCTGGCATGTTCAGGTTACTGCAAATGCTCTTTGTGCTGGCTTCAGTACTAACAGCATAAAGCATGTGCTGCAGCAGTATACATATTTAAAAAAGCTGTTCCTTCACAAGCACATGTTCAAAAGATTTTATCTAATCAAATTTTAAATAGGAAATTACTTGTCTGACTTCACATCAGAAAGCTATTCCTTTCCACTACTCCTGCTGCTCCAGATTGGGTTATTAGGACTTCTCTGCTGAATGGTCAGCAGCACGTCTGAGTCGACAGTCTTAATTCTGGGCTATAAATATCAGATAATGCTTTATTATCTGTCAGCTTCAATACTGCAATAGCAAACTCTCCCTAATTTCTTTAATTTGCGATGAATACCAAACAGTTTTGAAAGCTGAGAATTTCTAAGGTTCTCTGTGTGAATAATGGATAAGCCTTGGGCATACACAATGTGAAATTTCACCTCCAAAGCAAGTGATTTCAATTCACCTACTTTGTAGGGATTCAAAGGATGTTTCAATCCTCATCCTGATATAACCTTCTTATCTTTGAATTAACTGCTACCTATGGACAACAGTTCAATGGTAAATGGGCTTTAATTGGGACTTGGAGAATGTTTGCTTATTTTTGCAGCTAAACTGAATGATGTTTGACATCAGACTACTGTATCTCATCCCTTTCTGGGGAATGATGCTACCCAGATAGCTCACCTGTGCATGCATTGTATATGAGCAAATCATGCCTAGATCTAGAATACACATAACCTCAGATTACAATGAAATAGAAATATCAAATTCTAAAAGTTTAAATCTTGCTGAACAAGAGTAATTTGTAACCTTGACAGAAGTGTATATAGAGAAGATAACAGACTCTACTGTGATACAAGATACCTCCAAACATACTCCAAAAAATCTCTTAATTTTAAAACTGTATTTAATAAAATTCAAAATTTGTTTGTCTCATGTCACTTTATTTCAGAAAAATTTCCATGTTGGCTTGAGAAACTACTAGAAATTCAGAGAACAAGCACAAATAAAGGAGCTGAGAAACTGATTAAAGGAAGACTCAGCATTGCTAGAACAACTGCATAAATCCCCAAAGACAAGAAGACAAGGGCAGAAATCTCTTTCTATATGTCACATTAAGGAGTCCTAACTAGAAATAGAAATGTAATTCAGTAAAAAAGTAAAACTTCTGAAAGGAATACGCATGAGGGACAATTAGCTGAGGGAAATGAAGAAACTAGACAAAAATAAATAAACTAGAAGAGGTCCTGTACAACTGTTTAACATCTTCATCTGTGACTCGAATGAAGGAACAGAGTACACTCTCTAAAAGTTTGCTGATGATATAAAAGCCGGGAGGAGTAGCTGACACATCAGAAGGCTGTGCTGTCATTCCATGAGATCTGGACAGAAGAAAACCTGATGAGGTTGAACAAGAGCAAGCATAGAGTCCTGCACCTTTGGAGGAATAACTGCATAGTGTTACAGGCTGGGGGATGACCTGCTGGACAGGAGTTGGGTTAGAGGACCTGAGAACCCTGATTGGCCATAAGCCAGGGAGAAGGCATCCACAACCTCACTAGGCAACGTGTTATAGTGTCTCATGACCCTCACAGTAAAGAGCATCTTCCTGATATCTAGTCTAAATCTACTATCTTCCAGTTTAAAAACATCTGCCCTTGTCCTGTCACTACCTGCCCTTATAAAAAGGCTCTCTCCAGCCTTCCTGTAGGCCCCCAACAGGAACAGGAAGGCTGCCATAAAGTCCCCCCCAAAGCCTTCTCTTCTCCAGGCTGAAGAACTCCAGCTCTCTCAGTCTGTCCTTGTAGGGGAGGTGCTTCAGACCTATGATTATTTTCACGGTCCTCCTCTGGATCTGCTCCAACAGCTCCACAAACTGCTTGTGTTGGGGGCCCCATACTCCAGCACACCTTGAGAGCTCACTAAGAACACCAGCTATCCAACTAGGGTGATGCATCAGTTTCACTTTTTGTCAAGTGAAACATTTTTGTCATGGTCAAACATCCACTAGTTTTATAGGCATTTTGTTATAATAATATATATAGAAGTAATATAAGCTTTGTTACTTATATATACGTACCACATTATCTGTTTCATAAGGGCTGCTCTAAAAGTAATGCCTCCTGTTCTATGATAGAGGCCTGTGTCATCAGATGCAGGTGTTGGTGGACGGCAGCAGAAGCTGAACCATCCCACAGATATTCAGTTACATGTCGTTGCTGTGCAACAGAGGGACAGCCTGACAGAATGGTATCTGATATGAAAGTGTGTATGAAGCAAAGGTGTGTCACTGAACTCCCTCATGCAGAAAAAAATAGTATCCACTGAGTCAACAACACCTGTTGAACACTTATGGAGAGCAAACAGTAGATGTGAGCACAGTGAGGGGTGGTTGGTGTGTTTCAGCAGCAGTTAGTCATCATTGCTGGTGCAGACCTGTGTGAGCGTGGCATGCAGGCTTTTCTTCATTGCTGGTGAAATACACAGCTAATGGTGGTGACTATGCTGAAAAGATAGTGATGTGTCACTGTAGTTTAGACGGAAATAAATAGGAGGCATTACTTTCTGTGTCATCTACAGACAAGGAATCCAAGATAATTTCTTTCCACTCCACATGGCCCAGGGAAGCCAAAAGGTTGGACACTCATGATTTAGAGGCTTCACCTTGTTTGCACAGATTCACACTCCATGCTCCAGGATATTGCACAGAAACAAGTTTTTAATTTCACTGTTCTGCAACAAATACCCAGTTTCTGGGCTTAGGGCTGGCAGATGGCATTGTAACCTCCTTGACTCAGCACAAAACCCTGATATTCCTCTGAAAGGTGTCAACTGTCCTGTCCATCCTGGAAAGTGTTAAATTTCAGGGAAATGCTACTTAACAGCTCTGAGGACAGGCAGAAAAGAAATACCCTTAAATCCAGGAGACTGGAGACTACTATGAGACAAATCAGATGGAAAATCCTACTGAGGAACAATGTTTCTAATCTTTGAGCTCTTTTCAAGGAAGGTATTTAACAATGTGCAAGAACTTCAGCTGGTTTAAGTTACTTAAGTACCTTGATCTCAAGTCAGTCAGATCTAGCCCCATAAATCCACAATCCAGTTCATATGTCACATACTTCAGCCTGAAGTTCTGTTCTTCTTAAGAGTAAGTTGAATATAGAGAGCACAGCACACGTGCACTAAATTAACTATGCTTTCTTTCAGGGTATTGTTTTGATCCTGAATTTACCAGCTGGTACATTCTGATAGCATATCTGTTGGCTTCAGGCACTACAGCACTCTTTTTAAGGAGTATTATTAGACCTTAAAATGGACAATCAAGTAATAGAAAACCTCTAAATGTATACCTGATGCATTCCAGGCATTTTCTCCCCTAAAGCAAAGACAAAACAGCCCCAAGACACATTGATCTAAAGATGGGGAATGAGGAAAAGCAAAGCAAAGGTATTCTCATGAATCATACAACAAGGCAAGGCGGCAGCAGGGAAAAACAGAACCTCTTCATTCCCCAGTGACTTTAAGTTCTGCTTCCGCTGTCAAGCACCTCTGTTCTTTGCCTTTCACCTGTATGCAATGAGAAATGACAGGCTTTTTCTTTGTGACTTTAAGGTTACTGTAAGTCAAAACCTTACCTTAACTTGGAATAATCTGCCTTTGGAATAAAACAAGGTCATGGGTTTGCCTTCACCACCTACATTACTTGGAGAAGAGTGATATTTTTTTCAGCTCGAGGTCCCCACATTACTTCTCAAACACATTGCTTCTCACAGCTAGGGCTCTGGATATTACTAAAACCATGAACTGAAGTCTGGCAAGTATCTCCAAACAAGGAGCTGGGTTTTAATGGCACAGCCACTCACTTTATTTAGGTCTCCAGGCTCCTGCTTTTGCTGGTGAGGAAAGGCCTGGCAAGTGTGACACATGGCACTGCGCTGATGCTGTTGTCACCTAGCTGAGATCACACAAGCATTCCCTTGTGTGAGATGAAGGCTAATTTGCAGGTGAAGAGCATTTTCCTTTTACTTCCAGCATTTGTGTGGGGTTTTTTTTGTTTTGTTTTGTTTTTAAAAAACTTAAAATGCTAACTTCATTACTCTATAAACAGCACTGCCATTAAGTTATATGAGCTATCCATTTTGAATTAATTTGAAGGACCTTTCCTCGTTAACTCCTATTAATTTTGGCTTTATGGCATTTTGAGGGCAAATCGCCGTACTCTTCACATTTATAACACCACTACTTGGCATGATAGGATATTACAGCTCTTAAAAGAATTTCTTGTCAGCTGTGTGATTTAGATCCTCCTGACAAGACCTACCTGAGGAGAGTAGTTTTCACTCTACATTTATCTTGGCCTCTAACCTCTGGGTGCCATGCTGATGCTTGCTGATTACTACCACAGATGTAGGCATGATCTACACAGGGTCAAAGTCTCTGCCCGCAGATTGCTTATGGCCTGCAGCAGGAAGGGTGCTCTGCTTAATGTGATCAGGAAAGCTATTTTTTCTCAGGAGCTTGTCTTTCTCATAGTGGCAGACATCACTTACTTAATCATCTCTTTTCCTTCACGCACTTGGCAGCCTGTCTATGCTGTTCCTGTTTGGGGCCATTCAGTGTTGTGATGCTTTTGTCTGTAAAACTTCATTTTATCAAAACACATAAGAAATATCTGCGAGTGCCAATGCAGTGGAAAACAGCATCTGTGAGTTTTCAGTTCAGGGTTGTTTTCAGATCTCATCTTAGAAATGTACACATGAATTTGCTCCCGTCAACAGTGACCAGATAAAATTCTGCTGTCAGAGTTAGCAAAAAGTGTTGAACTGTAGCAATTGCATTCACTGGATACAGATCACTGGCAATATTTTTAATAGGTTGGTAAAAGCTTGTTACCCTTCAGTGATCTACAACACAGTCTGACAAATGCTTATGCAGAACTACAGCAAAGAAGTAAGCCCCAAATGTCTTTACCCTGATCTCTCTCTCATGTTTAATTTCTGCTGATGGAATAGAGCGCTGGAAGAGCTAAAATGTTTCCTTTTAATTCTGTCTATGCACTACTGAAGTGATCAAAAATCTGCTGTGATTTACATTACCCAAATTATCCTTTTATCTCTTTGAAGGTACCAAAGGCAGTACCAAAGTTGTTCCCAGAGTCACAGAGCTGGCACTAAGCCTGTCATTCTTCTAGCTGGCATACTGATTACTAATAAGAAAAACTCCTACAGAGGAAATGTTTATCCAGTCATGCACAAAATGATTTATACACCTTGGCAAAAAATCCTGTCTTATATGGGCCCAAGCTCACCTTGGTTCTAGGAGTGAAAATCTGAAAGGAACTGAAATCCCTTCCCCTTACAGCTCTGTCATGTAAACTTCAAGGTTGAGGGTGGATTAAGAATGGTTATACTTCTCATATGCATTTCAGTTTAAATTATACAGTGTAATGAAGGAGGCTAAAATGACACACAATACTTTATCTCAGTTAGTAGATTATAAAATATTTAATATTTGGGATAGAGAAGAGGGGAAAGCTCTCATCATATCTCCATCTTCAGCCCCCAACTCTCTGTTGCATTCTGGTCATATTTGCCCAAGACAGAGCTGCTCAAAATGTCAGTGCTACCTACAGAAATGCTCAGCAAAGCATGCCCACTATGTAATTGTGACAGCACCAAAAGTCACAAGCAACTCATCAGATAATATCCACTTCCATCAGCATTAACAGAAACCCACACCTTTTACCCTGACTATCCAGACTTCAGTTTTCCTTGTTCCCATGCCTCTTCCCAAAGTATACCTCTCAACACAACTCCAAGTCAGAACTCTGTAGCTGTGAATTTCCTCTGCTGTCCTAGGGATGCCTAGCACCCTCTCACAGGGTTTGCATACACCACTGTAGACAGAGACCCAGCACAAATAAGTTTGGAAGCCACTGTGTTTTCTAAAAGAAAAATCTTACATGATGGCTTCAATTATTTTTATGCTGTCTTATAGATGTAATGCAACATTAACAGTAAGAGGAATATAGGGTTTTTTAAGCTATATAAAAACAGAGCAGGAGATTAAATATCTTCCACAAGAAAGGGTATAGAGAAGTGACTACACAAGGCCATGGACCAGGAACAAGACATGATGGAGAGATTTCTCTAGGCTGAAAGATGAACACATGACATATTTCTGAGAGCTAAGATAACCTGGAAAGGAAGTGAAGATGTGTAGCAATGAGAACTTCATAAGCATGGCTGACTGTCAGCAGATATCATGATCACAGAATATTGATGTTTTGTACTAATAATCACAGAATCAGCAGCTTTACAATAACTTATTTGGATAAATTCAAGTGTAAGTGCATCTTGCAACATGATGAATGGAAATAAAGCATGATTAAAAATGGCAGCTCATATGGCAATATTGATTCCTAGAAAAGACAGAAATAGGAAGAATGAGAACACAAAGGGTAAAATAATCTCAATACTAAAAAAAATAATCAAACAGATAATGAAAACATTCATAAACAATGAGAAAAAATACATTAACATTCCATAGCTGTTCAGACTAGATATGTATCAGACAAGGAAAAAAATAAAGTTCGTCTGCACTTGAAAGGGCATTCTGAATCAAAAACCAATGCTTCTCTTATGCCCAGAAGAAGAAATATACAACTAAGACAATATCATCAAGTATTCTGTCTAGAGCAGAAAAATGCAGTAACACTGAGCATTATCTCAACAACCACAAATAACACCAAGGGTTGGAGCCATGTAATCTGAACACACTGGTGAACTAAACTTGCTACAGGTTGAGCACTGAAATTCAGAAGAAGCACTATATATAGAATATAAGGTATAATATATGAGAGAGATTTAAAATCAGAGAATACGTACTAAAGAGAGGGAGCTTCAAGAAGGAATTAAAATAAATTTTGAATTAGAATAAAATCTTTATTGGGATTACATGAGCGTTCATCAAAATCTCACAGTAGTAAAGAGCTTCTGACAAAGCCACATTCATAAGTTCATAAGTTCATAAGGTTGGAAAGGACCTATAAGATCATCTAGTCCAACCATCCTCCTATCACTATCTCTACCCAACTACTAAATTAAGTCCTTTAGCACCTCATCTAAACGCTTCTTGAACAGCGCTAGGGATGGTGCCTCAACCACCTCCCTAGGCAGGCCATTCCAGTGCCTGACCACTCTTTCAGAAAAGAAATGCTTCCTCAGGTCTAATCTAAATCTTCCCCGGCGCAACTTGTGGCCATTCCCTCTCGTCCTGTCAAAATCTGCCTGTGATGTCATAGGATGTGTTTATTGAATACATGCACTGACAGACACAAATTTTAAGGACTGTCAAAAATCTGCAGTCAGTGCTGGCCAGGCACTACTTGTTATTCCTTGGAAACCTACTGCTTTTGCAATATGGGAAGATAAGAAGCTCATCTGGTATGGAACAGCAGCCAGCCAGGGGAAGAGTAAACCCCTGTCCCTTTTTTGCAAGTATCTGAAGTTTCAAGGCATGTCAGGAGTGTATTAACATTTACCCCATCTGAGAGCTGAAGTTTTTGTCTCATAGATGGACAATAGCCTCAAACTTGTCCATCAGTGGGTAAAACTGCAATTCCTATATGCCCGCTATTTCCCTTTCCTACTCTGCTCCATGGAGAACGAGTCCAAGGATACACTAAATGAGATGTTTTCTTTAACCTGTGCTATTTGGATGAGATTGAAGCTCATGTCAGACCATGCTTACACAATCACACACCACTCAGCAAGGTTCAGACCAAGTCTCTGCTTTGCACTTCTGCCCAGAAGCCTGTAGGACTGAAGCAAGTTCAAACTGCACAGCTACTTCCCCATCAGTGTTATGGATTTTCTTCTCTTAAATCTCTTCTAACAACATTTTGTTCAAAGATTAACAGACACTGTCATTAAAAAGTTGCTACTTGCCAACAAACAGCACATGGACCTGCTTGAGAGGCTGATGTTTCCACAGCTTTCCCCAAGAAAGGACAGTTGTGGTAATTAGTAAGGCCTGACAGAACATGATGTTCTGAAGTAAATCTCCTACCATACATAATGTGCTAAGAGGCTGCTGGCCTCCTGAGAGGGTGTCTACCTTGTCTGTATGAAACCAACTGGATAAACACATGACATAGAATAGAAAATGATTACAAGGGGTGATGTTTTTAATTTTAGATAATTATAATTTTCGCTAGGAAAGTTTAACTGGAAACAAAAGCACTAAATAGCCACATAACTGTAGACATTAAACTAGGAACTACAAAATTTTAGTATCCATTGTAAGGTGAGCTGACATAGGGATAGTGCACACACAGCATATAACACACACCGAATATGTAAAAGAATCATAGCACCTGGCAGGCACAGAACCATTTCTTGTCTTCACCCACCTGGTGCACACTGAAGTTTCAAACCTAGAAGCCAGACTCCTCTGTTAGCAAGAGGGAAAAAGCAAACTGGGGAGACAGCAATGCACCATGTCCAGAGGAATCTTTTAATAGTTATGAAAAGAGATGTTTTGGTAACGGAAGCCTTGCTGTTGGCAAAACTCCTGCAGCTTCATGTAAAGAAAAAGAAATGTTTTCCTCAGAAAGGTGGAAAGAAACAAAGGTTCAGTATGTTTTCAGAAAGTATTTAAAATGATTCTAAATCTTTTGCAATGGTTAAAGCAGAAACTCAACACATAAATTGTATATCTCATTTTCATATTGGTTACAGATGTATAATTCATATAAGTACAGAGGTAGCAAATTTCCACTGGACTCTGAATTCAGTATTTTAGTGTTTGATAAACAGTTCTTTTCTGTTTTCCATGAACTTGTTAAGAACATCATCACTTAAAAAAAAAACAACCATAGATTTCAACAAGTTTTTTATTCCTTCCTTATTCCTTTTATTCTACCATGACTGCAGGCTACAGTGTTCACTGATGAAATCAGTGGCATTTTACAGCTCCAAGCCTGACACAGTCAGTAATATTCCCACTGACAGTTCAGAGCTTCACATCAGGGTTTTACTTAGGATTTAGCTTTAGCCTCAACTCATATCTCAATTTACTGTGCATTTAAAGTGATCAGGAAATAGTTAAAATTGGCATGTCCCGCTTCTACCAAACAACAGTCAGATGGAACTGACAGCTTTAAGTTTAGGAAACATAAATCTGTAGCATATACAATGAGAAACATCATCTTACAGACATGCAGCAAGAGGAAATACAACTAATCCAATCCAATGTTTACTTCTTTAACATTCTATTAAAGCAAAGTAGTTCTATAATGAGCTTACTCCATTTTATCTCTTAATTGTATCCAGATATGCCAAATGTATTTACTGCTAGCAGCTTGTACACAGTATAGTACTTTAAAGCTAATTAGGAAACAGAAATACTATTGTCACAATGATGTATTCTTATTGTTATGAATCAATATTATTTTTACCATTAATTGCGATTTCCTTTTTAATTGGATATAAACCCTACAAAACTTTGAAAAAGCTATTTGTATAAATAATTATATTAAAGTCAGGAAGATATCAACATAGTTCTATTTTGTTTAAAGAGACTGCAAGCAAGTAGTTAAAAGAGACATAAAGCAACTCCTTTATTTATCATTATTTAAACCAGGGCAAAACTAGTCTTGAAGTTTTCAAGTTTTCATTTTTGTACATCTATAATCAACACACAGATACAGCCTCCTAAAACAGTGTATTTATAGTTTAATTGTTCATTAAAGAGTACTTAGCACCTGGCTATTGTCTATATTGGCTACTGTACCACATAGAGAGGAAGGGACGTTATTTATAGTATGTACACTCACAAACCTCTGGAGGACGAAAGGTTTAGTAATATTTTAACTGTTCACATATATACCACTACAAAAAATGAAAAAAATGCTAAGAAAACAGTTTTAAAACCAAAGTTCTTCTGGTAAAAAATATGGGTGAAAATCTCAACTTGATCTGCTATTTTATATATATATTTTGAGATCTCTATGTCTCTCAAAATATATATACATAATATATACATAATTTATCTTGATTATACAGCTCAACAATGTGTATTGTATTGTAGACACTTATAATCTAGTACTGTAAAGTAAAATTAACATTATGCACAATTTTTAAAACACACGCTTAAGCTAAGTTTTCATGAACAAATATTCATATCAGGAACAACCAAAGTCCTGAATGCAAACTATATCAAAGCTGTCTTACAAGTCCTACCTGACTGTGGATTATCTTCTTTCACCCTACTTGGAGAGTGTAGTGCTATAAAGGCAACAGGATCAGTGCAATTAGAAGATGTTACAAAGAAAGAAGAAAAAGGAAGGCTCACGCACCCCTGAGGACCTAGACTCAGAGGGAAAAACTGCACAAAGGAGGGACCTCTAACAAAAAAGACTTCATCAGTGGCAGTCAGCCCTTAAATGAAGTCTTCTGGTTGCACAGGTAAATTGCCTTCACCTGTGCTCCCATGACTGACTGGGTCTTTCCTTCCAGGTGCTCAATCAGAGGTTCAGGCTGTGACTCAACTGTTGCCATACAGTGGTAAAAAGATAAGCAAGAGGCATGTGTTTGTTCTACTGAATGAAATAGTTTAAAGCTTGAGTTTTATCTCACTTTAATAAGCACTATTTTTCAATACTATTATGCTAATATTTCATATACTTGTTCATCTAAATGAAAATATATTTACATAAATTATCAATAATTAATACAATTATACTGTGATGACCTGATATGAATGAGTGCTCCCAGATAAGACAAATCAGTAATTTCAGCTGTTTAGAAGGAAACATTGTACTTCTTGATGACTTAATATAGTCAGAAATTGCCTATTAAATTGCCAGCATTTTGGTGGAAGTTAGATGCTGAAGCTGATTCTAAACTTGATAATATATTAGTCAATAACAACCATAGAATCATAGGGGTTGGACGGGACCTCAAGAGATCGAGTCCAACCCCCTGCCAAAGCAGTTCCCTACACCAGGTCGCACAGGTAGGTGTCCAGGCAGGTCTTGAATATCTCCAGAGAAGGAGACTCCACAACCCCCCTGTGCAGCCTGTGCCAGTGCTCCTCACCCTCACCGTAAAGAAGTTCTTGTGCACATTTGTGCAGAACCTCCTGTGCTGCAGTTTCTGTCGGTTCCCCCTTGTCCTGTCTCCATACACTGCTGAAAAGAGTCGGGCTTCGCCACTTTGTCCCTCACACCTCAGATATTTATAAACCTGGATCAGGTCCCCTCTCAGTCTTCTTTTCTCAAGGCTGAACAGACCCAGTTCACTTAGTCTTTCTTCATTCACCAGGACACCCAGGTCCCTCTCTACAGAGCTCCTCTCCAGCAGCTCATCCCTCAGCCTGTACTGGTGCATGCAATTATTCCTCCCTAGGTGCAAGACTCTACACTTGCTTTTGTTAAATTTCATCCGGTTTCTGACTGCCCAGCTCTCCACCCTGTCCAGGTCTTGCTGAATGGCAGTACAGCCTTCAGGCATGTCAGCCAATCCTCCCAACTTCGTATCATCAGCAAACTTGCTGAGGGTGGCCACTGTCCCCTCATCAAGGTCATTGATGAAGATGTTGAACAAGACTGGACCCAGCACAGACCCCTGAGGGGACACCGCTGGTTATAGGCCTCATATCAGACTCTGCACTGCCAATGACAACCCTCTGTGCTCTGCCAGTCAGCCAGTTCTCAACACACTTCACTGTCCACTCATCTATCCCACATAACCTTAGCTTTGTTATAAGGATGTCGTGGGGGACAGTATCAAATGCCTTGCTGAAATCAAGGTAAACTACATCCACCGCCCTCCCCCCATCCACCCAGCCAGTGACAACATCATAGAAGGTCACCAGGTTGGTCGAGCATGACCTCCCCTTGGTGAAGCCATGCTGGCTACTCCTGACAACCTCCTTTTATTTCCAATTGCCTGCAGATGGCATCCAGCACAAGCTGTTCCATCACCTTTCCAGGGACAGAGGTGAGGCTGACTGGCCTATAATTACCAGGATCTTCTTTCTTGCCCTTTTTGAAGATCGGAGTGACACTGGCTATCCTCCGGTCATCAGGCACATCCTCCATTCTCCAAGACCTCTCAAAGATGATAGAGACCGGTTCAGCAATCACCTCCACCAGCTCCCTCAGCACCTGTAGGTGCACTCCATTGAGACCCATGGATTTATGAACATTAGCATTGCCTAGGCGCTCACAGACCACCTCTTCCCTGACTAAAGGAAAGTCTCCCATTTCCCAGACTCTCTCACTAACCTCCAGGGTCTGGGATTCCTGAGGGAGAGTTTTTTCACTGAAGACAGAAGCAAAGAAGGCGTTCAGCATCTCTGCCTTCTCAGCATCCCCCACTACAAGAACACCCCCCTGACCTAGTAGGGGGCCCACAATCTCCCTAGTCTTCTTTTAACTGTTAACTTACATAAAAAAGCCTTTTTTATTATCCTTTATCACTTTTGCCAGATTCAATTCCAGATATGCTTTATACTTCCTCATTGCATCCCTGCAGGCCCTGACAGCCTTTCTATACTCTTCCCAAGTGGTCACACCCTTTTTCCACATTTCACGGATCTTCTTCTTCCCTTTGAGTTTGCACATGAGCTCCTTGCTCATCCACACAGATTTCCTGCCACCCCTTCCTGATTTCTTGCTCAAAGGGACACACTGATCCTGAGCTATTTAAGAAGAAGAGCTGTTTAAATGCTGACCAGCTGTCACAGGCCCCCATACCTTCTAACACCCTAGCCCACAGGATAGCTCCAAGTAGGTCCCGGAAGAGATCAAAATTGTCTCTCCTAAAGTTCAGGGTAGCAATTCTACTTTTTGCTTTGCTCCTTCCACTCAGGATCTTGAACTCCACTATCTTGTGATCACTACAACACAAGCTGCATCCAGCCTTTACTTCCTTAACAAGTCCTTCCTTGTTAGCGAGAATTACACAATTACACAAATTAATTACACAAATGAAGATTGCAGAATGTAGGGTAAGTAATCTCCAAGGATGGTACTCAAAAATAGTATGAAAGATGGTATATTTCTGTAGGTCTATATAGGTGGTACATAGATAGTAAGCGAAAGGAGGTGGCTCACATTTAGGACGATAAAGGCTTGCTGTAGACTCCACACCGGGAGGATCTCCAAGAGATCCTTCCCTGGTGGTGGTCAGCCCTTAAATGGGGTTTGGGAGAGGTGCAGCCAGGCTCCACCCCTTCCAATCACACAGGTATATCACCTCCACCTGTGGCCCCATGGCTGACTTAGTGCTCACCTCAGGTGATCAGTCAGTGGTTCAGGCCGTGATTCAGCAGTTCCCATACACAGAATGCATATCTGGCGATATCAAAATATTTTATACCAGTATAATCTTTATCCAGCTACTCACTACTATTAAAAACATTTAAGGTATTTTGTCAAGAATATATACTTCCAGCAAAACTCTCTTTGGATCATCCTTCAGTATGATTATGCAGTCAATCAGTATTTATGTTAACACTTAGTACAGTCTATATGGGCATCAATTTTCTAACTATTTGAAGTGTCCACAGTATCTAGGAAAACTCTTCCAGTATTACTATGATCCAGACTTTCTTACAGATATTTTTCACTCAAATTTAAGTCTTTTATCTGCAGGCCAAGTGATAAATTGAACTGCATTACTGTCTTTACCACTCTAGTTCTACTGCAGTTGTTCATGTATTAAGATTCAAATAATTTAATTCAATAGGATGTTGACAGTAACTCAAACAGTGCAAGTTTTAGCTCTTTCAACATAATTGAGATTCTTATGAATTTCTAAACTTTGTACGTGTCCACAGAAAATGTATTTACCTGCTGTGTAAATCCTGTCACCAGATCCCTGGCAGCCATCCTCATCATCGCAGTCCCCACTTGACTCCAGCTCTTCACTTCCTCCTTCCCCACTGCCAGCATCTCGGGAAGCCCATCTTTCCAGTTTCAATTTTGCCTTCTCAGCATTCAGCTAAAATGGAAGAACAAGAAACCAACAGTGGTAAGAATATTTACTTCTGGTGACTAAGCTGGGTTGCTGGGTTTACAAAGCAACAAGTACTTTCACATTCACATACTCTCCAGAACTGCTACTCACATTATAGAACAATTCTAGCAGTGATATCCTTCTATTTTTGGAGTAAAAGACTACACCATCAAAATGGTGTTTTAATCAAATTTTTGACTGGAAATACCACATCCTCCAGTATTATCACTGGGAAAGTTCAGACCTGCAGATTGTCCTTCTTCAGGTCACAGTTTGATTACTTATAGAATTACAGAAGGATAGAATCACCAAGGATGGAAAAGATCTCCAAAAGATCCACCTGTCACCAACATTTCCTACTAAACCACATCCCTTAGTACAACATCTAAACATTTCATAACTCGACCAGGGATGGTAAACTCACCACCTTCCTGGGCAGCCTATTCCAGCACGTAACAACTCTTTCAGAGAAGTTTTTTCTAACATCCAACCTGAATCTCTCCTGGTACAATTGAGGCCATTCCCTCCTGTCCTATTTCTATAATCTGCCACAAGTCTCAGTACATACTTACATCATTTATGATGTCTGCTTAATTGTTTCGTACTAATGCAGCATTCATCAATGAAGAACCATGCAGAGGAGAAACTTGAACCTGTCACCCACAGTGGGGATGAAAAACTGCTTGCAGAGCTACTGTACTTTTCCCACTGGCACCAGTCCATTTCAGTACTACACTTCAACATCTGCTGATGCAAAAACAAGTAGCACGGTGCTGCAGGTTCCTTGGTAGACATTCTCCTTCAACAGCCACTGTTTGTGTTGATAGAGTAGATGGAACAGCTTCTGCAGAGATAAACCCCAACAGCTAGGCTTTTCCTAAAGTGCAGCAACAGGAATACACTGACTCAGACTGGACTGAGTCCCAGCCTGGCTAAGTTGCTATGATGACTACAAAGTCCCAATTCTTCATCATCCTACTTGTTGAGAATTACACCGGGGGGGGGGGGAGGGGGAAGGGGGGGCATTGGTTTTGCTTTTATTTTTAAGTGATGGAAAGAGCAGTTTCACCTCTTTCATTTGGCTTCAACACCTTGAACAGAAACAGCTTCTTTGTTTCCTGATTAGTTACAATAACTTTGTGTTAGCTCTGACTCTATGGTATGACAAGGTATGATTAAAACCTGTTACGCTTGTTATGTAAACATAACCACATGGAAAGACTTCATAACACTGCTTGAAGTTGGTCAGAACTGCTCAATAGCCTCTACCACACACTCTGCAAACTGCTGTAGATACATATAAGATTTGTGATCTGTTTTAGCCCAGATGACTGTGATTATTCTTGTCACTGAGGGAAACATATTTTAAAATGTAGCTACTTTGAAGATTCAAGCAGATTTCACACTAAAAAGGAGGTGAGCTGCAAGCTGGAGGAACTGGAGCACAGAACTGCCACAACTGGGCTGGATAAATAGCAATGAATGCAGTCCTTTCTCTGCAATAGAAAGCTCTTTGTGGTATTCTTTGTTCTTCAGATGCCTTGAGCTGCCATCCTCCACTCAATGGATGATAAGTGCTTGGAGAGCTTGTAGAGCATGGCAGAGACCCTGATCTACAGACACCAACTTCTTTATGGGAGAACTGAGGATTTTTTTTCACCCTTCCACTGAAAAGACTTGTTTTCTCTCACTGAAGATGTAAACCACTTCACACTGCAGTGAGAAGATCAGTGAGTGGGAGAAGAGGGTATGGACTCCAGGGGGGAGGAGCATCAAACACTAATTGTTACTGCATGCCTGTTATTAAATAAAACGAATTGATTAGTGTTGAGTTTTGTTATTCATCAGTCTCTTGACTGATGTCATGACTATACAAAACAACATTTTGTTAAACAATTGGAAAAATTTGTCTACAAGAAAGATAACTTTCACAGATTTCTCATGTCCTGACTGTATTAGAGAAGATTCATTCATCCTTAGTTATAATATTTCAGAATGAAAAAGAATGGCTATGTGATGAACAGAACGGATGCAAAATTTACCAAAGGTTGTTAATGATTGTTGGCCAGTCAAAGAAGAAATATTTATTGCATGTGAAGGCAATCACTCTTTTCAAAAATTTCATTTCACTCAGTGTTCATGACTCAATCTGAACCCTGCTCAAAACAAGTAAATACTTGAACCAAGTGTGCACCACTTTTGGAAAAAGACCAAGAAACAAGCTCAGCTTTTCAACATGGTGCACCTGCAGCATTTTGCATATTTTGGGGTTCTGAAGGCCTGCACAACAAAAAGAGATTAAACAACTGAGACCTGCATCTCCCCTGTGCTATTCAAGGTTGACCCAGCTCTTCCTTGGCTTGCCTCTATAGAGGCAGTTCAAGTAAGACATAACACTGATGTGGAAGCACAACATCAGTGCTCAGAACCAGCTCAAGTGCAACCTACTTACACTCTCCCTTGTACAGCACTTCCCAAATCTTTTCAATTATTTCTCCAGCAATGACTTTTGTATCTGGTGCTACCACTGACATAGAACAATGAACTAGAGCTCAACTTTGTGCACACATACTGGTTTATATAGAAACACATTTTAGGAGATGAAGCTGTGTGAATTAGGAACATTTGTCCCTTGGCAACTGCCCCATGATGTTAGTGAGAGCGCTGATTCAGTGTGTTAGCAAACTGTATGCTAGCCATTCTCCTTTTCCTTTCTTCTGTGCACTGAAACAGCACAGGCTGTGTCAGGATCAAATAGGGTGATGGTGCTTTAGAAGAATCATAATAGAAAGACAATGTCCTTTACATTTTTTCAGCTCTACTAGGACCTGAAGATGAGTGTGGGCAGGGAATGTCCTTAATACACACTTGAACACTGCTATCTATGTTCAAGGCCTCTTCAGAGACAGCTATGACCTGCTGAAACATATGAACAACTCTCCGAGGTGAAGAGACCAGCTACCAGAGCTTTGAGCTTCCCCAGATGTCATGAGAGCACACAGCAGTCTCCTCTCCAAACTGTAAGACTAACAGCAGAGACTGGAATCAACAATGGCACTTAGATTTTTAAAAGCTACTCTTAAACAAGCTATATTTTGCTGACTTACACTCTGCCTGCTGATGTGTAGTGCATCTAGCATATCTGGCAACTCTACTCAGCAGTTCCAGCCTGGGAATGACGTGGGGCTGAGAATTGATGCTTTGATTGAAAAACCGCAATGGATTTCAGGCTGAGCACTGGCGCGTGTGTCTTTACCATCACAAAGCAGAAGGTATTTGTTGCTCAAGATTCCAGAAGATACTGGAATCTTAACAGCTTAAAAACTAAGTCTTCAAGTTTTTGTCATATCTGAAAGATAATACTGCTTACTCATGAAAGGCTCATGTAAATAGTTCAGCAAAATTTGCACAGCACAACTGAAGAATGATTCAAATCAGAATTTTTCCCAACTATAAGCATTTGTATCAGTTTGTAAGAATCTAAAGAGTTTCTGAGAGTTTCTATGAAAAAGCTCTGTGTCAGATACAGATTACACACACATTTTATTTACTCCGGCAAAGGTTCCAACCTTAAGTTTAAAAAAAAAAAGACAACTTTCTGCTGACACAGTTTCATAGAGAAAAAAGATGTCCTGCCTAATGATGTAAAACACACAGTCCTGATCAACTAAACTGTCCTTCAGAATTCATATGCTTCTCAGAGGATGTGAACTCACAGAATCATAGAATCTTTTGAGTTGGAAGTGACTCGTAAAAGGCCATCTAGTCCAACTCTCCTGCAATGCACAGGGATACCTACAGCTCCATCAGGTGCTTAGAGCACTATCCAGCCTGACACTGACTGTCTCCAGATATAGGGCACCCACCACATCTATGGACAACCTGTTCCAGTGCTTCAACACTCTTATTGTAAAAAACTACTTCCTTAAATCCAATCTAAATCTTCCCTCTTTTAGTCTGACAATTTCCCCTTGTCCTGTCACAACAGACCCTAATAAAGATTCTGTCCTCTTCTTTCTTACAGTCTCCCTCTAGATCCTGAAAGGCCACAGTCAGGTCACCTCAGAGCCTTCTCTTCCCCATGCTGCACAGCCCCAGCTCTCTCAGCCTGTCCTGTACGAGAAGTGCTCCATCCCTGGGATCATTTTTGTGGCCCTCGTCTTGACGCAGTCCAACAGGTCCATGTCTCTCCTGTTCTGAGGATTCCACAGTGCTCCAGGTGAGGCCTCACAGCACAGAGCAGAGTGGCAGGATCACTTCCCTCACTGCACTGGCCATGCTTCTTTTGATGAAGTCCAGGATGCAGTAGACTTTCTGGGCTGTGAGGGCACACTGCTGACTCAAGTCCAGTTGCCATCCCTAGTATCCCCAGGTCCTTTTCAGCAGGGCTATGTTCTATTGTTGAAGCTCATAAGGTTCACCTGAGCACACTGCTCAGCCTGTCTAGGTCCCTCTGGATGTCATCCCATCCCTCAGGTGGGTCAACCACAACCACACAGCATGGTGTGGTCAACAAACTTGCAGAGGGTGCACTTGATCCCACTGTCAGTTTAACTGATGAAGGTATTAAAGAGCATCAGTCCCAGTATTGTTCTAAGCTGTAGAGTAATATTAATTTCATCTGCATCACAGTTTCAACTGCATCACAGTTTTAGGATTTTCAGGTCAGTGAATACAGCATTGAAAATATAAGAAAATGCATTTTTTGAATGAAGCCACTTAAAAGCTCTGTGCTTCGAATATTCGGAGATAGAACAGTTTAATGAGACACTTGTTGATTTGTTTTCTATAAACGTTTCAGTGTGAATGTTTTTTCCTCTCTGAAAAGATGGTATTGAGGTAAAATCTAACTTCCAACCACTTTTCATGTCAGCACATAAATCTGAATTGCTCCTGTTTTCACAGAGAAAAAAAGTGGCTTATTTTATACTGAAATTAGAAATAGAAAGCTAAGAAGTAGTTTTTTTTAAATGTACTTCAATGACATAAATATGATTTGCAGAAACAAAGCACTTTGCCAGTTCCACACAAATAATGCACAAAGCCTAATCTTGAAGTCATCAATGACTCAGTCCTGCCATTCATTTCTTTATTCAAAAATAAAACTAAAAATCCTTTCAAAAGCATTATTAGGTCAGAAATGAATAACTGAAATAAACAATACTCCTTTGTTTTTCTATTATTATATACGCTTTTCTTAGGGACTGACATACTACTTTACGCATAAAGCTGCATTTTACTGAGGCCTTGTGACTGAGCAGATGATGTTCTGTCATTTCACGAAACAATAGTAATACAACAGATTTGAGACATAACTGCCATATGCACGCCTATTCCAAGATGCCCTCTTTTGTAGATAACATTTATGGTTAATTTTCCTCCACATATGCTCTTAGCTTCCTTCTGAAAGCATCCAGCAGTTGCTTTTCTTCCTTCTTTCCATATTTATCTAGCATTCCTTTATTACAGCATAAATAAGCCAAAGAACTTAATTGTCTTTAATCTTATCAGACACCTTCTTTGGTTTGTTCTTCCCTTGTTTTCATTTCAGAGAAATCCAGAAGCCCCAATGCATTGTCCCTTTCTAGCTTCTTCTGATGGCAGTACAGCTTCATGCAACTCTTGGATCTTTTTTTTTCAGCTGAAGACAGGCATTAACTTTCTGGAAGAAATGACACCTTCGAAGTTTTCCCCTGATGGATTTATTCAGGTTTGTATAATAACCTTTGTTTAACAAATCTTGATTTACAAGTTACCTGTACAATATCAGAACAATTTAATTCAACAGCTATGCATGATTCATGCAACATGGTTAAGGATTTTGGTAGCTCTTTATTTTTGCTTTTTTGATTTTTTTCTTCTGCATTTTTCTTGTATGTTCTACTATTAAATTTCTCACATCATCTGGAATTGCTTCCACTTGAAGTGGTGCATATGTAGAACAGCCATGCCAGGTCTCTTAACTAGTCATGGCCTTCTTCTCTACACTGCTTTCTTACCTTGCTGCTCCCAGAAACCCAGCTTACAAATAAATTTCACAACTTTCTGTTTGAAGTTATTCAACAAAGATCATGTGGAACAATGAGCGCAATTCAGTGCACTTAACTCTCAACCAAATCCACCTTGGGAGAATGACACACACATTTCTAATGCGTTTTACCATTTTTTTCCCTTCTGCTTCATTCCAGAAATCTTTCCTTCAAAATATATTGATAATTTCACCAACTCTCCAACTGTGTTTCTAAGTAGCTTCAGTATTAGCCGTATAATTTTTGGGAGGGTCAAGGACTTGCTTTTTGACTTTGTTCATCTTTGTCAAGCCAAACAACTGATGCAATTGGTGCTTTTATTTGCTTTGCTCTGTAGTTCCCAACCATCCTCCTCCCACCAATTACATCACTGAAATACTATTTTCTGAAATTGTACCTGAATTCCTACAAAGCAAATACTTTCTTAGCATTTCTGTGGAAGACTCCTGCAATCATTCCTTAGTTTTCTATATGCGACTTTTTCTCACAATTTTATTCTTTCCAATTCTATCTTCAGGGCTTCATATTTGTGAAAGTCTTTCTTTATCTGTGTATACTTTTTGTCTCCTAGTTTGACTCTTTATCCTCTTCCTCAGTTTTTATTGCCAGGTGACACACTAGACACTTCGGTATCTATACTTTCAAATATGTTTGAATACATTTCATTTCCCCTCTCTGGCTTACCTTGCTTCTTCTCTCTGACCTATACAGACCACTATACAGTGGTATATACCTATACAGACCACTGCAGATGCATATTCCACAGCAGAGGAGCTGAAAGCTTTCAGTTGATTACAAATGTTAAATAATTATTTCATCAGATAACAAACATGACTTTTACAAATTCACCTTTTATACTGCAGTTACTGCTCCTAGTTTAATTTTGCAATACCTTATTAATTGTGAATTATATAAACTGAGCACAAATAAAAAAGGTCTTACTCAAGTTAATGTTCTCTTCTAACCAAGCACATCAGCTGTTTAAAAAGCATTAACAAAATTTGTTTTGAATTCACTAAGACAGATGGGTCAAGGAAGCACGCAGATAGCCCTCCCTGACATTTTACCTCAGCTTGCTAAAATTAGTTAACATTTGCTATTATGTAATATACAAAAGAAAACCCTTCTTACCTGATGCTTGGTGTGCCCGATAAATACATGTTGGGTTAGTCCCTGCCACAGGCACACACTTCTCCTTTAGGTAGTTAGTATACTCTTCTCCAAAAATACTATCTCCTTTCTGAATTGCAGTATGTATAGTCTAAAAATAGAGCACACAGCTAAAAAAGCTCTCATTACACTCAGACTCTTTGCATCTTGTTGAAGTTAAAAGGCAATTGTAACAAAAATCTGAGATAAATAATGCCACTATTGGTTTCTTTGGCTCTTCCAAACAGTTCATTTTGGGATAGGGTCTTTTTGACACAAACCCTTCAAAGGCAGAAGGCTGTTAAGAGTGCCAATGCCACAGAGCAGTAGTTGCCCTCTGCAAGAAAACTGTGAGCTACAATATCCCTAGACACAGATGTGGAGTGTGGTATCCATGCACATATTAGGTGGGTGACAGAGATAACACAAGCTGGAGCTGCACTTATTCTTTGTAATAACTGCAATACTGCTTTAGGTCTGGAATTTGAAATTCTCTGCAAGAGCGAGCAACTGGGAGATGAACAACCTGTGTCTGAGCAGCTCCACAGTAGCAAGGCACCAAGCCAGAGCTAGCAAGAGTCACCTCCCGTGATCTCACCAATAAGCCTCTTCTACATTACTTCAGACACTGTTTCTCCATTTTTGGAAAAAGATAATTTCTAGTGGGTTAACATTAGAGAAGGGCTAAAGAAATGACCAAAATTAAAAAAAAAAAAAAAAAGAGAGAGAGAGAGACTTATCTGAATGGTTGCCTGGGAGAATCTGATTGCTGTCTATAAAAATATTTCATTTTTCCCTTAAATGTGGAGAAATCTCTCAGGATAATACTAACATAGAAATATAAAGATAGAAAGCAAGCTTTTTAAAAATCAGAGTTAACAATTTTTCAAGCACTCCACCAAGAGGAAGATGAGGACAGAAATCCTCAAGTATTTCTAAGACATGGCTGAACAAATCTGTGAGAAAAGTCACCTGTAATGTCAATGAGCTGTATGTGATAGATCAGCAAGTCTCTCCCAGGCTTCTATTCTATGTCTCTACGCTCTACTGATTTCTAATATTAGAAAATTGATTTGTAAAACCAAAATCACAAACCAGAACCACTCCCATTAGCCATTTTAGTAATTACCTTGCTTGTCTGATTTCTGTATGGGCAGGTTATGTCTACCTGTCAAATGATGTCCATTCTTTCCTCTAGACTAAGAATGAAGCATCTTAGCTGAGCCTGAAGACAAAGTGTGTCTCCAAAAAATATATTATTTTTTTTTCTGGGGTTTTGCATGGTTTCCAAACATGCTGTTTGTCATTAAGTTCCATCTCATCAGGTTTTAGATATCTAATAATAGCCAAGAATCATCTGTCTGATAAGACTTGAGAATGAAGAATTAAGAAGAGCCTGCAATCAGGGAGCTGAACGCACCCAATTAGTACTTAAACAGCATCCTTCTAATAAGCTGTGTGTTTTCATGGGTTAAGTAAGTAAACACCATCAAAAGAACAGAGCCAACCTTTCTCCTTGATTTGTACTGAGGCAGCAATTATTCTACTTGCTGAAGAAAATTTTCATGACACGCTCCAGTGCATGTTAATTCTGTTTCATGTTGTTAGATAATTATCTGCTTTCAAGCTTATGTTGGCAAAGATCATTTTCATAGTACAAGAAGTTTGACATTTCACTGGAAAGACTTGTGAACATCAGTCTCTCATTATTTGGGAGTGCTCAGTGGACTCAGGCTCTGCATTTGATGTTTCATGTTAAAACATGACAGAAGCAGTACTCTGTTTAGACTCCCCCACTCAAAATCCCAGCAACCAAGCACTAAAATACAATGTGGAATAAAATACAGAAAACATGTTAAGAACATGACTAACTTTAAGATGTACTGATGCTAGCAAAAACATTAAAAAATAAACAGTCATGCTGACTCACTGCCACCGGACTTCTCCAAAATCCTATCACATTTCTATGTTGCATTATTCCACAGGTGCCACATACGTACAGAAGAAGAAAGGATAGCAGCCTGTAAGACTAGGAACCAGCAAACTAAATGCAGTGGAGCTGTTCTGATTTATTTTGCATGAAGGGCCAACACAGACTGTTTTGTTTGGGAAAGACAGGTGCTTCAATGAAACAAGCAAATAATTTCATGTTGCTTGAATTTTATTGACAAAAAAAAAAAGACTCCCTCTTTCCAGATGCTATGCTCCCATGCTAACACATGAGGACATACAACTGAATGCTTTTGCTAAGTCATATTTATTTAAAAAGGGAAGAAGAGATAGGGATGAATATACCCGCAAGAAGCAGGTATGTGAACCACAAAGGTTCTCTGATGTCTCAGCAAAGACTGAATTCACAATACAATCCTTTTACCAGACTGTCCTCTGCTCATGGAATTCAAATTATGTTGCTTTTGGTTAAAATAAGCTAAGGGACTCAAAACATACGAAGAGTTGCAAGCCTGAGAGACAGGGACACACCCTGTAAACTGTGCTTGTTCATGAAACCAGGTTAAATCCAATGTATGGGCAAACGAACAGACAGCTCTGGCAGATAACTGGTAACATTTCAGGAGGACAGGAATGGTTGCTTTGTCTTTCTCATCATGGGTTTATATTATAGACAATCCTGGAAAAGGCTTTTTCCACAGTAAGTGGAAAAAGGTCAGTGCACCTGTCTTTGTGGGCTGTCATCGTTTCCTCCTGCCTTCTCAAAAGCCACTAACAAGATAATCTGATCACCGAGATCAGAAGCTGTCTCACGGTTTACTGAAGAAAATACATTCTACCCGCACTGTACCTACAATTCAGGACTGGGAACTGGTCCACATTTACCAGACATGTGAAGTGGCTTTGAAACTTTCTCTGTACATCTTATTCAAAATGCACAAAGGAACTGCTGTTTCCAGGGAGAGGACTGAGATTTTCAGAACAGAGTGGTAGATCTGTGCTGCAAGTACTTTACTGCAGAAATCATTTCAGCAGTTTCAGTACATGCATGAAACACTCCTTTGTCCTGTTGTTTTACGCTCACATCTTGTTCTGGAATATTTTCAGGTGAAGTGCAATATTTGTCAAGGATGACACCACATATTTGTGAACGCACCTAATCTGTTAGAATAATTTTCGCTGAAGACTCTACCCTGAAATTTCTGAAGTTTATCCATTCAAATTTTCAGGTAATAAAAAACATTTTTATTATTATTTAATTACAATTAAAACAAACATCCTTTTTTTCTCTCTTGAACTGCCCTGTAGACTGTTCCTGAATTTCAAGCTGTGTTCAAGAAAAGCAAAGAAAGGAGGTCAACGCTACTGAAGGTGAGAGAGAGGTGTGGACTGAAACTGGCTCCTGTTACAATAACAAGA
Source organism: Cyrtonyx montezumae (assembly GCF_038088225.1). Lineage (NCBI taxonomy): Eukaryota > Metazoa > Chordata > Aves > Galliformes > Odontophoridae > Cyrtonyx > Cyrtonyx montezumae. The sequence continues at coordinate 670,951 of NW_027072056.1, read as the reverse complement.
ACTATTGGAATAGGTGATTAACACTCATTACAAGTGATTCCAGTACAGTGGCCTGAGAACTTCCATTGGAAGACAGTTTTTCACAAAACATTGTTCTGCTATTCTGCTTTCCCCCTTAGCAAGGCACTTCTGCTCCCCTATTCATTTGTGCTTGATCCTCCTTGCTCAGCTTCTCTTCACTGCTCGTGTGACAGGCTCATCTCTTTTATCTTATTTTTTTTCTTTTTCTCATGTAAAAAAACCTTTTTCCCACCCAATATGGTCACCAACTCAGCTGAGGATGAGGATTCTTGGTCACTTCTGCTAGGATGTTAATTATCAGGTTTTACAGTTGGAAACTCCTCTTCCATCCATTCCTTCTTTTGTTAACTCACTGAAGGCCTGCAAAGGACCCTTCCATCATCTCACCTCTTTCATCCCTAGGCCTCTGAGGTAGGAAGCTTGGATACTTTCCTTTTTTGCTATCCTATGTCTTTTGCATCATTCTTTCTGCAGATCTTTTCTAGTGGAAATGGAAAGGAATCAACCATAGTCTCACCAGTGAGCATGAGCATGTTATCCCCCAGTTTGGAAACTCATAGATGAGCTAGTTAGCAATTTGCCACTACAGATCAGAAATGTGGTCAAGAAAAGCTCCATGAGATTTTCACAGGCAGGTATATTAGTCAGGAATGATAAAAAGAGCTCCAGAAAAGTCCATATTCTACTTGTGAAGTGGCCCAGGCCTGCTCCCTGCCCCATCAGGCCTGGCTCAGCCTCTTCAGAGTGAAGAAAGAGACATGATCAGTTTCAAAAGCCGGCATTCTGTACTCATGTCTTGCTTTGCTTCCATTTAATGATGGCCTGAAACTACAGCAATAAATCAGTAAATATACCTGTTTAAAATAAAATACTACAAATGAGAAATACAGGATTTTAACAAACTTTTTTGATTGATGAACAAACTTTAACAAATGAACAAACGTTAACAAAATTTTTTGATTGTAACAAATCAGCATTCTTTCCTGATGCTGAGTTACCAGTGAAATGATGAACAAGCTGCAGCATGTCTCAGTTACGTATCAACTCAGGAGCAGCCTTGTCTGCTGTATGTTCAACCCCACAAATGCTCCGCATTCACACGCAGATACAATTATTTGGGATGACAAAGGATGATCTAAGCAGAAGCAGACTCCCACCCACTTCTCAGTAATATGCTCTAGCAATCACGCTGCACTGGGCACTTTCATAACCACGAATCATGAAACACAAGGAACGGATGGCACAAGATGATTATGAAGAATTTACATTCCTAGCACATGTCACCTGTGTGATGCCAGCCCTTCCCTCCCCAGTCACTCAGACACCACTGTGCCAAGCCATTCTGCTGGGCACATACAGAAGCCAGGCACACCAGAACTGACTACCCAGCTGGGATATAAAAGAGTCCCTTGCATGACTACTGTCTCTGGGGAATTATTTCACCCTGATCTTCAAAGTCTTTTTGAGGTAATACATCTATATCTAGCTGCTGAAACATAACATGATGTATAGCAAGAACCCCTGTTGTGTGCTTGGTCATCTGATACTAACTCTGCTTTATAAAATAAAAGGAATCTATTTTTAATTTACCTTCAAAGACATGGCTATGCTTCTTACTGTCAAATACACAGAGGTCACAGTGCTCTTTTGTGATTATATGTGCAAAATCACATACCTAGCAGAAAACTTAAGGCAGTCTTCCCTAAGTTATAAGGCAGAATACTGATGCTTGTTCAGATTACTCTGATAACATGAATGACTGGCCACCACCATCCCTCATCATTCCCAGACTCTTTTCCTTGTTATTGGAGGGGGACACATGAGACACAGTCACCAACATTGTCTTACTTTCAGCTGGGATGGATTTTTCTTCGGAGTGCCTGGTATGATGCTGTTTTGGTTCTAGGAGAAAAACAATGTTGGTAACACACTGATGTTTATAGCTGCTGCTAAGCAGTGTCATACAGATCCAAGGCCATTCCCAGTGCAGGGCCCAAGGATCTGGGAGGGAACAGCTGACTTAAACTGGTCAAAGGGATATTCCATACCACGTGACATTGTGCAGAAGGAGTTTTGAAGGGGGAGGGAGTTCATGCATCTCTCTTCTGCTGCTGAGCTGCTAGCTGGGCATCAGTTGCAGAGTAGTGAGCAATTGCTTGTTCATCACTTGTTATATACATTCATGTATATATAAATATGTACATATACATACAGCCATAGCAAATTATCCATTTCCGTTTCTCTGTCTTAGGGAACAATTTTATCTCAACCCATTAATTCTATTTTTTTCCCCCCATTCTCTCCCTCATCCCACTGGGAAGAGGGGAGTAAGCAAACAACTGAGTGGTGCTGACCCACCTGCTGGGTTAAACCACAACAAACACAAAAAGGCATATAGAAAGAACGATCTTCAGGCCAACTTATTTAGGAAAACACAAAATGAGCCCTATGGAAATTGTGTCAAAATCTACCTTATCCATACAGATCTCTGCTGTGCTTTATGTCACCTTTCCCAGAGCTTTACCTGGTCTTATCTATGAGTATAAGCTCTTCAGGGATTGCCTACTTGACTGGATTTACTGCCACAATTGAGGGCTATTCTTAGCTAGTCACTCATTCCTTCTGTAATAAACATGATTGATTATAATAATTAAAAAGATGTTCCTCTTCCTCCCATCCCTCTTTTTGTTCTTTCCTTTACTGTACAGATGACAGGCTTGCTTGTTTGAATGCTGGGTTTGTCCTTGTAAGTCTGATCTCACCACCTCTACAGTGTATAAACAGCTGAAAAAAAGCTGTGATTTTAATACAGAGAATGGTGCTTAATTATGTCCATGTTATAAATTTAATTTCCTCTTGACACCTTTCATTTGACAGGTTTTATTCTTAGTGAGATATATCCCAACACATACTTGCAAATCATACCATGAATATTTAAATAGATGGCATCCTAATTCATATTCACTTCAGATGTTTGTTCCTAAAGAGAAGGCAATACTGAAACATAATGAAGTACCTTCTTGAATTTTATCTTCAAGGAGGCTTGGATTAATATGAAACACACAGCTGAGGTATCTATGTTTCGAAGTGCTTGAGAGAATCTTTTAATTACTGCAATCTGCTGTGCCTCTCAGATCTATTTGTGAAGGTGTGTGTTTTGTTGATGAGTTATTCTTTGACTTGTAATGAATAAATGTTTTGTCTTTTATCACATATTAGAACCACCAATATTCAGATACTTAATAATGGGAAAAGAAAGAAGGAATGCTAACAGAAGAATGAAAGCAGACATGGATGTTAAATTTTTTAACCTTAGAATTTTTCATATATGGCATTATGTTTGGCTCTGTTCTATTCACTAGCCAGGAGCTGAGGAGCATTCTTTCAACAGTTTATCTAGACTCATAGCTCTTAAATAAAGGCAGTTTATTATGACCAAGTGAACTTTTTGCCTAGGGTGTGCATTCATATATTTTTTAGAACAGCATCTCAAAATGTAGTGCCTCCTATTTTATGATGTTGACTTACATAAGAGGTGGATGTTGGTAGGATGGCAGCAGGGGTTGAACTGTGCCACCAATATATTGCTACACGATGGCAGCAGAGGGACAGTGACAGAATGGCAGCTGACATAGAAATGTGACTAGAGCAAAACTGTGGGAATTAATGAATGTGGAAAAAAATGGCACCAATTGAAATTCATCAACACTTACTGAACCGATGTAGACCAAACACTGGGTGAAACACAGTGAGGTGACTGGTGCTTTTCAGCAGTGGCAACATTGATAGTGGTCATCTCCTCTGGGATTGATTTGTTCAAAAGCAGCATGCAGGCTCTTGTTGCTGGTGAAAATGCATACCTAATGGTCATGACTATATTGAAAAATAGTATTTCGTTTGCTCTATAAAACAGCGTTTATGTGCTCATTGTATCTGTTGCAGTTTTGATGGAAATAGATAGGAGGCATTACTTTTGGAATGGCCTCCTATCCTTTCTTTGCATCTGCAAAGTTGACGTTTTAGTTTTTCAGCCTCTTTCAAAAATTCCCATCTTTAAAATTTCTCTGAATATTCTTGATAAGAGTGAAAGACTCATATTATTAAGGATTCACTGTCATCAAAGTGGACAAATCATTTTTCTTAGTATTATTGTCAAAAGTGGGAATTTATCTCATGACACGAACAGCAAACTGTCCTAAATGTGGAATTTCCTATTAGTAATACATCATACATGTATTGTCTTCGTAACAGTCTAACACAGAGATTAATGGTCAACAGACCTATTCATGGTTTTATTTTCTATACAGTTTGTAAGGAAGGAGTAATTGACTGAAGCAACCATTATTTTGCAACATTTTTGTGAAATCTCCCTTCTTCCTGTTAAATTTCTTCCAGAAAGATCTTTATAATTACCTATACATATCCAACTCATTCACACTAGGGCTTCTCAGACTTTCATCCCAACTCTTCATTACTGCTTCGCTTCCCAAGGTTCATGTGTATATTTAACTCTCAAACCACTCTAGGGTTAATTCTTCCCTCTATACTTGATCTCATAAATATACTTGGTTCTGTCCATTCTCCTCGTCTCCCTGGAAAGCTTGCACCAGGGCAGTCTGCTTGGTGTATCTAATATAAATCCTTTGCACAGAATCATTGAATGGTTTGAATTGGAAAAGTGACCTTAAGGCCCCTCCAGTTCCTATCCTCATGCCACAGGCAGAAACACCTCTCACCACACAAAGCTTCCCAGAGTCCCATTCAGCCTGGTCTTTAACACCTGCAGGCATCCATAGCATCTCTGAGCAACAGTGTAAGGGCATCACCACTCCCAGAATTTCTTCCTTGTATGTAATCTAAACCCACTCTCTCTCAGGTTAAATTCCTTACCACTAGTCCTATTACTACACTGCCTGAGAAAGAGTCCCTCTCTAGCCTTCTCAGAGGACTCTGTAGGTACTGTAAGATTGCAACGAGATCTCCCCAAGAACAAGTCAAGCTCCCTCAGCTTGTCTCCATAGGAGAGGCTCTCCAGTCCTCTGAGCATCATTGTGGCCATCCCCTGGGCCCACTCCAATGGCTCTATGTCCTTATTACTTGAGGGTCCTTGGAGCTAAAGGCAGTGCTGAAGGGGTGGTAGAGAGTGGAGCAGAGGAGAACAGTCACCTCCCTGATGTTACGGTCATGCTGCTTTTGGTACTGGACAGGATATTGTTAGCTTTCTGGGCAGCAAGCGCTCACGAGCTTTTCTTCCACATGTACCCGTCGCTATGGCAGAAACAAAGCTGATCTAAAGTTGCTGCCTTCATTAACGTTTTTTTAGCTAAAACTTCCTTTGTATAGTATCTTCTAAATTGAGCTGTACCTGGTATCTGCAGCAGGATTTAAGCTCATGTGTTCTTGTGAAGAGAACACAGCCTGCATGTTCAGAACCAAAGCACATCGAGGCTACTCATTTCAAAGATAAGATTCTAGTTGAGAGTTTTTTCCATTTCTTCAAGTGCCAGAACAACCTCATTATGGTGAGGGATAATGATCTATCTTCTGATCTGTGTTTAACATTTGAAAATCTACGATAGCTTTTTAACTCAGACCAAGCCCCTGCTGTAGAAGTCTCTCTACCATTCCACATCTGTTAAATATTGTAAATATTTCAGCTTCATATTTATGCAGTTGAGATGGGGTTTAATAAAGCCTGTTATGAAGTCTGTTAAAATCAAGAGTGTATAAGACTACACTGGATATTCTGAGAAAGGCCGATTTAGCAAGCTTAATGGAAACCATTCACTTCTCTATTGAGATGTCAGATTCGTTTCTCACAGTTTTGTACATTTTGTTTAACTCAGTTCCTTCCATCAAAGGCGAATGATTTCTTTTAGCAACACATTCAGACATCATTCCCTTCTTAGTTCCAACTTCTTCAGAATTAATTAGTACCAACTGACAGTGACACACACGTGAAAGAAAACATTTCATATGCAAAATGATGCATCTATAAAACGTAAGGGAGTGCAACTTACTGCCTACATATATTGGGATTCCCCTTTACTTCCTTCTGACAATTTTGTTAACACATGGTATTTGGGCAACACATTTCCACTGGGGCTCAAAACTCTTTAAATGCATTTTCTAAACCTTTAATCAGTCAAGAATTTAAGTTTGGTTAACACTGCAGGATACAATATTTAGTGTTGCACTTCGTTTTCAGTAAATTATTCCACAAGGCATGAATATCATTAGGTGGATGAAGCATTAAAAATACATCACTGCAATTAGGCAGTTCAGAGTGTTCTAATTTTCTTTCTCTTTTTTTCTTTTTTTCCATGTTTTCTCTAAAATTAAAACTTTAATTCCCAAGAAAGACTCCCACCCTCAGGTGGGACATCCATCCTTAAAGGCCAAAGGCCAGCTTCTTTAGTGTTATGCCAGGTAGGTTTAGAGGACTTAAGACAGATATGCCCTTAGATGATGTACATCCATGGCCATTATAGTCTTAGGAAGCTACTGAGAAATGCAGTCCTGATCAATAAAATTTGGTAAAAAATTGGGTAAAACATTCATTCCTCACTAATATCATTTAAAGATTTCACCAGGCTGTGGCACTACTGCACTCTACGCAAGTCCTAATGTTTAAACTGGTTTCTGCAAATTTGGAGAATGAGCAATGTTATAATAAATTATGTGCACAGACAGCTACAGGGGTAAGCAGGAAACCATGAAAAAGAAACAAGCAATCTACTGTTTCCTTTCATTTATGTTCTTAATCTTTAAATCAAACTTCTTATCGATTGATTTGCGCAGTCAAGCACATTATTTCATTGGCTGCACACAGAGATTGAAGGACTTAGTCAAGCTCTTAAGCAATTCCAAAACAGATCGAACATAGCTGTCCAAATATGTGCTCCAGCTGTATAGCATGGACAGGTAAGAGAGCTATTCAGAAAAGAAAAAAAAAAAAGAGCCAAAGAAGAAATGCTCTCAGGGGACAATAACGTAAGGCAGAATATACCCTAGCTGTTCACTGAACTACGTATACAAACATTTGCTTCCTTATTGCAGCATTAATCTTTGAACATGTGCTGCACAAGTAATTGTTGTTAATTCTTCACGGTGCTCTAAGAAACTGAAGTGCTGTTTTACACTGTTGGCTTCTGCTGCTGCCAGCATCTGACCACAGAGGTATTCCTGGATTTTTTGCAGTTCAAGAAAGGCTGGACTCGATGATCTCTAGAGGTCCCTTCCAACCCCTACAATTCTGTGATTCTGTGAATGTCTCTGGCAGATAGAAGATTTCGTTCCCTTTCTCTTCCAAGTATCATGTCTAAGACATCTACTACAAATCCTCCCTGTATCCTGAAATTTCTTGCCCTTTCCTCATCCTTCCTATAGCCCAGGATCACACCTTACTTTGGCTAGGGCCTAGCCCACCTTCATTTTCTCAACCCAGGCCCCTGCATGCCTCCTGATCACCCCAAGCTGTGTAAAACAGTTCCCACCCTCCATCATGATGCTGTCCAGCAGGGAAAAGTCACCTTTGCAGGACCTGGTTTTGGTCCCCAGTAGAGAATAACATTCCAAATCTTGATGATGTTAAACATTTAAAGGAGATAAGCAGCATCCGCAGTTGGTAACAAATGCACTGAACTTTTCAAGCCAGGGGCTCACGAAGCACAAAGGACAACCCCACAAAACATGATCCTCCAAAAGTGACCTGCCACCTCTTGATTTATCCTTGCAATATCACATCTGACCTTCATGAATATCAAAGTGTATACTAATGCTTGACAAGCTCTTGGAGAATCATAGAATCATAGAACCATAGAATCACAGGGGTTGGAAGGGACCTCAAGAGATCATTGAGTCCAACCCCCTGCCAAAGCAGTTCCCTACATCAGGTAAGAAATACTGAGCTGCTGAATAGCCAACTCAGGCTAACAAGGATCAGTATACCATAGGAAGGGAAGCACTGCATCTGACAAGGGGTGCTCATGTCTGACCACGAGGTTTCACTGAGTACAGCTCCCACTGTCCCAGCAGCAGAGATGCACCAACACTCAGCTATCAGCATGCCAAATATCCTGCATAGCCTTTTATAGGCTTTAAACATCACAGCTTTGTATCGGGTACTGTTGATCCTGCAAAGAGCTCCCACTCCATGGCTGTGAGCACACAATGAACAGCCCAGGGTGAGCCGTGCATCTGCATGACTGCTTGCAGAGAGCTGGGAGGAAATGCAAGGAAAAATGCCCATCTGTAAGCCTTGACAGTTCCCATTAAAAAAATCATGGGAGTACAGGAAATGCCAAACTGATAGTGTAAGCACTCATGTAAATCTGTGCAGGCTGGCAGACTGATGTTCAACATTCAGGCCGGCTGTATTCTTTGAAGATATGTCACTTCTGGATGCATGCAGCTGTGTCTGAAGCTCACATTAGTTGGACAAAGTGATTTGTTAATATCTTAGTGTTTGACCCTTTTAGGGAAAAATTCCGGCACTTCAAGCTTTTGTGCATTTGAAAGGCTCATTTAATTTGTAAGAATCAGCCTTAGCCTTTTTTTTATTACAGTTATTTATTTGAAGTCTGAACAGATAATTTGATGAAAGAGAGAGAGAGAGGAAGGATGGAAGAGAATACACACAAATAATATATTGTATACAGTTATGCCAATTACCACACAACAGCCTTCACCCAATCAGGATCATTTAACATTTTTTATATGCTGCTACATAGGGTTCCACTTATGTTCTTGTTGCTTTTCTCTTTTCTTATTATTAATTATTCTATTCAGCCTTTAGAATCTATCAGTTCTTGCTGACAAAGAGCAGCAAGTTCCCCTCAGTACTCTTCCAAGACCGCAGTGCCCAGAGCCAACAAAAGCAATGCACTGGATTCAAGGACTGAAGGGACATTCACTGCAGTCAAGAGTGTTGGCAGAGATGTTAAATTTCACACCCCTGCTTCTTCCATGCATGCATTTACAACTTTAACCCTCTGCCTGTGCTCAGGGCTGATTACCTTCCTTGCATCCAACCCAACAAAAAGCAACACTTACAGTAAGGCAGCATTTCTCAGCTAGCTGCCAGCTCCATTCCGATAAAGGAGGCTGTGATGTTTGTCAGTGAGGCAGATAATGCATAGAACATAACACCAGCTGCTCACAGGAGCTCCTGTTGACTCTGCTCTGAGAAAAACGTGAGGATTCAGTCTTCTGAAGTGGTAGCTTAAGATGGAAGAGAAGCCCAGATGTGCTCCCCCTTTGCTGGTGTGAGTGTGGTTATACTGGCTTCACTGACATCTACAGTTCTGTTGACTTGCTTAAATAATAACAAGTATTTTTTGAGTATTCCTTACAAAAAAACCCCAAAAACAACAACAACAAAAAAACCAACAACAACAAAAAACACCTCAGAGAATCATTCAATAAAGAGACATAATTCCTTTGGAATTCTTGAAGCCAGACTATTTTACAGAAAATAAAAAGGTACCCAGTGTTTTCCTGACATGCATTTCAATGAATTTAATGTTTTGTTCTGGAAATATCTAGATACAGGAATATTTTCATCCTATATTCTCCAGAGGATTGCTGTACCACAGAGTGGGAGACATGTGGGCTTGAAAACATTACATTATGAAGATGTCTACAGCCTACTAAGTTACTTCTTAAAGAAAAGCCATCATACTCCTTATTTTAAAAAGCCCAGCATTCTCTTGGTTACTTATATTACTCAAACCATTGGAAAACTTCAGCTACTTTATCCCGATCATATTTTTCCAGTAAAATTTCAAGTATTATGTAGTTCAAGAGGCATCTGTCACAGTGGCTGCTTGAATATTAATCTGATTTTTTATTTCTACTCAACTCCATCAGAATGTAACTAAATATTAAAAGTGAGCACGAGACTTGGTTACGCTAATTCTTCCATTGCATTTCTCTATGAGACTCTTGAGTCCTTTTTCTCTTGACCCAATTTGTGGTCCTATCCATCTGATTTATAGAGTGAGCTGTAGGAGGAAGTGAAAAGGGATTCTAAATCAGCACTCACTCATCAGTCTTCAATACAAAGTGCAAAACAGGTTATATTAAAGAAAGACTGAAAGCTTTCCTCCTATTCCTTTGAGACAATACCTCCTTGTGAAGGACTTCATGGTACAGTAGAGGCAATGAAGTAATTGACGATGCACTTTCAAATACTCAGCTGCTCTGCATGTGTGTACTATCAGCCAGGGAAATGTTTAGGGCAGGTTCAAACATGAAGAAAAGATTCCAGTTTACAACTTAATTGTGCTGTGAACTAGCAATCTTAGCCTGGATCAGTGGTGCTGAGAGAAGCATTTCTAAGCCTCAAATCTTACTGCAGGAATTTACAATTATCATGTGAACTGTCCACTTACTCCCATGCCCTGTAAGATGATGCCTTTTCCAGGAGACATTAAAAGTTTTCATTTCTGCTGCTTGGCTTTCTTTTCCATCCCCAACTTTCAGGCCCTTCAGAGGTTTCACGCCATCTACCATAGGGTGCTTATAACTGGATGCACTAGCAAATTAAAAAGATAAAAGTCTATTTTAATTAGATTTATGGGAAATCTTCCAACAGCAAATTCCTTGTAGCTGCCATTACTGAGCATACCTGAGATAAAGTGATGGAAGAGGGAGGAATTCTCTTTCTTTCCATATAAAATGTAGTTTATTTGGTTATTTTCATTATCCAAGCAGGTAATAATATTTTCAAAAGAAGCAAAGTAGCTCATCTTTATGAATCATTGCCTGTTTATCTAAACATGCACAAAGCTGCAAGAAGCGAAGGAAATGAGGCTTACTGCCCTACAGAGTGTACAAAACTATGTTCTAGGAGGCATTTGTTGAGGCAGCGAAGCACTTGGGAACACATACCAGTTTCAGCAGAATTAATAAAGTATCTAAATGACTGGAGCTGACTTTTTTTCCTTAAGGCCCTCCAAGATAAGCTGCTGCCTCTGGACTTAGAGACTTAAAGCACGGCCTTGTGCAGCTGCCCCTCCTTTGGGATTTGTCCCAGAGAAACGCAAGGCATGCACAGTACACTGCAAGGGTTGAGAGTGGCAAGCAGAAAAAGCTGCTTTGGACCACTCATCCTTTTACAAACTTCTGCTCAGGAAAGCACGAAAGCACTTGGGAAGCCACAGCTCTGTGCTCCTAGCTCGTACAGGCATGGGAGTGGAGTGTACAGTGGCCAGACATGGCAGAAGGTTGCAGGGGGAGGCTTCTGAAGCATGGACCTCTGGCTCTTCTCATCCCTTTAATAAAACCCCTTTAACCCTCTTAAAACCTGGTCCATTTCATGTCTGCTTTGAGTGGAATGTTATGACTAAATTCTAAGCTGCTCAGTGAAGGAGATGGGAATGAAAATGTGGACACTCTCTTACAGCAGCAGTGCTGAATGAATTTGCTGTAAAAGGTACCACGATCTCACATTTGTGATGTGAGCTAAATAGGAAGTAATTTGTTGTCACTAATATAAGCCCCATTTTCCAGGGCAAAAGTTATCCTACCTTCTCAGACATGCTCTAGGAGTGTTTAAAATTATCAGAATGCTGGCATCTGACCTTAATACATACTAGGCAGCCAAGATTATAAATGGAAATCCGTGACCACAGCTGCACTTCTTGATAAAAAATAACACATTGCAGCATTGCAAATATGGCTTTTTCCTAAAAATAACATATATTAATTATGGCAGGTAAAGATGCCACCAGGTGACACTGACCTGAAGGAAACAACTGAAGGTGCCATATAGAGCACAAGAAAATGACATCATCCAGAGCATGTGTATGATAAACTACCAGGATATTTAGCAAATCTGACCCCAGCTTCTCCCTCACCTGGCCCAGGTCCCTCCACATCCACTCCCTGGTTGCTGTAGGGGCTTACATCAAGCCAGCAGGGCTACCACAAGGATCCTGAAACCCGGCCTGACTGCTGCTCTGTTTTTGATTGGAATCTCCTGGGGATGCTCTCCAAGTTAGCAGAGCTGGTTCTAAGGTCTCCTTCTGAGCTCACTGCTGTGTATTCATGGCTTTTCACATGTACTACTGATTGCCGTGTCAGTTTTTCTAACAGTAGTGTCAGTTTTATTATCTAAAATGTATTTTTCCTTAATTTTTATATATATGCATACTATATATGTATAGTATATATGTGTATACATTTCAAACATGTAGGCATACACATATAAAAGAAATTTATGCCCTTAAAGCATTCTTAGAAAACTCAACTATGAAGACAGAATCAAAGCAGTGTTATATGTACTAAGAATAGTCAAATGGTCACCTGTAGCAAAGATATGCTTGTTTTTGCTCCAGTCAGTATTTAACTCTTAGCTCTTGTTGTTAATCTTGATGTGCTCCTCCATTCAAGTCAATAGCTGTTTAGTATTTCATGACTGAGCTAACCAGCGATCACCAGTGAATGCCAAAGAAACCTGTTGCTCAGTGCTCTGTGGACAGCAAGGGTGTTCCTGCTGGCTTTGTGCCTTTTCTCCCCTCTTCACATCACTCTGGCCTCTTCTTGCCTCTACTGCCAGCCCCTGGCCCAGGAAGGCATGGAGCTGCAAAAGGCAGGTGCTTGAGGAAATTCCTCCCTTTGCTAGTTGGGTGAACGACAAAGCCTACATCCAGGATCACACTACCACGTTCAACGAGCTCTTCAGCTTTTCAGTTTAGGAATTACATTCCAAAGATTTGTGAAACATTTAGACGAACGAACACAAATAAAAAGGTGAGGAAAAAAATGCAAAATGTTGTTCAGGTAAGAAAGACAAAATGAAGCTGATAGCAGATACTCATTGCAGGGCTATAAGCACTGCAGTGGGACATACTTGTTATAGGTGCTCTTCCTGCACGATGTTCAGCAAAGCAGCGGGGCTGTGGTGACAGGGGCTGCTGATGCCAGTTTTGGACTTTCTGCAGACCAGCAGTGAGACCCAGGGTGGAGGCTGGCTTTAACTCCTACACATGTAACTACATGACCTTCTTTTGGAGACTTCCAATTTCAAAATCAGAACTTTTGTAGATCAGGCTAATTTCTTATTATATGTTGATCCTTTTGAACCTAGGTGCCTCAAGGGACACTTTAAATTGCAGCATTTTCTATCAGTGACAAAGACCTGTGCTTCCCTTCCTGTCCATGCCTATGCCTGAACAAGCTGAGTGTAGGCAGTAATAAGCATCTTTATGATTTATTTTAGGGGGATGGTCTGAACTTGTAAGCCTTCAGGGACAGCAGAATTGTTTCAAATATATTTCTTTTATTTTATGTTACTGCTTAAGTTTGAGCATTTAGAAGCCCTAGATGCATGGGGGAAAGAAAACCCAAACAAATAAAAAGGAAAGCTTGTTTAAATCTTTGGCTCCCAAAATTGCATCTAGAGCACTGGCTTTCCTCCTGATCTCCAGATGAAATAAAACATATGTGAGGGGAAATGAGTGCAGCAGACAAAGAAAACGGTGAGATCTAGCCAAAGGGAACTTTTCCTCCCCCACCAGACTTCCAGCCTCTCCCTACACCAAAGCAGCTAAAGGGATGTAAATATTTGGCCATTTACACCCAACTGAAGCCTTCTGGTTTTTAATTCCACTCTAACCCCTGCATCACTGTTTCCTTTTCTTTCATCTGCTCCTCAATCTCTTCCACATAATGACTATGTAAAGACACGACAAAATATGGGTTGAATTTACAGAAAGCATGATTTGCAGATTGACATATTCTGAGAAGAGCTACTGAAGAGATAGAAATCTAGTGAGTCATTAGGAAGATATTTTTAGAGAAACAGTCCAGATTAGATACTAGTTAGCATTTTATGTAGCATGGCTTTAAATTTATGCTATTAATGTTACCAGCCCAGTCATCAAAACTATGTTGTCTCTTTAATATCGCTTGGATTTTTGTATTGTCTCTTTCTATTAAAGACAGAAATAAATAGTGCAGAATATGGTAAAATAGCCGCACTGTTTTTATTAGATATATCCATATCTCAGATAATTGTTTCACCTTGGGCTGTTTACAAACTGCTCCAAAGACACAAGGACAGATGCCCAGCAACATTCCAACCGGACTGATCAGGGCTGGGAAACTATCCTGTCAGCTCTTCTAGCAGCAAGCACCATGGTGTTCAGAATGGGATTTCAACCAGATGACATGCACATCTGAGACTCATCTGACAGCAAAACTCAGTTATGAAGGAAAAAAAATCTTAATGGGAAATATGAGAGATGGATACAGGATGGAAATCAAAAGCAAAATGCTGGGCAAGCATTTGCCATAGGTCACTCAGTTACTGGGTTTCGGATAAAGAGGATTATGCTCTTGCTTGGTGAAAAAAACTTCAAGATGCAAGATGAGCTGATCTAATCCCAAAGAACACAGTAAGGGCAATGAAAAAAATGGGAAGGTACTTTGCATTTAGTTCACACCCTCTTCTTAGTTGTACAGACCAAAGCAAAGAATAGCTGTCTCCAACAACCTTTATCAAACATGAGATGAAGATAATTTATAAAGACTGAAGAAGAACGAGAAATAACAGTAATAATTATTATACATACACACATATACATACATCTGCTGTCCAGGGGGGTTAGTGGAGTCACTGTCCCTGGAGGTGTTCAATAAATGCTGAAATGCTGTATGAAGGAACATGATTTAGTGGGGAAATACTGGTGGTAGGTGGGTAGTTGGACTTGATGATCATGGTCTTTTCCTACCCTGGTGATTCTACAATTCTGTGATTCCATGTACATATATAAACAAAACAAGTAATGCACAACACAGTCACTCACCATCTGCCAAGCAATAGCCAGACAGTCTCCAAGCTGATCCCTGTCCATCTCTCCACCATTTTACAGGCTTTTTTTTTTATACATATAGTATAGAATATCCCTTTAGACAGTTTAGGGCAGCTGTTCTGGCACTATCCCCTCCCAGTTCCTCACTGGCGGGACAGCACAAGAAGCTGAAATTAAAATGTCCTCACCTCTGTGCTGCACTGCTCAGCACCAACTAAATATCTCTGTGTTATCTCTCCTAAAGCCACAACATGGCATCATACCAGACACTACCAAGGAAATAACTCTGTCTCAGTTGAAACCAGGACAAGTAACAAACAGACAGCAGAAAATTGTACTTATGGTACTACAGAAGCAAGCAGCTCACCACCCAATGACCTCCTCCCAGGGAACGTGGCCCCAATGGCCCCACCATGCCTGACACAGCTTCCTTCTGCTCCTTGCATGCTTGCATACTTCAGGTTTAGTAAATAGCTCATCACCACGGCCCTGCTCAATCAAAGCCAGGGGAAGCCCACATGAACCATTTATTGAGGACAGCATTGTGAATACCCCACAAAATAAATCCAACATAAATTTGCAGAGCTTCATTTTCCATCGTGAATTTGCATAACTAATACACCAAATGCCAATCCTGCCCTCCTCCACTTCCTTTCTGCCTCTTCTGTCTGCCTCTTTTGGAATTAAGCACTTATTTCCCATGCATTGAATAGGGCTCCATTATGGGAAGGGCTGCAGAATTTTAATGAATTGCAAAATATAGTTAATTATGGAAAAAAGGGCATCTTCTGCACTTTCTCATGTAAATTATTCAAACTAATTGGTGTTCTTTTTTTTTTTTAATTTTTTTTATTTTTTAATGTACGCAGTCCTAGGAGGGAAGAAAAAAAAGCTACTTGGCAATTCAGCACTGGGATTATGACAGAGAAAGGAACAGAGGAGGCATTTCTGACACACCAAACTAATCCAGCTTCCAAAGTGAATAATTCCCAATTCCAGCCTAGAATGGTGAGAAATTTACAGCACTCTTTTCTCACAAACAGAGTAACTGATATATAAATATATATTTTTTTGTTAGTTTTTAACTTTTCACTGATTGGAGCTCCTGACTCTCAGGAATGAATATTAGTATCAGATCAAGATGTATCACAGGGCAGGAACTGCACAAGTCTTCTCTCAAACAATGTAGCTCCTGGCCAGCTCACTCATCAGCTGACCCTAGAAGTTGTGCTGGTATGCATGGATGCCCTGATGGGAGCACATGCCCACATGGGACTACAGTGTGGTCCTACAGTATATTCAGTGATGTTTTAGCAGCAGCTGAGTCCAGAATTTGTGAGAGAAATCAGCTACTCTGGTGGAAACTCTGTTTACTGCATTGATTTCAACAGAGCTAAAAATGTCATATTTCATGAGATTCTGAGCCCTTCAAAAACAGGAAAACACCTAGACTGGTAACCTAACTAGATCATCTGCACCCTGCTTCAAGCAGCCCAAATCAGTACCTGGATGTGTTAGCAGGTACACTGGAGTCTGCCTGCTGCAGACGTGTTACAGGCACACTGCTCAAGTGTTAAAAACAGAGTACTTTGTCAGATGCTGTAAAAGAACTGGATTTCTTGAAAGGTAGAACTGGCCCTGGAGAATTTCAGAGACGGTTACTGTCATGAAACAACACAGAAGCAGTAATAATGGCATCTGCTGAAATTAGTACCTAAAACATACTACTATGTATTAGGACTATTCTTTTTAATTAATATTCAAACCCTACATAGCAAGTGACCTATCTGAGAACACTCATGCTTACTTGCTTGAAGTGCAGCATGGTAGCACTAGCACACCACCACTGCTTTTCAAATCTGAGTTGGTTAAGTGTCCCACTGGGACTGACTGAGGGCAAAATCAGCCCACATGGAGCTAGACTTCATGCTCTGAGGACTGACAAAGCCAATCCCATCAAAATCAAAGCAGTGTGCAAAAGGTGACAGCAGTGCTGTGTTCTCTGATAACCCAGCAGTACAGCTGCTAATTAATCCTGCACTCTGTACATACATTCAGTGTGTCATTACTGGCACCCAGAACCTTTGGCACCTCATCATCCTTCCTTCCTAACACAGTAACACTTACTGTATTAAATACTCAGACCTCAGTGGAGATTAGGAAGTTTTGCTTGGGTGCTATGGCCAACACCAGAAGACTGGAGATGCCCATGAAGAGAAGGGGCATCTGAAAGGAGTGGCTCCTTCCTCACAGGGAGATGAGTAATCTAACTCAAAGGGCCTGGAATCTCTCCTAGAAATTCTGTTCCTCTCCCCTACCTGACAAAGAACTAAATTGGCTTGTAATTGTACTCCTGTAACTCCTCATCAAAGAGATGACAAGTGAAAGCATCTAAACTGTCTCTAAGTTCTATATTTACTGCAAATATCAGTACGATGAACTTCATAACAGTAATATGAGGTAAAAACAAGGAAGTCTTCTGTCTTGCTTCACAGATGAGATTATTTGGATGGATCTTAAAATTTAGGTAATATTAGAAATCTAAACGAAAAAATAACTTCCTATGATGGAAGAATGATAAATGCTGAACGCAATTTTATCAAAGCAGCAGATCAAAGCAATGCAAACTGCAGCTGATCCTTGTCGACATGAAGAAAGCATGCCTGAGAGATATTGGAGCTTGTTTCAGGAGCTGATTTATTTGAAACATGAAAGGTTTCTTAGAAAACCGCTGATTACAATTTTTTAAGGAGCAGTCAGTAAGTTGTTCAGTAAGTTGGGCAGAAGACAAACTTTGCTGTGGGCCACTGCTACAGGTAACCTAAAAGGTTGAAAGTGCTGATTGCTTTAGAAAGCACTAGCGAGCAAACATCTGTATTATATGTTTGCAGGAAAGCCTGTCTGCTCCTACAGAACATTGTTGTCTTAAGAGGAACTTTTAAAGATGAAGCAAGGTTCAGCATCACAATTTTTAACTAGTGAGGAGAACCTCTGCTAACTTCTGTTTCATTTTATTAAGCATGATTGAAATTTAGAAATATCTTTACGGTGTTCTTCTCCATCACCAATCTCTCAATCATATGAGAACAGGCTTGTTGAGGGCATGCTAGATCCTGCCTCCAGCCACTGATAAAAATTAAGCATATTTTAAGTGCTTTGTAGAAGAGACTGAAATTAAGCAACTTCCCTGCTAAGCAGGCCCAGGAAACCACAGAACCAGTGATCCCAGCATCTCTTTCTACAGGTATTTTGTTTCCCTCTGTTTATAATCACTGTGATCTGCAGCTAGCTTAGATGCACAAACTTGACACAGCCATCAGAAATTGCCAAAGGAAGAATCTGTAGGATCAACTTTGCCTTCCTTTTCCCTGTTTGCTCCTATTTACAGGGTACCTAATAAAATGCAATGACCACTGCTGTCAACAGTGCTATGCATATGAAATACCCTAAGTTCGTTCTTTGACTACTGGTATTTCCAATTCAAACTATATGTAATTCATAGGTTGTACTTCAAGCAAGAACAGTGACAACTCTAAACAGCACAAGGAGATGAAACCTGCTTCAGTAAGTAGGTTGTACATTTTAATATCTTGCACTGAACATGAACTAATGAGCCCTGCTGTAGAAGGTTAAATTAGTTTATGTTCAAGTATTACTCACTTCGCATTACACTACAATAAAATCTGTCAGCTACAACATCCAAAATGTTGCATCACTGATTGCATTTTGTTTTGATTTTAGAATTATATGAAATTTCAGGCTCTGCTTTTCCACCCCTGCAATCAGTCACGGTGCCAGAAGGCAGTGTTGTACAAAGTGGGGTTTGTCTGTTAACGAGTACTGCCTTAACACTGAGCTTCCTCATGCAAGGAACAATTGGAATGAAGAAAGAAGTCTCGATTAAAGAGAACAGAAAAACACACCAATTTCTTATCTATTCCATAAACTCTGGAGAATTACAGGAGATTCAGCTAGAATTAACCCCTGACCCTGGGGTACCTGTTGAACAGCCCATGATCCTCACCCAAACATGAGACAAGGGCTCATCCAAGCTCTGCTGCATTATTGCCCAGCTGCCACTGCAGCCAGCTCCCAGTCAAGGCTGCTCCTCCCTCCACACTGCACAACTCCCAGGAAGCTGGATAGCTGAAGAGTTTGCACCAAGCAAACAGGGGTAGTATGCTGAGCACCTACACAGCATCCTAAAAATACCAAGTGGTATCACCATTACTACAGACAAAACTAGGTACATCATAAGCACGTTTTAGAGAATGAAATCTGAATAATAATTAATGAATTCGGTTAATATTATCAAACTTTATCCTTATTTGTCAAGGTGAGGAGTGATTTTTTTTTTCTGCTGCTAACAAAACTTATTTGCTAACATGTACTCTCAACAATCCAAACAACTACTAGATCATTTTGCACGATACACAGAAATTACACAGAATTAATGGCTCTGAATGCCATCCTAAAAATATCATTCATTCATTTCTACTTCCTATCAAAATTATTTTTTCTTAAACTCTTCAGCCTAGCAAATTTCTTGCTCTGATCGTTATTTATCAGAATCTCAATTATTTACATTATCTACGCTTTCAATCTGTTTCTTCTAGTACAGACAGCACATTAGTATATTATAAGCTCAGTATCTCCTTTTAAATATATATTCTAGTGATGAATGTATCCACAGAATAGCCACTATACAGCACATTTTCCATCCGGACCTTTTTTAACTTAGCTTTTGTTCCTTTAATTGCTGGCAAATTCATCACTGCCACAACAAAGCTGATAGAATCTCCTGAACTGGGGGTAACTTCACTTAATGTTCAGAGGACGCTTTCCTTAAAATACTTTTATATTTTTTTACTTTTATAATAATACCTTATTTCAAAATAAGGTAAGAAGAAACTTTAAAGCAATGGGATTATTAAACACTAAATGGTAATGGCACAACATCCTCCTCCTCGAACAGTCCCGAGGATACTATCCACAGTGCTCTGTAAATTGGAAAGCTGCAATTATTCTTCTAATCCCCAGTTCTCAAGGAAAGTAGTTTAAATTTTTTCAAGATGATCAGAATTTCTGGCAGAAGAAAGGTTATTCCCACCAAACATGTCCTTTCATTTTCACAGGCCAGTATTCCTCATCTATCACAATATCTACTGCTGCTTTCTGCTCCAGAAACAAAGGCAGTCATTTTTCCAAGGAACAGCTCTCCTTTACCTCAATCACATTTCCAACAACAGATCTAACGATCCTCACACTGTGAAGAATGATGATCTTTAGTTCTCTATGAAAAGAGACTGGTTTTGCTTATAGCTTTATGTCAAACTTCCTTTTTTCTTAAGCCTTCTGCTACACTGAAGTGTAGGGTATTGGTGATAGGTATTTGATAAAGCTCTAGCTAAATTATCAAAATACCCTCAACCTCTTTTGCCATGCATCTGACAGCTGGTATCCTAATCCAGTACCTCACTATGTCAGCAGGACAACATTTGGTACTGAGCATCTCACATCCCCCATCCTCGCTGGTCACAACTGGCATTTCTGGAGCATTTGCTGCAGTAACACTGAAGGCAGGTATTGTTTATCAGCACATTACATGTTGGGAAATAATGCAAAGGAGAGCTCTGTCCTTGGGAACACCAGGAGTTTGTCTGCAAGATGGATACTGTGACTTAGTTCTCATTTGTCTTGTGGATCTGCTCTGACTGCTTCTCCACCTCTGCCATGTAATTGTCCTTTGTTTCTGCTTGACTTACCCAAATCCGGTGAGGCAGCCTTCCTCAAGCTGAATACCAAGAAAGCTGCTCATTGCTAAATAAATGCTTTTAGGTTTTTTATTTTTATTTTTTAACATCAGAAGGTGCTATGAGCTCTGTCTCACCAAGCTGCTGGAGACTATTTTGGAATAATAATAGTCATAAGTTCTGGTGATGAGAAGGCACTACAAACCAATTTAGCCTTACTCAGGGACTGTGAGAGATCAACTATTAATTTCTGCATTAGCAAAGCAGTGATTAGACAGCCTGCTTTATTTACATTTAACTGCATTTAACATCTGACAGTACTATCTTCAATCTGTGAAAGAAGTACTTCAGCTTGAGGCTTTGTATTTGCTCTTCCCCCATTTTTACACCAATTTATTCAACTTCTGTTTGATATGCTGAAAAGTGCCTCACACACACTGACTGTGATGGAGCAGTCTGCTTGGGAAGCCCCTCCAGAGTCAGGCCACTCTCACCCTCACCATTTTGAGCACAACACAGTGCCACATCTCCCAGCCCTGCACAGGAACTGGAAAGGCAGATAAGACTTTGCAGATAAGGCTAAGGGTGCTTGATTAATAAAATAAAGCCACAAGAAAAAAAAAAAAAAGAAAAAAAAAAAAAGGAAATCCCCATGTTAACAGACTTGTACACTGTTCTGAAGCATTTCTTTTTCCTGGGATGAGCAATGGATATATTCTGTGAAACAGATCTGATTCTAAGCTTTCAATGCTAGTGCATCCTGAACCTATTCCAGAGGAAAGTGTCAAATGATCGAAAACCTGGAAGGACTGAGCACATGCATACACTAAAACCCACGCACAACTTACTTCTGTTGATGTTGCACACTTCATGGTTCTTGCTGCTGGACAACTGCCAGAAACAAAGATATCAAATATCACAAGGAATCCTGTTTTCACAAGATTGCTATTACACATCTGTAGATTCAGAAGCAACAGAATTCCAAGGCGCAGTCTCACTCTGCTCATGTTCAGCAAACTGAACTCATGAAAATTTGGCAGTTCATTCATCAGAACTACAGCTTTTTTTCCAACTTGAAAAGTTTTTTTGTTCCTTTCTTTTTTTTTAATGGCTAACCTTTTTGCCTCCTTTTGTAAGCTAGATTTCTGCCCCTGTTTCATCTCCTCTTCTCTGACTCCTTACCTTTGCCATAAATCTGCAACCCAAAACTTAATTACAGCAGATTTGAATTTTCTTTCTTTTTCTCAAATATGTGTCCCAGACTTCCAGTGTGACTGAAAACAATTATTTATTGGAGAAATATTATTCTAAAATCAAATACAGATCAAACTGTAAGCATTTTATTTGGAGCTCTGCCTTCTATTTCCTAAGCCTTTATTTTAATAACTCAAAGACATGTTCAGAAAAAAATGGCTAAATAGAATCATAGATGTGACTTTTGTGGATTATGAATTTTCCACTGCACAGTATTATGAAGTAACATCTCATGTGCATGTCACCCCCAGTGAAACTGGGATTATAGTGGATGTCTTGATGTCTCATATTAGTTATTCAGGAAAGAGGCACATCTTGAGCTGGCTTCATAAGGCTTTTTTCCAGTGTGTACAGTAATATTTTGACATTGTCAATCACAGCCACACTGTTGAACTATAAGGAGGACTGCAGCTGCAGCTTTTGAAAGCTTTCTAACAATAGTCCCTTGCATATGAAGTGCTAACCATGCTCTCTTGCATCAGAAGTAATAATTCAGAGTCATTTAGTCCAAAACCACAGCCTGTGACTGACTGCTGTCAAGCGTGTGACATCTTCCCTCAATTGCACAATAAAATTATTTATAGTATAACAATGTGTTCAGTAAAATGAACAATCCACAGAAAAGCATAGGTGATATCCAGACAAGTGTTCCCACTGAGCACTTAATTTTTATTTTCAAAAGTGCTGGGAATTTGCAGCTCTCAGCACAGCAAGGCCTTTCTGAAATGTCATCAGCTTTAAGCAAGCAGTCATCAACCACACAACTAGTCCAAGATCACAGATGAAGATGTTGTGCAATGATAAGAAACTCAAACTCTAAAACATACAGATGACAGTGATATTTTCTTTCAAAGGAATGAGGCTCTTAACACCAGTAATGCTTCTTATTCATTACTGTGTTGGTTAAGCAAATAGAGTAACCAACACAAAAATCTTCTTTGCTTTGGGCTACAGATCTATTTAGAGCCTCTAACAGAGATGACACAATTCAGTGGTTGGAAAGAGTCAACAGAGGCACAGAGAACTTACTTGCCCATAATTTTGGCAGCAGGGAGTTTAACCATTCTTACTGATGCAGCCTGGAGAATGGGAACATTCACCACATTTCTACTTAACTAACTGCTGAATGTAATGGGAGAGCAAAGCTGAGCACACAGGCACAAACAGAACAAGTTGTTCTGCAGGAAGGAGAACTCAGCCTGCTTTCCTGTGGCTTTGTGTTTTGTGGGTGGATTGTTTCCTCTGTAACAAGGGAAGAGGTCTGAGTGAAGCTTTTCTTGTAGCTGAGTCACTCAGAGACCTCTTTCTCATTCTTACCCCTTACTGTGGGCTCTTTGGGTTATAAAGCACAGCCCTTTCTGTACCCTTCCTATCAGCTGAATACTCACAATCTCCAAACACGTATTCTCCTTAAATGTCTACCATTTGAATATTTTTTTTTAGACTACAGCACTGGTTGGGACATCTGGAAGGTTCAAATGTTACTGGAGGAGGTGTCCCAAGAGCTCTGCCAACCTGTGCCAGTGCTAACAGACAGGCAGGCAACTTCTGACACTGGATCTGCATGTGGATCTACAAGGCAGACAGATTGCCACTGGGGTCCTTCTCAAACAACAGCAAATACAAGAGCAAGCTGACAGAAGAGCTCAAAAGCAAGTTCACAGAATGAAAGAATAACTTGGGTTGGAAGAGACCTTAAAGATCAAGTTCCAACCTCTCTGCTGTAGGCTAGTTGATCCTCACTAGCACAGACTGCCCAGGGCCATGGCTTTGAGCACCTCCAGAGATGGGGCATACACAATTTCTCTGGGCAGCCCATTCCAATGCCTCACCACCCTTTGAGTGACAGATTTCCTCCTAATACCTAACCTAAATCTCCCCTCTTTTAGTTTAAAGCCATTCCCTCTTGTCCTGTCATTATCTGCCCACAGTATAGGTCAGTCTCCCTCCCACATATATGTTCCATACAAGTACTGGAAGTCCACAATGAGGTCTCCCCAAAGCATTCTCTTCTCCAGACTGAACAAGCCCAACTCTAAGCCTTTCTTCACTTGAGAGGTGCTCCAGCCCTCTGGGCATCTCTGTGGCCTCCTTGCCCACTCCAACACTCTTCTTGTGCTGGGGTCCCCAGGCCTGCATGCAGTACCCCAGATGGGGCCTTAAAAGAGCAGAGTAGAGGGGGATAATCACCTCCCTGCCCCGCTGACACCCCTCTGCTTTTGCAGCCCAGGATACCATTGACCTTCTGGGCCGTAAGTGTACACTCCTGGCTCATGTCCAGCTTCTTGTCCACCAGGACCCCAGTGTTCTTCTCTCCAGGGCTGCTCTCAAGGAGCTCTTCCCTCAGTGTGTATCCATGTCTGGGATTGCCCCAGACAAGGTGCAGCATGTTTCTTGACTGTTTCAGTTTGGGCATATGCTGCAAAGATGTCTCTGTCCTTCATCCCAGCTGTTAGAAGAAATGTGTGAGCTTCTGACGTGTGACCATTGTGGGAGCAGCACTTTGCTCAGTGAACTTTTCCTATTATTCTTGCTGCAGCTATTTCCCCTCTTTCTAGCTTTCCATTGTTTGTCAAAGCAATGCGAAGAAACTCCCATTATATATGAAAGATGTTTATTTCCTAATAGCAATTCCACATTTTCTGCAGTGGTGAGGGGAAAACAAACAAACAAGCCAAACCACCTAATCCTTTAGCTGTATAAGCTAGTCACATGCTTAAGGCTAAAAACTTGAAACTGGGGGAGAGATGAGCATGAAATTTCAAAGAAAACAATGAGTTGCAAGCCTACACATTTAAAGGTCCCCCCAGAATTTAGATAGCACAACCTTACCACAGAATGCACACTGTGTAGCAAAGGTCAACTGCATGAACTGCTGTGTGGACTTCTGCCCTTCTTTAAAGGAATCATGAAACAATAAACATGTCTAAAAACTCCTGAGAGGCCTGTAAGAGATAGAGCTCAAGGGCAGAAAATCCCTTTCAGATCTGCATGCTTGTAAAGTTCATCCTTTAAAAGGACAAAGTGAAGTCATGTCAGCTATCTGGCATAACAACACATGACGATCTAACTCCTGTTTGCAGACTAAAAATAGCTGCCACCTTTTATTAAAGTGCCTTAAGGCCAGTTACAGTGGGTCTCACACTAGGGTGTGCAGAACACTTGCAGTGTGGATGTTAATTAAAGGGTATTCCGCAGAGAAAATCTCAACCTCCAGCTTTTCTTCAGAGTTTGGGAAAGTTACTCCCTGTGAATCTTTGTCCAAAGGGCAACTCTAAGTTAAGACCTGTCTCACACTATGTGTACAAAGGTTGGGAAGGTGTGTTTTAACCCCTGGGAGACGTGCAGTGGGGGATCCTGCTGTCCAGAGTGACCCCTCAGATGGGAATGGAGCTTCACAGATAACAGAGATTTCGTGGGTGGCCATCAATTTGTCCTCTCTGACAGCAATAAAGAACAAATCACATTAATACAAGCATCTCAGGTAACCACACCTCTTAAGAGAGTTTATAGGGACACATGTGCATCTGTCTCATTAACTCCTTTTTGAGTCTGCTGCTTTCAATTAGTAAAGATCAAAATTATATGTATGCTCAAACACATACTCACAAACATGCCAACAGAGTACATTAAAACTGACAGATTTCTGAAAGCTACCAAATCCCAGATAACATGGAAGCCTTTTCAAGCTGCCATAGATATTCAGCTAGTTTCCATCACATCTAGGATTCTGTATAAAGCCACATTAATGAGCAGCACCCAAAATGAAAGCCTGAGCTGCCATCAAACACTGTGGACTTGCAGTGTTTTGTTAGGAGTACCAGAAGGGATTGGAGGGTATGGAATGAACAAGAGAAACAAGTCATCTTCAGTACCTTGTCTCCAGGACTGATGCTGTTACCTTCTGCTAGTCCTGGACTGGAAAGGGAAAATATGGAAGACCTGAATTCTCAGCATTTCTTGTTTTCTAAGAAATCAACACCATTATCCCCTTCAGGAGCCAGCCTTCTCTCATCTCCCCTACAGGACTCAAAAAATGGAAGAATTTAACTGAAGTAACACAACTGCCAATTACTTGCAACTGCGATAATCAAGTGCTTAATCCGAACCCAAATTCAGAGACTAAGTGTGGATGTGCTAAATCCCCCATTAATCTCCCTGACACACCCTAAGCTCCCCCAGACACGTGTTATCAACCCTGCTGCCAGTTGATGTCACTGGGATGTTTCACAGTATTCCAGAGGGATGTCTTGGGGTGGCACTGAGATTACTCTGAGTTCTGGCCCTGCAAGTAATAATCATACTCCCAGACCCTCCACAAATTGATCTCATCCCACTTGTTTATCCCACATCCCCACTGCTGCTGCCTCCCAAAAAACACACAGCCCGTCTCACTGCCATGGGCACTGCACACCATCATCCCCTGCCACCCAATTGCTATGGGCAAAATTAGATGTCTCACTGCCAGAAAGGAATGGCAGAGAGGCAAGGGTAAGGGAAAAAAAATGAGAGGAGGAGATTGCTGAAAAGCAGACTGAATTTTTTGTTTTTTTCTCTCATAGTCTACAATTTGTCCTCAGAGCATGCTAGGGATGAGGCAATCTCAGGGACTGAGTCAATCACACTAAATAGGAACCAGACTAGACTTCCTATTTTTAAACCACTTCCCAAACCCTTACAGGAAAACAAAACAAAACAAAACAAAACAAACAAACAATCAAAAAACTATTTTAGACAAACCCAGACTACGGTCATTCAAGTTTTCATTGGCTTGAACTCATTATAAAAAGCACCCACATATAAAAGACTTTCCTGGCTTAATCGAGGCAGTGCAAAAGACAGTTACAAACCCATGAGCAACAGCTCCCAAGAACACAGTGCCCTGCAGCCTCTGCCCTCATTTATGCTCTCTGTGCATCCCTCTCAGGCACTTCCTCCAGGAGCCTCTCCTCTGTAATCAAATTTGCCACATGAGGTAACAAGTCTGCATAGTCTTCTGAAACTTCAGAATGAGAGAAACTTTCTGCACAGATAAAATGGGATGTGGGAATGCATTTGAACTTGACCACCTAACTTTTTGCTGGGGGAGCAGGCTGACAGGCAAGCAGTCTAGGCAGCTTTGGCTTTGATGAAGAATAAAGAGAAAAGATAAAATCGCGCCTTTACTAGAATTCATACATTGCACAGAAATACTTTTTGTATCACTATTATTTTTTTACAACCCACCAGTATACCTCCTTACATGGGATAAGGCAGTTACTTACCATCCTTGGCCCTTCTAGACAAGTGGTTTTCCATCAGCTTCCTTCAGCTTTTCTTCTTAAGTTTTATATATCATAATTTCTATTTTGCACTGTTCAGAATTTTTCTTACTTTCAAAAACTGTAAGTACTTTTTCTTTACAGCTGAACAGAGTTGTTTTATTAGCCAGATAATCCCATTTCCTGCACCTGCACTCATGACTTTCTGGCATTAACCATTATATTTAGGGGCTACATAGAAACCTCATATTTCAAAAAGCAATTACTTCAGTTTTCAAAATAAATTCAGTCCATTTAGTTTTGTTTGTCTCAGAAGTAGTAACTAATCATATTTTGTTTGGATTATTAGTTCATACATAACATTACCACTGCAGAAGATATTTTTAAGTGGAATTTCTTAATATACTAAGTCCTTGAAAGTGATTTGCAAAACCAGATGAAAAAAAAAACCAAAAACATCTCAAATAAGAAGTTATTTTAAATGGTAGCCAAAATAATCTTTCTAATAAGAAAATATAATATTTCTTCATGTGGTTCATGAATGCTCTAAATGAAGTCCAAATCTGACCTCTAAGAGCTGAAGTGATTCATTTCCAACACCTTTGTTAAGATTTCAGTATCGTGCTGCATTACTCAAAGTTACCTTTGAGACAAGAACTTCATGCAACAAAGCTTTTTAATACTAAATGAATATTCAAGTCACTGTCACAAACGGTCAGCTTCATCAAGGGGTTCAAAGTGCCTGCTGCTCGCCATTGCATTAAGCCCTTGCTTTATGACTTCATCCAGACCCAAATACATAGTCTAAGAAAACCAAATCCAAACCTTTGCATTTGCCATTCTGAAATCCATTCTTTATTATTACATTCTCTTATTTCAAATGCCACATCAAATATAGTTCAGTATCATTTTACTGCAGCAAAGCACAAGACATATTCATTATATGATCCAGTAATTACATTGTTTGTCTGCCAGTTCACTCCCATGAACAAGTCATTCTGAAAAACTTTACTATAAGCAGCTCTTCTCATAGGTATTGAAAGGAACAAACAAGCCAGAGAACCCTGAAATGCCACTGAGCCTTTCTGATAGAGTTTGCGAGGCTGAGATGCATGGAGACATATGGCAGCACTCAAAACTTGACATGCTTCATATCAGAAGTTTGCACTCTGGGTATTTGCTGCTGGCTAGTCAAAGCTGCGTTTGAATTGGTTTGAATTGGTTACAAGACATGCTTTCCTAATTATGGAAAAGTCCTTCTCACAAAGAAAGAACATTTTCCATACTAGAGTTATCAATAAATTAGTGTATATATTTTTTTCCAAATGTTGAAAACAACAGAATGTATGCACCCATTTCTCCTTTCTTTTTTTTCTTCCACTATACACATTAAAATAAATGGAGGCTTACGAAGAACTATCTTCAGATGTGACTGAACTTAATTAGAACTGAGGACACATTGTGGTTGCTTCAAAACAATTCAGTCCTGCTATCTATCTCTTTCTGTGACGAGATGTGCATGCTGCCACTAGCTTGGAATGCAGAAATCTATTTGCAAGGGCACATTGGGTACTCACGTAGGAGAAAGCAGACATCCTATGTCCTCCTGCCTGCAGCTGCTGAGTGACTGAGTTTTGGATCACACTAAAATGAAGGCTTCAGGTAAAGAGAAAATGGCAGAGGATACCCAATAGTGTTTACTTCTGGTCTTGTCAGAAGAGGCCATTCATTGTCCATGGGAAGGGGCAATCCAGAGAGACAGACTCGCTGTACAGATATGAGTTATGCAATGGAAGAATGTGACTTCTTCTCCAAGAGTTATGCCAAGGGTTTCACCATGGCAGGCTCACACCAGTCTCTGCGCATCATATTTTGAGCATGTTCTTCACTCATATATGCATATAATTACATAAGAAGTGAATAGCTCATGGAATTATTTATATCCCTGAAGCTAGGGCCGTAAATATTGATTCTGGGCATGAAAATAGTTATATGTGCCAGGTCGTATTTTCTTACATTACCTTTTGCGAACAGTCTCCTAGATTTCACCTAGAGAATCATAGAACCACAGAATCAGAGGGGTTGGAAGGGACCTCAAGAGATCATTGAGTCCAACCCCCCTGCCAAAGCAGTTCCCTACACCAGGTCGCACAGGTAGGCATCCAGGCAGGTCTTGAATATCTCCAGAGAAGGAGAATCCACAACCCCCCTGTGCAGCCTGTGCCAGTGCTCCAGCACCCTCACCGTAAAGAAGTTCTTGTGCACACTCGTGCAGAACCTCCTGTGCTGCAGTTTCTGTCCATTCCCCCTTGTCCTGTCTCCACACACTGCTGAAAAGAGTCCGGCCTCGCCACTTTGTCCCCCACACCTCAGATATTTATAAACCTGATCAGGTCCCCTCTCAGACTTCTTTTCTCAAGGCTAAACAGACTCAGTTCGCTTAGCTTTTCTTCATAAGGGAGATCCTCCAGGCCCTTCACCATCTTTGTGTCCCTCCGTTGAACTCTTTCCAAGAGATCCCTGTCTTTTTTATACTGGGATCCCAGAACTGGACACAGTACTCCAGATGAGGCCTCACCAGGGCAGAGTAGAGGGCAGGATCACCTCCTTGACCTGCTGGCCACGCTCTTTTTAATGCATCCCAGAATGCCATTGACCCTCTTGGCCACGAGAGCACACTGCTGGCTCATGGTCAACCTGTCAACCACCAGGACACCCAGGTCCCTCTCTACAGAGCTCCTCTCCAGCAGCTCATCCCTCAGCCTGTACTGGTGCATGCAATTATTCCTCCCTAGGTGCAAGACTCTACACTTGCTTTTGTTAAATTTCATCCGGTTTCTGACTGCCCAGCTCTCCATCCTGTCCAGGTCTTGCTGAATGGCAGCACAGCCTTCAGGCATGTCAGCCAATCCTCCCAACTTCGTATCATCAGCAAACTTGCTGAGGGTGGCCACTGTCCCCTCATCAAGGTCATTGATGAAGATGTTGAACAAGACTGGACCCAGCACAGACCCCTGAGGGGACACCGCTGGTTATAGGCCTCATATCAGACTCTGCACTGCCAATGACAACCCTCTGTGCTCTGCCAGTCAGCCAGCTCTCAACCCACTTCACTGTCCACTCATCTATCCCACACAACCTTAGCTTTGTTATAAGGATGCCATGGGGGGCAGTGTCAAATGCCTTGCTGAAATCAAGGTAGACTACTCTCCTCCCATCCACCCAGCTAGTGACAACATCATAGAAGGTCACCAGGTTGGTCGAGCATGACCTCCCCTTGGTGAAGCCATGCTGGCTACTCCTGACAACCTCCTTTTATTTCCAATTGCCTGCAGATGGCATCCAGCACAAGCTGTTCCATCACCTTTCCAGGGACAGAGGTGAGGCTGACTGGCCTATAATTACCAGGATCTTCTTTCTTGCCCTTTTTGAAGACCAGAGTGACACTGGCTATCCTCCAGTCATCAGGCACATCCCCCATTCTCCAAGACCTCTCAAAGATGATAGAGACCGGTTCAGCAATCACCTCCACCAGCTCCCTCAGCACCTGTAGGTGCACTCCATTGAGACCCATGGATTTATGAACATTAGCATTGCCTAGGCGCTCACAGACCACCTCTTCCCTGACTAAAGGAAAGTCTCCCATTTCCCAGACTCTCTCACTAACCTCCAGGGTCTGGGATTCCTGAGGGAGAGTTTTTTCACTGAAGACAGAAGCAAAGAAGGCGTTCAGTATCTCCACCTTCTCAGCATCCCCCGCTACCAGAACACCCCCCTGACCTAGTAGTGGGCCCACATTTTCCCTAGTCTCCCTTTTACTGTTAAATTACTTTAAAAAGCCTTGTTTATTATCCTTTATCACTTTTGCCAGATTCAATTCCAGATGTGCTTTAGCCTTCCTCGTTGCATCCCTGCAGGCCCTGACAGCCTTTCTATACTCTTCCCAAGTGGTCACACCCTTTTTCCACATTTCACGGACCTTCTTCCCTTTGAGTTTGCACATGAGCTCCTTGCTCATCCACGCAGGTTTCCTGCCACCCCTTCCTGACTTCTTGCTCACAGAGACGCACTGATCCTGAGCTATTTAAGAAGAAGAGCTGTTTAAATGCTGACCAGCTGTCACAGGCCCCCATACCTTCTAACACCCTAGCCCACAGGATAGCTCCAAGTAGGTCCCGGAAGAGATCAAAGTTGGCTCTCCTAAGTTCCAGGGTAGCAATCCTACTTTTTGCTTTGCTCCTTCCACTCAGGATCTTGAACTCCACTATCTTGTGATCACTACAACCCAAGCTGTCCCCAGCCTTTACTTCCTTAACAAGTCCTTCCTTGTTAGTGAGAATAAGGTCCAGTAACACCCCTCTCCGCGTCAGTTCTTCCACCACCTGCATCAGAAAGTTGTCTTCAACAAATTGCAAGAACCGTCTGGACCATGCGTGCTTGGCCAAGTTTCTCATCCAGCAAATATCTGGATAATTAAAGTCTCCCATAAGCACCAGCACCTGGGAACCTGACTCTACTTCTAATTGCTTATAGAAGGCCTCATCAACCTCCTCTTCTTGATCAAGGGGCCTGTAGTACACACTCACAACAGTGTCACACTTACCAACCTGCCCCTTGATTATCACCCACAAGCTTTCCACTGCTACGCCACTCTCCCCCAAGTGGAGTTCAATACATTCTAACTGCTCTCTCACATAAAGAGCAAGTCCACCACCTCGCCTTGCCAGCTTTCCTAAAAAGCACACAGCCCTCCATGGCAACATTCCAGTCATGAGAGCTGTCCCACCACGTCTCTGTGATGGCAATGAGATCATGGCCTCGCGACCACACGTAGATCTACAACTCTTCCTGTTTATTTCTCATGCTGCGTGCTTTAGTGTACAGACACTTAATGGAAGCAGCATCCCCCCACCTCTCACCATGCTCAGGAACTCACCATGCCTAGAAAATACTGGTGCCAGTGTAGTTTCTCCAAGTGAAGTAGCACCATATTATTCACTTACTCTCCTTTTTCGCTTTGCTATTAGTGTTATTGTAACAGAAAGGCTACCAATTTCTGGAGGGAACTGGTGGTCTCTTGGGTGATTATTCTGCATAATAACAAGTTCATGCACGACATCTGGGACTGGGAATGATCAGCCCCAAGTAGATCCATTCCCATACATCCGCACTGAGGCGCAGGCTCATTTCAGATTCATGAAAAATGCACTAGAAATAAATTTATTATTTCATTTACAATGCATACAGTCCCAAGAAGAAGGGCAGAATGTTGGTGTCACTGAATATTATACAGTAAATAAATCATATTTGTAAGCCTATGCCTGAGATGCTGAGGGTTATAGACAACGAAGGCCTTGATTTCTTCAAGTTTTATGGAGCTCCAATCTCCAAGTGGCATTTTCAGCTCTGAAGTCACAGCTGAAGGCTGCAAGTGTCCCAACAGTGCTAAGGAGTAGGATTCGCAACAAACAGCCTCTTACACATACCTCCCTGCTGTTCAAAAGCACAGCAGCAAGAAAATGCTATCCTACCAGACCAAGGCTTTTCTTAGCATCACATGCAGAGCAGCAAATGCTCTTCCAGCTAGAAGTTCATGAAAATTCTGTGCTTTGCAGCTGCTGCTCAACCCATCCTCCCCGCCTATGTACATCAACCCTGTTGGTGGCAGCCTGGCAGGCTGGACACACAAAGGAGCCTGTTCTGTGTGAGACACCAGGATGTGCTGTTTGCCCTGGTGGCCATTTCCTGTGGATGTTTTCCTATAGGAAGTAGGAATTTCTAGGTATGCTGCTATTAAGCTGCATGATAACTGCTCTTCATTTACACAATAAAACATATTTCTGTGTACAAAGGTATAAGAAGACTATTCTGTGCTTAAACATTATGGTCTATGAATTCAAGCCAGACCCTGAGAACATTAAAAACAGGAAGTAAGGCATTTAAGACTATTGTCTTTATTTTCATAGGTAAAAGCAAGCAAGCAACCACATACAAGCTGAGATGCCCCAGTGAAGATATGGAATTTCTTTCATTGGACACACAGAACTTGGTTTTACAGAGCCCTAGATATTGCAATCGAAAGCCCTGCCTTCAACAGAGGTAGAGACAGATAATCTCCAGATTTCCCCTTCCAATTTCAAATTTGCTGCTAACCTCTCAATTCTGGAAAACGCTGGTAGGATATGGCAAAAGAAGAATCAAAATTAAAATACATGCCTCTAAAAATAGTCTTATTACTAATACATTTTGGTTGCCACAGCATATTACATTCTTAGTTGCCACAGAGTATTACTTACTACAGTCCTTAATGCAAATGCTCAGCAGTACTCTTTGTTTTTTGTCATTTAATTACCACATAGCCAGTTCATATAAGGTTGGCTTGGACTTGGACTTTAAAGGAAGCCTGAGGAAAGTCGCTCAACTCAAAAATCTGCATTTAAGACAGATGCATATTATTTCCCAATCACCATTTCTATCAGTGTTTCACTTCCTGGGCAGAGGGAAACCATCACAACTGGCAGTGATAGAATGCCACTGCTCAAAGTATCCCTGTGGCAAGGTGGGGAGAGTCATAATAATAAGAGATCTCTCAGACATACACACCAACTCTGCAGACAGCAACTAAGGATTAGCAAAAAACCTCACTCAGATTTGGTCCTGCGCTGAGCTGGCACCAGGCTGGAGTGTACAAGCAGGTGCTTAGTAAGAAGACCACTTGTCTTTTTTATTTCTTGTTTTTTCAACTGTTTTTTAACTATCCCTATTAATCCAAATAGAACAATATTTACAAACACTATGCCACAGTGTTCTATGGCCAAAGAAATAACTTCCCATTCTTTGCTACGATTTCCTCTCAAGTCTATTCGCTGGCCTCATACCTACACAGGACTGAATCGAGTTAGAAGCAAACTGCAGAGACTGCCTAGAACACAAGGAAATCAGCTGATGAGCTTCCAAGGTGTCTTACATAATGCATCAAATTCAGTTACTTTTTAAATGGACTTAGGGTAAGCTGATTTTCAGAAACAAAACATTTCATTGGGAGTAAGAAAGATAAGTAAAAAGGTATGAATTAAGGACTAGCCAGCACTCATAAAAATAACAGAGGGTGAAAATCAGAATGTATGGAAGTTTGTAAAATTCCCTCTACACATTTTGTCATTGGCTGAGCTCAGTCTATTTGCAAACCTCTGCATCACAACACAGAGGTAAGAAGATAAAAAGTAAGAAAAAGAGTAATGATTGAGGTAATTTCCTCCCCTACCAGAGGGGGATCAATCACACTCACAATTACACTCACAATTAGCAAACAGGTATGACTCAGCCTTTTGCATCAAATGGGAAGATTTTTTGGGTAATTCTGACGACAGAATGTACAGCATCAGTATGTCCAACATCAAGTGTCCAACATTCAAGCCTTCTCTCTAAAACCCAAAAGTGGGCCCTCACTCCGAGCCAGCCCCAGGGGCACCTGAGGTCCTTCCTGGTCCCCAGCATCTGCCACCCACCAGCAGAAGCTTCTGAGGGCACCTGCTCTGGGGTTTCTTGGGTCTCATTTTGCAGATGGTTGCTGGAAACAGGCTTTTTGCTTTAACTGGGAAGTAGCAGTGTACTTCAGCAGCATAAACATTAATCAACTTGTGACCATCAGGGCAGATCCACTAGAGTTTTACAAGTAAAGTTTGGATAGTCTTCAGCTTTGTTCTCTTACACTGTTTTTTGCTACTTGTCTCTACCTTTTAGTACTTGCTTCTGGCTACTTTCCAATCAGTTGTTCAAAGACCATTTTTCTACCGTATAAAGACAGTGATCATAAATCTCTGCTTTTCTTTCATATTTCGTAAGCTTACCAAACCACCTCCAAAAACAAGCATTCAATTGTACCCCAGAAATGAGTTCAAAAGTAAATACCATAATCACACTACTAATAGAATCGTAGAAACATAGAATGGCCTGGGTTGAAAGGGACCTCAAAGACCATCTAGCTTCAACCCCACTGCCGTGGGCAGAGTCAACAACCACTAGACCAGACTGCCCAGAGCCACACCTAGCCTTGCCTTGAATGCCACCAGGATGGTGCATCCACAACCTCTCTGGTCAACCTATTACAGTGTGTCACCACTCTCTGAGTAAAATCTAATCTAATGGTCATAACTAAATGAAATGCATATCACTTACAAGTATTAAAGCAATAAATGAAAGGTGGTAAGCTAATAATACAATCAGTTACATTAAAAAATCATTTTTATTTCTATTGTGACTAAACTTTAATTAATTCAACTATTAGACATAAATCAGTGCTAGTTGTTTTCTAGCTTAAGAAAATCAATTAACATCAAAATAAACAGGCTACTCTAGCAGTGTCAGAAACTTCCCCTCTGCCAACACCCACAAAGGGACATTTCTGATGAATAATTATAACAAACATTTTTTTTAATGCATGTATTTTGGTTAGCATCTCATATCACTAAGGCAACAGCTATTAAGAGTCCTACATTTCTCTCAGGAAGGCAAAAAACCACAGTATTCCCATGAGGGATGGAGAAGTCCCACTGCCCAGCCAAAGGAAAGCCCTTCAATGCTCAACCCTCCTTGCTTCCAGCTGCCACCCAGAGGATTCCAAGAACTTTTATTTCAACTGTAAGCACAGCCATCAGATGCAGCTAGAACCAGGTGCTCCAGCCTCTTAGCTTTTCTTAAAATAAAACTCTTCTATTCAAAATACGTTTTCCTATATGTGAAATGTTTTGGCTGTTATAGATTGGAAGAGTAGCTCTCCCATCCCTCTCCCCTATTTGGCTGAAGTCACAACTGTGCGTCAATATGTGATTTTGATTTATTAAGACTAATTTCCCCCCAAGGAGCAAAACAAAACACATACAATGGCCCATCTGGGCAAATAATTTCTGCAAATGCTTGCAAGACAAATAGCACTGCATGCTCTGAGGCACAACACATGAATAATAAATGGTTATTCCAGCATTATGTGTTTTCTAGCACATAATAAAACATACCAGATTTACATAAATATTCAGATTTGTCTTATAATAAAATGTTTCGTTTTGGTTTAGTTGCACTAGTATGTCACATGATCTCTGTCTCTATTGAAATCTTGATGCTGGTTTTAATACTAAAAAGTCATTCTTTGATCCTAATTAATATTATTTAATTGTATCGTACATCACTATATTTAACAAAAACAATCTGCAGACCCTAAGACTGCAGAAGTACATTGATTTCAACCAGGGAGGTTGTATACCTCTGTTAGGATTAGATGACAGCAGTAACATACGCTGCCACAAAACAATGCTCTCGTGATGGCTTCTCAGCAGAACTGGACAGGAGCAAGCCCTCTTGTGCTGCTTCACAGACTAACTTCTGCTTTTGGTAGGGGCTTTGAAGTCACTGCAGAACCAAAGCCAGATCTCCCAAACTCAATTTCTTTATAAAACATAAGGGCATGTGATGAGGCAATCTCACTTCTGCATATCCTCAGGACTGGAGCTCCCACACCTTGCACTAGTAGCTCCCAGTTGCAGATGAACAGGCTCATGGCCGAATTGTAACTGGCTGTTCTGCCTGTTCCGTCTGCCTCTGAGAGCTCACAGACGAGTGGATCAGCCTAAATTTTTCTTCCTTCACAGCCACAACTGTATGGTTTCCAGCAGGAGCCTGCTGAGCTGCAAGCAACCCTCTGCTTGTGCCTGGTACCTAGCATCCTATCTGGGATGTAAAATGGACAGAAATGAAAAAGGGGCACGCACTTCTAGCATCAAAGCAGTACTACTTTCCAGAAACTCCTCCCTAGCACTGTTCAAGAAGCGTTTAGATGAGGTGCTAAGGAATTTGATTTAGTAGTTGGGTAGGGATAGTGATAGGAGGATGGTTGGACTAGATGATCTTGTAGGTCCTTTCCAACCAAACGAACCTATGAATCTAAGAACCTCCAACCAGCAGAGGATTTGACTGCCTTCAGATTCCCTGGCCCATTGTTTGAATACATTTCTTCTTAATTACCTGGGATCTACACCTTCACTGTGAGGAATACTTTCTCGGAAAGCAACCCCATTACCATGCAGTCTGCTACAAACCACCATATCCCAGTGCATGCTGTATGCTGCACTGTTTTGCAAAGAGGGTTCTCACAGATTTCGACCTTTCTTGGTAACAAAGGAATCCCCCCAACAGACAGCCAGTGCTTTGTCTCAGCTTTGATTGACAAGTCAATGGCAAAATGTTACAACAGTGAAAAGCTCCAGGCTTGAAAGCATTTGTTAAGAACCACATATGATAGAAATGTACTTGATTTTTGTTTACACTTTCCGGGCTGCCATGACCGATGTATCTATTCTTGCTTTAATCTGAGACATGACAAAATCTGATATATCTGAAACTATTAAACAACATATGTTAAACATGTACATATATATTTACTAAGAAATGAAAAACCACGCAGAAGTCCAGAGAGAGAAAGATTATACTCAGTCTTTGAATAAGCTGGATATTTTCAAGCATTGGTATGAGTTGTTTCATTGCATATGGATTATGAAGAAGACCAAAACTTATCTCAGAGCTGGGCATTCAGCATCTATGTCCAGAACCAAAGAGATGTCTGATTTTTAGCAGGGGAGAAGAAAAACAGCCCATGAATCCAATAAACATGAACATTTTGAACAAAACAACAACAAGATGGCAAACTGTGTAACTGACGAAGTACTGTGAGATGATGGTTTATCTGAAAACAGGAGCAGAGAAGGAAATATAGAAATAAACAATCTATTTGCTCTTTCCTTGCTCTCTCTCTTTCTCTCTCTTTTTTTTTTTTTTTTAAGACAAAATATTTCTGTCTGGAGTTTGATTAATTCTGTCTTTACTTTTGTGAAGTATATGCATTATTGCTGCTATTTACTAATTGATCAATGATTATTGTATTAATGCAATTATCACTTCTGCTGCTGTTTACATTTGGAGATGAGAGTGGTGAGGACTATTACTGTTCTTATAATGAATGAATTCAAAAAAGACCACAAGCTGAAGAGGTGTTTGCCTCAAAGAAAATCTCTCATATATAAACAGCAGACAAGATGAGGTGTGCTTGATCTTTAAGACTTCTGAGACTCATAACGTTCAAAACCTGCCCTGAAAAAGTAGTGGTCTCTGTTATGCCAAGAACCACTTCAATTAGCTGAGTAGCGTGTCCTACATTACTTGCAAAACATATAATTGGTGCTGGGTTCAATCAGGTGGCACCCTCACCAGGCTCTGATGGCTTGCCCCTTGTATAATTTTGCTTGCACCTCCTATATTTCTGTATGACCTTTCCATCGCAGCTCTACCTATAAAATACAGTGTGCACACAATCAAAGCTAAAGGCCTTGCAAGCATACCACATGTACGGAGTATTAGTGCACTGTACACACTGCACTTCTAGGATCGGCTCAATCCTTCAGTAAGTCTTCTATTAATCTACACATCTGCATGAAATTGAGTGTTCCAAATCACACACAGCCTGCTTAGTTATTCAACTCTGGGATTTCCAGATGTCTTTCTTCCTACTTTAAAAAGTGATAAGGAACACTTGAAGTCCTAAACAGAAGTCCAAAATTTCCAAATACTTTGGGCAGAAAAAGACATATTTTAGAAATGCAGACATGAGGCATTCCAGAAACGTTTTTTTATTTTGTAAGGGACATGTCTTTCCACTTTTGGGAATGTGAATGGAGGGCGAGTGGTAAAATTTCTTATTTGGGCTCCTAAAATCCCAAGTACTAGAAATAATACAGAAGCAATCTAAAATGACTACTTTCTTTCTATGCTTTTCTTGAAAAGAATGAAGGACAGAGTAGTCAGAGAAGCAGTCTGAGAACAGAGTTCTCTTAGCTCAAGTCTGGATGAAAATCAAACCATTTAAAACTCATATAAAGCCTACAAAATAATAACTGTTCTAGATGTCTGAAAAAATAGATACATATTTAAATTAAGTAGTAGTAAAGTGATTTATATTATTATTCTCTATTGTCTAGCCTAATTAAATTCACATTCAATATTAAATTTTGGATAGCTCATATTAATGATAAGAACATCTTTGTGCTATTTGGAACTTTTCTATGAGGGCATCCTTTGTATACAAACCTAAAAGGAACTCAAGATGCATGCTTTTCTTAGGTCAGCTGGCAGATCCATGAGGTTTCAGTGGGGGAGGAAAAGAATACGTAGGGCCATATTCAGCAAGTTTTGTTTTGATATCACTCTCATTTTAAACACTGGGATACGGCAGAGTCTTTCACACTTCGAGCCATGCTTTAAGCAGCCACCTCTGACTGACAGTAGCAAAACACACTGTATCCTTAAAATCTGTCAAGATTAGATTTAGGTTGATGAAAGACATTGAACTGACACTTGTACATTATTTATTACTTTATTGTTCTTTGAGAATGCATGTGCAACACAGCTAGGTAAGTTGCAGTCAAAGCTTTTTCCTTTTTCCTTAACATATTCATTGCTTTAAATATAATTGATGCTTAAGGATTCTTAGCCTTAGCCCCCTACGCTCTTCTATTTCAATTGTGAAAAGAGTTACGCCGCAAAAAACATTGACATATTTAAGTACAATTATGTGGCACAAATTAGCCCTCAAAAAAGGTACAATGTGGGATTTCATATTTATCAGTTGCAATTCACATCTGCTCAATTCATAAAAAAAGGGGGATGGAAAGATACCATTGTTGACTGCTAGTTCTTCAAAATCAACCTGGTATTTCTCTTGATCTGTTTCTGCATTACTGTATTTTCTACCTAAAGTAAATTGTAACTCGGTAGTTCTATTGAGATGTGAATCAATGGCTACAATAAAGCTTTTAAATACCTTATCTGACAAGGGCACAAATAACAGAAATTTTTGAATAATATTCACTTTTGGTTTTGCATAGCGTTATCAAATATCCTGCTATTTGCACAATCATTTTATTTTTAAAAAATACTACATGGTGAGGATTTAACTCCCAGATGAAAAAAGTGAGAAACTACTACAATCTCCAATGAATTGTCATTTCAGCCTAAGAGGAAGAGCTAGCCTAAGTGAAAGAGCTGACCTAAGGTGAAACCTGGAGAAAAATGAATGCTGTTGGTTGGAATGTGGCTTGTAGCTAGCAGTACACCAGAGCCCTGGCAAATCAATCCCGCAGATGATTATCCTGATTTTCAAAAATGTGCACTGTGATGAATGAGAGACGGGGAGCCTACAGGCCCAGGCCTTCTGTCAGAGAGATGCTGAATGGCTAGAGCTTGGGTTGGTAGGAAAGAAATGCTATTGGTGTTTAACTCTCAGCACATTTGCCTCTTATCCAAGAATACTTTGTATTATGTGTAGTTTAGCAATATGAGTGGAGGAAGATGAGTGGGATCTAGACATATCACATCAGCTCTGATGGATATCCTGCACGTTTTGTTCTCTGCTCTAAGACTGTTTCTGCATATGAGATATGCAACTGTTGCTTAAAACACTGTTGCTAATTTCAAATACTTAAAGGAATATGAATATAACATTATTTTATCACTGTTTCACTACTTAGATTCCACCACATCTTTTGCTCGTATAAAAGGAATACCAGGATTCTGTATCACTCTTCCTCTACACAGCCTACACATGCTACTAACGGCACTTAAAAATCCAGACTTAATTAGCTTTTCAGTGCCAGTTTTTATTTGTGTGTTAATACCACAACTGAAAGGAAAACTCCAGAAGAAGGAAACAACTACATGTTTGATGATATATGTGAAAGCTTTAGATATGCAGCAGCTCTTTGATGCTTTGATCTCTGAAGAAATCTTGCTAAAATTATGATCAAAGAAATTTATATTATTCTGAGTACTTAAGAATGAACAATCTTAGGGCAATAATCAATATTCTGTTTAATCCCTCACCCTTGGAATACATTATTGCTAGAGCACCTCAATCTGATGGGATTTACATTTACTTAAAGATTACTTTCTCATAGAAAAAAAAATTAGTAACAGAAAGCAGTACTTCAAACTTAGATGAAGAGCTATGAAGAATTGAGTTTTCCTCTTCTAACTAAGAAGTGTGTTTTGAAGGTATTTTTAAGTGTACATAAGAAAATTAGTATGCAGCTCATTGTAATGAGACTGTTCTGATTTTCTTTTTTTACAGCAAAGAAATAGAATTTCCAATACATAGCTACTGATAATCTATTTTCTGTTGTTTGTGTTTATAGAGGACGATTATACAGATGGATGTATCTTATATTTATAAAGTAAATTAACATTTTATTCGATAACATAAAAAGGCAGATAAATAATGAATTATCCTTTTCATCAGTCTAACCACATAATGTCTATTTCACCATAATATCAAGCACCACATCTTCTAGCTGCTGTAATCCCCCATGGCAAGTTAAAGCGGTGCGATACAAGGGATCCCTAAACCACAGCCTACAGAACATAAAAGACAACCCAGATTTAATAGAAACAATAATTACAGGTTAGGTTATGGATTTACCACTTGTTGTTGATGAGAGGTAAAGGAAGGCAGTAATAATAATAATAATAATAAGTAACAATAAGAGAAAATAGAAAATCAAACTACAACTCCCTCTCACAGCCATGGTCTTAAGAAATCCCAGTATCCTGACTAAGCCATTCCTCCTCCCACTTTAACTGAGCAGATTATTTTTCTTCCTGATCATCCCACCCACAAAGGTTGTCTTTAATCTTCCAGTTCTTTTTTTAGAAAAAGAGCTCTGTCACTCCCTAATGGTGAAGGATTGCAAATAGACTCATGTGCAAACACATCTGACTGTGAACACACTGTTGAACGCCAACAAGAAAACACGCCTACTTTAAATGAAAATCAATCCTTGCTAAATCTGTTAGCTGCAGCCCACTTGGAGTGGCACTACTGTAAGTGCTCACAGAGCTGTGCTGAAGTGGCACCATCTCAGTCATGCCGTTAGCATCAAAAGCCTGTAGATCCATGGGGACAAGCAGATGACAGAGGCAGACAGAGGTTAATCATGCATCTGACAAACTCATTGTTTCTTTTGGTGTATCAAGGTGTTTTCAAAGGGGCACATCCAGGAGCACCTTTTGTCCTGATTTCAGTTCTATGCAGTTCAGTTACTGCATAGTTAATAGATCCATTTTGTATTTTCATCTGTTTATGTCTGCACCACTGGAGAAGAGCAAGCTGCACAACTAAGGAGATACTCCTGCAGCACAATTTCAAGGGGCTCCAAAGCAGAACATGACTCTAGTGCTGAGAGCTGTTGGACTCAGGAGCTGCTCAATGGGACTCCAGACCACAGAACAGCTCATTGAATGCTATGGGACAACAGCCAGGAGTTATAGCAACTTTCATGGAA
Source organism: Cyrtonyx montezumae (assembly GCF_038088225.1). Lineage (NCBI taxonomy): Eukaryota > Metazoa > Chordata > Aves > Galliformes > Odontophoridae > Cyrtonyx > Cyrtonyx montezumae. Next base: position 628,463 of record NW_027072056.1, on the reverse strand, counting down.
ATAATCTTGTCTCATTAAAATTCATAATTCAGCTGACACATGACAATCTCTGGCTGCCTTTATTACTAGGCCTACTTCATTACTAGGCCTCTCAGGACTCTGGGAAATCTAACAGGAGAAGCAGTAACATCACCTGGCTTCATCTCTGCCATAAGACCTGATGGTAAAATGCTTACATCTCTGAAGTTACTTACTTGATTAAAGTTCTGAAGTTTATCAATTAAATTGCTGATGAGTGGGTCAAGTCCTCTGACTTTCAGTTCTGGATTGTTATTCTGTGCCTTCAGTCCACTGGAAACAACTCTGCTGGTATAACTGAAAAAAAATGCAGAAAACAATAATAATGATTAGAACCATGTCTACCAGAGGTAAAAATGACATGAAAGAGAACTTCCAAAAGTAAATATTCTCGGGATGGTAATAGAAAATGGTAATAAATACTTATGCATTTAAACACACCAAAGGAGAACAAAATTAATTTCTCTGTGGTATCATCAGATTATTCAGACAATAAATGATCATCAGTTCTGCAAGCCACAGAGATTACTTGCATTCCTATTTTAGTATTTATGCATTATGTAGGGATCCATCCATGCACACATTTGGACTCCTGAAGGTGCTCTTAGCACACTTTAGGAGGCAAAATCCTCTGAGCATGTACACTAGAACCAGTGCCTCCTGGAACCTTCTGCATATTGACTATCTGTTCTTTCATGACTTAAGTTCAGACCATCCACAGTGCACTGCAAATCCAAGAGATTTGGTAATCTTTTTTTTTTTTTTTTTTTTCCAGCCAGTCAAGCTTTGAGGTCTGCACGTAGCTTTTGAAGACATTACAGAGGTTGCTCTGAAAGAATTGCCTCCTATTTATTTCCACAGGAACTACAACAGATACAAAGTGCACAAGAGCACTGTTTGATAGAACAAATTCTCAGCTACAAAATCCTATTTTTCAACATAGTCACCACTGCCAGCTGTGTATTTTCAGCAATGAACAAGTGCCTTCATGCCACACTTGTAAAAATCTTTACTGTCAGAGGTGACCCACTGTTTCACAAGAAAAAGAGAAAGGTTGTCTTCTTCTCTGGCCTGGAATTTCAAGCCTTCAGCTTAGTCAGTACCATGTTGTTGTGGTTAGAGTGAATGGTTTGTCTGGGTTCCAGAAGGATCACCTCTTTCCTGTCCCAAAAGACAGTACACATCAGTTTACACATTGAGCGCTGTGTCTTTAATGTTTTCTTCAATGAGGAATTCATTTGTCACCACTCTGTGCACTGCCATTATGTCTCTGGCTCAATGCGGTGACATTGTCTCAGCCTCAGTAATGATGTCATCCAGGAAACTGTCACCTTCAGCCTCCTATTGGTCCAGTGTGTCCTGACAAGCTTGCAGATGGTGTTCTTTCTGTTTCTGCATGAGCATTTGTGGGACCCATCTGGTGCAAACTTCGTGATATTCCAACATTGCCACCATTGTTTCCAGTGCATTGAAGCTGATATTCAGTTCTGTACACAGCTCCCTGGCCATAATCTGCTTATTTACACAGATGAGCTGATCAAGACATTCCTCATTTCATGATGTTACAGCCATGCATAGCCATCCAGAATGTGACTTCCCTTTCACATTGCTATTGCCACTGCTGAAGCACATGACATACAGCCTCCCTGTCCTACATGCACTGTCTAGTCTCCATCAACATTCAGCAAGTGTCAATGAATGTCTATGTCTTCAATTTTTTCTGCATAGAGGAATTAAATGACACACCTTTGCTCCACATGTACTTCCATGAAAGTTGCCATTCTGTCAGACTGCTCCTCTGCTGCAATATGACAACAAAATGTGACAGAATACAGGTGGGAAGGTTCAGTCTTGACTGTCATCCCACCAACATCCACCTCTGATGTTATGGGCACACATTTAAAAAAAAAAAAAGAACGCATTACTTTCAGAACAGCCCTCGTAGTTTAGCACTCATTTGTCACCAAACAGATAAGAGATGCTTGCACTACCCATTAGGAACTGAAGAGTCTTTCCCCAAACTCAGCTCTCAGACAATGCCACTTGCTTGCAAGGAGCCCAATTAAGATATCCCATTGGCACCTTTACAAACTCAGGCAGTTAACAGCTGCACTGCTTTGGACAAATGCTAGAAAAAAGGTCCTGCTATGTCTACCTACATACTTCAATATACCAGCTGTTCTCCTACCAGTTAGAGATTCAGTAAAACCAAGTTATGCCGAAGCCAAAGACAGCATTTTGAAGTGGAAAAATTGCATAAATCCTTTTTCACTCTTTGATGGGGAGATACCTTGATCTCCAAATATACTTGCCTAATCCTAATTTCACTTGCGACAAACAATAAATTTTATGCACATTGCTGACAAAACTTACTGAGTATACTGTTATTGAAGGTGTTGTTTAAAAAGAGAAAGAACTGAGACAGGACCACCCTTTCAGTAAACTGAATGAATTCCACTGCCTGGGAAAAAAGACAAAGAATTGAGAAAAAACATCATTTTTTCTAGTAATTGCCAGACAGTACTTAAAAAAGGACAAACATTAAGGAAAACCTATTTACGTAACATTCAGAGATCTTTTTAAGGAAACGGACAAAGTTTTCTTTGAGTAACTTGTAAGTATATAAACTATTCCAGAAGTACAAATGTCCATGATGCAATGGCATGTGCGAAATGACAGCCAGGTTCTGATCTTCCAAGGAGGCTCTGACAGCTGAACCAATAGTCCCAGAAAGAAAAGAGATGAAGAATTATTTTCAAGTCAGGACTGGTTTGGATTGTATCAACCCACGTTACCAAATCACTTGGACAATACAGGACACCTGCCAGTGACTATACCTTTATCCACTGACTGGACTATTTGCTGAATGTTCCTCATTGTTCATAGATGAAAATACATGCTTGCCACTGTAGACATACAGAGACACCTAATAGGGCTTTCTGAGATCATGTTATTGCAGTACAGAAGAAATTTAGATTAATGGGTCAGCTCATGGCCTCTACCAGTCTGTCAGTGATTCTCTGTGTGCATTACTATCTTATTAGAAAGAGAAAATAAAGGATTTTCCTTTTCATTGCTCTTGACTGCTCTCCATTTAACCTTTGGTTAAAGCTATAAGGAGTTCTCTAGAAGATTAACTGACTGCAGTTAATATTAAAGAACTCAAAATTGCTTTATCTTATGTTGTTGTTTTTGTTGTTGCTGTAGTTGTTTTGTTGCTTCTTTGGCAAATGACACATACTTTTCCCTTCTGAATCACAGGACTCCATTAAATTCCTCTAAGTGGTATTACAAATTTTCAGCTCTACATGGAGTTCACATAAATATGATCAATTCAGAAACAGAAGCAGCAGCATAAACGCCAGGGTCTTGTAGGAACCCAAAATATATTAAGTGAGATGCAGCCAACTCATATTGCTGTTGCTAAATGTATGCCTTTTATAGCTTTTTATCAAGAAAATAGGACCATTTTGTATGAATGAGTCTATAGACCATCAAGACAAATGGGAAACTCATATGCTGTATGTTCTATCAGTGTTTAGGAATCAGTCTTTAAAGCTCTATTGATATGCATAAATTACACACACACAGTGTCACTGCCATATTGCTTGCAGTTAAACTTATAATGTAGTTATCCTACAGATGTCAGAGAAAGCATGCATGAACTGTGTAAACTGCGAATAATTTCTTCATCCCCTCAGTCTAGTGCAGCTTTAGTATAGCAGTCACTGAATACCCAACTTCTAACGAGAGGCTCCAAGACAGTATTGGCCCAATGCTGATCTGGAACATGACCTGCAGGAATACAGAACAATGTCCTGCAAGCCAACTGTAGACTTTTGGCAGTGGTGATGATACAGATGTAATCTGTTTGCCAAATGATGTAAAGAGAGGCAAAAGATTTACTTACAGAATACAACAAAGTCAGCTCTTGGGTTTCCAAAACCTTACTAGCCATGAGATCATATCTATAACAAAATCAAGCTCAGAATGTCTCAGATGAACTAAAAAATGTTGAGTTCAGAGAGGGTGGGCTACAATTTTCGGGAACAGACAGTGCACAGAAGTACCCTGAAGTAGCAGACCTAGATATTTCAGGAAATAAGATTTCTAAGGCGGATCTCGAAACTCCATCTATGATGGATCCATTTGAGATCCAACCGATTATAACTCAAAAAATGAAGAAAACACAAGATAGACCAGCAGGGGTGCCTCCTGACCAATGGACTCCTGCTGAAACATGCTTACATGTGACAGCCCGTCCCTATACAGCTAATGAGTTGATGGACCTAGTACAGTGGTTCCAACAAAAACCAAGAGAAAGCATACCATTATGGCTCCTAAGGTTATGGGATGCAGGAGCCGAAAGTGTACTAGTTAATGGGATGGAGATGTCAAAATTAGCATCCATAACTATACACCTGGTCTTGAGGCAAAGGTTATATGCAGCCATCCAAAATACTAATGAAAACCATTCTATCATAGATTGGTTGATGGCAGCATGCCACCTAACGTGGCCTAATAAGATGGACATACCACTCAATACCGGTTTATGGTTCTCTGTGGAGGACCACCAGACATACATCCAGGAATTAGATATGAGGGAGGCTATGTATTCAGAAACATTTGAAAGCCCTGATACAGAAAGATTTACAGCAGGCATGCGAGATCTAATATTGCAGCAGGCCCCCTCCCACCTGTATGGGACGTTGGTCTCCATACTAAACCCGTTGGTGGCTTCAGAGGCCATCATCCAACAGGCAGTCCAGTTGGTGGCAGACCTGGGGGAAACAGAGTGCTTAAGAACCAGGCGGAATGTTAGTGGAAGAAACTGAGGCCTTCCCAGTTAAAACCAAAAAGCCTGCCCCACAGATACCCCGATCAGGCCCCATACAGGTATCCCGAAAGACCATGTTTAATGATCTTATACGAGCCGGGGTTGCATTTGTCAAAATCGATGGGCAACCCAACCATGTTTTGTTACAGCTGTGGAAACAGTTTAAAAAAGATAAAAAATTTCAGAGTGCTCCCAGAAAATTGTGAGTACGAATAATTCAAGAAGCACCTACAACAACCTGGAATCTGGCCAATTTTATAATACCAAACAGAAGAAAAAAACATCCACAGGTGTCACGGGCTACAATGCCTGAGCTACCTGTGGCAAAAGATTTGTATCTAGCAAAATTCATGGATTAACGAAGGACAGTGATCCCCTTAGGGCCTCCAGATGGGACCGGAGGCCCTATGTAGAATTAACGATATTTTGGTCAGAGACAAATGTGCAGAAAGTGATGGCTCTAGTGGATACTGGTGTGGAAACATCGATTATATATGGAGATCCAACAAAAATTAAGGGTAATAGAGTGATGATTGCTGGGTTTGGGGGAAACTCTACTCCAGTCACCCAAACATGTTTGAAAATGGGGGTAGGGTGTCTCCCGCCCCAGGAGTATAAGGTGTCGATTGCCCCAATTCCAGAATACATCCTGGGCATACACATTTTAAGGGGTCTGTCTCTCCAGACGACTGTGGGAGAGTTCAGACTACGGCAGAGGTACATTAGTATCCAGGCAATACGGACAATATTGAGGGGCCATGCAAAACACGAGCCCATTTGTTTGCCGAAACCACGTCATATTACTAATGTAAGACAGTATAGACTCCCAGGGGGGCAGGAAGAAATATCAAAGACAGTGCAGGAATTAGAGAAAGTAGGTATTATAAGACCTGCACACAGTCCATATAATTCCCCCATATGGCCAGTATGGAAGTCGGATGGAACATGGAGAATGAGAGTAGATTATAGGGAACTGAATAAGGTCACGCCGCCCATCCATGCAGCCGTACCCAATATTGCCCCCTTAATGGACACTCTCAGTAGGGAAATCAAACCCTACCATTGTGTCCTGGATTTATTAAATACGTTTTTTAATATATCTATTGCTGAAGAATCACAAAATCAATTTGCATTTATGTGGGGAGGCAGGCAGTGGACCTTTCAGGTCCTGCCACAGGGATACGTTCATTTACCAATGTATTGTCATAACTTGATTGCACGTGACCTATCTAATTGGAGGAAACCTAATAACATCAACCTATACCACTACACTGATGATCTCCTGTTAACATCCGACTCAATGGAGGCAGTAGGAGAGGTGGCAGATTCATTAACTGCCATCCTAGGTGAAAGAGGATGGGCTATCAATCCTGAAAAGGTGCAAGGTCCAGGCCTATCTGTAAAATTTCTGGGGGCACTCTGGTCAGGGAAGACCAAAGTGCTACCCAGTGCCATCGTAGATAAGGTTCAGGCATTCCCAGTCCCTACAACACCAAAGCAGCTGCAGGAATTTCTAGGTATATTGGGATATTGGCATTCCTTTATACCTCATTTGGCGCAGCTGCTGAGAGCTTTGTATAGACTCACAAAAATGGGACAATTTTGGGATTGGGGGAGAATGGAACAGGATGATTTTCAACAAGCAAAACAGGCGGTTAAACAAGCCCAGGCATTGGGTATATTTGATCCTACCCTCCCAGCTGAATTGGATGTTCATGTGACTCAAGATGGCTTTGGCTGGGGCCTGTGGCAACGTCAGAGTTCTGTTCGGACTCCCATTGGTTTCTGGTCTCAGGTGTGGCATGGAGCAGAGGAAAGATATAGTATGGTTGAAAAACAGTTACTGGCTGCCTATTCCGCATTACGAGCGGTAGAGCCAATAACCCAAATGGCCAAAGTTATAGTTACGTTGCCAATCCAGGGGTGGGTCAGAGATCTGACCCACCTTCCTAAGACAGGGGTGGCCTAGGCACAGACAGTGGCACGATGGATCGCCTATCTCAGTCAGAGGAGTAGTCTGTCTTCCTCACCATTGAAAGAAGAGCTTCAAAAGATTCTAAGCCCAGTAACATATCACAGTGATGCACCGAAACAAACTTTGGTTGCTCTGCCACAGAAGAGTCCTGTCCAGGAAGGAAAATATCCCATTCCTGAAGATGCCTGGTACACGGATGGGTCTAGCAAGGGTAACTCAAGTAAGTGGAGAGCAGTAGTGTACCATCCTGCCACAGACAATATGGTTTGAAAAGGGGGGTGGTCAAAGCAGCCAGTGGGCAGAGCTGCAGGCAGTGTGGATGTTTATAACCAAAGAACCTGGTGATGGTATCCTGAATATTTGCACAGATAGTTGGGCTGTGTATTGGGGGCTCACTCTTTGGATCGCACAGTGGGCCACCCAGGATTGGACTATCCACTCCCGACCGATCTGGGGCAAAGATATGTGGCTAGACATATGGAATGCAGATAAACACAGAACTGTACGTGTCTAGCATGTTTCTGGTCATTGTCCTTTACAGTCACCAGGAAATGATGAAGCCGACACACTGGCCTGAGTTAGATGGGTTGAGAACTTGCCATCTAAGAACATCGCTTACTGGGTACACCAAAAGCTGCAGCATGCTGGGCAGAAGACCATGTGGGCAGCCGCTAAAGCGTGGGGACTGCCCGTACAACTATCCGACATTGCTCAAGCATGCTGAGACTGTGACGCCTGCTCTAAAATAAGACTGAGGTCGTTGCCTGAAACTACAGCCCATCTTGCTAGAGGACACAATCCTCTACAGAGGTGGCAGGTTGATTACATTGGGCCCCACCCTCCGTCTGAGGGAGTGAGATACGCCCTAACCTGTGTTGACACCGCAAGTGGGCTAATGCAGGCCTATCCAGTACCAAAAGCCAACCAGGCATATACTTTCAAAGTGCTCATGAGATTGATGGCTGCCTATGGGACACCGCAAGTCATTGAGAGCAACCGAGAGCAAGGGAGTCACTCCACAGGTGCAGTGATACAATGCTGGGCAGAAGAGAACAATATTGAGTGGCGATTCCACCCGCCATATAATCCAACGGGGGCAGGCCTTATCAAACGTTACAATGGTATTCTCAAGGCTGCCCTGAAGACAGACTCTCAGTCCCTGCAGGGGTGGACAAAGAGAATCTACGAGACCCTGTGGGACCTGAATGAAAGATCTAGAGACAGCAGACCCAGTGCCTTGAAAAAGTTACAGACAACATGGGCCTCCCCAATTAGGACCCATGTTACGGGCACTGATAATGAGGTGAGACCTCAGATTGGCCGTGAGAACAGTCTTCTGCTCCCTGCTCCTGAGAACCTAAAATCAGGCACTAATAAAATAAGATGGCCTTGGAAGGTGCAGGTAGGACCATGATGTTGTGGACTACTTGTACTATGGGGGAGATTATTGGAGGTGGGAGGTTCGGTAGCCCCTCTGGTAATTGGTACATGGCCTACTGAAATCGTGGTCAACACTCCAGCCTTTATTGCTAAGGGGACCCCTATCATGTCTCTGTGGCAGATCAGGACACCCCCTTTGGTGCCTGATATAGTCGTGCAGCCACAGACATTGGGTCAAAGGGTTCGGTACAGGCGGCCAGAGCATGCCCCTGTACAAGCTGAAGTGTTGACTCAAGATAGGATTATGGCCTGTATCTTACCCTGGAGGGCGGACCTTCCCTTCTTGGTATCTTTGAAACACTTATATTACTCCCCATAAGTCTGTGTGTCACAAGAATAATGCTGAAGTGTTCCAGAGTTGCTATAAGATCATGTGCAGCATCTGGTGATGGTCTACCGGCGACTGATGGAGCATAAGATGGACCTGCACCATGTGATCGCATGCTTCCAGTAGACACCACCAAGCACTGGCCCAAAGAAGAGTACTATTTATATGCCAATCATCACTCATCTCGGATTGCACCGATATGCATTACGACGGGAAATTATGTAAGTGTCGCGATGTATTGGGTCTCTGTATAAAGGAGGACTCACCCTAGAGTTACTTTATCAGTGGTTCACGTTGTGAAGGGGTGGAGTGTATGGGAACTGCTGAATCGCGGCCTGAACCACTGATTGGTCACCTGAGGTGAGCACCAAGTCAGCCACAGGGGCACAGATGAAGGCAATGTACCTGTGTGAGTGGAAGGGGTGAAGTCTGGCTCCACCTCTCCCAGACTCCATTTAAGGGCTGACCACCATCAGGAAAGGATCTCTTCTTGGAGATCCCTCCCATGTGGAGTCAATGTTGAGTCTCCACCATCATAAAGGTCAGCCACTCTCTTTTTGCTAGTTGTTTGTATAACATCTACATAAGCCTACCAAAAATGTACCATCTTCCGCACTATTTTCCTTGAGTGCCATTCTTGGGGGTTATTTGCATTGTCAGTAGGAATGGTCAGGTAAGCTGTATAAAAATACTGTCCCTGGAACAATCTTGAGTGTAATCACTACATTAGAGCTCAAGGTACAACATGTGCAGGCAGAATTCCCTTTCAGATCTTTGAGACTCATGCAATGTTTTTCCACTAATCATTAAGGCAAAACAATGATGCTTTAAAAATCAAAAATCAATCAAAAACAAATGATAGAAGAATTCACCTCTCAACTGTATTTTACACTATTCTTGAAGTACAGATTCAATTGTCTTAGCTAACACAGCTGCTTGCAGGTTTACAAAAGGGTGGAAAGTGCAATGTTGTTAACACATGGAATTGCACTTCAACTGAAGGTACACATTTTTATTGTCTACACAAATACAGATAATACTGGAATCTATGTTAAGACACGTGAGTTGAGGAAGTGACCTGAGGCAGTCAGCACAGCTTCACCAAGGGCAGATCATGTCCAACCAATCTGGGGCTTTCTTTAATGGAGTTACAGAACTGGTGGACCAAGGAAAGGCAACTGATACCATCTACTTGGACTTGTGCAAGGCCCTTGACATAATCCCACATCACATCCTTATCTCTAAACTGGAGAGAGATGGATTTGAAGGGTAGACTATTTGGTGGACAAAGAACCGGTCGGATGGTTGGAGCTACAGGGTTGTGGTAAATGGCTCTATGTCTGGGTGGAGGCTGGTCATGAATAGTGTCCCACAGTGGTCAGCCTTGGGACTGGTGCTCTTCGACATGTTTATCAATGACATAGACAGTGGGATATAGTGTACCCTCAGTAAGTTTGCCAATGACACCAAGCTGAGTGGTGCAGTTGACACAACAAAAGGAAGGGATGTCATCCAGAATGATCAGGACAAGCTTGTACAGTGGGCCCACATGAACCTAATGAAATTCAACAAAGTCAAATGCAAGGTGCTATATTTGAGTCCAGGCAATCCCAGGTACAGTCTGGAGAGGAACTCCTTGAGAGAAGTTTTGTGGAGAAAGACTGGTGGACAAAAAGATGGACATGAGGCAGCAGTGTGTTCTTGCACAGCAGATGGCCAACTTCAACCTGGGCTGCATAAAAAAACATGGCTAGGAGGGCAGAGGGAACTGTGTCCTTCTGCTCTCATGAAGCCCCATCTGGAGTACTCATCCAATCCTGGGACCCCAGCATGAGAAGGATCATAGAATTTTAGGGGTTGGAAGGGACCTCTAGATATCATGAAGTCAGACCACAAAGGTACTCAGAGGACTGGAGCACATCTCTGAAGATAGCTGGAGGGAACTGGGCTTGTTTAACCTGGAGAAGAGAAGGCGCCAGGGAGAGCTCATTGCAGCCTCCCAGTGCTTGAAGGGAGCTTATAAAACAGGAGGAAGACCAACATTTTACCTGGACAGATACTGATAAGGGAGAATGGTTTTAAAATTAAAATAAGGGAATTTTGCAGTAGATATTAGAGGGAAATTCTTTACTCAGAGGGCAGTGAGGTACAGGCTGCCCAGGGAAGTTGTGGGTGCCCCATCCCTAGGGGCATTCAACACCAGATTCAATGGGGCCCTGGGCAGCCTGCTCTGGTGGGGGACAACCATTTCCAGACAAACCAATGAAGAAACTGCACTAGGGACAGATCTAACCAGCAATGATATTTAGCCACCAAAGCCCTAAACAGAGAATCACAGAATCATTAAGGTTGGAAGACACCTCTAAGACTATCTAGTTCAACCATCCACTTAACTTATTGCCACTATGTTCCTTAGGACCATGTCCATCTCCCACTGCAGACAGCACTAGTCTGGATAAAAGTGTCATATGAAAAACCATGTGTTTTTATGGGAGCTTTTCTAAGTGTTCTTGATCAGCCTGTAGCTGGAGCCTGTTTCCATAGCTTTCTGTTGCTTGGACTGCGGTTATCCTGAGCTGTGCCACTAAGATCGCCATGTGCTGATCCACATCTAAGTCCTTCAGCCCCAGAGCACATACTAACTGCAGGGATTCCAGAGCAAGACACCACAGCAGACTTTTTGTTCTCCATAACAGGCATGGAAAATTTCAGAAATCTATACTGGAAATCCAGGACACTCTGAACCTGATTTACCGGCTACAAAATTAAATATACACTTGCCAAGGTTTTTCTTATTTATGGGACGCTTTTTTTTTTGGATGTAATACAATAAATTGACAAGGAAAAGGAAACAGTTATTTTTCATAATCTGTCCTGCATTTTTTTCCTTATTTTTGTTCAGTACTGCTTGAATAATTCTGCTGTGATGATCAAGGCTAAAAGGCAACACCTTTCTGAGACATACTGGTAAGCTCAAACAGTGCCTGAGACAACTGGTCCTGAAGGTCACTTTAACCATTTACTTCACCAGTGTTATAAAAATGGTACCACTCTAGATTCTGTACAAATATATAAACGATTCTGTACCTTTCCTCTCCAACAGTACCTCTCCCCCAACAGAAAACAACATCAAAAGCCTGCAGAGTGAGCCATCTATTAAATGTTCTCCCAGTCTTCGAAAAAATTAACAGCTGTCCAACAGCCTGCTAAGGTCAGAAAAGGCTGAAGAAAGCAAGCCACTGTTTTTACAAACAACAAAATCATAAAACCATTGAAACAAAAATAGACTTTACAACAACCACTTAACTTCAAGCTCTGCTTTTTTTCATCTTTGTGCAAAATTTCTTACACAGGAAAGAATTCTACAATATATGCTGCCCATAAAGCCATCCAGAAGTAGATATCACTATACAAATAAAAACCATAATGAATTAAAAGTATACCTTCTTACAACTATGTCTTTGAGCCAGTAATTCACTGTGAGTTTTTATTTGCTAAAACAAATTCAGAAGTAGCCTGTATATTTCAGCAGCATACCGAAAGCACAGTCAAAGCAGTCATCACCCACTCTCACTAAATCTCTCAGAGGTGAAAGAGAGAGAGGGGGAGATGGGAGGGAAAGGCTTTCAATGTGTCATTCAGTAGTAAGCAATGAGAAATATGGATAAGCTATTAAACTGGCCCTGAGAGCCAGTAAACAATTTATTTAGTTACATTAAGTATGATTCACCAGATGGAATGTTTTTTCTTATATTTATTCATAAATTTGAGCCTGTATCCACTGCTGATCTACACCAGCCAGTTGTGTCTCCAAAATCACAACTTTTGAACTTTTGATGCTCTTGTGTGCATGTGACATTATGACCTACAGGGCTCTGCAAGGAATGATTTTCTGCCAAGTAAAGGCAACAAGAAGTGCGCAACAACCAGAAAATGTAGTGACAAAACATCCTATAAGGTTGAAGAATAAGTTTGCAATGATGCACTGAGATTTCAGCTTTGATTTGATTAGCTTCAGCCCATATTTCTAGGCAAAGTGGGATGACATGCAAAAAATATAGCAATTTTATAGCCCTAGCATGGTCATCAAAGTTAAATGCAACTCAACAAGTAGGTTCAAGGAAGCAAAGCAAATGCCATTTTCATGGAGTTTTCCTGATGCTCAACCACAATTCTCCAGGATAAGCCAGCCCTGTAACCAGCAGTCCTTCAGCAATTCCATGTGCTGAGGCTGTGGGTGTGGGAGCCTACCCCAACTCCTTTCATCCTTGATCTTAGAACTGACACACAGGCAGATGCTGCTTGACCTCCAAGGAGTTCTAATAGCATCATTGCACTGAGTAACATCTGTATCAAACATATCATTGCTGTAACAGTTCAGAAAATATGGATTATGGACACTGGGGACTTTGGCTGAGAGGTGTCAAAAAAGAGACAGTCAGTCCTTGACTTCTCTAGGAACTACACACTTTTTCACTGGATCACAGAATGGCTTGTGCTGCAAGAGACCTTAAAGCCCACCCAGTTCCAACTCGCTTGCCACGGTCTGACTGCCACCCATTAGAAGAGGCTGCCCAGGTGGCTTTGAATGTGTCTAGGGATGAGACATCCACAGCTTCTCTGGACAGCTTGTTCCACAGTTTATTCAAAAAGAAATGCATCTTATTAAGTTTACTGTCAGATAATCAACAGACATGAAAGAAGTTTGCAGGTTTTTTTTTTCTTAGAGTTCAGCTTATTTTCAACTAATCAATCAGTTTGTAAGTATTTTACAGAATTTAATCTTGTGAGATTTCATGACTACAACTAACTATTCAGCTAACTGTGATCCATTCGGTCATCCTGCAGCTAGCTCCACTTCCTTAAACTAATATAGTCCTCTTTTATAGGATGGTTTCAGCCAGCCTCTGCTCACAGCAGGACTGCAGGAAGAAGAGCTCACTTCCACGTAGCAGCACAGAAAAGTGTTTTCTAACAAATAATGTCCTGCAATGACACTGACATCTGGGGAAGTCCTCAGAGCTGCAGACTTTTCAAGCCTTTGCATGAAGGATGGCAGCTTTTGGTAACTGAAATAAAATTTTTGAACTTCTCAACTGTTGTGAAAATCACTGGGGCTTTTTGTTTGCTTTCAAAGCAAAAATATTTATGCCACTGTACAGCAATTCTACTGAAGTCAGTAGAGTTATGATACGGCAACATTCGGATGCATCATATGAAAATCAGACCCTTTCTCCCAAACAAAAATGGAAAAAATATTTTCCAATCAAAAGATTCAGCTGTTGAAAAATATCTATATAAAGAGTTCATTTTGAAGCAATTAAGTAAATTACAACAGACTACAAGAAAGATCAAATGTCATGATGAGCTTAGATGCTCTGAAGATTTTATGAAGTAAAAAAAGAAGCGACACAAAGTGAACATTCTCTCTGTCAGTGGAAGTTTCATAAATAATTTTATTTATTAGTAATCATGGGGAATTTTGAGACAAATACTGTGCCCTAGTGAGCTAATTCCAAGAAAATCACAAAGCCAAATGGCATTTCTAATGGTCTTTCTCCACCTCTACAGGATGAAAAAAGGCTTCCTGTAGTCTGGATTATGAAGACAGTTTTAAGACTGCAGGTACAAAACTAAGTTACTTGAAAGTGATGCAACAAGACGAATACACTGAAAAGAACAGTTAAAAGTATATATACAAACATTTAGTTAGAAACAAAATACAAACATTCATCAGGTTTTTCAGAAGCATTCTAACTTTCAAAAAATACATGTAATATGCTTGTAAAGTGTTGTAAAAATGCTATTACAGATTGTGGGTGAAACAGTCTACTTTCTTTTCCTAAGTATATGGAAAGTTAATGCTGCATTCAAGGCACTCTGAAAGCACCAAGGAAATTTGCAGAAGTTAACTGGATGGCCTTAATTACATGGAGGGAATGAAAGCACTTGCCTGGATTAACATCAGATGGCTCTTCATTTTGAAAAGGCATAACCTTCACAGGTCATGCAAATGATACTTCTTTTCTCATTAAAGTGAAAATGAACAATGAGAATGACATGAAATCAAAGAGTGATAGGTTAACTAGGAACTGTCATCACAAAGACCATTCCCTGTTAGATGTTTGATTAGTATAGTCTATTTGTTCATTGTGCATCCCTAGCACAATGAAAAAATAAGACTATACTAATCAAAGTGACATCTGTGGCCATTCCTAGCAGGAAAAGTAAAGCTAAACTGAAACACCTTTTTCTCAGTAACTTCCAGACCAAGTACATAGCTAAATCCTGACAGAATCTGATTCTGCACACCTCAAGGGCTCGTCACATGCCTTCTGGTTATAGGGGTGTCACGGTGTTGTCCGTGACAGTGACCCAAGGGAAACCAAGAAGGGAGAGGTGAGAGAAAAAGAAACTGCGTCAGTGGCCGCGCGGCCGCCCGAGCAGAGCCCTGCTCCGGGAGGGGGAGGGGGGAAAACAGCGGGAAGAGATGGGTCTACAAGAAAACAACGGCACAATCTGAGAAGGAACGGTAACTTTACTAAATCTAATAAAATTGAACAATTGAGAGAGAGATAACAATTTCCAAACCAAAAGCTGTGAGCTTACGTTAAGGAGGACCTGCAGGGGAAGCACACGTGCTGAACCTCCACGGCAGCCCAGAGCAACGCGCCCAGACCGAGCGCCGCCTGCATCCGGTGCGGAGCTCCGCCCCTCTGCTGCTCCCACAGCATTAACTCCTTCACTGCTGCGTGATGCTCTGATGTGGAATACCGGCATCAACACCACAAAACATCAACACCACAAAACCACAACATTCCACCCCTTATTCCACATCATCACATCATGCTTAACACACATCTATACATAACCAAACAGTAATAACATGAGTTACATAGAAACATATATATATATATATATATATATATATATATATACATACATACACACGTAATTACAGACTGCATTCCCCCAGCATCAAATTCCCTTGTGGGACACACTGGACGTCCCCATTTTTATCCATTACCCACCAGGTGCACCCAGGTCCCTGCGCAAAAACGGTTCCACGGAGGGGTTTGCCCTTTCCAGAGGCTGGAAGGACCCACACCGCTTTTCCCAACATGCTCCTCACATGTACCACAGGGACCTTATCTCCCTCTATGGTCTGTAGGGAGCTGGACTGTGTAGGACCCTCTCGGTTGACTGATCCCCTAGTGTTGACCAGCCAGGTGGCTTCTGCCAGATGCTTCTCCCAGTGCTTGAATGTCCCACCACCCATTGCTCTCAACGTGGTTTTTAACAACCCGTTGAAGCGCTCGATCTTACCAGCAGCTGGTGCATGGTAGGGGATATGGTAGATCCATTCAATGCCGTGTTCTTTGGCCCAGATATCCACAAGATAATTTTTGAAATGAGTCCCATTATCGGACTCAATTCTCTCTGGAGTGCCATGTCGCCATAGGACTTGTCTCTCGAGCCCTAAGATGGTGTTTCGGGCGGTAGCATGGGGTACTGCGTATGTCTCAAGCCACCCAGTGGTCGCCTCCACCATGGTGAGCACGTAACACTTACCATCGCGAGTTCGTGGCAAGGTGATATAATCAACCTGCCACGCCTCCCCATATTTATACTTTTCCCATCGCCCTTCCTGCCAGAGGGGTTTCATCCTCTTGGCTTGTTTAATTGTGGCGCACTTACTCCAGGTGGCATCGGTAGCATGATGGGTGGGGGGAACCTTTCCTTTGAACATCCAATTCAGCACTGGCAGTCGAGGTGCCAGGAGGAGCTGTGTCTCAGTACCAATTACTTCAGAGGCAGCCCGAACCCCCTCGTATGCGGCCAAAATCTCCTTCTCAGTTGGAGTGTAGCACTCCTCTGAACCCCTGTACGCTCTGCTCCAAAATCCAAGGGGTCGGCCTCGGGTCTCCCCAGAGGCTCTTTGCCACAGACTCCAAGTGGGACCTTTCTCTCCAGCAGCAGTGTAGAGGATGTTTTTCACATCCTGTCCCAACCGTACTGGCCCCAGGGCCACAGCACGGGCTATCTCCTGCTTAATTTGCTCAAAGGCCTGCTGCTGTTCAGGACCCCATGCAAAATTATTCTTTTTCCGAGTCACTTGATAGAGGGGGCTTACTATGAGGCTGTAGTTTGGGATGTGCATCCTCCAAAAACCTACTACACCCAGAAAAGACTGTGTCTCTTTCTTGCTAGTGGGTGGTGACATACTGGTGATTTTGTCAATCACATCTCCTGGAATGTGACGACGTCCATCTTGCCATTTTACTCCTAGGAATTGAATTTCTTGGGCAGGTCCCTTCACTTTGTTCCGTTTAATAGCAAAACCAGCACCCAGAAGAATTCGGATTATTCGCTCTCCTTTTTTTAAAAACTTCCTCTGCTGTATCACCCCACACAACAATGTCATCAATGTACTGGAGGTGCTCAGGTGCCCCACCCTGTTCCAGTGTGGTTTGAATCAGCCCATGGCAGATGGTTGGGCTGTGTTTCCACCCCTGGGGCAAACGGTTCCAGGTGTACTGAACGCCCCTCCAGGTGAAAGCAAACTGTGGTCTGCACTCTGTGGACAAAGGAATAGAAAACAATGCATTGGCAATGTCAATAGTGGCATACCACTTGGCTGCTTTTGACTCCAGTTCATACTGCAGCTCCAACATATCTGGCACAGCAGCACTCAGTGGGGGTGTGACTTCATTCAGGCTACGGTAATCTACCGTCAGCCTCCATTCTCCACTGGCTTTACGTACTGGCCATATGGGGCTGTTAAAAGGTGAGTAAGTCTTGCTGATCACTCCCTGGCTCTCTAGCTGACGGATCAAGTTATGAATGGGGAGCAAGGAATCTCTGTTGGTGCGGTACTGCCGTCTGTGCACCGTTTTTGTAGCGATAGGTACCTGCTGCTCTTTCACTTTCAGTACCCCCACAACAGATGGATCTTCTGACAGGCCAGGTAAAACAGACAGCTGCTGAATGTTGTCTGCATCTACAGCAGCTATTCCAAAAGCCCATCGGTATCCCTTGGGATCCTTGAAATGTCCCCTTCTGAGATAGTCAATACCGAGTATGCATGGAGCCCCCTGTCCAGTCACTATGGGATGCTTCTGCCAGGTTTTACCGGTGAGGCTTATTTCTGCCTCCAACACAGACAGTTCCTGAGAACCCCCAGTCACTCCAGAAATAGGAATCAATTCTGTCCCTTTATAACTCGAGGGCATCAGAGTGCACTGTGCACCAGTGTCCACCAGTGCCTTATATCTTTGTGGCTCTAATGTGCCAGGCCATCTAATCCACACAGTCCAATACACTCTGTTATCCCTTTCCCTCCCCTGGCTGAGGGCAGGGCCCCTCTATTGGTTACCTGCAGTGACGGGAACAATTTCATTGGTGGCTGATCTCTGCTGTAGTTCTCTCACCCGTGCTCGCAGTGCGGGAGTGGGTTTTTTATGCCACTTCCTCATGTCCTCTCCGTTTTCTCGTAAGAAGCTCCACATGGCCACATGTGACATGATGTTACTGCCGTCATTTGCTCGTGCAGAGAGGTGGTTGCCTTTGGTGGCCGAGACTTTCAACAGTTTGATAAATTGCTTCATCAGATTCTTTGCGTCATGCTCGTCTTCATCAGGTGTTTACAATACTGACACAGGTTCATCCCTATTCATCAGTAATGACAGTTCCTCCAGTATAGTTTCCTGTGTCTTCTTCATCTCACCTACTTCTTCTGCTACTATAGCTGCAATGGAAGCACGTGATGGTGGAAACTGTTGTTCAAAGTTTTGGAGTGTAATAGTTAATTCATAAACTGGGAGTCTTCTGTCTTGACCCTCGAATCTATGGAACATTGCTACCAGTGTACTTGCGTACCTCTCTGGTGCTGTTTTTGAGAGCTTGCGATATACATCAGGTGTGCACCTTACTCTATCAGGATCACGGTCCTGGTGTGGATTGTTAGGGACGAAATTGGGATCATACAGCATCTCTACTACGGCTGTTTCTCTCAAAAATTGGATGCCTTTCTCCACGGTGTTCCATCTTTCCACCTTAGGCTCCAGATCATCTTTGTAAGGGTATCTATCCTTTACAGCCACTAGTACTCGTTCCCAGAGGGTAGCGACTCCATTCAGAGATCTGCCAATTCCTCTGTCGATAGCTGGGTCTCGGGCAATGCTTGCCAGTTGGCGGGCTTCGCTGCCATCTAGGGACACGCTGCTGGCACCGCTGTCCCAACACCGCAGCAACCAGGTGACAATGGATTCACCCGAGCGCCGTACAAACTCCTTTCTTGAACCTTGTATTTCAGTCATCTTTAGGGGTCGACGAGTAGTGGTAACAGTGACTCCATCATCATCGCTGTCTTCTCCATGTCTCTCACTTTTCTTAGTGGCCTTTTTAGGTGGTGGTGGTGGTGCTGAGGAGGGCCCCTCGCCTGGATCTTCCTTTTTTTTCTCTGCTTCTTCTTCTTTCCGTTCTAGGCGCGAGGACGGCCGTGTCCATTTCTGGCCTTCCACAGGGGCAACCGACACTGATACCGGTGCTTCCTGTGATAGGTCAGGTCTAACTTCGAGGTTTTCATTTTTGCTTTGGACCTTGGTTTGGAAACCATTTCTCTCCAGAATATCAATTATGGCTCGATAAGCACAAGCCAGACCCCAAACAATACATTCCTTCTCAGACCGTCCTGAGTCACATGACTCCTTACCTAAACACTCACTGAATTTCTCAGGATCCCACAGGTGCTCAAGATCAAAATTGCATAACACCGGGGGTCCCCACGCTTCTAATTTCTTTCCTAATTTTTTCCACCTTCCCTGCCATTCAACACTCTCTGGTTTTGAGGAACGCTCCCTCCACATGATGTAAATTACTATTGCAGAGAGTGCATGCAGGAAAACAGATAACACAGCTGCCACAACTGCCAGGCTGACATCCTGAATATAGGTAAAGACCTGAAAAGAGTAACTGGAAACCATTCCAAATGCCGCATAATCTGTCACGTTAGCCAGGGTGTTTAGGTAGGAGGCATGTAGCCCCCTCAGCACACTAAAGTAGCTGTATATCCACATTACTCCGGTGCTGAACGCGAGGAGCTTAAAAAGACGCCAGCATGCTGTAAGGTACATGAAAAACCTTAGTCCACTCTGCACCAGATTTACAATGGAGTGCCAATACTGCATTGCCCGCATTCTCCACCAATAATTGTCACGGTGTTGTCCGTGACAGTGACCCAAGGGAAACCGAGAAGGGAGAGGGGAGAGAAAAAGAAACTGCGTCAGTGGCCGCGCGGCCGCCCGAGCAGAGCCGCGCTCCGGGAGGGGGAGGGGGAAACAGCGGGAAGAGATGGGTCTACAAGAAAACAACGGCACGATCTGAGAAGGAACGGTAACTACTAAATATAATAAAATTGAACAATTGAGAGAGAGATAACAATTTCCAAACCAAAAGCTGTGAGCTTACGTTAAGGAGGACCTGCAGGGGAAGCACACGCGCTGAACCTCCTCGGCAGCCCAGAGCAACGCGCCCAGACCGAGCGCCGCCTGCATCCGGTGCGGAGCTCCGCCCCTCTGCTGCTCCCACAGCATTAACTCCTTCACTGCTGCATGATGCTCTGATGTGGAATACCGGCATCAACACCACAAAACCACAACAAGGGGCAGAGAAGACAAGTGGGAACATAAGACTGCTGAACTTCTAACTCGAGAAATAAAAGACACTCTGAAGAACCAGAGGAAAATAAAAGACCTGAGACAGGAGTGGATTTGCGCTTCTGGGCAGAAAACAAAAACAAGTGCAGACTAGCAATAAACTTCACAGCAGTGGAGGAAGAATGAAAATCAAGCAAGAGCTCACAACATTTGGTTGATAGGTGCTTTTGCAGGCAAAGTTGGAAATGATCCAATTCCTTCCACAGAAACTCTATTTGCTGATACTCAGAAATTAGGCTTGACACATATTAGCACAAAAGGATATTCTATTATCCAATTACAGATTGTTTTAGGAAGCAAAAAAGAGAACATTCTAATTTACCTGGATATCATAAGGAGAAGACCTTCCCTGTGGCTCATTAGAAATCAAGCAAAACAAAATTTAACAAAAAATACGTTAATGATAAGAGGTCAAAATTACAGCTATACTCAGAAGTCAGTTTCTCCAAACACATTTAGATACACATGGCAGATTAATAAGCAGCTAGTAATAATCAACACGCAAACTGCAGCTCTGTGTGAACTCTGAACTGACCGGCTCAGCTAGAGCCCTCTGCCTCAGCAGCTCTGCCTGCATGTCTCCCATTTCTGTATGTCCATAGCCAAAACATCTCTGGAGCCTAACAGTGCAATGTGACAGTGCAGCTGAGGATCACTGAAGCAATTTCAGGTTTGTTTTCAATGGTTCCCAGAGCTCTGACTCCCATGTTTACCACCGTGTCCCTACTCTGCTGATCACACAAGCATGGGCCCCAGCTTTGTTTCCTTCCTAATCCCCATCCTCCTTTCCCATGCCTGTGGAAGTACCACCTTAGGCACTCACTGCCTATTTCCTGTGTTCACCATTGCCCGCCTGTACTACAATGCTGACAAAACCTCCAGTGTCTGTTCTGTAACAGAAACATGCATTTAACTGGTACTGGCCACAGGAAGTGAATTAGACATATTGCTACTAGAGAAGTATTCTGGATTTAAATCTGTACAGCTCTTACTCATACCAGAAAAAAAATAAACCAAAAAAGAAGTAATCATACAGCTAGGTATGACTAAAAAGCACCTCTGTCATCATGGAGGACCAATCCTTGAGGCAGCCAAGTCTTTACGCAGTGTCTATTAGAGCTTCCATCTATCTGCCTTCAAACATATCCCCACATACAGCCCTTTTCTGTTACACTCCTGGATAAACGCTCTCTTCCCCAGTCCTCTTGTCACCATTCACACTGCTAGTACACTTTCATCCCTCTCCACATCTCAAGGTTAGCTGCAGCTGCCACTGCTGCACTCCCAGCACAGGGCTAGGATACATGTGGCAGCAGTCAGGATGTGCTCCTGAGCTAGGCTGCTGTAGGACTCTGAAGGTGCCTTTTGACAAGGGTTCAGACCTACTGAGTGCCAAGGCATTTTTCTATGGCTTTATGCTGCCACACAAAGTACTTTGGACCTTGGAGCATGAGAACACCCTTAAAGAAGGAGCTGTCATTTTCAAATGGCTGCTATGAGCCAAGTATTTCCTCAAGCTCAGCAGCTGCCTTTGTGTTTTTTCAAGTGATTCCTTACTTGAAGAGAGCTTCTCAAGTGCATGTGCTGGAGCTAGAACCATTCAGCATGGAAACAAGCACCTGATGCACTTCGTGCACCACAAGGCCTATGGACATTAGGAAAATAACAAGAGGGCTGACTGTTTTCCTGCTAAAATCAGCAAAACGAAAACACAGGAAATCTCTATCTCTTTTTAGATGTGTATGTTATTAGAGAACGCAGAGAACCAAAGACATTTTGAACACAAAACAAAAGGAGTGAAAAAATAGCAGGCAGAAACAAAGCATCGCTTGTTATCTGTGTGCTAAAAATATGATGATGATTAATGGAAAGGATGAAGGAAAAAAAAAATAGATGGAAGAATACATGATGTAATGATGTTTAAAAAAAAGGGGATGCATGTGACATTTCAACATTTACAATAGGATCTGAATAGGCTCCAGCAGCATGCCCATTCAGTGGCAGATGGCAGGCCTGGATTGGCCTGACCACCACACAGCTTCCAACCTAAGCACATGTGGAACTGTGTGCTGGGCCTTCCTCCCCCACTCTTTACTATGCTTTTGGATAATCATATCATAGTGTCACAGAATCACAGAATAGCTTGGGTTGGAAGGGACCTCAAAGTCCATCCATTTGCAACCCCTGCCATGCACAGGGACACCTCCCACCAAATCAGGCTGCCCAGGATCCCATCCAACCTGGCCTTTAGTGCATCGAGGGATGGGGCACCCACAGCTCACTGGTAGCAGTGCCAGAGCCTCAGCACTCACTGAGTAAAGAATTTCCTCCATCTAAACTACTTCTCCCTTCTTTTAGTTTAAAACCATTCCTCCTTTTCCTGTCACTATCTGTCCATGGAAAATCACTTTCTCTCTCTCCTCTTTATAAGCTCCCTTCAAGTTCTGGAAAACCGCAATGAAATTTCCCCAGAGCCTCCTCTTCTCCAAGCTAAACAAGCCCAGCTCCCTCAGTTTTTCTTTGTAGGAGACAAGCTCCAGTCCTCTGAGCTTTCTAAGTTGTTCGCCATCATATTTGAGAAACCATGGTTGTCAGGTGAAGTCCCCGGTGACTGGAAAAAGGGAAACATCACTCCCATTTAAAAGATAGGGAGGAAGCCAGCATGGCTTCACCAAGGGTCCATCCAGTGGCCTTCTATGATGGAGTAACAGCACTGGTAGACAAAAGTCAACTGATGCCATCTACCTGAACTTGTGCAAGGCCTTCTACATGGTCTCCCAATAAATCCTTATCTCCAAATTGGAGGTATATGGATTTGAATGATGGATTATTTGGTGGATAAGCAATTGCTTGGAAGGTTGCAGTCAGAGGGTTGTGGTCAATGGTTCTGTGTCCAGGTGGAGGCTGGTCACAAGTGGTGTTCCTGAGGAGGTTTGTCTTGAGACCAGTACTCTTTAACATCTTTATCAATGACAAAAATGATGGGACTGAGTGCACCCTCAGCAGTTTTGCTGCTAACACCAAGCTGAGCAATGCAGTTGATACAGCAGAAACAAGGAGCACCACCCAGAGGAACCTTGATAAACTAAAAAGGCGGGGCCCTTGTGAACCTAAATAAGTTCAACAAAGCAAAGTGCAAGGTTTTGCACGTGGGTTGAGGTAATCCCAGATATGTACACAGTCTTGGAGAAGAATTCCTTGAGAGCAGCCCTGCTGAGAAGGACTTAGGGGTCCTGGTCAATTAAAAACTTAACACAAGCCAGCAGTGTGCACTTGCAGCCCAGAAGGCCAACACTATCCTGGGTCCCATCAGAAGAGGGGTGGCCAACAGGGCCAGGGAGGAGACTGTCCCATCTGCACCCAGGATTGGGGCCCCCAACACAGGAAATATGTGGAGCTTTTGAACAGGGTCCAGAGGAGGGCCATGGAGATGCTTGGAGGGCTGGAGCACCTCTCCTATGAAGATAGGCTCAGAGACATGGGCTTGTTTGCTTGGAGAAGGCTGCAGGGAGAGCTCATTGCAGCCTTCTAACTTTTATAGGGTGTTGCGGTTTTGTGGCTGTGATGCTGGTATTCCACATCAGACCATCATGTTGGGAGTTAGTCAATGCTCTGGTGGGGAGTGGAAGAGGAATGGAGCTCTGGACCGGCACCAGGTGCTGTCTCTGGCAAGCTTTGCTCTCTCGGCCTGCTGTAGAGGAGGAAAAGCATGTGTGCTTACCCTGCAGTTTTACTAGTAGACTCTCCTACTTTGATTATGTCTCTTTCTAGATTGTTCGATTTTGTTAGATTTATTAAATTACTGTTCCTCTTCAAATCATTGCTGGTGCTTTTTTGTTCCTAGACCCATCTGTTATGTCTGTACCCTTCCCCCCACGGCTCTGCTTCCCAAGTTGCCGTGGTCGGTGCAGTTTTTTTTCTTTCTTCCCTCTCTCCCTTTTTTATTTCCTTGTGTCCCTGTCATGGATAACACCGTGACAAAGGAAGATTATAAACAGAAGGGAAATCAACTTAATCCAGTGACAGGACAAGAAGGGGAATGTTTTTAAACTAAAGGAAGGAAGATTTAGATTAGTTGTTGGGGAATTTTTTCATTGAATGGGGGATGAGCTGCTGGAATAGGCTGCCCAGAGAGGCTGTGGCTGCCCTGTCCCTGGAGGTGCTCAAGGCCAGGTTGGACGGGCAAAATGATCTAGTACTTGATCTAGCCTGCCTATGGCAAGGGGTTGGAACTTGATGATCCTTGAGGTTCCTTCCAACCCAAGCCATTCTATCATTCTGTGATTCAATGACTGACAAAAGTGAATTCCTTCACTTGATCTTTTTAGTGTCTAAATAAGGTCAATTAACTCATGAGATGTATAAGATGTTCCTCCGTGTTTGTGCAGTTTTACATATACTTACAAGCTCCTACTTGGATCTTGCCTTGACACAAGAGTAATTGCTATCAAAAATTAATAGCCTCCATGTAGACAGTTTTGCTCAGCAATAATAATTAATCTATTTCTCAAAAGCATATCTGAAACTAATGACAGCTCTCTCTCTGGCAAATGATGCAAACATTGCAAATTGGGGAAAGAAAAAAACAATTACTGTATTATTAGTTTCCATCAGAAAAAGAGCAATATATTGTGGGAATACAAGAAAGTGTATTTAGAGCAGAAGCTGTGGAACAGGATAAACAGCATGAGAAAGGAAGGCTGAGAACCAAGGACACTTCCAGATGAAAAGGAATACAAGCTCAAGTAAGCTGTGGGATGGCAGACCCTAATTGCAGGAAGAGTGCATGGCTTGGAACGATTCATGGAGCTGACCTTCAGCAGAGAGTTTGCAGAACTAGTATGGATACCACAATCAAAAGTTACCTCCTCCAGGATGTGTTTTGCAGAACTGTTAATTGCCAGGAGT
Organism: Cyrtonyx montezumae; assembly: GCF_038088225.1. Taxonomy (NCBI): domain Eukaryota; kingdom Metazoa; phylum Chordata; class Aves; order Galliformes; family Odontophoridae; genus Cyrtonyx; species Cyrtonyx montezumae. Next base: position 603,240 of record NW_027072056.1, on the reverse strand, counting down.
GTTTTTAGAGTTGTTTTTTGTCAAGGCTCTCTGCCAATGACTGTGCGCTATTTTCTGTACGCTCCTGCCTGAAGTGCTATAAAAATGAGGCTGTCCAGGAAATAAAGGGAGCATGCATTGTTAACCATCTTGGTGTATGTCATGACTCTGTCCGTTACATTCAACAACAATATATGATCCATGTGAAAAGGTAAGACATAAAAATAGCAGATATTACTAGATAATTAGCTTAGCCAAGTCCACATTTGTTAAACAATCAAAGCTGGCTTAATGTCATTGCTGGCAAAGGCATGAGTCTGAAAGTCACAGCAACAGATGAAAGAATTACTGGTGATTGAAGAAACACAGAACAGGGCAGCCACAGCACCAGGATGCAGAAGTTTGGCCTGTTCACAAAGCATGAACCAGAAGAAATCCCATACTCTGTGTTTGAGCTACGAACAGAGTAGACTGCATTTCTTTGCCCACATGAAACTTGTTCTTCCACCACCTCACTGCCAGAACCCTACTCCAGAGACTATTTTCCAGCTGACCCTCCCCTTCCCTTTTGGAGAAGGCAGGTTTCAATGCTGGTGGAATGGGCTACAAGCTGGAAATCTTAGACCTTAGTCATGACAAAGTTGTGAGTGTTCCTGCACTAATCAGTGGGGCTATTCATGGACTGAAATTTGGACTTGTGTACTGTGTACAGGAGTGGGGTCTTTGCTAGTAAGCTGTAAGCTAGGTGAAATCCATTAGAACCATCCTTAAACTAAAAGCTATCGATGAAGACATCAATGCTCAGAGGCTGTAAGACTTTAGGATATGATGCGTGTTCTTTGCTTATCATGGAGATTAATAAAGAGCAAAGCAGAGGTCTGCACTGTGTTTCAGGGAGGTAAATTCCCAACCTGATCATAAAACAGCCTGTGAGAGCTGTCACACTGATGATAGGCTGCTCTTCACTGCGTGCTGTAGCCCAAAGCCTGCTGGCACTGCTGGGCCAGGCCCACCCTGAGCATCAGTAGAACAGTCTTGCTGAGGGCATGTGACATTTTACAATTTTCCCATGTTCATTACTTTGCTCAGCACGAGGAGGTTTCAGAAGGGAGTTAGAATCCCCTGTCTTGGTTTCCTCTTCCCCTTTTAGCAGGGGGATAACTATAATTATCTATCAAAGGAGATAAAAAGGACTGAAAAGATGTCAGTTAGCTTAAGAAAGCAACTGAAATACAGCAGAGAACCCATTGCAGTTTATTTCACCTACCCTGCATAATACTGCACAATTCTCACATCATTACAACTGACTTGAATGCTTGGGCACAGTAGCAATGACACAAGTGGCACCTGTAGTGACACTACTGATAGCACGCATAGCAAGAGAAGTCCTCCAGCCCAGCATGGGTCAGTACTTCATTACTCGAGGCCCCCTTGGGAATTGCTTATTACTGTTGCATTGTCCTGGTTTCAGCCAAGGCAGTGTTAAGGGCACACCTACATTTAGGTTGTTGCTGAGTGATGGGAAAACACCTGGGACTGGTCTGGGCTGCTCTCCAGGAAAGAGCCACTGCCATAATGGTGTGATGACAGGGGGTAGGATGGAATCAGGACATGAATTAGGCATGGGCTTATTCCACAGCACATGACATCATCCAGAAGGCCAGGGGAGTTGGCCAGGGGCTAGCTGATGCTTGGAGGGGTGTGCTGGGTGTTGGTCAGCAGAGTTGAGATGTGGCACTGGTTGATGAACAGCTGTACTGAGCATCAGTCAGAGGTGGTGAGTAATTGCATTGCAGACCTCTCTCTCTACAGCTATCATTACTTCTTTTTTTTTTCCATTTTCCTTTTCTGTCTTAATAAATAGTTCTTATCTCAACCCATTTTGTTTCCAGCTCTCTCCCTCATCCCACTTGCAGTGGGAGGAAGTGCCCAGCTATGCAGTGCTGAGTGGCTGCCATGTTAAACCACAACCTGCACACAGAGGCAGCAGAGACACCCAGCAGCAACCTGGGCTTACCAGGATAAGAACCCTGGGAATGGAAGTCTGCATCCTCATTAAGAGGCAGTCATTAATTGCACAGTGGTATGCTTGTGGGATGGAAATGAAAAGGCTTTTATCGGCATTCTCATCATTTAATGATACTGAGACCTCAGTGTGCTCCTAATTTTTAATTTTACAAATTGGAGGCTGTCAACGGTTTATGGGACGGTTTGACCCAGTACCGTGATGACTGAGGCAGGGGACCCATGGGCTCACACCCCAGGGAAGAGAAAGGGGGAAAGGGAAAAAGGGAGAAGGGCCTAATAACAAAACGGTGGCAATGATCTGCGGAGGAAAGCTAAATTACTAATTACTGAGCTCAATCCCGAAGGGAATAGAGATGGTCCCGTGACCGCAGACAGTTTTTATCTTTCCCTCTCAGCAGAAACACGTAAAAATGCAAAGAATTGCACAGTCCTCTGGGGAATGTAGTTCTTCTCTTATGAGACAGGCATATCCATAACTATCAATGATCCACGCAGCTAGAGCATTAACTCTTTAACTCCCAATACACTACTTGATATAAATTATACACTTTATGTATATATATACTTAATATATATACAGAAACAATTATTAACAAGCATTAAATACAAACATGCACAACAGATATATTATACATATATACATATATATACATATACGCACATATACATATATACATGGAATTACTGAGGGCGCTCTCCCAACATCAAATTCCATTGTGGTGCACACTGAACATCCCCATTTTGCATCACCCACCATGTGGACGCAAGTCCCTGAGCAAAAACAGTTCCATGGAGAGGTTTGCCTTCTCCAGAAGCTGGAAGGACCCAAAACCACTTTTCCCAGCATGCTCTTCGCATGTACTATAGGGACCTTTTCTCCCTCTACAGTAGGTAGAGAGCTGGACTGAGCATGACCGTTGCGATTGATGGATCCTTGAGTGTTGACCAACCAGGTGGCTTCTGCCAGATGCTTCTTCCAGTGCTTAAATGTTCCGCCACCCATTGCTTTCAACATTGTTTTTAACAACCCAGTGAACCTTTCAATTTTACCAGAAGCTGGTGCCTGATAGGGGATATGATAAATCCATTCAATGCCATGATCTTTGGCCCACATATTTACAAGAGAATTTTTGAAATGAGTCCCATTATCTGACTCAATTCTCTCTGGAGTGCCATGTCGCCACAGGACTTGTTTCTCGAGCCCTAAGATGGTGTTTCGGGTGGTAGCATGGGGTACTTTATCCAGATCATGGTCTCGATCATTGGGATCAAATCTGGGATCATACAGCCGTTTCTCTCAAATACTGGATGCCTTCTTCAGTACTTTTCCATCTTTTCACTTTAGATTTCAGGTCACTCTTGTAGAGTTATCTTTCCTTCACAGCTACTAACATTCATTGCCAGAGGGTGGCAATTCCATCCATATATCTGCTGGTCCTCCTGTTGACAGCCGGATCTTGGGCAATGTTTCCTAGTTGGTGAGCTTTGTTACTATCAAGGGACACGTTGTTGGCCCCACTGTCCCAACACCGAAGCAACCAAGTGACAGTAGTCTCATCTGGATGCCGAATAAACTCCTTTCTTGAGCCTTGGATTTCAGACATTTTCATGGTAACTGTGGTAACTGTGAATCCCTCATATATAGCTAAGATCTCCTTCTCAGTTGGAGTGTAATGCTCTTCAGAGCCCCTGTACGCCAGACTCCAGAATCCAAGGGGTCGGCCTCTGGTCTCTCCAGGAGCTCTTTGCCACAAACTCCAAGTGGGACCTTCCTTTCCAGCAGCAGTGTAGTGGATGTTCTTTACATCCTGTCCTGTCTGCACTGGCCCCAGGGCCACGGCATGGGCTATCTCCTGCTTTATTTGCTCAAAGGCCTGCTGCAGCTCAGGGCCCCACACAAAATAATTCTTCTTCCGTGTCACCTGATAAAGGGGGCTCACAATGAAGCTATAGTTTGGAACATGCATTCTCCAAGAGCCCACTACACCCAGAAAAGCTTGGGTCTCTGACTTACTAGTAGGTGGAGGCATGGTAGTAATTTTGTCACATCTGTTGGGATATGACAACGTCTGCATCCTCAGTAAGAGGCAGTCATTAAAATCTATTCACTTAACCCTCAAACACAAAGAAGACTGGAAATGCGATAGCACAGTTAAATTTGAATAATACAGAAATAAATAATCCCTTTCTTAATATGTGCTGCTTAAATTCTTCTTGCAGCTCCAATGACTTAGGCCCCAGCAGCTTGAATCTGCATCATTTGTAATTTCTCCCAACTGCAGGTGGCATGTTGGAATTACCAGAGAAGATCATCTCACCCACACATTTAGCCCTGAATTCCTGCCTCTGGCAACTGCCTCACTTCTAATGCTTTGAAGGAGAAAAAATGGAAGATTTTACTGTAGACCTAACAAATGTTTTGTTGTTGTTGTTGTTGTTTATCTGAACCACATATGCCAGCTTGTAGTCCCAAGCATGAAATCTATTTACTTAAGTTTACATCTTGTCTCCTCCCTTCCTCCGAGATATATTCATTTATACATTACTCATGCTAGTATATTTTTAATTGGCCTTGCAAAAACGTAACGGAGAAGGGATTTCTCATCAAACAGAAGAGATTTCACAAGTCAGACCCAATGGTTCCAAGGGCTGGCACACTACCTCAAGAGTTACGTACAGCCACCAACCTGAGCACGTAACACAGGTTGCATGTACAGATGAAATCTTTTATCAGAGCCCTCACCTTGAAAATATTTTTTGTACAGGAGTGTATTTCTGGATGGAAAAAAAAAATGGAACAAAACAAAAATGATGGAAAACTTACCATTTCTGACAATTCCTGACCACAGATAAATCTGTAAGCTTAGAAAAAAACCTAATAAAAGTCACTGTTAGCTTTTTCTTGTCAGAGCACCTATGCAAATTCCAATGTGCGGAAAGTACCAAGAGGGACAAGGTCTGTTTCTGTGCCCCTTCATCCTCAGATCACTCTCAAGGTCACTAAATGAATGTCCCTGAAAGCCTGTTGCTGTTATTTCAGCTAGCTGCAAATAGGGAAACCAGATCAATACATACATTGATTGGCTACCTCTTACATTCAGATTTTTGGTAGGAAAGAAGATACAGAATTTTCAGCTCTAATTTAAAAGCTGATTGCAATAATTTTCTGTCATTTCATTGTGCTCATTTGACATGCCAGTCAGAAAACATAATCTGACAGGATCTACATTTCCATTTTAATATAATTTCAAGTTACAACAGCACATCTATTGCTGAAGAATTATTAGTACCAATACTTCCATAAAAAGTATAAGCAGAATAGTATTACTGATGAAGCTCATTTGTCTACCAAAGCTTATGGAGTGATTGCCTCCTACAGATTCTCTGAAGTCATAAAATTGCATTCAGTATGGATAACGATCCTATTCACATTGTTTTTATAGCTGAGTAAGTTTAAATAAAAATCATGAATGATTGTATATTAATTCAGCACAGAGGGAAAATTCAGCTTGCTCCACTACTGCTCACTACTCATGTAGCTCTAGTTCCATTAAGACGGTGTTGAACTATCCCAACGTAGGAAATCAGCATTTTATAGTTGAATCTAATACACTGAACAGTTTAAAAGGAAGTCTGGATAGTTGGATGCTCTGCAGCGTTTTGAATACTCAGCAATATTTGAAGCTTGAGCTCCCTCTTGTGCCACCTAACTAAATTACGTGTGGAATAATTCGGTTTTTCTTGACCAGCCTGAATGAAGAGCATGGGTTGACACTAGGTGGCCAGCATGTCCAGCATGGCCAGCATTTAGTTCTGCATGCAATGATCCCATGTCACACCTGACGAAGGAAATGGAAGGACATGGGTTTCTTATTTCTGCTCAACTCATGGGAGCATGAACATTATTACTTCATTGATAACCACATCAAAATGCTGCTGCATCTTAGTCCACAATATGTTACCTGCAAAATACAGAATCTAGACTCTGTTTATTAAGGATTCATTCATATTAACATTAATGTGAATGGCTAGCATTGTGACATGTTTTTCAAAGAATATTTCATGTTCTTTTAAGTATGGAAATGCCTCCAAACCAGAGGCCCACACTCCAGCATGAAAGGTCTCTGAAAAATCAAATGTAACCTCCATCTTAGCATGACTGTCTAATGCATTTAATACAAAGAATAACACTGGCAATAACCAAGCAGACCACAAATTAGAATGCTTCACAGGACAGTTTTTGAAGCCAGTTATTCAAATACTCTAATCTAGATTTATTCTAAACTAACAGCTCTTCTATAAATTCATATTGAAAAGGTCACTTTGGTTACATTAGTTCTACTGCACTGTGGGTAACTACCACTGGTATGTGAGTCCTCTGAGAATGATAATCATCTGTTTCAGTAACAGGGAAGCATTTCTCCAAACTAGGTTGCCTGTTTAAAACGTATTATTTTTATAGGGAAGACCTCTGCATGTAGCTGAGTTTGACTTACGAACTGCATGCAAATAAAATTCTGAGAATCACACTGATTAAAAAGCAAGTTAATGCAAATACAGAATGTAACTTAAAACTGTATTAAGATCTTCCCTTGCTCCAGAGAGATGGTATCCAGGCTGGAGTGCTAATTCCCTTAGAAACAAGGTGGAACACTACTTGCTAACAGTGGATCAGTACCAAAGGTTTGGAAAGACGTGGAAAGAAGAGGTTTGAATACCTGTTATTTAACTGTTTGAGGGTGTTGGGCATGAAACATTCTGGCACATGCACTGTCAAGCTTAACAGACCTTATAAGTTGAGATTATAAATAAATAAATAAATAAGCACTTTAAACACTGCACTTGTATTGTGATGGAAACCAAAGGTGTTTGTTTGCTTGACATTTTCCTAAGCCTTCCAATATTGCTCTGCAAAGCCCTTTTCTAACCGGCACTTTCTGGGATTTAAATCTGCTGTCCTCTGGTTTCTGCTGCAAGGCTCAGAGGCAAGAAGTCACTCTGCAAGGTCTGTAAGGGTGTGCAGCATAAGGAGGCTGGGTCTATTCTCTTCCTGCATGCCTAAGCTCTCAATGACAACTGAGCAAAAGTATCACCTTCCCTGTGTTTGCACAGGTTATCAATGATCAGGAACCTCAGAGATCAGTGCCACTGGGATGCAAAGAAAACATGCCGATGTGGAATTGTGCCTGCAAGGCTAACACGTATATTTTTATCACTGAAGCCTGAAGATCAGATGTGCTGATCTGAGTGCTGCCTTGGTCAGAGCTGTGCTCCTGCAAGGTAAATCTCTGAGCTTAGAAATGCTTTAAAAGACAGATTGTTTTTCTGATGTAATTACATGTAAAATATAAGCTGTATAGCAATTATCTGCAAAAACTGAACTCTGGATAGACTTGACACGGATAAAGAGAGACAGAAACAATGGAAACAGTCCACTTACCCACTCAGTGGATAAAGTGGTATTTAGCTGATCTGTTTCTTTACTGCAGTGCTTGTATTTCTAAAAATGTCTGTACATTTTTATCAGTCAAACTAAGCTTTTCATGAATTTTCTGTTCCACTCTGAAGAGGTGGCCAAGTTAAAAACACAACTACTACTCAAATATCCTCCTAGGTTATTACTGTTCTCTGTGGGTTTTTTTTACCATTGCAATACTTCTTTTGTCCTCTTCTGTGACAGTAATTTTCTGTTTCCTTCCCAGACATGGGGACTGACTTGTGTTGGGCTGAACGATGATTCCCATGGAATAAGTACAAACTAAGCAGACTTATCAGACAACTGTTTCTCATTTCCTAATATTTTTTTGTGACCTTTTGGGCTATCTTAATCTGGTGAATATGGGCCATGCAGATTTAATAACCATGCATGTCTTAGGTTCATAGGTTCATAAGGTTGGAAAGGACCTACAAGATCATCTAGTCCAACCATCCTCCTATCACTATCCCTACCCAACTACTAAATCAAATCCCTTAGCACCTCATCTAAAATGTTACCTTGCATTTCTCAAGAAACTTGCACAAGTCCAAATGCATTACCAGAGTTAAATTTATCAAACTTCTGTGAACTCTAAGAAAAAAAACAGCACCAAGGTGGTGTGATGAGATCTCTTGCTCATAAGCCAGTGTTGCCTAAAATTGTTACCACCCGTCAGTTCTTTATTAATTACTACAAATACAAAACCCTATAACTCTTCCTGCATTTATCAAATTAACCATTCTTTATTTAACTGAATCATCTCCATACACTGATTTTGAAGCATCTCTGGGCCATGAATCCTTATACCCTTGCTGTCTAAGAGTAAAAGCACTTCTGTGACTTCACACAGACAAGTGCATGGCAGCATGGGCTGTGCCACTGCTGTCTGTCATGTAAGTCCAACAAAGAGATAGCCTGGCTCCGTATTTCAACTATTTTGAGTATATTAAAAAGCTTCAAGCCTAAACCATGCAGAGATTATGCAATGGTGACCTTTTCTGTGGGAGAGCAGTGGGATCACATCACCTTTCTTGGCAACTGCTGTCCCATGTGTGCAGTGCACACACTCCACTCTTAAAAAAACAATACAAATTTTAGTAGGGCCACATCTACAACAAAGCTACTGTTTTTCTTGTAAAGTATTAGTTGACACCTTTCAAAATCATTTAACTTCAGCCTAACCTTGCTACTATAAGAGATCAACAGCAAGACATGTTTCTTTCGGGAGGGCACTTGTGCAAACCTGACTGATTTTGCTATCTTCTCCACTCCTTTCTCTGGGAGAAAGTTACTCTAGCCTCTGGACCTTAGTGGTGACCAACTAGCTGAAGCTTCAACATTCCTTCACTCCCACATACTGTTTCCAGTAAGTGCCTGCAGTTCCCATGTGCTGCCAAATCCTTGGACAGGATGATCAGCATGGGACTTAAGGCACTGCAATAATAGTTGGATACCATTGCATGAAACAATTTCAAGAACACTGGTATGTGAGAAGATTTAAATGTGTGAAGATTTAACTAAACTGGAACACTAAACGCAGCCGTATACTGAAAATGCTATAAATGACAATTGTAAACTGATATATTCCCTGTGCTACCTGGACTAGGGAGCCTGTTTTGGCAGGGAAGTTGGACTTGATCATCTCTACAGGTTCCTTCCAACCCCTACAGTTTTGTGATTCTGTGATATATACAGGAATCACTAGCAGTCTGCTTTGATAAGACATCTCCCTGTCTATGGTCCAGAATTCAAGAAAGGAAAATATCCCACCCCAGGGCAACATTATGCTGCAACACTCCTCTGCTTTCCAGTCACATAGCCTAAAGCAAGCACAACCTTGAAAGGAAGCAGGGGGAAGGAAGAATGGTACAAGCATAGGAAACTGCTGCTGAGCCAATGAGCACACTGTTCCCTGCCCTCCTCCTCCATCAGAGTCTGTATAAGCATAAATCTCAGCTCATCTCTGCACGTGCATTCTGTTGTGCTGGAGTTCATCATCACCACTTATAGCAATCAAAGATGGAGGACATTAATCTTGAAAACATGGAATTTTTTGATGGAATTTTTTGATTTAGAAACAAACCTTTTCCTTTTCTTATTTTCCATATAAAAATAGAAAATGGAATTATGCCGAGGAAGAGAAGTGCTTGTAAGGCTGGGGGAAAAGGGTTTGAAAAGCACTTTTATTTTCCCTATTCCCCTCAATGCCAAATGAAAAGGAAAACAACAACAACAACACAACAAAAACACTAAAACACCATCATGAAAAACCCCGTATTTTTGTTGCTTGTTGCTGAGATACTTCTTATCTATGAATTAAAAAGGACTACCATTTTGGAACCACATTCATCTCTTCTTTGGAAGCCCATTAGCTTTTAAATATTTTCTGATTAAAAAGGAAAAAAAAAGAAAAACATTACGAAGTGTCTTGTCACCCAAAAGGAACACAGCAAAAATACAACCTGTGAGCTTAGACAGTCTGTGAACTCATACTAAAATTAAACTTGTGATGCTTCAGTCTGTGTGTGGGTGTTTACAGGAAATAAACATGTTAAATATGTTATAACAAATCAGACCTATTGTTCTCTCTTATTTTGCTAGGTTTTTGGATTTGACAACGCAACTTCACTCCCATGTGCTATGGATAGAGTAGTTGGAAAATCATAGAATCACAGAATTCTTAGAGTTGGAAGGGACCTCTGAGGGCCATCCAACTCCCCTGCAATTAATAGGGACACCACAGCTTGTGGTGGTTAAGGCACAGACTCTAATAACAACTGAAGACAATGCAGCTTATATACCCCAGCAAGAATTCAAGAATGGCTCAGAATTTTTCACTCCACAAAACTCACCCCTTTGCAGTTCCCCCCCACATGATTAACAACTTGCACAATCAGCAGCACACGAGGTCAGCATGCCTTGTTGTTAAGGTGCTGTTTCCATGTTCCTTGATTTCTCTACTTTCTTACTGCTCCCACAGCTTTCTGCCAAGAGATCATCACCTCTGCCTACTGATACACTCTCAACAGACTCCACATCTCCTTGCACTACAAGCACTTGCCTGATCTCTTTGTCAATCATTCTTCCAACACAGGTGATTAAACATGGAACACAAAGACAGACATAAAAAGGCATAATAAACCTGTCTTGATAATTCTCTGAATCCATTTGTTCTAATAAGTTTTGCCTGAGTAATGGTTTTAGAGAACTCGGCATGTACAGGAATTTATGTATTCCTACTTGTTTTCCCTGCCTGTATTGAATTGGTCTCAAAAAGTAAGGCTTTTCTTGTTGGCCTATAGCTCCTACTACTTTGGCAAAATCAGCATACATGGGTTCTAATCACTGTGTGGGTGGTTAGAAGTACTTGGAATGGTCCTTCCCACTTCCACTCCTAGGGCAAATCTGAAAGAAAACTAATATACACATAATCTCCAGGTAAAATATCAGGTATTGGTCCATCAAGACCTCGGGTTCTTGTTCCTAGAATCAGTTTTTCTATTTCCCGAAGCTGCTTCTGTAGGCTAATCACATATTTAGTTAGTACTTCATTTCCTGTCTGGGTAGAGATTCCTGTTTGTACTATGTAAGGTTTTCCATACAATATTTTGAAAAGTCCTAACCCCTCTTTGGCTCTAGGTTTTATTCTGATCCTCAGAAGTACCAAAGACATAGACTGTGGCTAGGATAGACCAACTTACTGGTCCAGCTTTACAATCTTAATTTAATTGATTGATCTTTTCTACCTGACCTCTTGCCTGTGGTCTGTATGGTGTATGGAATTGCCAGTCTATCCCCAATAGCTTGCTGACATGTTAGACAGCCTTTGCAATAAAGTGAGTTCCTAGGTCAGAGGATATTGTTGCAAGAACCCCAAACCTTGGTATTACTTCCTGCAACAATACCTTGGTTACTTCCTTGGCTTTACTGGTCCTGTGGGGGAATGCTTCTGGCCACCCTGAAAGGTATTGGTTAGAGCTAACATATAACAGAACCCCCCTTTCCTTGTCAATTCCAAAAAATCAATTTGCTATTGTTGCCCTGGAAGGTTCCCTTTCCCAACAGACCCCACTTTTCCCCTATTCCAGGTACTAGGATTGTACAATTAGTTTGTTCAAATACTTAACAAAGAGTGTCTATCCCCCCAGTGCATTTTATTATGTCCCCTTAGAACCAATTTCCATGAGATACTAAAGGGCACAACATCTGGGTATGCACCCATCTGTCAGCTTGCTCTCTTACCTTCTAAATCACTAATTAGATTGCTATCCTCCCTAGAATTTACAGGTTCTGACTCAGATTCAGAGATTTGAATTTTCCTGTCAAGAATTAAAGCCAGTTCACCAATCTCTTTTCTTTCAGCTGCCTGTTTTGCCACGTGATCCACCATCTTATTTCCAATTTCCTGTACAGTGTTACCTTTCTGATGTCCTTTACAATGCATAATAGCCACACACTTTGGTAGATTTACACCATGCTGAATTTGTCTTCCTTGTGTGTGAGCAGTCCTTGCTCTTTCCAGATGGTACCAGCATTGTGTACCACCCCAAATGCATACTGAGAATCTGTCCACATATTTGAAGCTCTTGTGAAGGCAATTATTTCAGCCTTCTGAGTGGAAGCCTCCACAGGTAATGGTTTTGCTTCGATTACCTTGTCAGTAGTAGTTACTGCATGTCCTGCCTTATGGTCTTCTTGTCTCACAAAACTGCTTCTGTCGATGAATCCAGAAATCCTCAGCATCATCAAGTGGTTCCTCCTGTAGGTCTGGCCAACTGGCAGACAATCTCTGAACAGTCACACACTGCTGGCTCAGAGGTAGCTGTGTTGGTGTTCTGGGCATTTGGCAAATTCCTTCCTTCCTTTTCTTCGATCAGTTGAGCTTTCTGTTGAGAAACTTGATAACCATTTAAACCAATAAATTCAGCAATCTCACAGTCCATTGTACACAGTCCTCTTTTGTTACTGTGGCATTCACATACTGCAGTAAAGTTCCACCTTGGGATGGAGAAACCCAAGTCTCAAGCTCAGAGCTGACTGGTTCTCAAAATCACTGGGCTGTTCTTATAACCCTGAGTAACACTGACCAGCTTAACTGAGTCTTTTGCCCCATATTGGGGTTTTCCCTATTCAAAGGAAAATAACTTAATTTTTTCTTTGGCAAAACCAGGCAGAAAAAGGCATCCTTCACATCTAGAATGGTAAACCCCACATACTCACTCGTTAACATGGTTAATAACTGTGTATGGATTTGTCACCACAAACTCTATTAATTGCCCTCAGATCTTATATGAAATGATAGCTTTTGCCATCCAATTTTCACTGGCAAGATTGGGGTGTCATATTTGGACTTACGTTCAATTAATAATCTGAACTCCAAAGATTACCTATTATTTCTTCTTCAGTCTTGTGTCTTCAAAGGGCACTGCTTTATCCTAACTGGGCTTTTAACTTAACTTCTACTGGGGCTGCATTTTTTGTCTCTGCCATGCATCTGTAACACCTGCACTCCTGGATATACCTGATTTAAGATTCCTCTAACTTCTGGGGTAAAACACTGTTTTACCAGATTGTGTTAAAGCCAGATTTAAAATTTTCAATTTATTGATCTTGTTTGACCCTTTGCTCCAATTTTTATTGAATTTAATCTCTGCAGATGAAGGCTATTCTCACTTCCTATGTCCCATCCCCTCCTCGCCCTGTTTGCAGGTAGCATGCTATTACAGCAGCAGTCTCCAGCCAGGTTCTGCTTAAAATCGTGGTGGGGAGGCAGTGCTGGGGGTTTGTTCTGGTGCAAACACATTTGCCTCGGCCAGCAGAGATCATGAGCTCTAAGATCTCAAAGTTTTCCTTCACCCTTTTTCCATTTTTCCACAATTCCATTATTCATACCCTCAATTACAGTTCCACATACCATCATCAATGCAGTTGGTCCAAAACTCAGGAGTCAAACAATACAGTTCTTTACCTTCCACAAACACCCAGTACTTAGTCACACAATTAGAATACTCAGTTATAAAAATTGGTGTCTATTTCATTTATGTTCCTGGTTTCTTACTCAGTATTACCCCTGGCTCACCAGTGACATCTCTTCCAGTGTGCCACAATCCAACCCAGGGGGTCTTTTTTGGTATTTCTTTAGACATCCCCTGTCCCATAATAATCTTTTATATATTAGTCAACCTTAAATATTGGACAAGTGATTAAACAGAAATGGAATTCCGCAAAAAACACTTTACAACACAAACATTTAACAATTACACAGACAGTGACAATAACTAACACAGTTTCTATAACCATGAAATAGAAAACCAGTTCAGAGATTTACTCCTCCCATTTCACACACTCCCACTTCCCTGACACTTTAAATGCTTAAAAGACACATATAAGACCTTTCACTTCGCCATCTCCAGCCACTCTCCTCATGGAGAGCACAGAACCACGGATCAGGACTCCGCAGTCGCTCTGCAGCTGTGCTGCATCTCACTTGTACAGCACTCTCACACAACATCAAAAGTTACGGGAAATACGGTGTTATGGGAAGGATGGTATTCCATTCTAAGGACTCAGTCCTCTGAACCATCCCCCAAACCACCCCCCTGTGTCCACTATTTTCAGCTTTTACATGCCTGTTAAGGGATTTGATTTAGTAGTTGGGTAGGGATAGTGATAGGAGGATGGTTGGACTAGATGATCTTGTAGGTCCTTTCCAACCTTATGAACCTATGAACCTATGAACCTTCCTGTAGCTGCTCAGCACTCCGATGAATGGACATGGAGTGGTCTGAAAAGTTCATGCAACACATTCCTTGAAAGTCTTCACATCCGTGTCCACGTGTGAGCAGTAAGAAAACAATCACAGTTCTATTTCACAGTGTAGCACGACAAACCGAGTCTACATCTTGCAGTAAGCCTGTAGGTGTTTTGGAAGTTGCATTAGATTGTTTGCTAAGCCAGCACCCCAATTGATTCAGGGTGAACAATGGTTTAACCCCTGGAGTGAACAAAGAGGAAGCCACGATTTATCCCAGGTTCCAGAACTCAACCCGATTGTTTCCATGCTAAAGGCATGAGTGCTTTGCCTGGCCCTCAGGTCTCTATTACTGTTATTTTGCAGGAATCATACTCACATTGGCATCAAGACTGTTAATCTTCCCAGGGAACAAGGCCCTCCTTGAATGTACATGGGGATCCCTGGCCATGTGCTGTCCCTGCTGTTTTCCACCTCTTTCTCTATTTGCCTCCACACATCATGAGGGCCAGGGAGGGAGAGGATACTGTTTGCACCTGTTTGGTCACCCACTCCATTTTTCGTGAAACCCATGTAAGGAGGTGTTTCAGTTCATAAGAGTCTATTGATCCTTGGTGTTTTTTCAAAAATCCATCCATTACTTGGAATACTGCTTTCTGCTCTTACTAACTTCATTCCTCATTGTTCCCTGCTGCCTATCTTTGTTCAGCAGAGGTGATTATGCCATGCACAGTCTGTCCTTATTTAGTTACAGCGCAACTTATATAGCCCAACAAGCACAGCTTGGAATTTTTCACTTCCCAAACCTTTGCAGTTCTCCCTCACATGATTAACAGCTTGCACAATCAGCAACACACAAGGTCAGCATAAGGTCAGCATGCACTTCTTGTTGTTAAGGTGATGAAAACGTATTCCTTGATGTCTCTACTTTCTCAGTGCTCCCAAGGCTTTCTGCTGACCAAGGCCTAGAGATTACCACCTCTGCCTACTGATACACTCTCAACAGACTCCACAACAGCTGGATCAGGTTGTCCAGGGCCTGATCCAGCCTCGCCTTGCATGTCTCTAGGGATAGGGCATCAACCTAAGCCAACAGGTTACCTTCACTAGGTAACACGTTCCAGTTCCTAAGTGCCCTCACTGTAAAATATTTTTTCCTTATGTCTAACCTAAATATACCATCCCTGAGCTTGAAGCCATTTCCCCTTACTCCCTCGTCCCACGATGACATGGATCCTTCTTTCCTGCAGCTCCCCTTTAGATACTGACAGGCCGCTCTCAGGTCACCTCGCAGCCTTCTCTTCTCCATGCTGCACAGCCCCAGCTCTCTCAGCCTGTCCCATAGGAGAGGTGTTCCATCCCTCAGATCATTTTTGTGGCCCTCCTCTGGATGAACTCCAACAGGTCTGTGTCTCTCCTGTTCTGAGGACTCCACATCTGGACACAGTGCTCCAGGTGAGGCCTCTCCAGCACAGAGCAGAGGGGTGGGATCACCTGCCTCACACAGCTAGTCACACATCTTTTGGTGCAGCCCAGATACAGTTGGCTTTCTGGGCTGTGAGGACACACTGCTATCTCATGTCTAGCTGCTATCCTCCAGTATCTGTAGGTCTTTTTTTGACAGGGCTGCTCTCAATCCTTTCATCTCCCGGTTTGTATTGGTAATGAGAGTTGCCTCGACCCAGGTGCAAGACCTTGCACCTGGATTTGTGGAACCTCATGAGGTTCACCTGAGCACACTGCTCAGCCTGCCTCGGTCCCTCTGAATGTCATCTTGGCCCTGTGGTGCGTCGACTGAACTGCACAGCTTGGTGTCATCAGCAAACTTGCTGAGGATGCACTCGACTCCACTGTTGATGTCATTGATGAAGATATTAAAGAGTATTGGCCCCAGAAATGACCCTTGAGGCACACCACTCTTTTTTAAAATCTTTTTATTATTGCTCTTATTTTAAAGAATACATTTTTTTCAAAACCTGTATAAACTCTTGGTTGGGAGGAATTCCGACCAGTAGTGCTGATGTATGTTCATAAGGGAAAGAGCTTTTGTCACGAAGGAGGGTAATGAAAACTGTACCATTTACCAAAAAACTGGCGGATACTGTACCTTTCCAAACCAAGCCTATGTGCTTACCTCCATAATTGCAAATAGCATCTTGACAATTTTTTAACACATTCTTTTAAACATACCTTTAATGCATCTAAATACTTTTACCTTTCATTGCAACAGCATTCCTTTAAGTCTGAAAAAGGAAATGGCACCAACTGTACATCAAACTTCTGCAAATGGATTCTATTAACAGTAGTTATGGTACTTCTTTTTTGTATTAGAAAGCAACAAATTTTAACAGCAAGACCCTAGTACCCTCGATCTACAAGTTACTGCACTGGAGTGGTGTCCTGCTGGAGTCTCACATTTTGCTTGGTGTCCAACTGCTCAGTAATAGCTTTAGTGTGAGTTGACAAACTAAAAAATAGATGAAAATAAAAAAAGTGGAGGAATGGATAAAAAAGGAACGATTTCACCAAAAAAACCAACAACCTAATCCTTCAGAATTTCTGAGGCAAAATGGTAGTTTTTGCCTAGACTTACACATTTTCATCAGCCTTCTCAATATTGCTCTTGTCCCTCTAAAGAGCATCTCTGGATGTCACTTTCACTGTATCAGCTGATAATTGCAGACAGTGATAGAGTATTGCTAGCAATTGGTATACTGGCTCAGTAATGTAATCTCACTTACAGAAGAACCTTAGAAGCAATCTATCCAAAGAATGAAGTCTCTTCTTTGTCCCAGGGACAGAGACGAGGTTTTATTAAAAAAGGAGAGAGCAATTACGAGTGAATGTCTTTGTAAATAATTTTTATAATTATATTTTAGTTCTCCTCTCAACACTGTACTGTCACTTGATTCCACTTATCCAAGCTGCTTTGTCTGTATAAACTGATAAATGTCAATTGGATTGATTTTGGAATGGAAGACAGATCAATTAGAATCATAGAATCATTTAAGTTGGAAGGGACCCTTAAAAGCCAGATGTTCAACTCCCCTGCAATGAACAGGAACACCTATATAGCTCCATCAGGTGCTCAGAGCCCTTTCAGCCTGACCTTGAATGTCTCCAAGGATGGGGCATCTACCATCTCTCTGGGCAACCTGTGTTAGTGCCTTTCCACTCTTATTGTAAAAAACTTCTTATTGTAAAAAACTCAGCAACCACTGCACACCAAAGTGATCTCATTCAGATTCCTAACAAAGGACAGAAAACCCCAAATACCCATGCGTAGAAATAATTCACATACAACCACTGCGTTTCTGACCTCCTGGTCCTCACAAGGGATCTTCAAAAAAATTCATAAATCCACTATACACACACAAAAACTTTGAATCATACGCACAGAGGGGTTTAAAGGCATGTTAGATTTCCTCATCTCACAGCTAACCTCTTCATGAGTTATGGACAGTAAATGACCTGTGTCTCCTTTTTTCTTTGCCGGACACGTCTCCTGAGTGACAATCCTCTCCTCCAGCTTCCCCCCTCTCAGAGCTATAGCCTTGCTCCCAGTGGTTTAATTCATGGATGTCAACCTTATGGCTTGCTTGGGCACTGAGGGAAGTGGAATTGTCTCAGGCCACAAATAAAATATTGAATATATTAAATAACAAAACCTCTTTTAATATTCATATTTTTATTGAAATAGGAAAAAAAAAAAAAGGAGCAACAAACACATAGAACTATTGAGATATTTGACCTTGCTTTTATGAAACTCATGCATCACTCTGGTTCAATGGTGATGGTTGCAATTCTTAATGAGTTCTCAAGGTGCTCATTAGAGATTTTTGATGAAATTTTACAATCTCTGTGCTTTATTCTTGAAAACAGTTGTTCACAAATGTATGTACTGCCAGAAGTTGATGACATGAATAAGGCGTGGTTGTGTGATTGTTCTTTGGTAAGCTACAGCTTGTAAAGGTCTGGTAAAGTGACAATCAACTTTTTGAGTTCAGTATCTGATTGGAACAGCATACATTCTATTTGAAAATTAGCCGGTAATATATTTATGCCAACTGAAAATGGAACAAAAAATTGACAGTTTTTTTTAGCAATATTAAAACCTATTATCAAGTTCCTTTATGAAAACAGAAAGCAAGGCTGCATATGTTTTACAGTTCACTGAGCTGTGGTTTAGCTAATGTATCAAAATGCCTACCATTATTTGCCATAACTTGAGCTTGCCACAATCTAGATTTCATCTCAAACAGTGTTATGGTTTGAAACATAGCACAGCTAAGTTATTTTCACCTTAAAGATGCACAATGAATTCATTTGTATGAGTGGTTAAAACCACCAAAAATGCTAAATCTGTGAGCCATTTTTAATTTTCTGGCACAGGTTTTCCTTATGATTCCATAAAGGACAATTTCATTTTGCAAATCATAAAACCTCCTCAGGATTCTACTTTTCTGAAGTAAAGTGGTTACGTAAGTGATGTTCCTATAATTGCATCCATACTTTCAGGGATTGCCTGGAAATGCTGATGATTCAATCCCTTGGGCTTTATGAAATTCACACATTTGATGATGATTAGCATGACATTATCAATTTTTAAAGCTTTTTCATGCACTTCTTCTCGATGTTAGATGCAGTGATATTTCATGAAATATGAGTTGCTGGTGGCAATTGCATTGTCTCTTATTAATTTTATACATTTCTTATTTTTACCAACCATTGCTGAGGCATCATCAGTAGCTATACCAGATAGGTTGACAAAGGTTAAAGAAAATCACTGTAATGTAATTTTTACTTCTTCATACAAATCAAGAGACTTATTTGTGTCTTTTAATGACACCAAAGAAGCCATTTCTTCAGGGACTTTTTATTTGTTATTAATAATTATAATGAAAATGACAAGTTAAGCCGCATCTGTAGCATCAGTACTTTCATTTATACTGAAAGCATAACATTTGAAATTACCAGCTTTACTCTTCAAACATCTTTTAATATATTTTTTTCAGTTTATCTGGCTACAGTCCGGTGACATAAACTGATCTAAGGAAAATCTTAAAATCTTTTTTTTTTTAATCAGAATGAATTATATCTGCCATGTTTTCCAACTTTGCTTAATAAACTTGCCATCAGTAAATGGTTTTGTTTTGTTTGCAATAAGGTCTACTGCCATGTAAGTAGTTTTATAATTGAGTCCATTGGAGTTGTAACTTCAAAAAAATATATATTGAGACAACATTTTTCAATTTCCAGTATTTTATATTAAAAGACATCCCTTGATACACAGCCAATTTCATGTTGTTTTTTTTTTTTTTTTTTTTTTGCACATAGTCTTTTCTTTCATAACTCATGCTATTTCCTTATAAATTCAGCTCAGACAGCACCAATTGCAAACCAGTGTTTGGTGGTTGTGAGTGTTGGCTGCTTGTCAGGGAAGAGCCACTGCCACGACAGTGCAAAGCAGCAGGTGGCTGCAGGAGCCAGGGTCTGACTGGTCTGACTGATGTGCATAACGAAGTGACTGTATACAAAATGTTGGACCTTTGTTCTGTTAAAAACAGTAACCCAGAAGCCTTGCCCATTGCCCGTCAAATTATTATAATGCATTTATCCAAGCACAGTTCATCAAAAGTCATCTCCTGATGTACTTGTTTCGTTCTCCCTTCTCGGTCCCCTTCATGTGTAATCCCTCTTTCTAATGGGGTTCGAACCCAAAGCAGATAAAACAGCCTTGTCACTCTGCTGTTTCAAAGCCAGATGCAGAAGAAATTGAGCAGAATGATCACTAGGGAGCTTCAGCTTGAGACAAATTCCTACTGCAGTCAGAAAGTAGCATTTTGGTATCATCTTAAATGTGATTATTATCCAGAGAAGCTACATGTTCTTTCTTGTTCACACTGTTCTTATGCTGACCAGAGGAGCAGGACTTTACACACAAAGACCTGTACAGCAACAACTACCAAATAACTATTCAGAAGAACTTCCTTGATAATCACTTTGTTAACTGCAGTTCCAGAAATGTTGAAATGCATGCTTTAATTTACATGATCATAGAATCACAGAATAGCTTGGGTTGGAAGGGACCTCAAAGATCATCAACTTCCAACTGCCAGCTGATAGATCAAGTACTAAATCAGAGCCCAGGGTCTCATCCAGCCTGTTCTTAAACACCTTCAGGGATGCATAGCCCCTCTGGGTAGCCTGTTTCTGCACCTCATCACTCAGCAAAAAAATTACCCCTGACATCTAATATACATATCCCTTCCTTTAGTTTAAAACCATTCCCCCTTGTCCTATCACTATTTACCCATGTTAAAAATAGATTTCCCTTGTGTTTACATACTCCCTTGAAATACTGGAAGGCTGCAATGAGGTCTCCCCACAGCATACTCTTTTCCAGACTAGTTCAGCCATGCACTGTACCACACACCCTCATTACCCTGACATAATCCAACCAAACAATCCAGATGACATGATATAGTTGGATAAATGCAACAGATAACAATCTAAGAACTTAATGTTGCCGCATTTCTCCCTTTTCCAATCAAATTTCACCTAAAAATCTTTGATAACTCACTGATGATGATGGATCCACAGACACTCCTTCTCACAGAATGCTGTCCTTACCCTTTTAATCCCCTTAGTGGTTGACTTAGTGGGAAATCATAATCCCCTTAATGGGTAGATTTAGTGGGACATCATAAATACTCTTTCCCAAAACTTTTTCCCAAAAGACAGACAAAGGCTAAAGATAAAACTAAAATTATTTTGTGAATCACAGAATCACAAAATGTCATGTATTAGAAAGGACCTCAAAGGTCCTCTAGTTCCAACACCCCTGCTTAGGACAGGGTTGCCAACCATTAATTGAAGCACTAGATCAGATTGCCCAGGGCCCCATCCACCCAGGCCTTTAACAACTCCAGAGATGGGGTAGCTGCAACCTCTCTGGGCAGTCTATGCCAGCACCTCATCCCTCTGTGAAAAACCACAGAATCTGAGACAAAGATATGTGTAAGAAGGTGTATCAGAACTGTTGAATCATGGCCTGAACCACTGATGGATCACCTGAGGCAAGCACTAAGTCAGCTGTGGGAGCACAGGTGAAGGCAATTCACCTGTGTAACCAGAAGGGGTGGAGTCTGGCTCCACCTATCCTAGACCCCATTTAATAAGGGCTGACCACCATTAGGGAATGATCTCTTGTTGGATATCCCTCCCCTGTGGAGTTATAGGTGAGTCCTTCCTAATTTACTGTCTGTCTTTATACCACCTAGTTAAGCCATACAAAAATATACTGTCCACCTTCATTATTCTGTGTGGGTACTATTCTTTCATGGTATTCAGCTTACAGGAGGTATTGTTGATACGGATCCAAATTAAGGGGTTTTCTACTATCTCCTCCCCTAGAAAACAAACAAAACAACAAAAACAGAAAAAGTAGGAGCTGTTAAAATGGGGAAAAATTACATTCCTCTCCTTCTGGGCATGGAAAGGGGCACATGTCATGGTTTTATGATTTTTGTTATATTACTGATGTTCTACATCATAACATCATGTAGTATATTAGGAGTTAGAGTTAATGCTCTAGCTGCGTGGATCATCAATAGTTATGGATATATCTGTCTCAGAAGAGAAGAACTACATTCCCCAGAGGACTGCATGATGCTTTGCATTTTTACATTTTTCTGCTCCGAGGGAAAGATTAAAAACTGTCTGCGGTCACAGGACTGTCTCTCTTCCCCTCGGGATCGAGCTCAGCAGTGGGTGTTTGTTGCAGCTGTCTGCCTTCAGTGTTAGCATAAGGCCTTCAGTTTGTCAGACACTCTCTCTTGCTCATTTTATTTGATTAATTAGCCTCAATTTCAATTATATTGTGTTATTTTACTTTCTGATATCTTATTTAGTAAACTAGCTTTTCTCTTCAGATCATTGCTGCTGTTTTGTTACTAGGCCCTTCTCCCTTATTCCCTTTCCCCCTTCCTCTTCCCTGGGGTGTGGGCCCATGGGTCCCCTGCCTCAATCATCACAGTACTGGGTCAAACCAGCCTGCAAACCACCGACAGCACAGTTCTTTCCTTGGTGCATCTGCACACACAAAATTCATGCAGGAGTTCTGTAAGGTAACTACGTCTCCCTATGTAGGGCTGCAGCGAGCCATTTTTCTGATTGGGCAGTTAAGTTTGTTCAAAGATCCATACTTAGGATATGTCTTTCATTTGGAATGTCTTCAAATAGGGTAGGGGGGAGACCGTTACCCCCCCCTTAGAACAAATGCTCCCAGGTCATATCCATGGAGTTATGGGGTTACCCTATTACAGCTTAGCCACTATTGTAAAAAAATGGGAACCCCTGCGGGTTACGGGGACTGTTTCTCCTTCTCTGGCCCATTTGATGGATTATTTCCAGGGTTTAGATAAGTGCATACTTATTACAAAGGAGCGCCGGCTAGCTGCGTCTGCCGTGGCTTGGACCCTGGTAATGGTGTTACACCAACTGGAAGTAACAAATAACATCACAGAATCTGAGAACCAACTATTAAGAGACTGTATCGAGGAAATTAGAGCAGCAATTGGGCACGTTAACAACCAACAAACCAGGACTAAATGCCCTAATGAAGCAAATACATAGCATTTCAGTCGAGGACACTCAGGTCCCTGAGGTAACTGTCCTCTGGATTCCTCAGGGGACAAGGTCTCTAAATTGGTTCTCAAAGCTCTGTCTATGATGGATCATTTGGAGATCCACCCAATTATAACTCAGAAAGCAAAGGAAGTATGAGATAGACTGGCAGGGGTGCTTCTGGACCAACGGCCCTTTGCTGAAACCTACTTGCATGTAACAGCTTGGCCGTATGCAGGAAATGAGTTGATGGACCTAGTACAGCTCTTCCATCAAAAGCCTAGGGAAAGCGTACTGTCATGGCTCCTAAGACTATGGTATGCAGGACCTGAAAGTGAATTAGTTAATGGGACAGAAATGTTCAAGCTAGCATCTGTAACCATACAACCAGTCCTTAGGCAAAGATTATATGCTGCCATCCTGTATAATAATGAAATAGACCGGTTGATGGCGGCATGCTGTTTAACATGGCTAATAACATAACCCAATAAAACGGACGTACCGCTTCATATGGGTTTATGGTCCTCTATAGAGGACCTCCAAATGTTCATTTGAGAGTTGGGTATGAGGGAGGCCATGTATTCTGATGCATTTGAAAGTCCAGACACGGAAAAATTTATGGCAGGTATGAGAGACCTGATACTGAAACAAGCCCCTTCTCATCTTTATGGGACATTGGTCTCCATACTAAATCCTTTAGTAGCTTCAGAGGCCATTATCCAACAAGCGGCTCAGCTGATAGCAGGCTTGGGAGAAACAGAGCACATAAGAACTAGGCGCAATGTCCTAGCTGAAGCTGAGGCCCTCCCAGTTAAAACCCAGAAGACTGCCCCGTGGACACCCCAATCAGGCCCCATATGGGTGTCTTGGAAAACCATGTTCAATGATCTTATACCAGCCGGGGTTGCATTTGCTAAAATTGATGGGCTGCCCAACCATATTTTATTGCAGTTATGGAAACAACTAAAAAACGAACAAAAATTTCAGAGTACTCCCAGAAAATTGGAAGCATGAATAACACAAGTACTACAACCTGGAATTTAGCTGATATTATAGTACCAAATAAGAGGAAAAAACCTCCACAGGTGTCTTGGGCTACTGTGCCTGAGCCACCTATGGTAATAGATCTCGATCTGGCAAAATTCATGGAGTGACAAGGGACATGAGTTCCCTTAGGGCCTCCAAATGGGACCGGAGGCCCTGTGTAGATCTGTCAATATTTTGGTCAGAAACAGATGCGCAAAGAGTAATGGCTTTAGGTGCGGAAACATCGACTGTATATGGAGATCCATTGAAATTTAAGGGTAATAGAGTGATGACTGGTGGGTTTGGGGGACAGACCATTCCAGTCACACAAACATGGTTGAAAATGGGGGTTGGGCGTCTCTCACCCTGGGAGTATAAAGAGTTGATTGCCCCAATCCCAGAATACATCCTGGGCATAGACATTTTACGGGGTCTGGCTCTCCAGACGACTGTGGGAGAGTTCAGACTTCAGCAAAGGTACATTAGTATTCAATTGTTACAGACAATATCGAGGGGCCATGCAAAACATGAGCCCGTTTGTTTGTTGAAACTGCACCAGATTACTAATATATAGTAAGAGACTCCCAGACCATCAAGGATGGTGCAGGAACTAGAAAAAGTAGGTATTATAAGACCTGCACACAGCCCACACAATTCCTCCATATGGCCAGTGCGAAAGTCAGATGGAACATGGAGAATGACAGTGGATTATAAGGAATTGAATAAAGTCACACCACCGATCCATGAGGCCCTAGGGAAAATCAAAACCTAACATTGTGTCCTGGATTTGTTGAATGTGTTCTTCAGTATTCCTATTGCTGAAGAATAGCAAGATCAATAGGCATTTACATGGGGAGGCAGGCAGTGGACCTTTCAGGTCCTGCCACAGGGATACGTTCATTTACCAACGTATTGTCATAACTTGATTGCATGTGACCTATCTAATTGGAGGAAACCTAATAACATCAACCTATACCACTACACTGATGATCTCCTGTTAACATCCGACTCAGTGGAGGCAGTAGGAGAGGCGGCAGATTCATTAACTGCCTACCTAGGTGAAAGAGGATGGGCTATCAATCCTCAAAAGGTGCAAGGCCCAGGCCTATCTGTAAAATTTCTGGGGGCACTCTGGTCAGGGAAGACCAAAGTGCTACCCAGTGCCATCGTAGATAAGGTTCAGGCATTCCCAGTCCCTACAACACCAAAGCAGCTGCAGGAATTTCTAGGTATATTGGGATATTGGCATTCCTTTATACCTCATTTGGCACAGCTGCTGAGAGCTTTGTATAGACTCACAAAAATGGGACAATTATGGGACTGGGGGAGAATGGAACAGGAAGATTTTCAACAAGCAAAACAGGCGGTTAAACAAGCCCAGGCATTGGGTATATTTGATCCTACCCTCCCAGCTGAATTGGATGTTCATGTGACTCAAGATGGCTTTGGCTGGGGCCTGTGGCAACGTCAGAGTTCTGTTCGGACTCCCATTGGTTTCTGGTCTCAGGTGTGGCATGGAGCAGAGGAAAGATATAGTATGATTGAAAAACTGCTACTGGCTGCCTATTCCGCATTACAAGCAGTAGAGCCAATAACCCAGACAACTGAAGTGATAGTTAAGACTACGTTGCCAATTCAGGGGTGGTGTTGTGGTTTTGTGGTTTTGATGCCGGTATTCCACATCAGAGCATCATGCAGCAGTTAAGGAGTTAATGCTGTGGGAGCAGCAGAGGGGAGGGGCGGAGCTCCGCACCGGATGCAGGCGGCGCTCGGTCTGGGCGCGTTGCTCTGGGCTGCCGTGGAGGTTCAGCACGTGTGCTTCCCCTGCGGGTCCTCCTTAGCGTAAGCTCATAGCTTTTGGTTTGAAACTTTTTCTCTCTCTTTCAATTGTTCAATTTTATTAGATTTAGTAAAGTTACCGTTCCTTCTCAGATCGTGCCGTTGTTTTCTTGTCGACCCATCCCTTCCCGCCGTTTCCCCCTCCCCCTCCCGGAGCGCGGCTCTGCTCGGGCGGCCGCGCTGCCACTGACGCAGTTTCTTTTTCTCTCCCCTCTCCCTTCTCGGTTTTCCCTTGGGTCACTGTCACGGACAACACCGTGACAATTATTGGTGGAGAATGCGGGCAGTGCAGTATTGGCACTCCATTGTAAATCTGGTGCAGAGTGGACTAAGGTTTTTCATGTACCTCATAGCATGCTGGCGTCTTTTTAAGCTCCTCGCGTTCAGCACCGGAGTAATGTGGATATACAGCTACTTTAGTGTGCTGAGGGGGTTACATGACTCCTACCTAAACACCCTGGCTAACGTGACAGATTATGCGGCATTTGGAACGGTTTCCAGTTACTCTTTTCAGGTCTTTACCTATATTCAGGATGTCAGCCTGGCAGTTGTGGCAGCT
The DNA here is from genome assembly GCF_038088225.1 of Cyrtonyx montezumae. NCBI lineage: Eukaryota > Metazoa > Chordata > Aves > Galliformes > Odontophoridae > Cyrtonyx > Cyrtonyx montezumae. The sequence continues at coordinate 576,954 of NW_027072056.1, read as the reverse complement.
GTGTTATCTGTTTTTCTGAATGCACTCTTGGCAATAGTAATTTACATCATGTGGAGGGAGCGTTCCTCAAAACCAGAGAGTGTTGAATGGCAGGGAAGGTGGAAAAAATTAGGAGAGAAATTAGAAGCATGGGGACCCCCGGTGTTATGCAATTTTGATCTTGAGCACCTGTGGGATCCTGAGAAATTCAGTGAGTGTTTAGGTAAGGAGTCATGTGACTCAGGACGGTCTGAGAAGGAATGTATTGTTTGGGGTCTGGCTTGTGCTTATCGAGCCATAATTGATATTCTGGAGAGAAATGGTTTCCAAACCAAGGTCCAAAGCAAAAATGAAAACCTCAAAGTTAGACCTGACCAATCACAGGAAGCACCGGTATCAGTGTCGGTTGCCCCTGTGGAAGGCCAGAAATGGACACGGCCGTCCTCGCGCCTAGAACGGAAAGAAGAAGAAGCAGAGAAAAAAAAGGAAGATCCAGGCGAGGGGCCCTCCTCAGCATCACCACCACCACCACCACCACCTAAAAAGGCCACTAAGAAAAGTGAGAGACATGGAGAAGACAGCGATGATGATGGAGTCACTGTTACCACTACTCGTCGGCCCCTAAAGATGACTGAAATTCAAGGTTCAAGAAAGGAGTTTGTACGGCGCTCGGGTGAATCCATTGTCACCTGGTTGCTGCGGTGTTGGGACAGTGGTGCCAGCAGCGTGTCCCTAGATGGCAGCGAAGCCCGCCAACTGGCAAGCATTGCCCGAGACCCAGCTATCGACAGAGGAATTGGCAGATGTCTGAATGGAGTCGCTACCCTCTGGGAACGAGTACTAGTGGCTGTAAAGGATAGATACCCTTACAAAGATGATCTGGAGCCTAAGGTGGAAAGATGGAACACCGTGGAGAAAGGCATCCAGTTTTTGAGAGAAACAGCCGTAGTAGAGATGCTGTATGATCCCAATTTCGTCCCTAACAATCCACACCAGGACCGTGATCCTGATAGAGTAAGGTGCACACCTGATGTATATCGCAAGCTCTCAAAAACAGCACCAGAGAGGTACGCAAGTACACTGGTAGCAATGTTCCATAGATTCGAGGGTCAAGACAGAAGACTCCCAGTTTATGAACTGACTATTACACTCCAAAACTTTGAACAACAGTTTCCACCATCACGTGCTTCCATTGCAGCTATAGTAGCAGAAGAAGTAGGTGAGATAAAGAAAACTATACTGGACGAACTGTCATTACTGATGAATAGGGATGAACCTGTGTCAGTATTGGAAACACCTGATGAAGACGAGCATGACGCAAAGAATCTGATGAAGCAATTTATCAAACTGTTGAAAGTCTCGGCCACCAAAGGCAACCGCCCCTCTGCACGAGCAAATGACGGCAGTAACATCATGTCACGTGTGGCCATGTGGAGCTTCTTACGAGAAAACGGAGAGGACATGAGGAAGTGGCATAAAAAACCCACTCCTGCACTGCGAGCACGGGTGAGAGAACTACAGCAGAGATCAGCCACCAACGAAATTGCTCCCGTCACTGCAGGTAACCAATAGAGGGGCCCTGCCCTCAGCCAGGGGAGGGAAAGGGATAATAGAGTGTATTGGACTGTGTGGATTAGATGGCCTGGCACATTAGAGCCACAAAGATATAAGGCACTGGTGGACACTGGTGCACAGTGCACTCTGATGCCCTCGAGTTATAAAGGGACAGAATTGATTCATATTTCTGGAGTGACTGGGGGTTCTCAGGAACTGTCTGTGTTGGAGGCAGAAATAAGCCTCACCGGTAAAACCTGGCAGAAGCATCCCATAGTGACTGGACAGGGGGCTCCATGCATACTCGGTATTGACTATCTCAGAAGGGGACATTTCAAGGATCCCAAGGGGTACCGATGGGCTTTTGGAATAGCTGCTGTAGATGCAGACAACATTCAGCAGCTGTCTGTTTTACCTGGCCTGTCAGAAGATCCGTCTGTTGTGGGGGTACTGAAAGTGAAAGAGCAGCAGGTACCTATCGCCACAAAAACAGTGCACAGACGGCAGTACCGCACCAACAGGGATTCCTTGCTCCCCATTCATAACTTGATCCGTCAGCTAGAGAGCCAGGGAGTGATCAGCAAGACTCACTCACCTTTTAACAGCCCCATATGGCCGGTGCGTAAAGCCAGTGGAGAATGGAGGCTGACGGTAGATTACCGTGGCCTGAATGAAGTCACACCCCCACTGAGTGCTGCTGTGCCAGATATGTTGGAGCTGCAGTATGAACTGGAGTCAAAAGCAGCCAAGTGGTATGCCACTATTGACATTGCCAATGCATTCTTTTCTATTCCTTTGGCCACAGAGTGCAGACCACAGTTTGCTTTCACCTGGAGGGGCGTTCAGTACACCTGGAACCGTTTGCCCCAGGGGTGGAAACACAGCCCAACCATCTGCCATGGGCTGATTCAAACCACACTGGAACAGGGTGGGGCACCTGAGCACCTCCAGTACATTGATGACATTGTTGTGTGGGGTGATACAGCAGAGGAAGTTTTTAAAAAAGGAGAGCGAATAATCCAAATTCTTCTGGGTGCTGGTTTTGCTATTAAACGGAACAAAGTGAAGGGACCTGCCCAAGAAATTCAGTTCCTGGGAGTAAAATGGCAAGATGGACGTCGTCACATTCCAGGAGATGTGATTGACAAAATCACCAGTATGTCACCACCCACTAGCAAGAAAGAGACACAGTCTTTTCTGGGTGTAGTAGGTTTTTGGAGGATGCACATCCCAAACTACAGCCTCATAGTAAGCCCCCTCTATCAAGTGACTCGGAAAAAGAATAATTTTGCATGGGGTCCTGAACAGCAGCAGGCCTTTGAGCAAATCAAGCAGGAGATAGCCCGTGCTGTGGCCCTGGGGCCAGTACGGTTGGGACAGGATGTGAAAAACATCCTCTACACTGCTGCTGGAGAGAAAGGTCCCACGTGGAGTCTGTGGCAAAGAGCCTCTGGGGAGACCCGAGGCCGACCCCTTGGATTTTGGAGCAGAGCGTACAGGGGTTCAGAGGAGTGCTACACTCCAACGGAGAAGGAGATTTTGGCAGCATACGAGGGGGTTCGGGCTGCCTCTGAAGTAATTGGTACTGAGACACAGCTCCTCCTGGCACCTCGACTGCCAGTGCTGAATTGGATGTTCAAAGGAAAGGTTCCCCCCACCCATCATGCTACCGATGCCACCTGGAGTAAGTGGATTGCACTGATTACGCAGCGAGCTCGGATGGGGAACCTCAACCGTCCAGGAATCCTGGAGGTGATCATGGACTGGCCTGAAGGCAAGAAATTTGGAACATCCCCATCAGAGGAGATACCACGTGCTAAAGAGGCCCCACCATATAACGAACTACTAGAGAATGAAAAGACGTATGCCCTCTTCACTGATGGATCATGTCGTATTGTTGGGAAGCATCGCAGATGGAAGGCTGCTGTGTGGAGCCCCACACGACGAGTTGCAGAGGCCACCGAAGGAGAAGGAGAGTCAAGCCAATTTGCGGAGGTAAAGGCTGTCCAGCTGGCCTTAGATGTGGCTGAACGGGAGAGGTGGCCCATGCTATATCTTTATACTGACTCTTGGATGGTGGCAAATGCTTTATGGGGGTGGTTGCAGCAGTGGGAACAGGACAACTGGCAACGGAAGGGTAAACCTATTTGGGCTGCTGAACTGTGGAAAGACATTGCTGCCCGAACAAAAAGGTTGGGTGTAAAGGTGCGCCACGTAGATGCTCATGTGCCCAAGAATCGAGCTACTGAAGAGCAGAGAAATAACCATCAGGTAGATCGAGCTGCCAGAATTGAGGTGTCTCAGATCGATTTGGACTGGCAGAACAAAGGAGAGCTATTTTTAGCTCGGTGGGCCCATGAGACCTCAGGCCATCAAGGAAGGGATGCGACCTATAAGTGGGCTAGAGACCGAGGGGTGGACTTAACTATGGATGCCGTTGCACAGGTTATCCATGACTGTGACACATGTGCCATAATTAAACAGGCCAAGAGGATGAAACCCGTCTGGCAGGAAGGGCGATGGGAAAAGTATAAATATGGGGAGGCGTGGCAGGTTGATTATATCACCTTGCCACGAACTCGCGATGGTAAGCGTTACGTGCTCACCATGGTGGAGGCGACCACTGGGTGGCTTGAGACATACGCAGTACCCCATGCTACCGCCCGAAACACCATCTTAGGGCTCGAGAGACAAGTCCTATGGCGACATGGCACTCCAGAGAGAATTGAGTCTGATAATGGGACTCATTTCAAAAATTCTCTTGTGGATATCTGGGCCAAAGAACATGGCATTGAATGGATCTACCATATCCCCTACCATGCACCAGCTGCTGGTAAGATCGAGCGCTACAACGGGTTGTTAAAAACCACGTTGAGAGCAATGGGTGGTGGGACATTCAAGCACTGGGAGAAGCATCTGGCAGAAGCCACCTGGCTGGTCAACACTAGGGGATCAGTCAACCGAGAGGGTCCTACACAGTCCAGCTACCTACAGACCATAGAGGGAGATAAGGTCCCTGTGGTACATGTGAGGAGCATGTTGGGAAAAGCGGTGTGGGTCCTTCCAGCCTCTGGAAAGGGCAAACCCCTCCGTGGAACCGTTTTTGCGCAGGGACCTGGGTGCACCTGGTGGGTAATGGATAAAAATGGGGACGTCCAGTGTGTCCCACAAGGGAATTTGATGCTGGGGGAATGCAGTCTGTAATTACGTGTGTATGTATGTATATATATATATATATATATATGTTTCTATGTAACTCATGTTATTACTGTTTGGTTATGTATAGATGTGTGTTAAGCATGATGTGATGATGTGGAATAAGGGGTGGAATGTTGTGGTTTTGTGGTTTTGATGCCGGTATTCCACATCAGAGCATCATGCAGCAGTTAAGGAGTTAATGCTGTGGGAGCAGCAGAGGGGAGGGGCGGAGCTCCGCACCGGATGCAGGCGGCGCTCGGTCTGGGCGCGTTGCTCTGGGCTGCCGTGGAGGTTCAGCACGTGTGCTTCCCCTGCGGGTCCTCCTTAGCGTAAGCTCATAGCTTTTGGTTTGAAACTTTTTCTCTCTCTTTCAATTGTTCAATTTTATTAGATTTAGTAAAGTTACCGTTCCTTCTCAGATCGTGCCGTTGTTTTCTTGTAGACCCATCCCTTCCCGCCGTTTCCCCCTCCCCCTCCCGGAGCGCGGCTCTGCTCGGGCGGCCGCGCGGCCACTGACGCAGTTTCTTTTTCTCTCCCCTCTCCCTTCTCGGTTTTCCCTTGGGTCACTGTCACGGACAACACCGTGACAGGTGGGTAAGAGATCTGACCCACCTTCCTAAGACAGGGGTGGCCCAGGCGCAGACAGTGGCACGGTGGGCTGCCTACTTCAGTCAGAGGAGTAGTCTGTCTTCCTCACCGTTGAAAGAAGAGCTCCAGAAGACTCTAAGTCCAGTGACATATCACAGTGATGCACCAAAAGAAACCTTGATCACTTTGCCACAGAAGAGTCCCATCCAGGAAGGAAAATATCCCATTCCTGAAGATGCCTGGTACGCGGATGGGTTCATCAAGTAAGTGGAGAGCAGTAGCGTACCATCTTGCCACAGACACAATATGGTTTGAAGAGGGGGATGGTCAAAGCAGCCAGTGGGCAGAGCTGTGGGCAGTGTGGATGGTTATAACCAAAGAACCTGGTGATGGTATCCTGAATATTTGCACAGATAGTTAGGCTGTGTATCGGGGGCTCACTCTTTGGATCGTACAGTGGGCCACCCAGGATTGGACTATCCACTCCGAACCCATCTGGGGTAAAGTTATGTGTTAGACATATGGAATGCAGATAAACACAGAACTGTATGTGTCTACCATGTTTCTGGTCATCGACCCCTACAGTCACCAGGAAATGATGAAGCCGACACACTGGCCTGAGTTAGATGGGTTGAGAACTCACCATCGGAGAACATCGCTTACTGGTTACATCAAAAGCTGCGGCATGCTGGGCAGAAGACCATGTGGGCAGCCGCTAAAGCGTGGGGACTGCCCATACAACTATCAGACATCGCTCAAGCATGCTGAGACTGTGACACCTGCTCTAAAATAAGACTGAGGTCGTTGCCTGAAACTACAGCCCATCTTGCTAGAGGACACAATCCTCTACAGAGATGGCAGGTTGATTATATTGGGCCCCTCCCTCGGTCTGAGGGAACGAGATATGCCCTAACCTGTGTCGACACCGCGAGTGGGCTAATGCAGGCCTATCCAGTATCAAAAACAAACCAGGCATATACCATAAAAGCAATCATTAGATTAATGGCTGCCTGCGGGGCACCTCAAGTCATTGAGAGCGACAAAGGGAGTCATTTCACGGGTGCAATGATACAACGCTTGGCAGAAGTGAACAACACTGAGTGGCGATTCCATCTGCCATACAATCCAATGGGGACCGGCCTTATTGAGCGTTATAATGGTATTCTCAAGGCTGCCCTGAAGACAGACTCTCAGTCCCCTACAGGGGTGGACAAAGAGACTCCACGAGACCCTGCGGGACCTGAATGAAAGACCTGGAGACGGCAGACCCAGTGCCTTGAAAATGTTGCAAACAACGTGGGCCTCCCCACTTAGGATCCAAATGACAGGCACTAATAACCAGGTAAGATCTCAGATTGGTCGTGAGAACAATCTTCTGCTCCCTGCCCCTGAGAACCTAAAACCAGGTGTCAATAGAATAAAATGGCCTTGGAAGGTGCATGTAGGACCACGGTGGTGTGGACTACTTGCACGTTGGGGGAGATTATTGGAGGTGGGAGGTTTGGTAGTTCCTCTGGTAATTGGTACATGGCCTGCTGATATTGTGATCAGCGCTCCAGTCTTTATTGCTAAAGGGACCCCTATCATGTCCCTATGGCAGATCAGGACACCCCCTTTGGTGTCTGATATAGTTGTGCATCCACAGACATCTGGCCAAAAGGTTTGGTACAGGCAGCCAGGGCATGCCCCTGTAAAGCTGAAGTGTTGACCCAAGATAGGAATTCGGCCTATATCTTGCCCTAGAGGGTGGACCTTCCCCTCTTGGTACCCTTGGTTTGCCAGAAGGAACAAAATTATGCTGAAGTGTTCCAGTGTTGCTATAAGATAATGTGCAACATTTGGTGATGGTGGAGCGTAGGATGGACCTGCACCATGTGACCACATGCTTCCAGTAAATACCACCGAGCACTGACCCAGGGAAGAACACAAGCCATTTGCTGATCATCGCTCAACCCAGATTACATTGATATGCATCACAATTGTCAATTATATAAGCGTTGCTTTGTATTGGATCTCAGTATTAAGGAAGGCTCACCCTATAGTTAACTTGATCAGTGGTTCATGTTGTGAAGGGGTGGAGTGTATGGGAACTGTTGAATCATGGCCTGAACAACTGATTGATCACATGAGGCGAGCACAGAGTCAGCTGCAGGAGCACAGGTGAAGGCAATGCACCTGTGTGATTGGAAGGGGTGGAGTCTGGCTCCACCTCTCCCAGACCCCATATAAGGGCTGACCACCACTGGAGAAGGATCTCTTGTTAGACATCCCTCTCCTTTGGAGTCTTTGGCCATCAGTGACAGGTGAGCCTTTCTTCATTTACTGGTTGTCTGCATACCATCCAGTTAAGCCATACAAAATATACCATCCACCCATTTTCTGTGGGTACTATTCTTTTCGGTTATTCAGCCTACATTTTGGAATCCAGCCTGTGCATGAGAACTCTGCCAAATTTCTTCCTTTGCTGTAAATAAATGCAGAATTCTAAATACAGTCTCTGTAGTCAAATGAACACTGGGAACACGTTTCAACTAAGATACCAAGATGTATACTAATAGACTCCTAAACTAGTAGCTCCACAGGTGAATCAGTAGCATGTTATACTGTTAGTGTTTGGAATCATATTATGCTTATGAAATTTAGATAATGATCATAGAATTGTTTGAGTTGAAAGGGTTTCTTAAAGGTCACCTATTTCAACTCCAACAGGTCTGCATCTCTCCAGTACTGAGGACTCCATATCTGGATGAAGTCCATCATGTGAGGCCTCACAGAACAGAGGATTCGGATCACCTCCCTGACTTGCTGACTGCTTCTCTGGATGCTGCCCAGGATGTACTTGCCACATTACTGGCTCTTGTCCAGCATGTCATCCACCAGCACCTCTAAGTCCTATTCAGCAGGACTGTGCTTTATCCTTACATCTCCCAGCTTGTACTTATAGTGGGGTTTTGCCATGACCCAGGTACAAGACCTTGCACTTGGCTTTGTCAAAGGTCATGAGGTTCTCCTGGGCTCACTGCTCAGCCTAACTACGTCTTTCTGGATGGTATCCCATTCTTCAAGTGCGTCAACCACACCTCACAGCTTGTTGTCTTCTGCAAATATACTAAGAATATAACTGATCCCTCAATTGACATCATTGATGAAGATGTTAAAAGAGCACCAGTCCCAGTCCTGACCCTTGACAGACACCACTCATCACTGATCTCCACCTGGATATTGAGCCATTGACCACCACTCTCCAGGTACAATCTTACAACCAGTTCCTTGTCCATTGAACAGTCCACCTGGATTGGAACTGGATCCAAAGAATCCGCTGAAGGTGCTGATCAAACTGATTAAAGTCTCAGCTATCAAAGGCAAATGCCTCCCTGTTCAAGCAGATGACAGCAATAACTCCATGTCACATGCAGGTCTGTGGAGTTACTTACGTGAAAATGGCAAAGACATGAAGAAATGGCATAAAAAAAACACTCCTGCACTGTGACCACTGGTGAGAGAATTAGGGCACAGGGTAACCACCAATGAAATTGCTCCAGTCACTGCAGGTAACCAATAGAGGGGCCCCGCCCCAAGCCAGGGTGGGTAAAAGGGATAATAGAGTGTATTGGACTGTGTGGATTCGATGGCCTGGCACATCAGAACCACAAAAATATAAGGCACTGGTGGACACCAGTACACAGTGAGCTCAAATGCCCTTGAGTTATAAAGGGACAGAATTGATTCATATTTCTGGAGTGACTGGGGGCTCTCAGGAATTGTCTGTGTTGGGGGCAGAAAGAAGCCTCACCGGTAAAACTTGGCAGAAGTCTATAGTGACTGCACAGGGATCTCCATGCATACTCAGTACAGATTATCTCAGAAGGGGTCATTTCAAGGATCCCAAGGGATACCAGTGGGCTTTTGGAATAGCTGCTGTAGATGTAGATAACATTAAACAGCTGTCTGAATTGTCTGGCCTGTCAGAAGATCCGTTTGTTGTGGGGGTACTAAAAGTAAAAGGACAGCAGGTACCAATTGCTAGAAAAACAGTGCACAGATGGCAGTACCGCACCAACAGGGATTCCTTGCTCCCCATTCATAAGCTGATTTTTCATATAGAGAGCCAGGGAGTGATCAGCAAAACCCACTCACCGTTTAACAGCCCCATATGGCCAGTGCGTAAAGCCAGTGGAGAATGGAGGCTGACGGTAGATTACCGTGGCCTGAATGAAGTCACACCCCCACTGAGTGCTGCTGTGCCAGATATATTCGAACTCCAGTATGAACTGAAGTTGAAAACAGCAAAATGGTATGCTACCACTAACATTGCCAATGTATTCTTTCCCGTTCCTTTGGACACAAAATGCAGACCACAGTTTGGTTTCACCTGGAGGGGCATTCAGTACACCTGGAACCGTTTGCCCCAGGGGTGGAAACACAGCCCAACCATCTGCCATGGGTTGACTCAAACTACACTGGAAACAGGGCAGGACACCTGAGCACCTCCAATACACTGATGACATTTTTGTGTGGAGCAATACAGCAGAAGAGGTTTTTGAGAAAGGAGAGCAAATAATCCAAATTCTTCTGGGTGCTGGTTTTACTATTAAGTGGAACAAAGAGAAGAGACCTGCCCAAGGAATTCAGTTCCTAGGAATAAAATGGCAAGATGGGCATCATCACTTCACAGGAGATTTGGCTGACAAAATCACAAGTATGTCTCCACCCACTAGCAAGAAAGAGACACAGTCTTTTCTGGGTGTAGTAGATTTTTGAAGAATTCACATCCTGAACTATGGCCTCATAGTAAGTCCACTCTATCAGGCAATGCAGAAGAAGAATAATTTTGCGTGGGGTCCTGAACAGCAGCAGGCCTTTGAGCAAATTAAGCAGGGGATAGCCCATGCTATGGCCCTGGGGCCAGTACAGATGGGACAGGATATAAAGAACATCCTCTACACTGCTGCTGGAAAGGAAGGTCCCACTTGGGAGTTTGTGTCAGAGAGCCTCCTCTGCAACACCTGGGATTTTGGATTAGAGCATAGAGGGGGTCAGAAGAGTGCTACACTCCAACTGAAAAAGAGATCTTAGCTGCATACAAGGGGATTTGGGCTGCATCGGCATTGAATTGCAGCTGCTTTGGTACCACGACTGCCAGAGCTGAATAAGATGTTCAAAGGAAAGAATCCCTCCACCCATCATGCTGCTGATGCCACTTGGAGTAAGTGGATTGAGCTGATTACACAGCGAGCTCGGATGGGAAATCTCAGCTGTCCAGGAATCCTGGTGGTGATCATGGACTGGCCTGAAGGTAAAAAGTTTGGAACATCACCAGCAAGAGAGGTATCACGTGTTAAAAAGGGCCCCACCATACAATGAACTACCAGAAAATGAAAAGAGATACGCCCTGTTCACAGATGGATCATGTCGTACTGTATGAAAGCACCGCAAATGGAAATCTGCTGAGTGGAGCTCCACACGACGAGTTGCTGAGGCCACTGAAGGAGAAGGAGAATCAAGTCAGTTTGCAGAAGTAAAGACTGTCCAGCTGGCCCTAGATATTGCTGAATGAGAGAGGTGGCCAGGGCTTTATCTTTACACTGACTCATGGATGGTGGCAAATGCTTTCTGGGAGTGGTTACAGCAATGGGAACAATATGGCTGGCAGTGAAGGGATAAGCCTATTTGGGCTAATGAACTCTGGAAAAACATTGCTGCCCCAACAATACATATGGTTGTAAAGGTGCATCATTGTCAATGGTTTATGGGCACGTTCGGCCTGGTTCCACAACAAGTTGTGCGGGGCACCTGTAGACCCACACCCCAGGAAAGGGGAAGGGGGAAAGGGAAAAGGGAGATGGGCCTAGAAACAAAACAGCAGTAACGATCTGAGGCGGAAAGCTAATTTACTAAATAAGATATCAGAAAGCAAAATAACACAATATAATAATACAATATAATTGGAATTGAAGCTAATAAATCAAATAAAATGAGCAATAGAGTGTCCAGTAAACCGAAGGTCTAAGATGGCAGCGAGCACCCACTGCTGAGTCAATCCCAAAGGAAAAGAGAGATGGTCCTGTGACTACAGACAGTTTTTATCTTTCCCTCTGAGCAGTAACACGTAAAAACACAAAGCATCGCACAGTCCACTGGAGAATGTAGTTCTTCTCTTCTGAGACAGATATACCCAGAACAATCGATGATTGACGGAGCTGGAGCATTAACTTTTTAACTCCAAATGCACTACATGATGTTATGATGTGGAATACCAGTACCAAAATTCATAAAACCGTGACATTCCACCCCTTATTCTACATCACTACATCAGGCTTGATATAAATATAGAGGAACAACGATTATCATTCATTAAATACACACACACACACACAACATATATATACGTATATACATGGAATTACTGACTGCACTCCCCCAACATCAAATTCCCATGTGGTACACACTGAACATCCCCATTCTTCTGCATCACCCACAACATGGACCCAGGTCCCTGAGCAAAGACAGTTCCATGAAGAGGTATGCCCTTTCCAGAAGCTGGAAGGACCCAAACTGCTTTTCCCAACATGTTCTTTACATGTACTACAGGGATCTTCTCCCCCTCTACAGTAGGTAGAGAGCTGGGTTGGGCAGGACCATCGCCATTGATGGATCCTCTGGTGTTGACCAACCAGGTGGCTTCTGACAAATGCTTCTCCCAGTGCTTAAATGTTCCGCCACCCATTGCTTTCAACATGGTTTTTAACAACCCATTGTACCTTTCAATTTTACCAGAAGCTGGTGTGTGATAGGGGATATGGTAAGTCCACTCAGTGCCATGATCTTTGGCCCAAGTATTTACAAGAGAACTTTTGAAATGAGTCCCATTATCTGACTCAATTCTCTCTGGAGTGCCATGTTGCCAAAGGACTTGATTCTCGAGCCCTAAGATGGTGTTTCGGGCGGTAGCATGGGGTACTGCATATGTTTCAAGCCACCCAGTGGTTGCCTCCACCATGGTAAGTACAATAAAGCTTGTCATTGCATGTTCGTGGCAAGGTGATATAATCAACCTGCCACGCCTCCCCACATTTATACTTTTGCCATCGCCCTTCCTCCCAAAGAGGTTTCATCCTCTTGGCTTGTTTAATTGTGGCGCATGTATCACAGTCCTGGATAACCTCTCCCATATAGCATAACACTCCAATAAAGCATTTGCCACCATCCATGAGTCAGTGTAAAGATAAAGCCCTGGCCACCTCTCTCGTTCAGCAATATCTAGGGCCAGCTGGACAGTCTTTACTTCTGCAAACTGACTTGATTCTCCTTCTCCTTCAGTGGCCTCTGCAACTCATTGTGTGGGGCTCCACTCAGCAGATTTCCATTTGCGGTGCTTTCCTACAGTACGACACGATCCATCTGTGAACAGGGCGTATCTCTTTTCACTTTCTGGTAGTTCATTGTATGGTGGGGCCTCTTTAGCACGTGATACCTCTCTTGCTGATGTTGTTCCAAACTTTTTACCTTCAGGCCAGTCCATGATCACTTCTAGGGTTCCTGGATGACTGAGGTTCCCCATCCGAGCTCGCTGTGTAATCAGCACAGTCCACTTACTCCAAGTGGCATCAGTAGCATGATGGGTGGAGGGAACCTTTCCTTTGAACATCCAGCTCAGCACTGGCAATCGAGGTGCCAGAAGGACCTGCGTTTCAGTACCGATTACTTCGGAAGCAGCTCAAACACCCTCGTATGTGGCTAAGATCTCTTTTTCAGTTGGAGTGTAGCACTCCTCAGACCCCCTGTACGCCTGACTCCAGAATCCAAGGGGTCGGCCTCTGGTCTCTCCAGAAGCTCTTTGCCACAAACTCCAAGTGGGACCTTCCTTTCCAGCAGAAGTGTAGAGGATGTTCTTTACATCCTGTCCCGTCTGCACTGGCCCCAGGGCCACAGCACGGGCTATCTCCTGCTAATTTGCTCAAAAGCCTGCTGCTGCCCACACAAAATCATTCTTCTTACCAAAAGAATCATTCTTATTACCCGAAAGAGAGGGCTCACAGTGAGACTGTAGTTTGGAACGTGCATTCTCCAAAAGCCCACTACACCCAGAAAAGCTTGGGTCTCTGTCTTACTGGTGGGTGGAGACATGCCAGTGATCTTGCTTGCAGACAAGATACAGAGGCAAATGGGGACATCTTCCTACTTCCCCTCACAAAGTTTCTTGACTAAAAATCCTAACTATTTGTGGTGTATCATTCTTTTCAAAAGACCCTCTCATCTTGAAAACACAAACAAAAATAACAACAGTTAGAGAGTGCTGTGGAAAAAAACACCTTCAACAATTCTATCAACATAGGTCTTCTTTCCTTATTTCAGGCTTTGCTGAAGCTCATGGACTCAAAAAGAGCAAATGTAACAACTATGAGCTTTACTGACTCTTTTTTCCTCTTTTATCTTCCATGGATTCCTAGAGGTTTCTAACGATATGGGCAGAAAAACTGTCTCTTTCATGGTACAGGCTGATTTTGAACAGTTTCCCTTTCCTCTCTTTATTTTGTTGATATTTTCAGGGGAAGAAACAGAAATTTCTACTGCTTCATTCTGTCTTATTCTAAGTTTTGCACTGGTCTCAGGTTGATGTATTCTTGGCCTTGACCAAGAATGTAAGACTTTGCACTGCCCAAAGAATTTCTACTTTCCCTGCATATATGTGTGTCTTTGTTTCAGCTGGGATAGATTTTTCTTCAGGGTGCCTGGTATGCTGCTATACTTTTGGTTCTAGGAGAAAACAATGTTGATAACAAACCAGTGTTTTTGATTTCTGCTAAGCAGTGTTGTACAGAGTCAAGCTATTCTCAGTGAAGGGCCCAAGGAGCTGGGAGGGAACAGGATTAAGACAGCTGATTTAAACTGGCCAAAGATACACTCCATACTATGCGAGATCAAGTAGAAGGAATTCTGAAGGGGGCGGGGGGGAGGAGTTCATTGCACTCTCTGCTGCTGCTGCTGCTCAGGGGCTAGCTGGGCATCAGGCAGGGGGTGGTGAGTAATTACTTCCATGTCACTTATATACATTTATATAGATAGAGATATAGTCATAATTATTATCCTTTTCTTCTATCTTAGTAAAAAGTTTTATTTCAACCCATCAGTTCTACCATTTTTTTCTTCCCAATTATCTTCCCAATCCCACTGGGAAGTGGGGAGTAAATAACTGACTGTGGTGCTGAGCCATCTGCAGGGTTAAGTCACAACAAGGTGTTTGCAAGGAGCTGTGAACTGTTCCACATCACCATGGAAAGTAATGTCACCTCACAGTGTCAGAGGAAGGAGATCAAAATAGAAAGTAAAGGTCAGCAGCAGAAAAGGCACTGCCTACCACTTTATTTTGTATGTAGTGATACCACTCTCTAAGTAGCAAGCTGTGCAAAGGAGCAGGTAGAGAGACACAGGAGAATAGCCACTCCGCCTTCTCTAAGACAGGTAGTTGGCCAGGGTGAGCACTCTGATTTACATTATTGACTTAACTGTCACATCTCTCCTGATATAGGACTTGATTCTGAACCACTGCAGTCAATACAGTCCTTAAGTACTGAAGAACTTGTCTGTATATGGGTGACACTGACCTATTTGCGTTCAGTATCATAACACAAATAACACCCCAAAGATTAATTCACAGAAGAAATTTTAATGGCTATATCTAGAAATAGACCACAATAATTTAGAATCTATTAATTATAATATTAACAATTAATTGGGGGAATAATAATAGTAATAATAAGTAGTAGTAATAATAATATTATTTCCCATCTTTTACAGGGAGAAACTGTGTAACTACATTCAAATGTCAGAGTAATAGAAAGTTTAGCAAAAAGATACTGAAGTGACTAAGCAAGGAGCAACTCTTAATCCTGAATGGATTTTAGAATCAAAGAATCATTGAGATTGGAAAAGACCTTCGAGATCATCAAGTCCATTACCTAATCTACAAGTCCACCACTTAACCACAATC
The DNA here is from genome assembly GCF_038088225.1 of Cyrtonyx montezumae. Lineage (NCBI taxonomy): Eukaryota > Metazoa > Chordata > Aves > Galliformes > Odontophoridae > Cyrtonyx > Cyrtonyx montezumae. The sequence goes on along the minus strand of NW_027072056.1, from coordinate 561,644 downwards.
CTCAGCACCACATCTACACATCTCTTAAATACCTGCAGGGAGGTCAATCCCACCACTTTATAGGGTACCCATTCCAATGCCTAACCACCTTCTCCATGAAGAAATTCTACCTAACTTCCAATCTCAATCTCCCCTGGTGCCTCTTAAGACTGTTTCCTCACATCCTATCACTTGTCTTTTGATAAAAGAGACCAACGACTGCTCACTGCAGCCTCCTTTTCAGGTAGCTGTAACGAGCAATGAATTCTCTCCACAGCCTTTTTTTTTCTCTAGCCTACACACTCCCACTATCCTCAGCTGCTCCTCATATGTCTTGTTTTCTAGCCCTTTCACTAGCTTTGTTGCTCTTCTCTGAAGGTGTCATAGCAACTCAAGAACATTCTTGTACTGAGGGACCAAAAAGAACACGGTATGCAAGGTGTGGTCTCATCAGTGCCAATTTAAAGAGGTACAATCACTTCTCTCCTCCTACTTGCCATGCTCTTTCTGGCATAGGACAAGTGCCACTGGCCCTGTTAGTCACTAGGCACACTGTTAGCTCACATTTAGATGGCTATCAACTAGCAGGCTCCTTTTCCCCCAGGCAGATTTCCAGCCATTCTTCCCCAATCCCGTAGCATTTCAACTTTGTGTTTTGACTGAAGGGCAGGACCTGATACCTGGTCTTGTTGAATCTCCTGGCCTATTGATCTAGCCTAACCCAGACCCTCTGCAGACCCTTCCTACCCCCAAGCAGAGCACACCCCACTCAACATGACACTGTCTGCAAATACACTGAAGGTGCACTTGATCCCATCATCCAACTGACCCCAATACTGAGCCTTGAGGAACACTACTTTCAATTGACTGCCTACCAGATTTCATTATGTTCACAACAACCTATCCAGTTCTTTACCCCACAGGGAAACAAATGAAAATACAATAAATAAAATAAAATAAAATAAAATAAAATAAAATAAAATAAAATAAAATAAAATAAAATAAAATAAACAACAAAAACAAAAAACCCAAAACAACAAAAAAATGTGATACTGGTTGGACTCTTTCTCCTTAAAGTGGTCTTCACTTGATGTCATTCCAACTAAATCCAGAATACTGTTTGATCAAAATCTGAAAGATCCTTACGAGAAACTGCATTTACTGAGAAAAGGTTAAAAGAAAACTCAATCGAAACTCTATAACTCTATAATCTGATAACCTAAATATATTCATACTCATCTTAATTCATTCAGCTTCAAAAATTCTTTGGAATATTTGGAATTCTTTGGCAGCTGAAAGAACAGGAAATATGTCTTTCTGTGTGGTTCTGGCAAGGAATACCCCTGTTCACACCTGAGTAACCGAGCTATTTAAGATTCTGCCGTCAATACAAGAGGAAAGCAGATAAATCACAGCAACTACCTTCTGTATGCAATTCAAACCTTGGCCTTTTCAAGTGTGGAATACTGCATGAATCCACTTTTCAAACCACATATAAAATGAGTTACACAGGAAAGGAAAATATCCATTCAATAAAAGTGATAAGTTATTCCACCTTAAGGAATTGTTTGTTTCCTTGCTATTAATTTTTAAATAAAAACATTCTACGCATAACCATGATTTTTTTCTCATAATAGAGCAGTTAATGAAGTACCCTTTGAGTTTGTGAGAATGTGAAAAAAAATCTCTTAAGAAATGCATTGTACACAATCTCAAACACCACGAAAGTAGACTTAGAGGCTAACAGAGATGCACATGCAAAGCCATAGCACTTTTTAATTCAAAATTTGATGTTAGAATCACTCTTGAATGAACAGCTAAACCAACTGGGAGCATCTGGAATAAATTTACTGGATGGAAATTTGCTGATTGGCAGCAAACACAATGAAGTTGGCAGACAAACATTTTCTGGGGCTGTTTCAAAGAAATTAGCCAAGACTTCAGTAAGCACCTCCCCAGGGTGGGAGTTTGTCAATGCTCATCAGCTTATCAAAATGATCCTGTTTCACTGGGTAGAAAGAATTGGATTAAACTTTATATTCAGTAAAAGCTCCTCACTACTTTTTTTCAACATAGTATGCCATGTACATTTGTATCTTCTGAGAGTCTTCACAAATGGCAAGTCTTATTTCTTCAGTGTTGATCTTAATTTTTAATTGCCACAACTCTTCAGTGCCAAAGCAATAAACAGGAAGTGACACAAATGCTCACTTCTGCTGCTACCACTCTGCACATAACTTTGTGGATCGTCTTCTATTCTAAAGCTATGAAACTCTAACACAGATGATTCTCCCTGTCAGCTCTGGAAACACATAAAAGTGTTGTTTCACAGACATGAGGAAATAAAATGTAAAATTTAAGACCAGAACTTCTAGAGTATATCTCCTACCCAATGCACACTTTATTGTTCTTTCTTCTTTCAATACTTATTAACAGTGGAAAAACAAATAATTCTCATCATTAAAAGATGCTAATCTAAATAAATAAACAAACAAACAAATAAATAAATAACAATTGTGAATCATTTTAAAGTCAATTAGCATGTAAAACTGCAACAGCACAACTGCTTGAACAATTCCACACAGATTTCCAGGCTTATGGGAAAAAAACAAGGAAGGATGCCCCAGGGCAAAACACTACAGGGATTCTTCTTCAAGACTTTTATCATCTTTTACATTACTGATAAGTAATAAATCTTCAGAAAGAAAGAAATACCTGCTGGTATCATTAAGAGACTTAACATGGCAAGACAAAACTCCCTGAAGTCAAAACAAAGTTTTCTTGGTGTCAAAGAAAACAATACAGCAATCTATATTATCACTCTCAAGTTTTATGTTACAGCAGAATCTTTGGCCTTTTAACAGTTAATGATAAATCAAAACACTGGAAAGGTACTGGGATCCTATTCCTTTGAAAGAGATGTATAATGTATAACAAGAAGGAAAAATATGAGCCTTCTTGCCAACGTGTCACTATTTTTTGGCACAACAGCAGTATGGAATTTCTGATTCAGCATTAAGCTAATGAACTGGATGACTAAGCTTCAAAAAGCACAGATTCCATTTGAGGTGAACTGCTCTTTCAGAATTCTTAAAAAAATGCATTTCTGTAAGTGCAACTCACAGAATTCATTAAACTTTTTTTTTACAGGGAGTGTTCAGGGAGGTGAAAAGGGGAAAAATAAGCATTGGCGATAATTCCAGGGGGACACCTAAACAGATGGGTAGATTCATTCATCTAATTGTTGGTCATTCTTAAAAAGCCAGAATTACAAAATACAGGATTCTTCAGATGAATTTTGAAACTATTCACACTGAGAATATGGTAAATGATAGCAAATTTAAGAAATAATTACAACAAACCCACTTATACCGGTTTGCAGGACTAATTTTGTCGGAAGTATTCAGCTGCTACTACCTCACATTATATATGACAAAATGAGCATATGATAGCTGTCCATAATATTAGAAGTTATCTAGTAGAAAAAAAAAAAAAAAAAGCAATGTTGAATCATTAAGGTTACAAAAGATCTCTAAGATCACCTAGTCCAACTGTCTACCTACCAATGTTGCCCTCTAAACCATGTCTAAGGTACTAAGGTACCACATCTAAATGTTTCTTGAACACCTCCAGGAACAGTGACTCCACCACCTCCATGGTAGGTTCATTCCAGTGCTTGACTGCTCTTTCAGAGAAGAAATTTTTCAAATATTCAACCTGACTCTCTCCTGGTGCAACTTGAGGCCATTCCCATCATTTTAATTCCCAGCATTTTCTCTTGAAAAGAGTGTGAGTTTGTCTTTCCAGATTTCTCTTCTTCATCAAGTAAAGCAACACAATAAAAATCCAGAAATGGTGGGTTTTTTTTCCTCTAGGACTGATACTTTCAGTCCCCTAAAAAACTACTTCAATTCTGTAAACATCCTGGATGAAAGGCAGTCTCAATAATATTTAATTGCAAGATCTGTTGAGGGAATAAAGTGGGAAAAAGCAATCTAAACTTAACTAGCCTTTCAAACACTTTCAACCAATAAATGATTTCTTGCACATTCACATGATTCTGGTTTAAATACTTACAGCTGAACATGCTTCTAGCATCAGCATGAAATAGTTCTAGCTGTCTGATTTTCACAACATTTTCATGCCTGGTGGCTCTGGTAGGACTGCTGAGCTGCTACAGAGATAAGAAGTAGATGACTAAAGTGCAAGCTTTTTCTTTCCGGGGGGATTTTTGTAGATAGTTCTTCTTACAGACTCTCACAAAACAAAAGTATAATTTCACTGTTTCTGTGCAAAATGAATAAGAAAACCTTATTACCATTTCTATAGGGAAATCAATTAAAACCCATGCTTGAGTTCACTTTAAATAATTGCTTACTATATTAACTTCCAATTTGTTATTCCTCAACAATTTTTCCCCTAACAAGGAGATCATGTTTGAGTGCACCTCAGGAATTTCAGTATAATTCAGTTATATCTACAACATTTTTACTCTTAGAAAAATAAAGTCTATAGATAAAAGCTCAGATAAAAGCAATTAAGAGATGCAGCCAACTTCCCAGTGCTGTATAATGTCTCATCACTCTGTTCAAATGACATCATTTGGCAAAATTCAGGTTTGTATCTTTGCTCTCCTCAGCAATAGAACAGATTGTTGGATGTAACTCATGATACATACCGATTATCCTGTGTGCTGTGAAAGCTTAAAAAACATACATTCATTCATTAAATTATTCTCATAGTCCACATGCTGAGTAGGAAACTACTTGTGGAAGCAGTAGAAGCAAGGTTTCTTTTCAAAGAACAGAAGCAAAACAGGAAAAATACAAAAAGACAACAGAATTTGAAAATTGTTTTTGTTTGTTTGGTTGGTTTTGTTGTGTTTTTCTTTGTTTGTTTTTCTCTTTCTTCTCCTGAATTATCTAAAGAATTCAGTCATTTGGGCTAGACAAAGAACACAGGCAGCTACAACAGGAATTGAACTCAGAAAAGGAGACCAGCTTATATGGAACTGTTGCAAAATCAACATATATCGTAGTAAGGCAGAATCTACTGTTTCCAGGTGTGCTGGGATGAATGGCCTTTTCGACATTTTCCCTTCATTTTCTTTTTTCTTTTTTATTTTTTGAAAAAAAAATACACTAGTTTTAGTACTTACTGTTTGTTTTACTAGACATATTCTTTCTGTGGCTATTAAGGAGCCTTTCTCATCTGACTTAAATCCATGTTGCTGTATTACTGCTATTACCAGTAAGTGTTCATAGGGAGGAAAGACTGAGGGGATAAAGAATTCCAGTATCTGTTCTTTGTCAGTATCTTTTAATAGGAATTGTCAGAATCTAGTATTATATTACTTCATGATATTCATTTATTTTAAAGTGAATTTGCACAAAAATATGCCTAATCTGCAAGTTCACCTGATCTCTTTTTGCACTGTTTTTAAACTGCAAGCAATCACGAAGTCCAGAAGACAGCAAGAAATAAAATTCAGTTTTATTGCCTAGCAAAATAAGAAATAGGTTCATAAGGTTGGAAAGGACCTACAAGATCATCTAGTCCAACCATCCTCCTATCACTATCCCTATCCAACTACTAAATCAAATCCCTAAATAGATTTCAAGTAGCAGCAATTATGCATACTGTATTTGTGGAAAAACAAATACAGGCTGTAGTTTGGAATGTGGATCAACTTTAGAATGCACTCTGCAACTCTATAACCATTTTATAAGTCCTTTTGAAACAATTAAAAGAAGGGTATTTCTCCCACTATTAGTGCAAATAAAGAATCTCATACTAGGCTGAAAATGATTATGAGAAAGGTTATTATCCATCTTTATATGGCTAAATCAAGTTCTATCATTTAATGGACTCAATTGTCTAAATTTAAGAATTGAACCTACGATCAATTTGAAAATAAGCTAGACATATCTATGCACAACTTTGCATGAGATGAGCCCCACAGTCTTGTTTCTCTATCAGGATTAACACTAGAAAGGAAGAACACTTCACCATATACAATTAGCTTGTAGAACTTACAGCCACAGGACACCACCAAGGAAAAAGCTTAGGAAGCTGAGTTTAAATATATATAATAGCCTCTATCCTCATGAATGTTTTGATGTAGTTGAGCTCAGGGCAGTCACTGACAAGGTTGAATGCCTATAGATAAGGACTGGGGAAGGCCAACAGGGCTGGCATCCTGATGGGGGCTTATTAGTCAATCTAACCAGGATGAAGGCATTCTACAAGCATCTGACAGAAGTGCAATTGCCAGCCCATGTCCTCATGGAGGACTTCAAAATTCCCTGATACATGCTGGAAATACGATACAGCCCAGAGGAAGCAAGCTGCGTTTATAAAGGGTATGGAAGATAACTTCCTGACATAGTTGGTATATGAGCCTACTAGGGGAGGTACCTTGGTAGACCTACTGCTCACAAACAGAGAAGGACTGGCAGGAGATATGGAGGTCAGGAGCTGTCTTGGGCAGAATTACTACAAAATGGTAGAGTTACTGATTATTTGAGAAATCAGGACGGGGGGGGGGCAGTGAAACTGCTAGCTTGGACCGCAGGAGGGCAGGCTTTGAACTATTCAGGACACCTGCAGGAGAATCCTTTAGGAATCAGTCCTGAATGGAAAAGGGGTCCAGAAAGGCTGGGAACTTGATGGGAAAGAAGTCTTACAGGTGCAGGAGCAGGCTGACCCCCTGAGCCATAACATGAGCCAGAGGGGAAGAAGACCAGTGTGGATGAACAGGAAATTTTTGTTGACACTCCAGGAGAGAAACAGAATCTACCTCCTATGGAAGAAGGGATGCACAACTCAGAGAGAGTACAAAGAATTTGTAAACATATGCTCAGAGAATATTAGAAAGGCAACAACCCAGCTTGAACTCAATTTGGTCACGGGGGTAAAAGAGAACAAAAAACTATAAATATATTAAAAGTAAGAGGAAGGCAAGGAGAATCTCCATCCATTACTGGATGCAGCACAGAACGTGACCACTGATGGTAAGGTTGAGGTTCTCACTGATGGTTGAGGTTCTCACTGATGGTAAGGCTGAGGTTCTCAGCGTCCTCTTTATATTTATCTTTAAAAGTCAGACCAGTTATTCTCAGGGTACTCTACTCCTCTACCCCTCGATCTGGAACTTTGAACTGGGGATCAGAATAAAGCCCCCAGGATTCAGGTGGAAACAAAGATATTCTACTCCACCTAAACTGTCACAAGACCATTAGATCTGATGGAAAGTGCTAAGGAAGCTGGCAGAGGTGACTGCCAAGCACTTTCCATCATCAATAAGTGTTTCTTGTCAACCAGAGATGTCCAAGAGGATTGTTGGCTTGCCAGTGGGATTGCTATCTACAAGAAGGGTCATAAGGAGGATCTGGGGAACTAGAGGCTGCCAGCCTGACTTGGTGCCTGGAAAGATTATGGGGCAGATCATCCTGAGTGAGATCACAAGGCATGTGCAGGGATGAGGCCCAACCAGCATGGGTTCATGAAAGGCAGGTCCTGCTTGACCAACCTCAGCTCCTTCTATGATCAGCATGGTGGATGAGAGAAAGGCTGCTGCTGTAGTCCATCTAGACTTCAGCAAAGCCTTGGACACTGTCTTCCACAGTATTTTCCTGGGGAACCTGGCAGCCTTTGGCCTGTTGTTACACCCTTTGCTGGGTAAAAAACAGGCTGGAGGGCTGGACCCAAATTGGTGGTGAATGGATTTACATCCAGATGGCAACCAGTACAAGATGTGTTCCCCTGATGTTCAATACTGAGGCCTGTCCTGTTGAGTATCTTTACTTATGACCTGAATGAGGGCACTGAGTGCACCCTCAGTAAGTTTGCAGTGAACTAAGTTGGGAGGATGTGTCAATGTGCCTGGGTGTAAAAAGGTCCTATAGAGGAACCTGGACAGGCTGGATAGCTGGGCTGAAGCCAATGGAATGTGGTTCAACAAGACCAAGCACCAGGTCCTGCACTTTGGCCAAAACAACCCCAGGCAACGTTGACGGCTTGGGGCAGAATGGCTGGAAGACTGCAGAAAGAAAAAATCTGGGAGCATAAGTCAGTGCTTGGCTGAACATGAGTCATGTGCCTCAGTTGAGCACAGGTAACCAAGAATGCCAATATGAATAATGAGAATACTGTGAGAACAACTTGAGTAGATATAAGCTGAAGGACAGGACGCTTGCAGAAATGCAAGTTCAAGTGTGGAGGCTGCAAAAGTTGTTGTCAAATGTCAATAAGAAAGTAGAATAGAACTTTCTATATTCTATAAAATTGCATAACAGATGTGTCAGCTTAACATAGCATCAGTGGAATCCAGTTTGGGCTACCCCCCCTTAAGACTGGAAATTGACAGCAAAAATGACTATTAGTTTTAATCCCACAAACACCATAACTGTCAATCATTTCTTGGAATTTCTGTCCATGTCCTTGGAATGTAATGAACATGTATGTGCTATGCCTTAAATATGTAGTAATTTCTCTCTTCAGTGTGCATATTTAGTGAGTGATCCCCACGCACCCAGCACAGTAATAAAAAGAATACCTGCTTGACAAAATACATCGGCGTATCAAGTTACTTTGTCAGTTTTATTGGCTTCAAATAGCATCCTGTCTTGTACCAGAAATAGTGCAGCCAGCAGGAGCAGGGAGGTGATTTTCCCCTGTATTCAGGACTGGTAAGGGTGCACCAGTAAATGTGTTCAGTTGTATTCAGTTGTGTTCACCAGTAAATGTGTTCACCAGTATTTGTGTTCAGTTTTGGACCCCTCACTACAAGAAACACACTGAGGCACTGGAGCATGTCCACAGAAGGGCAGTGAAGCTGGTGAGGGGTCTGGAGCATAGGTTTTATGGGAATAGTTGAAGAAACTGGGATTATTTAATAGCTGATGATTCTACAATTCTATATTTCATTTAAATAGAAACTGGAATCACAGTAATATATCTGAAAACCCAAACCTGAGTGGTAGAGGCACCCCACTGATACTATTATACTAAAAGGATGAGCTTCCTAGAGACATCACTGTTACCATAGTCATGTATATATGGCATATCATCACCCTGACAACGGATTTACCAGATAAATTTGGATTTAACCATGCGTGTATTTTTGAGCAGACATAAGTGCATCTAAACCTGAATAATAAAGCTCTAAATTGTACAAGAGTTCCCTGGCCTCTGTGCTTTAAAAATATACAATCATTATTTGTAAGTGGATAGCATGCCTTTTATAGCTTTCCAACCTGAAAATACACCTGGTCTTTTCACTACAAGATAAACACGATCTTTCCCCTAGTTTTGTTGAAAATAAATATAAATCAAGCACTTTCTGAAAAGTGCTTGACCTTTCTGCAGAAAGGTCAAACTGCAGCTGCTCTGGATGGACTCACTGTCATGTTGAGTTTATTCAAGAAGATTAAATTGCAAAACATTTAAGAATTTCACATCATTTGGCATAAATGCAAGCAAAGGAAAATGCAAGACACACATCTGCTTTTTGTCACAATTCAAGCCAAAATGCATGTGACAACTGCTTTGGTTTTTATTGCCAGGCATACCATTAAATTCTGAGCCTCTTTCTCCTATTATGGATGTAATGTTTTCCAATCTTCTCATGAATGGGAAGTGTGAGGTAGAATTCCTGGTTAACCAGTAATTACTTATGAACTGTTAGGGAAGGGAGGGCTTGGTTTCCTCTGAAGAGCTCTGTGGAAGGGTCAGAATGGGAGTGCAACAATGCACAAGTTACAGAAAGCTTTTGAGATCTTAACTGATTCTGCAAATAATGAGCAGAAAGCATTTTAATCAAGGAATCATAGAATCACCAAGGTTGGAAAAGACCTACAAGATCATCCAGACCAACTGTCCACCTATTATCAATTGTTCTCACTAAACCATGTCCCTCAACACAATGTCTAAATGCTCCTTGAATACCTCCAGGATCCATGACTCCAGCACCTCCTTGGGCAGCCCATTCCAGCACCTGACCACTGTTTTGGAGAAGTATTTCCTAACATTCAGTCTGACTCCCCCCCAGCTGCAACTTGAAGCCATTCTCTCTAGTCCTGTCACTAGTTACACAAGAGAAGAGGCTGACCCCCACATGTAAGAGACTAATATTTTATACCATTGCCTCCAAGTTTGCTGATGAACATGTCCGAACATGTCCAAGCTAGTCCTGGGCAAGGGTTGTGAAATCCTTTGTCTAAGGGACAAGCAGATGGGCATGTCCTGGGGCAACGAAAGAGAGAGAAGCTGCAGCTCAATGGCCGCTGAACACTCTTGTGTGGTATTCATCTCCATGGGGAGATAGCCATCTCAGGAGATGCTTGCCTGGCACGCTAGCACGAGATTTGCAACACAGGCAAGAGAAATGGAGGATAAAAGAGGGATCGACCACCATGAGATGGGGTTGGTGTTCTTCCATCAGAAAGCTCATGAGCTGATCCCTGCTGCTGAACTCCCTCCTGGGCCTGCTGCCTGAGACATGCTGCTTTCTCCTGGACCTCGTTGCTCCTTCAAGGTGTTCTACCATCTGAACCCTCACGAGCTGATCACTGTTCATTGCTTCTCCAGTGCTGGCTGATGCTGTTCCTGTGCTGACCCGGTGCTGTTTCTACGGACAGCTGCTTGCTGCTCAAGGCTGCCTGTCGCTGCTGCTGTTCTCCCCGCTTCTGCCGCCCCTGCTCTTCTGCCTCGGACCATCGGAGCCGCTTGCAACCGGACCGCCCCTGGGATCCTGGCTAGTGACTTTCCCCGCATTGTACAAATCCTTGCTTCTTTCCTGTCGCTCGCCTTCCCTTCCCCATCACCCTTATTGGTAACAGTGTCCGCCTTCCTCTTCCCCATCTCCCTGGTCAATATTGGTAATAAACTGGTCGGAACAACATTTGAACCATTGTTTCTTAATCTCACGCCGGGTATACACATAATCTAAGAATCTCGTCTCCCTCCTTTTTATTGGAGCGTGACACCACATCATCACAAATTCCCTTCAGGCAGTTAGAGAGCAATAAGGTCTCCCCTCAGCCTCTTCTCCAGACTGAACAATCTCAAGTTCCCTCAGCTGTACCTCCTAAGTCCTGTGCTCCAGACCCCTCACAGCTTTGTTGCCCTTCTCTGAATGTGCTCCAGGGCCTGGATGTCTTTCTTGCAGTGAAGGGCCCAAAACTGAACATGGTACTTGAGGTGTGACCTCAACAGTGCTGAGTACAGGGGGACAATTATGGGCCAAAATGCAGGACCTGGCACTTGGTCTTGTTGAACCTCATCCCATTGGGTTCAGCCCTGTGATCCAGCCTGTCCAAATCGCTCTGTAGAGCCTCACTACCCCCAGGGAGACTGACACTTGCAGCCAACTTGGTGTCATCTGCAAACTTACTGAAGGGGCACTCAATGCCCTATGAATTCTATGATTCTATGAAACTGTTTTAAACTTGCTGAGTTTTCATGCAAGACTGTGTGTTGTTCACAAGCCTGGATTCAGAAGGGCTTGAGCCCTGGGGATGGGCAAGAGATCAGGTGGGCAAAGATTACCTGTTGGTTGATGGCAGTGCAGTTTGTTACCAGAATACTTGACTTCAAATTTCTGTTTACTGGATTTCCCAAAAGTATGAGATATTCAAGGAAATGGAAATAGTGGGGTCAATCCTCACTGCATTAAGCCTGGTATCAGTTCTGGTTTCACTGATGTCACACCAGTAACTCATTCTTCATAGCTGTTCTCTTACTATTAAATGTTACACTGACAACACAAAAAACTTTTTGCCAAGAAACTTTCAGAGTATTTTTAGCACTATCTGAAAAAATCTCATAAAAATCAGTATCCTAGGGGTAGGAAAAGTAGTGCTTGATGTCAGGGCAAAGGAACTTCAGAGCTGACAAGTACTTTCATGCTACTCTTGGGCCTGTCCCCTCAGCCATGCATGATGGCAGTGCCAGGCCATAAGGAAGGAAGCCTCTTGTTCGGAGGGGCAGCCAGCCAGACCTGCCAATCCAGGAACAGGAGATCTGCTCCTGATCTGCTTGTGACAAAGTAGCTAGTGAAATTCGATTTTGCCCTGGTGCTGCCTCTTTTTGGGGCACATACTCGTGAGCAGGAGGCTGGGCTCTCTTCTTCCACTTGACACCACAGCTGGCCCTGCAGAAAAATTTATTCCACGTATCAGCCTAATTACTAAGTTTGTCCTTTCCATTAACACCAGAAGGGCAAGAAGTGTACAGACCAACATTATTATAATTATCTTAACTGTCCGTAACAATTTATAACCACATATGTTATGTTTCTTCACCAATAGCCAGGAGAGCTATTACAAAGTCCTCTGCTGCAAAAGCTATATCATTTTTTTTAACAGTAAAAATCCTGATATATCAGTTGTCATGGTTTTGGCAGTAAGGTAGTATTATGTGCAGCCTGACAGGATGACAAACCACAATAGCTCATCATTTAACAATTATAAAATTGCAGCATTATGCAACAAATTATGACAAGAGTTCAGTCTCTAAAATGAAGCCAGCCACAGTCTATAAATGTAATCTACATTTGATGAATTCAGGGAACGTGAGAATGCAGGGTTCCCACCTAGAACCTCACAGGCCTCTGCACAAAGGCCAGGAAGCCACGCAGCAGGGCCACACAAGGGATGACAATAGCAGTGCATGAGAACTGCCCTCCAGCTGCCATCTCCTTCCTGCATCCCTGCTGAGTCCCACCCCAGGCTGCTCCTCATCAGTTGCAGCCTCCACACTTCTCCCTCTGGCTGCCTTTCATAGGGTAAAGTCTGATCCTGACACTAAACAAGAAGATCAACAAGGATGACTAAGCTTATTCAGCTGTGAAAGACTAAAAATGTTAGAATTTTTAAGAAAATAAACAGTAAACATTTTTTGAAAATAATTTTGGCCTAAGTTCACAAAAAAAAAAGTTTACTTATTTTTTTTTTTCTTCAAGCCAGTCATAACTGTATCCCAAAGAATTGAGAAAGCTTTAGAACAGTCTCCCCATCAATTTTTCTGGCTACACATCTTCCACCTTCGATCCCATATCCCTGAAATACATATACTGTAAAGTTTAAATACAAACTTGATTCCTCAAGGCAGATATTCTAGCTTCTCAAACATACACAGAGTAGATTGCTTACTCCAGTAGAGCCCATAGAATCAGTCTTCAAAGTTAAGACACTCTCAAAGAAAGGAAGGCTACTGAAAGTTGCTGATGAAAAATACTGCTTTCGATTTCAGTCTGCAGCACCTGACCTCTGCCAGCTGGGCTAATGAGGTCACCTATTCAAACAAATAAATCAACATAGCTGTTCTGAAGTGAGCAGCACAACACTGATTTTTACCAACTCTTCCTTTGGACTATGAGAAATAACTTCAGCTTTGACAACTAAGTAATTCTACTGATCATCTGTGGAAAACAGCTATAACAAAATACTATCAAGAGTTATCCAGAATTTTGTTTGCACTGAAAAAATCATGCATTGCTATCCAGTTCTCAAATATGATAATTTCAAACATACCTGATGAGATGGTAAACCAGGTGAGAATATTCTACAATCAGACAAGCAGGTAGACAAGGTGATGTTTTGACAATGTATAAAAAAAAATTTAGATTCTAAACAACCTAAAACAAAGATCTGCTTTGGTATTTCTGTCTGACAAAGTCCTTGCTCTCTTTCACATTTACAGATGAGATGTTTTCAGCATAAAAAAACAAAACAGTGTTATTTAACATCTACTAATGTTTTAAGCATCTTCATAGGCAACATGGACAGTAGGATCAAGCGTACCCTCAGCAAGTTTGCAGACAATACCAAGCTGAGTGGTGCAGTTGACATGCTGGAGGAAAGGGATGCTATCCAGAGAGACCTGGACAGGCTTGAGAGGTGGGCCCAGGCCAACCTCATGAAATTCAGCAAGGCCAAGTGCAAGGTCCTGCACCTGGACTGGGACAATCCCAAGCACAGATACAGGATGCGCAGAGAATGGCTTGAGAGCAGCCCTGAGGAGAAAGATCTGGAAGTGTTGACTGATGAGAGATTTAACATCAGACAGCAATGTGTGGTTGCAGCCCAGAAGGCCAACCATATCCTGGATTGCATCAAGAAGTGTACCCAGCAGGTCAAAGGAGCTGATTCTGCTCCTCTGCTCTGCTCTTGTGAGACCCCACCTGGAGTACTGCATCCAGTTCTGGAGCCTCCAACACAAGAAGAACATGAGCTGTTGGAGCAGGTCCAGAAGAGGATCTCAAAGACAATTAGAGGGCTGGAGCACCTCCCCCATGACAAGAGGCTGAGAGAGCTGGGGCTCTTCAGCCTGGAGAAAAGAAGGCTCCAAGGAGACCTTATAGTGGCCTTCCAGGACCTGAAAAGGTCTACAGGAAAGCTGGGAAGGGACTTTTTGTAAGGGCAGCTAGTGACAGGATAAGGGAAAATGGCATTAAACCGGAAAAGAGTAGTTTTAGACTAGATATTAGGAAGAAACTCTTTCCTGTGAGGGCAGTGAGACACTGGAACAGGTTGCCCAGCGAGGCTGTGAATGCCCCCTCTCTGGATGCATTCAAGGCTGGGCTGGATGGGGCTGTGAGCAACCTGGGCTAGGGTGAGGTGTCCCTGCCTACAGCAGGGGGTTGGAACTAGGTGATCTTACAGGCCCCATCCAACCCAAACCATTCTATCATTCTACAATTCTATGAAAAATAAGCAAAATAGATAGAACATCTATAACTTCTTAAAATATATCCAATATCCAAGATATTGGATATATTTTAAAAATATATCCAATATATCCAAACTTTCATAGTTCATTCTTTAGAACTGTTTTTCTTCTGAAAGCTACAATTTGACACTTCAAAGAATCATCCATTTCTGTTTTTGTCTTTGCTTGTATCCGAGCTGTAGGCTGAAAATGAAAGAAGGAAACCCACAGTGCTTTTATTTGGTCTTTCTGTATTCTCTGAATTTGGAGCCTATTTCTAAGAAAAAAATACTACCTTAGTTACTGACTAACAATAAAACCTTGCCTTAACATGAATATTTGTGTTTTGCTACTGACTGGGGACACGGATATTTCACCTGCTCAGCACCACTGCCCTCAATCTCTCCTCAGCCTCTCCTTTTCCCACCTCCCACACAAACCTCAATCAAAGTGCAACACATGAAGTGCAGAAGCAATAAAAAAAGACAAGAAATATTTACATTAAGATGTGCATAGTAAGGTCAAGGATGTGCAGAGACTGCTTGTGAACAGCATTTGTTCTGAGTTGCATATGCATATATGAAAATTCTGAAAAAGGTATAGGGTGCAGAACTACAGGTATTCTCAGTACACCATACCCTTCTGTACCCAGATGACTGACTGGGCACAGCTGCCATTTTGTAAGTACAGCTGGTTCCAGACAACTGAAGAGAAGAGGATATGGTCTCCTACTCTTTCTGGTAGTGTTCAAATATCCTTCTATTAGCCTAGTAGAAAAATCATTAAATTTTTCTGCTATGTTAATCACCTATAAACAGTGCCAGTAATGGTCTGTAAGTGTCTGTAATTTAATATTAATATATGGTTTGCAAGCCAAGATTGCATTATGCAATACTGCCTACACATGAGTCTACAGGTAAAAATGGGCTATACTGAAAAACTATTTTAATAAAATAAATCAAGTAATTAATTGTTGGTAACTTTAATTTATTGAACCGATTTCCCTTCTTAGGGAATACATGTGAAAGCGAAGTCCTCTTTTTGTTTACTAACTGCTTGAAAATACTATTGCACAACAAATATAGCAAATTACCATTTACATTTAACTGTAAAGTTTTCTAAGTATTGAAGTCCTACAGATCATTCATGAATAAGCAAGACAGTGTCTCTACTCCTTGAGTGGATCTTAAGTAGAGAACCCAAAGTTTTGTACCATAAATAAGAGTGCTGTGCTTGAAAAAAACAAACTACTCCTAGACCATAATAGAAGTAATTACACAGGCCAAACATTTCTAGCAGTATTTTTTTTTTTAAGTTATCTGTTCTTACTTTTCATTCTCTAGTATTAGTAAGCTGGAAGATATGTTTTCAGTAAATTCTCACATTAATTTATATTTGATTCTGCTACAAATGGCCCTAAGATGTTGATGACAACAATAACTATGTCAAAATTAATATTGAGAATGCATGTTGAAAGCATGCGTTCTTCATCCAGTTTATAACTTTTACAAGAACTGGAAGAACGTAATGGGTTTTGATAGAAGAAATTAAACAGAGGAAACAAAGTACAACAGCAGAGTGGGTAAGAGTTTTAAGAAACTAAATAGCTATTTTTCCTAAATACACCAATGAATTGTCAGTGGTAGTCATAAGTCCGATTGCATGGCACATAACAAAGATGTCTGAAAACAACTCAAAGGTCCAGGGTAAAAGTTCAGGAAGTTTCTATGTTCTGAAAACCCTGTTGGAACTGCTGAAATCATCTTACATTTATTTGCTTAAAAAGAAATAAAAAGGGCTTTGCTAGAGCCCTTCAGATAGGAAACCTGGGCTTGCATGATGAAAAATGATGGCAATAATCCCTTCCCTGTAGCTCAAGTGTTCCATGTAGAAAAGCTCTTCAGAAGAAAATAGATCAAAGCACTGGGGCAAGCAGACTTTACAGCTACATCCATTCCTTTGGTCCAGGCAAAAACAATTATGGATGCAAAACAAACAAACAAACAAAAAAAACAACACTGCTGACGAAATCAATTGTCAAGTAAATCAAGCATGACTATATCCTGTGGTCCACATCCTCCTACAATAGCTGCGTACAGACACTACCACTGTCACTAATATCCATCCAAGTGCCAAGAGTTGACACAGCCTTTTGTCACCCACAAGACCAATGGGAGGTCAGCTCCGGGGCCTGCTCCTCAAAAAGATGAGCTCTGTCAGAAAAGGAATTTCTTTTCCATGGCCTGAGCACTGAGTCATCCCTTGCTAGTCCCTCAAAATGATTATGTGCATTTGAAGGAGAATGAAAACAGAAGCAACAGCACTACCAAGGGAAAGAGATTACTAAAGTAACATGCTATTCTTTCCAACCAGGCCCATCCTCAGGAGTGCAAATGAGAAGAATGGGAGAAGCTGCCAGAGGCTTTGCTGGCTGGAGGATACAGGAGGCAGAGGACATGCTCATTCAATTCTTGCCAGCTGAGCTATGGCATGATCCCTCCCCATATCAAGGAGCTTGTGGGTTGCAGAATGACTGCAAGGCCTGACTTAACAACTTGTCTGCTTCCCAACAGACTTCAATCTCACTTTAGAAGGATAATTAGGTGGCAAAGTTTCTACATGCATGATTTTGAAAATCCACCATATAGTCCACAGGAAGCCTCACCAATAAAAAAAATCTCTCTCATCAGAAACTACATAATTTTCTGAACTATAATTATTTTGCTTTTTGAATCTGGTATGTCATTCGAGCCTAGTACGCATAAAAGATGCACAGATTTATCTTAAACTAATGCTTCCCATTTATTTCCATGGAAACTACAACAGAGGCAAAGAGCACGGTAACATTGTTCGATAAAGTTCTCAGCTACAAAACATTTTTCAATGCAGTCACCATCATCAGCTCTGCACTTTCGCCAGTGATTAACAAAAGCATGCATCTCATGCTTCTAAAGATCTGCACCAATGGAGGTGACCCACTGTTGCCACTGCTGAAACGCACCTCCCCATCCCTCCCTGTGTTCCATCCACTGTTTACTGTCCATAAATGTTCAGCAAGTGTTGATAAACATCACCAGGTGCCATTACTTCCACATGGAGGAATTCAATCCCATACTTTTGCTCCACCTGCACTTCTGCATCAGACACCATTCTGTCAGACTTCTCTGCTGCCATCCATCGCACGGGAACAAAACATATGATGAAACAGTGGTGGGAAGGCTCAGCCTCTACTGCCATTCCACCAACATCCACCTCTGACATCATGGGCCAACATAAAAAAAGTGATAGCAGGAGCACCCCTGTACGATCTTACCTGGAGCAGTACTGTCATTAATAAGGCTTATCACACCTATAAATATAAGCATTAATAATAAAATACCATACCTTATTTTATTCAATATCCTTAAGAACTGCTATATAAGTTTTTTGCTTGGCTTTAAACCAGCTAACCCCAGCTGAAAGCTAGGTATTTTTCACAGCTGCATTCTTATGGCTACAGCATACATTTTCTACTATATGTTATCTTGTCTAAGCCTTTCAATTGAAAATAAAGTGAAGGCAGTTTGTATCTGTAGACTCACAGCTCAACTAAATGCTAACCACTGATTTTCTGAGGATATCATATAACAGCTGCCTGCTTCAGAAACTCTGGGCTTCCACTCTGTTATGGAAGATAGAAGCTCCAGATAGGGTGTCCTATACGGTATAGGATGCCTTTATTTACAGAAATCTAATCTCACCAAAAAACAAACAAACAAACAAAACAACCAAACAAACAAACAAAAAAAGCATAGCTCATTTTGATAATTAATATCAGGATTTTCTTTTTTTTGCACTATCCAAGTTCACAAGTTCATTTATACATTAATTTATTCTACCTTCCCCAACCAGCTTTTCTGTCTGGAAATTAGCTGGACTAGATGACCTTTGAAGATCTCTTCCAACAAGTACAAGATTATACTAAAATGACAGAAGGAAAACCTCATTTTCTCTTCTATTAACTACACTGAGGAAAAACAAAAAACCTACAGAGATAACAAGAAAAACAGGAAAGGAGCATTTCTAAATACTCTGTCTTCTAGGGAGATTTTTTTTTAAACATAATGAACATAATAAAATGCCAGTTCAAATATTTCCTGCCAGGAATCTTTCATATTTCATAACTGAATTTTAAACTGTATGTTTACCATTTCACAGCATGCCACAGGTGCAGACGTACTTTTTGTATTAGTCTTTTACAATTTGACACAGTTGAAGCAGAAGAAAATGGCAAATAGATTTCTGTGCTGTTCTGGTGTCACAGTAAGTCTAGGGTAAGGAATTTCTCCTAAAGCACTCTGAGAAGTTTGTAAATTATGCAGTGGAATACCTGCTGGAAACCTGACCACCTCATCTTTTGCTAAGCCCATTTTGCTTCCCAGCAATTCTGCCAATGTAATTACCTATTCTGTTATGTGTTGCCACAGAGGATATTTCCTGACAAAGTGTGATGTGCTACTCAGTAGTAAGCATTTCTTCAGAACAATCACAGGCTAGAATAAGGAAGATTGATACTAAGGCTGTTTTATTACATTTCGCTCTTAAGTTGTCACGTAGTCCCTAATTCTGCAGGGAAAAAAAAAAGAAAAAATATTGCCAATCACCACCAACAAAAAAGTGAACAAAAATACCCTGTAAATTCCATCAGTAGCTCCTAAAATTACAAGGCATTTTATTTTAAATTCTACAGCCTTAATGGAAAAACAAACATTTTTACAGACATCAATTTTTGGTGAACCTCAGAAGGATGCAGTAATATGATAGCAAAACAGTCTTAAGAGATTTAAATTGAAGCCTGATAAATCATTGACTTTGAAATGACCAGTACTAACAAATAACCAACAATCCTCTACACAGCTGAGTAACACTGTTCTAGTTTGGAAACTGCAATTTTGACATAATACTGCACTGTGAATTTTATTGCGAGCCGTAATAGCCGTAATTCATCACTTCTGCAATGACCACACACTATCACAAGGTCATGGTACCACTTTATAAAGCAGAGTGTAAACACACAGTGGGAAAAAATAGTTCCTGTAGACAAATCTTCGGAGATGGGAGACGTGGAAATTTAAATGATTTGGCTAAGGTGAGAACTCAGTGGAAGTCAGGAACATAAACTTATCTTTCCAGTCCCAAATGACTTATCAGTCACAGGGCAGAAGCATAATGAACGTTTTCTTTGGAAGATACTGTGGATAACGGCAAGAGTGCAAGCCAGACAGAGCTGCTGGCTATGCAAGAATTTGACCACAAGCCTTGGATGCAGGCTGTGTAAAGATAAGCTGACAAAGTAGAGATAACCGGTATGAGGAGTGAAATGAAACAGGACATTGTAACAGAAGGCGATAAGGAACTGTTTATTTAGACGATTAGGAGTGCTTTGTATTGTTAAGATGTTTAACCTTAAGGAATGTAACCTTCTCCCAATCAGATGTTAACACACGCTGCCTTTCTGTGTATATAAGCTTTGAGTTGTCGCTTAATAAATGAACATTAGCTTGCATCAAGCTGGGTTCACGTCCCTTCATTGCAGCAGATACACTATGGATCATACTCAATGGATTTCATTGAATCTGGCTCCCATGTTACTTCACACACAACTAAATTTGGAACCATAGACAGAACAATCAGTCATCCTGTCGTTTTTTTTCTTCTTTTTTCTTTTTTCTTCTTTTGAGAAACTATTAGTATAAATCTTGCCTCAAATGATAATACTGCACATCCATCCTCTGGGCTGTTTGTGCCTAGTTCAGGTCAGAAGGTTTTGCTAGGTTCAAACATGAAAAGCACTGTGCCACTGTGGCTGATGAATACTGGGAATTATCTACAACAGCCCTGAAGTTCAACATGAAATATCTATCACTGTTGTTATGCGATGAATGGAGCCACAAGCTTAGAGACTGTGATCCATCTAGACCCAGAATGCAGACAAAAAAAAAAAAAAAACGAGAGCCTGATCTGCACTTCTTCACTCTTGAAATTTATCCTTCCAATTATACGTGGCCTTTCTTTTGGGAAGTTTACTCCTATTTTTACTGGGGTCTCTGTTAGTAAAAATAAATAAATAAGTATCACACATTGGAACAATGTCAAATAACCAGTGTGCACTTTCACATCTTCATTCTGCTTACTGCTTTTAATATTATGGACAGAATCCTACAAGCAACAATGAAGAGGTGGCACAAGACATAAGTAAAAAATTAATACCTAATAATAATGCTTTGTAAGTGCCCCGAAGTCAACATCCACCTGCTGGGTAAGTCATGAGAAAAGATTTATGTCCAAATAGCTAAAACTACTGGAGAGTGAGATGCAGAAAGACAATCCCTCTTAGCTTAGGAAATCTGATCTTTAACAAAGCAAAAGTAAAGGTGGGATTTTTTGGGATCACAGTTTCCTCAAACTTGAAGAGAATTCAACTCTTACTCAGTGGAAATACTGAGAGCTGTGTTTTACAGTTCTCTGTGGTGAAGAATAGTGAAGAGAGAGGTTTATGATTTCTTTCCAAGCATAGACTGTTAAAAAAACATACCTTAAATTCAGTGATTTTAAACTCCACTGTTGATATTTGCTTATTTGTAATGCACTCTGATCAGATAGTCAGATCTGATATGATCCTCTTGCAAGTACTGCACTACTAGAAAGACTAAGACAACCTGTAATCTAACAGAGAAAAAAAAGGAATACCACTCACTTTTCAGGCAAAAATAGAATTTTAAAGCTCTAGCACTGCTTAACTCCAAGTGATGGTACAATGGTGGTACACTCTATGCACGAGCACTGAAGCTGCCCTGACTCACCAATCATAAAAACTCTTCAAGAAGAAAGTGGGAGTGGAGCAAGCTTATGATGCTGGAGAACTACGTGAGTTTGGGCATTCCAACAGCTGGAGTCAGAGCAACATTTCAAGGAAAGAACTTGCTGGTTTTCCCTAAGACTATAGATCTGTCAATACAGAGCTCCTGTGGAATGGAAAGAGCCACAAGTGCTCAAAGAAGAATTAAAGAGGCTAAATTTCCAAATAGACTTTTTGAACATAATGGCATTAAAAGTGCCTTTTAGACTATCTGGGCTGAAATTAAAGCTTGCTTAGCAGCCCTTCTGACTTTTAATTAAGCCAGTAACAAGAAATACACATGTAAGTTCCTTTTTTCCAGTCAGATAACAGCTTCTTGAGTTATCCACTCTACTGTACAGTCACCTACCCAGTTGTCAGTTCAGACACAGGACATCAGCAGCTGCACCAGGGCATAGCCACAGAAAATGGCAAAACTTCCATAACCTTTTCTTTTTACAAAAGAGCATGGGAGAAATCTGATGTCTGGCAAAATCTCTGACATTCTCAGAAACAGCTCCAGAACAATCTTAGCTTTAAGCTCAACTGAAATAGCAGAATATACTGGTGATGCACAGCCACTGCCTCTCAGGAAGCAGATTTCAGGTCACTGCAGCTGGTCAATTTGACAATGTCAGCCATTGTCAGAAAGGACAAATGATGTTAGTCTATTTTCTCTATTTCGTATTTCAAGTAAAAAAAAATCATTATTATATATATTTTACTACTACAAATCAATTGTAAGCCTGTGTCTTGAAAACATAAAGATATAAGAATAGCACTAAGTATATTAAAATAGGGAATGGCCAGAATACTGGAACAGACTAAGTACACTAGGGTTCTATAATGTGGGAAATAGTTAACTGAGTGTCTACATTAATGTCAATGAAGTGATGAACAGCCTGGAAAAGACAGAGAAAGTTTTCTATTTACACAGCATCAGGGTGGTTGTAATGGAACAGGGCATTACATTAAACTGAGAGACAGCAAGGTTAAAATGGGAATAGACTGCTTGTCATATACTGCCACCGATGCTTCCTACATCCCAAAAGAGTAAAAAATTTTAATACATCAAATGTACTGGAGTCCTCTGTGGGCTACAAAAACAGACTCAGAAAATATCTCAGACACAGCCTGCTGCAAGCTGCGACTGTGTATTTGGGAAATAACCTTTCAAGCTGAAGTTACACTCCAGACTTGCTGAGGTGTTGCTGCAGCATCTCCACATAGTGGCTGCTTGGGCTCTCGTAAACTAGGCCTGGTCACAGGTAGGCTGGTACAGCTACAAAGTGAAATGTATCTTCTGTTTGAATGCTCTTCAAACTACAGTGTCCAGGTTTTCACAAATCAGGTATGCCAATATACACACATCCACACCATGCTTTTCTTAACAGCATTTTCAACTACAACTACAGTCACACATCTATCAACTTATTTTAAAATCAGTACTGTGTGCAGATGCTGTGTAAGTGCCAAAGAGTAAATAAAAATAAAAATAAATTTGAAAAAAAAAATACAAGCAAACAGATCATCACAACTGTTACTGTGCTTCAGGAAAATCTTCAACTTAAACTGAAAGTCAGCAATTAGTACATTATCATAAATACCAAGAGAATGAATTAATCTACAAATCCATTAAGAGCCTGACTTTGAAAATGACTTAAAATATTTTCCTATAATTAGAGGTGTACTTAATGCCAGTGACATACAACTTGCAAGCTCTGCTATACCTAGAAGATAACTGCACAGTGCCCATACCAACTTTTCATAATAACATTATTTTAGTATCAGACCTTCACCTTAATGATCATCAAAATCTAACCTACATGAAAGAAGCCTAAATATTTATGTTATTTCAAACATGGATCAGTAGAGCAATCTGGCTTTTGACTGCAGTAAGTGAATTATAAGGCACCAAAAGCTAATTTATTAGCTTAAGGCCCCTTAACACGCAGCCATGAGATCTACAAAGACAAATGTCTTATGCTAAAAAGCCATAAACAGAAAAAAGCAATACTGGAAGGTGGGTCATACCATCCCCTAGACTGAATGGTGAGCAGCCACCCTGAACAGAACTTTGCACATGGTCCCTCACTGCTTCTCTGCAGGGAGCCCCAGGAACAGGATTAGTGCAAATACTTTGTCAGATGTGATAAACTACATAAATTATATAGACCATTAAAATATCCATTCCATCCCTCACATTATGCAAAGGCCCTGGCCACTCTGTCAAAGGATCTCAATGACACAGCTCAGAAGAGGGCAGAATATGAGAACAACAATCTTGAGAAGCTGAGAACATCCATACTTATCTGTAAGGGAAAAGGGGACAAGAAACACAAGGTGCATAGTGTTATTGAACTATGCATCACAACAACAATGAAATAACTGTATTTTCATCCCAGATAAATTCCTCTTTTTCTTTTCTCTCAATTTAACTGTATAAACAATTTTTCCTGAATGAGATAAAACAGCTATTTCCTTCTGGGAAAAATTTCCAGTGAAGGCATCACACACAATGAAATCTTTTCAAGTGAGTAATTTGTCTCAGCACTAATTTCCCCTCTTTTGTCATAATCCTAGCAGGAGCCATCCCAAGCAGTGAGATTCACCTGAGAGCTGGAGGGTGGAAAAGCACAATCATTGTAAACACATCTGCGCTGCTCTAAGAATGTACTGAAGTTCACATTTCTCAGTGACCTCCAAGTTAGTTTGCTTCTGGAAACTGACACGTTTTCTTTCTTCTTTAAATGTTTTATTTAAAATTCCTTTCAAATTCAAATTCCTTTTATTCACTCGGACTCCACACAACAATATTTCATTCACTAGGAAAAAACACAACAACTTGTTCTGTTTTTCTTTTCCAAAGGAACAAATGTTGAGCAATGAGAAACCATGGCAACTGTCAACTTCTGCAAGTTTGTGCCATAAAGGAAAATGGATTGATGAAACTATCTCTTAAACACTTCTGTGGGCTATCACCACTGTAAAACTAACAATAACACACACAATCCTACAACTACACTTTCATTTCAATGAGGGAAACCATTGGTTATTTTAATTTATGATCCACAGTCAGCTTCTCCCGTAGGAAGTATATCTTTTTCACCAGTTTCTTTTCTAGCAGTACAGGGCAAGAACTGTGAGGAAAGGGTGAGATTTGGGGGCCCCCGCTGGGGTTAGGAAACATTATAGAGGAGTAACTGCAAATTACTTGTAGTACAAGAATCAACAATACTGAGCTTTATTGTCCTCTGAGCAAGTGAAAAATCAAAAGAGCACAGAGTCAAGTTAACTATGTGGAGTTACTAAAGTACTAATGAACAGAATAATCTTGAATACATAAGAGTCAGTGCTAAAATTCTTCCTACAAAGATTTCTTCATCATCAGACCACCTATGAAGGAAAAAAAAAGAAGTCCAAGTCCCTTTCCCTTCTCATTAATTGTATGACTTTAACAGAGTAAAACTTTCTCTCTTAGTCATTGGTGGGACACAAACTACTATGAAAGTGAATGGATGGATTTGTTCTGTGGCAATGGACAGTGGGATCCTGGCAGGCTCTATGTTCCTTCCCTCCTCCCTGCTCAGGACCTAAACCATACCTGTGCACGATGCCAGAGCAGTGGGTGAGCAGCAGCTCCTTCAGACAACAGCCTTCCTGACACAGGACTGAAACTGAACTCCTGAGTCACAGGATCTAGTCTTTTTCATGCTTAGAATGCTTCATATTAAAACACACAGGTTGTGCTTCCATTCTACTGATAAACTGTTCCAGCAGCTCAGTCTCCAGATGGATTGACAGCTAATTCACAGACTAAATTTACCACTACTCAGTTTACACCCACATATATGCCTTTGCCAACAACCTTTTTCATTTAAACAACTCTTCTCCCTCAGTGGCAAGGTATTTTTAGAGAGCAATCACAACCCCTCTGCACCTTCATTCTAGAAAGCTAATAGCCATACTCTTCCTGTCTTCTTACCTAAGGCAAGCTATTCCATTCCATCCTCCTGGATGCCCTCACCTCTCAGGCTTAGGCACTGCACCCCATATGCTTCTCAGCAGTTGTCTGTTCTTTCATCTCATACACAGACAAGTTTACCTGTAGTTCCTCAAGCTACATGATCTCTAGCATGTCATGCCTTCCCAGTTTTATTACCTCAGCCTTGCTTTCCTGAGCAGTAGCAGTGCTTCTGTCACACCAGCTGCTCCATCATGCTTCCTGATCACTCCATTACATCCATCTGAACATACCACACGTTGTTCATCACCCCCATCTTGATGCTCAGGTTCAGTTGCTTTTGACAGAATGTATCTCTTTCCCTAACTGCTTTAGGCACTGTCCTTCAATTAATTACATCATTAATCTAATTCTTGCATTCAGCAGTCTTAAGATCTTAGCGTACGTGTATTTAGATGTGACTGTATTTATGGAAATGTATTGACATTGGCTAGTAAATCAAACCTTTTATTTATTTATTTATTTTAATATGTGTATTCAAGAGCAGAATGTTTGAATGCAATTATTACATAACACATTTCTACCTAACATGCTGGTCCTGAGACCCTCAGCTAGTTTGAAGAGATGAAAGACTAATATGTAAAAGGTAATAAAATACCCACAGTGACACACTATTCATCCACCAAAACTACTTAATGACTTTTCATATGTTTGTTCTCTTTCAATTATAACAGTCAAGTTGCTTCTAGAAAAATGAAAGAGCATTTAATCACATTTCACAAAATAAATACAGCAACAAGAAAAGTGGGGTCAATGAAAAAGCAAACTATGTAATCACTGAAGAATCTAATGTTGGTTAAGAAAACAACAGTGAAACAACTTGTTGATGGTATGAGCTTTTAAAATGAGACTTTCCACTAGGAGTCAGCCCAGTAATACTGATATAATGTCAGACATATTCTTTCTATATTATTCTAACAGGAGATTCCAGCAGCTGAGAATGTGGCCATTGACTCCAGTTGATTTAAAACCCCAGTGTTTCAAATATGGAAGATGCATCATCTGAAAGGTGTAGTACCAACCTATTCAACCCTGGCCCCTGACTTGGAAAAAGGGATGAACAATTCAACACCATAAGCTGTAAAAAGCAGAGAGCTGCTTTTATTTATGTAAAAAAATTAGTCTTCTGCAGTAAAGCTTACAATGAGAATATGCATAAGACAATGTATAGTCTTTGTTATTAACTCTACTCAACTACTGCAATAACAGAATTACATGACTGTTGATCTGAGTAAATTATAGACCACAAAAAATTCTCGTAGCAATTTTGTGTTGGGAGGGGTGGGAAAGGGAAGATGAATACATTATTCTTTTCAGCATTATCAGTATAGAGGTATGATTTGACCTAAAACACATCTTTATTTTCTGAGTTATTTGTTCTTTAACTGTGTTCTGCAACTTCTTTTTTAATTTTTTTAATTGACTAAAATTCTTGCTGGGTTTCTTCTAAAAATGTTTTAGGATTTTAGAGAAGTTAGGGCAGTATGTTAGAGTATGCCAGTATGAATATATTCAGCTCTGTCACCCCTAATAAACTGTTATTGCATTAATTTTGTCATATTCAGTAACAAAAAATAAAAAGTATTCACCAGACAGACTTCTTACAAGATTACAGTGCTGTTTATAAGCAGATGCAGGCAATATGGCAATATGGAATATCAGACTGGAGTCCATCATGAGTCCGGATAAAGTCAAAATAGAATCCTTTAAAGAATTAGAACTCTGACTTACAGGTTTATGTAGGATGAATTGCAAAGGAAGAAAAAACTTGGATTCTATCAGATTTGGACTATAAGTTAAAATAAAACTTTTGGTCTGAGTTTCATTTTTGAACCACTTAATGTCTGAGTATGGAAATGAAGCATTCAGTATCATCAGTTTTTAGCAAAGTACAAATTTTTTAATACTTAGCAGACAAGAAAATGGAATAACCATTCAAGCATACAGCTATTAGATAACAGCAATTACACAGTAAAAAAAGTCAAACTTTTTTGCTTCTATGAGATGGGGCAGTTCTACTAGAGCAGATGTTGCAGCAGCTGAAGTGTCAGAGACCATGATGGTCAACTGGCACTTGAAAAGTTGTAGCTCAGAAACACTACCAGAAAGACCTTCCCCAAAATCTGTGCAATTTGTACCAGATAAACCTTGTACTTAAACTGATTACTACTTTACAGATCATACAGTAAAGAAGTTAATCTTCAGACAAATTGATGTGTTTCATTATGGAACACATGGAGTTCTGGAAGCTCATGGAGTTATGGAACACAGGGAGGCTTGCCAATGTTACTCCCTAAAAGAAGGGTTGTAAGGTGGACCCGGGGAACTACAGGCCTGTTAGCCTGACCTCGGTGCCAGGGAAGATAATGGAAAAGACTGTCTTGAGGGAGATCAGGGACAACCAGGGGATCAGGCCTAGCCAGCATGGGTTCACAAAGGGCAGGTCCAGCTTGATCAACCCTATCTTCTATGATCTAGTGACCCATTTGGTGGATGAGAGAAAGGCTGTCGACTTAGATTAGACTTTGACCTAGACTTCAGCAAAGCCTTTGACACTGTCTCCCACCTCTTCCAGAAGATGGCAGCCCGTGGCTTGGACAGGTACACTCTTGGCTGGGTAAGGAACTAGCTGGAGGGCTGGGTCCAGAGAGTGGTGGTGAATGGAGTTAAATCCAGCTGGGGACTGGTCACATGTGGTGTTCCCCAGGGGTCAGTGCTGGGGCCTGTCCTCTTCAATATCTTTATTGATGACCTGGATGAGGGCACTGAGTGCACCCTCAGTAAGTTTGCAGATGATACAAAGTTGGCTAGAAGTGTCAATCTGCCTGGGGGTAGCAAGGCCCTTCAGAGGGATCTGGACAGGCTGGACAGCTGAGCTGAAGCCAATGGGAGGAGGTTCAACAAGACCAAGTGCTGGGTCCTGGACTTTGGCCACAACAACAGGCAATTCTACAAACTTGCAGCATAGCAGCTGGAAGACTGTGTAGAGGAAATGGACCTGGTGAGCTGATGCTCGTCAGAACATGAGCCAGCAGTGTGCCCAGGTGGCCAAGAAGGCCAATGGCATCCTGGCTTGCATCAGAAACAGCATTGCCAGCAGGAACAGGGAGGTGGTCATCCCCCTGTACTCAGCTCTGGTGAGGCCACAGCAGAGTACTCTGTTCAGTTTTGGGCCCCTCACTGCAGGAAAGACATTGAGGCCCTGGAACATGTTCAAAGAAGGGCAACAAAAGTGGTGAGGGGTCTGGAGCACAGGTCTTATGGGGAGTGGCTGAGGGAGCTGGGATTGTTCAGTGTGGAGAAAAGGAGGCTAAGGGGAGACCTTATTGCTCTCTATAGCTACCTGAAGAGAGGCTGTAGTGAGCTGGGGGTTGGCCTCTTCTCTCGTGTGGCTGGTGATAGGACTAGAGGGAATGGCTTCAAGCTGCCCCAGGGGAGATTCAGGCTGGATGTTAGGAAATACTATTACTCTGAAAGAGTGGTCAGGCACTGCAATAGGCTGCCCAGGGAGGTGGTGGAGTCACCGACCCTGGAGGTGTTCAAGGCACGTTTGGACACTGTGTTGAGGGACATGGTTTCGTGAGAGCTATTGGCGATGGGTGAATTGTTGGACTGGATCATCTTACAGGTCTTTTCCAATCTTGGTGATTCTGTCAGTTCTTTAAGTCTGTAAGTCTGAGTTTATCACACTTACATAAAGCTAACACAATTTTAAAGCATTCTTGACCATATCTTTTTCTGCACACCCAACTGACATCTTATGTATAAAAAATAACTTCCCACTGGGTGAGGTGAATGCTAGTAACTCAGAAAAATGTCCAGTAACCATACTAATACTGGACAAACTCCAGTCTGAATGAAACTCCTTGAAATCAATGAGGTATTAAGAGGCAAACATTCTCTTGTTATGGTGCCAGATGCACAGAGAATCATTCCACCAAGTCGTGCATACCTGGCACAAAATATCTTCAACTTATACATATTACTTCATTTTTAATGAAGTGCTGTCCAGAAGGTACATGCTAATCAAACTCAAGACAATGTGGTTGACAGTAACAAGTGTTATGAAATTAAATAGCAGGTCAGGACAATATCGATGGTAGGTCGATGGTTGGACTAGATGATGTTGGAGGCCTTTTCCAACCTTGGTGATTCTATGTCCCTATATTTATTTGTGGTATATATGTAAAGGTTTTCCTGGACAGTACATATATATTCAGTACTTTGCCTGAAATTAACACAGGGTTCTGCCCCCTGCACATGCTCAATCTTCTTGTGGTGGTGGTCCTGGGATCTCCAGTGGCCATTAGGTGTGCCTTTCAGTTGAATGTTCCTGTCTTTTTAAAGTTCCTTCTGTGGGATGCTTTGCTGAGAACAGCACCAAAAGCTGTCCTTATGAACAGCCTTGTTGCTATGCTGGCAGAAACCTTATGCAAATAATCTCTCTACTGTTGCATAGAAGCTTGTCATGAAAGAGTTCCCTCCTTTGCAACTTACAGGGTACATCTACTTGCTTAACCACGTAGTTCCTGTATCTCAAGAATACACCTGTACATTGCTGAAGTAACCTAATTTGTGTACACAAAACAACTATATAATACAGAAGCTGTAAACATTTCTTTGATTAAAAGTATCAGTATATAAATGAAGTCTCATACATGATGATTAAATATGCTGCACAGAACTACACTCCTCAGGCACACATCTCCATGCGCAACCAGCCCAGCACAAAGAAACAGACTATATTTACTGTGCACAGATAAACCATTAACAGAGCAAACATGCACTAGGTCCATATATTCCAGATGCAATAGTGTGGGTCTGCCTTAAAACAGAGTAACATTGTGGCCACTTCTGCTTACAAACTGTTATCATCAAGAAAACTAGCACACCTTTGACTCCCTTTTTTGCCCTTTCTCTCAGCAGAGATGCATTCACTAACTTTAGTAAATTGAGTTTCTTAGCACCTGAATTATGTTCCACTACACAAAACAGGTTTTTCTATCAAGGATATGTAATGAAACACAGATATCAAAGACTGCCAAAAAAACAAATATGTTTTAACATTTTTTCAAACCCAAGTAACATTTAGTATGAATTATTGAGAACTGATGCCACTCACTTTTAATAAATGATCATTTTTTGTTCTGATACTGTAACTGACTTGAATTGGAAAGCATTTTAACCCCCAAACTCTTTAAGTATAAGGTACAATTATATATAGTATATAATATATAATACATAGTATATATACTACATAGTATAGCATATAATACTGTAAAATACTATAATGAAAATATATAGTATATAATATTACGTATATATGTGTACATGCATATACAATTTACAGTTAGTGTTGGATTATCATCTAAGAAAGGCTTGGTGATTCCTGTATCTTAGAATGGCTTAGGTTGGAGGGGACCTTAAAGATCATCAAGTTCCAACACCCCTGCCATGGGCAGGGTTGCCAACCACTAGATCAGCCTACCCAAGATCCCATCAACTTTGATTTGAATGCCTCCAGAGATCCACAGCTTCTCTGGGCAACCTGTTCCAGTGCCTCACCACATTCTGAGTAAAATATTTCTTCCTAACATCCATTCCCCCTTGTCCTATCACCGTCAGACTGTGTAAGAAGTCGGTCCCCTTCCTGTTATAAGCTCCCTCCAAGTACTAGAAGGATGCAAACAGGTCTCCCTGGAGTGTTTACTTCTTCAAGCATAAGCAAGCCCAACTCACAGAATCACAGAATTGCAAGGGTTGGAAGGCACCACAAGATCATTAAGTCCAACTCCTCTGTTAAAGCAGGTTCCCTGAAATAGTCATACAGGTAGGAGTCCAGATTGGTCTTAAATATCTCCACAGAAGGAGACCCCATAACCATATTTGTATGGGACCTACGTTCAAGTTTAAGGCCATAACTCCTTGTCCTATTCCTATACAACCCTGAGAAGAACCTGGCCTCATCAACTTGCTTCTCACCTCCTCTTAGATATTTACAAACATTTATCATACCCTCTTTCAGTCTTCTTTTCCCCAGGCTGAACAGACCTCCTACAGGAGATGCTCCATGCATCCTCATAGCCATCCCCTGGACTCCTTCTAGAAGATTCCCGCTTTTTTTTGTACCAGAAAGCCTAGAACTGGACACATTATTCTAAATGTGGACTCACCACAGAGTCTGGCAGAGCAGAGGGGGAATATCTTCCTCAACCTGCTAGGCATGTTCTTTTTAATGCACCCCAGGATCCCATTGGCCTTCCTGGGCACCAGGGCACACTGCTGGCTCATGGCCAACCTATTGTCCACCAGATCACCCAGATCCTCCTCTGCAGAGCTACTCTCCAGCAGTTCATCCCCTAACCTGTAATGATGTGTGTGGTTATTCCTCCCTAGGTGCAGGACTCTATACTTGCTCTTGTTAAACCTCATCATGTTCCTCTCTGCCCAAATCTCCTGTCTGTCCAGATCTTGTTGAATAGTAGTACAGCTTTCTGGTGTGTCACCCACTCCTCCCAGCTTTATATCATCAGCAAACTGAGGGTGGACTCTAACCCTTCATCCACAACACTGATGAAGATATTGAACAGATAGGACCCAGCGTCAAGCCTTGAGAACACCACTAGTTAAAGAGCCTCTAACCAGACTCTGCACTGCTGATGAAAACCCTCTGAGCTCTGCCACTCAGCCAGTTCTCAATCCACCTCACAACACATTCATCTATCCTGAACTTGCTAAGTTTCATAGCAAGGATGTTGAGGGAGACAGCATCAAACGTGTTTGTGAAGTCAAGGTAGACAACATTTACTGCTCTCCCTCTGATCTACCCAGCTGGTGATTACATCACAGGTTACAAGGTTGGTCATGTATAATTTCCCTTTGGTGAATCCATTTTGACTACTCCTGATAATGTTATTACTAATATTCCAATTGCTTGAAAATGGTATCCAGAACAAGTTGTTCTGTTTCCAGGGATGGGGACTGGCCTGTAGATTCCCAGATCCAAACTTTTCTTCACAGGAGAGGTGCTTCAGTCCTCTGAGCACCTTTGTGGCCTACTCAGAACCTCCTGCAACAGCTCTGCATCCCTTCATTACTGGGTGCCCAAGGCTTGGACACAGTACTCCAGATGGAGATTCACAAGGGCACAGTATAGGGGAACAGTCCTCTCCCTTGCCCTGCTGGACATCCCTCTTTTGATGCAGCCCAGGATACAGCTGGCTTTCCACACTGCAAGAGCACAGTTCTGTCTCATATCCAGCTTTTCATCAACCAGGACCCCCAAGTCCTTCTCTGCAGGGCTGCAGTGCGATACAACAATATATCTCGTTTGTCCAAGACAATTTGTTGATAAATTAAGATTTAATTTAATATGTGACTGGTGATGGAGCCTTAAGAACCTGTGTGATGCTTTGAAGAATTCACCTCCATGATCTACAGAAAGCCTTTTCAGTACAAGTAGAATAGTTGTTTTGTCACTGTAACTCAACTGACAGAACACGTAAGTCCACTGAGACAGCATGACCATTCTTCTTCCTGCATGCAATCTCACTAACTCCCTTGCTTTCTCAATTTTCCACCTAATCTGAATTAACTCACTGTGCAATTGGCAGAACTATTAAATCTGAAACAAAAGAGGAAGAGGGAAAGAATATAAAGACAGGTGTGGGGTGGAAGGAGAGGGTGGTTATTGTCCTTCAGCTCAAAGTGCATCCTCAGACCAGAGGACATGTTTGGATTATAACATTATTTTACCTTGGAGTCACACAGAACTAGAGCCTTAGCATGAGTTTTCACATTTTGTTAAGCTGGAATCTAAACCACCATTATCAGCTAAATCAGCACTCAAGTCATGGACACAATGCTTCCAAAAGCAATGCCTAACCACATACCTGTTAAGAAAGTCAACTGTTGTATCATTTAATTCTAACAGCAGAGTGTTACCTACATTGTGTAACTGAAAATTTGTTTTCACTGTTAACAGCTATGAATTAAATTTCAAACTTCCAATACAACTTACATACTGTCACCTAAGTTACTTAAATCATTTACCCCATACAAATGTGCTGCTACCTACAACCAATATTACTGACACTTACTATTATTTGGAGGAACAACTTACATTTCATTGCTATTAGTTCTGCCACACAGAAAAGATGTAACAGTGACCTTTTAATACAAAGTGAGCAATGTGTTTTCTATAAATACTTAGAAACCAGATATTGTCACTACAGAAACTGGATATGGTTCTATTTTTAATCTGGATGAAGTCCTATTACCTAATCTAGGCCCTTATATAGAGAACTTCTGTTAATAATTCACATCAGCCTGCAAGGATGCAACTGAAAAACATCTTCCTATTAGAGAGAAGTATCTTCACATCCCAAGTCTGCTTGCAATCAGCAGTTCTTTGTTGGCAAGAAGATGGTAACAGTTCTTTGCCAAATCTCAGTGTGTGGTAATTCTATAAAACTGAGTAAATCAATGCCCTTGAAATTCTCCAGATAGTTAATTTTCCAATGAACTTGCTTGATTCAGATATATATTTAGCTGAATATATATGTAAAAACATACACTGTAATGTTTTCTGTTTTCCTCTGTTTAATCATTTTAACCTTACTCAATTCACCTACAACTTGTTTGTAAGCATCAGTTTTGTTTAGTGCTAGTTCTAACACGAGTTATGAAGGGTTATAAAATGCTTAACTCCATGCTTCAATTCTAGTAGTTTAATTAACAGCTAAAAAGTGACTTTGTAAATGCTTGCCTTATATTATCACAATTACCTTACTACTGTAGAGTTATTTTATTTTCCAAGTTACTTTAATTTCTGCTTCTAAGATCCAAAGCTCTGAGTTATTTGAGCATGAATGTGGCAATGTGCCTCACAGTTTGTGAGGCAGGTTATTTTGCTGATTTCTATCTTTTTGCTTGTGCTCTCTGTAACTTGGAGAAACAAGCCTAAAATTAACAAATAAGACATACACGCTTCCCTTTTATGCAAGCAAGGGCTTGTAAAATCAGCACTCCCTAAAGTTGAATCTGGGTACGTTCCAACAGCTGCCCCAATTGTTTTTCAGCACTTGTGCAGCTGTAGTTTTCTGCATGTCTGTCCTGGTAGGCTGATGACCACGTTAGTAACAGCACAGGCAACCACTGCTAGAGAGAACGTACCTGTACAGCAATAGGGCCTGATTTAGGGAAAACCACTTAGGGATCCATCTGGGAAACTTTTCTTACTGTTTAGTGTGTCAGCAAATATGTAATATTTCATAAGCTAATGCTTCTGGCAGAAAAGAAATCTCATTCAGTATCCTCCCACTTAAATAGACTGCAGGTTATAATCTTACAGAGCAAGGACCTTAGCAATTAACATACTATTAGATGCTTTGGTGGCACTCTTCTCCCTCACTCTGGCAGAAAGTTGATGGGAACACAGAAATTGCTGGAGAAGCCACAGAAATGTCCTATATCTCATTGCGCCAACTGTCCTGCCTCTTCAGAAATAGAAAATACGACTGCAGTTGTTTTTCTGTTTGGCCCTAGGTATTTCTACAGCAGAGAATCATTTATTATCTTGTTTTATGTATTTTCCAGTCAGTAAACAAAGACTCCATTATCATGAATTAACCACAGATATTTAGAACACTTTAAGGTCTGACATCTTTTTCTTAATGAAATCTAATTTTCTGATGAGCACTTAAAATGTCAATATATAGAAATTTGTTAATATTTCAGGCATAACATTTTATAAGCAGTTCCTTAGAAAAAGCCTGCTGATCCCAATTCTCAAAAATCAAGTCCACCTCTACAACCCTTTCTATTTCTCCAGTTCAAAAGGGGAAGTGATTCATAAGCATGGGGATATTCTCTAATGCACCAACAGCTTGAGAGACAAACCTGCCTTCAATAGCACCCTGGGAAAAGCAGAAACTCATGAAGGATTGTCTGCAGAGTCTAAGTACTATGGAGTACAGCACAACTACATAATTACAGTGAATCATAATTTGTATATACATTTTTTGTACATAATTTGTACATAATTTTTGAGGCACTGGCTTAAGTCTACAGAACTGAAAAGAACATATATGTTTTCTTACTACTTCTCCATCAGCACTCATTTTCTTTGCTTCTTAACTCCATACAGTTCATTCATGTAGCTGCATGAGAATATTTTAAGCAGACTACTCATAGAACAGAAAACATTATCTATTTTTAAAAAGCAATTGTAACAGATATTAGTGAAAGCACATAGTTGCCGAGGAAAGATACAGGAAGACCACTGCATTTATAATAAAATGGAGAGGTTGTGGAATAAACAGTGCTCAAGTGAAACTTATCTTAAATACTAGTATTTGCCAAACCATCTTTGTGTCTACTCATCTGACCTGTACCTTGCAAGCCTCCAGCTGCAAGTGTTGAGAAGATATGGCTCTGAATACTACCATAGATAGCAAACATGCAGAGATAACCCTGTTTTATTGGGTGGTCAAATTCTGGGCTAGAAATAGGTATCAAGTATTTTCTTATTGTGACAAAAATACTACCACTTCAGGTCCAGACAGATTACATCAGTGGCTTTTCTCTTGTTCATCGATACTCTTAGGACATCAGAGAATTCCACTAGGTTAGCCATGTCACTGTCATGTGGAAAGAGTGGGAGAGAGTTGCAGAGTTGGCTATAATAAACACCAGCTATACTAACAACATATATACATTTTTCAGTACAGAGATCACTGCTTATCTACTTATTATTTATGAATGCTTCATCTCTCTTCAAATAGAAACTGTGAAAAATAAGTAGGCAGACTGTAGCGGGATTGCCTGGTCACAGCCTGAACCAGTGAATAAGCAGCTGAGGGAGCCGAGGGGAGGAGCCCACGTCCACCCGCCCTCCCGCTCTCTCCTCGGTGGTACTTCCGGCGGTGCTTCCGGGAGCACAGATACGCTCAGAGCATGCGCGGGTTGCCCCTCCCCATCCCCGGCTCCCTTCCCGCCGGCGCGCCAGTGTTCGAAGGGGAGGCGGCCGCGTTCCTTGTCCCACATGGTTGCCGGGAGGGGTGAGTTAATCCCTTTTTCTCTGGTATCTTGTTCTATAGTGCCTGTATCTCAAATAAAGGCTCTGTCACTGCCTTTGTTTACTTTGCACAGACTGAGAGACTAAATGAAATCTAATACAAAACTCACATCCCAACGCTCTTTTGTAATGCTATTTCCAAGACTCATCTGTTCTACATAGGCACATCCCAAAGGCATGGCTGCAAAACCACATCTCCTTGTCATTCACTACTATCACTCACTCATAAAGCTATTATACTGCAACCAGACTTCAAAAAATCCAAACTTTACAATAATAATAATAATAATAATAATAATAATAATAATAATAATAATAATAATAATAAGTAAAAGCGACTTGGGTTTGTGTTGTCCAAATATGTAAATCTAAGAATAAAAAATCTCAGGATGGCCTGCCAGGAAATTCCTTAGGTATTGTATTACACTAGTCTACCACTAATGAGCATGAGGTTTGGGATCGTCAAATGCAGTTTAGCTACCATATCTAGGGAGATGTCCCATTTTATAGGAGGGAGAAGAGGTTCTTTTTAATATATGTACACCTGATGGCGAGATTAAGACACAATGGGTCAAATGTTAGCCCAGCCACTTTATTATAACTACTAGTTGCTTAGGGATATGGGGAAGGGAATATGAGCGATAGAAAAGAGATAAAAAGCAAGGAGTCTTGGTAGAAAGCAAGAGAGACATAATAATCACCACCGTGGATCCAGTGAGGTTTGTAGTAGGTCCGTTGATCTCAGGAACTTGTCCAGTCACTGCAGGGGATGAGAGAAAGCCAGGAAGCTTCACAGCAAGCAGGCCTTGGGGTTCTTCCAAAGAGGTTTTCCCCTCAGGGAATTATCTATCAAAGGTTTTTTTTCTTTGGGAGTTCTTCTCCAAAGTTCTTAGTTTAGTGAAGGCCTTTTATCCCCCATTTCTCAGTTGTTTTTTTTCCTTTTCTCTCTGGTAATGTGACATACCTGTCCCAGCAGATAAGCCAGCAGGGAGTAGTGCCTTCGTTGCCATGCACAAGCATTATCATCTTTTGCACTGATCAGCTTCTCCAAGCCGAACCCTGAAAAAGACTTCTTGCCCCTATTTCTGCTTATCTTTACAACTGTAAGCAGAGGCAGTGTGGCACAATGACACTCCCTAATTAATTTGCAGTTGTCAGTTAGAGTCTTATCGGCAGAAAGTCCTCACGAAGCAAGCTTTTAGACAAAAAAAGAACAGTTTTTGTCTTTCACATGAGAACAGAGAAAATGACTCAGTGCCAGCATTTATTTTAGCTGAAGAGAGAGATGAAGGTTCTTGCAGTTCAGATGCTACAGGAAGTCCATGGAAGCAATTGCCTGAAGATCAGCAGAGAAGATCTTTTGTCTAACGTTTTGCTTCTGAAGAAAGAGGCTTAGACATGGCACCTGGTTTCCTCTATCTGCTTAACTCTACAATTTACTCTTCCAATAGCCAAATTTCCTCTCAAATTCTCCCTACTGTATTTTCTGCTCCAGGTTGAAGTTTCTGTAATTACTCACACAGGATCCAACTCATGACCTTGAGCACCCTCACTGCTCCCTCTGTACATTGCCACTGGGCTATAAAATTTAGAGCCTGAGAGACAGACACTCTATCTGCATACTGGGAGCAGTGACAGTCAGCTCAGCACCCCTTGCTCTCTACCTGACATCTATATTTGCCTGTGCTGAATTTCATATACAATTTTATTGCCTAATCATTTGACATCATGAGTTCCTCCCATAATCAACTACAGCTGACCCTCATCTTGGTTACCAAGGATAATTTAATGTTGTCAACACATGCTGTCACCTCGATATTTACTACCCTTCACAGACCTTTTATGACAGATGAACAGCACAGGCTCCAGCACAAATCCCTTTGCAGTGTCACTGGTGACCTCTGTCTACTGCAGCTTATACCATCAATTTTCTAATCCTATTTTCATGTCTGCCAGTCTTGTGAGAAAGATCTTATTGAGCATCTATCACAGATCCAAGCACAAGACTGTACTCAGGGTAGACCACTACCTCCTTCTGAAGACTCTGAACACACTGATTCTTCCTGTGAGTATAACATTCATTGGCTTATACACAGATTCTACTCTTATCTTCATTATGCTGTTATATACTTTTACTGAGTTTACCAATCGCGCCTTCCCCAAATTCTAATCTTGCTATTAAAAGAACACAATAAAGACTTCACACTTAATATCTTTCCATTGTCTGCTACTGGAGCAGTCTTTAAGAAATGCAGCACCACAAGAAGTAATTCAGCTGTTTAACTCTTAAGTCCTTCTAGGGGTGGTAGGTGTTCTGATGCTATATGATAGTTCATACTGTCAGCCTCTCATCTCTTCTCCTGGCATGGTGTTGAGATTTTGTTTTGACACTTGCAGGAAAGAAAAGTTCAAGTATGGCAATGTGCACAAGCTTGCTTCTCTTCATCAAGTATTATTTTTAATTCTTCTGTGCTACCCTATTCTTCTCTGAGCACTTTCTATACTGAGGCCATCTATTAGCCTCACAGACTTCATGCACACTCTTCATTCCTTACATGAAAGTTCCAAGATCAAGTTGCTCAAAGGAGCAATTAATAGAAAGATACATTTGTCTTCAAAATCCAAAAATGACATTAGGAGACTGCTCGAAACGCTGTGTTTCATTGTTCATCTGAAAAGCAGACCAGAAGCATAGCCTCAAGTCATCAGAAACAACCATGTTTTTCTATTGTGTATTTACTGGCAGCTCAAACTTCATTTTGCCTGCTATTGCTTTAAACATTATGAAACCCAATTCAGAGTACTATGTAGATTGTCATAAAAGTAATGCCTCCTATTTATTTCCATGGAATCTATAACAGATGCAAAGAACACAATAACTATATTTGATAGAGCAAAATCTCAGCTACAAAACATTGTTTTTCAACATAGTCATCACCATTTGCTATGTATTTTTGTCAGCAATTAAAAAGAGCCTGCATGCTGCACTTGTAAAAATCTGCATGAGTGGGGGTGACCCGGTTTCACGCCTATTATGATGATGCTTTTGCTACAAAATGTCGCCTACTCAGTCCATCTGTCTTTGGAAGTCAGAAGGTGAGAAATTCAGACTATACACTGAGTGTCTAGGACAGTCCAAACAAGACTGGCAATGTGCCCCACGGTCTTCAAACTTGTATGGGACCTGGCATTTTTGTGCAGCAAAAGAAAGGCTACCTTCTCTGGCTCTGCAAGTTTGAGCCAACTTAATACAACTGATAAATATATACATATTGCAGTCTGGTTCAATGTATGATTTTATTTTATTTTTTTCTTCCTAATCTGTTCATGAAATATGTTAGCTACAAATTTCTATTTCAATATTTGGTGGTTTAAAAAATAACAGCAATGAAATAGCACAATATATGGGGTCATTAGTCTTTTCCTTGCTACTTTTTACTCAGCTTCCTACTTTATCCAAACCATAAGCTTTTCCACATGTGCCCATCTCTGTGAAATTTACAGGCTGGCAAAGGTAAAACAAAAAAAAAAGGGAAGGGAAGGGAAGGGAAGGGAAGGGAAGGGAAGGGAAGGGAAGGGAAGGGAAGGGAAGGGAAGGGAAGGGAAGGGAAGGGAAGGGAAGGGAAGGGAAGGGAAGGGAAGGGAAGGGAAGGGAAGGGAAGGGAAGGGAAGGGAAGGGAAGGGAAGGGAAGGGAAGGGAAGGGAAGGGAAGGGAAGGGAAGGGAAGGGAAGGGAAAAAACAGAAAAAAACCCAGCAACATTTTTATTTCTATCTGAAAATGGAAGACTAATACTGAAACTAAATGCTGTTGTTCAGATAGTCGCTATAGCAATTTTGTTTTGTTTTGCTTTGCTCCTTGTGTTTCTTTTCCCCAGAAGAAACTATTAGTTCTAGAAGTCAGCTGTCTGCCCAGCAACATGTTACCAACACAAGGATCCCTGAAATGGAAACACTGATTAGAAATATTATTATTCTCCCCATTTCTTCTCTGCTAGTCCTGCGCTAAAAGCCTTTATTGCTATTACATTCACTACACTCAGAATACTGTCTTGCTGACACAGTGTTCAAAGATAAGCTACTACAATTAATTCGTATGCCAGTATGCACTGAAACATAAACACTTGAAGTTATTTTAGAATGTTTAAGCCATGGGTTTATCACTGATATCTTAAACATAATCTAGCTATTTACACATGAAAAATCTAAGCAGAGCTGTGTGGAAGTCAGAACATTTTTTAATGTGACAGCTTATAATTGCATCATCTCTGTTCCATGCTGAAATCAATTCCACATTTTCTACAAAACAAATTTTTCAGTAATGAAAATCATTTTATGGAAGAAAATAGAAATCTAGAATTTTATCTTTTAGAACTGCTACAGACTATAAAAGGCACTTTATAAGGAAACTGTGAAAGCCAACACAATCTCACATCACATCTCTGTTTTAACAAAATGACATTTCTGGAGAATATTCACTGGTACACTTCCAAACAACCCTCACTATAAAAACTAACATATACTTGGACAATGATACTGAGAGCTACAGTTAAATTCCGATGCCTCTTTTTGTCTCATGTTATTCAAGGTAACAGAAATGACAGTAAAAAGTTTAGCCTGCGGAGGCTGCAAGTGGTGAGAAAGTCTGTCAGAAAATACAAAAGGAAAAAACAAAGCTGACAGTCTAGGAAGATCCTTTCATGCTTCTAGCATGTAATAGTGTATTTATTAATTGCATTTTATAGGAACTCCCACAGAGTACTCTCTGGTAAGAATGTTGGGCAATTCCAAAAGGAGGTGGTATTCAAACTGCTGTTTCAGAAACATTCAAAGGAATTGGCAGGGAAATCCTTTAGGGTATCATCACCTAGTCACTGCATTTTTCTCACATCTTTGCAGGAAAAGCTGCCTATTTTTTCACTACGGATAAAGATGATGTTCAGTTCTGTATTAATGAATGTATAAATAGTAGACTGGAAAGAAACTTGGGTAAGCAACAGAGTGTCATTAAGGATATGAGTATGACACACGCACAGCAGTACTGTTGCTGAGTCACCGTGCTGAGAAAGCACTTCCCTGGCTTTCTAAATGTCTACTGGAGTCTGAGTGCAGCAAGGCTCAGTCTTAGATCCAGGCGTGGTCAACAGTTTAGGTCTAAAGGATTATGTGTAGAGTCAACAACTGTCAGAGACCTCATAATGACTTTCACTGAAAATCTTTCAAATAGTTGAAAATAGTAAGTTTACTGAGGTGACAGATAACAGATTGAGAATTTACACTGGTAAATTCACTAGCTGCATTCACTAGCTGTGCTAGTATCTCAAAGACAGCCAGTAATTAACTAACAATTCACCTGTGTATCATCTGCAAAGTTAGAGAGACACAACATTTTGGTATCTTACGGTGAAAGGTGAACCCTGCTTATAGGAACAGGAGAATGAGTCTAACCCATAGATATGTCCAAATCAATCGAGTGTCTCCTGTCAGCAAAGTATTGGCAGAGGGCTCTTAACGAGGTAACACTGAATCAGTGTGGTGACAGGCATTCTAAAACACAAAATACTCATGTTGTTAATTAAGTATGCATTGAGGCCAGTGTCTGGTACAGAGGCGAAGCTGCTCTCCTAGCTTTGCCAAACTGACTTTCACTGGAACAGCAAAAGGCTTTGATGCTCTGGCCCTATGCCAGCCATCTTTCAGTCACAACTGTCACTAGGCCTCAGGCGAGGTGTTAATCATCACATCTCCCCTCCATGTCAGTCCAGTGCTTTGGCCATGTAAACAAGTTGCTCAGCTCCCAACTTTGTTCACATCCAGTGGAAGATAACCACGCTGATTAATTCACATTCTTGCTTTAGCTAAAATTCTCTGCTGATTTACAGTTACACTGTATTTTGACACAGTGAGCCTGGTGATTTCCCACAATTCCCAATTTGGCTTTAGAGGAAAGTGTATAGAAAAAGAAAAAGACCCTTCAAAATAGCCCCTCAAGAAAGTGTTCCACTACATTTAATACTTTTGATACCTTTAATGCATTTAGTATCTAAAACTCAGCATTAAGAATAATATATGTTAGCAAAACCCTTGTTCACATAAGCAACAATAGGAAGGGGAAACCTAAAGGTGACAATAGTGACTGAGAACAGTTGAAATGTACATAGGCAGTTTTTTCACCACTAGGGAAAACTTTTAGTCGTAACATTACCTTTCTACAACATTTTCTCCATTCCAGCAGGTTGAGCTGTCTCTCATCACCAGGTCTCCATCACACAGCCTTTCTGCTATAGAGGCGTAAAAGGTTCGGGATCGCTTCATATAACTGATGAATTCTCTGCAATGGAGGAAGAGCATGCATTTGACAACAGAACCATACACATTATTTAAGCCTCCTGCAAACT
The DNA here is from genome assembly GCF_038088225.1 of Cyrtonyx montezumae. Lineage (NCBI taxonomy): Eukaryota > Metazoa > Chordata > Aves > Galliformes > Odontophoridae > Cyrtonyx > Cyrtonyx montezumae. The sequence continues at coordinate 518,579 of NW_027072056.1, read as the reverse complement.
CAGACCTCTACGAATTAAACGTTTAGATCCCATAGAAAAATTAAAAGTCAACCAAGCTAATTAATTTTTATTTCTAGTGTACTCCTACTGCTACATATCATCCATTATCACATACAAAGAGCAGTTTCGAGAAATGATGCTAACACCCCAAAATTTGAAAGAAATCCACATCTACAGTCTCAAGAAAAAGATATAAAACAAAACAAACAAACAAACAAACAAAACAAAGAAACACCATCATTAAAAAGGCTGGTGTTTTGTTTTGCTTTGATTTTCCCCATTACTATCCATGTCACATTCATACTGGAAAGAAATTTCTCTCCCATCACGTCTGGCAACATGCCTGTAAGAGGTGGCTGTGGCTGCTGCTTTGGAGAGCAACCAAAATTCATGGTCTATGCAAACAACACATTTCTGATTATGTGCATGCAGAAAAATGCCTTTTGGCTGAACTGCTGATTCCATAATCTGGTTATATACATAATATGCATCTGGCTGAGACAGCCAAAAAATACACACTGTAACAAAACAAGTATTAATTCAGGACACAATTGGGAGTATTGTGATACAAAAAATTACCCTCTATGCACAGATTCGGAAGCTCCTATTTGGTAAAAGCTAGCTGAAGACATTGATAAGGACAACACAGAAATTTACTAGAATTAACATGGAGCTATCTGTCCCCTTTTGAAAGGCCAAAAAACTCATACTGGTTTACTGTACTTCTGCCTGTCAGGCTGCAAGACAACACTGTCCTGAAAAGGTGCCTGGGGATGCAGCTTGGTGGAGTTTGGCACATGAACTGTCATGATTTATTACATATTTGTGAGTAAAAGGTGCTTTAAAGAATGTTTAAGGCTACTGCTTAGCATCTACACTTAGGGTTGAGGCAAGGTTATTTTCCACATAACTGTCTTTTCGCCTTCCCATAATTTTTTTTGCCATCCCATTTAACATGTCTATCCTGCTCTAGATAAACGAGTCATCACATAGTCCTAAGGAGCAAGCTTATCCTAACATCACAAAAAGCTGTAATTATGAGAGGGGAAAAAAAAAAGGTTAAAAAAAAGAAAAGTAAAAAGGAATTTTTGGTTTTATAAGGAAGAAATCAGTATTTCTACCTCTTGTCCACTCATGAGTAGGAGCTCAGTGTATATACACGTGAGGCTAAGCCTGGACAGCAGTCCACCTGTCCAACGGAACCATCCTGAGAGCATCTATTTATGCAAAGCTGACACAAATGCTGAAGACTTTAAGTCCTCTAAAGACAGTTTCCTTTGAAGGACTTAAAAATCACCCCTTTAAGAGAGGCTAAAGCTCATCTTACTCAGCTCACCCCAAGGCCTCAACTCCTTTGTATTTTCAGCAGCGGGGTTCTGACATTTCAAAACAGCATCTTTGGAAATGAAGACTTGTATGTGCAACTCTTAACCAATAAAGACATTTACTTTTCATTAATATAAAACTAAACACACTAGCCAGAGAAAGCAGTGTTTCCCAATGTCCTGCTGTATAAAACCAGCACACTCAGTGGTATGCCAGTTCCTAGATTATAGCTGAAAGAGCAGCTTACAATGGAAATGAGCAAAGCATTGTGCCTAAGTATGTCACTTTGTTTTCATCCTTACCGAGAGATTTTTTTCAAACTTCTTGATTTGTCATTCTTTGAAGCTTTCAGAGGCAGAGAACTTGAATAGGCCAGGGAGAACAAACATCAATCAGGAGAGGTTGGGGAGTAGGGGAGAATCAGAAGTTCAGGCAAATAAGGGGAAAAAAATGAGAAAGAAAACAGAAAAGTAAAAATTATTTGAAAGAAAGGTCATCAAGCACATGCATAGGATAATATAAGAAAACAAATAAGGAGGAGCTTTTCCCAAAGTGTACATGCAATTAAACATGTGAAAGCAATACTGAAAAAATACAATGGAGATTTTGTTTCTCCCAATCATTTTCATATAAGAACACAATAACAAATGCAGCACACAGCCAAAAGCTGAAAATAAATTCAGTGGGACTTAAATTAACCATAACTGATACCAAATGGAAGAACTCCAAATATATGAGGCTATATAGGAAAATAATGAGAATCAGCGTAGAATGATTACAGTGGAAAAGGGGACACGAATAGAACTTGCTTTCTTGTGCAATGAGCATTTTGCTTTCTGTTAACAAAGAATGTGTACACAGATATCTTCTGCTGTTCATTTCTGGACAGACTGCATGAAAGACTGCCAAAAATGATTCTACAAAGCAGGATATGTAGGCTTTAAGATTATATCTGAAGAAAAACTAGAAAAAAGTCTGGCGGTTACTTAGTGCAAGTTCATTTCTTAGGCACTGATATCAGAGGTCCCTTAAATATTGTCTTTAATATCCCGATGCAATTTTCCACTTAATGATTTGATAACACATACTGTTCTTTCTCGTATACCAGTACTCTTAAATAGAAGGTAATGGCAACACCTGGAGTACAGTATGTCAACAAACAGGTTAAATAACAGTTGCCAATCCAGTTAAGTCTTAGAGACAGTACCTCTACCTCCTTCAGCTGTCAGAACACTCTGCTGATGTACATCCTGTTTCCTGGGAACTAAAGGCCAGGGATGGCCACAGGAGAGGGCTGACCTGGTATGAGAATCAGGTGTCATCCACTACCACTGAGTGCTTCCAACACAGAGAGTCAAAAAAATAAATTAGAATTTGTATCAGGGAGAATTTGGACCAGCTGAAACTTCTGCCTTGATCACCCAGAAATGGTTCATTTTTCTCTGCAGTAAATCCATTTGCATTTGGTGTTAATAATCTACATTGTACTAGCACCTTACTACTTAAATTTTAATAAAGCCATGTGATGCTTGATCCAACAGATAATTTTAAATAAAATGGACGATCTTGACTTCCAGCATTCACAAAGAAATTCAAAATTGTTTATGATGTATAAGATACATCTGCAAGCCCATAGAATAACAAAGAGATACCATCATCATTTCAAAGCTTGCTTCCTTCAATTAGGGACCTAATACCACATTGTATTCTTCTCAGACATAATAGAACTATGTAGAAAGATCTCTATCCAGTCTATGTTTAGTGGCTGGAAATATCACACACAGAAGAAATGCCAAAATGCATTTTTCCAGGAATGTACCTTGACCAGAGTAGTACCTTGAGCTGAACTCAGCAAAAGCATTCCAATTTACTGATCTAGATTCTGTACATGCCATGTACATTCTGTGTACCATCATATGGTTTCAACTTTCTTGTCATCTTTACTACATGTTATTGTAACCTCCACATTATGGCAGCACCAATCCTTAAGGCTCCAGTTAATCACTGAATACTACTGTGTAATGAAAAAAAAAAAAGTTAAAAAAAATGCATACTTCTCAACTTAATTGAGGAGAAAGGTTGCTAGTAGATCACATAGCAATTATTCAAGTTTCATCTGAGATGAAAGAAATATCACAGGAATCCACGGGACAGCGATAAGACCAGAAAAGGTGTAATTAGCCCCAGAAGATCCAGCTTCTGTACAAATTCAGGGAGCATACAGGACCATGCTGCATGGAATAGCAGAGGGTGAGTCCCTTGAGCGGAACTTCCTCTGGCCAGACACAAAAAGATACAGGGCCAGAAGAAAGGCCAGCTAAGAGAAACCATCTCAATAGGCCTAGTTTTCAAACACTTGAGAAGCTTTGGCTCTACCAAGCAGGTGGAACCAGAGGTTCTCAGACTCTGGGAAAGGAGCTTGACACTATAATTGGCTTAGCAAAGACGTAGTACCTTTGGAACAAATGTAGGTATGTATGTAAGTATAAACTGGTACTGGGTTTTTAAGGGCAGCTATAAAAACACATCCCACAGATTTGCCACTAACCTGACTGGTTCTTTGAGCCTGAAAATATTCTAGTGCATTAAGGGAATGAGACATAGCTTTTTTTGTTCAGTCATTTCTTCTTTTTCTTCCCTTATTGTATTAAGAAGGAATCATGTTCTGTGTCCCGTTGAAAGAAGGATCATATGAAGGGATGTGTACAACATAGACCAGCAGCCTGGAGCTCAGTCAGGATGAATCCCAGTGTGATCTAGGACCTAAACTGACAGATAGCTGACATTATTGTTCCTGATTTTTTAAATTGCCAGAAGGAACAGCATCAGGAAAGATTCACATCATTACTCTCATAGCCTAGATCCCCTGTGGCAGTTATCTGTCACTAAGTGTCTTTTGCACAAGCCACTGCAGCAATGATTTTACTCATCATTATGACATTATATTACCTAAATTACTTTTTATTGAAATATGTGATTGAATTATGGCAAACAACAGAAGCCATTCACTGTGGCTTTCTTTACTGTTTCACAATCACAGAAACAAAGTACAAAGTTTATGCTAAGAAACAAAGTTTTTGCAAAGTGCAAAGTTTATGGAAAGTTGGAAAACATTCTCCACCTCTTACTAATTATGGCTGCATCATTAATTTTTTATACATGAGTAATACTTACTGATGGTATATTTCAGTAACACTTAATCCTAATTCTGTAAAGGTGGTTTTAGTTTAGACGTTCGGGGTAATGCAATTTTTAGTGAATAGGTGAAGTTTGGGAAAGTTTAACCTATAGAAAATAGTTCAAATACATTTTCTTTCACACTTAAGTAGGAAGAAGGTCTTTTTCATTTACATTTTAAAAGGTGAACTTTCAAATAATTCCAGGGATCCTACGGTGCAAAAGAATTACTGTAATGCTACTAAAGACACCAGTTCCAGTTTCTGTGAGAGGTCACCAATTAACAGGCTGTTAATTCTGCATTTTTAGTTGCCAGGATTTAAGTACCAGTGAAGTCAATGCATTATACTTAAGATAAGCTTAGAATTCTATGGTTTTAAAAACATATTTTGTTAACTGTACTACCACTATTCTTTGGATTATTACTGCTGAATGTATTGATTTTCTTAGTGCCCTTTCCTCTGATATTCCATGTACACAGTAAAAAAAAGATTCGTTCAAGCACTAACACAGAATGTTGATTTTCAGTTTTAAATTACACAAGGATAAAAATAATATCATTCAAAAAACTTTGCCTGCTGTTGTTTCTTACCAATACTATATTATCTCATTCTCATAAGCTTAGGTGATTATTAAAATAACAACAGATAAAAATCTCATTTTCACAACATGGACACCAGAACCCAGCCTGGATAAATGTTAATATTGCTGTTACCAACATACAGAGAAACACACACACACATTCCCTGGGAAGATAAGGCACTGTTCTTATTTAAACACTTATGCTCACAACAGTTCCACTCACTTTGCTGAAGTTGTTCCAGATTTACACCGGTGTTACTGAGAACAGCATGTTAGCCAGAAATATGTCATCGCGATTTTATGTCCAGTTAGCTCTAATATCTATTAATGTAACATTGATAAAATTTGCAATTCTATACATCCTCCCCCCACCTTCACATTTACAGAAAGCTAATCCAGGAGCTATGCAAGGGGAAGTGAAAGAAAAATCATAAAGCCATGGTGTAAGGACACTCATGCCAGGACTGGGGCCAGTGGCAATAATTCAGCATTCTAATTATTCAGATGGCATGCAGCTGAAGAACAGAAGCCAAAATGGGCACAAATCCTAAACACAATTAGTTCTGCTCTTGCTCTATGACATAACAAACCAGGCAGACTGCAAGGAATCTTACTGCCTGCATTAGTAAGATTCTGCCCTGTGAAATCACCGACTTCGTGTCATGGTAGTGAATCTTTCCTTTCTATCCATTTTCCCTTCTCGTCTCTGCCCTGGGATAAGCCACATCCTCTCAGTCCTGAGCAATTGCATTTTAAGTAACGTAGACTCAACTGTGAAAAAACTCAGACTTTATGAGGGAAAAGCTTTCATCGTTTTCATTGAAAGTTTCTGGAAATAAGAGCACCTTGGCACTAAGTAGTGACATCAAGTCTGGCCTGGTTTTTTTTGGAGAGACCTGCAATGTGAAATCACATACATATTTTTCTGTCAGCAATGGCAATAGTGGAGTATGCACTGACAGGATGACAGAACTACATCTCTGGCTTAAAGACTACGGGACAAGAAACCACCAGCATGAACTGTGAGGAAGAGTGTTTATTTGAATTCAGCTGTTGCTTAGGGTTACCTTCTTTTATTGTTCAGACTAGCGTGGGCCAACACAAGTGTCTGGGCTTCAATTGCTTCTTTCAGTGGCACTATATGGCCTGATGACAGGTTCCCTTTTTGTTGTTTGGGCTGTCCACACACTTTATCAACCTGTATGAAAGGAAGGGAAAGAAAAACTGTGTTTGAACAGAGAAACTTATTGCTCAAAAGTCAGCCTGCTCCTTGTTGTTGATATTTACTGCTAGAGAAGATAGATGTCCAGCAGATAGAAAGAAATTATTCTTCTTTCAGGATCTAGAAGCTAGTTGCCTCCATAAGGATAAGTGACAGTGCAAAAAGCACTGTTACCAGAAAGCCATCAGCTGTGTACTTGTCACTAGATACCAGACTATAGCGCATCTGGAAACAAGCTGAAATGGTGACACTTCTACATAGATCAATATAAAAGTAACTGATGAAAGTGTTGCCACCTCCAGCTTTCATTTAGAAACATACCTGGAGAGCTTGAAGGTCAACAAATTTTGGTGGAATATCTGCCCTATATAGAGAGAGCAGAATCATGTCGTATTTGGATTTTGAGCAAGCTTATAGTCAGTCAAGCTTTCCAACCTTTAACTAGACAGTGTTCCCTTAAAATAAGAAAATAAGTAGAAAAATAAAGCACAAATAAATCACAGTTAATAATGGTAAGTGCACTTTCCTTGGAGAAACAAAATTGAAAAGCAACTCCCAGCCACGGGAATCACCAGTGCCTTAGATCCTGGGTCCTGAACACTAACATTCTACTCAGCCATTTGCCCTTACTGGAGCCTCTCATAAGGGAATTTATACAACAGGAGAAGAAAGCAAGCTTGTTCATCCTTTGTGCACTGTGAATCTGGCACTGCTCCTGCATCCTGACACATTCATCTGCTCTAATAGTTGAATAGGAAAATAATAGGAAAATAAATAATAATCGTAATAGTAAAATAAAGCTCTTCCCTTTCTAATCCACAGTAAGTCAGAGGCAACATCAAGCAAACAAAAAAAGTGGACAAAATAAATCCTAATACTGGTATGGTAATAGCAAAGGCCTTAATCACGTGGAATGCTTACTCACACAGTGCTGACTCTGTTATCCCTTCTTCAGTTTTCTAATGTAACATAGGTTGAGAGGAATTCATGCTAGCCTCTTTTCTACATCTTTAAAGTCCATACTGAGTCATGGCTGTGCATCTGCTGAATTTTCCAGAGTACAGAAGACTTCAGATAATATCCTCTGCCCCTTTGCATTACTATGTTGTATATATTTGTGCCTATGGCAGTACAGGACAATTTCCTCTGTCTTAGTCTGTGGGAATACAAGAAAGAATATTCAGAGCAGAAGCTGTGGAGCAAGATAAACAGCATGAGAAAGGCAGGCCGAGAATCAAGGACACTCCAGAAGAAGAAAAACAAAGTCAAGTAAGCTGTGTGATGGACATGTGATAATGACCCTGATTGAAGGAAGAGCATGTGGCTTGAAACAACTCATGACCCTGACTGAATAAGCGCCTGCATGCATGGTTAAAAGAGAAAACTTGTGAATGTATATAAGGGATTTTAGAGTCTGTAATAAATGATTTGGTTTGTCCACATCTGACTCTATGCCTAAAATGCTGCGTTAGCCCATCTCCACTGGAAAACTACTATTAGAAAACTATCTGCAAGATACCTCTGAAAAAAAAAAGGCCAAATCAATATGAAAAGTACAGTACAATCTGTACAGGCATGTCAATTATCATCAGTCTTATGTGTATGATCTACAGCCTGGTCCAGTATAATACACTGTAAAGGAGGTAAAGCTAGCAAGTGAACACAGATGTACTGAATAAACCCTGACATACCCAGCAGTCAGAGCAGGAGCCAGCCACCTCATTCAGTACTGCGTATATTGTTCTTGCTACACCAGAGACCATCACTACATCACTTTAAATCACAGCTTTGTAAAATATTTTCATCCTTTTAAACTTTTGAAGGAAAGAAAATACTATGCAAATGAAAATATGAGAGAAAAAAAGTCCCTTTGAGCCCTAGAGGGGCTTGAGGGTCTAGCTGGGATACAATCCTGCACAGATTCTCTCTTCTCTGCTCTGGCCTTCCCAGGTCTACAACATAAAGACCAAATTCCCATCAGAGGTTTCTGCAAAAACCATGTTGGATTACATCATGTAACTAAAGCTAGTATCTTCAAATTATACGTAACGCAAATTGTGTCACTGTTGCTTTAACCAACTATTAGAGCAGATTGGAAAAGTAATGTAATTTTTGTCAACATGAACATATACAAGCAATGAAGAACTCTTATTTTTTTTTGCTTTCCTCTGTAAACTTTCAAAGAGTTTTAGAGTCCTTGTTTTTGTTATGAACCAATAGTTTAAGCATCCAAATGAAAATGCTCATTTTGTTTTGATTTGTATTTTTGACACAGAAGAAATAAAATCAACTATTAAGTTGCCAAACCTAAACTTTTGGGTTTTCTTTCTAACCAATACTAACAGCTTCCTGCAATTCAAACAACCAAAGTATTTTAGGAAAATCTACTTCTCAGTGGAAAATTTTAACCAGCTCTACTCCATTGAAAAGAAAGTGAATCATTTAATAAAGTAGCAGGTCACAGTCACTTTTTTTTTTTTTTTTTTTTGTCACCTTGTATGGGAACTGCTGAATCACAGCCTGAACCACTGATTGGTCACCTGGGGTGAGCACTGAGTCAGCCATGGGGGCACAGGTGAAGGCAATGTACCTGTGTGATTGGAAGGGGTGGAGCCTGGCTTCACCTCTCCCAAACCCCATTTAAGGGCTGACCACCACCAGGGAAGGATCTCTTCTTGGAGATCCCTCCTATGTGGAGTCTCCTGTGAGCCTTGACATCTTGAAGGTGAGCCATCTTCTCTTTTGTATTATTTGTATCCCATCTATATAGAACTACCCAAAATATACTATCATCTATACTATTTTGTTGTGAAGTACCATCCTTGGGAGTTATTTACCTCACACACCTTGTCTTTTTCCAATACACTGGAAAACATTAGAAATCCAACACAATTTGAACTATTGCATATGTGTTTTAATCTTTAGTAAGACTTACAAGATGGGATACTATTAGCAATAAAAGTAATTCTTTAATGACTCAGTTGAGATCTGAACTGCCTTGTGCTAGGAAGAAACAAGTACAGTTAGGCAGTCCCTACCAAATACCATTTGATACATTCAGCAACAACTTATTACACAAAACTGGGGCACAAGAAGTGATTTCATCAGTGTCATAGCAGGAGCACACAGGAGCCCACAGTGCACAGGTGGCCCCCACATGCACTGTAGAATACTGAGACCTGCAGGATGATACTGTGGATCACCAGATGTTCTTCCTTCCCATCCTCTTCAGGGCAGCAAGGACAAGAGGATTTCATTCCACCATTGCTACCATGTGTATACAGATGGTTTGAAAACTTGTGCAAACCTTGGATTTGAAGACCAAACTCTTCTTTGTCTCTTGAGATACTCCTAATTTGTCTGATTTAACTTTTTCAATGAGTTGAAGAGAAAGCTAGCTGTACTATTATTTCTTAAATGTGAACTGTGATGTCTCACTGAAATGTATATTTGTTTTGCAAAGCAATAAGACAAAATGCTGTATTGTATGAGATTATATATGAGATTATATATTATATAGTTCTTTATAGTATGAGAACTATGATAATATATATGAGAACTATATATTATGTCTCCTCTCTAACAGTAAAAACCCACAACTGAAAAATAGGATTCCTCATACATAACTGAATTATTGATGTTTCATAATTATATGCATTTTTACTGGGCCTAAAGTTGTGGGTTTTGGTGTGTTTTGTGTGTTTTTTTTTAACATATACACCAATGATTTTACTTAATCTTTCAACAACCTTAGGTACATATCTTTTGTAAACTCTTTGTAATGTAATACAGACTCATACATATGAGAGTTATTCAACTTCTATTTGTTCTTTAAAATAATGACTATTCACAATTATTGAAAGGGCTTAAGAAAATAAGTTGAAAAAAAACCCAACTTATCTGAAATCTTTTGAACTCTTACAGCTCTAGCAACCTTAAATACTGAGGTCCTATTTAATAGATCCAGTATAATCAAACAAGGGGAAAATGCCATGCCCTTCTAGATACCAAGAGTATCTTAACTTTCTGAAGCTGGAGACTTTTTCACCATTTCATAATAGTACTTTTCTTTGAAGCTTATATTTTCTAGTGATTTGTACTTATGAGTTATTATTATAATGCATACAGATTTTCCAGCAAATTATTTCCCCTGAGCTGTTAATGTAGCACGGTTTTGTGAAAATCTAGAAGCCAGGCCACAGGACCATTGAAAGGCACAGGTTAACGTCTAGTTCGCCCACCCTGTCTTGGACAGTATTGCCAATCATCAGACAGGCTACCTAGGGCCTCATCCAACCTGGCCTTGAACACCTACAGGGATGGGGCATATGCAACTCAGGGCAACATGACCCAGTGTCTCACCACACACAGATAAAGAAAAGGAAAAAATGCTCCTAATATCTAATCTAAATCTCTCTTCTTCTAGTTTAAAATCTTTTTCCCTTTTCTCATCACTATCTGCTTATGTAAAAAGTTGGTCTCCCTCTTCCTTATACGCTCCTTAAAAAGTACTGGATAACCACAATGATGTATCCCCAGAGCCTTTTCCAGGCTGAACAAGCGCAGCTCCCTCAGCTTGTCCCCATAAGAGAGGTGCTCCAGCCCTCTGCTCATCACTGTGGTCCCCCACTGGACCTGCAGACAACACCAAGCTGGGAGGAAGTGTCAGTCTGTCTGAGGGTGGGAAGGACTTACAGAGGGCTCTGGATAGGCTGGATCAACAGGTTAAGGCCAAGTGTTTGAACTTTAACGTGACCAAGTGGTGGGTCCTGTATTTTGGTCACAACAACCCCAGGCAACACTACAGACTTGGAGCAGAGTTGCTAGAAACTTAGATTGTTTAGTTGGAGAAGAGGATGCTCAGAGGAGACCATATAGCTGCCTACAATTTCCTGAAAGGAGGCTGTAGTGAGGTAGGGATTGGCCTCTTTTCCTAGGTAACAAAAGTGTGAAGCAAGAAGCTAGCCTCAACAGACCCTAGGAGTCTGCAGTATTGCTTACAGCTTGCCATGTTGCTTTCTCAGAAGATATCCAGGTGGTTGAAATGCACGATCAGGAAGAGAGCCTGTAAGCGCAATGCTTCTTATAGACGAAGCAAGAAGGCCTTACCAGTTGGATCCCCTTGATCAGGCAGCCTGTAGTAGAGTATGACCACCAGATGTCCTTTATTGATCTGGTCCCTAATTTTAATCCATGAGCTCGATCGTTCTCAGAAACAGCTTTTCACAGTCTGTTCACTTATTAATACAGAGGGCATTTCCCCTGCCCATCCTGCCCTGCCTTTCCCTTCCAAACAACTTGTAACCTTTGATCACAGTTTTCTAGTTGTTTGATTCTTCCTACCATGTTTCCATGACAGCAATTAGTTCATAATTTTGTAATTGTACCATGGCTTCCAACTCTTCCTGCTTACTTCCTATGCTGTATACATTGGTGTAGAGCTCAAATGTATACATTTGAGCTGTGTTACCTTTATGGAAAGCTCTCCTAAATCTCTCTGCAACAAAACTGAGTTTTTCCTCTGCTGCATCCTAAAGTGATAGTATTCATTGGTTGTTCTCTGTCACTCAGAATTCCATCCCCTCCCCCCATTTTATCTAGTTTAAAGCTCTGCTAATCAATGTGGACAGCATGCTGCTGCAGCCCTCTGACACCATGCACCTTCTCTGCCTGGCTCCCGTTGGCCACTCAGGCCTCAGGCTATAGACTGTACCCTGCACACCCCACTAACGAGTTTCACATTAGAACTATGTGGTTTCAGATGTGAAGCTGGAAGTGAGGGAAGCAAGAAACACTGAATTATGGGGCAATCAGATTTCAATTTTCATACTTACATGCTTGCTATGAGAACCTATTTTCATTGAGTCAGACATACCCTTGTCACTCAATTAGCGGAATGTCTCAAGACACCAACAGAAATCTTGTTTACTACTTCCCACTGATGAAGTCGGGAAGTACCACTACTTACAGAAGTAAATTATGAAATTGAACATCCTCTCCTTTGGAGCATCTGCCACATATTGCTACGGAACATAATACAGAATTATTGCATAAAGCTTATTTCCAGTGCTGAAAAGGAGACTGGGGTCACATTTGCTAAAATGTAAGCCAGGACCAAACCTTACACAATTTGTTCATTGCCACTGCTCATGAGTTACTAAACAAAATCTTAATATCAATGAAGAGAGAGGCAAAAGTTGGGAGGACAAGAAATCTATTATAAGGAGAAAAGACAGCAAATAACTATTGATTTTAATATTCTCATTGTCATACAATACACTGCATTTTGCTGACAGCAAAGTTCAGCTATATGTAAACAAACGATGGGATTACTAATTTAATTTCTTACACAAGGAATTTGTATTTCACTTGGGAGGTGAACATTCTTTCCTCTCAGAACTTTTATCTATTAGACGGTTTATGTAAGTCAATTTCCTACAAATCTTGCCAAAGTTGGCAGTTAGATGGAGAAGTTAGATACTAGTAGATACTAAGATTCTACTGAGAATCAGTATCATAGTTATACTGATTATCAGTATCAGCATCACACATTTTTCAGAAGCAGAAAAAGCTTTTGTTAAAGTTGACAAACAGACATCAAAGAATCCAACAACACAACTGAAATCCACAACAGACAAGGATGTGTGTTCTGTTTCCTGGGGAAGAAGTAAATGGTGTTAATCACAGTTTGAACTACAGTAGTTTTCTTAGGTTAAATTTTGCAGTCAAAATACTAATGTGTCAGAAACATATACAACAAAAGTCCTGAAAAAAAAATTCACATTCTGCAGAATGACAAGAAACTGCATGTGAATCCTGAAACATTATGAATAACTACAAAGATACTAAAATAAAAATCATCCCGATACCTTTATGAAACATCTGGGCTCCTGATAGGCACATCTCATCGTCTTTCTCAAAGCAAAAATACAAAGGAAAGAAGTAATGTTTTAGCAAGAATGCAAAAGTAATGGAATGCTATTTCCTTACATGGATTAACTGACAATGAAGTCTGTTTTCAGTTCCCTCATTTACCCTATTCATTTCAATGTCTTTGCATGTTTTGGCTTTTTGTACTCCAGTCTAAGGACATCTAGTCCCATCCTCAACTGCAGAATGATAAGGCACTTCAACCATTCTCTGAGATTATTTTGTTGCTCCATCCTAACTGCAGAAGTCTGTCACTGCTTCTAACAGTAATACTGTCCCTCTTGTTTCATCAAGGTTTAGAAATGATAACGGTAGTAACATGTGGATGCCAGCTTGCAGAGTTGTTTGACAGTGTAGTTAAAGATCCTCATATTTTTTCCTCTGGGAACTATATCCCCCATGCAGAAGGAATAAACAGTGTGTAAGGGATATTTAAAACTTCAAAAAGCTAGAATATGAAATTAGAAAATTTAGAAAGCTCTAATAAACTCCCATCCCAAAAATGTAGGCTGTAAACTTCAGGCAGTCATTTCAAAGTCAAGGAAGGACAGCAATCTGAATCAGAGCCACAAGTGTCCTGGAGCCAAAAGGGCCAACCATATGCTGGGGGGTATCAGGCCCAGCACTGCCACTGGGTGAGGGAAGGGGTTGTTCTGCTCTGCTCTGTGCTGTGGTGCAGGTTTGGGTGCACATAGGAAGGACATAAACTACTGAACTATTAGAGAGCTTCCAATGGACAGCAATAAAGGTGATGAAGGCTCTAGGAACAAGGCATGAGAGGAATGGTCTGATTGGGCCCAGAGCAGAGGAGCTGAGTGGAGGCCTGATGGCGGATGCAGATCCACGCAGGCAGCAGAGGGTAGTGCTGAGCTCTGGTCTCTGTGACAGAGACAGGGCCCGAGGGAACCGCATGGAGTTGTGTCAGGGGATGGGCAGATGTGGTTAGGGAAAGGCTCTGCAGCAGAGGGCAGTGGACATAGAACAGGCTGCACAGGGCACTGGGCATGGCCCCAGCCTGCCAGAGTTCAAGGAGCGGGTTAGGGTTAGGATTAGGAGTTGTGGCAGATGCCCCATCCTTGGAGACATTCAAGGTCACGCTGGACAGGGCTCTGAGCAAACTGACTTGATGACCTTTAAAGGTCCCCTCCAACTCAGACTATTCTATGATTCTAATGCTGAAAAAGCTGAAAAGGTAATGAGTCGCTACTGTTCCAAGTGACAGGACACGAGGAGACAGTCTCAGATTGCACTAGAAGAGATTTAAATTAGATATTGGAAAGAAATTCTTCACAGCAAATTAGCTGCCAGGGAATGGTGTAGTCCCCGTTTCCAGACATGCATATGTGGCACTGAGGGACATGGTTTAGTGATAGAATTTTATGGGTCAGGAGGATGTTTGGACTTGATGATCTTGAAGATCTTCTCAGACCTATTCACAGTGATTCTATGATTCACTGTGTAACACAGAACAGGAGATAGAAATCATTTCACTGAGCTGCAGCTCAGCTTTCTTCATTGGACTTCCTTATACAGCTTATACAGACTCAGGGCATCATCAATCTAAACAGCACCCAAGGTTTTGAGGTTGCAGATTCTGAAGTACATTCTCTCACATTTAGCCAATGAGTAGAATGAAAGCTCATTTTAACACCAACAGGAATTGAGCCTAAGGTCTGATTTATCAATGAGATCTTGAAGCAATGGTTTGGCAGACCACTGAGAAGACAGCAACTCTATGGCTGCAAATAAACCAAAGCTAGGTTTGTTCAAGTGTGATTGTAGGGATACAATCACACTTGAAGCCACTTAATTACCACATAAAGAGTCTACGGCAGCTACATCTTTGATTTCAGGCTCCTGCAAGGAGTTACAAGGCAACATGACTAGATATTGTCATAAAACCTTGTAATCTATCAGCAACAAATATTAGCAACTAATATTAGCAACGAATGTATTAACCAAAAATATCTTTCCAATGGCATTTCTTAAATTCCAACATTTATTTTTGTACTGCCTTCTACAGTTACTTTATTCTACAAAATTTGTGAAGAACTTCACAGTTAACACATATAAAGCTTCACTGATATAAACTCATCAATTTGCTTAGGGCTCTGGTTGGGTGATTTATAAACTAACTGAAACTGGATATTAAATATGGTGGAAGCATCTTCAGCATACTATAAACACTATTTCAGTAAGCATACGGGAAAAAGATTATCAAAACTGTAATATAACAAAAAAACAGATCAATGTTCTTCACTACTATTACTAAATTGACATCAGCAAGCAACAGCAGTAAGCAAACAGCCACAATTGCTGACTGATTACTTCAGCAAAAAGTGTTGTACCTGTTTCTTTTCTTATAGATAATTGATATGATGAAAGGAGTTTACCATAGCTGGAGGAAAAGGACAGATAAAGAATCATAGAATGGCTTGGGCTAGAAAGGACTTCAAAGATCATCAAGTTCCAACTGCCCTGTCACAGGCAGCGTTGCTGACCTACAGATCAAGCACTAGATCAAGTTACCCAGGGTCCTATCCAGCCTGGCCTTGAACACCTCCAGGGATGGGGACATCCACAACCTCACTGGGCAGCCTGTGCCAGCACCTCACCACTCTCAGTAAAAAACTTCTCCCTGACATCCCAAATCCTAAAACAGTCTAAACCTTCCCTCTTAAAAACGCTCCCCCTTGTCCTGACATTGTGTGCCCTTGTAAAAAGTTGATTCCCCTCCTTTTTATAATACCCTTTTAAATACTGGAAGGCATCAATGACGTCTCACTGAAGCCTTCTCTTTTCCAGGCTTATCAAGCCCACCTCCTTCAGCCTGTATTCATAGGAGAGGTGCTCCAGCCTGTGAAGGACAGAAACTTTTTTCCTTACTTTTGTCTCAAAGCTTGCTTCGTAAGGCCTTTCCTGGTGATTAGACTCTGACTTATAACTGCCGATTATCTAGATGGGTGTCATGGTGCCACAATGTCTCTGCCTATGGTTGTAAAGATAGACGGAAATAGGGGCAAACAGTCTTCTTTGGGGTACAGCTTAGAGAAGCTGACCACCACAAAAGATGATAATGCTCGTGCACGGCAATGAAGGTGCCATCCCCTGTTGGTTGGGGCCAGATAGGGCACACAAACAGAGAGAAAAAAAAACAAACTGAGAAATGGGGGATAAAAGGTCTTTACTGAACCAGGGATTTTCAGAGAACTCCTGTAGAAGAATTCCCTAAGGGGAAAACCTCTGTGGAAGACCCTCTTCACCCCCCCAGGGCCTGCTTGCTGCGAAGCTTCTCAGCCCTCTCCCATCACCCGGTGACCAGAGAGTTCCTGAGATCAACGGACCTACTACAGACCTCGCTGGATCCACAGTGGTGATGCTCTCTCTCTCTTGCTTTCTGCCAAGTCTCCTTGCTTTTCATCTCTTTTCTATTGCCCACTTTCCCTTCTCCATATCCCTAAGCAACTTTTATTTGTGACAAACTGCTTGGGATAACTTTTGACCCATTGTGTCTTAATCTTGCCATCGGATATACACATACATATAATCTAAGACCTCATCTCCCTCCTTTATATTGGAGCGTGACACAGCCCTCCTCTGGACCCTCACCAAAAGCCCATTTTTCCTGTGTTGAGGGCACAAAATCTGAATATAGTACTCCAGACAGGGCCTCACAAGGGCAGAAAAGAGGGGTACAGTACCGAATTGGATTCACATGAGACCAGCTGCACTTAGACCAACAGTTGCCCAAGCTCCAGTGACAGCCAGCAGACAGCCAGCAATGAGTGATGTATCTTTTTTTTTTTTTTTTTTGACTCCCCTTTTTGCAAGAAAGCCTTTCATCCAGAATTTTGGATTTGGTTATGAACTGCATTCTTGTACAAAGCCCCACCAATTGTTGGAAATGTGGTTTGCCAAAATCTTTTAAGCTGCCTGTTATAAAACAGACCCATATTTTATAATCAAATCCACCTTCACCCTAATGCTACCCCTCTTTTGATGTAGCCCAGGAAACTCCTGTTGGTCCTCTAGGCTGCAAGCATACTGCAAGACTGGTTAAGTCTTTAATCTACCAGGACTCCTTGAGGCCTTCTCAGCTGGAGTACTCTGAAGTTCTTCTTCTCTCAGTCTGTACACATAGCTGAGATTGCCCCAACCCAAGTGCAGTACCCATTGCTTTGCTTTATTGATTGTTAGATTCACATGTGCCTACCTTTCAAGTTTATCAAAGTCTCTTTGGCTGGGATCCCTTCATTCTGATGTTATCAACTGCACCACTCAGCTTGGTGTCATCAGCAAACTTGAGGGTGCACTCAATCCCATCATTTATGTCACTGATAAAGAAGTGAATGAGTACTGGACCCAACATGGACTCCTAGGGGACACCACTCATTACCAGCTGCCACCTGGACATAGAGCCAACAACCACAGCCTCCTGGCTGCGACCTTCCAAGCAATTCCTTATTCACTGAATAGTTCACTGTTCCAATACATATCTCCTGAAATTAGATATACAGATGTGATGAGGGTCAGATATACAGATGTGATGTCAAAGGCCTTGCATAAGTCCAGGTATGTGACATCAATTGCATTCCCTTTGTCCACAGATTTGTCACTCTTTTATCATAGAAGGCCACTAGATTGGTTAGGCACAGTCTGCCCTTAGTGAAGCTATACGGGCTGCCTCTGATCATCTGCTCATCCCTCATTGGCCTTAACATCTCTTCCAGGGAGATACTTTCAGTGATCTTCCTGGGTGCAGAGGAACTGGCTCAATGGCCTGTAGTTCCTTGGATTTTCCTTTCTCTTTCCTGTAAATGGGAGTGATGTTTCCCTTTTTCCAGTAACCAATGACTCTGCCTGACAGCCACTATTTTACAAATGTTCATAGGTTCATAAGGTTGGAAAGGACCTACAAGATCATCTAGTCCAACCATCCTCCTATCACTATCCCTACCCAACTACTAAATCAAATCCCTTAGCACCTCATCTAAACGCTTCTTAAACAGCGCTAGGGATGGTGCCTCAACCACCTCCCTAGGCAGGCCATTCCAGTGCCTGACCACTCTTTCAGAAAAAAAATGTTCCCTCAGGTCTAATCTAAATCTTCCCCAGCGCAACTTGTGGCCATTCCCTCTCGTCCTGTCATTATTTATCAGGGAGAAGAGGCCCACCCCCTCCTCACCACAACTTCCCTTCAGGAAGTGGTAGAGTGCAATAAGGTCTCCTCTGAGCCTCCTCTTCTCCAGACTAAACAATCCCAGCTCCCTCAGCCGCTCCTCATAAGACTTGTGCTCCAGACCCCTCACCAGTTTTGTTGCCCTTCTCTGAATACGCTCCAGGGCCTCAATGTCCTTGTAGTGAGAGGCCCAAAACTGAACACAGTACTCGAGGTGCGGCCGTACCAGAGCTGAGTACAGGGGGATGATCACCTCCCTGCTCCTGCTGGCTGCACTATTTCTAATACAGGCCAAGATGCCGTTGGCCTTCTTGGCCACCTGGGCACGCTGCCGGCTCATGTTGAGCCGAGCATCCACCAACACCCCCAGGTCCTTTTCCTCTCTACATTCTTCAAGCCATTCTGCCCCAAGCCTATAGCATTGCATAGGGTTATTGTGGCCAAAGTGCAGGACCCGGCACTTGGTCTTATTGAACCTCATCCCATTGAGCTCAGCCCAGCTGTTCAGCCTATCCAAATCCCTCTGAAGGGCCTCCCTACCCTCAGGCAGTTTGACACATCCTCCCAACCTGGTGTCATCTGCAAACTTACTGAGGGTACACTCAATTCCCTCATCTAGGTCATCAATAAAGATATTAAACAAGATGGGCCCCAAAACTGACCCTTGGGGGACACCACTCGTAACAGGACGCCAGCTGGACTTAATTCCATTAACCACTACCCTCTGGGCACGGCCCTCCAGCCAGTTCTCCACCCAGAGAAGAGTGAACCTGTCCACACCACGGGCTGCCAGTTTCCTCAGGAGAATACTGTGGGAGACCGTGTCGAAGGCCTTGCTGAAGTCCATGTAGACTACATCAACAGCCTTTCCCTCATCTACCTGTCTGGTCACCCAGTCATAGAAGGAGATGAGGTTGGACAAGCATGACCTGCCCCTGGTGAACCCGTGCTGGCTGGGTCTGATCCCTTTATTGCCATGCACGTGTCGTGTGATCTCCCTCAAGATCATTTGCTCCATAACCTTCCCTGATACTGAGGTCAGGCTGACAGGCTTGTATTTCCCCAGGTCTTCCTTACGGCCTTTCTTGTAGATGGGAGTCACATCGGCAAGCCTCCAATCTTGTGGGACCTCTCCAGATAACCAGGAATTCTGATAGATGGCAGAAAGTGGCTCGACAATCACCTCTGCCAGCTCCCTCAGCACCCTTGGGTGGATCCCATCTGGCCCCATGGACTTGTGGCAGTTCAGATGGAGGAGAAGATCTCTGACCATCTCTGCTTGGATCACAGGGGGTGCATTATGCGCCCCGTCCTGGACTTCCAGGTCAAGGCAAGTACCCTGTGGACAACTTTTCTGTTTATTAAAGACAGATGTGAAGAAGGCATTGAGAACCTCAGCCTTTTCCTTATCATCTGTGGTTACATTCCCTGCCTCATCGAGTAAAGGAGAGAAATTTTCCTTAGTTTTTCTCTTGCTGTTAATATATTTGTAAAAGGGTTTCCTGTTCTCCTTTACAGCAGTAGCCAGTCTAAGTTCAAGCTGGGCTTTAGCATTTCTAATTTTCTGCCTGCAGATCTTGGCCAGTTCTCTGTAGTGACCCCAAGTAGCCTGACCCATCTTCCAGAGGACATAGACTCTCTTTTTCTCTCGGAGTCTCAACAAAAGTTCCTGGTTCATCCACACTGGTCTTTTTCTCCTCTGGTTCGACTTACGGGACTCCGGGACTGCCTGCTCCTGTGCCTTTAAGATTTCTATCTTGAGGAGCATCCAAGCTTCCTGGACCCCTTTAACCCTCAGGAGCAAGTCCCAAGGGACCCTTGCAACAAGTGTCCTGAACAGGTCAAAGTCTGCCCTCCGGAAGTCCAAGGTAGTAGTTTTGCTAGTCACCCTCTTGACATCACCCAGAATAGCAAACTCCACCATTTCATGGTCACTCTGGCCAAGACAATCTCCAACCTTCACATCTCCTACTAGTCCTTCCCTGTTAGTGAAAAGTAGGTCTAGCAAGGCATCTCCCCTGGTAGGCTCTTGCACCAGCTGTGTCAGGAAGCAATCATCCACACATTCTAGAAATCTCAAGGACTGCTTCCTCTGCGCAGTATTATATTTCCAGCATATGTCAGGGAAGTTGAAGTCCCCCATGAGAACGAGTGCTGGCCACTGTGCAACATCTACGAGTTGTTTATAGAACACCTCGTCTATTTCTTCATCCTGACTAGGTGGTCTATAACAGACCCCCACCACGATGTCACTCCTAAAGACTATCCCCCTGATCCTTATCCATAGGGACTCTACTTTGTCATTTCCAACCACTAGCTCTTCAACATCAAAACACTCTTTGATATAGAGAGCTATGCCACCACCCTTTCTTCCCTGTCTATCCCTTCTGAAGAGCTTGTAGCCATCAATCCCAGTATTCCAGTCATGGGAGAGGTCCCACCATGTTTCCGTAATAGCCACCCTTATCACCTCTTCAACTTCCAATGCTGCAAATCTATTGCTTAGGGGTATCTGGGGACACTGGGGAGGCAGAGGGGGAGATTGCCCACGGTACCGAGCAGGGACTCTCTGCCAGCCCTCCCTATCCCTCAGATATCCCCCTCTGCCCTACGAGGACAGGTCAGGGAGTCCACCACCAACTGCAGGGGGTCTCCCCGGCGCCTTTCTCTCTGGCGCTCGAGGGAGCTGCTCCACCAGTCAATCTCCCACTCACAGTCCCTGATGGCCCTCAGTCTCTCAACTTCCTCTTTCAGTTCAACCACCATGCTAAGCAGATCTTCCACCTGCTCACACCTTGCACAGGAGAACTGCTTAGCACCCTCATCCAGCAGCAGCAGGCTCTGGCACTCCTTGCAACCAGAGACCTGTGTAGCCACACTTCTAGGCAGACCTTCTGTCTGGGTCGCCACAGCCTTCTTAAGGCAAGCCCTAAATGAAAAATTGAAAGTAAATAAATGTTTATAATAATATATAGATATGAATTGTAATAACTTAAAAATAAATAAATAATAATAATTAAAGAAATATATATTAAAAAAAAAAAACAACAAACCACAAACAAACAAACAGTGGGTAGTGACACTTCGCTGCCCTCCCTGAGCCCTATTCAGCTGAGGGGTGAGGGCGAAGGCGCTGAAACCCCGGCAACGCCTACCCCTCGTTACCGCCTCGTTAATCTCTCGCGAGAACAGCCTACGGGAGTGGCCGCTCTCACTCGGTTCCCGAGAGACTGGAACCTCCCGAAAACCCGCCCTGTACCTCAGTCAGCCACTGCAGCTCCGGCTGTGCCGATTTCAAAGCACAAAAAAATTCTCGCCCAACGTGGGGCTCGAACCCACGACCCTGAGATTAAGAGTCTCATGCTCTACCGACTGAGCTAGCCGGGCTCCCGTTATGGGGTGGAGAAATGTGATAGATAGCAGCTTTGCAAGCACATCACTTGGTTCCCTCAGAGCCCTGAGATGCATGTGGTCCAACCCCACATATACCAGTCTTATGAGGTGGTGTCAGACTTGGCTCTGCTATTCAGTGGGGGAGATTTTCTTCCCCAGTGAAATGGTTTATGGGCTGGTTGTGCCCAGTTCCATGACTGATGGGGCGATGGACCCATGGACCCAATGCCCTAAGAAAGAGGAGGGAGGGGAAAAGGGAAAGGGGGAGGAAGATGGGTCAAAAAACAGTGACAACGATCTGAGGAGGAAAACTAATTAACAAATAAATTGGATACTGGAATGTAAAATAACACAATATAAAACAATATAATTGGAATTGAAGCTAATAAATCAAATAAAGAGCGAGAGAGAGTGTCCAAAACCGAAGGCCTTCCACTAAAGCAGCTATGGAACCTCCACTGCTGAGATGTCCAGCGAAAGAGGAAGTCTCCAGGACTTGCATGCAGTTTGATATTTCCCTCTGAGTGGAAAACGGGAACACAAAGTCCTCTGGGTTATGTAGTTCTCTCCTGAGAACCTGGTACCTGGAAATTTGGTAGTCCATGGAACTGGAGCATTAACTCTTTAATTCCCAGTGCCTTACATGATGTTATGATGTGGAATACCAATAACAAAATCATAAAATCATGACACCCAGCTTCCCACCTTATGATGGAAATAACTTTTTCCTGAATTTTAGATGTCTAAGTGAAGCCTGATGCCTAGGTGTCTTGAATTAATTCATCAACATAAGACACAATTTGGGCTGTAAGGGCAGTGGTATATATCATACTTTTTTTTTCAGTGCCTTTACCTATGTTGCTCATATTAGTACTGCTACTCTGAATGACACCACAGCACAGAACACTTGATGAGAAACAGACTAAGGTGTAAGCTTTGGCTGAAACTGGTAAAGCGCAAGATGTGACCATGCATCTGGTCTGCCAGACACAACAATCTATCTCCCAAGAAAAAGGACACTCAGACACAAAGGATTTATTATGCTGGTTTGATCAGTCACCCAAATTGCCTATATATTTGCCTATAACTTTATTATGAAAAAAACGTGTAGAAAGGCCATAGAATGATTAAGGATCAGTACCAAAATCCCTTCATTTCATAACTTTATTTTTCCTTTCTTTTACCTTAGAGATTAGAGCCCAGGCAATTTAACGTTAAGAGACATAAGAAGTTAAGCAAAATCAGCTTGTTCCTAAAATAGGTCTTAATGTATGTCCGTAATAATGAAAAAGAGTAATGAAAAGCATGCCACTTCCTGTTATTCTTTGAGTTAGGTTGTGCCCTTGGGTAGTATATGAAACCCCAGAAATGCAAAACATGGAAATAATAAATATACAATTGCTCAGAACTTGATAATGATCTCTGTGAAACAAAATTTGAGGGTTTTTTTGGTTGGTTTTGATGATTCTGAACACAAAATTCAGCTGAAGGAATTTAAAATTAAACCTAGAATAAAAACAGCTGCTGGAAAACATGCATGACCAAATTCTTCATCTGAACATATGCTGCTTTGAGGTATTTTCTTTCAAATTTTAAATGATCACTGGCATTCTGTATATTCAACTCTAGTATGAAGCAAAGTCCAGTAGCTACTCTTGACATTCAGTTATGTCAGTCTAATTTTATACATGTTTGTTTGACAACTCAGAACCACTGCAATTTCCATCACAGTGAAGAATTAAACCAACAATTATGTTTATTTATTGTGGTACCTGGAATTCTATGTGCAATGTGACCTATGAGATAAACAATCATTTAAGCTCATGAAGTTCTTCCCTCTGCTCTGCTGGCTATTATCAATGCCCAAGCATATGCAAAAAAATATATATATATAAATATATATATATTTCCTAACAGTTAATTTTAAGAGCAAAACATTATCTTTTATTTCTTTCATTTCATTATGAAAAAATTTAGACCACTTGAGAACAAGAGAAAAACCCAAGAGAAATTACTGTTTGCTGATACATACTGAATAGACTATCCCATCATGACAAGACAAAGGACAAAATTAACTAGATATACAGAATACAATTCCACTTGTATTAAATTACCAAATAAAAGATATCTGTGCTACAGTGGAAAACTCCTAACTGAATAAACTTTGCAATACTATTTATCTGTGAATCTGACCTCCTGTTCTCAATTTTACAAGATTCTGTGGAAATTCAAGAGGGACACAAAATGTAATGCATTCTGCAGCATTTTTAATTGAATGAGGTTTCCATTCTTGTGTTATTTCAGTAGGTACCAAAACCATGTTTAACAACGTTAGAGTTCCCTTTGCAGTTGCTAGTTGGATAGCAGCAAAAATGTAAGTAATTCATTTCATGGTGCATGAAAAAAAATAAAAAGCAATCTCAGTTTTAAGACCAAAAGGCTGGCTGACATTAACAGCACTACACCAGTACAAATGCAAGCTGTAAAAACACTAGTAAAGAAATATTGCACTGTTTCATCCTCAGCCAAAGCAAAGTAGAAAAGTACGGCTAGGAACAATTTGTCTGTTTGATAACAAGGTGATGGATGCTATTGCCAACTATTTCAGCATGAACCAGCACTGAATTCAGGCAATTGCATTTAAAACATCCTAAGACAGCTGAAAAAATGATTTCCAAAAACAATGTTCTTACGTATTAAACCAACATCTGCTTTAACCTGTGCCTAACTAGGTTTCCTGTTCATTCCTTCAATGCTGGTAAAAAATCTAAATATTGTGAAACTGTTTCTCACTATTCCTCACGATGCATCTCAGAACACTCTTGACAATGAAAAGACAAACATTTTCTTTAGCCTGGAAAAAAGGACACACTACCATTGATAAAATAAGGCATATTTGCCTCTCAATGAGCACCAGGGGATAGCATTTTTCAAAATCTGAAACAAAGAGAGGGAAAAATAACAGCCATGAAATGCATTCATGGATTTTAGAAAAACAAACAACAAAAAACAGTCCACATGCTGTGGATGACTACTGGTAATTCATCACAGAACAAATATAAGCTTTTACTGTTTTCCACTGAGACTGAATCACCAGGGTTTTCTAATATGAAGTTATATACCAAAGGGTCCATAACAGACATGACATATAATACAAGAGCAAAGTAGAAACAGCACTTATAGTATGTAAAAGTGAACGCTCCATCTCCAGTAACCATCTGCTTCTTCAAAATCCCAGCTTCTTAATTTGCCTGTAAAAGATGAGCTGGGGCTGATAGATCAATGCCAGTTCAGGTTTTATTCTTTCCAGAGACAAGCAGCATCCATGTCGCTCCTTCCTTCCAGACACCCTGACTGTTTTGAAGGGCCCCTGCTGACCTCCAACTGTCCGCCATAAGGCCCAGCTCTGCAAGTGTCACGTTATTTGATGAAACCCTTAGCTAGACAGACAAAGTGTATTTATTTTGTCCATAGTTACGTAAGTACAAACAAATATATACATATATATAATGTATATGCTTGATATAAAAAAGCTATGAAAAAGAACAGAAATCTAAAGAATTTAGCCAATAAAGGCAGCAGTAGACATAGAGTAATACACTCCCAATCTTCAAGTACATAAAAGTGCATTGCGTGTAAGAATAATCTACTTGCCATATCAAGAGAAATATATACAGATATATATGCAAGAGAGAATAAATAACATGTTGCAATGGAGATTTAAGTTAGATATTGAGATAAATTTTCTTACAGTAATAGCAAAGATTTTAGAATTTTAGATTTTAGATTTTAGATTTTCTGGGGACATCACAAGACCTCCACCATTTGAGGTCTTTAAGAGTAGTCTTAAAAACAACAGTCAGAAAAGGCTTAAACATAATAATTGTTTTCTCAGGTAGGGGATGGCTTATGCAACAGGCAGAATTCCTTCTGCCAGCTCTGTTACTCTAAGATTTGATTATTTGTTGCTAGATTAAGCTTCATTAAATTCTGGCAAAGAGAACAACCCTGCAGACCTGAGTGAAACTATACTGTAATAACGTCAGCACCATGAGCCTCCCACATGAGATGCTAGTACAATGAGATATCTAAATGACTCTTGTTTGGTAGCTTTCTATGATGCCATCACCAGCTGAGAAGGTGAGAGGAAAGCAGTGGATCCATACCTTGAATTCAGCATGGTGTTTGACACTGTCTCCCACATCATTCTTGTTGAGAAGCGTAGGATGCATGAGATAGAAGTGGATAGTGAGGTGGATTGAACAACTGGCTGACAGGCCAAGTTCAGAGGGTTGTCATCAGCAGTGCAGTCTGGTTGGAGGGTGTAACTAGTGGTGTTCTATAGGGGTTGGTGCTTGGTCCATTCTTGTTCAATATCCTCATCAGTGACCTAGAGGATGGAAATGGACTCCACCGTCAGCACGTTTGCTGATGACACAAACCTGGGAGGAGTGGCTGACACACCACGTTATGGTTTTATGATTTTTGTTATATTATTGATATTCCACATCATAACATCATGTGGTGTATTGGGAGTTAAGGAGTCAATGCTCCAGCTCTGTGGATCATCAATAGTTCTGGGTGTACTTGTCTCAGAAGAGAAGAACTACATTCCCCAGAGCACTGTGCAATGCTTTGCATTTTTACATGTTTCCGCTCAGAGGGAAAGATAACATCTGTCTACAGTCACGGGACCATCTCTCTTCCCTCCGGGATGGAGCTCAGCAGTGGGTGTTTGTTGCAGCCGTCCACGTTCAGTGTTAGCGTAAGGCCTTTGGTTTATCGAACACTCTCTCTCTCTCTTGCTCATTTTATTTGATTCATTAGCCTCAATTCCAATTATAATGTATTATATTGTGTTATTTTGCTTTCTGCTATCTTATTTAGAAAATTAGCTTTCCTCCCCAGATCACTGCCACTGTTTTGTTCCTAGTCCCATCTCCCTTCTCCCTTTTTCCCTTTTCCCCTTCCCCTTCTCCGGGGTGTGGGACCCCTGCCTCAATCATCACAGTACCAAGTCAAACCAGCCCGCAAAGCGTTGACACAGCAGAAGGCTGTGTTACCATTCAATGAGATCTGGACAGGCTGGTTACCTGGGCAGAAAGGAACCTGATGAGGTTTAAGAAGAGCAAGTCATGCACCTGGGAAGGAATAACCATATCCACCAGTACAGGTATATAGGCGGACCTGCTGGAGAGGAGCTCTGCAGAGAAGGACCTGGGTGTCCTGGTGGCTAACAGGTTGGCCATGAGCCAGCAGTGTGCTTTTGTGGACAAGAAGGCTAAAGGTATCCTGGGATGCATTAGGTAGAGCTTGGCCAGCAGGTCAAGGGAAATGATCTTCCCCCTCTACTCTGCCCTGACAAGGCCACATTTAGTATACTGTGTCCAGTTCTGGACTTCCCAAGTCAAGAAAGACAGGGAACTGCTATAGAGTCCAGAGAAGGGCTACAAAGACAGTCAGGGCCTGAGACATCCCCTGCAGGAAGAAGGGCTGAGAGACCTGGTGCTGTTCCATTTGGAGAAAAGAGGGCTGAGATGGGATCTTATCAATGCGAATAAATATCTAAAATGTGTGAGTCAAGAAAATGGGGTCAAGCTCTTTCCAGTAATGTCCAGAAACAGAACAAGAGGCAACAGGAACAAAATGGAACACAGGAAGTTCCATACAAACATGAGGAAAAACTTTACTGTCAGGGTGACAAGGGAGACCTGGAAGAAGCTGCTGGATGTTTCCCTGTGCAACATACTGTTGGAAACCAGCTTTAGCAGGTGCTGTTGGACTAGATGATTTCCATAAGTCACTTCCAACACCTATGATTCTGTGACTCTCTCATCTCTACTCAAAGACCAGGGTTTTTTTTGCACAATGGCAATTATTCAGTTGTCTCAGTCCTCCTGAAGAGATGTGCTTTCCATGTTTCTTTGGTACAGGATATTGTACTGTTTTTCCCTGCACTTTGTACTTCATCCATCTGTCCATAGTCCGTCCGTCCGTCCATCCATCCATCCATCCATCCATCCATCCATCCATCCACCCATCACCAAGGTTGGAGAAGATCTCCAAGATCATCTAGTCCAACTGTACAGCTAACACTAATATTTCCCCACTAAACTATGCTATCTTTGCTTCAAAGACACTAGCTCCACTTTTATCTTCCTGCTAATTTTCGGAAAATGCCCTCCCAGAACTGAATTTTACTTAGATTTTTGACATATAAACAGAATAACAGCTTAATTTTGAATAATCAGTCTGAGCTTGTGCTATGTCTGTAAGGAAAGCTTTTAACTTGAAAATAAGATGGATTGCTTTCAAAAAAACAGCCCAAAATTTATATCAGCTATGTATCATCAGCTTTTACAAATGGCGTTCTTAGTCACACCTCTATGGCTGTCTATATATTGACTTGAGAGAATGGAAGATGTTCTCTTCAGTCTTTTGCTCCCATAGCACTAGACCCTGCAAGAAGCAAGTTTTCAACAAGAACATCAGGATTCAGGACTTGCTACTACTAATTATTCCATATGAAAAGATTTGAAACTTGCATCATTTCACAAACATGCTCCAGAGTTCACTTTATAACAACATAAGGCAAAAGAAGAAAAAATTGTTTAAAATTAACCTACTGATTTTAGTCTAAATAGTTTACATGGAGCAAAAAAGACAGAAAACAGTTTTCAAAATAAAAAACACAAAATTGATATTCACTAGCAATAGGTAAGCAAGCATTCAATTTAGGCTGTATCACTTGAGATTATGCCTGCTCTTCTTTGTCAGTTCATTTCAGAATTAAAGATTTCCCCTTTTTGTTGCTTCAAAACTGAGAATTAAAAAACAAACAAACAAACAAACAAACAAAAAATGGTCATTAAAAGGAAAAACCAGGTGAAACAAGAGCTTTCCAAATGTAAGTACTTAACCTCTCAAGAGCTTTACAGTATAAGGCAGTGGTTAACATCCTCTCTATCCCTGCCATCCATAGTTTCCATCATTTCTCTTGACATGCATCAGAATTACTACATACAGCATTATAACAACATAGCAAATTAATTAGAATTTACATCCATTGAACACACACAGATATTAGATTAAGCATTTTTCCTCCTTTTTAACACCACACAGAGATCATGTAACTCTACTGAATTGCCATATCAAATTCTTTCTTTATAGCTTTTCCACAGTTTTCAATAGTTTTCATTACAGATGGATGTTTTACATCTTGATAATGAAATGGAATATTTACTAAATGAATTCTAAAAGTAATGGATGCCAGGTGGCTGACTTTGGAACTTTCTGAGGTTGTAAATTTCATAAAAGTAGTGACCAAGACAGTTTTCAGTAAAAAATGAAGAAGTATGATACAGTTCTTTAAGAACACTTTTCGTTTTTCTTATTAAAGATGAAAAAATGTAGACTATTAATATGGTTGATTTTGCTTTTTAAATGCAAGACAGTTTGTCTGCTTTTAAGAAGTACTCTTATTCAGAACAGATAAACCACCTTCTCTGAAGAATATGGACACAGCATTGATTTTATAAATGGGAATTAAGAGAAGTCACAAATAAACAGGTAAGTAGCACAAATATTTGGTGTCTATGTCACTTTACCCCACAGATTCCCTAAAGATTCCATCACTGGAGTTAACAAGACTTTCTTTTGCTATTGATTTGTTATCTGGAGCAGAAAAGAGACCCAAATAAGTTTAAACCAATGTAAGTAATATTAAATACCTTTCCAATTTGCTACTTTAATACTCTACCTATACAAAATAACATTATCTGTCCTGTGTAGAAGTCCTATTGTTTCCATTAGACTCTCTTTGGTTGGACCAGATGACCTTCAAAAATCACTTTTGACTCAAATGATTATATGATCCCATGATTCTAAGTAGAACAATGATTCTATGATTCTAAGTCGAATCTGGTTTGGACAGGTACACTCTTTGGTAAAGAACAGGCTGGAGTGCTGGGCCTAGAGATTGGTAGTGAATGAAATTACATCCAGCTGTCGACCAGTCATGAGTGGTGTTCCCCAGCAGTCAGGACTGGGACCTGTTCTGTTTAATATCTTTACTGACGATTTGGATGATGGGATTCAGTGCACCCTCAGTTAAATTTACAGATAACATCAAGTTAGGAGGAAGTTTAAACCTGCCTGTGGGTAGGAAGACCCTTCAGAGAGATCTGGATAGGCTGGATCACTGTGGGGAGGCCAAGGCAATGAAGCTCAACAAGATCAAGTGCCGGGTCCTGCATTTTGGCCAACTACCCCAAGCAACACTGCAGGTGTTGGGCAGAGTGGCTGGAAGACTGTACAGAGGAAAAGGATCTGGGGGTGCTGGTCAATACTCAGCTGAATAGGAGCCAGTAGTGTGCCCAGGTGGCCAAGAAAACCAATGGCATCCTGGTTAGTATCAGAAGTAGTGCAGCCAGTGGGAGCAAGGAAGTGATCCTCTCTCTATACTCAGCCCTGGTGAGGTCACACTTTGAGCACAGTGTTTTGGGCCTCTCATTACACTGAAAGACATCGAGACCCTGGAGCATCTCCAAAGGGACCTGGAGCATGTTTTATAGGGAGCAGCTGAGGGAAGAGTGATTGAATAGTCTGAAGAGGAGGCTCAGGGGATACCATATTGCTCTCTAAAACTTCCTGAAAGGAGGCAGTGGCAAGGTGAGGGTCAGCCTCTTCTCCTGCATAACTAGCTATAGGACAAGAAAAGATGGACTCCAGTTGTGCCAGTGAATATTCAAGTCAGATATTAGGAAAAAAAAATTATCAGAGAGAGGTCAGGTACTAGAATGGGCTGCCTGGGGAGGTGGTGAAGTCACTGTCCTTGGAGGTGTCCAAGAAACATTTAGATGTTGTACTGAGGGACATGGTTTAGTGAGGAAATGTTGGTGGTAGGTAGATGGTTGGACTGGATGATCGTGGAGGTCTTTTCCAACCTTGGTGATTCTATGATTCTATGAATTGTGAAAAATTACTTAAACATTTTTTACACCATAATTTTGTAATAAATTATATATATTCTTGTGTAATAGTATATTCAGTATGCTTAGAAAGCTTCCATATTTACACTGGAATATGAAACACATTATTGTAACAGTTTGTATTTGGATATTCCCAGTGCAAGATTCTGAATGTGAACTGCACCACAGCAAAATGTGTTTTTGTCACATGTGTGCAAAGTGCAAGTTCCCTAGAAAATGAGATGGGTATATAAAAATGAGTTAGACACTAACACTTGGAAGCTGAAGAAACTTTCATGCACTCACAAAACATGTCAGTAAAAAGGATCAATGTTATATTTTGCTGTGGTTCCCTAAGTGATCCATAATCAGCAGAGCTGATCCGGTCAGAAAATGCATTTCTTACTTAAAAGGATGGAAAGTTACTTTCACTCACAATATGAAAGTTTCCACAAACTTTAAGTAACAAAAACTTATTTAAAGAGGTAGTTCTCTCACAGGTATAATCTTACTATTTTCAACAGAGGCCTATTAAAAGAGTTTATTTGTGAAGGTATAATCTTCCGCAGTTGGAACTTTCTCACCAAGCTCTCCTCTCATTGCTATGCGGTGTAGGAGCTAAGACTGCTTACCATGCCAGACATGCCTACTGAATCAGAACAAACCTTTTGTTCCAGATATTTGCTTTGCATCTTTTTGCCATCTCTAGACACTTACACAGAAATATACTTTTGTACTTTTGAAGCATAGGCAACGTCTAAATAATTTGATTGAGCTTCCAAATTTAATCAAAATATGAAAGATTCATCATTTTATGTAAAGCCATTCAGAAAAATGGAGCTTTCCTTTGTCACCTCTACTGTGTGAGCCATACCGCGATGAAAAAATAGAAGAAACACCATCTAAGATAGTGTGGCACAAAATTAAAGAGTCTAAAATTAGAGAACGGAAAACTAGTTCTATTAAATATAAATAGCAAGAGAATAGCATAACTATGACAGCAAATCCATTTCAGGAAGAAAAACCTAGCAACCATCAACATCAAAACATACTAAGGAGATCAAGAAAGACTGATTGCTGCAATACTCATTCCATTTTATTTATTTTGAAACAATATCCTTTACTTACACCACAAAAAGATCAGTTTGTTCACTTTGTGTATGTAAAACCATGAAGCACACATACAAATACTCTTCAGTGCAATGTACAGATAACCTGTGGTGTCCATAGGAAAAAGAAGCAACAAAGCATGTCAAATTAGAACATCACATTAAACATGTGTTGCTGACATATCAGAAATGCAGCTTTGCCACAAACTTAATAAAAAAAAATTGGAACTTGATATAAAAAATTAATCCTAAAATGTGCATGTGTTTTCTCCCCTCAGTGCTCTGAATTTCATCTTCAGTCTATTTAAAAAAAGATTTGGTAAGATCATATGCTGTAGGAGTAGCACTAGGGAATGTGGTAAAGCAAAATGCAATCTTTTTGTTAGCCAAGCCACAGAATACCTACAGAGCCTAATTCATCACAAAAATGTCAGGATGCTGACAGCTCACTCCTTCCCCTCTGACAGAGGAGCTCCTTGGATACAACATGGCTGTTTCTGAACAGAACATAATGTGCAGTTACGTGCAATCTCAAGAAAAAGAGGACAGTTGGGAAGTTGCTGTATTGAGAAAATGCTTTGTCTGCTGCAAGGGAGAATTTCCACAGCTTTGTCTTCCTGTCCCTTCCCCAAGGGAGACAGCAGTGCTCCCCAACCACAGCAAGGCTGCACAGGCCTGGGCAGCCACAGGGACTTGCTGTGCGCAGGCTGCAGTGTGGTGGGCACTGCCATCCCACCACAACCAGAAGCAAGGCCTACCCATGGTTCCACTACACTAGCAACACAGGTCCTGCCCCCACTCCACACAGAGGCACGGGATTACGGGTCTAGACATTATAGGTAGGGGTTATTCTGCTCCATACTTTAAAATTAAGCCTCTGCTTAAGTGCTTTGTCAGAGTGGAGCCAGAGTACTCAGTTTCTTGCAAAACTGACTCCCATGGTTTTAAATCAATAGCGCCTACTCAGTCTTTCTGCCAAAAACCTCTTTTATTTGAGTTTTGTTTATTTTCTAAGACCAAGCTCAGTGAGTAGAGGCACGGGTTAAGCTAAAGTACACTGGCATGATTGCTATCTATGTTGATGACACTAGATACTGAAAATAAGCTACTACTCATAGAATCATAGAATGACTTTGGTTGGAGGAGATCTTTAAGATCATCAAGCTCCAAACTCTCTGCCATGGGCTGGTTGCCACACACTCTATCGGGCTGCCTAGAACTCCATCCAGCCTGGCTTTGAGCATCTCCAGGGATGGGGTACACACGGCATTCCTGGGCCACTGTTCCAGTGCCTCATCACCCTCTGAGTAATAATTATTTTCCTAACAGCTAACTTAAATTTCCTCTCTATTTTTTTAAAGCCATTCCCCCTTGTCCTGTCATTTTCAGCTTGTGTAAGAAGTTGCTCCCCTTCCTGCTTATAAGCTCCCTTCAAGTACTGGAAGGCCACAATGAGGACTCCCTGGAGAACTGTTTCAGAAAATCAGAATCCACCATGGGAAGCAAGACAAGGGAGCAGTACTTCACGCTTTACAGCACTTAGAACTGGTCATTACTGGTAGCTAGCTTCCCCACTGGGAGAGCTGCTGACTTGGCCAAAGGTGGAATCCTAGCGGAAGAACTCTGGGTCCATGGGCTCTGCAGCCTCTCAAATGTACAACACATTTCACAAAGGCAAATCTCTTTTCATCTAGCATTTTATTTCTCATGTAAACGCACCTTGGTTGTTTCAGATCAAAGGACCTGGGATGAAAGGTGGTGTCAGTGGATGGAAATATTATAATATAAATGAACCTCTCCCTCTGCAACTGGGCTATTTGCGAGAGAAGTACTGTTAGTGACAGTGACCCTACAGGAAGGACAGTGTTCAACAGCTGCCAACTGCAAATTTTTCCTCGTAAGGGGAGGGTGTGCTACAATTAACCAGCACAGAATGTCATTAAAACCTGAACACTAAGGGCAGTCCAGAAGGGAGGACAACAGCATCACCTTTATTTCACAGCTCCTGTCCTCTGCATTCTGCAGGCTATGGCTCTCCCTTTCTTCTCCCCTTTCTCCTCTCTTTATTTGGAGAACAGCAAAGTGATAAAACAACGTTTCCACTGTGTTGATTCTACCACCCTGAGGATTTACCAGGCCTTCTCAACTCTTGCTGTTGCTTAAATGCTGAAATCCAGTGGAAGGCAATAGAAGAATAGAAAGTCCCTTTGATTACTCAGAGGGCCCTGTTACCCAGCAGAAATGTACTGCAGAGTCTCAATGGGTTTTGGTGGCTGACTGAAGCTTCTTGTAGTTGAATTCCCTGCAAAAGCCTTCTCAAAGGGAACAGAGCCTGAGTATCGAACCAGTTTGGGTGCTTCTGGCCACGTTCATCCCCACTCTGCTCTTGTGTGCTCCCAGTTCCCACTAGCACTGTGGGAAATATAAGGCTGGGGCCCATGAAGGAAGCCTCCATCCTCACAGTGTGCAGCACAAGCAGTCCAAAAGCGTACAGTACTATCTTCCACTTGGCACAGGGCTGAGACATCAGCTGGGGATGGTTCTCCCTGCATCCAGCATGGTTTTTTGCATCCTGTAATTTTCTGGGGGTGGGGAAGAAAAATGACATAGTGATGGAGTGGGAGAGAATTCAAGAATGTTGTTAAAACTCTTAAAAACTGTTTTAGGTGGCCAGATGGATTTGACTAGCTTCTATAGCAGCTGTGTGTGTTTGGTTTGTTGCTGGTAAGGACTGAGCTCCTCTCCTTGCAGACAAACCCATGATTTCAGTCTGTCCCCCACCCCAGCTCCTCCTTCCCCACAAAACAGTCACTACCATCTTGATGATCTTTAGGCAATATTAAATGAAAGAGACATTTCTGTATAGAAGTCTCACTGTGATTAACAGATTAGATTCTGTAAAAATGAAGCCCTTTCTACATATTCTCAGCTCTTCAGCTGCTGCTTTTATCCTTCCACACCAGTTCCAAAATCCTTGCAGAGAGGCAGCAAGGAGGCACTGGGGGAAAGCAGAGGAGCAGCTTTGCTTGCTCCATCCCTTTTGCTAATGTTGGTCCCTGTGATGACTCAGCTATCGGCATTCTCCCCTAGAGCTCAAGGATGCTGGATGTTGGATGTTCATTTGCACCAGCTTCCTCAAAACCTTTGCCCTTCCAAGCCCAAGGCAAAGCCCACTGCTCCCAGCATTTGCAGAGACAAGAAGGCTATTAGCAGGGCAAATTTATATGCAAAACAACACAGAAGAGGGGCTGTAAACAGCTCTGTATTTGCATATCTATAACTGCAATTCAGGCTGCATGATGAGGAATCAGCACACTCGATGGAAAGTTTAAAACAGAGAGGAAATGAAAAAGTGTCAGCAAGTGGCAGTGCAGAAGAGATAGTGCCAGCCTTGCGGGTTTCCAGCAGCAAAAAGGTTTTATATTACAGTTATGTGCTGCCGCTTGATAATGCCTTCATTTCCCCTGCCAAGCTACTGGCAGACTGCAGCCAGATCCTCACTGCTGTGACGACCCAACCTGTCTGCTCTCCTCCACAAACATACTCAGACATTTTCCCAAAGTCTTGCTGGGACAGTGATCTGAAGTTGGTCTTGCTGCTGATTTACTGAGCAGTCTGCTTCCCAGATGCCACCTTCTCTTGAAGTTCAGGCTCACGTGCCCGCCCTGGAGATAAAGCGCATGAGCTTCCCCTGAAACTTTACTATAGTAAGATTCTCAGACTTTGGATACTTTTGTCTCTCCCAGTTTGTTCGATTTTATTAGATTTAGTAAACTTACTGTTCCTCTTCAGATCGTTGCCAGTGTTTTCTTTTTTTTCCCTAGACCCATCTGTTATCTCTGTACCCTTTCTCCACTCCACTCCAGCCACGTTGCCACCAACAGTGACGTTTTGTTTTTGTTTTTTTCTTCCTTCCCTCTCTCCCTCTTCTTTGTTTCCTTGTGTTCCTTTCACAGATAACCTGGCAGCTGGCATCAGGTGGGTACCAGGAACTGTCCAGCATGACCAATGTGCTTCACTGGTGCTGTTTGGTTGGATAGTGTTACTGAAACACTGTATGCAGTCTGGTAACCATTTGTAACTAACATTTGAAATGGAGAAAAATTGTTCCTTGAGCCACAACACAGTACAGATGCTGACACATAAATATCCCCAGGTGACAAGCAATAGCAACACTTGATTGCATTGCAATGGAAAAACGTTGCAAAGGCTCTGCTGGACCACTTTAGAGCATCCAGCACTAGGTCTCGTTGGGGGGTGATGATTTAAAGTTCAATTTTGCAGAGGGAAAACTACTCATACCTGCTTTCTCCCCCTTAAGTGGGCAGCACTGCCAAGGTTTACAGTATCCTTGGGAAATGTTTTATTAATTGTCCTAGTGCTCGCTTTGAAACCTGTGTGTGTTGTCCAGTGATGCTACAGATGTGGGATGAGGAGGTGGCAGTGCTGGATGCAGCCCAGACAACGAAGGTGCAGCCAGCAGCTTTAGTCCTATCACAGCAGAGCTGGAAGCTGTAAAAATCCTATGTTCCCTTTGTACCCATTGTGCACCCACCAGATCTGTTCTTCTACACTTTATTCTCCTTTCCGCTTATAAATTATGCATGGCTTCATAGGAAATTTGAATTGATCAAGCAGCAATAGGATAAATGAAAGTGAGGTTCTCCCATTCAATTTGTGAAAGAGCAGAGTATATGGAGATGAAAAAAAGTAGCTGAAAGTAATACTAAGTACAAAGAACATGGCACTGGTTAGGTTATGCTTTCAATATATACATTATTCTGTGAATTTTTAAAATCTAAAACTCTGTAAGACAAAAGAAAAACAAGTACTTCAGAAGTGCTTCAGAATGAAAAGCCTTAGGAAAAATACTTAAGTTACTCCAATTAAAAAAAAAATTAGTTTTCTAATCATTTGAAATGTGTTTGTGATAAATGATCTAAAATGACTTTTCACATTCAAAGTCTATTAGGCTTTCAAAACCAGAAGAAACTCTTTTCAGAGTATGACATTCTAGCAAATTTTAAAACCCTTGTTCCTCTTCTGCTATTCAAGAAAGCATACTTCCTTGGAAAATTTGTTCTTAGAAACTAGTATAAGTAATATGAGAACACTGAGTAGTAACTGAAAAGAATTTACTGTTTTAAGACTTCACTCCAGACAATTAAGATACTGTGAAGAAACAGCCATGAGGCCTTTGGCAGCAAACCAGTAAAACACTGACTTTCTTGTTCCCTCTCTACCTTTCATAAATCTTTTTTATAATAAACATTGCACACATATGGAAAACTGCAACTGCTCAGAAATAACAATGACAAGCTAATATAGTCTTTATGCACAAACAAAATCAGCCATACAAAAGTTTTTTCCCCCCTGCTGGCTGGCTCTTTTTGTCACTCTAGAGAGAAGAGGCTATGATCTTAAAGATGTCTGAAAACAGATAAAGATACTATTTCAAGAACTGCAAAGATTTTCTACTCACTCCCTTTTATGAAGGACAGAAAGCACAAACTCAAAGTTGCCTAAATATAATATGCCCTGTTGCTTTTCCATAGCACAGTGGATCATAGACATCACTAAGTCACATCATCGATCCTGTTGAACGTCACCTTAAAGCACATTAAACAGACTATCAAGAGTGAAGACCAATAAACTTGCAATGGCAATATAAAATCATAGAGTGTAAACTGTAAGAGTTCTGAAGCTGATATGTCCACAAAAATGGAGGTGGCCAACTCACAGCCCCCCAGGGCCAAAACAGTCTGTTCCACATCACCAAGCTCAGTGCTTCTCTTATGTGACGAGATATATGGGCCTAACACATCAAGGAGGAATCTCACTGGAATGCTGAGGTCCAAGAGGAAAATCCAAGCTGCTAAATTCAAGGTGAATTCTCCTGCCACTTGAATAGTAACAAAAGAAATAACTTGTCAACCAGAAATCAGTTGCTGATTTGGTTACTACTTAAATCCTGCGGCTGCTGTTGGTAGTTGTTTACTGAGAAAGCTCTTGAAAAGGTGGTCTACAGGATTCCCATGGCACTTAATCCTCCCTGCTGTAACTTGACTATTCATAGTGAACAAGAAAAAATTCTGACAGAGTGGTCAGGTGCTGGAATGGGCTGCCCAGGGAGAGGATAGAGTCACCCTTCAAGAAACATGTTCAAGAAACATGTAGATGTGGTACTGAGGGACATGTTTTAGTGGGCAACATTGGTGGCAGGGGCACAATTGGACAAGGTGATTTTGGAGATCTTCTCCAACCTTTGTGATTCTAGGAAAACTGAAAAAGTCTGGGAGATGAACATGTCCTTAATTTATATCTGCTGTACCTATGCTGTTAGAAATGATATATCCTCATGAGACTTGCTTGGTGCCTGAGCTGTAGAATCTTTTCTGCTTCCATTATTCATCTGTTCTATTATTCATCTGTTGAATGTACTCAGTGTCATCCATGGTAGAACAGTCCTGAGTCCAGGTAAAACATTTGGTTGTGATTTTGACATCAATATGCAGAGATACTTTCCAAGCTGGAAAACTGTAACTACCCTGTACTGGAGCTATAATAATGTCAACCAAAGTTTGAGTATTACTAAAACTGACAGGAAGGGAAAATTTAACCAATGTGTATTGGAGGTAGAAAGAGGTGAAGGAAGAGAAAACAGGAGGGAGCAGAGAAGTGCGACCTTCTGGAGCAAAATGCTAGATGTGTTACCAAGAGGCTGGCATTATGAGACTCAGATGATGATAATGTGGAGTACTGATTTTGTAAGGGATAACAGTTCCCATAAATAGTTATTCTGCAGTAATCAGCAGTGGATATGCAGGTGAAAGACTTTCATCTCTTAACAAAATCAGCTGGCTCTAATCCCTGGCTGCTGCTGTGCAGACCATGGTGGAACTGTGTCCTGGCACTCAAGACAAGGAAGGGAAAAAAAAATGTTTTATACTTTTCTCACATGATGGAATAGACTATGGAGTGTTCCTTTGCCCAGTTTGGTTCAGCCTTCCTGGCTCTGTCCCCTCACAGATCCTCATGTCCCCTCAAGCCCTCTTCAGCAGGAGGAAGATAGAAAATACTGAGAAACTGAAATGTCCTTGGGTTTGTGCAGCACTGCTCAGCAGCAACTAAACCATCAACATAGCTTTCCTCCTGAAGACAAAACAAAGCATCATAGTAGACACTATATATATCACTTTATTTCTTATAAACTCTGTCACAGATGCAGCACAGCTGTGTTTGTGGCACCACTGTATCTGGCAAGCCTGGCCCAGAACACCTGTAACTGCCATACTGCTGAAGCTGACCACAGGCACTGTTGTTGTATCAACCCCATATTTCTCACAGTAACCCATGGGAAGCAGCTTCTATTGCTTACTGACTTTCAAGGCCAACTGGCCTGCTGTCATCTGCTGATAGATCCAGCCTGCTATTCATTTCCTGTCTTAAAATGCAGTTCAAGTAATCTCCCCATTTATTTTTCTAGCTATTTTCTAACTTTTTTGTCTCCATTTCTTATATACCTTTTCCATTGCTTTGCCTTCCTCCGACATCATATTCATCTAAATCTCTTCTTGTTGTTTTTGTTAATTTTCTTATCCTTTCACTAAATTAAATTCTCTCCCAGGCACTTGTCCCACTCCAATTGGGATTAAGTTTGTGATTTATAAAAACATATAGAGACTGTTGCTTCCAAAAAGGGAAACAATGTCACATTTTCTTCTGAGAGAATTAAAAAAATCATGAAATTAAAACGATATAGCAAATGACAACAAAAAGAACCAATGGCATACTCCATACATCACAGTAACATCAGCAATTCAAACCAAACCATCTTATTAAGAGAAGCGTTTAACAGAAAGGTTGAGCCATAAGGAAAAGCCACAGCAGCAAGCATGGATAGCTTCTTGTAAAGGACTGATTGACTAACCACAAGCATGCACATCTTTGACTACTGCTGAGCAAAAACAAGCTAAAGCATCTTCCAGCAGGGGCACAATGATGGATGGTAACATCCCAGTTCATTCTTTATTACACAAGTGCTCCACTGACTGTCTTCCAATGCACACCATTTCCCTGTTGCCGCCTGCCACACAAGGTAGCCCGACTTTTCAGTCCCAGCCACAAGTACTTCATACTCATCTTTCCAGCAAAAGCCCTGACTCCCCTCTTCTCAGGTCTCTGCAGACCACCCAGGGCTCCCAGGAAGCCCATTCAGGCCTATGGTGCATGTCAACAACAGCACTTAGATCCACACACCGCGCTGCCGTACCCTACAGAAACAACTGAAATCCCAACAACAAACACCCACACATTGTGCATGAGGCAAGCATTATAGAACATCCTGCTTCTGACCACGTGCAACTTCAG
Source organism: Cyrtonyx montezumae (assembly GCF_038088225.1). NCBI lineage: Eukaryota > Metazoa > Chordata > Aves > Galliformes > Odontophoridae > Cyrtonyx > Cyrtonyx montezumae. Next base: position 478,322 of record NW_027072056.1, on the reverse strand, counting down.
CTGGCTTCTGGGTGGGGTGCTGCTGTAGCCCAACCTAAGGCAGGTAACTACTGCCAAATTCTGCACTGCCTGCCACTTGCCACATGCCAACATATGTTTTTATCTACAACTCTGCACTTCCCTAAGACTACAGAGAACAAACCAGAGAAGTGAATGCTCATATTTGCATGATAAATACATTTTTAAAAGTACAATATAGTGCCCTCCCCTCCATATCCACCCTCCACATCAATATCTGCAGCAGTAAGTACTTTCTAGGGGACTCAACAGCAGCTGGACACTTGTGCAACATGAGGATTCACATGTTTACATGACTCAAAATGCACAAACTTTAAGCCTGGTATGAGCAAAAAGCTGTGTTTGATTGGAGAATGCAAACTATGTGGTCTCCCAGAAAAAGCGTGCAGTGGGTGGAGTAAATTAGGATAGAAGAGGCTCATAAAAGAAACAGAATGGAACTACTGCTACAATCAAAAAGAACAGGGGCACTTGACATTGTAAAAGAGGAGCTTTGGCAGAGGTCCTAGTGACCGTTAGTAACTCAGATGAAACATGCACAACTATCATAATATGTTCAGACCCTAAGCTGTCTTGAAAACCCAATCTTTTATGGCATCTCTACTTAATAATGTAGACAGACATACACCTGATGGAGTATCTTCTTAGGTACATGTCATATTTTGTTTTGAGCAGAATCCTCTTGAAGGAGATGTAGGGTGAATACCCGAATGAATAGCACCCTGCAGGGTGATGACTCCGAAATGAATAGCATCCAAACAAGTATAATTAAGATGGACAGCGTATTTTTGGAAGGATTATCCAGATGATATAAACACACCCAACAGATTAGGAAGGGCTCACTTGTCACCCAAGGTCAAGGCTCACCTAGAATGTGAGGGATGTCCAACGAGAGACCACTCCCCCTGTGGTGCAGCCCTTAAATGAGGTCTGGGAGAGGCGGAGCCAAACTCCACCCCTTCTGGTCACACAGGTGAATTGTTTTCACCTGTGCTCCTGCAGCTGATTAAGTGCTCGCCTCAGGTGATCAATCAGCAGTTCAGGCTGTGATTCAACAGTTCCCATACAGTCTGATAAAAACAGAACTAGAAATTACTCTTTTAAAACATTTTCTAACAACCAATGCCAAGAAAGCTTCTTTTTATTTCAGTGTTTTGGTTATTTTTTAATTCAAAGAAAGGTACTGTTGTTATATACTTTTCCCCTTCAAAACTGAAACTGTACTCAATACAAAATAAGTAAAAGCTGACATAACAGATCTTAAAACATGGAACCAATCTAGGAACATTTACTGTTCAAACTGATGTCTTCTATTGGCAACTAAATAGTTAAAGAAAAAAGGAAAAGAAAAAAACAATCTTAAAATACTCAACAGAATTAGCTGTTGCTAAAACAATTGTATGGTCCTTTTCACTTCACTGGAGTTAGTCTGTATGGCTGACTGTAAGCTTTTCAGTGCTGTCAAACATCAAACACTCCCACAGCCAGATGCCTTGCAATGAATAACAAGCAATCTAGCAGCCAATATGCTAGAGATGCATTTTTTACCAGGGTCTAGACCCCAGCCCAGCAACACTTCAACTTCATTGTTTGATGCCTTGTTAAGGAAGGAAGAAAAGTAGAAACAGTGAATAGTGTGCTAATAGTGAACATATCAACAGTCATCCTGAGTACCGTTATTTGCTGATTTTGCTTCGAGCAAAATCTTGGGACTCATACCATGTTTATGTCCTTCATATTTCAACTGTAATAATGGTTGGAATGAAATGAAAGAGCTGACACCAAAATCATATTCCAAGCAAGAGTGCTCAGTGAAATTATGACTGTTGCCTTGGCAGGTCTATGATTATGGTTTCAGTAGAACTTCAATTCTGTATCTCGTATCCTGCCAATAGACAGACATTGGCACCCAGATCTCTTCAGACAACTGCAGAGTAATTTTACATGGGTCATGATTTCCCTTTTTTTTTTTTTAATTAAAATTACACTTCTTAAGAATATATTTACACCCAGTATCAACGGTGTATCTTTGTTTTTGTTAACAAAACAACAAAGAAGAGATAAAATATACTTTTCATAAATGTATTGGATGTTACTTCTTCCAGTCCTGTCCCTTAAACAAAGATATGCAAATGGCAAAACAAGTTTCTCTATTTGGCTTTTTTTTTCCCCATAGAAAAATAGAATCATTAACGTCAATAAGATCACTAAGCTCATTAAGATCACTGAGATCACTAAGACCACCAAGTCCAACCACTGACCCATCTCCACCACACTCACTAAACCATGTCCCTAAGTGTCTCACAACTTCCCACTCAAAAAGCTGGCTACTCTTTCTTGGCTTTATATTGAACCTATCCTTACTCTCTACATCTGGACCACTTACTGGCCACGTGATGTATATTACAATATGCTCCCACGACTTATATGGAACACCAGAATCATGCAAAATTTCATTTGTTTGAACATGCATGCATGAAAAATCTCCTGAAAACATTTACCTAGATACTAGCTTAACATTTTCAAGACCACAAAGACATACACTGGGTTAACACCTAGTGTGTTCTCCAAAAGCACTTGGGCAACGAAACTAGACCAAACAATTGTATCTTGGTTGTAAGAGACAAAACGGTGCATGATCACTCTCAAAAACTAAAAACTTTTGTAAGGCAAATAACCCAAAAGAATAGTATCCACAGAAAATAATGAGGTAGATGGTATATTTTGCTTGGCTTGATCTGGGTGGTATACAAACAACCAGTTTAATAAAGAGGGATGTCACAGATGGTCAAGGCTCACCCAAAATTCCACAGGGGAGGGATCTCCAACAAGAGATGTTGCAAAATGTTGTTGAGTACCTCAGCCTTCTCCTTGCCTAGTATTACCAGCCTGTCTGTATTGCTCCCTATGGGGGTACACCCTCCTGTCAGGAGTGTGAGAGTCAACTGAACAGAGCCAGGCTCTTTCCAGTGCTGTGTGGTGACTGAACAAGGGGCAACAGGCACAAACTGTAATAGAGGAAGTTCCATACAAACAGAAAGAATAATGATTTTACTGTGAGAGTGATAGAGCACTGGACCAGGCTTCTCAGAGGGGTTGTGAAGTCTCTCTCTGGAGACATTTGGACCCATCTGGACATTTTTTTGTGAGATCTATAGTAGTAAACCTAGTAGGTGAGTAGACTAGATATCCCCAGAGGTTCCTTTCAACTCTTACAGTTCTTTGATTTAGAGTGATTCTGTGATTTCCAGAAGCTCAGAGGGGACCCAGGATCAACATAGCTTATCAACATGGGCAAAAATGTGTATAATACACTTATATAATTGTGTAAATGAAAGAATCATTCTTTTGTTATTGGACCTCAGAACACTCCTTTACATAGGAATATGACAAATTCTGTTCCACAGAGTTGAAACAATTCAATTTGTAACCACAGACTGTCAAAAATAATAGAGTATCTGTACCTGAGCAGGACATTGAATGTATGGCAACTGTTTGTCCAGTAAAACACCCATCCCATGTACCATCTCTGCCCTTCAGATCCAGACCAAGAAAAAGTCAGGAGTGCTACATCTGCATGCAAGACCACCATGCTCCAGACAAAGCTTAAACTGTGGTACAGGATATGTTCAGTACTCCTGGAGGTGCAAATTTTTAGTGACCACAACCAGACAGATTCTAACAATTTTTGATCCAACAGAAATCATTTGCACTTCAGATGTTATTCAGTTCCTATTACTTATCCCCATGTATGCCCCTCATTCTGCTAGGTGCCTCACAAGCAGCAGGAATGCCACCTTTCTGGGACTCGATTCAAGGAACCACAAGCACCAACAGTGTTTCTTACAGATAACATGTGATAGACAAGCAGCAATATGGAACTTCCCCCAGTGAACAAGACCACCCCCCACATGAAGTGCTTTAATTAAGACACTTTTGTTTAAGCATATGTTCCTGGTCAACAGGGACTGATGTGCACATTTTTTTTAACATTCATTTCAAATATTTTTGTATTTATTTATGTAATTACTATTTCTGTATTTATTTATGTAATTTAAGTATTTTAAGGGCTACTGTATTTTATTAGGTGAGACAGGGAATTTGGCTTATAATGAATAAGCAGGCACATACACTTCCTTAGGTGCTACTGGCCAGGGTGCATTTCAGAACTGTCTACCCTCCTTTACACATTTTATTTGCAGATATTTCATTTCCACTTGGAATATAATAAATAAAAAAGCAGGAAAGATGCAAAAATACAGCTTTGTTTTCAGCAATATAGTAGGCTGAATGAATGAGAAAACAACACGCACTTTTAAAATACAAGAAGACAGAAAATATGGAGAGAGTCTCAAAAACAGAAAGGAAGGGTGAACAAACTTGGCCTCTCTATCTAGCTCCAAGAAGCAGTCAGGGCTCCTACCAATATGCAAGAAAATTAGATTTCAGCAGACAAGGCAGAAAGTAATAACTGTGATTGCTGATGATGCAGACTTTGGCTGGCCCACACTAGGTTAAGTAAGCTGGATGCAAGCCAGTATCATTGAACAAATAGCATGGCACATTCTGGAGGAATTTGAGGAGAGGTTACTAATATCTTAAAGGTAACCTTTCACACATGCTATCCCAGGAAATGGGGCAGTTCTCTTGGATGTAATGGAAGAGATCAACAGAGGTTACTCTAGTAATTGTGCACTCTTCCTATAAATAGGATTTTTTTAATATGTAATTTTATAATAATTGACTGAACCTCATTTGAGGAAAGTACACTATGCATGTTATTGGTTTATTTCACTCCTTCCTCTCATTTGAAAGAAAACACTGTAACTTCTTATTCTTCTTCATCATCCAGGCAGGCAGCAAGCTTAAAAAAGAACTCTAATTTTTACCTGTATTACCTATTAAAAAATGTAAAATGTTTCCCAGAAGAGTGGGTGCATTAATTAATTAAAGCTGCCACAGGAAAAATGAAAATTAGTAGGAGTGCTCTGAATGAATTTTCCATAGTTTATTTATGACTGAATGAAAGCAATTACAGCACTTGTTATGGAAACTATACATACATTAAACATCTCAATTTTCGCAGAAGCTAAACTACATACAAAGGAAAAGGTTTATATAAAGGAAAAGAGAAATCATCTTTTTCTGAAAAAATAAAGTACAGAACCTCAGAGTAGTCTGAAAGGGTACTATCATAAAACTGAGAATTGGAGCCCAGATTGCAAGAAGCCATCTCAGACAAAAACCCTGAAGCTGGAGATTGAAATCCCTTTCATTTCTTCAGTGAAGGAACTACAACTTAATTAGGCTCAATTTTCTAAAGAATGATTATCCTCTGTAACTAATCAGTAAAGTTTTAAATCAATGTCAGACTAAGCACTTGCTCAAATAGTGGAACACACTCTGTCTTCAAAATACAATCTTACCCTGCAGAAATCTGATTTCTGAAAAAGCTAAACTGTGAGAACAACAAACTGGTATACAGTCCCCATTTTCAAACAGAAAACATCCTTTGCTATCCTACAGTGCAGATCCTAGAACTACATACATTTTTTTTTTAATGCACAGACATTTCAGGGAAAAAAAGAACTCTGTGAAAAAGATTAAATGCAGTTTCAAACAACAGCTTTATCTGAAAGCATTCTGAAAGGAAGAAAGAAAATGTTTCAAGTTAGTGCAAGGGAACCAAGAAAGACCAAAGTAAAATAAAATTATATGAATATCTATCAAAGAAAACTGTCAGAGACATTTCAGAGGTAATACTGCTTTGAAATCAGCTAGAAGCAATACACTCATTTACTTCATCTGTAATTATCTGGCATCACCTGGAATATGTATGCATTTTACTCCATCAGTAAGGCAAACAAGAGCCTTACAAATATTTCATGTTTATCCTTGTATATCAAACTAGCAAATACAAGTGTCATGAATGTAAAGGAAAAGGACAACCTTTGGGCAATGTGAGTTAAGATAACTTCAAATATACGGTGAAAATTCTATCAGATTACTAAGACTGGGGGCATTTATTTATTTATTTATAGATCATTTACATATGATAACTCTGTTTTTAACAGCTCTTCTAAACTGAAGAGAGCTGTGGCACTACATATTTTGGAAGGTTACAAATGTACATCAATTTTCTCTTAGCTCAGAAACACCCTTGTCATTATCTTCTTTGCAAAGAATCTTTCAGCTCTTTTTTTTCTCTTTACAGAAAACCTGAGTTTAGCCTTTTTAGACCTGAGCACATCCTTCTCATTTGTCCTCTGCAATAATTCATTCCATAAGAAAGAGAGATCTATCTCCAATTCCCTTTTTAAATTAGTCATTCTCCTCCTTAAGGTCACACTACTACATTTTGTCAGTCATGTTAAACTTCACAGAGATGTCATCAGCTACATCATTACACATTTCAATGATTTCTGCTGCAATTTTCAATACCTTGCGTGAATATCGATGTCAGATGATGCTATCATTTATTTGAATTCTGCCATCCTAGTTATGTCCTCCTTAATCTCCCAATTAAAAAAGATGGAATTTTAGCGTATTTTGTTCCTTTGCTAAAGTAAATGATGTCAAATAAGTATCTTTCATATCCCTTCATTGGAGGAGGTACTCACCATAGACCTCCACTACCTTGCTAATCATCAGCACAAAAATAAAGTGACTGTAAAATTATGAAAAAGTGGATTTCTTTGCATTTATTTAGAAACACACTGTTTTAACCCTCTACATTATTGCCTATGAAAAATCTCCATCTATTACAAATACTTACATGCCAGGGGAACATTGTTCTTAGAATTCCAGGATAAGATATTTTAAAGTATGAAAATATGCTGTTGATATCAAGTATAATATATTGCAGACAAGCAAAAACTACCTGGCTTTTCAAGCTTCCCCACCATTTGTCCCCTCCTCCTCCCCCTCATCTTTCATTTCAGTGCAAACTCTACCAAACTCCATCTGTAATATTTTCACGGACTGTTAACAAAGATCTGACTGAAAACCAAAAACTGATCTACAGACAACACAAACTTGTTCAAATATTAAATAATGAAATTTGTAGATGGGAGTAGGCAATGATCACTGAGCACTTACTGTAGCAGAAAGCTCTACTCCATTCAACTGTGCATGCAGGATGGCTTCATTGATGGAGTTCCAGATTCTGGTCAGTGCAACTTCCAGATCATGCGAGGCAGTCATTTCATTGGTCAGATATTCCAGCGTGGAGATGTACTCCCTCCATTGCATATCCAGTTCTGACACGCTGGCCAAACAGCCCCTCATCACGTTCAGACAGTATCCAACACAGGGTCTGATTAATGTCAGACCCTGGCAATGTGGGCAGTACTGCATCCTCACTAGAGCTCTACTACATTCCTTGGTGAGAGCAGCATGTTCAGTAGTATTTATCACTTCAGTGCCCAGACTAAGTGCCTTGCTGAGCATCCTACTTGACCAAAGAGATTTTGACAGCTCTGTAACCATGCTTTTAAAATAGTGTCCAAAAGGATTTATGTCTTGCCTTGTAAGCCTAAGACATTCTGTATAGTCATCTGATAAATCAGTAATTCCTGGATTTATTAGCCGACTATACACCAGAGGAAAAAGACTGTCAAAAAAACGTAATACTGCATTTTCCACTGTAGTCTCCGCACCCAGGATGTAGAGGGAGATGTCTGTAAAAAGTTCTTTAACAGGCTCTGCTGCTTCTTTTGCCATAGGTCTGTAAGCTGTCTCAAACAAGGATCTTGTGCGGTTTTCAGCTAAGCGCAGGAAGGACTCAAAGGCCTCTAAAAAAAGTGGCAGGAGAGAAAGAAAGATGTTAGATGTTAATAGCAAGTAGCTTGCATCTAATTCACAGAACTAACACTGTTCTGAGCAGGGGCACCAAGAGGTATACGAAGTCTGAAGTATGAATACATTAATAGTTCATACAGCTTTCATCAGTAATAGGACAAAAAAGACAGGTAATATTTACATGAACATAATAAATGCTTTAACACACAAGTATTTTTTTGAAGCCAGCAAGACACTGTGCCAATGCCAGGGCTGGCAGCTTGTGGGTGAGCTGCTTAGCTAGCAAGGGTAGAGCTGGCACTGCTCACTCTTATCTCTTGACCTTGACCCATGGATACTAGGCTATAAACGGCCCTGGCGAGGGTGGAAGCCAGGTGGATGAAGCACATCAGGTGAGAAAAGGTGCTGGTAGTGTCTGAGACTGTAGGTTTAATTCTGGTCTCCTCGAGACAGCAGGCTTGCCACAATACTGTGGTGACTCAGATGGGGGGCCTGCCTAGAAATGTCAGTACAGGTCTCTGGTTGCACGGAGTGCCTGAGCCTGCTTGCTGCTGGGGGAGGGTGGCCAGGATTTCACCTGCACAAAGTGTGAGCAAGTGGATGAGCTGCTCAGCCTGGTGGTGGAACTGAGGGAGGAGGTGGAGAGATTGGGAGCCATCAGGGAGTGAGATTGAGAGGCTGACTGCTGCAGTGAATTGTTGGGAAATGGCTGCAGGAGCAGGGAGGTCACGGTGATATGTACGAGCACAGTTTGCACTGCAGCACAGACTATATACTCATGGAAAAGTACTAGATGTTGATAGGAGGTCACGATGTCCCTGGACCAAGTGACAAACAACTCAAGGTGGACATGAACTGCTTCAGCTGAGCAACCCAAGTTGCCAAGATGTCTATGGGAAACTTCTGTGATCATGTTGTTCAGCCTGCCTTCAGCAAAGAGGGCCTCACAGGACTGTTGATAATTGTAACTATAGGTATTTTTAGAGTAAGCTGTCCTTGGTAGTCTATTCCGTTTAGCTAGCAGGTGTTCCCTCTGGGTTCTGTGTTATGCACTGGCCACGCTGATACAGTGCTCAAAGGAAACTACACTGTTTGAACCTTGAGAAAAGTAAAAGCAGGAGATGGTCTGTGGTTAGTGGGAGAGGAAAAGTGCACTTTGAAACAGGGGACGCCCTGCCAGCACTGCCTTTCACATCCGCTGCTGACGCATTCCTGCCTGGTTTCTTAGGATTATGATGATATCAAAAGTTGCCTCCTCCAGAATGTGTTTCTCACTGCTGTTAATTGATGGGAGTTGTTTTAAAGTTGTTTTTCTCAAGGCTCTCTACCAATGGTTGTGTGATATTTTCTATACGCCCTTGTCTTAAACACTATAAGAATAAGGCTGCCCGGGTAATAAACTGAAGTCTGATCACTCATGTATTGAGTCCTGTCGTGCTTCCCCACCCGAGAGCAATCCACTCGGACCCAGATATCCGTGGCAGTGAATCACTGGTGGGACAGAGGGAGGGGTGCCAGGGAGACACCCTCAAAAAAGTGGTTGATTCCCTGTCCTGTCACAGTTGGTCAGATGTGACATGTAAGAAGGGTTGGAAAAAAGTCCTTGCTTGCCATCAAGGGTGCACCCCCTGCCTGCTTACCCCACTTCACCAGGTCCCCCTAAGCAATAGGTTTGGGTTGCCAGAAACTGATGAGGAGGTGAGTGGGAAGGTGAGGGAGGGTCCACTTAAGAGGGGGATTAGGGTGAGGCAGTTGTCCCCGTGCCTTGAGACTGCCTCTGCCAGGAATGACAGAAGGGTAATTGTGGTAGGCAATTCCCTTTCTCAGGGGAATGGAGAGCCCCATATACGCAGGCCTGACCCAACCCACAGAGAAGTGTGTTGCCTCCCTGGGACCTGAGTCAGGGACACCACCAAAAATCTCCCAGGTCTTGTTCGATCCTCTGATTGTTATCCATTACTGATAGTTCAGGCAAGCAGTGATGAAATCACTCAGGGAAGCCTGCAAGCTATCAGAAGGGACTTCAGGGGTTTAGGAAGGTTGGTTAAGGGAGTGGGAACACAAGTGGTCTTTTCCTCCCTGCCTTCTGGGGTTGTCAATGGTTTATGGGTTGGTTTGGCCTAGTTCCATGATAACTGCTATGGGAGACCCATGGACCCACACCCCAGGAAAGGGGAAGGGGGAAGGGAAAAGGGAAATGGGCCTAAAAACAAAATAGCTGCAACGATCTGAGGAGAAAAACTAATTTACTAAATAAGATAACAGAAAGCAAAATAACACGATATAATACAATATAATTGGAATTGAAGCTAATGAATCAAATTAAATGAGCAAGAGAGAGTGTATGATAAAACAGAAGGCCTTATGCTAAATGCTGAAGGCGAGACAGCAGCAAGCACCCATTGCTGAGTCCCAAAGGAAGGAGAGTTGGTCCTGTGACATACAGTTTTTATCTTTCCCTCTGAGCAGAAAAACGTAAATGTACAAAGCAATGCAAAGTCCCCTGGGGTACATAGTTCTTCTCTTCTGAGACAGCTATACCCATAACTATCAATGATCCATGCAGCTAGAGCATTAACTCTTTAACTCCCAGTACACTACATGATGTTATGATGTGGAATATCAATAATATATAAAAAATCATAAAACCATGACATTCTACCCCTTATTCAACATCATTACATCATGCTTAATATATGTGTATATATATATGGAAACAATGATTAACAAGCATTAAATACAAACATGCACAACATATATATACATATATATTTATACTCACATACACATATACACATATATACACACATATACATATATACATGGAATTACTGAGGGCACTCTCCCAACATCAAATTCCATTGTGGTATACATTTAACATCCACATTCTTCTGCATCACCCACCAGGCAGACCCAGGTTCCTGAGCAAAAACAGTTCCATGTTCAAAAACAGCCCTCTCCAGAAGCTGGAAGGACCCAAACCGCTTTTCCCAACATGTTCTTTACATGTACTACAGGAACTTCAACTCCCTCTACAGCAGGTAGAGAGCTAGATTGGGCAGGACCATCGCAATTGATGGATCAATTGATGGTATTTCAAATTACACAATTGTCACGGTGTTGTCCGTGACAGTGACCCAAGGGAAACCGAGAAGGGAGAGGGGAGAGAAAAAGAAACTGCGTCAGTGGCCGCGCGGCCGCCCGAGCAGAGCCGCGCTCCGGGAGGGGGAGGGGGAAACAGCGGGAAGAGATGGGTCTACAAGAAGACAACGGCACGATCTGAGAAGGAACGGTAACTTTACTAAATCTAATAAATTTGAACAATTGAGAGAGAGATAAAATTTCCAAACCAAAAGCTGTGAGCTTACGTTAAGGAGGAAACTGCAGAGAAAGCACACGTGCTGAACCTCCACGGCAGCCCAGAGCAACGCGCCCAGACCGAGCGCCGCCTGCATCCGGTGCGGAGCTCCGCCCCTCTGCTGCTCCCCCAGCATTAACTCCTTCACTGCTGCGTGATGCTCTGATGTGGAATACCGGCATCAAAACCACAAAACCACAACATTCCACCCCTTATTCCACATCATCACATCATGCTTAACACACATCTATACATAACCAAACAGTAATAACATAAGTTACATAGAAACATATATATATATATATATATATACATACATACACATGTAATTACAGACTGCATTCCCCCAATGTCAAATTCCCTTGTGGGACACACTGGACGTCCCCATTTTTATCCATTACCCACCAGGTGCACCCAGGTCCCTGCGCAAAAACGGTTCCACGGAGGGGTTTGCCCTTTCCAGAGGCTGGAAGGACCCACACCGCTTTTCCCAACATGCTCCTCACATGTACCACAGGGACCTTATCTCCCTCTATGGTCTGTAGGGAGCTGGACTGTGTAGGACCCTCTCGGTTGACTGTGTTGACCAACCAGGTGGCTTCTGCCAGATGCTTCTCCCAGTGCTTGAATGTCCCACCACCCATTGCTCTCAACGTGGTTTTTAACAACCCATTGTAGCGCTCGATCTTACCAGCAGCTGGTGCATGGTAGGGGATATGGTAGATCCATTCAATGCCGTGTTCTTTGGCCTAGATATCCACAAGAGAATTTTTGAAATAAGTCCCATTATCGGACTCAATTCTCTGGAGTGCCATGTCGCCATAGGACTTGTCTCTCGAGCCCTAAGATGGTGTTTCGGGCGGTAGCATGGGGTACTGCGTATGTCTCAAGCCACCCAGTGGTCGCCTCCACCATGGTGAGCACGTAACGCTTACCATCGCGAGTTCGTGGCGAGGTGATATAATCAACCTGCCACGCCTCCCCATATTTATACTTTTCCCATCGCCCTTCCTGCCAGAGGGGTTTCATCCTCTTGGCCTGTTTAATTATGGCACATGTATCACAGTCATGGATAACCTGTGCAACGGCATCCATAGTTAAGTCCACCCCTCGGTCTCTAGCCCACTTATAGGTCGCATCCCTTCCTTGATGGCCTGAGGTCTCATGGGCCCACCAAGCTAAAAATAGCTCTCCTTTGTTCTGCCAGTCCAAATCGATCTGAGACACCTCAATTTTGGCAGCTCGATCTACCTGATGGTTATTTTTCTGCTCTTCAGTGGCTCGATTCTTGGGCACATGAGCATCTACATGGCGCACCTTTACACCCAACCTTTTTGTTCGAGCAGCAATGTCTTTCCACAGTTCAGCAGCCCAAATAGGTTTACCCTTCCGTTGCCAGTTGTCCTGTTCCCACTGCTGCAACCACCCCCATAAAGCATTTGCCACCATCCAAGAGTCAGTATAAAGATATAGCATGGGCCACCTCTCCCGTTCAGCCACATCTAAGGCCAGCTGGACAGCCTTTACCTCTGCAAATTGGCTTGACTCTCCTTCTCCTTCGGTGGCCTCTGCAACTCGTTGTGTGGGGCTCCACACAGCAGCCTTCCATCTGCGATGCTTCCCAACGATACGACACGATCCATCAGTGAAGAGGGCATACGTCTTTTCATTCTCTGGTAGTTCGTTATATGGTGGGGCCTCTTTAGCACGTGGTATCTCCTCTGATGGGAATGTTCCAAATTTCTTGCCTTCAGGCCAGTCCATGATCACCTCCAGGATTCCTGGACGGTTGAGGTTCCCCATCCGAGCTCGCTGTGTAATCAGTGCAATCCACTTACTCCAGGTGGCATCGGTAGCATGATGGGTGGGGGGAACCTTTCCTTTGAACATCCAATTCAGCACTGGCAGTCGAGGTGCCAGGAGGAGCTGTGTCTCAGTACCAATTACTTCAGAGGCAGCCCAAACCCCCTCGTATGCGGCCAAAATCTCCTTCTCAGTTGGAGTGTAGCACTCCTCTGAACCCCTGTACGCTCTGCTCCAAAATCCAAGGGGTCGGCCTCGGGTCTCCCCAGAGGCTCTTTGCCACAGACTCCAAGTGGGACCTTTCTCTCCAGCAGCAGTGTAGAGGATGTTTTTCACATCCTGTCCCAACCGTACTGGCCCCAGGGCCACAGCACGGGCTATCTCCTGCTTAATTTGCTCAAAGGCCTGCTGCTGTTCAGGACCCCATGCAAAATTATTCTTTTTCTGAGTCACTTGATAGAGGGGGCTTACTATGAGGCTGTAGTTTGGGATGTGCATCCTCCAAAAACCTACTACACCCAGAAAAGACTGTGTCTCTTTCTTGCTAGTGGGTGGTGACATACTGATGATTTTGTCAATCACATCTCCTGGAATGTGACGACGTCCATCTTGCCATTTTACTCCCAGGAACTGAATTTCTTGGGCAGGTCCCTTCACTTTGTTCTGCTAAATAGCAAAACCAGCACCCAGAAGAATTTGGATTATTCGCTCTCCTTTTTTAAAAACTTCCTCTGCTGCATCACCCCACACAACAATGTCATCAATGTACTGGAGGTGCTCAGGTGCCCCACCCTGTTCCAGTGTGCTTTGAATCAGCCCATGGCAGATGGTTGAGCTGTGTTTCCACCCCTGGGGCAAACGGTTCCAGGTGTACTGAATGCCCCTCCAGGTGAAAGCAAACTGTGGTCTGCACTCTGTGGCCAAAGGAATAGAAAAGAATGCATTGGCAATGTCAATGGTGGCATACCACTTGGCTGCTTTTGACTCCAGTTCATACTGCAGCTCCAACATATCTGGCACAGCAGCACTCAGTGGGGGTGTGACTTCATTCAGGCCACGGTAATCTACCGTCAGCCTCCATTCTCCACTGGCTTTACGCACCGGCCATATGGGGCTGTTAAACGGTGAGTGAGTCTTGCTGATCACTCCCTGGCTCTCTAGCTAATGGATCAAGTTATGAATGAGGAGAAAGGAATCCCTGTTGGTGCGGTACTGCCGTCTGTGCACCGATAGGTACCTGCTGCTCTTTCACTTTCAGTACCCCCACAACAGACGGATCTTCTGACAGGCCAGGTAAAACAGACAGCTGCTAAATGTTGTCTGCATCTACAGCAGCTATTCCAAAAGCCCATCGGTATCCCTTGGGATCCTTGAAATGTCCCCTTCTGAGATAGTCAATACCAAGTATGCATGGAGCCCCCTGTCCAGTCACTACAGGATGCTTCTGCCAGGTTTTACCGGTGAGGCTTATTTCTGCCTCCAGCACAGACAGTTCCTGAGAACCCCCAGTCACTCCAGAAATATGAATCAATTCTGTCCCTTTATAACTCGAGGGCATCAAAGTGCACTGTGCACCAGTGTCCACCAGTGCCTTATATCTTTGTGGCTCTAATGTGCCAGGCCATCTAATCCACACAGTCCAATACACCCTATTATCCCTTTCCCTCCCCTGGCTGAGGGCAGGGCCCCTCTATTGGTTACCTGCAGCGACGGGAGCAATTTCATTGGTGGCTGATCTCTGCTGTAGTTCTCTCACCCGTGCTCGCAGTGCAGGAGTGGGTTTTTTATGCCACTTCCTCATGTCTTCTCTGTTTTCTCCTAAGAAGCTCCACATGGCCACACGTGACATGATGTTACTGCCGTCATTTGCTCGTGCAGAGGGGCGGTTGCCTTTGGTGGCCGAGACTTTCAACAGTTTGATCAATTGCTTCATCAGATTCTTTGCGTCATGCTCGTCTTCATCAGGTGTTTCCAATACTGACACAGGTTCATCCCTATTCATCAGTAATGACAGCTCCTTCAGTATAGTTTCCTGTGTCTTCTTTATCTCACCTACTTCTTCTGCTACTATAGCTGCAATGGAAGCACGTGATGGTGGAAACTGTTGTTCAAAGTTTTGGAGTGTAATAGTCAATTCATAAACTGGGAGTCTTCTGGCTTGACCCTCGAATCTATGGAACATTGCTACCAGTGTACTTGCGTACCTCTCTGGTACTGTTTTTGAGAGCTTGCGATATACATCAGGTGTACACCTTACTCTATCAGGATCACGGTCCTGGTGTGGATTGTTAGGGACGAAATTGGGATCATACAGCATCTCTACTACGGCTGTTTCTCTCAAAAATTGGATGCCTTTCTCCACGGTGTTCCATCTTTCCACCTTAGGCTCCAGATCATCTTTGTAAGGGTATCTATCCTTTACAGCCACTAGTACTCGTTCCCAGAGGGTAGCGACTCCATTCAGACATCTGCCAATTCCTCTGTCGATAGCTGGGTCTCGGGCAATGCTTGCCAGTTGGCGGGCTTCGCTGCCATCTAGGGACACGCTGCTGGCACCGCTGTCCCAACACCGCAGCAACCAGGTGACAATAGATTCACCTGAGCGCCGTACAAACTCCTTTCTTGAACCTTGTATTTCAGTCATCTTTAGGGGCCGACGAATAGTGGTAACAGTGACTCCATCATCATCGCTGTCTTCTCCATGTCTCTCACTTTTCTTAGTGGCTTTTCTAGGTGGTGGTGGTGGTGGTGCTGAGGAGGGCCCCTCGCCTGGATCTTCCTTTTTTTTCTCTGCTTCTTCTTCTTTCCGTTCTAGGCGCGAGGACGGCCGTGTCCATTTCTGGCCTTCCACAGGGGCAACCGACACTGACACCGGTCAGGTCTAACTTCGAGGTTTTCATTTTTGCTTTGGACCTTGGTTTGGAAACCATTTCTCTCCAGAATATCAATTATAGCTCGTTATACCCCAAACAATACATTCCTTCTCAGATCGTCCTGAGTCACACGACTCCTTACCTAAACACTCACTGAATTTCTCAGGATCCCACAGGTGCTCAAGATCAAAATTGCATAACACCGGGGGTCCCCACGCTTCTAATTTCTTTCCTAATTTTTTCCACCTTCCCTGCCATTCAACACTCTCTGGTTTTGAGGAAAGCTTCCTCCACATGATGTAAATTACTATTGCCAAGAGTGCATTCAGAAAAACAGATAACACAGCTGCCACAACTGCCAGGCTGACATCCTGAATATAGGTAAAGACCTGAAAAGAGTAACTGGAAACCAATCCAAATGCTGCATAATCTGTCACATTAGCCAGGGTGTTTAGGCAGGAGGTATGTAACCCCCTCAGCACACTAAAGTAGCTGTATATCCACATTACTCCGGTGCTGAACGCGAGGAGCTTAAAAAGACGCCAGCATGCTGTAAGGTACATGAAAAACCTTAGTCCACTCTGCACCAGATTTACAATGGAGTGCCAATACTGCACTGCCCGCATCCTCCACCAATAATTGTCATTGTGTTGTCCGTGACAGTGACCCAAGGGAAACCGAGAAGGGAGAGGGGAGAGAAAAAGAAACTGCGTCAGTGGCCGCGCGGCCGCCCGAGCAGAGCCACGCTCCGGGGGGAGGGGGAAACAGCGGGAAGAGATGGGTCTACAAGAAAACAACGGCACGATCTGAGAAGGAACGGTAACTACTAAATATAATAAAATTGAACAATTGAGAGAGAGATAAAATTTCCAAACCAAAAGCTGTGAGCTTACGTTAAGTAGAAAACTGCAGGGGAAGCACACGTGCTGAACCTCCACGGCAGCCCAGAGCAACGCGCCCAGACCGAGCGCCGCCTGCATCCGGTGCGGAGCTCCGCCCCTCTGCTGCTCCCACAGCATTAACTCCTTCACTGCTGCGTGATGCTCTGATGTGGAATACCGGCACCAAAACCACAACAACAATGTAACTATTAAGAGAGGAGACCTAGCCCCTTGTGCCTCCTGAGGACTGGCCAGATAATGGTCAGTCTAATCCTACTCTGCATTCAGCTGAACATCAGCTCACGATTCAGAACAATGTAACACAAACTGATCTAGCCCAAAGATACTGTAAGTGCAGCAGTGCAGCAGACGCTGGCCAAGTTTTGTAGAAAAGCCTGCTCATTGCCTTCCTCTGTTACATCTTTCTGGGCAACTAGTTTGTTTGTTATAAGGAGCATTACAATCCCTTCACCGCAGAGGGTGATTGAACCAGGCAGATAATACAAAATACCTCATTGTACATTAAATCATCAGTATTTTACACACATGCAAACCTCCCCACAAGCTGTTTCCTTCTGCCTGAGAATCACTTCAGCATTCTCACTGATATTAAATCACCCAATACTCTGGAAGAATTTCAAGAAATCAAATGCACTTCCATTTCAAAAGAAAGAAGTTATTTCTTGGCCAGAGAAACATCTTGCCAAGTTTCGGAACAAAACAGACTTTTACTGCTGTGTTAAAAAACCTTAACTTGCTCTTTGACAGAACCTATATTGTAGTATAGTCAGCTGTGTGCTACTATACCACTAAATTCTGGGGGTTTGACAATTCACCAAATATTTACTTTTATTTGTAGGAAAAATCTAACCACCATTTTATTTATCACACTGAAAAGACAATGGAAATCTTAAGAGCATGAAAGCTGCTCTAGAAGCTTCCTCCTTCACCTTATCCCTTCTAGATAAGCAGCTTGCCATTAGGTTATGGAAGCAGGGACTCCCTAATGATGTTAGCAGATTCTTACAGTTACCCCTTGCCTTCCACCTCTGTAAACTCTGCAACTATTACCCTCCTTATCTGAATAAGTGAAATGCATTTATTAATTTACAAGTATTCCCAATTTCCTGAGAAATAACACCCTCCAGTGAAAGATGAGTCAGTGACAGTGTACCTCCCAACAAAACAGATTTCAGGAGCTTTCTGGGTACTAAGTTGGAGACTAGAAACCACACTGCCCTTTATTTTCAAATGTCCCTTCACTATCAAAATTCTGTGTGCATAAATTAAAATAGTTAAGAGTGTCATTTATTTTTCATTGTGCAAGAGAAGCAGTAATGGTACATAGATTTATTCCTCCTGCAAAAAGAGCCAGAACACTGAGCATATGGCACAAGAATATTTTGGCTGATTGTAGGTACACTGCAAACATCTGTAAGGTACCATATTTTTCCTTATCACTATTTGTCAATGACAAATCTGATAATCATCCTTGAGGAGGAAATGTGTAGGAGGTTTTCTTTTTTTCTTGTTATAAGGCATTAAGAAACATTAGAGAATCAAATTATTGGATCAGCTGGATGTTCTTAGATCTTTTCTTAGAATCAATGCAGCTTCAAGCAGTTGAAAGGTTTTGGAAGTAGCCAGTTTACTTTCAGACTGTGCAGGAAAGGCTACCTTTGCATCTTGTATTAAAGATGATAATTTATGTACTTTAAACGTACTTTCTATGTTACTTTGTACACTTCTTAGATCACAAAGCTCTAAGAAATAGGATGTTCACCTGTGTAGTATGTATTTGCAAACATTAAACTCGAAAAAGTTGAACTCCATGCCTAAGCACACTCAAAGAAGAAAAATATTTGGTCATCTTCACAGCCCTTCATCCCAACCTTTCACAAAATCAATGTACAAATATATGCAAATATATTGATTCTGAACAGAAATAAATCATAAAATTCTCCAGAATTTGAGGAAAACATTATGTAAGCAGTTTTTTCATTTGCTGTTAAAATAAACAGGAAGATGGAAAACCACAGTTCTTCTCATGTTCCTGAAGAGCCACTTATTTGATTAAAGCCTAGAGGAAGAAATCAAAAAGTCATGTTTGGAGTCTGACCTAAAACACCAGTTACTCAATAATGAACATCGCTGTCATGGTTTCATGATTTTTGGTGTTGATATACCACATCATAACATCATGTACTGCATTAATGCTCTAGCTCTGTGGATCATCGACAGTTATGGGTATATCTGTCTCAGAAGAGAAGAAGAACTACATTCCCCAGAGGACTTTGCATTGCTTTATGTTTTTCTGCTCAGAGGGAAAAATAAAAACTGTTTGTGTGTCACTGGACACTCTTTCTTTCCTTTGGGATCGACTCAGCAGTGGGTGCTCGCTGCCGTACCCCTTCCATGTTTAGTGTAAGGCCTTTGGTTTATTGGGCACTCTCTCTTGCTCATTTTATTTGATTTATTAGCCTTAATTCCAAGTCTCCTTGCTTTTCATCTCTTTTCTATCGCCCACTTCCCTTTCCCATATCCCTAAGCAACTAGTAGTTGTAATAAACTGGCTGGGCTAACATTTGACCTGCTGTGTCTTAATCTCGCCATTGGGTATACATATACACATAAAGAACCTCGTCTCACTCCTTTACATTGGGGCGTGATAGGTGGCTGCTCCAAAAGTTTTCCTGTTTTATTTTGTCAGCCCACAACATCAGAGGCAGATGTTGGTGGGATGGCAGTGGAGTCTGAACCTTTCCACCACTATTCCACCACATGCTGCTGTCATGTGACACATGGCAGCAGAGGGGCAGTCTGACAGAATGGAGTCTGACATATATGTGCAGATGGAGCAAATGTGTAGAACTGAATTCCTCCATGTGTGTCATGGTCTTATGATTTTTGTTATTGCTACTCCACTTCATAACATCATGTAGTGCACTGGGAGTTAAAGAGTTAATGCTCCAGCTTCATGGATCATCGATAGTTTAGGGTATACCTGTTTCAGAAGAGTACTACGTACCCCAGCGGGCTCTGTGTTGCTTTGTGTTTTTACTTTTTTCCGCTCAGAGGGAAAAATAAAAACTGTTTGCGTGCCATGAGACATTCCCTTTCCTTTGGGGATTGACCCAAATGCCTTCAGCGTTAGCGTAAGGCCTTCGGTTTTATGGGACACTCTCTCTTGCTCATTTTATTTGATTCATTAGCTTCAATTCCAATTATATTGTATTACATTGTGATATTTTGCATTCCAATATCTTCTTTAGTAAATAGCTTTCCTCCTCAGATTGTTGCTGCTGTTTTGTTTTTAGACCCATCTCCCTTTCCCTTTTTCCCTTTCCCCCTTCTCTTTTCCTGGGGTGTGGGTCTGTGGGCCCCCTGCCCCAATCATCATGGAACCGGGCCAAACCAGCCTGTAAAACATTGACAGTGTGGAAAAAAATGGCAACCACTGATACCGATCAACGCTTGCTGAATATTAATGGACACCAAACAGAGGATGTCAGCACAGTGAAGCAATGGGTGGTACACTTCAGCCGTGGCAACAACAGTGGGTCACCTCCACCGGTGCAGATTTCTGCAAGTGCAGCACGCAGCATGCAGGCTCTTCATCTCTAGGGGAAATTCATCGCTGCTGGTGGTAGCTGTGTTCTTAGAAGCACAGAATGGCTTGGGTTGGAAGGGACCTCAGTGATCAGTGTTGTGTAGCTGAGAACTTGCTCCATTTGACAGTGCTGTTGTGCTTTTCCTATCAATTGTAGTTTTCAGGAAATACTTAGAAGACATTACTTTTGGTGCAAACTACAGATGTGCAGCCCAAGGCAACCCCTCTTCACTCAGTGCAGCCCACACAAGCCAAAACATTGGATGCCCATGAGTTAATCAATTCTTCAGAATACAGGTCAGACAGAAAAAATAAAGCAGCTTTCCATTACTGTACTTAGGGACAAAGGTCTTCACAGTTAGTCTCTCCATGAGCATGCCTATGTTGACAGTATTAGAAAAATAGCTCATCATGTACCTGTTGATACAAATTTTTGTTCAAATTGAAGTACAAAAGTCTGTGCCTCCATTATATGTAACCCGATTAATAAGGAGTAAATGAGTAGAATTATTTACAAGCTACTACTATCATCCTTATATCCTCTTCTCAGTTCCCAAAAATTAAGGTTGTTTTTAATTTACACAGACTTATGAAAAGTTGCGAAAAGGCTTTAAAAAAAGTCTAGCAATGAGTTCCTAGTCTTTCCTGTCACATTTCCTGTACCAGAGTTCAGCCAGCAGCTGGCCATATGTAAGGCTGGACATGATAAGTCTTGCTGCAAGAGAGCCTCAGAGCGGCAGCCCCACTATGGTACTGCAGGCAGAGCTAAGACACTTCAAGGACAACCAGCTTCCAGGCGGTGTACTGGCAGAATTACTCTGAGTATCAGCTATGGAAGCCAACACTATTGAGTACCATCTGAAAATTTATCTCATGGCATTAAAATGAGTTTTGTCTTCCACATACACATACACATACACATACACATACACATACACATACACATACACATACACATACACATCTTTGCAGCACTGGCACAGCTGTGCCATCATATATGAAGAAATCACATCTGACATTCCCTAGCCATTAAACAAACTTCCTTTCCTGAATAAAACATTCCTGGAGCGCTTTTTTCTCTTCTGTAAACTTAAACTGCTTCTTTACAATGCAATCTTGCACAGTGAGAATGGAAAGAAATAGGCAGCTCTTATTTTTGGTGGAACTGACAAATACCAAATACAAACAATAAATAAAACTTTGTGTTCTTTTGATAAGTACTTGACTCTGGAAGCATCAGGAATAAAAATGGTATCACCAGCTTAAAAACAGTCTTATTGCTGCATAGGTTAGTAATGCAAAGGGAAAAGAAGTGAACAGACACAAAGACTAAGAGACAACAAGAACAGAACAGTCCAGTGACAGGTATCAAGCATTTGTTCTCCTCTGGTCATTTTGTCATGAAATGAACTTAACGATTTCTGCAGTCTTCATGCTGGGGAATATATCCAAATTGCTGTAAACAGTAACTACACCACAATTTTTTTTAGGCTTAGTGGCCACCTTGACTGCAACTAACTGCTAAAGAATTTATAGAAGTCTAGTGAAAGCTCTGCATTTGTGCTGTGACAAATCAAGCCTTTCGGTGTCTCCATGCCCTGAGCTTTTTAAAGAACATACTATTTGTCAGAGTTCATGGAGAAAACTTAAAGAAGTTGTTATGCTTCACAAAGTAGCTAGAGCTTGCCAATTTGATTTTGAACTGCTTCCTATTTCATCTTAAAACTGTGAAAAAAAATGCTTAAGAAAGCTACTAATTCAGCTGTTTATTACTTCTCTATACTGCATTTCAGTACGTGTGCTATTTCTATACACAGCATTTAGAGTGCGATTGCTTGCTCTTCTTTAAACCAGGCAGTTTCAAGTGAAAGTAGATCAGGTGACCAGCAAAAAGCTGTAGACCAGATGTGGCCTTTAACTAACCCTTTATATACCTCTAGCCTTCCACTGATAGATAAATAACACGTATAATTCTTTGAGAATACCTTTGCAGTAAAGGCCAAGGGACTTCTGCCATCACAGGGGTAAGATGATCTTGAAGAATACTAAAAAGTCTGAGGACAATGGCTATCAGAATTCCAATTCATATAATTTATACTTCTGAAATTCAAATGTACCGGCTTCTATTTAACATGAATTCACGGTATTATTAGGAGTTGGGCTAAAATAACTAAGCTGAGAACGGTAGCTGTGCTTCAACTATATCAGAGATGCCTTTAATTTTCTTTCCAAGTACAACTACTTCATTAAAAAGTTCTGACAATATACAAGGGAGAAAACACTAGTAGTGTTTTCACAGTCTCAACTGATACAGATAGTTAGGTTCTTCACAGCTATCTTCTAAGTTCTTAAAAGGACTGATAGCCCTCATAGACTGGGAGAAGAAATGATGTTATCTGATTCATTTGATCAGTCACGGAAGTGATAACAGGAAGCCACACCTCCATCACATACCATGCAATTCCCAAACTGGCTTACACATGCAGAAGAGCTTTGGAGAACATTTCTTTAACACACATTTCAGGATAAATACACAGAAAAAGTGTGTCTAATTTTTCAGGCTAGAACTCTGTCTACAGTTGTAAAGATGTTTAGTGAACCAAAATGTCAATTTCTCCTTTGAAAATTAAAAAAAAAAAACCTTTTTAAATAAAAATATCAAGATGGACAATATTTGTTGGATTAAAAAAACAAAACAAAACAAAACAAAAAAACCTTTGTAGGATGAGGCAAACACCCAGAATCTTTCCAAATAAGCTTTTTGCTGTACTTACTTTTGACATATTGGAGTAATATGGCAAAAATGTACTCAGCCCCCTAAGGTATGTTGGCCCAGCAAACCAAGTTGTGCATGGTGTTAGACAGGATTTATACTGGGCTCTAAAAAAGTGGCTCCCTGTCAGGTTGGTTTCCTCAGAGCAGATACACAGAATCACACAATCACAGAACTGCAGGGGATGGAAGGCACCTCTAGAGATCATTAAGTCCAACCCCCTGCCAAAGCACCTTCCAGCCCAGGTGGCACAGATAGGCATCCAGGTGGGTCTTGAATGTCTCCAGAGAAGGAGACTCCTCCTCCTCTCTGGGCAGCCTGTTCTGGTGCTCTGTCACTGCACTGTGAAGTTCCCTCGCACATTTGTGTGGAACTTCCTATGCTTCAATCTGTGGCCATGTCCCCTTGTCCTAATACTCAGTACGTAGGGCTGCAACTCCTCTGAATGAGCAGAACTCTCTAGCAACAAACTCTTTCACAGTTTTTTTCTATTTTCTATTCACAACTGTAATTAAACTGTAACCACATATTTCTCAGAACTCACATGTTTGTTAGTGAAATATGCAGTGAAAGATGGAATTCAAGGTACACTTGTCTGGAAAGAAAGCCAGGGCATGCTACATCTGAGGCTAGCCAGGGAAGTAACTGCTTGCGGTCATCACACACGTAAAGAACTGATGTTGTAAGGAGAAAGTGCAAAACAATTACTTTATTCTTTCTAAGGTTCCTTAAGAGTTACTTTCCCACATATGTAAGCAGCTTTTCAACGCTGTGAATAACTGTACTATGTGTGCTAGCACAGAGATAGTCTTACTGCAATCTCTAGGATTGCATCCTGCAGGTTATTTCTTCCCACATACTTCTGGACAGAATAAAAGAGTAACATCCCTTCTCTTTTGACTACCCAAGCAAACTGCTTTTATTATAAGTACATTTGGAATGAGATATTTAGCACATTAAGCATCGTTTCCAGAAGTAACGCAAACTTGGGGAACAATCTCAGCACATTCACCATGGCAGAATGGGCTGGCTTGATGCTTGTGTGGCTGTGTCCTTCATCATACACTCCAAATCCCCTGGGTTTACAAAAACTTCCAAACTGGAAACTGTGTTCGGTGAGGATAAGAACACCATGGATAGTGCAAGTGTTCTGCAACAAGTTGTAGCAGCTGTGCACTACTGTCAAATGAAGATCATAAACTCTAAAATGCAGTTAGGTGATGACAGAGCTAATGCCTAAGTAAAATGTGGATATGCAGAGATGTTGCTGTATACTACCTAAGGAAAGGGACAATTCCAAATGCATCAGGTCAGAAACTGTTTGTGCTGCCTTCCTGAAAATGAAAACCACAGATAAAGTAGAAGCTGTGCCAGCTACACACTGTATTAGATATCAAGATCAGAAGGGTATGATTCCACTATCAGACAGACAAAGGAAAGGCACTGAGGTTGGTGGTCTGTTGGGGCTCAAAGCATCGCAGATCTGGCACAACTGGGCTTGGCAAGCAAAGAATCTAACCAAAAAGTACTGGGGAGCTATTGTCACCTGATTTACACAGCAGCACTGATGACCACTGAGACACAGAGCACTTCATATACTATTAGGTGAGTACAAAACATACAACTTATCTCTAGAATCCAGATGTGATCTGCAGTTCCATCACAGTACTGAACAGTCTCCAAAACTTGCCTCTGATGAACTGCTGCACTGCATGCTCATGTTTCCTGATACAGAAATACTCCAGAGCTGCCAGATATACTGGGACAGAGAAGAAATTGATGTATTATGTTTGTATTCTTCTGGTGTATTAAATACTATGGTGTCATGGTTTTATGATTTTTGTTATATTACTGATATTCCACATCATGACATCATGTAGTGTATTGGGAGTTGAAGAGTTAATGCTCCAGCTGTGTTCTGGGTATACCTGACTGGGAATTGAACCCAGGCCACAGCGGTGAGAGCACTGGCACCTAACCACTAGATCAAGAGCACTAAGAGAAGAAAGGATGATGGAGATGTATTAAATATTATGGAGAGAATCATGAGAACAGCTTCTCTATAGTAAGAACAGTTTATCACATTCCTGTGATTGAACTTGTCAATGAGAAAGAAGGACAGATATCCTGTTGTCCTGATAAGATAACCAGATGTCACTGCTCAACAAAATACCCACACAAGCTCCCCCCCTTCAAGGTTTGAAAGTTTACAGAAAAACTGGCCCTTAGCTTTACCCCATGATAGCCAGAGCTTGAAATGTAATGAATGTGTATGTGCTATACCTTTAAATATGTAGTCGTTTCTCTCTTTGGTGTGTGTGTTTGGTAGAGTAATCCCCCATGCACCCAGCACTGTAATAAAGGGAATACCTGCTTCACATAACTTACTGGTGTGTCAAGTTACTTTGCCAGTTTTCTCGGCTTCAATGTAATTAATATAATTAAAGACTTGCATTATCTAAGATGAAAGAACTAAAAATCTCAAGTCCTTCAAGGCAAAGCAGGAAGAATATGATCTAGTCTGTTTTAAGTGTCTTTTCATTCTTCTGGGAATCTTCTCATTAACTGAAGAGCAACTAGACATAGTGTCTAGGGAGAATTTTCTCAACCCTCTGATTTATAGAGTTCAAATGGCAGTAGGAAAACTAATACGTTTGCTTTCAGAAGGTCATGAACTGCTTCATGATTTCCAGATGACTTATCGAGGTTGTCTATTATGACTCACTTCTAAAAATCTAAGAGAGAAACAGCCAAAGGTAATAGGGTTAGCTTAACAAAGCTGATTTTTTTTCCTTCTCTGAGCTTATGTGTTAAGGTAGAAATATAAAAAAAAATACAATTCTAAGTGCCATTTCAGGGCTAAGGCCAGAAAATAAGATTTAAAAAAATCCTATTTAAAAAGTCTAAATTAAAGCTACATTTATCAAGAATTTTAAAATTAAGAAAACATAAGAAACAGTAATAATACAACCCCGTGTGCTCAACAGAGATGACTGTCACACAGAGCTGACAGCTGGCTCAGGGACTGCACTGCATGTGCTCACCCACTTTGCAGACTTTAGCTGCTGGAAAAGCACTGTTCTTGACACAATGGCAGTCACTGCTTACTTCTAGTTTACAAATCACAGGCCAGAACACCTTCCAGCTGTTTCTTCTGGCTTTGGATTGGGGCACACCAAATTCACTCTGCAGTACTCTGAAACTACCAACTTCACTCACCCTTCCTTCCTTGGGTTAATCTACATAAGGATAGCCATGCAAAATAAGCTACGAAAAAAATAAAAACACCCTAGCTACAGAGTCTTTCATCTCAGTAGTTTCAGTCAGTGGCTTTCATGTTTTCCAGATTTTTAGACAACTGCTATCCACTAAGTCAGTAACACACAGTATCCTCACCCACCTTTCAGCTGAAACACTCTCTGGTACTATGCAGGCTGCTAAATGGATCGTGTATTGTGCATCTTTCATGATACACTCAAAAGCATATCAACATCTAGATAAAATGCAAAGGCACTGGCCTTAGATTGCGGATATAGGCAAATAATGCTTAAAAAAAAAATCCTTCCTGCAACATCAATTTTCTGCTGTCTCCCTCTGTAAATAATTTTGTAAACTTATTTGATAATAAAATGCCACAAGGTGATTGAAAGGACATGTTTGCTTGAAGAAGATGACTTGCTCAAGGTGTTTCTGACAGTCAGAACAACAAATTTCACTGGATTCCTGAAGGCACATAGTGGAAAAGACTTCAGTGACTAACTGAATGGACACTGAATCCAAATCACTAAGCTTAGGAAAACAAACTGGGTACTGCTTTTCAAAATTTCACAAGCTCACAAAGCCTGGGAAAATGAGAGGCAGAACAATACTTAAAATAATTCATTACAAACAGAACACAGTTTTCTTTCTGTTGAAAGCTTCCCTTTGGTTTATCCTCCTGAATTCCTTCAAATAAAAAGGCTGTTGTGTGCTCAGTAGGTGGGTCACCACTGGCAGAAGTACAGATGCCAGCAATTCCATAGCTAGTGAGATGTTTGTCAGAAACCAGCTCCAGTTACTCAGGAGAGAAAGTAGCCCGTTCACTATACTGCATACCTATTGTCTGCCTGAGAATACCTCCTTGAAAGAAGGAAAATACCTACGAGGTATGTTTTTCTAATCACAATGACTCAAGTGGTATTTTACAGGGCAAAAATCCCAGCAATAAAGACCAAAGGACCAAAACAACGAAACAGTGTCTCCTGCATGCAGAGTACTGCCCTCCTTGATTGAAAACAGTTCACCATGACACCACACTACCACATTGCTACACACACCCAGGCACCCTCTGTGATGAGTAGGGCTTCACAAGACCAAAGTGTGCTTTATTCCTTAAATATATTACTGATCGGATTTCGATTCAGTACATTTTTTTCATTGCACAGCAGCAATAGTGGTATTTCTAAGAGAGGAACACGATAGGCTAAGTAACAAAGAACATATAAATCGTCCTTGTTCATTTCACGGTCCTCTGTATAAAGCTTTAAGGCTGGATCCATGTGAGCTGCCCCAAGGATCTGCCCGAGTCCTCAGTTCAGTTAAGCATCTAGGAACAGTCCTGAAGTTTGCACCCCTGGGGACTTGAAGGTTGTTGAAAGTGAGCAATTGCTTCCTCTCTGGGCTTGCCAACCTTCAAGAACTGCTAGAGAAAGTTCATTTGTGATTTTGATTGATGGGGCATCTCAAAGAGTTTATGTTCATTTTATTAACAGGGGCTTTTGAGATAGGTCATCAGAGAGAAGATGCCTGGTTATATCCCCACTTTAGTAAATCACTTGTGCATCCTCACAGAATGTTAGGGATGTGCATTATTCATGAGAAGGAATGACCCTTCCTGAGCTCAGAGAAGTGCCCCTATTTGCAGAACTTGTTCATTCCTGAGTGAGAAAAGCACAATAAAATCATTTTGTTTGTATTTCTGGCATCTTTTTTCCCTACAGTGTCAGAACTCTGGGGAGAACCTCACAGATCTTTTTTCTTCTGTTCAGCCTCTTCCACAGGAAGGAGCAGTCCCCTTATTTTTCACTCCTGAAAGCCACATTTTTCATCTTAGGCCCTGATTCAATAATGTATTTAAGGTATTTAAGTTTTACCTGCTGGGGACCACTGATGTTCTCAATTATCTCACTGAGTGCAGGCTCGGAGATAAAGAGTATGAATTTGTTGGAACACGTTAACAATCTTCCTTTCTTACTTCTCAGTTTTACTGAAGTCACTGTATTGCTTCCTCTATTCCTCACAGTTATTTGTTATACTACTATGCATATCTGGTGTACTTTGGTTGAGCAGAGGTCATTAGTGATGGAAACTCAATCACAGTGTTATACATAAAACTGGGGGTCAAACTACGTTTTACGAATGTCTGTCATTCTACAGTTCTGATACAAAATTGTTAAATTTTATCATATACAACCAGTTTTTATCGTCCTGTTTAAAGTTCTGCAATCTATTCCTAAGCAACACAATGAAAAATAAGAGTTGCAAATAAATCATTTTGACAGGGAAAGCAAATTAGCCATTATGGCACAGCAGACTTCCATCATTTAGTGAACTGCAACAACTGACTGCAGCAATAATGATGTCTTTGACTACGATTTAGAGTTTCCCTTTCCAGGTAGATTAATAGACAGTTTTGCAAATGAATGCTCAGAATTAAAGTAACAAAACTGTGGTCAGAACTACAGGAAAAATTGGACACATAGAAAATATATGGATTCTATCACATGTCATATATCCATTGTGAATGACCTGTGTTACCCAGTACTCTAATTTGCAAATAGGAGCTGCCTGGATTAGAGAAGAACTTGAATGCATTTTCGAGACACATGCAAGTATCCCTGATGCAGAGGATCCTTCATACATCTTCAGCATCCTCCATATATTTGCCTATTTCAGCCTCAATGAATTAACCTTCTCCACCCTACAATATAATTCATCATGCTTTCTGCCACTCTAATTCCCCATCTCCTTATACTGCAGAATGTCTTTCATCTCTGTCACAGTCACACTTCTGAACTTTATTAATATCTATCTCAACACCATTCTTACAGCCACGTGACTACTCCAAGTGCATTTCTAACAGAACAAACACATCTTACTGTCACTCCTTTCTCACTTTTTCTTGAAAAATCATCTTGAAACATCATCCCTAAGTTATCATTTCATGTTTCTTTGTATTCAGCAACCAAATATTCAGAAACTACCACCACAAAAGAGTGAAATGCTAAGTTCATACTGCTTACCCAACTGAATCATACATTTGCAAATAGATTAAAATCCAATATCAGGAATTAAAAATTTTGTACTAAAGTTGCAAAATATTATTTCCTCATGCTTTTAAATATACATTTGCTTCTGAAAGAAATTTGGAATATACTGAAAAGCACAAAATGTCTAAAGCATGCAGAAATCTTGAAATAAAGCTCTTCAAAATGCAAAAGAATTGAAGATACCCATTTTAATTTCCACATAATCTTTAAATTTTTCTTACAAGTAAGAAACAACATTCAATAGAGCTTCAGTAATTAATTGAATAAAGACAAAAATGCTGATTCTTGTTAAAAAAAATAATTAAACGAGTGTCAACGGTTTACAGGCTGGTTCAGCCCAATTCAGTGATGATCAGGGTGGAGTACCCACGGATCCATGCCCTGGGAAAGGGACAAGGGAAAAAGGAAAAGGTAGATGGCCATAAAAACAAAGTAGCAGCAACAATCTGAGGAGGAAAGCTGATTTACTAAGATATCGGAACGCAAAATAACACAATATAATACAAAATAATTGGAATGGAAACTAATGGATCAAATAAAATGAGAGAGAGTGTTCAAAAACCAAAGGCCTTACGCTAAATGCTGAAGGTGAGACAGCATCGAGCACCTGCTGCTGGGCCCACCAGAAAGGGAAAGTGCCTGCATCTTTTACTGCTTTTATCTTTCCCTCTGAGCAGAAAACAGAAAAAATGCAAAGCAATGCAAAGTCCTCTAGGGTACATAGTTATCTTCTGTGACAGGTATACCCAGAACTATCG
Organism: Cyrtonyx montezumae; assembly: GCF_038088225.1. Lineage (NCBI taxonomy): Eukaryota > Metazoa > Chordata > Aves > Galliformes > Odontophoridae > Cyrtonyx > Cyrtonyx montezumae. The sequence goes on along the minus strand of NW_027072056.1, from coordinate 448,140 downwards.
ATGACCCATGGAGCTGAAGCATTAACTCTTTAACTCCCAATGCACTACATGATATTATGATGTGGAATACCAATAACAAAAATCATAAAATCATGAAAACAAGTTAGCATTACTTACTTCATTTCCACATATATACTCTAATCTAGGAAGGAAAGGGAACACAGAAAGTACATCAAAGACAAAGATACAACTAGTGAAATACTGCCCATTTTCATACTCTACTATAAATGTAGAGTATGACCTCTGACAAAAATTCATTTTTCTACAGTTACTGCTGTACACAGAAAACAATATTGTTGTTGTCTATTAAACACAAGCATAGGATAGACTTCCACAATGATTTGTAAGGACCTCCACATTGTACCCTACGAAAAAGGACCTCCTATTGAAAGACTACCATACATACTGATGAACTTGCAAAATGTCATTTTACATGGCCTGTCCCAAAAGGCACTGTGGCAGACAAACCCTTGGCATTCAAGAAAGGGAAACAACTGAGACTGAGAATTCCCAGACAACTAAAGCAGCTAGCGGGCAGTAAAGCCCCAGTAAGTATAGATCAACAGCAGCACTCTACACTCACATGAAGACCTACAGCCATATTTTCTATAACTGTATCATGAACACCTAAGATGAATTTATAAAAAATAAATCAGTATTTTCAGAGTGGCATCTGATACAAGAGTACCTGGATACCAGATACTGTATTCCCTTAGCTCGTTTAGAGAAAAACAAATTCTGCTGTGAACATTTCCATATCTTTTGCTTTGAAGTTTAAGACTTGTCCAGCAGTTTTTTTTAAATTATTTTTTATTTTACCAACTGATGGTTTTAGCAGGTTTCTAGTTGCTAAGAAATGTGGATGTACAGCAACTCAGCTTCCACACATGTTAACTGTGCCAGGTATACATGACCCCTATCTAAAAGAAGGGTGAGCAGGTCTGTCATCGTTACCTCAGGGCTAAGGAAGATTATGGAACAGATTATCCTGACTGTATCACAAGACATGTGTGGGACACAAGAGGGGATCAGATGTAGAAAACATGGGTTCATTGAAAGGCAGGTCTGCTTTACCAGCCTGATCTCCTTCTCTGATCGTGTAACCTGCCTGGTGGATAGAGGGAAATGTTGTTGACATAAGTCTACTTATGCTTCAGCAGTACCCTTGGCTCTGTCTCCCAGTGTTCTCCTGGAGACGCTGGCATCTTATGGTCTTGACAGGTACAGTATTTGCTGGGAAAAGAACTGGGTGGATGGCCAGGCTCTGAGAGTGGCATTAATGGAATTAAATCCAGCTGGTGACTGGTCACAAGTGGTGTTTCACAAGAGTCAGTATTGGGGCCTGTCTGATTAATATCTTTATTGGTGACCTGGTCAAGGGCACTGAGTGCACCCTCAGTAAGTCTGCAGGTGACATCAAGTTGGCTGGGTGTGTCAATCTGCCTGGGAGTTGAAAGGCCCTATAGAGAGATCCTGGACAGGCTGGATCGCTGGGCTGAAGCCAATGGGATGAAGTTAACAGGACCAAGTGCCAGATCCTGCACTTTGGCCACAACAACCCTAGACAATGCTATAGATGTGGGCAGTGGATGGAAGAATGTGCAGAGGAAAATGACCTGGAGGTGGTGGTCAGTGCCCAGCTGAACAGAAGCTAGCAGTGTGCCCAGGTGGCCAAGAAAATCAATGGCATCATGGCTTTTATTAGAAGTAGTTGTCAAAGTTTTATGATTTTTTGTTATTGGTATTTCATACCATCATAGTGTCATAACATCATGTCATAACATCATGTAGTGCACTGGGAGTTAAAGAGTTAATGCTCCAGTTTGACAGATTGTTGATAGTTCTGAGTATACCTGTCTCAGAAGATAACTACATACCCTAGAGGACTTTGTGCTGCTTTGAGTTCTTCTGGGTTGTTTTTGTTCACAGGGAAAGATAAAACTGTTGGCAAGCCACAAGATCCCTCTCTCTCTCCATTACAGCTCATCCCAGCAGCATGTGCTCCTAGACATCTCGCCTTCAGACACTCCCATTTTATTTCATTCATTAGCTTCAAATCAAATTATGCTGTGTTATATTGTGATATCTTGCATTCTGATATCTCACTTAGTAAATTAGCTTTCCTCCTCAGATTGTTGCCGCTGTTTTGTTTTTATGCCTATCTCCATGCCCGTTCCTTTTTTCCCTTCCCCTTTCCCAGGAAAGGGTCTGTGGGTCCCCCCACTCCATTTATCACAGAACCGGGCTGAATCAGCCCATAAACCATTGACAGCAGTGCAGACAGTGGAAGCAAGGAAGTGACCCTGTACTTAGCTCTCCTGCGGCTGCACCTTGAGTTCTGTGTTCAGTTTTGGGCTTCTCACTACAAGAAAGACATGGAGACCCTGGAGCATGTCCAGAGAAGTTTAGTGAAGCTGTGAACAGTGTGGAGCACGTCTTATGGGGAGCAGCTGAGGGAACTGGGATTGCTCAGTCTGAGGAGGGTCAGGGGAGACCTTATTGGTCTCTACAACTGTCTGAAAGATGTCTGTGGAGAGGGTGGCTCCTTCTCCCACATAACTAGCAAGAGGAAGAGAGATAATGGATTAACATTGCACCAGAGGAGGTTTGGGATGGATATCAGGAAAAATTCCTTCTCTGGCAGAGCAGTCAGGCACTGGAATGAGCTGCCAGGGAGAAAGTTGAGTCACCATCCATGGAGGCCTTCAAGAAACAGGCAGATGTGGTTCTAAGGAACTTAGTTTAGTGAGCAATATTAGCGGATGGCTGGACTGGATGATCTTGGAGCTCTTTTCCAAACTTAATGATTCTGTTATTAATATATAGCTCTGCTGTCTGCAATAATCCAACATTTGCAAGAAACATAGCCTCTACTACTCCACCTTACAGAAGGGTGCTTGAGAAGCATTAGGCTTATAAAACCATTGCTCTATAACTGTTCTGAACATTTATAATCAATCTGATATATCTCAAAATGTCCAGAACTCCAGGACAAGCACAAGTGTTTTGACTCATAGAAAGGAGTTTTGGCTCCAGGTTTATCGCTCAGGTTCAAGCAATTAGTTTCTCAGGAACTTGTAAGAAATCAAAACTGGCTTTGGGGATTAAAAAAAGAATGTCAGTGCTTCAGAAGATACTAGCAGTGTGTCATTTTCCTGGGGTACTCCTTGAAATCTTCGTTTAGAAAACCATAGAAGTAAACTTACTTCCCACAATCCCACGAAGATAAAACAGAAGCACTGGGATTAATTTTGGTTATGATGTCAGCTCCTAAATAGAAGCAGGACACTACAGAACAGCATGAGTTTCCAAAACAAGCTTCATTAACACATGGACTTGACTTTAGCACATGAACTATTCTGCAGAATATTCCCTTTCAAAAATATCAAGGACAGTGAACAATAATAAGCCCAGTAACACAAATCTTTTTCTTTCTATTTATTTATTGCTTACAAGTTATATTAATTATAAGGAAACAGCATGAAAATATGAACTATCAGGAAAAAAAGAAATAAAAAGCAAGCATCATCTAGAATCTAATAATGAAAATGTGTTTGTCTACTTAAACTGCGCAGTCTTACAAGAGAACAAGTTCACAGATCTTCTCATGCTCTCTACAGCAAGTACACTGAAAGAAGCAGATACTAGTAATGGGATACTTCCATTGATTCACATTAGTATTGTAACATGTGTACTTGATTACTTGAAATACAATTCCAATACCAGATAGCAAAGATGGTTTTTGAGGGCAAGTATCAAGCTTTTATCTGCCCACGTTGAACTAGTATTTTATGAGGTGTTTGTTACCTATGTTGGCAGAACAAAATCTTTGGCTACAGAAGTTTCCACATAATATAGACAAAAACATAATTATTCATTTCCATAATTTCCCTTTGTTCTCCTTTGATACACAGTAAACATCCTGAAGTCAACACAGCTTTCTTTCCATAAAAATCTGGTTAAAACATCCTCTACACCTCTTAGAACAGATCTGTTCCTGCCCCCTGCATGGGGTTTGGAACTAGATGATCTTAAAAGCTCCTTCCAACTCAAACCATGATTGTATAACCTTCCTCAGCTACTTTATAGCAACATTTTTCACAATCTATGTTGACTATTAATCTTACCAAGTCAGTTAAAAACTGAAGAATTAACAGTGTTTGCTCACTGTAAACAAATACCTGCAATCCTAGATTGTATCATACAAAAATCAACCTTAATAACCTTAATTTCTTTTTCATAAGTAGCCCTCCTGACCACAAAGGGACTACACATGCATACAAACTGATCATTTCTGAGTAATTCTGAGCTGTATATTTTGAGTCCAAAGATACAAAACTTGAAATTTGCTTGGAAGTCTCATGTATTTTCAATGGAATCTGCTAGCATGCAGATAAAACCTTTCTTTTCTGTTCTGCCTTGTTCTACCACCATCCATCAGCCTCCTTACAAGTGAGATATTTTTCTACTGACAGGCTCACAGTTAGTTAAACTACCGTCACAAAAGAATAACAGAGTAAAACAAAACGTGAAAAATGAAAGATTCTTCATACATATCACAGAAAAATCTAAAAACAGCACTGTTTCAATCAGGGTTAATTTCCCTGCGGTCATATAGTCTTTTTCTGAACAAATGCACTGTTGTTCAGTTATTACTTAAATTTCAGAATTTAAATTCCTCTTCAGCACTTGAGATGCAAGTAGGAAGGAAAGCAAAGAAGGAAAACGAAAATCAAAGAGAAGTCACTACACAAATCTTGTATTCTTACTTTAGTTGATAAACCAGGAGTTGCAAAATCTTCAGCTACATTTTTCCCCTAAAGCGAAACTTCAGCAATTTTAAAATTTCAAAGTTTTTTTCCTCAGAAGAGTTGTGTGTAGTTTGGATTTTGTTCATCTTCTTTTCTCACTAACGTTCTGCCTTCTTAATGAAAATTAAAGCTCAAAACATTTATTAAGATTCCAACAAATTATTTTGTCTTTGTAAACATGGCTATTACCATAAGCAGAAAATTATACATTCAGTTTGTTTTTCAAATGACACTTTTTCTTGAAAAACTATTTTGACACAAAATCAATCCTCCTACATTTTCTTATCCCTGAGTATAACTTTTTTCTTCTAAATGAAGCTTACCATCCAAACACCATAAGAAGGGTGATATTTGCACATTGTGCTGTGAGATGTAAAGGACAGCTGTCTGCATTCAGTGATTCCTGAATGGCTGAAAGGGACAGCAGCTGCCCACGCCAACAACACGCACATCTCCTGTGAAGCTTCCAGAACTGGGAAGCACCTTCTGTAATGGCCATAATGCCTCAGCAAGTCCACAGGCAGGATCATGCAATCTGGTTATGCAAGTGTCACTTGTCCTTCACCTAAAGATTACACTTCAATGATTTTAATAGTAAGTAATTAAAAAGCAAGCAAAAAACCCAAAAAACTCATTAAGTAGCTCTCCTTACAAACTACAAAATAGTTAAACACAGGCTTAAAGTCACCAAGCCAGTATTTGTCAGATGCCAGAAGAACACACAAGTCTCTTGAATGTGCAGTCATACATCATCCAGAATTAATGCTTAATGGCTAATTTGTCATGTCATCATGCTCTTTTGTAGAAATTTACCTATTATCTCCCTGGTATAAGTACTTGGATGCATACACTACCTGTACCAAAGTATAGCACATATCTTTTGTGCAATAAGAAAACATTAACATTAGCCAGCACTGAAGTGCCCATTCACAATGTAAGCAAGCAGGACTGTCTAAATGGAAGTGGCCCTGCACTGGACTCTTTTCAAGAGATCCCTGTCTTTTTTATACTGGGGATCCCAGAACTAGACACAGTACTCCAGATGAGGCCTCACCAGGGCAGAGTAGAGGGGGAGGATCACCTCCCTTGACCTGCTGGCCATGCTCTTTTTAATGCATCCCAGAATGCCATTGACCCTCCTGGCCATGAGAGCACACTGCTGGCTCATGGTCAACCTGTCGTCCACCAGGACACCCAGGTCCGTCTCCTCAGAGCTCCTCTCCAGTAGGTCACCCCCCAACCTGCACTGGTGCATGCAATTATTCCTCCCTAGGTGCAAGACTCTACACTTGCTTTTGTTAAATTTCATCCGATTTCTGACTGCCCAGCTCTCCAGCCTGTCCAGGTCTTGCTGAATGGCAGCACAGCCTTCAGGCGTGTCAGCCAATCCTCCCAACTTTGTATCATCAGCAAACTTGATGAGGGTGGCCACTAACCCCTCATCAAGGTCCTTGATGAAGATGCTGAACATGACAACCCAGCACAAACCCCTGGGGAGACCGCTGGTTACAGGTCTCCAACCGGACTCTGCACCACCAATGACAACCCTCTGCACTCTGCCAGTTCTCAACCCACTTCAGTGTCCACTAAGCAATCCCACACTTCCTTAGCTTTGCTATAAGGATGTCATGGGAGACAGTATCAAATGCCTTGCTGAAATCAAGGTAGACTACCTGCACTGCCCTCCCCCCATCCACCCAGCCAGTGACAACATCATAGAAGGCCACCAGGTTGGTCGAGCATGACCTCCCCTTGGTGAACCCACGCTGGCTACTCCTGATCACCTCCTTTTATTTCCAATTGTCTGAAGATGGCATCCAGCACAAGCTGTTCCATCACCTTTCCAGGGAAAGGTGTTGTTCCTTGATTTCCACCTGATTAAATGGTTATGCTAATATCTATAAATGGGCTTTGTTGTTCACAAAGTATCACCACTGAAGAAGAAGACTTTAGGTTATTTTGTTGTTTTTCAGCATACCAGATTGTAGGGTGAATAACCCGAAAGAATAGTATCCACAGAAAATAATGGAAGTGGATGGTATATTTTGTATGGCTTATTTGGGTAGTATACAGACAACCAGTAAATTAAGAAAGGCTCACCTGCCGCTGATGGTCAAGGCTCACCCAGGACTCCACAGGGGAGGGATCTCCAAAAAGAGATCCTTCCCCAGTGGTGCTCAGCCCTAAAATGGTGTATGGGAGAGGTTGAGCCAGACTCCATCCCTTCGGGTCACATAGGTGAACTGCCTTCACCTGTGCTCCTGCAGCTGAGTCAGTGCTCACCTCTGGTGATCAATCAGTGGTTCAGGCCATGATTCGATAGTTCCCATACACAGATGTTAAACAAAGTGCTGTAAAACAACACAGCGATGAGAAGATCTGGAAGAGGAAACCAAGTTTATTTTTCTGGGAATCCCTTGAGTGTTTGAACTTAAGTTACACTATGGTCTGAGTCTCAAAGAAAGTGTTATGGAGAAGAGATACTTTAGAACAAATGCTTATTTACTCATGTCCGTTCATCAAAACCATATGTATGTAACTATTTCCTATTCATCTATTGCAAGTACTTAAGTCTCTTACGATTAAGCTGGGTTTACAACTCACAACGCACGATTTAAGGGGAAAAAACGACCAAGTTCGCAGTGTAACAAACTGTAGCAAACTGACTTCATTATTTCTCACACATTTAACTTCGATCATTCTTTTTAACCTTGTACTGAAATTTAATAAAGCAAATTATAGCTCCGAAACCAATGGAAATACTCACCCACTTTAATTTAAACACATGCTGGATGATGCTGGTGTTTCAGACATTGTTACTGTTGTAGTTCATGCCATTTATACGCATACACTAATCTTTGAAATACCATTTTTATGCAAAACTGCTGCACATATTTCAATTCAAGTAAAAATTTATGCCATACAGGATTGTTGAGATACCTTGCCTCCTAAGTATGTTCCCCTATATGAAACAATTCTTAAAGAAATGTAAGGTTTTTGAATATTATAGAAACAAAGAGAAAACCTTGAAGTTACAATGGTTACATAGCCTTGAAAATATTTTCTTCATTTTTCTACATCAGAACTATTTTTCAGTCAACTTGGAAGTCAAGGCTAGACTTTCAAAACCTGGAATTTTTGGTAAATGAAGAAGAAAGCAAGCAGACACTGATTTTAACAATCCTAGAAGAATGTTTTTTTTTTGTCATCCAGTATTGAAGTGTCTTGTACATGAACACCTACATGCACTGCCTACTTTTGCTTCTGTTTAGTACTGTGTTTGACAGGGCTGTATGCAAACCTACCCATGGAGGTTTCAACTGTTTTTTTTCTGTATTAAAGACACTGGTTTCCACCAATAGCCAGTTCTTCACTGTTTTCATTAATTGTGAAGAGTAGTTTCACACTCATTTTACTGTATCACAGAATCGCAGAATGCTTTGGGATGGAACATACCATCAAACCTCACTCAGTTCCACCCTCCAGCCATAGGAAGGGCTGCCACTCACTAGATGAGGCTGCCTTTTATAACTTCAAGGTATCAGGAATCCACAACTTCACTTGGCAACCTGTTTCAGTGTCTCAGCACCCTCTGAGAAAGAATTTCTTCATAATATCTCATCTAAATCTCCCCTCCTTTAGTTTAAAACAATATAAAATGGAAGAATTACTCTTCAGCTACAAGCATCTCATGCCAGACATAGCAGTGTTTTCACCTGAGCACCTTTTCATAGAATTATAGAACGACTTATGTTGGGAATGACCTTAAAGATCATCAAGCTTCCAAACTCCCTGACATAGGCAGGGTTGCCAACCACCAGACAAGGCTGCCCAGGGACTCACCCAGACTGGCACTGAATATGCCCAGAGATGAGGCAACCATAATCTCTCAGAGCAACCTGTTTCAGTACCTCACAACCCTCTGAGTAAAGAATTTCTTCCTAACATGAATTTCCCCTCTTTTAGTTTGTAAGCCATTCCTTCTCATCCTGTCTGTAAAGCAAGCAAAGGCAGTGACAGAGACTTTATTTGAGGTACAGGCACTATAAAAAGAGATATTAGAGATAAGGGGAATTAATTCACCCCTCCCGGTGACTGTTTAGGTTAAGGAACACAGCTGCCTCTTGTTTGAATACTGGCGTGCTGGAAGGGGGGGAACAACCTGCGTAGGCACCACCGAGAGGGAGAGGGAGGAAGGGTGGATCCGAGCTCCTCCGCTCTGTTCACTCAGATGCTCATTCACTGGTTCAGGCAGTGACCAGGCAATCCCATTGTACTCCACCCCTTCACAGTATGAACCAGAAACTGAGCAGGTTGGGCATAATCTTCTTCTGTTTTAGTGGCTCAAAATACAAAGTACATCACGACGCACATACAATACCCGCCGCAATGTACAGTGTTAAGGCACTGAACGCCATTATTTGTAGTCCTTTTTTGTGTTTCTCTTGGGCCAGTACTTGATGTTCCTTCTGGAGGCATATCTTCTTACCAGTAGCAGTTTGGTTCACGCTCACCAGTTCCCAAAAGTTCAACAGTCCACCACCGGATGTCAGGATGTTTCCTCACGGACACTGGAATGTGCTGGAGGGTGTTGCTCCTGCCAGCTGTCCTGTGAACTTGATAACCTCAAGGGGAGTAATACAGATGTTTAACAGATACGAGGAGGAATAAGTCTGCTCTCCATGATAGGATACAGGCTGTATTTTGGTCTTGAGTCAATACCTCTGCCTGTACTGGGGCATGTCCAGGTCTTCAATACCATACCCTTTGGCCTGATATCTGTGGCTGGATCACTATATCAGGTACCAAGGGGGAAGTTCTAATTTGCCATAAGAACACGATTAATGTCGTCTTTGCAATGAAAACTGGAGTGTCAACTACTACCACTGCTGGCCATGCACAGACCACCGGAGGGCTTACTGATCCCCCAACCTCTAACAGTCCCTCCCAAGATGCAAGGAGCCCACACCATTTTGGTCCTACTTGCACCTTCCAAGGCCATTTTACCTCGTGTTTCCCAGGTTCTAGGTCCTCAGGGGCAGGGAGCAGCACATTATTCATGGTGCCAACTTCTGGCTTAAGTGAGGTGTCTTTGCTTGTGATTTGTATCCTATGTGGGGAGGCCCAAGTTGTCTGCAACATTCTTAAAATGCTGGATCTGCCACCCCTCAGTCTCTCATTCAAGTCCCACAGGGTTGCATAAAGCCTCTTGGTCCACCCCTGCAAGGACTGTGAATCTGCCTTCAGAGCACCCTCCATTATACCTTTCTATTAGGCCTGCTCCCATTGGATTATAGGGCAGGTGAAACCGCCATTCAATGTTGTTGTCTTCAGCCCACTTTTGCACAGTTGTACCTGTGAAATGTGTACCTTGGTCACTCTTAATGACCTCTGGAGTCCCATATGATGCCATCAACCTAGTTAGAGCTCTAATGGGATATGCTGGGTTTGCCTTTGCTACAGGATAGGCTTGCATCAGTCCACTCGCTGTGTCAACGCAGGTTAGGGCATATCTGACCCACTCAGGTTGAGGAAGGGGACCAGTGTAACTAATCTGCCATTGTTGTAAAGGGTTGTGTCCTCTAGCAAGATGGGCCGTTGTTTCCGGCAGAGTTTTTGGTCTCATTTGTGAGCAGGAAGTCACAGTCCTGACGTACCTGGACAGTATCCGGTAACTGTATAGGCAGCCTCCATGCTTTAGCTGCTGCCCACATGGTTTTCTGTCCTGCATGCCGTAATTTCTGATGCAACCAATGGGCATTATCTTTGGCTGATGTATTTCCTAGCCATCGAACTCGAGCCAGAGTGTCAGCTTCATCATTTCCTGGCGACTGCAAGGGTTGATGTCCAGAAACATGGTATGCTCGTACAGTCCTGTGCCTAACCACATTCCACATATCAACCCACATATCTTTGCCCCACATAGGTCGGGCATGGATCACCCAGTCTTGAGTGGACCACTGTGCTATCCAGAGTGTGAGCTCTCAGTAGACTGCCCAGCTATCCGTGCAGATATTCAATGCACCATCGGCCGGCTCTTGAGTTATCACCATCCACACAGCTCGTAGCTCAGCCCACTGTCTACTTTGCCCATCCCCTTCTTTGATCCATATTGTTTCAGTTGAGGGACGGTATGCGACAGCTCGCCAACTACTTGGGTTCCCTCTGCTGGGAACATCTGTGTACCAGGCATCTTCTGGAATAGGGTATTTCCCCTCCTATATAGGACTGTTCTCTAGGTGAGTGACCATTATTTCTTTGAGTGTTTCACTGTGATATGTTACTGGGTGTCAATGGTTTACGTGCAGGTTCAGCCCAGTTCTGTGAAAATTGGTGCGGGGGACCCACGGACCCACCCCCAAGGAAAGAGGAAGGGGGAAAAGGGAAAGGGGAGATGGGCCTAGGAACAAAACAGCGGCAATGATCTGAGGAGGAAAGCTAACTTACTAAACAAGATATCAGAAAGCAAAATAACACAATATAATACAATATAATTGGAGTTAAAGCTAATAAATCAAATAAAATGAATAAAAATAAAATTATCTGTAAGATAGTTTGATCTCTTTGCCACCAGTGCCATTCTTAGTAAAAGAAGGTGTCACGGTGTTATCCGTGACAGTGACAGAAGGGAAACTGAGAAGGGAGAGAGAAAGGAAAGGAGAAAAAACTGCACCTTCAGTGGCCGCATGGCTGCCTGAGCAGAGCTGTGCGCTCCGGGGGGAGGGGGAACAGCGGGAAGAGATGGGTCTACAAAACACAACGGCACGATCTGAGAAGGAACTGTAACTTTACTAAATATAATAAAATTGAACAATTGAGAGAGACAGTTTCCAAACCAAAAGCTGTGATCTTAAGTTAGGGAGGAACTGCAGGGGAAGCACATGTGCTGAACCTCCAAGGCAGCTGAGAGAGCTAGCCAAGAGAGAGCATGGCCTGGCATCCCCCTCTGCTGCTCCCAACAGCATTAACTCCTTAACTGCCTGCATGATGCTCTGATGTGGAATACCAGCATCAAAACCACAAAACCACAACAGAAGGATTTTTTTTTTTTTTTGCCTGCATTTCCAATCGAATTTCCTGTCTAGGGGACTGAGTTGTTCCCACAGCCATGTCAGGCACTCAGTAACATTTTGTGTTAATCTTAGAACCAAATGTAGATATTTCAGTAGTAAACATGTATAAAGACATTTTTAACACTTGCCTACAATTCCCTCATTTGTAGTTAACACTTAATGTACCAGATTATGTCAAAATGAAGTTATATGGCTGCATCATGGGAGATGAGTGTTAATAGGGAACTGGATCTTGGCTGAATGAGGCAGTTCTGAACTCCTGCTCTTTATATTCTAGGGCAAGAATGCTTTATTTTGAGTTATTGACTAGTGCTAGTTTTGAATGTGTTGTTATTCCAGTCACTTGTATTACACCAATAATCACACATTCAACATTGCTTCAAAAAACAAAGCAACCAAACAAAAACATCACAGGTTGATACAGGAGGATTTGGAACATTTTTTGGCAGAAATGAATCAATGCCTGCCTTTTCAGTCATGAAAAAAAACCTGAGATATCTGTGGACTTACTGCATCAGAATAGGACTTGGAAATACGGAATTTATGAGTCTTCCACAAAATCTGCACCTCAGTCTTACTGTGGTCTATTCACCACTGCAGAAGCGCAGTTTGCATCAGATTTTAGAGATCTTAACAACCTTGGGCTGCTGAGGATAGTAACTAAGTCTGCTCTGAAGCATTAATCTGAAGGGAAAGGTTTGAGAGACTGGCTCATTTCCTGTACTAAGCAAAGACTTTGATAATAGAGTCATAGAATGGCTTGGGTCGGAAGGGACCTCAAGAATCATTAAGTTCCAACCCCCTGCCACAGGCAGGGTTGCCAACCTATGGATCAAGCACTAGATCAGACTGCCCAGGGCCCCATCCAACCTGGCCTCAGATGCCTCCAGGGATGCGGCATCCACAAGCTCTCTGGCCATCCTATGCCAGCACCTCACCACTCTCTCAGTAAACAACTCCTTGGCATAAATGGTTGGATACATCATGCTAAATTTGATATCCATTTGGGACCTCACCTGACAACCGTGACTTTTCGAACATGATGGAGAGCAGCTCGGCAACCACGTCAACCAGTTCCCTCAGAACCCTGGGATGTACAGCATCTGGCCCCATAGACTTGTATGCATTCAGTGTCATGAGGTGGCTTGGACTTGCTCTGCCCTTACAGTGGAGGAGGATTTACTGCCCCGGTCACCACCTAGAGGCTTAGGGATGCATGGCTCAGGGACATGAGAAATACTAGAATCGTGGTCAGCAGTGAAGACTGAGGCAAGGAACTCATTCAGCACCTCAGCCTTCTCTTCATCCACTGAAACCAGTTCTCCTTTGACATTTACCAAAGGGGGTACAGGTGTTTTGGACTGTCTCTTCTGGCCAATTTACCTGTAGAATGTCTTCATATTGTTTTTCACATCCTTCGCCAAGTTCAGTTTTGCCTTCACCTTAGATTTTCTGATCCCACGTCTGCAAGTCTGGACAGCATCCTTGTACTCTTCTCAGGTGACATGCCCTTATTTCCAGAGCTTTGCTGAGCCATGCCAGTCTCCTGCCAGCATATTGCAGAGCACTGTTATTTTTTCCACCCCCTCTAAATGAGAAGTTACAAATCTGGACTTCTGTAAAAATCACATATAAATCACAAATGCAGCAGGGAAAAAGTATTGGCTCACAAGCTTGGGAATAGTAGCAGATGTAGAAAAAATAAAATACCTTTCATTTATTCATTAGTTTAAATTCATGCTCCAAAGAGAGGAATTCCTTCGGTAGTAGTTCCCTGCAAAATAATGGTCAGAAAATGTATGGATACTGAAAATGTGTTTTAAACAATAGCTGGGTTTTTAGGAACATTAGCAAATGAATGTGAAATTAAAGAAATAGTAGACTGCCTACAGGAGTGTGAATCATTTTAGCCCAAATTGTTTTACCATTGATTTTTTTTTTCTGCAACTGCGAATGCATCCATTTATTTCTTCTTTTTTAAAAAAATATTTGTAATTAAAGGCAAAATACATTCACTGTTAAGCATCAGTGCATTTCAGAAACTTGAAAAATAACTTGTGGGTCTTACACAAGGTAGCTTTTACCAAGATGTATATGTACTTACCTGTTCTTTCTCATCAGAGGAAGGAAATGATCCCTTGAGATTTAAAATTAAATAATCTTTACAAAACTGAATAAACTTTTCCCCTTTTGCTTTGGACCAAAAACAGTTAACAATCATAGTAACTTTTTCACTGCTTTAAGTGAAATTTTCACCCTGCTCCAAGGATAAAATGAAACTGGAGTTTTTCAATTAGAAAGCCAAAGGAAAAAAGTCTTCACTGTTTCTCAAGTGAAGACTGCTGTATGAGATTGCTAAAATGACAGGTGAGTGAATCGAAATTGGTAGGAGCCAGCTCAAACTCAACACTGAAAGGCCTCTTCACAACAAAAAGCACTTCCTGAAAAAGTGGATTTCTGTGAGAAGGATCTTTCCCCTGGTCCAGCTGGGAGCATGTCAGAAGTCAAAAGAATGAAAGAATTTAGCAGATTTTAGCACGTAATTTTTTTTTCTACGTATGTACAGAAAGAGAGGAGCAGGTACACGTTCCTTTCTGTTTTGATTTTATAATTCAACTTAAGAAGACCGAGTCCAGCAGAGGAACTAAATGTATAATGTGCTAAAATACAGTGTTGTCAATTTTGTGGAAAAACAGATATTTTACTTTTTTTTTCCATCTCTTTTAAAAATATTCACAATCTCTCCCTCTGTCCCTTTATGTTCTTTTAAGTGTATTCAGTCGGTTTGAGACATAAGGTTAGCCTCCACAATGTCCAAATTATTTTACTGTTGCAAAAAGCAATACATAAGAATTCAAGGTCAAATAAGCCTTTTAGGAAAAAAACTAGGTGAAAAGAAATACCTACATGTATATCCAGTGTATGTTTATAAATAATGGCTAGATGAATAGCAAAGGTAAAATAAGTCTGGTGATGGCATAGCTTCAAGTAAAAAATGTTCTAAAAGTGTTTTTATCTGTATCCAAAAACCAATTCTCTTCTTAGATATTTGAAGGTAGAGTAACTTGAGGGGAAGCTTCTGAATTAGTCTAGGTGTAACTGGTGTAAATGGAAGCAGCCTGAAATCCACAGTGATTTATGTATTTTGTGATGGGTGAGACAAATCTTATGAGAATTCCTTGTTCTGAAGAGGATTAAATGTTCACTTGCCTGTCATCACTCAAGCCAGTAGACAGTTTTATCTAATTTTATAATCTGTCTGAACAGAGTCAAATTGAGGCTATAAACGTGGTTGAAAGATGTGCTTTCTTGTATTTCTGAAGCAGTCATCAAGATCTTTTCCTCCAGCAGGCATGTTTTTCTGTAGGCATGTTTCTGATCTCATGACTAATGGGTTTTTAAGCAATTTTAGTGACTTGTTATTTCAAGATAAATGAAACCAAAATACTAAAAGCAAAAGGCACTCTTACCAACCCCCTGCTTCCAGCCCACCTGCTCTTCCCACTCACTTGCACCAGTACACCTTCTGGGCCCACCGGGACCTGGGTTCATTCAGTAGTGCATAGCAAGGTCATATTTAAGTATGTGTGAAAATTGAGCTATTATGTCCTTTGCATATTGCTTAAAATCTGTGTTTTGACATGCCTGACAGGTGGGAAACAGTCAAATACTAACATATCCATCTGCCTTGCTTTAAAGCACATCCTCTAGTATCCCAAAAATCTCAAGGCCTGGAATACACTTGCAGTAGATAAAGCTACTAGATAAGCAAGAGATGAGCAAGGTATGTGGCACATACATATGGATACAACACATGAAGTCTTGGGGAGCCACACAGATCTGCATCTAGGGTAAAGAGGAGGCTGCAAACTGGAAAACTGACTTTTAATGTCATTCATTGAAAGAAAGGAATGGATGGGTGTTGCTGTATTGTTTCTAGTTAATAGGCTAGGGAACTTGAGACAAATTTAATTGTGTTTGAGGTTTCAAACCCTACAAAAATGGGGTTTACTGTTGGAAAAATTTGGAAACCAGTACTCAGGTCTCAAGGAATATAGCTGTTTTATCTTAACATTGCTGGCTACTCTATTCTGCCATCTTGATGACTTTCCTGCATTTTTACTCCTCAGCTGGTGTAGTGCAGAGTGCCAAGTTAAGAATGTTCTTTTGAAGAGTCTGTGGAGTCATTCTGCCTTTATTTGCTTTTGGGAATACTGACCAAATCAAATAGAAGAAAAGAGGTATTTATTCAAATTCTGTAGACACTTCACTAACAAGATGAGTAGCTTCCTTCTTGACTAGGGCAAAGACCCCTGGGGAGGGGAGGGGAGAGGAGGGGTGAGAGAAAGAGAAAGAGAAAGAGAAAGAGAAAGAGAAAGAGAAAAAGAGAAAGAGAAAGAGAAAGAGAAAGAGAAAGAGAAAGAGAAAGAGAAAGAGAAAGAGAAAGAGAAAGAGAGAGAGAGAGAGAGAGAGAGAGAGAGAGAGAGAGAGAAAGAGAAAGAGAAAGAGAAAGAGAAAGAGAAAGAGAAAGAGAAAGGAAAAGGAAAAGGAAAAGGAAAAGGAAAAGGAAAAGAAAAAGAAAAAGAAAAAGAAAAAGAAAAAGAAAAAGAAAAAGAAAAAGAAAAAGAAAAAGAAAAAGAAAAAGAAAAAGAAAAAGAAAAAGAAAAAGAAAAAGAAAAAGAAAAAGAAAAAGAAAAAGAAAAAGAAAAAGAAAAAGAAAAAGAAAAAGAAAAAGAAAAAGAAAAAGAAAGAAAAAGAAAAAGAAAAAGAAAGAAAAAGAAAAAGAAAAAGAAAAAGAAAAAGAAAAAGAAAAAGAAAAAGAAAAAGAAAAAGAAAAAGAAAAAGAAAAAGAAAAAGAAAAAGAAAAAGAAAAAGAAAAAGAAAAAGAAAAAGAAAAAGAAAAGGAAAAGGAAAAAGAAAAAGAAAAAGAAAAAGAAAAAGAAAAAGAAAAAGAAAAAGAAAAAGAAAAAGAAAAAGAAAAAGAAAAAGAAAAAGAAAAAGAAAAAGAAAAAGAAAAAGAAAAGGAAAAAGAAAAAGAAAAAGAAAAAAAAGAAAAAGAAAAAGAAAAAGAAGGATGAATTATCTCCTTCCTTTTATGGAAAATGAAATCTTTTCAGTCAGCATTCCTGAAGTGTTGGAGTCCTTTCCAAAAGATCAGAGGCCTGGGAGTTCCCTGTGTGGGATTAGTGTTTTTATTTAAATTTCATGGACTTGATTAAAATCAGAGTCAGACTGCGTCTTAACTCTGTGAATGTCTTTGGACATCTCTGAATTACTGAACTTCTTTTGTCCGAGAACAGAAACAGTACACTCTGCAGTTACATCTCTAGTTGAAAGTTACCTAATTCACTGTTAGAATTCTATGTAAATACTACTGAAAATCTCATATAGGTCAACATTAGCAGCACTCAAGAGATTAGATGGTTCCTTGCTTTTCCAGTTCCAAGTGCTGTAGCATGATATTAAGTAACGCTACACCCAGACCATCCCAAAACATCTACATACAGCTACATTTTGTAAGTATGGATGCCCAGGTCAAACATCTCTAACCTTGCATAGTTTCTCATTTTAGGCAGCAGAATTTCCTAATGAAAAATGTTAAATATTTTTCCAGGCATATTATTTATTAAATCCATATTAGATGTGAATGCCTACAGAATAAATTGATTTCAACCATACAGCATATCAATAAAAAATTCTTATTAAAAAAGATCCTTAAATAAGGAAAACCAGATGCTGGCTTCATACACGTAGTTTCGGGAGAAAAAAAACTCATGTAAGTTTGTTGCTTTTTCTTGACTTTCTTTAATGAAATATTGTCCAATGTTTTGATCCAATGTGATTTTAAATGTAGTAATGTCTTTTGGCTGGAGAGGCTCCTTACTTCTTCTAGAACATGACACCTCAGTGAAGCTGCTGCACTTGATTGGTTTTTGTGTTTTTGTCAGTAGGTAAGTTATGTTGCCTATGGATGATTTCTGTTTGTTTGTGTATTTGTTTTTTAATACATTCTGACTAATTTTCAGAAATACTGAAATGTATTTTTAAATGAACAATACTATGTAACATTTTAGGTTCCAGTGAAATGGGGAGTGATTCAAGCAAAATGAAAATTATTATAGTAGTATTAAATTTCAGAGCTTTAAACACAGGTGTGGAAAGTGTGCTTTAAGGACTTCATCTAAATCTGTCAGCAGAGACCATGTGTTGGACCTGTAGTCTTCGTGCCTGAAAATGCACGATACTGTTGAAGGCAAACTTAAGAACATGCAGGAAAGAAAACTGGATGATGTCACTAGTTGGTACTGAAGTGTGTCAGATTTCACACATTTTTTTATGAAGTCCAACTTGAAATAAAGGGCACTTAAAGTGAGAGAAGGGAAAATTGAGAAAAGGATCTTCTCAGAATTGCTCATTGGAAGGATTTTTAAAGTTCTACCTCTTCTAGCTTCCCCATTTGCCCAGTCCATGGCACACACCATTGTTTTATGTCTTCCAGATCAAATTCCTTGGAAGTGAAAAATCCAGGCTTTGAGCAGAGGAGGACTTTTGGCTGTCTTGTTTTCATTTGCATTTGTGCAAATGAGTGCTCTAGAATCACACAGATGACTACTGATTACTTGCATTTGCAAGTGGCTATTCACAGCATTGTAGTGGGTGCTGCTGTGGGCAGAGAAAGGATTGTTTTCACTCTTAGAAGCTGCTGGAAAAAAAAAATCTAGTGTCTCCCCACTGATGTCTCAGGTAAAATAGGAGAAATTATGTTTCTGAAGATAGAGAGTGAGCATAGATAAGATCCTATAAATGCAGGAAAAAGTTGTTGGGCAAAGAGATACTCTATGAGAACTGAGGGCATTGTAATTTTTAGAAGGCAAGAAAAGAAATTTCTAGGGCAGATGCAGAGGATTATAGGGCAAAGAGGAGGGTAAAACTGGAAAGAATCAATATGTGTATTAATTATTTCCCTAAAGGGGAAGTCGGCAGTAATCTCATTTCTCCTCATTCACAGACTTCTTATGCAAGATGCAGAGCTTCCTGGCAAGGAGGCTAAAAGGTTTTGCAAAGAAGACTTCTGAAACATGGATTATTGGTGGGAGTCTAAAGAATTTAGGTTCTTATATTTGGATTGGAGAAGGTTAGGTACTCTTGTAGCCTGAAGATGACTTCACCTGCTTTCAAGTGAGATAATTCTGGTTAGACGTTAAAATAACAGTGTGTGGTGAGAATACTGCCCAGAGATAACAAGTTCATCTGTCAAGTGCAAGGTGTTCTGAACAATCAACCTTTTTGCCCTGCAGTAGGGTTATCTCATGAATCTTTGTCAGTGAAAAATTTCTGCATGATTTGGATTCACCTATTGATAGTGTCGTAAAGTTCTGACTGTATTACTGTGGGGTTTTTTTTGTACAGTCACAAGCCAAACATTTTTACAGTCCACAGATTATATTATATAGTTAGTGTAAGAATTTGTTTACTGTGGCAGATATTTTGAGTACAAGGTGGTTGAGGTTTGGATTAAGTTTACAGTTTGAATTTACTCATCAAGCTGAATGTTTAACTAAAACAACTGCATTTTTAGCAAAATGTTCCTAAAACAAAATAAGTTGTCCATTTTCCTGATTCAATAATCTGTAGGGTTGGTAGACAATAAAATGTCTTGATTTACTTTGAGATACTTGAAGAGTAGGGAAAAGCAGCTTGTCACAACTGTCCATTAATGCAGACTGTATAAAAAGTAATAACATAGTCAAAGCATGTCACTGGTAGTTCTATTCCTTTGAGGGCTGCACTGAAAGTAATGCCTCCTATTTTATTTGGGCCAGTGATGTCAGAGGCAGATGCTGGTGGGATGATATTAGAAATGGACCCTTCCCACCAATATTCCATCACAGTTTGGGGCAATATGCAATAAATGTCAGTAGAAGGGCAGTCAGGCAGAATGGCAGCCAACATGGAAGTGTGTGTGGAGCAGATTTGTGAAATAAAATTCCTCCATATGGAAAATATGGCACGCACTGATATTCATCAGTACTTGTTAAATGTGAGTGGAAGACCAAACAGTGAATGTGAGCAAAGCGAAGCACTGATGGTACATTTCAGCATTATAAAATAGCAAGTGATAAGAAGAAGCATTTCAGAGCCAGCACCCCTTGAATAGAGGAAACTGCCTGTTGTGGTGTTGTGGCTTTGATGCCGGTATTCCACATCAGAGCATCACGCAGCAGTGAAGGAGTTAATGCTGCTGGGAGCAGCAGAGGGGCGGAGCTCCGCACCGGATGCCAGGCCGCTCTCAGCACGTGTGCTTCCCCTGCAGTTTTATCCCTAACATAAGCTCACAGCTTTTGGTTTGGAAACTTTATCTCTCTCTCAATTGTTCAATTTTATTAGATTTAGTAAAGTTACCATTTCTTCTCAGATCGTGCCATTGTTTTTTTGTAGACCCATCTCTTCCCGCTGTTTCCTCTCCCCCCGAAGAGCGCGGCACACGTGGCCACTGATGCAGGGTTTTTTTTCTTTTTTTTTTTTTCTCTCCTCTCCCTTCTCTGTTTCCCTTGGGTCACTGTCACGGATAACATCGTGACATTGTCTTACAATAGGCAGGCAGGTTTATACTATCGACAAAAGAGATTAACTAGAGATTGTTGCCTGTTGTATACATAAATTTGGAAAGCCAATGTTTTTAAGTCATGACTTTTAACTGAGTCCCATACACTGCTCATTAGTGACAGATATTTCACGGGGAATCATCCAGTGTGGTAATATAAACATTATTCTTCAATAACAATAATAATACAAAAGGAAAATACAGAAATAGGTGGATAGAAGAGATGACCCTATTACTGATGGAGTTCATTTGTGAATTCTGACTAGTTCACTCATACAGTGCCTCTGAATGTGTACATTCATATTAATCAGAAATTTCAAACCAAAGGGATTAAATATAAGACAGGAGGTTGACTCAGTAATTATTCACTTGGAACTCTTTTTTTTTTCTTCAGGGAACTGGAATTTGAGAGTGCATTCATGTTACACTGCAGGCACTGGGGCTTGCAACTAAGCTGGAAAAAAGATAAAAGTTTGAATTTTCACTTGTCCATAGGGTTGAGTTTCAAGTAATGCATCCAACGCCACGCTTGTTCTAGTCAAGAGAGAAGACTATTCTGACAAGCGTGTATCAATACTAGAGTAATTCCAGGTGTACTGGGTGTCAGATACTGAGTCCTGCTTATTTATAAGAGTTGCAAAAAATATGCAGACCTTTCATTTAAATTTTTGGACAATGTAAACCTTTTATAATATTCAGTTTTATCGGTGTGAATTTATTACAAAACTATATTGTAATCCAAGATATAAATCCTGGATAATGAAGTTAAACTAGTCTTGAGTTCTTTTATGGAAGAGACTGTTTCTAACCTCAGATTCTAGGGATATGCCTTAGTGACCAAATGTCTCTTCCTGTTGCATGCTCTGACCCATATGGCTGTAATTGATTCTTTTTGTACAGAAATAATAAGGATACTTCTGTAGTTGCATTGAAAGTAGACTTACATATGGTGGTTTGAAACCTGAAAAGAGAAAGGCTTTTTCCCATTGTACTGTTGGTTTTATTAGTTATTTGGCTCCATTGCTAGTCCTTCCAAACTGTCCAACCCAAATTTTGTAATTCTGGAATTGTAATGAGCATTGCTGACTCTTTACGTTAATCTCATTTTCACATCAATTGTAATAGCAGGATAAGAGTGCTCTCAGTGTAAATTGTAAATAGATGATCTCTAAGATCCTGCAGATGAGGAAATCACTAGCGCTGAAGCAAGAAGGAATGAGTCTTCAATGATCAGAGGTCAGGTAATGAAATTGTGTTTATTTGTTCTCTGACATAAGTGCAATTTTAAGTATATCCTAACCATGCAAACAAATGTAAATAGTTTAGCATTACAAACCCCAGTGGATTCAGTGGCATGTACTTTACTTTTTTACATGCTGCTTGGGGCACTTGGAAATTCTGGTAGCCATCAAAAGCTTTATCTTTACTGGGGAAGCCTGACCTTGACACTACTCTTCAAGAAGACTGAAGCTAAAATATCTGATATATGCTCTCAACATAAACTTTTATTCTTAAGAGCAGCCTAGGATGCCCTCAATACCCATGACCAAAGAGTGCAAGATTTTTTTCTGTCTGAAGACAATATAGTTGGGAGAAAGGTGGTTTCTGTGTTATTCTCTTATGTCAAAGTCTGTTCTACTACTGAATATTAAATGTGCATGCTTTTTGATAAAAATTCAAAGCAATCTAGTTTCTTTCATCTCAAATATGAATGGAAAAAACAGGAAAAGCCAAAACTTAAATATTTAGTTGATTAAAGTCACGTCATTTTTTTCTAAATCAGCTTTAATTTATTCAATATAGTATTTTAAAGGAGAACAGATGTCTGCTTAGCATTTTAGAAAGCAGAAGATAGCCCTGCCCTGGAGTAGGAGGTAGTAGCATGGAGGAGATACAGTAGGTTACTTTGAAGGTTTCTGTGAAATATCCCTAAGGGTGATTTTTGTGATTGGATCGTCTGTACTCTGCTCTGGTATGGCATTACCTCTAGTGCTGTGTTCAGTTTTGGGCCCCTCACTACAGGAAGGACATTGAGGCCCTGGAGCGTGTTCAGAGAAGGGCAACAAAACTGGTGAGGGGTCTGGAGCACAAGTCTTATGAGAAGCGGCTGAGGGAGCTGGGATTGTTTAGTCTGGAGAAGAGGAGGCTCAGGAGAGACCTCATCACAGTCTACAATTTCCTCAAGGGAGGCTGCGGAGTGGGAGGGGTCAACCTCTTCTCCCAGATAACTAATGACAGGACAAGAGTGGCCACAAGTTGTGCCAGGGAAGACTTAGATTGGATATGAGGAAAAACTTTTTCTCTGAAAGAGTAGTCAGACACTGGAATGGCCTGCTTGGGGAAGTGGTGGACTCACCATCCCTAGCGCTGTTCAAGAAGCGTCTAGATGAGGTGCTAAGGGATTTGATTTAGTCGACTAGTGGGTAGGGACGGTGAGAAGAGGATGGTTGGGCCAGATGATCTTGCAGGTCCTTTCAAACCTAGTGTTTCTATGTTTCTATATTAGTCAATAATGAAGACTTCCAAATGATTGAGAGTTTGCCTTTTCCTTATGCAGAAAGTAGAACATTTAAGAGTATTGAATTTTCTGCTGTTGTATTAACTTTTATGTCCTGACGTTACCCACTCTTGCTGCATGTGACGATGCATGCCTGCTCGTAGATTTGTTCAACACTGCTGAGCTCCTTGTAAAGAAGGAGAATAAATCTTTCAGAATCAAGGCTGTATTTACAAAGATAACATAAAGAATCAAATCACATGAGTGTTAAAGAAAGTACAGTGAAATATGAATGGAATGGCCTGCAGCAGTTCCTTTTACAGTGAAAGTAACAGTAAGCAAATTATTTGAAACAATCAGCAGTTGGCTGATGGGTAAAACCTACTTATTTGTTACTTTTTTATAGGAAATACTGGCATCTCTTGATACCATTTAGTTAATAGAGGAAACGTTAAAATAGTACCACACTTCATGTTATTTATGTATATTCATATGTATTCCTACTTTATAATGTAAATACTCCACCTTGGAAATACAGCAGCCAGGGATCTGCTTTATTTAGGAAAGCAAACTGCAAAATAATTGTGCTAGTTTAGGTTTAGGCTGAAGGCAGTCAGTTTGGAGTCACTATTTAAAATGAAATGTATTGTATGCATACTTGTGTTTACTATTGCTGAGATCATGTAACTGCAGAACTAAAGAAGAAAACAAATTTGCTCTATATCCATTGAGAGAAGATGTAGGTCTTGATTTACAATAATAAATTATTAGTAGTAAGATATCTACGTCAGTATTTTTTTAGAAATGTATTTGCACTGTTGTGTACTTCAATTTCTGGATGTTTAGCTGTGTGACATGGCAGAAAAATAGATAAGTTCATAAGTTCGTAAGTTCATAAGGTTGGAAAGGACCTATAAGATCATCTAGTCCAACCATCCTCCTATCACTATCCCTACCCAACTACTAAATCAAATCCCTTAGCACCTCATCTAAACGCTTCTTGAACAGCGCTAGGGATGGTGCCTCAACCACCTCCCTAGGCAGGCCATTCCAGTGCCTGACCACTCTTTCAGAAAAAAAATGTTTCCTCAGGTCTAATCTAAATCTTCCCCGGCGCAACTTGTGGCCATTCCCTCTCGTCCTGTCATTATTTATCAGGGAGAAGAGGCCCACCCCCTCCTCACCACAACCCCCCTTCAGGAAGTGGTAGAGTGCAATAAGGTCTCCTCTGAGCCTCCTCTTCTCCAGACTAAACAATCCCAGCTCCCTCAGCTGCTCCTCATAAGACTTGTGCTCCAGACCCCTCACCAGTTTTGTTGCCCTTCTCTGAACACGCTCCAGGGCCTCAATGTCCTTCTTGTAGTGAGGGGCCCAAAACTGAACACAGTACTCAAGGTGCGGCCGTACCAGAGCTGAGTACAGGGGGATGATCACCTCCCTGCTCCTGCTGGCTGCACTATTTCTAATACAGGCCAGGATGCTGTTGGCCTTCTTGGCCACCTGGGCACACTGCCGGCTCACGTTGAGCCGAGCATCCACCAACACCCCCAGGTCCTTTTCCTCTCTACATTCTTCAAGCCATTGTGCCCCAAGCCTATAGCATTGCATGGGGTTATTGTGGCCAAAGTGCAGGACCCGGCACTTGGTCTTATTGAACCTCATCCCATTGAGCTCAGCCCAGCTGTTCAGCCTATCCAAATCCCTCTGAAGGGCCTCCCTACCCTCAGGCAGTTTGACACATCCTCCCAACTTGGTGTCATCTGCAAACTTACTGAGGGTACACTCAATTCCCTCATCTAGGTCATCAATAAAGATATTAAACAAGATGGGCCCCAAAACTGACCCTTGGGGGACACCACTCGTAACGGGACGCCAGCTGGACTTAACTCCATTAACCACTACCCTCTGGGCACGGCCCTCCAGCCAGTTCTCCACCCAGAGAAGAGTGAACCTGTCCACACCACGGGCTGCCAGTTTCCTTAGGAGAATACTGTGGGAGACCATGTCAAAGGCCTTGCTGAAGTCCAGGTAGACTACATCAACAGCCTTTCCCTCATCTACCTGTCTGGTCACCCAGTCATAGAAGGAGATGAGGTTGGACAAGCATGACCTGCCCCTGGTGAACCCGTGCTGGCTGGGTCTGATCCCCTGGTTGCCATGCACGTGTCGTGTGATTTCCCTCAAGATCATCTGTTCCATAACTTTCCCTGATACCGAGGTCAGGCTGACAGGCCTGTAGTTCCCCGGATCTTCCTTACGGCCTTTCTTGTAGATGGGAGTCACATCAGCAAGCCTCCAATCTTGTGGGACCTCTCCAGATAACCAGGAATTCTGATAGATTGCAGAAAGTGGCTCAGCAATCACCTCTGCCAGCTCCCTCAGCACCCTTGGGTGGATCCCATCTGGCCCCATGGACTTGTGGCAGTTCAGATGGAGGAGAAGATCTCTGACCATCTCTGCTTGGATCACAGGGGGTGCATTATGCGCCCCGTCCCGGACTTCCAGGTCAGGGCAAGTACCGTGTGGGGTCAGGGCAAGTACCGTGTGGATACATGCACACAACATTGAGCACATAGATGCAGAAATCATCAATTTAACGTGCTTAGCAATGTGAGGCATGAGGTCACTAGTACCTTGTAAAACATTAGGCTGAGATCTTTGCTTTGCATATTTGTTTGCAGAACAGATAAGCATGTTAAGACAACTTGGCAGGCTTTGTGAAGTGGTGATGATTGGGTATACTTCTCTTTGGGAAGGTACATTGCTTTAGGAAAAATGTTCACACCTCTGAAACTGAAACCATGGTAGAGCTGTATTATAATTCAAGAAAAAAAAAAGAAAACCAGCCTCACAAACCCAAGCCCCACACCTGTGCCTTAAATCAACAGAGCCTCACAATTTAGCCTCTGCTCGTTGTTCTGTATCTGCCAAGAAGATCATGATTATAACTGAACATGAATGTTAAGTCAGAGTATTCCAATCTTATCCACTGCAAAGGGCAGAAGGGAATACTGGTGATGGAAAGCATATGATATGCAGGAAAAGCAATAGTAAGGTACCTTTCCCTTCATCTGTAGCTGCAACTAATGCCTGCAGCAGAATATGATGTTTGTGACAAGTAGCAGAGTCATGTTTGTTGGCAAGGGTTATTTCCCTTATTGAAATGGTCCATGAAGGCAGATAAGCAACCACAGTGTTATGGACAAGAAAAAAAAAATAAATGGGGCAGCTATTTGTCTGACAGAATACAGACAGAACCTGAAACATGGGATGCTTGAACTGGAGCGTGTCTGCAGTTGTATAGTGATTCAGAAACAAAATTTGTCATTTGTTCCTTATCTCTGATGGTTATTGTAACCATCTGCTCACATCTGTAGCTTGTTTGTGCAGCAGGTTTTGTTGTGTTTTTTTTTCTCTCCTCTTACAATTTTAAGTTGGTTAATTTAATAGAGATTGTTACTGGAAATGTTTGGAAAATTAGGAAAATACAACAATATTTTCACTGGAACCAAAGAAATGCTTCAAAGAGGAAGTTATAGCAGCGACCTTTCTTCTTCAAACAGGTTTTTCTTAAAAATGTCATCCTTGCTATAAACATGATTAATGTAGCTACTATTGAAAATAATTCCAAATTCTGTAATACAAAGGTGATATTAAAAGATGTCTGTAGAAAGCATTGAATTTGTACTCTTGGCCAAAGCACAGTAAATTGAGGCTGCGATTTAGCAAAGGGCTTGTAGCAGAGGAATGATGCAGAAGTTGAGTTAATCACTAGCACCATATAGTTGTCTTTGGATTTTGTTTCTCCCAATCTGTATCCCAGTCCTAAATTAAATACTGTTGTGGTTTTAATGCCGGTGTTCCACATCAGAACATCATGCAGGGAGTTAAGGAGTTAATGCTGTGGCAGGGAGCAGCAGAGGGGTGGAGCTCTGGACCAGACACCAGGCCTGCTCTCTCTATGCCGCTCTCTTGGCTGTTGTGGGGATTCAGCATACGTGCTTTTTTCCCTGCAGTTCTTCCCTAATGTAAGCTCTCAGATTTGGTGTGGAAACTCTCTCTCAATACTCAGAAGATTTCATGAATTTTTTATTTCGAGGGCAAACCCTCGGTATGCAGGATTTCGGGAATGTAATTCCACCTCTTAATTTGGGTAACTATAATGAGATGATTCTCTTAAGTCTTTAAATTTCACCATCAGTATGAGTAGTCAACTGAAGTCTGGGAGGAAGATGCAATAACTGATATCAAGAAAAAGGGCATCCTTGCTCTGCAGTTCATATCATGTGAAAAGGTAAATGGTAAAAATGGCAGTGTCAGTTACATTGGTAAAACAAGGTGTAATTTCTTGGATTTTATTTAGCTATCGGAATTCATATTATCTTATTACTCCATTCCATCCTGTAAACCTGTCCTTCAAAGGATATTGTATTTTTTGAGATATTTTAAAAAGTGTTCTTCTCTTACCAAATTGACGAGTTAAATATTAAATGTTATTGTTGGAAGCAAATGACAGATTTTGAGAAGCTCCTGCTTTTCTTTTCCGTGACCAGAGAGAAGGCTTGGTCAATTTGAATTTGCAGGGCCCAGAATTGAAACTTGTAGCTTGCTTTTCTTTTCATTCCATGATAGAACTGTGTAGTTACTTCAGCATTATCTGAATTGAGTTTGGGTTGATAAAAAAAAGAAGTGAGAACAATGATTTTTCTATCTTTGGCATTCTTAGGAAGAAAAGAAGCTTTAAAAAAATATATACATAAGTGAGCTTTGTAAAAGTGTTGTCACTTGTGCTTGTATTTTGACCTGGTTTTGGTTTCATAAAGTGGATAAAAAATGCAGGATGAATTCAAGAGGCTTCCAATATGTATTTAATGTGAGTACTTAATCTTTCATGTGTCAGTCACAGAAGCAGCTTTTCAGCATTTTTGTATATTTTTCTTTGTATGATTTAAGACATAGCAAAGCCAGGGCCTCAACTCTCCCAAGTAGAAGCTGTCTGAAATATTTAGTTGCCTGATAAGTTCTCAAAGTCACCCTTAGGAGGAGGAAATAAAATGAGGTCCATGAGTTGTTCACTAAAAATATATTTTTCCTGTTTTATAATTACTTTTCAACATTTTCTGATTGTCAGTGTGATTTGTGAATTTTAGAAGCAGGCACCAGAGTCCTGTTGTAATTGTGACACAGATCACACTTCTAGTTTCCAGTTCATGCATGTAAGAGTCACGTTAACCACTTTTACATTTTTCTCAGTGAAGATTTAGTTTTTGCTGTTTATCCTTCTTCATTTCCAAATCTTCAGAGCAGGTGGGAACTGCTGTGTGGATATAGCATATCCACATATAAATCCACATATATTATTAATTTCTGTCTCTGTCCTTTCCTGATTTGTAGGTCTTCT
Organism: Cyrtonyx montezumae; assembly: GCF_038088225.1. Taxonomy (NCBI): domain Eukaryota; kingdom Metazoa; phylum Chordata; class Aves; order Galliformes; family Odontophoridae; genus Cyrtonyx; species Cyrtonyx montezumae. Next base: position 419,753 of record NW_027072056.1, on the reverse strand, counting down.
ACATGCATTAAGGGAAACTTCTCTGTAATGAAAACTTGAAACGTGATTTTGCAGGGCAAGCAGTAATACCTAGGTATGCACTGTGTTGCTTAAGTCCTGCTTTTTGGAGGTACCAACTGATACTTACAGTGTTTCTAATAATTTTCATGCAATATAAAAATAGACAAGGATTAATTAAACTCCATTTTAAAAGTGGGATGTGCCTTAATTTTTCTGTTTGTGACATGCTGCAATCAATACTAAAACTTCTACTGAACTAGCTATAAATGGGAATTGAGAATGTATGTTCCACAACTGATTTCGATGTGACGGATGCAATTTTATTTGTTACTTCTGCAAATTCTTAGAATGAAGATGCCCATTTTCAGTTTCAAAACAACATGGTAAAGGGATAGCCATTTTCTGGCCATAGTGCAGTTGCTGAAGAAGGTAGATGTGAAAGTCCTTCATGAAATAGTTGTTTGGGCACAGTGCTGCACTGCTGCAGCTAACTGGCTCTGCACTGCTGCTGAGCAACTGTACTTCAAGCAACTCATTAAGGAGAGGAATGAGCTCATTTGTCTGCCATCACCCATGCAGAAGTATCCATAAGTAAGTGTCTTAAGCATTTGCTACAGGAGTGTGAGCTTGTCTACATGTCTACTGGATTGTGAGCGATCAACAGTAACTGATTTTAGAGGTAGCCAGACTACCAGAGGAAATATGCTGCCCAGGTAACTTCTCTAGAGAGGTTTGCTGCCTGCCAGGCACTCATAACATCAGAAAAAGGACACCAAGTGTGGTAAGGCCAGATGATTACTATCCACTGCTGGTTTTTCAGGCTGGGTGAAACAAGCTGCAACTAAGAAATTAAATATGAAAAAAGACTTTACATCCCTAGGGAAGGTGTTGAAGGGATTGGGAACACAGATAGTGTTCTTCTCAATCCTTGCAATTGGAGATAGGGATCTAAGCAGAAGAGGAACAGACTGTTTGAATGAATGATTGTGTGGATGATGTCATGGCCAGGGCTCTGATTTCTGTGATCGAGTATGCACCTTTGGTATCCTGGTGTCAATGGTTTATGGGTCGGTTTAGCCTGATTCCATGACTAACGGGGCGGAGGACCATGAACCCATGCCCCAGGAAAGGGAAGGGGAGAAGGAAAAGGACAGGGAGATGAGCTGAAAAATGAAACAGCATGAGTGATCTGAGGGGGAAAACTAATTTACTAAATAAGATATTGGAATGCAAAATAACACAGTATAATTGGAATTGAAGCTAATAAATAAAAAAAAAAAATGAGAGAAAGAGTGTCCAAAAACCAAAGGCCTTATGCTAAAGCTGAAGGCAAGATGGCTATGTATATGAGAGCTGTTGAATCATGGCCTGAGCCACTGACTGATCACCTGAGACAAGCACTGCAGCCACAGGAGCACAGGTGAAGGCAATGTACCTGTGTGACTGGAAGGGGTGGAGTCTGGAACCACCTCTCCCAGACCCCATTTAAGGGCTGACCACCACTGGGGAAGGATCTCTTGTTGGAGATCCTCCCCTGTAGATTTCCAGGTGAGCCTTGACCATCAGTGAGAGGTGAGCCTTTCCTAATTTACTGGTTGTCTTTATACTGTCTGGATAATCCATCCAAAAATATACCATTCACCTTCATTATTTTGTGTGGGTAATATTCTTTTGTGGTATTCACCCTACACTAGGGAGCCTCCACTGCTGAGATGAACGGCAAAAGATGAAGTCTCCAGGACTTGCGTGCAGTTTTATCTTTACCTCTGAATGGGAAATGTGGACACAAAGTCCTGTGGGGTGTGTAGTTCTTCTCTTCCGATAGCCATGTAACAGGAAGTTAAGCAGTCCACACACTTAGAACTCTTTAACTCCCAGTGCCTCATGCAGTGTTATGCTGTGAAATACCAATAACAAGTATCACAAAACCATAACAACTGGGACTGCTGATATTAGATGGGACACAACTGACCATGAGGGGTTATTGGATCAGCAAGTTAGATTATCAGAATGGGAGAGGGGGATGTAGTACTAAGTGAAATAGAAGAGCCAGGGAGCACTGTCATTTCAGGAAGCAAGGAGAAGTTGCTTAGATTTGCCCCGGAGGTTTTTTGGAGGGGTTCTCTAAGAAGGCAATGAGGCTAATAGGTCAGCTGAAGTGACTCTATACCAATGTATGCAGCGTGGGAAATAAGCAAGTGGAGATGGAAACTGTGGTGCAATTAGAAAAATATGGCCTAGACGCTATCACGGAAACATGGGATGACTTATACAACTGGAACACTATGATTGAGGGCAATAAGCGTTTTAGAAGGGATAGGCAAGGTCGGAGGGGTGAAGGGAGTTGCACTCTATGTTAAGAAGTGGATAGACTGCAACAAACTACCTATGAGAAGCAGTCACAAACCTGTTGATTAAAATTAGGGACCAGATTAACAAAGGACATCTGGTGGTCAGGGTCTTTTACAGGCTGCCTGATCAAGGGGAGCCTGTTGGTGAAGCCCTTCTTCAGCTACAAGAGGTGACATGCTTGCAGGCTTGGTGGGGAATTTCAATCACCCAGACGTCTGCTGGAAAAACAACGTGGCAACTTGCAAGCAGTCTGGGAGACTCCTGTAGTCTGTTGATAACTTACTGGTCCAGGCATTGGACAAACCAAAGAAGCATTACTAGATCTGGTGCTCACCAATGCAAGGAAATCATTAAAGAGGTTAAGACTGGAGGCAGCCTGGGCTAGTGACCATGCCCTGGTTGAGTTTAGGATCTTGAAGAATGTGAGACTAGAGAATTATTGGATGAGAGCCCCTGGGATCCTGACCATAGAGATAAAGGAACAGAACAGTAATGGCAGTACTTCTAAGAGTACTGTTCTGAGAGTGCAAGGGCTCTCCATCCCTTGGCAGAAGAAATCAGATGGAGGAGGCAGGAAACTAGCTAAGCAAGGAATTCCTGATTAAACTGAGGCATAAGAAGGAGAAGTATAAGCAGAGGAAATAGGTGGGTGGACTGGGAGGAGTGTAGGAATGCTGTCCTGATGTGTGGAGATAGGATCTGGAAGGCTAAGGCACATATGGAATTGAACTTGGCAGGGTTATGAAAAATAATGAGAAGGGATTCTTTGGATTCATTGATCTTAAGAGTCAGGAAAAGGAGTGTATCCTTTATGATAAATGAGAAAGGAGAACTGACTTCCTCAACATGGAGAAGGCCTCAGTACTACCTCAGTACTTGAGTTCTTTGCCTCAGTTTCACTGCCAGTCAAGATTCTTGTGCCCCTTAACTTCTAGGGAGGAGTTGGATGAGCAATATCACCCCCAATGTAAGACAGAGCAAGTCTGAAACACTTCATGTGGCTGTATGTATAAGTCTTTGGGACCAGAAGCCATACAACCCAGAGCTGTGAAGGAACTGACTGATGTGGTCGTTGAGCTGCTCTCCATCATATTTGAAAAGTTGTGTCTGTCAGGCAAAATCCCTGGTAACAGGCAAAAGGGAAACATCACTCCCATTTTTAAGAAAGAGAAAAAACAAGACCTGGGAAACTGCACCTCACCTCTGTGCCTGGGATAGATCAGGTCTTCTTGGAAGATACGTTAAGACACATGTGATGAGACTGACAGTGTGACTTCACCTACAGCAGTTTGTGCCTGACCAATCTGGTGGCCTTTTTTGATGGAGTGATGAGAAGGCCACTGATGTCATTTACCTGGACTTGTGCAAGGCCTTTGACATAGTCCTGCATAACATCCTTATCTCTAAGTTGAAAAGACAAGGGATTTGAAGGCTGAAATAACTGGATAAAATACTGACTGGATGGTTTTAATCAGAGGATTGTGGTCAATGGCTCTATGTCCAGGTGGAGTTTACTCATGAGTGGAGTCCCTCAGGGGTCTGTCTTGGGATCAGTGCTCTTGAACATCTTTATCAATGACATAAATGATGGGTTCAGGTGAACCTTCAGCAAGTTTTCAGATGACACTAAGTAGAGTGATGCAGTTGACACCATAGAAGGGAGGGAAGCCATCCAAATTAACCTGGACAGGCTTGAAAAGTGCGCATGCAAGAGATTTAACAAGGCCAAGTACAAGGTGTTGTACTTGAATTAGAGCAGTCTCAGGTGTGTGGGGAAAAAGTCATCTAGAGCAGCCCTGTGAAGAAGGACTAGAAGTTAGCGGGGACCCTGTAGAAGAGAACCCGCATAACCTGGTTTCTGTAAATGAAGGCACTAAAAGGTCGGATCTTGAGGTCCCGCTTGAGCTAGATCCCTTTGAGATCTGACCAGTTGTAACTCAAAAAACAAAAAACGCAGGAGAGACCAGTGGGGTTGCCCCCTGACCAGTAGCCCCCTGCCCACAGCACTTTACATGTAACAGCTCGCCCATATACAGCAGCTGAATTGATGGATCTAGTACAGCGGTTTAGACAAAAACCGAGAGACAGTGTCCAGAAATTTCAAAACTGACATCCATTAGCACTCACCCTGCCCTCAGACAGAGGCTATATGCCACTGTCCAACATAATGATGAAAATCATTCATTAATCAAATGGTTAACAGCTGTGTGTTGTATAACATGGCCAAACAAAACTGATATCCCGTTAAATACAGGTCTATGTTCTTCTATGGAAGATTTGCAAAATTATATTTGGGAACTGGGTATGAGAGAGGCAATCTATGAAGAAGATTTTGAGAGCCCAGACCTGATAAAATTCTAGGCAGGAATGAGAGGTCTTATCCTGCAGCAAGCTCCACCTCATCAGTATGGTACTTTGGTATCCATACTGAACCACCTAGTGGCCTCAGAGGCCATCATACAACAGGCTGCCCAATTGGTGGCAGATCTGGGGGAGACAGAGCGCCTGCAGGCCAGGTGCAATGTCCGAATGGTGGTGGAAAGGTCGGAGAGCCATCCACCACCGCGACCTAGGAGACTAGCCTCTAAGATAATACAGTCTGGACCCATTAGAGTACCAAGGAAACAGATGTTTAATGACCTGATAAGAGCAGGAGTTCAATTTGAAAAGATTGATTGACAGCCTAATCAGCTACTATTACAACTATGGAAACAGTTGCCCAATAATCAAAGATTCCAATCCTCCCCTAAAAGGGAAGGAATTTAACTCATAGAATACCTTCCACAAGACACGTGCAATCTAGAAGACTTCATGGTCCCACTAAAAAACATATACCGCCTCAGTTGGCCTGGCCAGCTGCAATCAAGCTATTGGAAAAGAAAGACTGGGGGATTGCAGAGCTGATGGCATGACAGAGGAGCCAAAATTCCCCAGGACTAGGGTCTCTAGAGGAGACCAGAGACCCTGTGTTGAATTAACAATTCACTGGTAAAGGGAAAATGTACAACGAGTGATGGCGCTGGTAGATACTGGGGCAGAAACATCCATCATATATGGTGACCCAAGTAAATTCCTCGACACTAAGGCTATGATAGGTGGGTCTGGGGAGCAGATGATCCCTGTAACCCAAATGTGGTTGAAACTGGGAGTTGGGCATCTTCCTCTCCATGAGTACAAGGTGTCTATTGCCCCAGTTCTGGAGTAAATACTGGGGACAACATCTTGCGGGGTCTGACTCTCCAGTCCACTGCGGGAGAGTTCAGAGTAAGGGAAAGATGTATTAGTATCTGGTCGGTGCAGGCAATTTTAAGGGGCCATGCAAAAATTGAGCCCATTTGTTTGCCACAACCCCTCCAGATCATGAATACAAAACAATATATACTCCCAGGTGGGCAAGAAAAAATTACCAAGACTGTACAGTAGCTGGAGAGAGTAGGGATTATTATTAAATCTGCACACAGCCCATACAACTCCCCCATATGGCCAGTCAGATGGTACGTGGCGAATGATGGTAGACTATAGAGAACTAAATAAAGTCATTCCACTGATACATGAAGCTGTACCCAACACTGCCTCTCTCATGGATACATTAAGTAGAGAAATAGAAACCTATCTGTCAACAGTTCATGGGCAGGTTCGGCCCGGTTCCATGATGATTGGTGCAGGGGACCCATGGACCCAGGCCCCAGGAAAGGGGAAGGGGGAAAGGGAAAAGGGAAAAGAGAGATGGGCCTAGAAACAAAACACGGCAACAATCTGAGGAGGAAAGCTAATTTACTAAATAAGATATCAGAAGGCAAAATAACACAATATAATACAATATAATTGGAATTAAAGCTAATAAATCAAAATGAGCAAGAGAGAGTGTCCGATAAACCAAAGGCCTTATGCTAATGCTGAAGGCGGACGGCAGTGAGCACCCACTGCTGAGTCAATCCCAAAGGAAAGAGAGTGTCCCGTGACCACAGACAGTTTTTATCTTTCCCTCTGAGCTGAAACACATAAAAATACAAAGCATTGTAAAGTCCTCTGGGAAATGTAGTTCTTCTTCTGAGACAGGTATACCCATAACTATTGATGATCCATGGAGCTGGAGCATTAACTCTTTAACTCCAAATGCACTACATGATGCTATGATGTAGAATACCAATACCAAAAATCATAAAACCATGACACTATCACTGCATTTTGGATCTAGCAAATGCATTATTTAGCATTCCAATTGAATCTCAAAAGAATCTCAAGACCAGTTTGCATTCACATGGGAGGGCAGGCAGTGGACTTTTCAAGTCCTACATCAGAGATACATGCATTCACCTACTTTTTGCCATAATCTGGTAGAACATGACTTGGCAAATTGGTAAAAACCATCTACCGTCAAAATGTACTATTACATCGATGATCTGATGCTGACATCCAACTCAAGTGAGGCATTAGAGAAGGCAGTACCGTCAATAACTACTTATTTACAGGAAAAAGGAGGGGCTATAAACCCGTATAAAGTACAAGGACCAGGGCTATCCGTTAAATTCCTGAGTGTCGTCTGGTCAGGTAAGACTAAGGTCTTACCTAGCGCAATCATAGGTAAGATTCAAGAGTTCCCAGTTCCCACAACAACAAAACAGTTGCAGGAGATCTTGGGTATATTAGGATACTGGCAATCGTTTATACCCCACTTAGCACAACTCCTAAAACCTCTATATCAATTAATAAAAAAAGGTCAAGTATGGAATGGAGGTAGAATGGAGCAAGAGGCCTTCCAGCAGGCAAAAATAGCTGTTAAACAGGCCCAGGCGCTGGGTATATTCGATCCAACCCTTCCAGCCGAACTAGATGTGCATGTAACTCAAGAAGGGTTTGACTGGGAGTTGTGGCAGCACCAGATTTCCATTCGAACTCCAGTTGGGTTCTGGTCACAGGTTTGGCACGGAGCAGAAGAAAGATACAGCATGGTTGAAAGCAGTTATTGGCTACCTATTCTGCACTGCAGGTGGTAGAACCGATAACTCAAACTGCAGAAGTTATTGTTAAAATGACTTTGCCAATTCAGGGGTGGGTAAAAGATCTAACCCACATTCCTAAGACAGGGGTGGCCCAATCACAAACAGGGGCATGCTGGGTTGCCTACCTCAGTCAGAGAAACCGCCTGTCATCATCTCCACTGAAGGAAGAATTGCAGAAGGTACTTGGCCCAGTAACGTATCACAGTGAAACACCTGAGGAAATAACTGTCACTCGCTCAGAAAACAGTCCTGTATACAAGGGGGAATATCCTATTCCAGAAGATGCCTGGTACACAGATGGATCCAGCAGAGGGAACACAAGTAAGTGGCAAGCTGTCACATACCATCCCTCAACTGTAACAATATGGTTTGAAGAAGGGGAGGACAAAGTAGACAGTGGGCTGAGCTACGAGCTGTGTGGATGGTGATAACTCAAGAGCCCGGCGATGGAGCATTGAATATCTGCACGGATAGCTGGGCAGTCTACTGAGAGCTCACACTCTGGATAGCACAGTGGGCCACTCAAGACTGGGTGATCCATGCCCGACCTATGTGGGGCAAAGATATGTGGGTTGATATGTGGAATGTGGTTAGGCACAGGACTGTACGAGCATACCATGTTTCTGGACATCAACCCTTGCAGTCGCCAGGCAATGATAAAGCTGACACTCTGGCTCGAGTTCGATGGCTAGGAAATACATCAGCCAAAGATAATGCCCATTGGTTGCATCAGAAATTACGGCATGCAGGACAGAAAACCATGTGGGCAGCAGCTAAAGCATGGAGGCTGCCCATACAGTTACCGGATACTGTCCAGGTATGTCAGGACTGTGACTCCTGCTCACAGATGAGACCAAGAACTCTGCCGGAAACAACGGCCCATCTTGCTAGAGGACACAACCCTTTACAACAATGGCAGATTAGTTACACTGGTCCCCTTCCTCAACCTGAGTGGGTCAGATATGCCCTAACCTGCGTTGACACAGCGAGTGGACTGATGCAAGCCTATCCTGTAGCAAAGGCAAACCCAGCATATCCCATTAGAGCTCTAACTAGGTTGATGGCATCATATGGGACTCCAGAGGTCATTAAGAGTGACCAAGGTACACATTTCACAGGTACAACTGTGCAAAAGTGGGCTGAAGACAACAACATTGAATGGCGGTTTCACCTGCCCTATAATCCAATGGGAGCAGGCCTAATAGAAAGGTATAATGGAGGGTGCTCTGAAGGCAGATTCACAGTCCTTGCAGGGGTGGACCAAGAGGCTTTATGCAACCCTGTGGGACTTGAATGAGAGACTGAGGGGTGGCAGATCCAGCATTTTAAGAATGTTGCAGACAACTTGGGCCTCCCCACATAGGATACAAATCACATGGCACCATGAATAATGTGCTGCTCCCTGCCCCTGAGGACCTAGAACCTGGGAAACACGAGGTAAAATGGCCTTGGAAGGTGCAAGTAGGACCAAAATGGTGTGGGCTCCTTGCATCTTGGGAGGGACTGTTAGAGGTTGGGGGATCAGTAAGCCCTCCGGTGGTCTGTGCATGGCCAGCAGTGGTAGTAGTTGACACTCCAGTTTTCATTGCAAAGACGACATTAATCGTGTTCTTATGGCAAATTAGAACTTCCCCCTTGGTACCTGATATAGTGATGCAGCCATAGATATCAGGCCAAAGGGTATGGTATTGAAGACCTGGACATGCCCCAGTACAGGCAGAGGTACTGACTCAAGACCAAAATACGGCCTGTATCCTATCATGGAGAGCAGACTTATTCCTCCTCGTATCTGTTAAACATCTGTATTACTCCCCTTGAGGTTATCAAGTTCTCAGGACAGCCGGCATGAGCAACACCCTCCAGCACATTCCAGTGTCCATGAGGAAACATCCTGACATCCGGTGGTGGACTGTTGAACTTTTGGGAACTGGTGAGCGTGAACCAAACTGCTACTGGTCCTTAAAGAAGATATGCCTCCAGAAGGAACATCAAGTACTGGCCCTAGAGAAACACAAAAAAGGACTAAAAAAAATGGCGTTCAGTGCCTTAACACTGTACATTGCTGTGGGTACTGTACGTGCGTCATGATGTACTTTGTATTTTGAGCCACTGAAACAGCAGAAGATTATGCCCAACCCGCTCAGTTTCTGGTTCATGCTGTGAAGGGGTGGAGTACAATGGGATTGCCTGGTCACAGCCTGAACCAGTGAATGAGCATCTGAGTGAACAGAGCGGAGGAGCTCGGATCCACCCTTCCTCCCTCTCTCCCTCTCGGTGGTGCTTCCAGCTGTGCTTCCAGGAGCACAGATACACTCAGAACCTGCGCGGGTTGACCCTCCTCCCTGGCTCCCTTCCTTCTAACGCACCAGTGTTTAAATGAGAGGCAACTGCATTCCTTAACTAAACGGCCGCCAGGAGAGGTGAGCTAATTCCCGTTTCCTGTAGTATCTTCTTCTATAGCACCTGTAACTCAAATAAAGGCTCTGTCACCACCTTTGTTTACTTTACAACCAATGAAATTGCTTCAGTCGCTGCAGTTAACCAACAGGGTGGGTAAAAGGGATAACAGAGTGTATTGGACTGTGTGGATTAGATGGCCTGACACATCAGAACCACAAAAATATAAGGCACTGGTGGACACTGGTACACAGTGCGCTCAAATGCCCTCGAGTTTTAAAGGGACAGAATTGATTCATATTTCTGGAGTGACTGGGGGTTCTCAGGAATTTTCTGTGTTGGAGGCAGAAATAAGCCTCACCGGTAAAACCTGGCAGAACCATCCTGTAGTGACTGGACAGGGGGCTCCATGCATACTCAGTACAGATTACCTCAGAAGGGGGCATTTCAAGGATCCCAAGGGATACCAGTGGGCTTTTGGAATAGCTGCTGTAGATGCAGACAACATTCAGCAGCTGTCTGAGTTGTCTGGCCTGTCAGAAGATCCGTCTGCTGTGCAGGTACTAAAAGTAAAAGGGCAGCAGGTACCACCTGCTAGAAAGACAGTCCACAGACGGCAGTACCGCACCAACAGGGATTCCTTGCTCCCCATTCATAACTTGATCCGTCAGCTAGAGAGCCAGGGAGTGATCAGCAAGACTCACTCACCTTTTAACAGCCCCATATGGCCGGTGCGTAAAGCCAGTGGAGAATGGAGGCTGATGGTAGATTACCGTGGCCTGAATGAAGTCACACCCCCACTGAGTGCTGCTGTGCCAGATATGTTGGAGCTGCAGTACGAACTAGAGTCAAAAGCAGCCAAGTGGTATGCCACCATTGACATTGCCAATGCATTCTTTTCCATTCCTTCGGACACAGAGTACAGGCCACAGTTTGCTTTTACCTGGGGGGGTGCTCAGTATACCTGGAACCATTTGCCCCAGGGGTGGAGACTTAGCCCGACCATTTGCCATGAGCTGATCCAAACCACACTGGAGCAAGGCAGTGCTCCCAAGCACTGGCAGTACACTGATGACATTGTTGTGTGGGGCGATAAAGCAGAGGAAGTTTTTGAGAAAGAGCAAATAATCCAATTTTTTCTGGGTGCTGGTTTTGCTATTTAGCAGAACAAAGTGAAGGGACCTGCCCAAGGAATAAGGTACCTAGGAGTAAAATGGCATAATGGGCATCGTCACATTCCAGGAGATGTGACTGACAAAATCACAAGTATGTCTCCACCCACTAGCAAGAAAGAGACACACTTTTCTGAGCGTAGATTTTTGAAGAATTCACATCCCAAATTGTAGCCTCATAGTAAAGCCCCCTCTATCAGGCGATGCAGAAGAAGAATAATTTTGCATGGGGTCCTGAACAGCAGCAGCAGGCTTTTGAGCAAATTAAGCAGGAGATAGCCCGTGCTATGGCCCTGGGGCCAGAATGAATGGGACAGGATGTAAAGAACATCCACTACACTGCTGCTGGAGAGAAAGGTCCCACCTGGAGTCTGTGGCAGAGAGCCTCTGGGGAGACCCGAGGCCGACCCCTGGGATTTTGGAGCAGAGTGTACAGAGGATCGGAAGAGTGCTACACTCCAACTGAAAAGGAGATCTTAGCTGGGTATGAAGGTGTTTTGGCTGCTTCTGAGGTAACTGGCACTGAAAAACAGTTTCTTCTGGTACCTCAACTGCCAGTGCAGCCAAAAATGTCAGTTTAAAGGAAAGGTTCCTCCCACCCATCATGCTACTGGTGCCACTTGGAGTAAGTGGACTGCGCTGATTACACAGCGAGCTCGGATGGGAAATCTCAGCCATCCAGGAATACTAGAGGTGCTTATGGACTGGCCTGAAGGCAAGAAGTTTGGAACATCACCAGCAGGACAGGTATTCACCATATAATTAACTACCAGAAAATGAAAAGAGATATGCCCTGTTCACTGATGGATCATGTTGTATTGTTGGGATGCATTGCAGATGGAAGGCTGCAGTGTGGGGCCCCACACTACGAGTTGCAGAGGCCACTGAAGGAAAAGAAGAATCAAGTCAGCTTGAAAAGGGAGAGGCTGTACAGCTGGCCTTAGATATTGCTGAATGAGAGAGGTGGCCAATTATACCAACTCATGGATGGTGGCAAATGCTTTATAGGGGTAGTTACAGCAGTAGGAACAAAACAACTGGCAATAGAGGGGTAAACCTATTTGGGCTGCTGAAATGTGGACTATGGTTATAAAGGGACATCATGTAGATGTTTGTGTGCCCAAGAGTGAAGCTACTGAAGAACAGAAAAATAACCATCAGGTAGATCAAGCTGCCAAAATTGAGATGGCTCAAATAGACTTGGTCTGGCAGGAAAAGAGAGTTATTTTATAGTTTGGTGGGCTCATGAGACCTCAGGCCACCAAGGAAGAGACAATACATGTAAGTGGGCTAGAGACCGAGGGGTGGACTGTGGATGCTACTACACAGGTTCTATAACCCAAAACTCCATCTTAGGTTTGGAGAAACAAATCCTGTAGTGACATAGCATTCCAAAAAGATTTGAGTCAGATAATGGAACTTGTTTCAAAAATTCACTTGTGGATATTTGGGCCAAATATCATGGCACTAAGTGGATTTATCATATCCCCTGCCATGCACCAGCTTCTGGTAAGATTGAACGCTATGGCAGGCTGTTAAAAAAACATGTTGAAAGCAATGGGTGGTGGAACACTTAAGCACTGAGAGAAAAATTTGGCAGAAGCCAAAATTGGTGGGATCCCACCCAACCAAGAAGGTTGGTCAACACTAGAGCATCGGTCAATCAAGAGGGTCCTACACAATCCAGCTCCCTACACACCATAGAAGGAGATAAGGTCCCTGTGGAACACGTAAAGAGCATGTAGGGAAAAGCAGCGTGGGTCCTTCCAGCTTCTGGAATGGGCACATCCCTCCATGGACCCATTTTTGCACAGGGACCTGGGTCCACATGCTGGGTGATGGAGAAAAATGGGGATGTGCAGTGTGTACCACAAGGGAATTTGATGCTGGCAGACTGCAGTCAGTGATTCCATGCATATACGTATATAGATATGTGCGTATGTAATCGATGTTAACTACTGTTTTGTGTGTATATAGATATATGTTAAGCATTATCTGGTGATGGGAATAAGGGGTGGAATGTTGTGGTTTTGTGATTTTTGCTTTTGGTATTCCACTTCAGAACATCATGTAAAACAATGGGAGAGGGCAGAGGAAGGTGAGGCTGACTGGCCTGTAGTTACCTGGAAACTCCTTTTTGAAGGAAAGAGTGACATTGCCTATTCTCCAGTCTTCAGGCACCTCTCCTATACTCCAAGACCTCTCAAAGATGATAGAGAGTAGCTCAGCAATCACCTCTGCCAACTCCCTCAGCACACGTGGACTCATCCCATCAGGGCCCATGGATTTATGTACACTGATGCTGACTAGATGCTCATGGACCATCTCCTCCCACACCAAAGGGGAGGTCCAGGAGTCCCAAGGGGGAGTTCCCACAGTGAAGACAGAAGTGGAGTTCCAGGTGAGCCTTGAGCTTCAGTGACAGGTGAGCCCTTCCTAATTTGTTAGGTGTCTTTATACTGTCTGGGTAATCCATCCAAAAATATACTGTCCATCATTGTTATATAGTGTGGGTACTATTCATTCATGGTATTCACCATACAAACTCCTATTCAGAAATCATCAGAATATATTTCTTCTCAGGTCTTTATGCACTTTCTTCACAAAATGTCAGACAAATTTAGGGAAGTGGGTACATGGAGTTGATAGTACTGGCAGCAATTCAATTTCAGTACTTGAGATTTAGTGGATTACTCACATAACAAGCATTGGATTGACTAGGATGAGGGACAGCAGGGATGCCAGTTCTATGGAATTGCATTTCCAAACTGAAGTGAGAAAACTCAGAAGGTGACTGAACTTTCGCAAGTGGACATAATTCCTGACAAATGATGACAGTAAATGAGATTTCAGAAACACAGTTACAAAAACACTGCCTTCTAAGTCTCGCTTAATATCTCAGATTCACCTTCACACTTCTTGTGTTTCTTCATTTTCTTTTGATGACTGCACACGCTCTTCAAATTCCATGTGTGCTCTTTCTATCCAGTCTATTCTTTTCATTGATTTATTGAATTACATTCTCACCATGCATTCATACTCTAGAGATATGGTCTAGAGTGACCATAGTCACTCCCTGACATAGTCACAGCCTGACAAGGTACTTGAAAGAATGAAGAAGATAATAACAGTAATTTACAGGTGAAATATGGAGACAGAGACACAAGATGAGTACAGACACCATATGTGTGTTCACCATATCTAACATCAACGTGTCCTGCCCAAAATGAATGAAGCACAGTTTCAAATAGGTAATGAAGAGACCATCGCTGCCCCAAACTGCTTACATTCTTGGTATGAGATAACAGCAAAAGCCTAATGGCCTCAGGAATGCAGTCTGTGTGATGACTTCTAAGGCTAAATTGGATGACATCTTACCTAGATGATTTATTGTTTCCTTTAAGATGAATTTAACATGTACTTCTCTCACCGCATCACAGGGAATAATAGCATACATTCAAAGCCTCAGACTAAACAACTACGCAGAGTCAATATATAAATCACAAAGATATATAAACAAAACACTTCTGCTTAAAAGTCAAAGCAATATAGTGATACAGAACACTCAAAAATTATTATCAAACATGCTTCTGTCAAAACTAATAAATCATTAGTTTTCCACAAGTACAGTTCTGTGTATTGTGTGCCTGAAAAAAAAACCTGCAAGCTATTCTATAAAGTAAACCTGCACACAACATTAAAAAACTAAAACAAAGAACTACTCACAAGGCTAATATCACCACACTATAAGGTCATAAAATCATTTGATTTGGAAGGGATCTTCCAAGATCATTTTGTACAACTTCCCTGCAATGAACAGTGACACCCACAGCTCCATCAGGTGCTCAGAGTGCCACCCAGCCTGACCTTGAATGTCTCCAAAGACAGGGCCCCCTCTCTGGGCAACTTGTGCCAGAACTTCACCACTCTTATTACAAAAAATTATTTATATCCAGTCTAAATCTCCAGTTTTTGTTTCAAACCATTTATTTTGAAACTGTTTCCCTTCGTCCTAACACACCAGACCCTGCTAATATCCCCCTTCAGATACTGAAAGGCTGCTATCAGGTCTACCCAAAGCCTTCTCCACACCAAACAGCCCTCAAGACTGACCTCACAGGGGAGGTGTTCCATCCTTTGGATCATTTTTGTGTCCCTCCTCTGGATACGTTCCAACAGGTCTGTGTCCCTCATTAACTGAGAATACCACATCTGGACACAGTGCTCCAGATGACGTCTCATAGCACAGAGCAGAAGGGCAGAATCATGTCCTTTGATCTTCTGGACACAATTATTTTGATGCAGCCCAAGATCCACCTGGCTGTCTGGACAGCAAGGGCATGTTACTGGCTCATGCTCAGCCTGACATCTACCAGTACCCTCCCAGGTCTTTTTCAGCAGGACTGTGCTCTGTCCTTACATCCCCCAGCTTGTACTTGTAGCAGGGGTTGCCATGACCAAGGTGCACACCTTGCATTTGGATTTGTTGAACCTCATTAAGTTCTCCTGGGCCACTGCTCAGCCTATCTAGGTCCCTCTGTTGGCATGCCATCCCTCAGACACGTCAAACACACCAGAGCTTGGCGTCTTTTGCCAGTTTGCTGTAGGACCTCACTAAAAATGTCATTAAGATTTTAAACTCACCCTTGAGGAACACCTCTCACCAGTGATTTACATCCAGACATGGAACCACTGACCATGACTGTCTGGATATGATCTTACAACCAGTTCCTGAGCTACCAAACAGACTACCCATCAAATCCTAATCTTTCTACTTTGGAGAGAAGGAGGTTATGCAGATTCTTGTCAAAGCCATACTCAAGTCCAGATAGATGACACCAGTGGCTCTTTCCTTGTCCACTGATGCAGTTATGCCATTAGAAACGGCAACTCAGTTGGTCAGGTAGGACCTGCACTTGGTGAATCCATTCTGATTCTCCCTTATCATTTTTTCCCCACGTCTTAGCACAGCTTCTAGGAGGATCTGTGCCAACATCTTCCCCAGCATAGAGGTGAGGCTGACAGGTTAATAGTTCCCTGGGTAATCCTTTCAACCCTTCTTAACAATGGGTATGACAATGCCTTTTTTCTGGTCACAAAGGACTTCATCTGACCTCCGTGACTTTTCAAATATCACTGAGAGAGCCTTGGCAACTACATTAGCTAATTCCCTCTGAACATTCCTTTTCTGGTTGATATACACATAGAAGCCTTTCTTGCTCTTCCTTGCACCCCTTGCCATGTCCAGTTCCATCTGAGCCTTGGCCTTCCTGATCCCAACCCTACACAGCCTAGCAAGATCCTTATACTCTTCCCAGGGCACCTGACCCTTTTTCCACCACCTGTGCATTTTCTTGCTCTCCAGTTTGACCAGCAGGTCCCCATTCAGCCGTGTCAGTCTTTTGCCTTCCATTCCTGACTTCCTACAGCTGGGGAAAGAGAGCTCTTGTGCCCTAAGGAAAGCTTCCTTAAAGACCTGCAAGCTCTGTTCCCTTGTCTCTTAGGACAGTTTCCCATGGGGTTTTCTTGACTAACTCCCTGCAGAGCTGGAAGTTGGCTGTTCTATTCAGCACCCTTATTTTACATTTACTCTGTCAGACTTTTCTATTGGGAATTAGCTACAACATTTCATGGCCACGGGCCTGATGTCAGCAATCAGTTCACTTGCATTGGTGAGCAACAGACCTACCACTGCAAACCTCCTGGTGGGGCTGTCTGTTTACTTGAACACCATGGAGATGTTCAACGACATGCTGGATGGGATCCTGGGCAGCCTAATCTACTGGCTGGTAACCCTGCCCAAGGCCGGGGATTACAGCTTAATGATTTTTAAGGTCCCTTCCAACCTAAGCCATTCTATGATTCTATTATATCCTTCCAGTACTTGAAGAGAGCATATAAACTTCCCGGTACTTGAAGGAAGCGTATACAGGATGAGAAATGACTGTCTGCATTGGGTTGATAGTGATAGAACAAGGGAGAATGGTTCTAAATGAAACAGAGGAGATTTAGGTTAGCTGTTAGGAGGAAGATTTTCACTCTGAGGGTGGTGATGCACTGGAACAGGTAGCCCAGAGAGGTTGTAGATGCCCCATCCCTGGAGGCATTCAAGGCAAAGCTGGATGTGGCTCTGGGCAGCCTGCTCTAGTGGTTGGTGACCCTGCCCATGGCAAGGGGGGTTGAAACTAGATGATCTCTGAGGACCTTTTCAACCCAGTCCATTCTATGATTTTATGGTGCCTGGCTCAAGAAGTTATCCCTGACATTCAAGGAGCATCCTGGATTGCCCACAGCTCACTATGCTACTTTTTCAGCAAATGTCAGGTAGCTTGAAGTCCCCCAGCAGGACAAGAGTCTGTGATTGTGATGCATTCTGTAGTTGGAGGAAGAAGGCTTCATCAACAGGCTCCACTTGATTAGTCATTCTATAGTACACATCAACCACAAAACTCCCTGTGCTGTTTTGGTCTCTCTCACCCATAGGCTTTCAACTTGACTGTGGCCATTCTTTAGGGACATGTAATCTCAGTGTAGAAAAAAGCAAAAGTAGACTCAATAAAAAGTTTTACTATGTTTAAAAAAAATACCCGTTTTATGCAGCATGGTCAATAGTTTTTGTTATCCCATAAAGATGGATCATCATCTTTGTTACTAGACAGAGTTTGGAAGATAGCGATTTACAGGCCAAGGCAAGAAATAATCATTCTTCCTAGGTTTTCATTATATTTTTCAAATATTTTTGCTACTTTGAGAGTGTAACAAAGTCATCTAGAGTTGTTTTACAGAAGAGGGCAGTCTTCACCATTATTCCCATTTAATTTTATTTTTTTTAATTTAATAAATTTAATTTTTATTTTTTTAAACTAGTAATTCAATCTTTCTGACAAGCTGCCCAAATGACAAGGTAGGAAGGCAGGAAATGCAATCAGAAACACACAAAAAATGCCAAGCTCAAGTTATTTGCAGTATGTACTTCAAGATAACAAAACACAAAGATCACAGGTGCAAGAGATCCAGGATAAAATATGGGGCCTGTCTCAGAGCTGCCAATAAGAGAAAAGGCAAACACTATCTGACAGATTATAAACATACACAGTGGGGGAAAGACAAAAAAGGGCATAAGTGTGAACAAATTGGTCATCATAGTGAACAGTAGTTTCAGCACTTCTTGGATCAACTTCAACAAACGTTTTTTTTATCTTCACCTTAAGGAGAGTTTTAAGGATTGTATTTAAAGGAAGGTAATGAAATAGATAATCTTTTCAGGTCATGCTTCTCCAACATGGAAGACAGCACTGGATAAAACAGAAAATGCCATATGAATTGTTATGGTTAAGTGAATGAAAATGTTGGCATTATTGGTCTGTGACAGTAACTGACATTTAGATTACAAATCACAAGTGACTAGCATTATGGCCTACATTGGGAAATATAAGATTAAAGGTATTACTTCAGATAATAAAACTCTATTTCAGTAGAGTAGTAGTATCAAAGAGAGAATGGCTAGGAAAATCTTTTCAGCTGGATTCTGAATAGGCTCTAGCAGTGTGAATCTTAAGGATGACACGATCATTAATATATGTAAGAGATTATTATTTTTACCTCCTGGAGTTGCAAGGAGTGATAATTTTGACAACTTAGATTTGAGTACCTCTCCAGGAAGAATCAATCCACATACTGAATCTTAACTGTGTTCTGGAACTGTTTATGTGTATATCTCCCGGGGACATATGAATTAATCTCTGAATACATGTGTGCCTCCTCGGGAAGACCTGTCTGCATTTGGTGTTTGAAATTTGAACCGTTTTTGTATGTGCCTCTTGTGGAAGTGAGGAACTGTGTACTTCTCCAGGAAGTTTATTTACTTTAGCTTAAAAAGTGCTTTTAGCTTTTGTCTTTTTGCATGCTCCCCTCACCAAGAGGGATGAGTGACTGGAACAGTATTTACATTTGCTTAATAGGTGTGCTGTGCCTCCCTGGGTGGGGGGGACGGTGAAGTGTTAGTTGAGCTTTTGCATACCTCATTCTCCCTTGGTGTAGACCTTTTCTGGATATTGAGGAAATGAGTGACAGCGCCACAATGAATAGTGAAGATGTACTATTTGAACTTTTGAAAAAGCATGGCGCTAGACCCTCGTTAACAGGGGTAGACTGGGAACAGCAGAACTGGTATAATGTGCAGAGCGTCTCAGATTGCATTAGTGTTTTGCAACAAAAATGCTCATACCCGAGCTGGAAAAGGAAATTCGTTTATTTGTGCAGTATTGGGTTCTGCTCTGGTTGCAGCCATAGAATTTCGTAACCAGCATGCTTAAAGCAGAGAGCCAAGCTTTGCAAGCACTGCAGGAATCAGTTAAAGTAAGTCAGGAATTGATAAAAGCTCTGCAAAATCAAACTGTAAACCCAGAGG
This sequence comes from Cyrtonyx montezumae, assembly GCF_038088225.1. Classification (NCBI taxonomy): domain Eukaryota; kingdom Metazoa; phylum Chordata; class Aves; order Galliformes; family Odontophoridae; genus Cyrtonyx; species Cyrtonyx montezumae. Next base: position 400,419 of record NW_027072056.1, on the reverse strand, counting down.
AGCAAATAGAATTGTAAACCCAAAGGAGCAATTAGAAAAATAAAAATGTAATTCTGATTTGTTGCAAATGACTTTAAGGGAAGGGTTTAACGGGTAAGGATGCCAGTGGTACTAGTGCACCTCAAGAAAAAACTTATCCAAGGGAGGAACTGAAAGGTATAAAGGCAAGTGGAGACAATTAGAAGCCTCCCCAGCTCAGTTGCGTCCTTTAATGGACTGAGTATTCATACGATAATGGCAAGGATTTAGATCCTCAAATGAACATTAAAGAAATCCCCTTCTCTGCTACTGAGCTAGCAAAATTGAAAAGAGATTTTGGCTGCTTTCCTAAAGAATCAGAAACAGAGTACGTATGGAGGGTCAGCCTCACAGGTGAAGATCAGATACTTTTAACCGAAAAACAGGCTGAAGGTTATTGGGGACCAGGAGTATTTTTAACCACTGGTAACAATCGTGCTCCCTGGTCTCTTACACAGAGAGCTGCCTATTGGGCAGGTGGTCTTAATCCCCTAGAAAGGGGAGACCCCCTTGCCATTACTGGGACAGTTGACCAACTAGTAGAGAACGTTCAGAAGGCTGCCTGTCTCCAAATGATGTATGACAGGAAGCTGCAGTTACACCATGAATCACCCATGATGATGCTGATCCTGAGAGAATGACCCCTCTAATCAGGGGGCTTCCAGAATCACTGAAACCCATAGGCATACAATTGCAAGGAAAAGATACAGGGTATGTCCCAGGGAGAAAGAACCCAGGCAGTGTTAGAAGGAACTGCAAGCTCTAATCATCTGCAATCAGGGTGCAAAGTATGGACATGGGGGGAGGTTGCCAAAGAGTTAATTAATTATGGAAAAAAATATGGGCCAGTGGTTTCTTCCTCCAGTAAATTTGAGCCAAGCGGAGGAAGGCTTGCAGCAGCCAGCTTTTGTCCTCAGGCCACCTAGCCCAAAGCTCAATGGAACTGAAAAGGTTTCATCCCCAGTAAGAAGAGGTAGATGAAGCACTGATCATAAACATAATGGACTTTGGACTCTGGGCTGGAAAAAGAGCATTCCAAAGAATGTGATGGATGGACTGGCAACAGATAGGCTAGAGATGCTGGTTACTGGATGGCCAACTAGATTTGAGGAAAGCAAAAACCCTAGGTCCTAGTGCCTCTCCCACAGCACCAGAAGAGCTACCGGACTCATCGGGAAACTAATTCCTTCACCTCTCAAGTGAGTGGGGGGGGTGAAGGGTGGATGTTTATTAAGAAGCTCATGACCAGCACTAAAGGGACATTACAGATTTGTTTTCATTATGCATATAAATGACTACCTGTAAACTGGTCTGGGGTACGTTATATTGGAGTAATCTGCCATATGTTCTTTTTGCTGGCTGGGAAGGGTGGCAATGAACTAGGTGGCAGAGTATATGATTTCAATCAACACAGGAGGTCTATCAATACCACCCTGAACAAGGTAGTGGCCAAACATGGGGCAGAGATGACTGGCCTCCCCAGTGTATGATCAAACACTATAGGCCATCTAACTGGAACCCCAACAATTGGGTTAGTGGTGCTCAAGAGCCCACCTATAACCTAAACCATATTATCAAATTACAAGCCGACCTTGAAATCATTACTAATGAAACAGCATATGCCCTTGATCTCCTTGCAGATCAAGCCTCACAAATGCAGGCAGCAGTACTCCAGCACTGCATTGTTCTGGACTACCTGCTACCTGAAGAAGGGGGTGTCTGTGGCAAATGAAATTATTCTATTCTTGTCTTATTGATTAATGGATGTTAATGGGAAAGCTGTCAAACAAACTGCTCAAGCTATACGAAAGATAGCATATGTTCCTGTCCAAACTTGGAAAATCCCAGACCTTGACCTCTTTTCTTACCTCCCAGGTGACCCATGGGTAAAATGTATTTTAATTCATTCATTGTCTGCTACTGCAACTCTTATGTTTGTTCCTTGTATGATACCTATGATACCATGTTTTATTCAACTAATACAGAGTGTGGTATCTTGTTTGTACTTTACAACCTCCTCTGCTGATGGAGAAATAAAGCATATCAGGGTGACACTTGTAACCAAGACTAAAAAGTCTTTTGTAATGATTGTTTGAAACTTTTGATTCCCTGCCCCTTCCCTCCTTTACCTGTCTGCTTGCAACCTTTTCTCACCATCTTGGATAACCAGTATCCAAATTTTAAGCAACTTTTGAGACATGGGGTGGTGTAAGAGAATATTATTTTTTATGCCATTGCCTCAAGGCTTACTGATGAACTCAAGCCCAAGCAAGTCCCAGGCAAGGGTTGTGAAATCCTTTGTCTAAGGGACACAGCAGATGGGCTTGTCCTGGGCAACAAAAGAGAGATAAATTGCAGCTTAATGGCAGGAGAACACACTTTTGTGTGGAACTCATGTCTGGGGGCGAGATAGCCATCTCAGGAAATACTTGTCTGACACCCTAGCACGTAGAGTGTCCTGCACGTAGAGTGTCCTGCACGTAGGCAGGAAAAATGGATGATAAAAGAGGGATCGACAACCATGAAGACAGGGGTTCTACCATCAGAACCCTCACAAGCTGATCCCTGCATGCTGACAGACCGCCTCCTAGGCCTGTTACCAGAGACCTGCTGCTTTCTTATGGACACTGCTGCATTTTCCTGGCTTTCTCTGGAGTGGCCTTCACTTAGGAGAGACCTCCTGAGCTGATGTAGGGTAAATAATCCCCAAGGATGGTACTCAATGAAAATAGTATGGAAGATGGTATATTTTAGTAGGCCTATATGGACGGTACACAGATAGATAGCAAAGAGGGTGGCTCACCTACAGGATGAAAGAGGCTTGCCATGGACTCCACGCAGGAGTGATCTCCAAGAAGAGATCCTTCATTGGTGGTGGTCTGCCCTTAAATGGGGTTTGGGAGATGTGGAGCCAGGCTCCACCTGTTCCAATCACACAGGTATATCACCTCCACCTGTGCCCTTTGTGGCTGCCTCGGTGCTCACCTCTGGTGACCAATCAGTGGTTCAGGCCGTGATTCAGCAGTTCCCATGCAGTTGATCACTGCCGTTTGCTGCTGCCCCTCCTGGGGTTGACTCCTTGCTGCTTCTCCAGTGCTGACTGCTGCTGTTGCTGGGCTGACTCCGTGCTGCTTCTCCAGGACAACTGCTCGCTGCCGCTATTCACCCCGACCCTGCCACCCTTGCTCTTCTGCCTCAGATCATCAGAGCTGCATGCAACCGGACTGCCCATAGGATCCCGGCTGGTGACATTCCCCACATTTTACAAATCCTTGCTTCTTTCCTATCTTTCCTATCAGCAGCCTTCCCTTCTCCATCACCCTTACTGCTAACAGTGTCCCTCTCTCTGGTCAATATTTGTAATAAACTGGTCAGACCAACATATGAACCGTTGCTTCTTAATCTCATGACAGGAATACATACAATCAAAGAACCTCGTCACCCTCCTTTATATTGCAGCGTGACATTCTTATTGGCATAGTTGGCAGGACCATGACTTGTCTCCCTCCCTTTTATTGGAGCATGACAATATCTAGGAGTGTTTTGTGAGATTTTAGCTATGAAAAAGAAAACTAGTATTTAAATTTGCAAGACAGTTATTACAGATCACGACAAAAAATGATATGATAAATGGTAGCAAGTTTGCAGATGATGATCCCATTAGAACGTAACACCTAAATACAAATGTTGCAGCTTTTTGAAGAGAAAAACATAAGCAAAAGTCAGTCTGGTCATAGAAAAAGTACTTTAATTGTTCTGAACTTTTGACAAAACAACAAGCCCTCTGTGCTACATTTGACATGAAATGCAAGTCAAGTAGTAATCTTCATAACAGCATGCATTCAGTAAGAACAATGATGAAAAGTGCCTACATCAGACTGAAGATAGGCCTATCTCCAACAGCAGCCTGTGACACAATTTGGAAAGTATTTGAACAGAACAAAAACACAACAAAATTTTCCCAGCATATTAACTTCCAAAGGTATGCAGTTCAGCTTTCTCATCCAGAGCAGTTCTTTGCTTTACAATAACCATACCATTCTCCCCTTCTGAACTAATACTGCTTGAAAAAGTAGGCCCTTCTGTTTGCTCTGAATCTGCCACCACTACAAAAAAAAAAGTTTTCTATTGGAGGAGAGAATAAAAAATTAATTCCTTCTTGTATTCTTCAGAACAATCAGTAGCACGGAGAAGCAGGAAGACTGCTCCTAAATTAATGCCTCCTATTTATTTTCATGGGAATTACGAAATTACAACAGATACAAAGAGCACAATAACACAGTAAAAAAAAAAAGAGTAAGATAAAAAAAGATTCTCAGTTTTCAGAACACATAAATGGGAGGTGAAACAGTTTAGAGAAAAAATAAAAAGATTTGCAGAATCTCACAGGACTTTACAGTCTGGGATGAACTTCTGCATACATGCATTTCACACTGAATATGCACAATAGAAAATCTTAAAGATGACAGTTTTTTAGTTAACTTCTAGCCTGTATGTATATAAAGATAAAACACATTGTTCCTTTAATGTACAGTAGATCATCCAGTGGAGAGGCAGGATCACCTCCCTCGACCTGCTGGGGTTGTTCACCCTGGAGAACAGAAGGCTCTGGGGAAACTGGAGAGTAGCTCTTCAAGTATCTAAAGGGAGGATGTGAGAAAAAAAGAGGACAGACTCCTTATCAAGGTCTGCTCTGACAAGATAAAGGGAAATGGTTTCAAACTAAAACAGAAGATTTAGACTGGATATAAGGAACAAGATTTTTACAATAAGAACTGGAGGAACTGGCATAAGTTGCTCAGAGAGGTGGTGGATGCCTCATCCTTGACGACAATCAAGATCAGGCTGGACAGTGATCTGAGCACCTGATAGAGTTCTAGGTGTCCCTGTTCACCGCAGGGGAGCTGGATAAAATGACCTTTAAAGGTCTTCTCCAAATCAGACAATTCTGTGATTTTACAACCATCACAGCGATTCCGTTTATTAGGAAAAACAGAACAATACAATCAGGTAAGAAACACATAACATTAAAGTGTTATCTTGATCAAAGCGTGCTGCCAACATCTGAGAAGGTAGAGGTCAAATGCACAGTTTGCACCATGACTTCAGTAACTGCCATTCACAACCTTATGCCATTGTCAGAAATGTCTGAGATAATTTTTAGGAGACAGGATCTCTGGTAAAAAAAAAAATAATACTAATTCGCGATCACAACGTCAGGAATCTTGCCAATAGGAGCACAGCTATGGGAACACCATTACAGTTTTTATAATTTTTCCTTCAAACACTGTTTTCCCATTGGCTGGGTATTCCAGGTTCACTGTTACATCTGTTAATTACATTCTGACACTTGTTAATTCATATTCTACCTTGTGCCAGAAAAGGTTTAGATTTGTGAATTACATTCTGATTTTTACTCTATCTTGCCTATCTATCAGACACCATCCTGTTGTTTCCAAGATGTCTCAGAACTCTTCTTATCGTATTTACACGGTGATACCCTCCTAGGCCTCTTCCCTTCTGTCAAAGGGACACTTCTGTTGTTAAACAAAATGTACCAGGGAGTGTCAGGTCTTCCCAGTGCCTAGACAGGCAAGTCCCAGCTTGCCCTCACTTCCTTGGGCACATCATGCGACAAAATATTACATATATATTCATACTGGCTAAACATAAATTGTTACTAGCTATACCTGTATATTGCTAACCAATTTAAAATCTTTATTTCTAATTCCTGTGATGCTAGATGGCCACAGAGACAACAAACTAAATTCTTTTCTTGTTCTTCTGCAGAAACAGCGTTCTATTCTCACACTAATATTTACTCACAGTCCCTGGCAAATCTCAAAGTTTTCTTTTAATTTTGCATGTTCATAAGACAAAAGTGAGTGCATTAGGAAACAGTGCACATTGCAAAATTATATTTGCTGAAAAAAGGACACTTTAACAAAATTATTTAGTATCCCTCCTCCCACCCCATATGCAGACCAGGACTGAAATTTTAGCAAAGCATCAGGTTCTAAAGCCATAAATGACATATAGAAGATGAATATTTATACTGGGAATAATAAATTTTAGCAATACATCTTAGGAATCAGATGGCATAATGGGAATACTATGCAGCATATTTAAAGTAAGCATCCAGGTGCATACTAGAATTGTGGTCAGCATGCTGTCAACACTGCCAATTTTTGTGGCACTCAAATGACAGCTTGTTTAAAGAGAGGAATTAGTGGATGGAGGTGGGCAACAAGGGATAACTGCACAATTGTAACAGGTACATTTCAGCCTCAAATCAAAGCTCATAAATTATTATTCACCAAGGAACAGTAAGGTACAAAAAAGGAAAAAGATTCACCGCTCTTATTTCTGATTTACATGGCAAGATAAAGTCTTTAAGTGGTCCTATGGCCTTACCCAATGTGAGGCCACTCATTGTCCATTCAGAGGCCATTTCATCTGAGATGGCACCAATAATGGGGACAAAAAGCAGCATGGTAGAATCAGATAATGTCTCAAAGGTGATTCTTCAGCATCACTGCACACAAGTTTCTTGCTTACATAGGCCATTCATTTCTAATGGACTTTGGCTCTCCTACCAACAGTTCTTCAATTGCCTCTACCTACATAGCAAACCTGGGGAATTCCTTCTTTTGACAGCATGGTAAGCACACTGGGTTCATGACCATTCAAGCAGTACCAAAATACTAAGGAGGAAGAATCTTATAAAGGAGTTGACACTTATAAAGGAGTCATACTGCCCTGTCCAAGACACTGACCTGACCCACAGTCAGGGTGAAGAAGCCCAATTATGTGAAGATCAAGAACAAAATGAGGATCTCACAGGCAGACAAAATTACTTTCCCCACTAAGGCCGCTAGAAATCATTATTTTTATTATTATTACTATTTTTAATAAGGGATCAGATATCACTAAGATAAGCTGTGGTGCACACTTGGCTGTGCCTATGGGCTCTTGTGGAGAGAAGGCCATCTACTCTCCCCAGTGCCTTACTTTAATCCATCTCCAGCACTGATAAAATGACAAAGTTCTTTACAACAGTGCTTCAAGATCTATAGACAGAAAGTACCATATAAAGAGCTCTGTATGATTCAAAAAAGAACAGCAGCAGGCAAACAGTTGTAGTTTGCCCACCTGACACTATAGCTAAAATGGAATATTCTAGCTTTCCTTAGGCTACACATGTAAAACAGGCTGCCATTCCTGCTAGAAAATACAGATAATTTGGCCCACTGAAATGTGAACAGGAATGAACAGCATACAGGAGGTGGACAGAAATACTCTAATGAAGCCTCTTCTTTCTTTTTTTTGCATGGAGTCATTTTTGCCATGAGCAAACCAAAATACTGGCCAGCTTTCAGCTCAAAGGTCATCAGAGTACAAAACACTACTTAGCAGATTTATAAAAGCAGAAAGGGGTGGGTAACGAATTGTTAAAAACCAAGTAATACAAGATTATGAAAAAATTCTAATTAAAAAAACTTCAATGTTTCTGCAATCTATCAGTACGCAACTCAAACCAAAGGCATGATGGTGATGCTTGATAGGTGTCTCTTGGTGCTGGTTAGCCTTTTTTTTTTTCCTCTTCTGAAAATAGCTCTGATTTTAGACTGTATCTGTCTCCAGTATTATGACTACACTAAATATTCTTATTAACTACAAAACAGATTGCACTTCTCCAGACAAGTATCTTTCATTTCGTAAATTTAATTGTAGTACCTTAGCCAAGCTTTTCACTGTATCTCTGATTACCTGCTAACTTGGTGAATAAAATGTATAGGTTTCAGAGCATCTCACTCTCTTTGCAGAGACTAACAACAGAGCAAATAAATTACCAGTGTTTGGACTCTTATTACCTCAAATTAGCCTCAGCATAAAACAGGAGTGGGGCCAAGCTTTCTATGGGTTCTTACACAGTACCTGTTAGCATTCCATAAAGGATATGGAAAAGGGGTGGCAGGTTTGTCTCTGCTGTCTGCCCACAACAAAGCTTTTCTACCTACTGATAGCCCTTCTGACAGCAACTTCCGGCCAGAATACCCACAACACTTTTAATCCACAAACAATGAATCAAATTTCCCTTGTTTGGACATGTCCCCAAGGACTACTATGACTGTATTAGTGAACTGATGAGGCAGGTGAGGAACAACAGGGAAGAGAAGAATGACCGTGCCAAGTAACAGGTAATATCACAAGAAATAAAAAACACATCAATTCAAATCTAAGCTAAATCAATACATTCACTTATATGCAAGTCTAAAAAAAGACCAACAATTTCAAAGGAAAATATTCTGGTTGTCAAAGAGTGAGTAACAAAATTAAAGTATCCTGTTTGATCGTTTTGTTTAAATGGTCATCCTGTGAATTTCAAGACACACATTTTTGGGTGGAACAAACTAATCCTGCAGAGGATGTCAGTGTGCTTCTTCCTACACGAATTACATGTAACAGCATTCAACAAAGCAGAACAAACAAAAAACACCCAAACAGAAGACTGATTTATGAAGTGTTTGAGCAAAGACTTAAAACAGGGAAAACCAGCAGCATGAAAGTATAGTTCTAAGACTGACCACATGTAGGAACAGGCATTTGCCCAAACATAACAAGCCCACCCACAGCTGCAGTACACAATCAAATCTTGCAGACTAAAACTTTGCAAATCTAGCTCTGGCACCTGTGTCTTATTTCAGCTCTGGGCAAAATTACTTAAATAATATGTTAAATTAAAGAACATAGAATCCCTTCAGATCAAGATGTCCACAGCTGCCTGCAGTACCCAGGCATTGTAGAGAGAATACTTAATTGAACCTCTATTAAAACTCCTATTCACATGACAAAGCTCTTTCTCATTAATACTTGTATCTAATTATTGGCTCTCAGAAGTATCTTTTGACTTCCATGAAATAAGGGAATAGAAATGTAAAACAAAACAAAACAAAACAAAAAACCTCACTCTCTACAAAAGCTGTACTCTCTTCCCATTGAGATTTAATTCCCATCACTACATTAAAAGTTGGACTCCTGAAAATCCACTTCTTATACCACACTGGTCTTGACAGTGATTTCATCAGAGTAGCATAAACAGTACTTTGTGTCACAAGTATATAAAAAGCAGTTAAGAGGATTAACTACTGCTTTGCTTTGACTACACTAACACTACTAAAGGTGCATGTGTTTTTAACACTGCAAAAAGTGTGTATACATACTCGACAACCATACAAGTAAATAACACCACATAAAAACAAAAAACTGCTATTTTTCACAAGCACGAGTTCCCATTGCTGTAGGAAATGTGAAATTTGAAAGGCAGCTGAGAGCTTCTTAAAATAAGGAATTTATTGTTGTTAAAACTTCAAATGTGCTTTTGGCACTCTCACAATTAAAAAGAGCAACAACAAAAAAAAAACAGACCAAAAAGACAGTTAATTTGATGCAAAGATCTTCCCTCTCATTAAGGATTTCACATGGTTCTACATGTAGCAACAGAATGTTTATATAATACAAGATAGAGTTTTTTCACTGACACCAGGGACAAAACCAAAGGAAAATGGACCATCCAGTGCAATAGAGCAAAGCTGCATTTTTGAATGTTCCATCTAACACAGACAGAAGGCCAGACATAACAAGTTACTCCTACTTACAGAACATGCCTATGAATTTAAAACTGTGTGAAACGTCAAACTACTGCTTTCATTTCATCAAAAGGCTTCCTCAGCAATGTACTATACAGCCACTGGCTTGACCTAAAGGGTCTGGTAGGTTAATCCCTTCTGACCTTATCTCTATTCTGCCGTGATTTGAAAGACTGCTTGAATAACTCACGAGCATGAGTGCTAACTGAGACTTTTTCAACACAGGGAGACCCTTTTACTACCCTGCTCCTCCAAAAAGCCCCCTAACCAAGTTTTTAAATCAACAGGTTTACTAAAACATCTGTAAATGGTTTGATGACATAGGAGTATCCAAAGGCATAAACAATTACCAGGCATTAAATGACATTTGAAAATGCCTTGAAAAATCCACAGAAATCTATTTTTAAATGATTTTGGTAATAAGGGCCAATCTATTTCTGATCAGATTTAGGCAGATACTTACATTTAACAGTCAAGACTACGTGCCCTCACTTTTTCCCAAGGCAAGATCATTGAAAAGCAGGGAAGTAAACAAAAAGCCAGTGTCTACAGTATTGCAATCCAACGAAAATGAAGAACAGAAACAAATTTTCTTTCATTTGTAAGGGATGATTTTACAAGTTGCTCATCATGAGAGTGGAGTACTTCAAAAATTCCTACCTTGAAAAGCTGTGGTGTGGCCGACAACCATGTACTTCAGTTCAAAATTCAGTGCCTGAATACTCTGCATTCTCTCTCTTCGAACAGCTGCCTGGTAGCTTTCTTCCATTTTTTTGGTGCAACATGTTGGTGCTCTATCTTGACAGATCTGTAAATCTGACTCTATTAAAAGAAAAGGAACAAACACTGTTACAATAAATAATGCCCTCTAACGTCAAAGCAACAACAACAATAACAGCAAACTAAACAAAACAGGCCAACAGCTCACTGAGAATGAAACCACAGGGAGGAGCTTCAACAAATCTGCTTTGTTGAAAAATATTAAAAAACTAATCTGCTGAAAACATCGTATTTGATCTGAAAACATTCAACTCTTGAAATCACAGTTTATGTAACAAAGTCAAAACCTAATGTGAAATATTTCAATACATTTTTATTTCAGTTCATGAAACAAAAGAAGTTGTGACAGACTGGGCTGACTCAAGATACTGTTTTGGAAATAGATTTGCATGAGCTTAAGAAATTTTAGGAATAGGAATGATGACTGCCCAGACAATCCAAGGTGCTGTGAGGATGCAACTACCCTGTTCTGGCAGCTGGAACAGCAGCAGGAGGGCTGCACACTCACCACTAGCCAAGCATGCTCTCCTGCTTTTATGCACTACAGTAGCTGGTTTGGGTTGAAATTAGCTTCTTGGCCAGGATAATTTTAATTCCTGCTTGCCCCATAAGCATATGTTTGTTCTGTCACACAGAAACAGAGGTCAGAAAAGGACCACTTCTGAGCTGACTGCTGAGCCACTGAGACAGTTTTAAAGAGCACGTCCAAGACTGGACTTGCATGACCCAGCTCCTGCAATGCCAAGATGTTACGCAGAACAGCTTGCAGCAGTCCTCTGAGGTCTTCTTTGAAGCACCTTTGCAAAGCCAGACCTGTTCCACAAAGGTTCAAAGTGTAGTGCCCCTTGCTGCCTGCAGGACCTGCACAAGGAAGCCACAGAACCATCAGTTCTGCACCCACTGATCCTCTTTGCATCGAGGCATCACACATCTCTTCCAGAAAACCATGAGTAGAGATCTTAGCTGAAACCACACTCCTGGGGACTCCCCATCCCTCTGCATCCTCAGATGAACACTCCAGGAGCTAGAGGATTAGTTTATGTTGGTCCAGAGTGATATAGAGGGCACTCTCAAATAGAAACAGCACTAAATCCCTGACAGTTAAGTAGCATTAAAAGACCAGCAAAGAGCAAGTCCCACTCCCCTCACAGTACTGTCAGGTCAGTATTGTATTGCACAGAACCTGTCAATTCCTCTTGCTTCAATATTAGCCTGGGGCTATAACTTCTAACACAATTATAGAAACCTAATAAAAGTTTTCAGTACTACAACAACCTGGGCACTGAGATTCAATTAAACCAATCATTTCTACCTTTAAGTCTTTAATAACTTAAATTAACTAAAATTAATTCATCTTATCTTAATGCAAAATATACCCTCCAATAGAAAGAAAAGTGGTGAGAAACACTGAAACACAGTGGTGACCAATAGGCATTTTTCATGAACACTGCTGATCGTCAACAGAGAGAAAACCTTAATGGGAAACTCCTTCTTCAAGTTTAGGAGCAAAGCCTTTCTGTACTCCAAAGAGAAGGTAAAAAGCAACATTCATGAATATGAAACAGGGTAGAAAATTTAACAGCCTTATTTCAAATGTGATTCTGCTAATAGCTATCTAGGATTTTCATAACTTTTTCACCCAGACTTCTCCTCATTTTATGCACCACCATAAAATAACTCAGTTTGGAAAAAATCTTTGCAGGTCATCTGTTCAGCCCTGACACAAAGAATCACAGGCCTTTCACCTTTCCCTGGATACATACAAAAAAGACTTTCTGCTTACCTCTTTGTTCAGGGCAGGTACAGGCAGGGCAGTAACAACTTACAGGCTAATACAGCGTAGCACATGGCCTCTGTCACATCAAATCCCTGGTTCAGAGGAACAGAGTATTCTTCCTCAATGAAAGCACAAAAGGCATCTTCCACCTGCACTTGATCTATAGTACAAGTACCTATTCATCAATATTTCTGCACTGTGGTATCCAGAAAAATTGAGTGATAACTAAAAAAGCAGGATCTTTTGCTGGTATTTTTTTAAAAGTCATATTCAGAGCAAAAAAAAAATATACTACACTGGAGCCTAAACCATAAGAATTTTAGAAAGCAACAATGATCCCTACTCAAATTTCCTAAAACCCTAAAGCACTTAATAGATGCCAGAGGCATCACCTATCAGCCACCTCTTTGTCACAAGCACAAATTATTTAACTGCCAAACGGACATAGAACTACTGAACCCTACCTGGTGTCAATAGGGCCACCTTTACTGAAGTCAGTTGCAGAGGTTATTGCGGTGTTTGGTTACATTCACTTGTTTTAAATCAGCAGTTTTGGGGCTCCACTGCAAGTCAAAAAGAATTTGGCCATTTGAGTTAGTACACATGTTATTTCTCAAAAGCAAAAACAGGTCTGTTATTTATCAACAACTAAAGCTAAATAGACATTCATTCTGCTGGTTGACCATGCAACTTAACAGCTCTTTGGACAGGCAGCAGAGATGTCAAACACCTTGCTGTCTTTAAAATGCTGCACATGCTGTAAAACCTATACTTTGAAAGATCTTTACCACACACTAACCAATGTACCTCCGCAACTTTGTCAGATGTCCTGATTTGTATAAACTGAGAGCATTCCAATGCACAGAATATTCATGAAAAAATACTAACAGAAGTGTAATTAGAAGTGTAATATTTAGTGTACTCTATCTATCCTCTGAAGTTTTTGTTCTTTTATATTATGACAAGCTTCTCAATAGGATTTCCAAAGAAAGCTCTAATCCAAATCCAATGTTTTAATGCTGTAACAAATGTCTTCATAAGCCCCAAGACTCATGCCAGAAATATTTCATATTGAATCTGGCATAGATGAATAGGAGCCAACACTTTGTCCATCTTGAGACTCACCTGTCTGGTACAGCTGCTGCCTCAGCTAGAGGAAGATTCAGCAGTTAACAACTTATCTATAGGAGTCAAAAAAAAAAAAAAAAAAAAAAGGAATCTACAGGAATCAAGTGAAAAAGGATGCAATTTCCAACCAGGACTCCCCCTGCAACTACTTGGCACATGACAAAAGCGCACACCTGCACAGCCACACCAACAAGAGGGGATCCAGCCACTGCAGAAAGTTTGTGAAGTCACTTACGTAGCACTGCTGTGGCACAAGAGCTAAAGCCATCATTACCCACATCTGCATGAAACATTCATGTCATGAAACATTCATCCACAAAAACACAAGCCAACTTCACCTTAACAGCAAGTACAGTTCAGTCCCATCACAACTTCAATGTTTTTGCTCTAGGAAAGATCTAGAAGTATATTAAGCTCATCAAGCACAATGTATGTGTACTCTAACTGTGACTATTTAATTTACTAGTGTTTTAAATACCTTAGTTATTACACTAGAATGAAGTAGTGCATGCCAGGAATTACTAGAAAAATCAATGAGCAGAGCAAAAGACTGATGTCAGCACAGCACTCTGCACTGCTGCAAATGAGTGCAGCATGTTAAACACTATCTAAACCTATAAACCCATAGCTCTTTTCAGCAGGGAGTAATATTCAGTTAGGCTACAGGGAGTAGACACTCTGTTACACCATGTCAGCTTTAAAATAAAGATTTTTTAAAATAATATTTGAAGTCAGAAAGCTAAAGAAATACCAAAGCAGCATTAACTATAGAACCTGAATTTGTCCCTTCTCTGCACAGCATGACAGCACACAAGTGCAACTTGGGAAATACAAGTCACTAAAACGCCTTTTCCACAGTCCCTTGTTTCATATTGTACATTAAAAGAGAGATTGTTTAACACGATCAGTCGACCTTACCTTCTTACTGTTATTCAAAGACTCACTAAAGCATCAGCAATGGCCATGACCAGATGTGTTACCAGATTTGAAATACTTGAGAGAAATAAACACCTCCAGCTTTATTAAGCACAAGTTGGATCATGGGTCTCCAATCTTTTGGCTTGCCTGGACCAGACTGAGTAAAGAAGAATTGACTTGGGCCGCATATAAAATACATTTATATAGTTAAAGTATATAAATAACAAAACTGATCCTACTCTTAATTGTTTTTCATTAAAATGTAAAAAAAAGAGGGCAACAAAAACATAAAGATATAGGGATATCTGAATCACAGAATCACAGAATTGTAGGGGTTGGAAGGGACCTCTGGAGATCATCTAGTCCAACCCCCTGCCAAAGCAGCTCCCCAGACCAGGTTGCACAGATAGGCATCCAGCTGGGTTTTGAACATCTCCAGAGGAGACTTCAAATCTCACTGGGCAGCCTGTTCCAGTGCTCCATCACCTGCACTGTGAAGAAGCTCCCATGCACATCTGTGCTGTACTTCCTATACATCAGTTTGTGGCAACTTCCCTTTGTCCTACTGCACACTACAGAGAAGAGTCCAGCCTTCTTCCTTTGCATCCCGCTCCTTAGATAATTACAGACGTGGGTCAGATCCCCTCTTGAGTCTTTTTTTCTTGAGGCTGAACAATCCCAGGTCTCTCAGCCATTCCTCATAAGAGAGTTGATCCACGCCCTTTATCATCTTTGCAGCCCTCTGCTGGACTCCTTCTAGAAGATCCCTGTCTTCTTTAGTACCAGGAAGCCCAGAACAGGACACATTATTCTAAATGCGGCCTCACCAGGGCAGAGCAGAGCGGGGAGGATCATCTCCCTCGACCTGCTGGCCGCATTCCTTTTAATGTACCCCAGAATGCCATTAGCCCTCTTGGCCACCAGGGCACACTGTAGGCTCTTGGCCAACCTGTCATCCACCAGGACACCCAGGTCCCTCTCCTCAGAGCTCCTCTCCAGCAGCTCATCCCCCAACCTGTACTGGTGCATGCAATTATTCCTTCCTAGATGTAAGACTCTACACTTGCTCTGTTAAACCTCATCTGGTTCCTTTCTGCCCAACTTTCCAGCCTGTCCAGGTCTTGCTGAATGGCAACACAGCTTTCCAGCGTGTCAAGTCATTCTTCCCAGTTTTGTATCATCAGCAAACTTGCTGAGGGTGGACTCTATCTCCTCATCAAGGTCATTGATGAAGATATTGAACAAGACCAACTCCTGAGGAACACTGCTAAGTACAGGTCTTGACCTTGTTTTTGTGAAAATAATGCATCAGCCTGGTTTGATGGCAACAGTTTTAATTCTCAGTGAGTTCTCAAGGTGTTCAACACACTTCTATGACACTTCTATCTCCCCATACTTGGAAACAGTTGATTACAGATGTATGTACCACCAAAAAGTGATTACATGAATGCAGTGTGATTTTGAAGCAAGGGATATTTTTTCTCTAATAACATAGGGTGTATAATCATCTAGTACTGTGACATGATCAAATTTTTCCTTTAGATGAATGTCTAACAGCAACTCTATGCATTCTATTTGAAAATTCACAGATTATATACTGTGGTTGCAAATACACAAAAAAAATGGAGGAATTTTTTAGCAATCTTGAAATCTATTCTCATATTCCTTTATCAAAACAGAAAGCAAGGCTGCTTATTTTTTTTGCTGTATACAGGACTATGTTCAGCCAATGCTGAAAATTATTTGAAATGCTTAAAATTATTTCCCATAATCTGAACTTGCCATAATTTAAGTTTCATTTTTGAATGCTGTTATGGTTTGAAACATAGCACATGTAAGTTGATTTTCAGCATGAAAATGCACGTTTAACTCATTTCAAAGAGCTGCCAAATCCACCAAAAATGCTAAATCTGTGAGCCATTATCCATCTTCATGTTCTGGCACCAATTTTCATTTGATTCCATAATACACTTGATTTCATTTCACAAATAATAACATCTTTTTAGCATTTTACCCTGACTTATCCGCCTTACATCAGAAAAGATGCCATAACTCCAGGGAGCTGGCAGTATCAGCAAGCACTGCAGCTTGCAGGACAGCTGGAGGCCAACAAGCACTGACCCTGGTCAGCTTCCAGAGCAAGAACTTTTCAAAATATGCAGGTAAAAAAAAGGGTAGCATCTGCACAATGCAGAATTGATCAGCTTGTTGCTAGTGCTTTTTATCTGGGTTTTTCCACTTCCCTTTGTTGCTTGCCCAGTTCTCATCACTCCTATATTTTGAGTTTTGGCCTAGTTTGCCAACTGTCTTCTGCCCTATACCCTAGGTTACAGCATGCCTATACTTTTTGGCTTTTCCACCTCTGCTGTAGGCCATGGAACCTGCCTCATGCTTGCAACCAAGAAGGAAAATGTCGCTATGCCCTATATTTAATGTCTCTCTACTCAAAGAAACCTCAACTACTGAATAGCTGGAACAGGTCCACCTCTTCCAAATGCTCAGCCCCTCAAACAAGGCCCTCTTCTACTGCTCTTCCCCAAAGCTGTCCCTTTGCCTGCATTTTTCAAATCATCTGCACACCTGTGGGATGTTTAGGAAAAGCAGTGCAGACAGGAAACTTGTACAGCTCCAAGACCACCTGAAGGATGAGCTGCTATAGGCAAAGACCTTCTCATGACACTCCACAGTATTCTTGGTTGTTTCGTTAGACCATACTGGGGCTGAAGCAAGCATTGTGGCTTTTGCAGCCACCATTATTATCTCATGTTTGCTACCATTCCACTGATGCAGGCCCTATGAGTACTCCCTAATCTGCCTTTGGCACATTCATCCAAATTTTTCTTAACAGATCATTTGCTTTGAAAGAGACAAGACTCAGACCAGGAAGTATCAAGCGCTGCGCAGTGCAAGTACTATCTGCACTGCCCACAGGGAAAGCCACGGGGGCCACCACCAACAGATCCTGCACTCCCATGAACAGGCAACTAATTGTTTAATACTGATTAAATAAAATGACTTCTCAGCAGCACTGTGCTAAGTGAGAAAAATTATTTAAATGTGAGCCTATCTGGCAGACTTGCTGACTATATGATTGTGAATGCTCAAAGGCTTACCTACTCCATGGTACATGCCAAGTCAAAAGATTTACACTCCTTGAGGATTCATCTTTCCTTCCTTCTAGTTTTTATGTTTTTATTTCAAGTATAGGCAGATGCATAAAGACCATTTTAAAGCAGTCAGGTTGATACAGATCAGTTCTTCTACATCGAGTGGATTTGTACTTTATTGAGTGTAATGTCAACTCGTTCCTTAACTTTCATGGCCAGCATATGTAATTGCAATACAAATGTGAGATAAAAGTTGCAACAATTTTCATAAACTTTACCTACTATTTTCACTTACCAACTATCATTCATCTTTCATTATACCTCACCACATTCACAGCTGAAAATCCCATACAATTTTTCACTATGAGTCATACAAAAATTATTTTCTACTGGAAATTAACAAAAAAATTCTTTCTACCTTTTATTATCTAAACCCAACAATAAACCATTCAATTACTTCTCTCTGGTGGGGAAAGCATTTCACTGTCACAGAACTCTGACATGCAGTACTTCCAGGAAAATGCAGAAACCACATCGTGAAAATTCTGAACAGATATACACAGATATGTAGTTCTCTGTGGATTACAGTGTTTACAGCAAAAGTGAAGTTGTTTTTAAATGAACATCATAGGTTTCTAGCCCTATTACAAAGAAACCTCTGAATGCAAATGAATACAAGGCTGTCTATCCAGTTCTACTAAGAGATGAAATAAAAGTAGATTTATGAGGGGTGTGAATTGCCTCATTCATCCCGACTTTGAAGGCTAACAATAATTGAGATGTTAAAGCCAACTTTTTTACCAATAGCATATGGCCTTCTTTTTTTAAGAACTCTTCACCTGCTGTGGTAGAATCTGTAGAAGGTGGCACAGCACAGAACATTCCAAAGGCACTGATACATTGATATTCAATTGTATTTATTGTTTTCCGTTACAGATATCAATCTACAAGCATCACAGTGTTAGACTAGAAAAGAAAACAAAGAGAAATCTAGAGGAAATAAGGGACTTGCAGATCTTTAGGCACTAGTCTTGGAAGGGGAAATTGGGAAGAACAACAAAATTGGAGTACTGAAGAATTCCACAATCCTCCCCTCAGATTTGAATACCATTTTTGCCTTTTTTTACTTGAAAGCCATGAAGCCAAAGTGTTCCAATAACACAGTCTCTTTCCCTTAAACATGTACCACCCTTCCCCAAAGATTTAATTTTACAGCCCTAAACCCAAATACTTATGATCTGTTTGGCCATTTCCATTCTGAAGTAAAGCACCAAAGGCAATGACTGAAAGCAAGTTTACTGGGCAGTTTCTGTTATGCCAGTATTTGAAATTATTTCTTTAGTATTTAAATCTCTTTTTCATTTTATTTATTTTTAGGAAGAAGGAAGAGGGAAATCTCTGACACCTTGGAGAAAAGCATCATGAGGACCTTTACACTATTTTCACAAATGAAATAGCAATTGTTTACAAAGATGAACCAAAACTAAACAGCTGATTACTAGATAGACACCCTTCACTAAAATCAATTGTTCGACTTCATCACCCATGACACAATAATTAATTAAAAGAGGTAACAGTATGTCTACAGTATCACAAAGTCTCTGCATCATGTTTCCTTTCTTCAGTTCTTCACACTAATAATTCTGCTGCTGTCAAGATCAGTGACACTGATGTAATACTAGAGCTTGTTGTCATGAACTGGACCTGCTGGCATTGCAAGAAACCCAGAGCAGATAAAAAAGCCCAACATACATGACTAAATTGAACTGGGGGTGAATACTCATTCAGCACGAACATTCATAAGAAATAAAACTTTAACATGCTGTCTCAGCATTTTGGCACAACACCTCTGTTCTCGTCTACTGCTCCACATATCTGCACACCTCTGCAGGTACAGCTGGAATAACTTAGTGCTTGCTACAAGCTACAGTGTTGAAAAGTACAACACAACTTCACAATACTAAAAATAAATGAATAAATAAAAGCCATAATAGCTCCATACCATGTGTGAAAGATCCACTGGCTATTTCTTATAGGCTGAGCCAAGATTTATGCTCAGATCCCTTGTTCCATTCAAGACTATATAAGCCAAATATCATACAAAGGGCAGGACAGAGATGAAGTAGGTCGTATCACAGAGCTTGGTTTGTTTAACATATGGGTCCCCTGAAGTCAGGAGTGGGAAAAGATTTTTACTCTTCCATGTTTTTCTTTTGTTCTATCCACCTAGACCATGGAGTATGTTCTCACTCTACCAGGAACAGATTCTACCTTGTGCTTCCAGGAGAGCAGCAATGATCAACAATTTGTGTTGAGAATTAAAGAAGGTCCAATGTGAATGCCTCCTATTTATTTAAATGGAAATTAAAACAGATATAAAGGTCACCATAACACAGATGCAGAAGATTCTCAGATACAAAACATCATACAAAACTTACTTTAGCAGGGGGGTGGACTGGGGATCTCCAGAGGTCCCTTCCAACCCTTGTGGTTCTGTGATTCTGTGATTCCCTTACAACAATAAGTCAAGACACTTTTAACAGTACATCAAACTGATTGTTCCCCTTCTTGTTTGTGTTTTTCCATTCAAAACTAACGGTGTTATTGATGCTTCAGAACTAATCAGTCATGTCGGGCAAAGCAGTCACAATGCCACAGAGCATTCCAAGGCACCCATACAAAGCAGCAGGCAGCACTGCACTAGTTACACACATTCAGAAATACCAGAAGCAGGCGGTTCAAAAGGGAGCTGAGGTCAGCAGCCATCAGTGACGCAGTGGCAGCAAAACTGACATGAGCCGAGAGAGACAGAGAGACAGATGACCACTGGGGGTCCCAGGACCACCACCACAAAAGGACTGAGCACATGCAAGAAGGCAGAAAGTCCTAAGTTAATGATTTCATGGGAAGTATTGAATATTTATCTGCTGTCTGGGAAAACCTTCACAGATGTAACACAAATAATGTATACAAGGTGAAGATCTTTTGTGTCAGGTATGCACAATTAGGTGGAGGGATTTCCCCCATGTAACCACAATAAAAGAATGCCTGCCTCTTAAGACCACATTGGTCTTAAGAAGTATCTTTCAGACTGATGTTTTTGTCCAGTAACAAGAGTGCATGATGTTATAAAGTTCATTTGACTATATGCATTAACTACTACATATATTACATAACTAGACTGGAAGGACAAACAAAAAAAGCTTAATTCTGACTCTGTAGCCAATACAAATGCATGGAACACTAGCTACCACAAGCCTAAGTTGTTTTTCCATAGATGAATGTTAAAGCAAGGAGGAAGGTGGTAAGAATAGGATAAGAAGGAAAAGTCCTGTATTTCAGAAAAGGAGAATCAGGTTTTGCATTAGGGGAAAACAAAAAACAAACAAACAAACAAACAAAAAAAACCAGCAGTAAGTTAATAGAATAATGGAATAGCTGTGTTGAAAAGGACCTCAAAGATCATCCAGCTTCAACGCCCCTGCTGTGGGCAGAGTGGTCAACCATTAGACCAGGCTGTCCAGAACCACATCCAGCCTTGCCTTGAATACCTCCAGGGATGGAGCATCTGCAACCTCTCTGGGCAGCCTGTTCCAGTGCATCACCAGCCTCAGAGTGAAAAAATTCCTCCTAACATCTAACTTAAATCTCCCAGTCTTAGTTTAAAACTATTCCTCCTTGTTCTATCACTATCAACCCATGTAAACAGTCATTTCCCCTCTAGTTTATACTCTCAAGTATTGGAATGTCACAATGAGGTCTCTGTGCAGCTTTCTCTTCTCCAAGCTAAACAAGCCCAGTTGCCTCAACCTTCCCTCATAGGAGAGGTGCTCCAGCCTTCTGATCATTTTTGTGGTCCTCCTCTGGTCCCATTCCAAGAGCTCTGCATCTTCCTTGTGCTGGGGGCCCCAGGCCTGGACACAGTAATGCAGATGGGGCCTGACAAGAGCTGAGTAAAGGGGGACAATCACCTCCCTCTCCCTGCTAGCCATCCCTTTTTTAATGCAGCCCATGTAGTTGGCTGTCCAGGCTGCAAGTGTGCACTGCTGACTCACGTGCAGCTTCTCATCCACCAGGACCCCCAAGTCCTTCTCTGCAGAGCAGCTCTCAAGTTCTTCCCCAGTCTGTACACCTGGGGCTGCCCCAGCCCAAGTGTAACATCTTTCACTTGTCCTTACTGAATCTCATTAAGTTCACATGGGCCCACTTCTCCAGCCTGTCCAGTTCCTCCTGAATGGCTTCCCTTCCCACCACTCAGCTTCGTGTTGTCCGCAAACTTCCTGAGGGTGAACTTGATTCCCTCATCTGTGTCAC
The DNA here is from genome assembly GCF_038088225.1 of Cyrtonyx montezumae. NCBI lineage: Eukaryota > Metazoa > Chordata > Aves > Galliformes > Odontophoridae > Cyrtonyx > Cyrtonyx montezumae. Next base: position 378,727 of record NW_027072056.1, on the reverse strand, counting down.
TGATGAAGATGCTGAAGAGCACTGGATCCAAGACTGAACCCAACCGAATGTCCGGGATTGAAAAGGACCTCAAAAATCATCTAGTTTCAATCCCCCTGACAGGGTCATCAACCAGGCTGCCCAGAGCCTTGCCTTAAGCACTGGAATAAACAGCCTAAAAAAGTTGTGATCTTCTATCACTGCTTTAAACCCAGCTAACTCTGGCTCCCATTATCAGGAATGGGCCAGATGATCAGTTCAGGACTGTTTCAGCACTGTTTTCTATTATTCTACTCTTTCAGAAGCAATCAGTAGTATACTTTTCTAATTACATCCAGTTTTCACCAGATTACCTTCCCCTTATTCACAATCTCTAGCATAAACATCCTGAGAAAGCTTTCCTGGACACCAGCTCCCTTGGCACTACGCTGCCATAGCTTTTGTGAAGATTTGGCCCTTAAGATATCTTAGGAGTAGAGCTTTAATTTCATAGCATAGATCGTGCTTATTTTTCTCAATATTCACTGAGAACAAAGGGAAGACTGTGCAAATGCCATGCTACTTAGACCTTAACAATGTGGAAGTAAACATGTAAATGGGAATGGGAGGACTTTTCAAAAGTGAAATGTGGATGACTTGAAACAAAACAAAAAACTGCTAACCCAGCACATCTGCCATGTCAGAGATTAGAGAATTTCAAAGCCCTTGGTAGTTCAAGCACTTTCTGGAACTTGAAAGGCTTTCTTAGACACAGCTTAGTTGTTTTTTTTAATGTCTTTTATGTGACTTTGATGTGCACCTAAGAGTGAGGAATCCTAATCTGAAGGTTTTCTATGGAAATTAACATTTTGTATATAAATCACAAAATCTTGTCACCCCAATTAACATGAGTCAAAAGCTGAAACAGCTTTGGGCTTGAAGCTAAAAATTCTGAGTTGTTATTTTTCTACATAAATAAGACCCCTGAATTTCCAGGTGTTGAGGTGTTTTAATGGGCATCTCTAGTAATGGCACTGCAGTAATATTCCTAACTATTGACAAAGGATGCAGTGTGAGATTGTAGCTAAGTTATACAAATACTACCTTCTCCCATTCTCATTTACTCCTCAAATAAGAGATTTAAAGCTTCTTCAAGTAAAGGCATCTATCTATGGAAACAACCAATTCCTCACATTACAAAATTCCTCTGACAGCAAACATGAATGTGTAGAAGTTTCATTCTCCGCCCCCCCTCCCCCCCCCCCGACTATGCATACTTAACCCCCAGTAGCATTAATGGGAATTATGCATGCATAACAAACAGAGTACAGCATGCATGCATAATGAACAGAGAACAGTACCCTCTGAATAGGACCCTTGTTTGAACAATGAATATATTTAACCATTAACATCTAGGGATATGCTGAAATATCCAATATAACTAGCCACCAAACAAAGCTACTGTGACCTATCTGATATAATTCAGAATGTGGCTCTCTGAGATTCATCTCTCATTCATATTTAAAGGACTTGACGGTCTTCTGCACAGCAGAACGTCTTTGTTGGGGTGAAATCCTCAGAGAATAATGGTCCTCCACAGCATCTGTCACACATTCTGTGTGATGGAGAGCTCTAGAGAAAGACAGTGACCTTGAGAATCAAGCAATCAATTAGGAAACCGAAAATCCATATACATTTACTTCAAATGCTTACATACATGACCATTGGTATTAATAGAAACCCAGTAAGAACACTATAGGGAAGAATGTGGCACAGAACCACTAAGTGATACAAATCAAAAGGAGGGAAAGGCTGATTGAACAGAATTTCCAGGGGGGAAATTGCTGTCTTATACAGCTGTGAGATTCCTATGCAATTGCCTGGCTGCATTTGGGTTTCACTCTCATGTTTTAGCTATCAAAACACAAGACAGAACCTGAGGATATTATCTGGATTAATGAGAATTTTGATCCTGAGAATTCTGAGTCATTACATGATACACTGAATTGTATCATCTATGAGATTTAAAATTTCTCCATCAAGTGCTTTCTATATTCTTTGAACTAGTGCCTTGAAATTTCACAAGTAAAAAATGTATTCATTAATCTTTCATGTGAGAGTACACTAAGAATGTAATTAACAACCATACTTTAAGCTGTTGTACTAAAAATGGTAAATTGGATTAATTTATACTCAGAATATACATAGTGCTTATCCTTAAGAGAAAGTTGTCACTACTCCATTATAAATTGTTTGCTAAATATTGCAAAGGCACTTGGTACTGTACAGACTTACAGCCCCACGGCAGTCCAGGATTGGCAAGCACTCTAAAATTCATCTTTCAGATTGCTACAGCAAGCCTTTGCCACTTCTGTCAAAAGAGGTTATCTTCAATCCATACTGAGTCTTCAGGTGTTACCCTAATGTGTGCAGACACCTTTCACTTTAGGAACAAATCACCCAGAAGCAGCTAAGCACCTGCTGAAGAGTACCACAGAGCAGTGAATTTAATAACACTGCATTTCTAAGCCATGCAGGTTTCCTTGCCATCTGATACCACTAGACAACATGAGTCCATATGGACACGGCAAAGCCTTCTCAACAATGTGAGATTCATTTTACACTCTAAACTGGTGATATAAATCCTGATACAATGTGTAAGGTCCAGAATTGTTAAAGCAGTTCAAATAAGCATCTAATTCCAGGCATCAATACTGCTACAAAAAATAATAACTCTTGAAATTGACAAAAGACACCCATAACAAAGCACTCTTGTCAAGTTACCTTTCTAACAAAAAGAGTAGAGACCTGCATCTTTAAGATGAAAAGTAATTAAATCTTTGGCTTGGTACTTCATTTCATACATTCACACTGTTCAGAAATTATCTTAAAGTGAACGGATCAAGTATTTGTAAATTTCTCCTTATAGGTACCAATCTGATCCTACCATATTAAGTAGTGAAACCTGATCACATTGACAGAGATAGAGAGAGCAGGTATAAATTCTGTGTCATGGGCTTGGCTGCTGTTTGGAAATTTATTCTGATCCATCAAAATTTGTGTTTTTCCCTGGAACCAGATGCTGTGCTCTAAACTGCAATTTGTTGGGAAATGGCTGAAGGAGCAGGGGGGTCACGGTGATATGTACGAGCACAGTTTGCACTGCAGCACAGACTATATACTCATGGAAAAGTATTAGATGTTGATAGGAGGTCATGATGCTCCTGGGCCAAGTGACAAACAACTCAAAGCGGACATGAACTGCTTCAGCTGAGCAACTCAAGTTGCCAAGATGTCTATGGGAAACTTCTGTGATTATGTTGTTCAGCCTGCTTTCAGTGAAGAAGGCTTCACAGGACTGTTGATAATTGTAACTATAGGTATTTTTAGAGTAAGCTGTCCTTGGTACTCTATTCTGTTTAGCTAGCAGGTGTTCCCTTTGGGCTCTGTGTTATGCACTGGCCACGCTGATACAGTGCTCAAAGGAAACTACACTGTTTGAACCTTGAGGAAAGTAGAAGCAGGAGATGGTCTGTGGTTAGTGGGAGAGGAAAAGTGCACTTTGAAACAGGGGACGCCCTGCCAGCACTGCCTTTCACATCCGCTGCCGACGCATTCCTGCCTGGTTTCTTAGGATTAGGATGATATCAAGAGTTACCTCCCTCAGGATGGTTTCTCACTGCTGTTAATTGTTGGGAACTGCTTAAAGTTGTCTTTCTCTGAGGCTCTCAGCCAATGATTGTGTGCTATTCTCTGTACGCCCCTGTCTTCAACACTATAAGAATAAGTCTGTCCGGGTAATAAACTGAAGCCTGATCATTCATGTATTGAGTCCTGTCGTGCTCCCTGCCCGAGAGCGATCCACTCGGACCCTGATATCCACAGCAGTAGTTGATGAGTATCTATCTGCGGTATTATCAAACGTATGCCTCTTCATCACACTACGTTATGCTTTCACACGAGAAAAATTCAATTACAAAGACTTTATAATGCTTAGAACTATAGCTCATTTTAGATAGTCTAAATGCAAAATCATTTATTTTACTTCAGGATGCATTTCACACATAGTCTTGCTTTACACAGATCCTCAGGTTCATGCTCATTTTCATAACTAATCTTTATTAAAACTTTTACTATATTGATGTATTTATTCTACTGATGTAAATAGCAATTATTATCATGGCAACTTGGCTTCCACTTACTACATTAATGCCCTTTCATTAGTATTGCCCTTCAGTTAAGCAGAACTGAGGTGTGGAGAGGATATTTTTTGGTTACCTTCCAGTAAGACTTACAGATGGCACAACTTCAGGGGCAGATAAGATGCTAGAAAGCCAGCTCTTGGGAGTAACTAATATTTTAATAACAGGTCATTTGTTCCTAAGCTTGTTCTCAATTTTACATTGCAATTCAGAATAACCAGATCTTGAGGTGATCATAAAAAATTAAATGACTGTAGCCTTTTGCAGAGATTTTTGAGAAAATTGTAGGAATGCTTGGCTCCTTCCCTTGATTCTCTTTGATGACAAGGGGAAAGAGTCAATTCTCTGCTGACTTGTGAATTCCTTCTCAAAACGTTTACAGCAAAGGTTGATCCAAGTTAACAAAGCCAGTCTTCTGTGCTCACTGAGACCAAACAGTCATGCAAATCACAGAGGACACTTTCTTTTTGAGGCTCACAGACAGGAAATTCTAGAGACTTCCATCAAGTACTAGAGGTTTCCACCTGGCAGTGGAACAGTGATTCACTCTTTATGAGGCACTAAGTTTAAACAGATTTCTCTAGATACAGATTGCTCCCAAGAAGGCATTACAGAGTGAGCGGCTGGTCCTGCATCACACAAATATAAGGCATGGGAAAAGAAATGGAGTGAAGGAGATACTAGCACTGGCATGAGTCTTGCTACAGTCATCACCAGCTTCAGGTTAACACTCCTGGTGACAATCTGAGACTAAAGAGGGGTATAAAATCCCAAGAAGATTATTGATCAAAGCATCCTTACTCCAGAAGAGCTGCAGGCTACAAAAGCGTAACTTTTTTTTCTGCTCAGAATAGCTGTCACCTCAAGCACAATCTACAGCCCATGACTGCTCAGAGATTTGGGAAAGACTGCTTCCTCCCTGAGACTTGGTCTGGAAGAAAAGAGGGAAGGATGGACAATTATCAGGTTCAACTTCCAAGTAATCAGAATCCAAGAGAAACTATAGCATTTTTCCTGCCATAAAGAACTATGGGGAAGTCAGCCTGAAGAAATGAAAGTACTTCACTGATACATTGCCCAGCTGCTCCCTTTGCTGGCAGCCTTTCAGCTAAACCGCTAAGAATAACATACCTGATATAGCCAACAAAATGGGAAAACTGAGGCACAGCTGGCCTCATCTCAGGCTATTCAGAGAGTGACAAAGGTGGTACAGGTGTATTATGTAAGAAAATCTCCCACTGTAATCAGGCACAAGTAATGCCAAGTAAATTTCACAAGGTTGTTGCAGCTAGCAGCTATGACAGGATAGCTATATTTTCTAAACGAAAATTAAACTTCATGGAAACAAGATTATTTATTTGCCTGTTCTAAAAATCTCAACCATTCTACTCTTTTTAAGCATTAATGTGACAGTGCTTTATCTAGCAATTCTTTCTCCCAGCCATACCCTTCATCCATGCTACTGAATGCAGTATGCACAGCCAAATACATAGGTGAACAGTAACCAGGGCAAAAATCGCCCTTCCCACCTAAGATCTGTAATTGCTCTTTCTGACGGGTCAATAACTTTCCAGAGACAATTAGGAAGTGCATTTCACACCTCGTAAGCACGAGGCTAATGAGTGACTTTGACAGAACATGGATGCGAACAAAATGTGTTTCAACACTGCACCTTTACCAGGGGAATTACAGCGTTCTCACTGAACACATATAAAGATGTTTAAATCTTTATTTCCACATAGAGCAGAGTGATAACAACAACAAAAAAAAAAAGACAGGAAAAATAAAGTGTGGTACAACTATGTTTTAAAATGGCTAGTTTAACAGATATTTTTAGATACATTCAAAAATGGATCTAGCTCATGCTCTTTTCTCTATACATGATGGAAGCTTTGCCACAGGCTGAGATGCAGTTTCACTCATGCATCACATCCAAGGAGCTTCTGGTAGAAATCTAGGACTTTATTGTAGTTATTCATAAGTAAAATAGATTTAATGCATAAATTGTTAATTCAAGTCCAGCTCTGCTATGGTACATTCAGTATATACATATGGTAAGGATTTAAAGGTGCTGGATGGCAGTAGACAATAAAGAACCACTTAGCAGGACAAAACATGCTCTTCAGAATTAAGTCCCAGAGCCAACATTCTATGTTAAGCAGTAGAACAGCATGAAAAGCAAAATGATCTTTCTCCTGAACGAGATTATCATTCAGAGTGTAAAGATGTCCTAGAACTCTTTTATGAGTGGCAGACATCCTTCTTGCCTACCAGAAGTCATCCCATTCTCTCTCAACAACTTTAAATATATTTTTCCCCATATACTAGCCAACAAACGAAAAAAGACAGAATTGGGCCTGTATTAAGGGAGAGGATTTTCTTGTGGTTACACAATCAGCAAAGGAAACAAAAGCTACTTTTGTGATGGTTCAGCTACAATTCATTGTCAGATTGTGGACAAGTCAGAGAATACAGTTGGGTTCATCCAGTTTCCTACTGTGAATCTGGATACAGTCAGCCACCTCTGCACTCTGTGCCAGGGAAGAAGCCCATAAAATAAACAGAACCTTAAAGACAGCCAGTGCCTACGTGCAAATACACTGTAATACAACCCAGGGTAATGCTAACTACAGCCCCATGTCTGGGAATAACACCATGCAATCCTCTATGCATCAGCTTTGAGGTATCTAGACTCTCTGGAACCACAGGCTTAGTTCCTTGGCAAGATTAACGCAGCTCTTCATCCTTGGAGTCAAGATATAATTCTCACTCATCAAAATGTTCACATAGGAACTCCAACAAAAACATCCCAGCTTGCTCAGCCTGTAGTAATCAAAGTACAAAATCAGGAACTTATTACCTCAATTTCCAGTCTTGGGGAACACACAAAAAAATCCTTCTTCTGAATCCCAGCCAAAGCAGCAGTACCTCGACATGATCAATCTGTTTGCTATTTGCAGCAAATTATCCTTGAAACATTCACTGATTGTTCCAGAAAAACAGACTACATTACAGACTCCACTAGCAGAACACAGTCCTTTGGACAGACCAAGGAGATCTGCTGCTCAGCAATACTTCCTTGGGTTCCTTCTCTACTCCATGTCAAAGCACTCTTCGTTCCTAGCCCCGCACTCATTAATGGAAAAGATTTCACTAGAATGGAAAAATCTCACATCTTTTAGTGAAACTATGGGAGGGAATTTTAAGAGTATCTTGTGCATCTCTAAGAGCTCTCTTCAGGTGACAGCTTTCAGAAAGGGCATTGCTATCTTCACATCTCACTTTAAGAACAGAACAGATGATTTTTTCTGCAGTAGTACCCCCATGCAAATACATTTTGTGCAGGAAAAGATCAGAAATCTGCATGCAGACCTGTTTCACCAGCGGTCAATGCCAGCACAATGGCCACAGACACCAAGTTAAAGAAGCACATTTATCTTTACTTAAATTTAAAACAATGAGATAATAAGTGAAGAGATACAGCCAGGATAATACAGAACAAGTCAATGCACCTAACTGTTTACTACATGAGGATAGTGATAAAGAAAGATACATCACCAATTGCCCTCATACTTGTCCATCACGCAGATCCACAAACACTAGGAGCCCCAGTTGCAGTGAGGATTTGGAGAGCCTCTCCTGGCAAAGGGAGGTCCTGCACAGTGTGTCAACTAGATGAGGTCTCAAACTGCACTACCAGCAGGTCCAGCTTTTTTATTGTTGAATAAACAAGTTTACATGATAATTAGGTGGAAAGATCTGCTTGCATTCTCCCTTTGGACCCCACCTCAAGCCTGGCCAGGGCTCAAGGAGGAACCAGGGAAGTTTGTGTACTCATAGGCTTTGACACTATGCTTCTAAACAAGGAAAGGCTAGTACATTCTCATAATGCATTATCTAAGATACATCTCTTGCTATTAAGTTTTGTCCAAGATATGTATTTTGCTAATGATTGGATACTGATGATATATAACACTGGGTTGTGAGATTCATTTAAAAGGTCAGCTTTGGTTTGAGGCCTTCAGGCTTCAGTACCTCAAGACCTTGTGCAACAAGGGCAGGCACTAAGCTGGACACACTGGTGGGTAACTTCAGCACTACAGCCACACTAACAACACCAGAGTGTGCAGGCTAATAACTCTTCAGCACCTGAAGTTACTTTTATAAAGTGTGAAAAATGCACAACCTGCAGGAGATAGAAACTATACACCAGCCAGCCTTAGATCATTGACCCCTCCATCCAGCTCGGAAAGCCCCACTCCTCAACCAAGCTGCTGATTTTCCTGAAGATTATAACTTAATACTGTAAGACTAGCTTCTGCCACATTTATTTTACTAGTTAGTCAATAAATACTGGCTTAAAATTAACCAAGGGCTTTCAACACCACTGTGACTGAAAATATCTGGTAAAGAGATAACATGACTGCAAAACTTTTGTTTTCTAGAGAAACTCAACATGCAGAAAGATGAGAACAGAGCACCCCGGTGCATGCACTGTTGACGAGGTTTTAAAATAACCCTCAGCAACTTACTGCATGCCTGGTGGGGCAGAATAAGATATATTCACTGATAACAGCTGCCAATTGGAAACACTGGAAAACACTTTAGTACTTCATTAATTAAAAGGGCACAAGGCAGGAGGCATTGCTGCCTGGCAAGAGGCATCAGTAACACACTGGAGCTCTGGTGGAGCTAAATACTCCAAACAGGGAAGATCAACACACACTGCATGGTCTGCTCAGACCAACAGCCTATGAAACCTACCCCTAAGATAGAAACCAAAGCAGAAAACATGCCCAAAACTAATTTCAGTTAAGAATTCTTTCCATCAGCCTCTGCAGGCTTGAAACGCTCTGAGATCTGAAAAGTAACCAAGTTAACAACTCAAACTGATGGGTATCCCGTCACAAACACACAGGCAGCATGCTAGCAAGATGCAGTTACAGACTGTACTGTGAGACTGGAAGTCTTTCCTTTTCTGCTGCAGTCTTGCAAATGTTCTTCTTAAAACATGAGGAAAGCAGGGAAATGATTTAATTATCCAGACAGACATCCATAAGACTTACATTATTTTTTGACTCTGTGAAGCTCTTCACTCCCTTACAACCAACTTTCACAACACTACAGACTTGCTGCTCAACAAAGCAAAACCGAGTTCTGCTAGTCACATCCCTCAAAACGTTATTCCTGCCTTTCTCAGTAAGTTTCTGAATTTACATGCAAAAAAACTCTTCCTAATTAAGAAATCACGATCCTGGATTCCTACATCTGGTCAGCAAAACAAGCATTCCTTAATAACTCGGTTACTAATGTGCCTTCTAAGAAAGAGATAATTCACTTTAAGTACTCAGCAAAAGGATCTCAGTAGTCCTAAAGAAATGTGAGTGTTGGCGAGGGGAAGGAAAAACAAAATCCGGGGCTTCCGCTGCCGGTCAGCAGGCTGCAGACGCCCAAAAGTCTCGCCGGTCTCCGTCCCCATTGGACTCACACGAATGCGCGAGCGGCGCGCCGAGCCCCGCCGGCCCCGGGCTGCCTCCCTCGGGCCGAAGGCAGCAGCGCTCCGACGGCGGCGCGGCGCCGAGCAGGACCCAAGTGCCGCGACCCCCCGAACAGCGGTTCCGCGATGCGGGCGGTACTGACCGGCCGTGGGCGCTTCGGGGACCAGCTTGAGGGGCCCAATCTGCCGCAGCTGGAACGCCGTCCGCACTTCGTGGCAGCTGGGAGCCCTGCCGGCCGCCAGCCCCGCCGCCGCAGCCAGCAGACACAGCTGCAGCAGCCCGCGACTCCCAGCGGCGGCCATCTCGCACCCAACGGCCGGGCCGGGCCGGGCCGCAGCGCTAAGGGGCACGGGCCGTCTGAGGGCAGCGGGGGCGGCCGCGAGTCCCCCGGCCCGGGCCGCCTCCCTCCCGGCGCCCCGCCCCAGCGCCCGCCCTGACAGTCCCTGAGCGCGGCCGGGCCGGGCAACTCCGGCGCGGAAGTTCGCGCGGAGCGTACTTCGGCCGCCGAGGTCCGCGCCTGGCAGCGGGTACCGGCAGAGCCAGGTGGCCGCAGCGGCCTCGTCCCACGGGAAATGGTCCCTCGGGGGATGCAGGCGGCAGTCGGGGGCAGGAGGTGAGCAAGGCACAGCGCGGAGTACGACGTGCGGTGTCACTCCTGGAATCCCCAGTGGACGACACAGAGACCACAAGAGAATCATCACGAGGCGAGTGGCAGATCCAGCCAGCCGTCACCGCAGGACTCAGAGAAAACTTTGCAAGCATATGTCCCTGTTTACCGACTGCACACACCAATGGTTGATTTTTATACAAAAATCAGCAGCTGTTATATCTTACTTTGGGGGCACATGGAATGCAGTGGCTATTCCAGGTGGCACTGAACGCTGGAATCAATTTGCTTTCACATCAACAGCAATCAAGAAGTATACTAAGGACACAAACATACCCATACATTTCACGTATAAAACTTAGCCACTGAGTTTTGAGTCGTTTTCTTGGATCTGTGCAGGGAAAAAAACCATACAGCTCTTTCAGGGCATGCTCTGGGTTTATGAGCTGGCACTGGGACTGCTGCTGTTCCCCACACCATAGCTCATCAGCAGGAGCACTGACTCCTGAGGGAAGGACAGTCCACCCCCAGAAGCTGGAGGGGCCTGCAAGTACCCTGCCTCGCACTGAACATTTTTCAGTGCCCCCTGATGCCTCCTGGGGCTGAGACTGCCTCGAGAACAGCCAGGTTCACTGACAGAGCTCTTCTGCACTCCGTTGTCCACTCTGGCATACTTAGGTATTGTCTCACTCCAATTTATAGGAGGTTTTATTCTATTTTGTTTTTTTTGTTTTTTTTATATGCATATGTATACCTGATGGCAAGATTAAGGGGTCAAATGTTAGCCCAACCACTTTATTACAAATACTAGTTGCTTAGGGATATGGGAAAGGGAAGAAAAGATAGAAAAGAGATAAGAAATAAAAAGCATGGAATCTTGGTAGAGAGCGAGAGATGATCACCACCTTGGGCCCAGCAAAGTTCATAGTTTAGGCACTTAATCTCCTGTAGTGATGGGTCCTTGGAGATCTGTGTTGTTTGGTTGATGATGATGACTTCTTTTTTCCTTCTTTTTTCTCTCTCTTCTTTTCTCTCTATTGCTCTGCATGCCAAAATTCTTAACGAAGGTCTTATTTATTTTTATAAGTCCAAGGTGGTCGAGTCAGCTTCTGGATTTTTTTTTTTTTTGATCTCCACAGGAACTCTTTTCTTCCCATTTTCTGGGCTTTGCTAGCAGATAAGAGGGGTAGGGAAATGCCAGATTGTATCTTGCCTCCACAGGATACAATGGTATCATTCTCCAAACTCCATACCAGTTATCCCATCACAGGCCAGATCTTCTGCCAGTAAACACTCGGAGCAAAACACCTCCAAAGAAGTGCTTTCAAATGTAAACACTGTACACAAAGGGTTGCCGGCTATGTAACACCCACCTAGATAATTTGCAGTTTTCAGATAAATTCTTACCTCCAGAAAGACCTTAGGAAGCAAGCTTTGAGACAAGGGGAAACAGGTTTTGTCTTTCACAGGTACTGATAGCTCTTCAGTGCCCTTTGACATACACTGTTCTCAGCAGCTATTTTCCACCTCGCAGAAACACTATTTCCAGAGACATAAATGCCAAGACTTCTCTCACAAAGAGAATCTTTCAGGCATAAGGAGCATATTACAAACGAGTATTACTGTTGCCTGATTTCCTTAAAGTTGCTTGCTACTCTCAGAATGGTTTTAATGTGTTCCTGGAGCAACCGGGAAGCCCATCTCAGCTAATTAAACCACTACACTTTCCCATAAGAAGTAAAGAGAGGCTGAGTTCAGTGCTATCAACAGTTGCTTGAGTTGTATTTTAATCGCAAGAAGTAAAAATCTTTTAAGCACTTTGCTGGTTTTATCTTTGTTCCTATCAAGACAGCAATAAATTAATTATTTTAATCTCTTTTATTATTATTAAATGAAATCCAGTTTGATTCAGAACATTTAAACTTGTAAACTAGAGGCTGCCCAGGGCTGCTATGGGTGCCCCATCCCTGAAGGTGCCCAATGCCAGGCAGTATGGGGCCCTCAGCAGCCACACGTGCAGTTTGTTTAACCTTGGGCCCCCTCCTGAAGATGTTATGAAGACAATACTCCAATTGACTTCTGCCAGAAATGAAATGGCAGGATGATGGATTTGACAAGTAATTTATCTGATGAAAACAGCATTATTTGGCATATATATGTTACTCTGTGAATAGCATCTAATCAGTCCTGTGCAAAGGACTGAGACATTAAATTCAGTGGGAGTTTCTCCATTGTTTTCAGTAGGTGGCAAGTTCAAATCATAAACGGCTAATCCTTTTCCTAGGTGACTGTTAATTTGTCACCTCATCTTTATATGATGGGTGTGCTTTTCCTCATGTATCTTTTTTGGGCCACGATAAGTCTTTTTGCTTATATATGTGTGTATTTTCTTAATTGGGACTCACATCTCTAGTGAGAAGGCAGCTGTTATTTTCTGTTCTCCTTCTTGCCTCAGATGAATGCTGCTGTGAAGCTTGCATTACACATATACACAAAGACAACAGAAAATTTAGTGTCAGGGAACTGATTGTCCATATACATAAAAGCGGCTACTACAGTGGGTAAGGAAACATGTATGTTCCTATAAATTTTGTAATAACTGTATTGAAAGGCATGAACTACAGATACCCCATTGCATTTATCAGGCTGGAGTCTGACTTCCTTTCCTTTTAGAAAAAAAAATAGATCCCTACACTTTTTTGTTGTTCTTTTTTAATATAGGATATAGGTTTTCGTAATAATTTGTGTTTACTTTTTTTCAGAATGGATAGCTTCATAGTTCATAGGTTCATAAGGTTAGAAAGGACCTACAAGATCATCTAGTCCAACCATCCTCCTATCACTATCCCTACCCAACTACTAAATCAAATCCCTTAGCACCTCATCTAAATGCTCCAGGCCCCCTTGAACACTTCTTCTGGTTTCTCCCACTGAGGCACAACTGCTCTGCCTTTCATCCACACCACTTCTCTGCAGATCCTCCTTTATAGCTGTGCTCCTGTCTCCTGCTGGATGACAGAAGAAATGCAGGAATAGCACACACAACCCAAAATACTGCCCAGCCAGAGATGGCTTTTGCCAACCCCAACCTCCTCCTTTCACCCCACCTCATTTGGGCTGAGCTCTCCTGCTATCTCTTCCTGCCTACACGCATCTGGGACCCAAGAGTCTTACCCTCCTTCAAGCAGGGACATCACCACGGGTCTGGCACCTGGAAGCAGGGCTTAGTTGATAGTAAGAGTGGAGATGAGAGCACTTCCATGATTTTGGCACAGCTGCTTGTCCAGTATCTCCACTATGTGTCCCTCTCCACTGTGAAGCCATTATTAGGGTCTGAGTGACACTGGACAACATATATCTCCTCCCTTTGGAGCCCAGAGTGCCTTAGAACATCTCAGAAAATAGTGCAGGGACACCTTCTATAATGTTCCCTTCAGGATGTTGAGTTTAGTTCTTTCCAAGCTACTCAGTTCCCAAGGCTTCAGAGAGGTGGATGGGAATGGAATAGGAAAGCACATCATGCTAAAGGAGTAACCTGGTGTCAATGGTTTAAGGGCTATTTCAACCCCGTTTTCTGACAATTGGTGCAGGAGACCCACGGACTCACACCCCGAGAAGGGGGGAAGGGGGAAGGGGAAAAGGGAGATGGGTCTAGAAACAAAACAGTGGCAACAATCTGAGAAGGAAAGCTCATTTACTAAATAAGATATCAGAAAGCAAAATAACACAGTATATTACAGTGTAATTAGAATTAAAGCTAATAAATAAAATAAAATGAGCACAAGAGAGTGTCCAATAAACCGAAGGCCTTACCCTAAATGCTGAAGGCAGACAGCAGCGAGCACCCACTGCTGGGTCGATCCCCAAAGGAAAAAGAGCATCTTGTGACCACTGATCTTGCTCCCACTGAGCGGAAACACAAAGAAATACAAAGCATTACACAGTCCTCTGGGAAGTGTAGTTCTTCTCTTCTGAGACAGGTATACCCGTAACTGTTGATGGTCCACGGAGCTGGAGCATTAACTCTTTAACTCTCAATGCACTACATGATGTTATGATGTGGAACACCAATACCAAAAATCATAAAACCATGACACCAAAGCCCCAGGCACCAGGCCGGGGACACACTACCCACTCTGATGTGGGCATGTGGTGCCCAGGACAGACAGAGCTGTGAGCTGGGGACTGCCCCAGCTCTGAGCTCCCGCATCAGCTGCAGGCTGTTACAGGAACTTGGGAACTCCCTTCCATTCCCCATGTCCTGCTTTCAGCCAGGACAAAGTTGATTTTCTCCATTGGCTCAGGTATGACACCATGCTGTGTTTTTAAGGAAGACAGTGGGCAGGATCACCTGAAGGAAGGAAAGAGGAACACAGAGGGAAAGATAAAACTGCATGCAGGTTCCAAGACTTGTTCTTTTTGCTGCTCATCAGTGGTGGGAACTCCCTTGCCATCTCGCCTTCAGCTTTAGAGGAAGGCCTTCAGTTTAGGACACTCATTTTATTTATTAGCTTTGATTCCAATTATTTTGTGTTCCAGTATCTTACTTAATAAATCAGTTTTCTTCCTCAAATCACTGCATCTGTTTTGTTTTTAGGTTCTTCCTACCATTTTCCCTTTTCCCCTTGCCCCTTTCCTGTGGCATGGGGCTAGGGCTAGGGATAGGGATAAGGACAGGGATAGGGATAGAGGGGCTAGGGCTAGTGTTTGGTCTGTGGCTAGGATTAGGATTAGAGGGACCAGGGCAAGGGATAGAGATAAGGATAGAGTTAGAGGGGCTAGGGCTGAGCTAGAGCTCAGGCGGGGCTAGGGCTAGGGCAGGGCAAGGGCTAGGGTTGGTATAGGGCTAAAGGAGCTAGGGCTACATTGGCTAAGGCTAGGGCTGGTCTTGGGCTATAGGGGGCTTGGGCTAGGGCGGGGCTAGGGTGGGGCTAGGGCCAGAGGGGCTAAAGCTAGAGCTGGGCTAGGGCTAGAGCTAGGCTAGGGGTACAGGGGCTAGGGCTACGGCTGGGCTAGGGCTAGATGGGCTAGGGCTTGGGCTACAGTGACTAGAGGGGCTAGGGCTAGAGGGGCTACAGCTAGGGCTAGAGCTAGGACTGGGCTAGAGCTAGAGGGGCTAGGGGTAGGGCTAGAGGAGCTAGGGCTGGGCTATGGGCACCCTAGCCCTTGCCCCTCTAGTCTAAACCCAGTCCTACACTAGCCCTAGCCCAACCCTTGGCATAACCCAGCCCTAGCCATAGCCCTAGCCCAAGCCTAGTCCTAGTCCAGCCCTAGCCCTTCTAGCCCTAGCCCAGCCCTAGCCCTAGCCTTGCCCTAGCCTTTGCCCCTCTAGCCCTAGCCCAGCCCTGACCTTAGCCCAGCCTGTTATAGATGTGAAGAAAACAATACACACCAATTGTTACCGATAGTTAGGAATTTATTGAGCAGCAATAAACGAGCAAAACAGCGCTGGGCAGCCGGGAGTCTCCGCTCCACCAAAGGCACACAGCGGGCACCTCCCGTTCCCTCTTTCTATTGTCTCTTACTTCTGCATTCATGTCTTATCTTCTTTTCTTTCTGAGGCTGTGCCAACTGTTAGTAGGGGGTTGTTCTCTGCCTCCTTGTGGACGAGGTGATGAAGGCCGTAGTCTTTCAGCTCTGACCATGTGCACTTAAGAGGAGGTTTTCACTTATTTTCTACAGTTTCTTAGAAGTTCACTGTTACCTGTTGTCCATTGTCCAGGAGGATAGAACTAAGCCCTGCAGCTCCAACTCGCATAAACTACAAAGTTTCCAGACAAAACATCTCTGTATCTATTTTGAGACTTCTACAAACAACATAGTTCTCAGAAAAACACTGACATATCTATCTCGAGTTGGTTTGATTAACGAGTACAGAATTTATTTTTACCACCTTTTCTTTTTTTCATCATCTTCATCAAACCGTAAAGGCCGTAAGGAAGACCTGGGGAACTACAGGCCTGTCAGCCTGACCTCGGTATCAGGGAAAGTTATGGAGCAGATGATCTTGAGGGAAATCACACGACATGTGCATGGCAACCAGGGGATCAGACCCAGCCAGCACGGGTTCACCAAGGGCAGGTCGTGCTTGTCCAACCTCATCTCCTTCTATGACTGGGTGACCAGACAGGTAGATGAGGGAAAGGCTGTTGATGTAGTCTACCTGGACTTCAGCAAGGCCTTCGACACAGTCTCCCACAGTATTCTCCTGAGGAAACTGGCATCCCGTGGTGTGGACAGGTTCACTCTTCTCTGGGTGGAGAACTGGCTGGAGGGCCGTGCCCAGAGGGTAGTGGTTAATGGAGTTAAGTCCAGCTGGCGTCCTGTCATGAGTGGTGTTCCCCAAGGGTCAGTTTTGGGGCCCATCTTGTTTAATATCTTTATTGATGGCCTAGATGAGGGAATTGAGTGTACCCTCAGTAAGTTTGCAGGTGACACCAAGTTGGGAGGATGTGTCAAACTGCCTGAGGGTAGGGAGGCCCTTCAGAGGGATTTGGATAGGCTGAACAGCTGGGCTGAGCTCAATGGGATGAGGTTCAATAAGACCAAGTGCCGGGTCCTGCACTTTGGCCACAATAACCCCATGCAATGCTATAGGCTTGGGGCAGAATGGCTTGAAGAATGTAGAGAGGAAAAGGACCTGGGGGTGTTGGTGGATGCTCGGCTTAACATGAGCCAGCAGTGTGCCCAGGTGGCCAAGAAGGCCAACAGCATCCTGGCCTGTATTAGAAATAGTGTAGCCAGCAGGAGCAGGGAGGTGATCATCCCCCTGTACTCAGCTCTGGTACGGCCGCACCTCGAGTACTGTGTTCAGTTTTGGGCCCCTCACTACAAGAAGGACATTGAGGCCCTGGAGCGTGTTCAGAGAAGGGCAACAAAACTGGTGAGGGGTCTGGAGCACAAGTCTTATGAGGAGCGGCTGAGGGAGCTGGGATTGTTTAGTCTGGAGAAGAGGAGGCTCAGAGGAGACCTTATTGCACTCTACCACTTCCTGAAGGGAGGTTGTGGTGAGGAGGGGGTGGGCCTCTTCTCCCTGATAAATAATGACAGGACGAGAGGGAATGGCCACAAGTTGCGCCGCGGAAGATTTAGATTAGACCTGAGGAAACATTTTTTTTCTGAAAGAGTGGTCAGGCACTTGAATGGCCTGCCTAGGGAGGTGGTTGAGGCACCATCCCTAGCGCTGTTCAAGAAGCGTTTAGATGAGGTGCTAAGGGATTTGATTTAGTAGTTGGGTAGGGATAGTGATAGGAGGATGGTTGGACTAGATGATCTTGTAGGTCCTTTCCAACCTTATGAACCTATGAACCTATGAAACCGTGTCACTGCATCTTGGGCTAAAACATGATCATCTTTTCCTTTTAATTGCTCATAATGTTTCCTGAATACTATTAGGTATACTGCCCCCAGGCGGTTTTTCACTGCTGCAATTATCTGATTCTGTATACAGGAACCAAAAACCAGCATTAGGATCAGTAGGACTAGGGGGCCATCTATAGTGTATAATAAAGTCGTGAGCCAAATAGAAATGTTGAACCATGATTCATACCAATTCTGCTGGGTCCCTCTTTCTTGTTTCCTTTTTTCAAGCTCTTCTTGTAGTTTAGCCATAGTGTCTCTAACTACCTTTGTGTGATCAGCATAGGAACAACACTCCTCCCCCATAGCTGCACACTGCTCAGGCGGCCACGTGGCCACTGACTGTGCAGTTTTTTTTCTCCTTTCCCTTTCTCTCTCCCTTCTCGGTTTCCCTTGGGTCACTGTCATGGATAACACCGTGACAGATCTTCTTGGCAGCAGTTGTATTCTTCAGGGGAACCTCCTTTTTCCCTTGCCTTACGAGTCTTCCCAATCTCTATCTGTAGTTCCCTTTTGGGTTTTAGCCTCTTGATTGCTCACAAAACTATCTCCCAATTATCTTAAAAGGTATTCATGGGAAGAGTGAGCTCACCAATGTTCATCATATACAATACACAATACATATACAATATACATATAAAGTATACAATGAAATGACTGAGTTATCCCATCTGTTTTAAGAAAAAAACAGCTCTACTTTTTTCTTAGAGTGATTTTTAGATGGTCCGAAGTCCCTCCCACTGGGGTCCTGTACCATGGATTGGTCCTTTCACTTGGCTCGCATGGGTCCATCAGCGCTCAGCTGTCCGGATCGCTGTTTCTGTTGTTAGTAAAACAAGAAAAGGTCCTTCCCAGTGGGGAGTTAAAGATGACTCTCTCCACATTTTCATTAACACCTTGTCTCCTGGACTGATTTGGTGTATTGCCGTATCTAGCAGGGGTCGTTGTACCACCAGTCCTTTCTTTCTTAATTCATTCCTTCTTTTATTAATTTTGATTAAATATTCCTGTAGTATTTTTTTTTCTACCTTGGGATGTTTCAGTGGGAATTCTAACTCATATGACATTGCATATAACATTTCAGAAGGTGATATTCCAGTACCTGTTCTTGGCTGTGTTCTTAGATTAAGTAGTGCCAGGGGCAAACACTTAATCCAAGACATCCTGGTTTCAAACATTAATTTAGTAAGCTGTTTTTTAATTTTGCCATTCATCTTTTCTACTTTTCCAGAGCTCTGTGGGTGCCATGGGGTGTGATATTCCCATCTGGTCACTATAGGAGCTAAGGTTTCTTTCACTGCTTTTGATACAAAGTGAGGGCCTCTATCCGAATCTATAACTTCAGTGTTCCCATATCTGGGGATATATGTTTGAACAATGTCTTAACCACTGTCTGGGCTGTCACCCCAGTGGTGGGGTAGGCCTACACAAAATGTGTTAAATGGTCTACTATTACTAATAAGTATTTATATCTTCCAACCTTTGGAAGATCTGTATTTTAGCAAAAGGTCTGACAGCCAATTCCCTTCCTCCTTGTATTTTTCCACCTCATTTGTTGTTTACTTACTTTTCTACAAATCATACAGTTGTCTGCAATTCATTTGGCTATACTATAAGTGCCTATGCACATATATTTAGTTGTGAATTGGTCCACCAAGGCTTCAACTCCCCAATAAGTCTGCTTATGAAATTCTAA
This sequence comes from Cyrtonyx montezumae, assembly GCF_038088225.1. Taxonomy (NCBI): domain Eukaryota; kingdom Metazoa; phylum Chordata; class Aves; order Galliformes; family Odontophoridae; genus Cyrtonyx; species Cyrtonyx montezumae. Next base: position 359,407 of record NW_027072056.1, on the reverse strand, counting down.
TATTCTGCAAGCTATTCCTTTAGGGATTTCCTCTCTTCCATCAGATAGTAACCATTTTCCCTCCTTTTCCTCAACATCCATTTGTCAGAGCCTTTCTTTCTCATGTATTTCATGATCATGCATCTCAAGCTTTTAGCCTCGCTTGTTTCTTTTCAGGGACTATCAGCCTGTATTTCCTTTAGGATCAATAAGGCCGCCCTTCTCACTTCTTCATCAGCTTAATTATTTCCCCTTATTTGAGCCGACATCTCCCTCTGGTGGCCTTTTACGTGTACTACTGCGATTTTCTTTGGTTCTCTTACCACCCTTAGTCTGTCTTACTGACGACTCGTGAATTAACCCTTTCCCGTGTGAGTTTACCAATCCTCTTTCCTCACATTTTTTTCCAAAGGTATGGACTACCCCATACGCATATCTCGAATCTGTATAGATGGTCCCAATTTTTCCTTTTAACATTTGTAGGGCTCTAAGAACCGCATACAATTCACAGACCTGAGCTGACCACGCTTTATCTAGTGGTCCCAATTCAATTACTGTAAATGTTTTCCCGTTTATTATAGCATACCCTGATTTTCGTTTTCCTTCTACCACCCGGGAGGAGCCATCTACAAATAATTTTTCCCCTTCTAATAACTCCTCCTCTTCTAAGCCCTCCTGTATTTTAGCCTGATACTCTATACACTGGATACAATCGGGTTAAATCTTCATCTGGTTCCTCATATAAGAATTGAGCAAGATTTTGTAAATTTGTAGTTTCAATTTCTAATTTTGGAGAATGTATTAGGATTCCTTCATATTTCAGTAGTCTAACATCTGTAATCTACTTATCTGCTTTTTGTTGTAGTACTCCCCTTATGTTATGTGGAGTATAAACTTTTAATTCACCCCCAGAAGTAGTCTTTCCTGCTTCTTCTACTAACAGAGCTGCAGCAACTATTGCTTGCAGACAGGTAAGTCACCCATGGCTAACAGGATCTAAGAGTTTTGAAAAGTATCCTAGTGGTTTCTTTTTCCTGGCCCATTCCTGGGTCAGTACTCCAAAAGCAGTCCTTTCGTCTGTATTTACAAAAAGGTAACATGGTCTTTTAATATCAGGTAAGCTTAACACTGGTGCATTAACAAGATCTACCTTTAAATCTTCTAGTCTTTGCTCATTCTCCTGACTCCACTTTACTAATCCATCTTCTACTAGTTTCTGATATAAAAACTTTATCTTACTACTGTAATTCTCAATCCATTGTCGTCAGTATCCTAGCAGCCCTAAAATCTGCCTCACCTGCCTCTTGCTTCTTGGTGCTTTTAATGATAAAATCTCATTTACCCATTCTGTCTCTAATTTCTTATTTCCTTTGTTTAACCAATGTCCCAGATATTTCACTTCCTCTTCTGTAAAATGTAATTTTGCCTTTCAACCTTTCAACCCTTTTGAACCTAAGAAATTTAATAGTTTAATGCTCTCCTGTCTAACCATCTCCTCTTCTGTTCCAGCTAATAGTAAGTCATCTACATATTGTACTAAGGTTACCTGTGGGTTTGATTCATAAGTTTTTCATACTTAATACTCAAGAGGTTGTCCAAACAAGTTAGGGGATGATGTGAATCTCTGTGGAAGCACTGTCCATCTGAGTTGTTGCTTTCTATGGGTATTTGGATCCTCCCACTCGAAGGCAAAGTAGTCCCTGCATTCCGCCTTCCAGGGGCAGGTCCAAAAGGCATCCTTTAAATCAATTACACTATACCACTTAGATTCTGGGTTTAATTGACTAAGCAGGGTATAGGCGTTTGCCACTACTAGGAAAAGGGTAATTGTTCTCTTTGTAATTTCCCTTAAATCCTGGACCAATCTGTATATGCCATCAGGTTTTTTTTTACAGGGAGTATAGGAGTATTATAGAGAGGGGGCTCTAATAGCCCTTTAGATATTAATCTCTCAATTTCAAGTTGTAGTCCTAGTTTACCTTCCTGCATGGAAGGTATCCCTGGGTCCTTTATGGTCACTTCAAAGGGTTCTATGTCTAACTCCCTACTGATTCTGGAGGATACCAAACTTCTGGGTTAATTCTAGCCTCATCTTCTATCGTTAGAGTACAAAGCTTGACAGTTAATTCTCCACCTTTTACTTCCAAATTTATTCCTAACTCCACAATCAAATCTCTTCCCAGCAAATTCTATTCTGCTTCAGGTACCAGTAGAAAGGACCCAATTCCATAGGTGCAAGGTGATTCTATTTCTACCTGCTTTATAACAGGTACCTTGAAAGGTTCCCCTTTTGCTCCAAATACTAGTAGCTTCTCCAAGGATAAAGAACATCCTCGAGGTTAATATAGAACAGTTGATCTTTCTGCTCCAGAGTCTACCAAAAATTCCACTTCCTGACACTGGGGACCCAATTTCAATTTTATCAAGGGCTCACTTCCTTTCGGGGTCCCCAGCACATAGAGCCCCTGACCCCCTCAGTCCTCCTTAAACATTTTCTCGTCCTGGATTCTCTTTCTACAGTCTTTCTTCATGTGTCCCTTTTTCTGACAGTAGAAGCATTCTACTGTCTTCATATCTCTGGGTCTCATCTGGTTAGGTTGAGGTGCATCCCCTGCCCGAGGAATATTCCCTCTTCTCTCTGCCTGAACCGCCCCCTTCTGTCCTTCCCTTACCCCAGCTACCAGAATTCTAGCTTGCCTCTTCTGAGTCTCTTCCTCTCTCCTTACGTATACTTTCTGAGCCTCCCTTAGTAATTGATCTAATCCTCTCTCCTGCCAGTCCTCCAACTTCTCTTGTTTCCTTCGAGTATCTGTCCAGGACGTCGCCACAAACTGCGTTTTCAGGAGAGCTTGCCCCACGGGTAGCAGGGTCTAATCCTGAATATCACTGTAACTTTTTATGTAGTCTCTCTAACCACTCGGTAGGTGTTTCATCTTTTTTCTGTTGCTCACTAAAAACCTTATTGATATTCTGTCCCCGAGGGACAGATTCTCTAAGCCCTTGAATAATAATAACTTGCAAATCTGCCATGTGGGTGCGATGTTCCTGGTTCTGATTATCCCAATTGGGCCGCTGTAAGGACCACTTTATATCTGCTCCTGGGCCAGCCTGGTGTTGCTGATCCCAAATCTGCATACCTGCCCTCCTAATCATATCCCTCTCTTCTGCTGTAAATAGTATGCCCAAAATTGCCTGTATTTCATCCCAGGTATAGAGGCTGGGACCCATAAATTGATCTAACCTTTCATAGAACCCTAAAGGATCCTCTAACAGATTTCCCATCTCCCTTTTAAATTCCCTCACATCTCTTGAATTTAAGGGAACTGAAACATATCCAGCTCCTGGGTTTGGTCCCCCAGTAGCTACAGGTATTTCTCTTAAGGGGAAAAGTTTTCTTCCCTGACTGCTCTCCTACCTAGTTTGCCTTCTAGTGATTCTACCCCTAGGGAAGTCTAGGGGTTCAGAATCAGGTTCATCTCCCAATTCAGATTCAGCTTGCTTTGGAGGAGACGCTGCATTCTGTTTGGGGGGGGCATAAGGTGGAGGGGGGATAGTATGTAATGTCCTCCTCTGCTGCATTCTTTTTTCTAACTACTTTGTCCTTTAGGGCGAACAAAAAGGTCCAAGTATCAGATCCTACCCATAATTTAGCATACTCGCCCTCTTTCAGAATAAAAGGTTGTTTTTCATTCACATAAACATTTAGAGCCTGGCAGATCCAATCCTCAAAGGACCCGAGTACTGGCCAGAACAACTGATTTGCCCTTATCTGCTGTCCTCCCCACACCTCCATACAATAATGCACCATTTTCACCTTACTCTTTCCTCATCTAGAGGGAGAATCGCCCCAATGTTTTAACATTAAACCTAGGGGGCTTTCTAGTGGTATGTCTGGTAGCTTTACCTGTGAGCCACCCATGGGGTCAGAGGGCTTACTGTTCCTCTGCCACATCTTCCAGAGCACACTCGCGCACACACACACACACACACACACACACACACACACACACACTCTCCTCAGTCACAACCCACGCCCTCGTGGGCAATGGGCACTGCACTACTAGGGGGTCCACACTCGCTTCGCCCCTACGGGATGTCTCAGTCAGGCGTGCTCTGGGATACTCATCCTGACCAAACAGCTTCACACAAACACTTACTCAATCCTGAGTCTTTGTTCGGGTTTTTGTGCTCAAAAATTACGGGGTACTGCAGTTTCTTTCACTCACTTACCGAATTTAGAGTTCGGAGCTACAGGTCTCTGCACAGGAATTACCTGTCTGAAAATGGGGCACACCCTCTGGGATGGGAATTGTGCAGCAGAGTTGCCTGGACCCGAGTCACAGCACCAAATTGTTATAGGTGTGAAAAGAACAATACACACCAATTGTTGCCAATTAGTTAGGAATTTATTGAGCAGCAATAAACGAGCAAAACAGCGCTGGGCAGCCGGGAGTCTCCGCTCCACCAAAGGCACACAGCGGGGGCCTCCCGTTCTCTCTTTCTATTGTCTCTTACTTCTGCATTCATGTCTTATCTTCTTCTCTTTCTGGACAGAGATATCCAGATAGGGATAGAGTGTGTGCCCCAGCGGGTTGGTGCTACCCCATGTTCAGGGAGGAGGTGAAGCAGTCAGATTTCCTGCCAAGAGGAGTTGTGTGCCCTTCATTCCCTTCCCTGTGATGTATTAAAAGACAAAGGCATGCACAGCCTCCAGGTGTGCATTTCTGTTGTCCTTTGCTGTTAGGCAGACAAAAGCAATTCTCATCTTTTTTTCCTGCATACTTCAAATCCTCAGAAGTATGTGTGTGCTGGCCGAAGTTTGGTGGCACTTTTAGTGCAGGTTGGATCAGGTCCATCCTTCCTTTAGGTCCTGTCTCGAAGCATATCATCCTGAATCTTCTCTCCTGGTGCCTCAGGTATCTAAACCTAACCCAATTCTAACTAACTCTAATCCCAACCCTAACCCTAATCAAATGTATACCAAACTCTAACCCTAACCCTAAGCAACCCTAACCCTAACTAACCCCAACCTTAACCCTAACCCAACCCTGACCCAACCTTAACTCTAACCAACCCTAACAATTAACTTTACCCTAACCCAAAACTTGACCCTAGAACAACCCTAACCAAACCCTAACTGTAACCCTAACCGTAACTCTAAACCGACCCTAACCCTAACTCAAACTCAACCCCTAACCCTTACCCTAATGCAACCTGTAACTCAACCCTAACCAACCCTAACCCTAATCTAATTCCAACCTAATCTTAACCCTAAATCTTACCAACCCTAACCCTTACACTAACCCCAACCTAACCCTAACCAACCCTAACCTAACCTAACCTAACCTAACCTAACCTAACCTAACCTAACCTAACCCTAACCCTAACCCTAATGCTAACCCCAATGCTAACACTTACCCTAACCCTAACAGTAACCCTAACCCTACGTCTAACCAACCCTTCAACACAATGGGAAACTGAGAAACCGAAACGTCCTGATCTCTGTACAGTACCACTCAACAGAAACTTAAACCACGGTTTGAAATCAGCAGTCTTCCTGAAAACCAGGTGGTTCTGTGGTTGGAGTGCTAGGGGTGACCTCTGTCACCACCTTGCAGGGTCTTGGGGCCTCCAATTTCCCCCCATTTCAGGAGCAGGCATGGTGACATAAAGGGGAAATGCAGTGATGCACACAGGAGGTGACGGGGACATGGTCATGGTGGCCTTGGACATACCAGGACCCCCATGGGGAGCCCAGAATCCCCTTGTGTGGTGGTCATGGTGGTTTGAGGATCCAAGAACCAACAATGAGGATGCTGGGAGCTCCCCATGGGGACACCAGGAACCCTTGATGTGATTAAGGTGGCTTTGGGAACATCAGAAACCCTCATGGGGCAACCAGGAAACAACGTGGAAGGAACACAGAGGAATTGACATAGAGGGGACGTGGAAGGGACCATGTGTCAACAGCTTATGGGCCAATATGGCACAGTTCTGTAGCAAATGGGGTGGAGAACCCACAGACCCATGCCCAGGAAAGGGGAAGGGGGAAAAGGGAAAAGGGTAGGAAGAACCTAAAAACAAAACAGATGCAGTGATTTGAGGAAGAAAACTGATTTATTAAGTAAGATACTGGAACACAAAATAACACAATATAAATGGAATCAAAGCTAATAAATAAAATAAAATGAGATAGTGTCCAAAACTGAAGGCCTTCCTCTAAAGCTGAAGGCGAGATGGCAAGGGAGTTCCCACCACTGATGAGCAGCAAAAAGAACAAGTCTTGGAACCTGCATGCAGTTTTATCTTTCCCTCTGTGTTCCTCTTTCCTTCCTTCAGGTGATCCTGCCCACTGTCTTCCTTAAAAACACAGCATGGTGTCATACCTGAGCCAATGGAGAAAATCAACTTTGTCCTGGCTGAAAGCAGGACATGGGGAATGGAAGGGAGTTCCCAAGTTCCTGTAGCAGCCTGCAGCTGATGCGGGAGCTCAGAGCTGGGGCAGTCCCCAGCTCACAGCTCTGTCCTGGGCACCACATGCCCCCATCAGCGTGGGTAGTGTGTCCCCGGCCTGGTGCATGGGGCTTTGGTCTTAGGAGGTTGACACCTGGGAGACCCTGTTTCTTGGTGTATGGGTGGCAGCAATCCAGATCTGTTGGTGGAGGACTCACGATGAGACACTGATGCTGCCATCTCCTGAGGTTCTTCCTGCACTGGCTTGGCCTTCTTAGTCCTCATCCTGAGCAGTTTGAGTTGCAAGCCAGAAGTGGGAGCCTGGGTGGTCTGCTTTTTGGCTCCTTGGACAGCCCTCAATGAAGGTCTCGTATCCTGCTTAAAAGCTACCATGTGCCTCAGTGTGATATGACTGCATGAGGACTTGGCTTTCTGCATCTCCAGCATTCGACCCTCATGATGTACTTCTTCTGCTCCTCATTCCTCATTATGGAATCTTAAGTGTTTTGTTCCTGGTGCTCAGCCCAGGTCTTTTTGGCCTTCAGTTCCTGCTTGGCCCTGCAGCTGGCAGGTCACTGGCTGCTTGTGGGTTTCAGGCACTCCCCGGATTGCTGGCAGCAGACTGAAAGGACAGAGCGGGTGGGGTCTGCCTGAGTGGAAGAGCAATGGCTTTGGGGCCGCATCCTGCAACCCTGAGCCAGGACTCTTGGCTGCAATACAGCCTTCCCCACACACAGCTCACCGGCTGCCCCGTGGGTCTCCTGAGAACCAGTCAGGGGCCAGCCCCGTGAGCTGAGGTGCTCCTTGCATCCCCATTCCCCCGCCCCGGGTGCTGTGTTCAGCACTGTTGGGTGGCCACAGTGACCCTTTGGGGTTGGGGAATGGGCTCATATCTGCTCACTAATACCCCCTCATGCAGATCCAAACCCAGAGCCTTACCTGGACGCAGAGCTCTTCTTCAGCTGTAAGTTCCTTATCCTTGCAAAGTGTCCTCCCTCTATACTTGCAGTGCTCAAACGTTTGATGAATGTTGGCCTTTCAGTAAATCTCACTGGAACTGGGAGGCACAGGAGATTCATAGTGAATTCACTCTTTGGCTCGGAGACAAGGGGCACTTGGGCCTGTTCCCAAAACACTCCAGAGGGCCGCGCTGCTCCCCCTGCTGCCACCTCCCAGCCGTCCTCGCATCCTCCCTGACACCATATCTGGCCCCATTCCTCCTCTCTGCAATTCAGCTCTGTTTCAGCACTGCATTGCTGACACTGGCTTTGGGAAAGTGGAGCTGGGCAGTGGTGATGAAGTGACAGGGTGACTTTTGGGGGCCATTTCCTGGGGGAGAGCAGGGCCTGGGATCCCCACATCCTCCTGCCATAGTCAGGGGCTGGGGTGGGGGCATGTCACCCTCAGTGCCGTAGTTTCGGTGAGGCCAACAATTCCTCATGGGAAGAGGCCATGCTGAGCTGGTGTGAAGCTCTGGCACAAGGCAGAGCCCTTGGCAGATGGTTAGCAATGGATTTCCCTTCACAAGTTGGTGGCATGTGCCATGCAAAGGAGCTGGCAGCTGCTTTACCTGTCTTGGCCTGAACAAGAGGAGGCAAAGCCTCTCCTTTCTTTGGCTTCACCTCACCAGGGACGTCTCTGGAGGAGTTGCAGGTTGTGCTGAGCAGTGCTTTGGGTACAAACTCCATTTGAAACCTGTATGCAAGGAGGAGTCACTGGTGTGACGCAGTGCTCCACCAGTCCCTGTTGCCATCTGTGACTGTCTGCTCACAGGCACATTTTCACACTGCACTGAGGCCGCTATTTCTAAAGTCTACAATGACCCACCAGTGACAGGAAAGATGTGGAGCTGTTAGAGCACATCCAGAGGAGGGCCACAAAAATGGTGCAAGGGATGGAACACCTCCCCCTACGAGCACAGGCTCAGAGAGGTGGGGCTGTTCAGCCCAGGGATATAATGGCTCTGGGGAGATGCAATCTTGGCCTTTCAATATCTAAAGGGGGTCTCGAAGAATGAAGAGGCCAGGTGCTTTAGCAAGGCCAGTCAGGATAGCACAAGGAGAAATACTTTCAGGTGGAAAGAGGGAAGATTTAGACAAGATATAAGGAAGAAGTTTTTGATAGAAATGTGGTGAGGCACCGGAACATTGTGCCCAGAGAGGTGGTGGGTGCCCCGGCAGTTGTTCAAGGTCAGGCTGGATCGGGCTCAGAGCAACCTCATCTGGCAGTGGGTGTCCCCATTCCTTGCAGGGGAGTGGGACTAGGTGCCCTTTCAGGGTTCCTTCCAACTCAAATGATTCCATGACTATGAAATATTCTCATGGGCAGGACACCCATGGACACAAGGAACAAATGCTATGGAATGAGAACAGAGCAGCTGTGTCAAGCAAGCTGAATGGGAATTGATGTGGGTAATGATATTTCAGTGTAAAACATTGGAAAAAAACTTTATGCATTACACGTATATTTAACAAAGTACGCAAACCAAAGTAAGAGAGTTTGTTTCTGTAAAAAGCTGCATTACAAGGAGTTTACTGAAAAAGGTGGGCAGTTCGTTGCTTCTGAAACACATTTAGTCATCAGTTTCCACAGGGCATTCTTGAGATCCTGGTTCCTCATGCTGTAAATGAGAGGATTCACTGCTGGAGGCACCACTGAGTACAGAAATGACACCATTAAGTCCAGAGATGGGGAAGAGATAGAAGGGGCCTTCAGGTAGGCAAACATGGCAGTGCAGACAAAGAGGGAGACCACAGCCAGATGAGGGAGGCAAGTGGATAAAGCTTTATGCCGACCCCACTCAGAGGGCACCCTCAGCATGGCCCTGAAGATTTGCACATAGGACAGCACGGTGAAAACAAAATATACAAAGAATAAACAAAGACTAAAATAAATTATTAAGTTTCCCTGAGGTGGTCTGATTGTGAGCATGAGAGCTTGAAGATCTGAGTGATTTCACAGAAGAACTGGTTCACAGTATTGCCCTGGCACAGTGGTATAGAAAATGTATTGGCAGTGTGCAGCAGGGAAAAGAAATCCCCAGTGCCCCAGGCAGCTGCTGCCATGGTGACACAAGCTCTGCTGCCCAGGAGGGTCCCGTAGTGCAGGGGCTTGCAGATGGCAGCATAGCGGTCGTAGGCCATGAAAGTGAGGAGAGAATACTTTGCTGAGATGAAGAAGAGAAAGAAGAAGACCTATGCTGCATATCTGTGTAGGAGATGGCCCTGGTGTCCTAGAGGGCATTGGCCACAGCTCTGGGAGAGGTGGAGATGCAGCCCAGGTCGAGGAGGGCGAGATTGAGGAGGAAGAAGTCCACGGGGGTGTGCAGGCGCTGGTCACAGGCTACGGCTGTGCTGATGAGGCCGTTGCCCAGGAGGGCAGCCAGGTAGATGCCCAGGAAGAGCCAGAAGTGCAGCTGCCACGTGTCTGCCAACGCCAGCAGGAGGAACTCGCTGATGGAGCTGCTGTTGGGCATTTGGTACTTCTGGGTATCAGGACCTGTGGGCATGAGGACCTGTCCAAGGAGTATGAAAGTTAGTGACAAGGTTTTTCCAAGGGGGAAACAGTTTTTGAGGTCAGCGATGTAAGCTACATTTAATGAGGCTGAGTTTGCCATGAGGGCCTCTGCCTTTCTTCTCCCAAGGAAACAGCCATGTCCCTGTGAGGAAAGTGTTGGTGCTGTGGTTACAGATTTTCTTTTCAGAATTGGTCAGATGAGATCATTTCTAATGCAGAAGTACATGTAGGCATCTGTACAACTGACACAGGAAATATGTGGGTTGCAAATCAAAGTCTTTGGGATGTTTTTCCTCCTACCTGGTATCATCCTACTCATGATGCCCAATGGGTGTTCAGTGAAGTCAGAAATCCTGAGCACTTCAGCTGCACTCAGTGTGATTGGCTGTGATTGAGACCTGAGAGGCAAATGTATTCACTGCTGCTTAGTGCAGGATAAGGTGAGCTCACTGGGCTTGCTTCCAGTTCCTCTGAAATAGCAGTTTGGAGATGGAGGGCAATTGCATTCACATGTTATCTTGCAAAGAAGCCAGACCCTGCTGAGAGGAGAGGAAACGACTGCTCATCACACAACGTCCACCCTTTCTCAAGGGATGTGAGCAAGATCTCATCACTGCCCTTCTTACAAAGGACACCTAAAATTCATTACACAAACCCCACAGCATTTCTATGCACATAGCTCTCTCTGCTTCTTCCCTGGACTTTGTTCTTCGGGCTATGGGAAAGATTTGCATCCTGAAGGTCAGCTAACAGTTCTGAAGGACCTGAGGGAGATGCATCCTAAAGATGACCTCTCATTAAGGGAAAGCCAACTCCTTCCCAGCCTCACAGACTGCACCAGGCATTCACTCTCAGCCACTGTGCACTGCCGATGGCGATGGACACATGCCTATGGAGATGCTCCTCTGCTCTGCATTTCAGGTTGGGGGCTGCACAGGTGTCTGTGTTAAAGGGTCCTGTATGTTTTCATCTGGGGAATTATTCCTCCAAAAAAAAAAAATTGTTCTTATTTTCTTCTCATTCCCTGTTCATATCTCTGATGCTTACGAGATTTTTCTCCTTGGAAGTGTTTCCTTTTCTTTTCCCTGTCTGAATTTACAGATGACAGCTCAGATTCTCTGCATTCCTACTTGATATTCAGAACCCATCCTGTTAGCAATCACTGTATAAGTGCATGTTCATGTTCTCAAGGGAATGTAAGAGAATCCCAATTGGCTCAGAAAGAAAATGCATGATCATAAGAAGAAGGGAAACAGAACGCATTTTAGGATTCTCATTGATATGCTCAAACATGATATATCCTTTTCTATTTCTCATGCTACATCTTCACACTCCCCTAGAAGCAGAAAAGAGAAAACAAGGCAGAAAATCCTGACATTAATCTTGCCCTGTGGTGCAATGGAGCTGTGATGCCCTGCCCCAGGTAGCAGCTGTGGCAGCATCCCTGCCCTGCCCTGCCCTGCCCTGCCAGGGTGCTCCTTCCCCCCACACATCTGCCCACAGCGCCCTGGGCAGCTCCTCGGGTAGGCTGAGTGCTGAGCCTGGCAGGCAGCAGAGTCCCTGACCCGGCACACAGCCCCTGGGGCACAGCAGGGACCCTGCTCTTCACGACAGCCCTGGGCACCCACTGCACCCCTGGCTGCACAGCCTGCAGCCGTCCTGGGACACGCAGCCCCCAGGGCAGTGCTCTGATGCTGCGGCAAGGAAGCCCTCAGCTGGAGCAGAAGTTATTCCCTGATGAAGAAACAGAGAGAGTCTGCAGCTTGACATGCTGTAGTATGTCCCAGATTTAGTGAACCCTTGTCAATGGTTTGCAGGACAGATTGACTCAGTACCATGACAACTGAGGCAGGGGACCCACGGACCCACACCCCAGGGAAGGTGAAGGGGGAAAGGGAGAAGGGAGATGGGCCTAAAAACAGTGCAGCGGCAACGATCAGAGGAGGAAAGTTAATATACTAAATAAGATATCAGAAAGCAACAATAACACAATATAATACGATACAATTGGAATTGAGGCTAATGAATCAAATAAAATGAGCAAGAGAAAGAGAGTATACGGTAAACCAAAGGCCTTACGCTAACACTGAAGGCGGATGGCTACAACAAACACCCACTGCTGAGCTCCATCCCGAAGGGAAGAGAGACGGTCCCGTGACTGCAGACAGTTTTTCCCTCTGGGTGGAAACACATAAAAATGCAAAGCATCGCACAGTGCTCTGGGGAATGTCCAGGTGCTGCTCCTGGGCACAGCTGTCTCTCTGCAGCACTGCCCACTCACATAAGTTCCATGTGTCCCAGGTGCCCCACACAACTCAGCAGCAGAGGATGTGATTTCTTCTTCCCACTCTTCTCCCCTGAGATGTCCTGGGGGCTCCAGGGTTCATAGGATCACTATCCCTACCCAACTACTAAATCAAATCCCTTAGCACCTCATCTAAACGCTTCTTGAACAGCGCTAGGGATGGTGTCTCAACCACCTCCCTAGGCAGGCCATTCCAGTGCCTGACCACTCTTTCAGAGAAAAAATGTTTCCTCAGGTCTAATCTAAATCTTCCCTGGTGCAACTTGTGGCCATTCCCTCTCGTCCTGTCATTATTTATCAGGGAGAAGAGGCCCACCCCCTCCTCACCACAACCCCCCTTCAGGAAGTGGTAGAGTGCAATAAGGTCTCCTCTGAGCCTCCTCTTCTCCAGACTAAACAATCCCAGCTCCCTCAGCCACTCCTCATAAGACTTGTGCTCCAGACCCCTCACCAGTTTTGTTGCCCTTCTCTGAACACGCTCCAGGGCCTCAGTGTCCTTCTTGTAGTGAGGGGCTGACAGCTCCTGAAAGGCAGCAGGATCATCACTGCAACACGTACTTCAAAGTCAGCTCAGTTAATCACCACATGTCCTCTGGATTCCAGGATGGTCACGTTTGCACATGAGAGAAGCAGATGTCCAATCTGGAAACCTCTGCTCATGGCCTGTATGAAAAAGGACAGGGAGGGGTTGGCTTCCCTTGTACAGGGCAGTGGTTCATCTGAGGCAGTGCAGGCGTAACATTACAGAATCATAGAATGGCTCAGGTTGAAGGGGACTTTATGGATCACCTATTTCTGGCCCCTAGCCACAGGCAGAGTTGCAAACCACTAGATCAGGTTCCCAAGGATCACATCCAACCTGGCCTTGAATCTCTCCAAGTCTGATAGTTATAGTCTAATAGAAAAGTTTTTTCTATTACTATCAGGGGATCTCATCCTAACTCTAGGGTTAGGCACCTCATCCACTGATGGAAACCCTGGGGTTGAAATTGGATTAAGTTCCCCACAGGACTGTGGCACTCAGGAATCCTCTTAGTTGAGTTCAGATATGTACAATGAGGTGCCTGTGTGTGGGCCCCACATCCAAATCCTTGGTCTTTATTCAACAGTAACTCGGTTGCTCACACACCTACTCAGTGATAATGAAGGTGCCTGGGGTTTTCCTAGCTGCGTGCTAGTGCTTGCAAACTGTGGTGGAAAATCCCTGAGATGGACACCTCCTTCCTGAGCATCATCTGGGGGCCAGAAGGAGGTATGCTTGACCATCCTAAATGCCACCAGAGCCCTGTGTTTAGGGCATCCACTGTGCCTTTTACACCTACCCCCATGGAGCATGTAGTGTTATTCCTCTGACCAAATGCATGAGCTCACAAAAGAAGAGCCAGATCTTCCTCTCTGCTCCATCTGTGGCATACTCTGGAGTTCAAGGCATTACAAAGCTATGACACATCTCCATTCTTTCTGTGATGATACCTGAGTTCACTCTGGGCTCTCATTTGAATGGCGTGAGAAGAAACCTATGGCCATGTCCGTTCCCTGTTGACAGAAAGCTGGCAAAAAAGTTGTTCTAGTTTTAAAGAAGAGCAAGAAAGAAGCCCCCAGCAATTAAGGACCTGTCAGTGTCACTTCAGTGCCAGGTAATATTATGGTTAAAGTGATGCAGGGATTTATTGAAAAACAGTTGTTGTTGGTCACAGCCAACTCTGGTTCATGAGGGATCATCCTGTTTAACTTCATGTCCTTTGGTGACACGGTCGCCCATGTATTGATCAAGGGAAGCCAGTTGATGTTATATGTTAGGATTTCAGTAGAGCTTTTGTCTCTCACATTATCCTTCTGGACAAATGGTTCGGTGTACGGTTGGATGGAAACATACTGTGATGGCTGAGCATTTGGCTGAAGGGTCAGTAAAATAATCCAATAGGTTATTGTAAATGGGATTCCATCAGGTTGGCAGGTGGTCACTAACAGGGCTTCCCAGGGCTGTGTTTTAGGGCTGCTTCTCTTTGGTGTTTTCATCAATGGTTTGCATGAAGAACTAGAAGATGTTTTCAGCAAATTTGCTGATGATTTCGAATTGGGTGGAGCTGTTGACTCCATGAGGGTGCATAGGCCTTGTGACGACTTAGAGAACTGGCCAATCACCAACCACGTGAAGTGTAACAAGAACAAGTGCCTGATTCTGCAGCTGGGTAGGGGCAACCCTGGCTGTACACGCAGAGGAGGGGATGGGACACTGGAGAGTGGTTCTGCTGACAGGGATTTGGGAGTCTTGGTCAACAGCAGACTGAACATGAGCCAGCAGTGTGCCCAGTCAGCCAGGAAGTCCAACTTTCCTATGAGGTGCAACGAGGACAGCAGTACCAGCCAGGTGAGGGAAGAGGTTGCCCTGCTCTGCTCTGCACTGCTGAGGCCTCACCTGGAGCACTGGGTGCACTTATGAGCAATGCAAAACATAAAGGACATAAAACTATTGGAGAGTGTCAAAATGAGGACACTGGAAGAGGCCTCCTAGGGAAATGGTTACAGCACCAAGATTGCTGGAGTTCAAGAAGCAAGGCAACACCTTCAGTCATATGATCTGCTTTTTAGGTGGTCACACGGAGCCAGAAGTTGGATTCAATGATCCCTGCAGGTCCTTTCCATTGTGGGATATTCTAGGATTCTGTGATAGTGGATATGAGTGCGGTGATGTTGGAGTCACTGTGATGTCTCAGTGGACACGAGCTCACTGACAAGAGCCATGGCGGCATCTTGGTGGTGTGGACAGCAGTGATGTCAGAATTACTGAGTTGTTGCAGTGCTCAGTATTACAGTGATGCCAGAGTCACTGCGCTGTAAAGGAGAGACAAGGAGTGATGACACATCAATACAGACTGGGGGCTGATCTTCAGGAAAGGAGCTCAGCACATGAGCTAGCATCAAACATGGCATCTCCAGAGCCAAACTCTCCCAGTGAGGTTGTGGTGCTGTGAGGTAAATGCTGCCTCCCCTACTGCTTCCAGTGAGTCGGATGTTAACAGGAGGTCATCAGTATAGTGGTATAGGTTCACATTGTTTGGTTTTCTCCAATCAGCCAGGTCACATGCCACCAAATTATGACAGTATGTTGGTGAGTGCACGTACCCCTGTGGCAAGACCTGAAAGGTCCACTGCCTGCCTCCCCACGTAAATGCAAATTGATCTTGTGATTCTTTAGCAATAAGTATGCTAAAAAACGCATTCGCTAAATCCAGGACACAATGGTAGGTTTTAATTTCCCTACTAAGAGTGTCCATTAAGGAGGCAATATTGGGTACGGCCGCATGGATGGGTGGCGTGACCTTATTCAGTTCCCTATAATCCACCGTCATTCTCCATGTTCCATCCGACTTCCATACTGGCCATATATGGGAATTATATGGGCTGTGTGCAGGTCTTACAGTACCTACTTTCTCTAATTCCTGCACTGTCTTTGATATTTCTTCTTGCCCCCCGGGAGTCTGTACTGTCTTACATTAGTAATCCAGCATGGTTTCAGCAAACAAATGGGCTCATGTTTCGCATGGCCCCTCAATATTGTCCGTATTGCCCGGATACTAATGTACCTCTGCCGTAGTCTGAACTCTCCCACAGTTGTCTGGAGAGACAGACCCCATAGAATGTCTATGCCCAGGATATATTCTGGAACTGGGGCAATCGACACCTTATACTCCCAGGGCAGGAGACGCCCAAACCCCCAATTTCAACCACGTTTGGGTGACTGGAATAGTCTGTCCCCCAAACCCACCAATCATCACTCTATTACCCTTAAATTTTGCTGGGTCTCCATATATAATTGACGTTTCTGCACCGGTATCCACTAGAGCCATCACCTTCTGCACATTTGTCCTAGACCAAAATATTGTTAGTTCTACATAGGGCCTCCGGTCACATCTAGAGGCCCTATGGGGACCAGTGTTTTTCGTTAATCCATGAACTTTGCCAGATCCAAATCTTTTGTCACAGGTGGCTCAGGCACTGCAGCCCGCGACACCTGCGGATGTTTTTTCCTTCTGTTTGGTATCATGAAGTCAGCCAGATTCCAGGTTGTTGTTGGTGTTTCTTGTATAATTCGTACTCCCTATTTTCTGGGAGCACTCTGAAATTTTTGATCATTCTTAAGCTGTTTTCACAGTTGTAACAAAACATGGTTGGGTTGCCCATCAATTTTGGTAAGCGCAACCCCAGCCCGTATGAGGTCATTGAACATAGTCTTCCAGGGATACCCGTACGGGGCCTGATCGGGGTATCCGTGGAGCAGGCTTTTTAGTTTTAATAGGGAAGGCCTCAGCGTCTTCCACTACACGAACATTGCGCCTGGTTCTTACGCGCTCCATCTCCTCCAAGTCTGCCACTAACTGGGCTGCCTGCTGTACGATGGCCTCTGATGCCACCAACAGATTTAGTATGGAAACTAGCATCCCGTATAGGTGGGAGGGGGCCTGCTGCAGTATCAGATCTCTCATGCCCGCTGTAAATTTCTCTGTATCGGGGCTTTCAAAAGCGTCTGCATACATAGCCTCCCTCATACCTAGTTCTCTGATGTATGTCTAGAGGTCCTCCATAGAGGACCACAAATCGGTATTGAGAGGAATATCAGTTTTATTAGGCCATGTTAGGCGGCATGCTGCCATCAAACAATATATAATAGGATGGTTTTCATCATTGTAGTGGACGGCTGCATATAACCTTCACCTCAAGGCCGGGTTTATTGTTATGGACACTAATTTTGACATTTCTGTCCCATTTACTAAAACACTTTCAGCTCCTGTATCCCATAACCTTAGGAGCCATGATGGTATGCTTTCCCTTGTTTTTTGATGGAACCGCTGTACTAGGTCCATCAACTCATTAGCTGTATAGGGACGAGTGGTCACATGGAGGCAGGTTTCAGCAGGGGACCATTGGTCAGGAGGCACCCCTGCTGGTCTATCCTGTACCTTTTTTGTTTTTTGCGTTATAATAGGCCAAATCTCGAATGGGTCCATCATAGATGGAGTTCCGAGATCTGCCTTAGAGATCTTTTTTCCTGTCATAGCTGAATCTGCCTCCTCTGATTTTTGGATGTCCTCTACCGATATACTCCGTATTTGTCTTGTGGGGAAATTTAGGCCAGGCTTTTTGGTTGTTAATTGTCACGGTGTTGTCCGTGACAGTGACCCAAGGGAAACCGAGGAGGGAGAGAGGAGAGAAAAAGAAACTGCGTCAGTGGCCGCGCGGCCGCCCGAGCAGAGCCGCGCTCCGGGAGGGGGAGGGGGAAACAGCGGGAAGAGATGGGTCTACAAGAAAACAACGGCACGATCTGAGAAGGAATGGTAACTTTTCTAAATATAATAAAATTGAACAATTGAGAGAGAGAGAGAAAAATTTCCAACCCAAAAGCTATGAGCTTACGTTAAGGAGGAACTGCAGGGGAAGCACACGTGCTGAACCTCCACGGCAGCCCAGAGCAACGCGCCCAGACCGAGCGCCGCCTGGCATCCGGTGCGGAGCTCCGCCCCTCTGCTGCTCCCACAGCATTAACTCCTTAACTGCTGCATGATGCTCTGATGGGGAATACCGGCATCAAAACCACAAAACCACAACATTCCACCCCTTATTCCACATCATCACATCATGCTTAACACACATCTATACATAACCAAACAGTAATAACATAAGTTACATAGAAAAATATATATATATACATACATACACACGTAATTACAGACTGCATTCCCCCAGCATCAAATTCCCTTGTGGGACACACTGGACATCCCCATTTTTATCCTTTACCCACCAGGTGCACCCAGGTCCCTGCGCAAAAACGGTTCCACGGAGGGGTTTGCCCTTTCCAGAGGCTGGAAGGACCCACACCGCTTTTCCCAACATGCTCCTCACATGTACCACAGGGACCTTATCTCCCTCTATGGTCTGTAGGGAGCTGGACTGTGTAGGACCCTCTCGGTTGACTGAACCCCTAGTGTTGACCAGCCAGGTGGCTTCTGCCAGATGCTTCTCCCAGTGCTTGAATGTCCCACCACCCATTGCTCTCAACGTGGTTTTTAACAACCCGTTGTAGCGCTCGATCTTACCAGCAGCTGGTGCATGGTAGGGGATATGGTAGATCCATTCAATGCCCTATGGATGCCTATGGATATGGATGCCGTTGCACAGGTTATTCATGACTGTGACACATGTGCCATAATTAAACAGGCCAAGAGGATGAAACCCCTCTGGCAGGAAGGGCGATGGCAAAAGTATAAATATGGGGAGGCGTGGCAGGTTGATTATATCACCTTGCCACGAACTCGCGATGGTAAGCGTTACGTGCTCACCATGGTGGAGGCGACCACTGGGTGGCTTGTGACATACGCAGTACCCCATGCTACCGCCCGAAACACCATCTTAGGGCTCTAGAGACAAGTCCTATGGCGACATGGCACTCCAGAGAGAATTGAGTCCGATAATGGGACTCATTTCAAAAATTCTCTTGTGGATATCTGGGCCAAAGAACACGGCATTGAATGGATCTACCATATCCCCTACCATGCACCAGCTGCTGGTAAGATCGAGCGCTACAACGGGTGGAGGTTCAGCACGTGTGCTTCCCCTGCAGTTTCCTCCTTAATGTAAGCTCACAGCTTTTGATTTGGAAATTTTATCTCTCTCAATTGTTCAATTTTATTAGATTTAGTAAAGTTACCATTCCCTCTCAGATCGTGCCGTTGTTTTTGTAGACCCATCTCTTCCCGCTGTTTCCCTCCCCCTCCCCCCCCCCTCCCCCTCCAGAAGTGCGGCTCTGCTCGGGCGGCCTCGTGGCCACTGACGCAATTTATTTTTCTCTCCTCTCTCCCTTCTTGGTTTCCCTTGGTTCACTGTCAGGGATAACACCGTGACACTGGGGCAGAGCATCACAGCACCTCTGCACCCCAGAACGTTTCCAGCGGCACTTTGCAAGAGGAGAGGCAAGGCAGGGATTTTCCATTTCCCGTTCTTAGGGAAGAGAAAAGGGTTGGAATCAGGAATCTGAAAGGAGCTGGGAAATACCAACACATCTCTGAGAATCCTGCACTGTTCCTTTCTCAATTTGTCGTTATGTGAACAATCTCCTACCGTGCTTTCAGCCTTTCCTCTCCCAAAGGACAGCACCATCTGAAACTTTTGTCATTTTCAGCAGATGTGAACACACGTTTACCCTGCCAACAGGCAGCTTTCTCTAAGACAAACCTAAGTGTACAGGGTTTGGGATGAGGGCTCTGAGTGCAGAAAAGGTAACGGTATGGGATATGGAAACTGATTGTCTCTGAGAATGGTCTTGATTTGTCTTTATCTTCTGCACTCTGAACAGCACTCCATGCCCAGGAACAGAAGAGCAGATGCCAACAGCAGCTCCATCAGCAAGTTCCTCCTGCTGGCGTTGGCAGACACGCGGCAGCTGCAGCTCCTGCACTTCTGGCTCTTCCTGGGCATCTACCTGGCTGCCCTGCTGGGCAACGGCCTCATCAGCACAGCCGTAGCCTGCAACCAGTGCCTGCACACCCCCATGGACTTCTTCCTCCTCAACCTCACCCTCCTCGACCTGGGCTGCATCTCCACCACCCTCCTCAAAGCCATGGCCAATGTCCTCTGGGACACCAGGGCCATCTACTACACAGATGTGCGGCACAGGTCTTTTGCTTTTCCTTTTTGTTTTCAGCAGAGTATTCCCTTCTCACAGTCATGTCCTATGACCGCTACGCTGCCATCTGCAAGCCCCTGCACTACGGGACCCTCCTGGGCAGCAGAGCTTGTGTCACCATGGCAGCAGCTGCCTGGGGCACTGGGGTTTTCTTTTCCCTGCTGCACACTGCCAGTACATTTTCTATACCACTGTGCCGTGGATCATGTTTTTGTGAAATCTCCGAGATCCTCAAGCTCTCATGCTTACAGTCAGACTACCTCAGGGAAATTGGATTTATTGTGTTAAGTGTTCTTGTCATATTTGGGTGCTTTGTTTTCACTGTGCTGTCCTATGTGCAAATCTTCAGGGCTGTACTGAGGATGCTCTCTGAAGTAGAACAAAGCCTTCTCCACGTGCCTCCCTCACCTGGCCGTGGTCTCCCTGATTGTCAGCACAGACTTCTTTGCCTACCTGATGCCCCCTTCCCTGTTCTCCCCATCTCTGAACCTGGTGGTGTCATTTTTGTACTCAGTAGTGCCTCCAACACTGAACCCCGTCATCTACAGCATGAGGAACCAGGAACTCAAGGATGTGTGGGGAAAATGATGGCATAGACATATTTCAGCAGGAATTAACTTTTCATCTGTCTCTACAAATGACTCAGTTGTTCCTGTAGCAGGCTCTTATTATGCATTTTCATTTTTGTCATGTTTTTTTATTTTTATTAATAGATACATTTTTATTTGCTGTTCATATATGTATATGTGTGTGGAATTAGATTATTGGTTATTATTCCTAAACATGCATTTGGACTCCTTCCACTTCTACTGAGGCATCACCCTGCTCTCTGTCTCCTGGAACCCATATGAATTCTGGGTTAGTGTTGACTCTCACACAGCCTCTGTTCTTTTCTCTGTATCTGCAGAGATATGAGATGCCAGCAGGCACTGTGGAGGTGATACAGGCTGGATTAGCAGAAGGGATTCACTTGTTAGCCTAAGGACCAATATATTAGTTCATCAAAAGAAACCCAAGTGTGCTCGTCCTGAAACTTTACAGTTTTGCTTTGGCGAGTGTGTGACAGCCTTGTTCTTCTTAATGATCCTATTTCACAGAAGCACAGAAGTCAGGGGCTGTGATGGGGGAACACCTCTGTAGCACTGCATGCATGCTGCCCCATGCAGTGCCTGCACAGAGCTCCCAGGGGCTGCCTGAGGGGTGGTGGAGATGGGCTGTCCTGCAGAGGGGAATGCACATGGAGACACCATGCTGCAGGGCTGGGCCCCCAAAATCACTCCAGAATTCAGTAATCCATTGTGCTGTGCTCACCTTGCCTGGCTCTGCTGCTCTGTCACTGACACTCCTCAACAGGGCAGGGGGGAAATAAATAAAACAGCTTGCAGGTGGAGTAAAAAGCACCTTATTCTTGCCTTATTAGAGACTAATGACAACAAACATTGTGTGTTAATGGCTGAAATGGAAGTGATTTGCTACGTTTGTATTTCAGTTTTGTTGTCTCACGTCCTGACCTTCTCTTTCACATGTAACAATAGCTTCCTAAATTAGCCCTGTGTACAAGTTAGTTATTGCTGTTCTTGCTGTCCCACCCACACTGTTGTCTCATTGTAGCTCTGGTAATGATTCACCTCTGAATGCTTTGGGTATCTGCTAAACTGAAGACAATGTCAGTCACAGTGCTCAGGATCCCTAAGTGAAGGTCACTAAGTTACGGAAATACTCTTATCAGGTGCCAGCTGCAGGTACTGCAAGGCAAAGAAACAATTTAATGAACAATTTAATTGTATGTGCTATAAAAAGATGTATTTTACTGTGTTACTGAGTTCTGAGATTTACCTGGACTTTGGAAAAGCCTCTGGCATGGTCCCACATCACTTCCTTATCTCTGTGAAGAGACACGAGAGATGGATTTGAAGAGTGGACTGTTCATTGGATGAGAAATTGGTTGGAAGGTCACAGCCAAAGGGATGTGGTAAAGGGCTCTTGGGTAAATCGTCTCCAGCAGCTGGAGGCCAATCACAAGGGCTGTCCCCAGGGGTCATCCTTGGGACCAGAGCTCTTCACTGTATCAGTGGCATGGATGATGAGATAGAGTGCACGCTGTGCAAGTATGCTGATGACAGCAAGCTGAGTGGTGCAGTTTTCATGATGGAATTAGGAGATGCCATCCAGAGGAAGCTGGACAGGCTTGAAAAGTGGGCCCAAAAAAACATCATGAGGTTCAACAAGATCAAGTGCAAGTTGCACTTGTGTGGGGACAATCTGTGATATGAGTACAGACCAGGAGAAGAACTCCTTGAGAGCAGCCCTGCAGGGAAGGACTTAGGGGTCCTGGTGGATGAAAACCTTAACATGAGCCAGCAGTGCATGCTTGCAACCTGAGAGGCCAACTGTACCCTGGGCTGCATCAATGGAGAGGTGGTGGTCAGAGCAAGGGAAGGGATTGTCCTCTACTCAGACCTCAGAAGACCCCATCTGGAGTACTGTGTACAAGTCTGGGACATCCCAGAACAAAAAAGACACAGAGCTTTTGGAGCGGGTCCAGAGGAAAGCCACAAGGATGATCAGAGGGTTGAAGTACCTCTCCTATGAAGACAGGCTGAAAGAGCTGGGCTTCTTCTGCCTGAAAAAGAAAAAGCTTAGAGCAGAACACATTGCAGCCTTCCAGTCCTTAAAGGGAGCTAAGGAACAAGAGGGAAATCAACTTTTCACTGGCTGGTTTGGCTCGGTTCTGTGACAATTGGTTTACTGGCTGGTTTGGCTCAGTTCTGTGACAATTGGTACGGGGGACCCACGGGCCCACGCCCCAGGAAAGGGAAAGGGGGAAAGGGAAAAGGGAAAAGGGAAAAGGGAGATGGGCCTAGGAACAAAACAGCGGCAACGATCTGAGGAGGAAAGCTAATTTACTAAATAATATATCAGAAAGTAAAATAACACAATATAATACAGTATAATTGGAATTAAAGCTAATAAATCAAATAAAATGAGCAGGAGAGTGACTGATAAACTGAAGACCTTACGCTAAATGCTGAAAGCGAGATGGCAGTGAGCACCCGGTGCTGGGTCGATCCCAAAGGAAAGGGAGTGTCTTGTGACATGCAAACAGTTTTTCTCTCTGAGTGGAAAATCATAAAAAAAACCAAAGCAACACAGAGTCCTCTGGGGAACGTTCTTCTGCTCTTCTGAGACAGGTATACCCACAACTATTGATGATCCATGGGGTTGGAGCAATAACTTTAATTCTCAATGCACTACATGATGTTGTGATGTGGAATACCAATATCAAAATTCATAAAACCATGACAGAGGTACTGTCCAAGGAGACAGGGAAAGTCATCATGTGACATCATGCATGACAAGAGTCACCCAAACAGGTCAGTAATCGGGGGCAGGATGGGGACGAGTGCATCTGCAGAAGAAGCAGCAATTAGCAAATCCTGCATATTCTCTCTAAGAGAGGACATATTCTTTCTAAGAGAGGGTTTCTACTCTCTATGAGAGGGCAAAGAGTGAATGCTGACACCTTAAAAAGACTCCTTCAGTGGTGCTAAAGCAGAGGGTTTCAAGTTGATATGGTTACTGCCTTTGATCTAGAAGCGTGGACCAGAGTGGGTAAGGCTTTGGGGATACCATAATTGATAATGATCAGCATGCATATGAACTCATCAGTACACAAGTGCACAAGTGTATTAAAACATTGATAGCAGAACAGAGAGTTGTAAATGAAGCTACTACTACTTTGTGCACAGAAGCAGAATCTGAGCGTCTGCAATTGAAATTTAAGCCTGTGGGGCACTTAGGAGGAAAAGCAGTTTGTTCTAGTGAGGATTCTGATTCCCCTGAGGAAGTTGCTGAGCTTGACCTAGTCCTTCCTGAATGAGACAAACAATTAACAGAGGTGACGCCTTTAAAACCATCTGCACCACCGTTTCAGGATCCCCTACCCCCTGTGTGTGCTCCGCTGATGGATGGCAACTGGATTCCTGAGAGCACTGGGAAAAGGTATTTCAGCAGGCAGAGAAAGAGGGGATTCCTGTCCCACAAACATTTACAGTCTTGGTAAGGGAGAATGGACCCCAAGAGTGGAGCCCATTTCATTGGGATTATGTATTATTGGGATAATATCTTTGCTGCCCAGCTATTAATGCCATATGACTGTGGCCAATTAGCCAGTCTGCTGTTGAAGCCTGCACAAAAGTTTCTATGAAAAGTTCATTGGCAAAACTTATGTGAAGATGAAGCACTTAGGAATTTGGAGCAACCTCAGCGAGATCCCCTATTTGGGATACGTACAGCCCAATTGACAGGAGCCACTCTCTTTAATAATCCACAACTTATTTATTCTCCTGAGGAAACTGGCATCCCGTGGGGTGGACAGGTTCACTCTTCTCTGGGTGGAGAACTGGCTGGAGGGCCGTGCCCAGAGGGTAGTAGTTAATGGAGTTAAGTCCAGCTGGCATCCTGTTACGAGTGGTGTCCCCCAGGGGTCAGTTTTGGGGCCCATCTTGTTTAATATCTTTATTGATGGCCTAGATGAGGGAATTGAGTGTACCCTCAGTAAGTTTGCAGGTGACACCAAGTTGGGAGGATGTGTCAAACTGCCTGAGGGTAGGGAGGCCCTTCAGAGGGATTTGGATAGGCTGAACAGCTGGGCTGAGCTCAATGGGATGAGGTTCAATAAGACCAAGTGCCGGGTCCTGCACTTTGGCCACAATAACCCCATGCAATGCTATAGGCTTGGGGCAGAATAGCTTGAAGAATGTAGAGAGGAAAAGGACCTGGGGGTGTTGGTGGATGCTCGGCTTAACATGAGCCAGCAGCGTGCCCAGGTGGCCAAGAAGGCCAACGGCATCCTGGCCTGTATTAGAAATAGTGTAGCCAGCAGGAGCAGGGAGGTGATCATCCCCCTGTACTCAGCTCTGGTACGGCTGCACCTCGAGTACTGTGTTCAGTTTTGGGCCCCTCACTACAAGAAGGACATTGAGGCCCTGGAGCGTGTTCAGAGAAGGGCAACAAAACTGGTGAGGGGTCTGGAGCACAAGTCTTATGAGGAGCGGCTGAGGGAGCTGGGATTGTTTAGTCTGGAGAAGAGGAGGCTCAGAGGAGACCTTATTGCACTCTACCACTTCCTGAAGGGAGGTTGTGGTGAGGAGGGGGTGGGCCTCTTCTCCCTGATAAATAATGACAGGACAAGAGGGAATGGACACAAGGTGTGCCGGGGAAGATTTAGGTTAGATTTGAGGAAACATTTTTTCTCTGAAAGAGTGGTCAGGCACTGGAATGGCCTGCCTAGGGAGGTGGCTGAGGCACCATCCCTAGCGCTGTTCAAGAAGCGTTTAGATGAGGTGCTAAGGGATTTGATTTAGTAGTTGGGTAGGGATAGTGATAGGAGGATGGTTGGACTAGATGATCTTGTAGGTCCTTTCCAACCTTATGAACCTATGAACCTATGAACTTCAAGCGTGACTACCACAAGATGCTCTGTGCACTTCAGTGCAATTTGCCTTGAAGGCACTGTTAACCCTCTCTGAGGACAGACAAAGGGAGTCAACATTCACACAAGTTAGGCAGGGACCATAATAATCCTACATGCAATTTATCAATTCGTTACTTGATGAGCTTAATAAACAGGTGGCAGATGAGGATGCAAAAAAGTGCCATTATCATGAATCTGGCTGTAGAGAATGCAAATATGGACTGTCGTAGGATTTTGCTGTCATTACCAAGACGTTACCCTGGTCAATATGATAGAGGCTTGCAATAGGGTGACATCCACAGAGTTCTCAGTGACTGTCCTAGTGGAGGCTTTTGTCCATGCACTATGACCCAGTGAAGACAAAAGGTTTTACAATTGCGGGAACAGCTGAAGGTTCCAAGCCACCTCAGCCAACAACCTTTAACTTCAACACTAACCACATATCTAAGGATGGGGGCTTAACCTTAACAGCAGCGAATGCCATCTGAAGCTTTTATCAGACAAACCTTTACAAGATGGAAGATGCACTGAAGAAAAAGAAGTTAATGGGTATGCAAACAGCTGAAGAAATCCCTTCAATTTCAGTAAAGAACCAGAAGGGTATGAGAAATACGGTTACAGTTTCACAAATTTTGGATCTATTTCCAGAATTTTCTGTTTATTGACTGCTGTAAAATTTTGCAGATTGCTTACTTTCTCCCTACCTACTTTGTTTTCCTCTCTTTATCCCCATAACTTTGTTCTATATCTGACCACATGCTTCAGCATGGAAAGATAAATCCAGAATAGCTAAAAGGATAAAATTTCACTCCTTCACTAAATTTGGTTTTTAAATACACATATATCCGATTCTTTATTCCTTTGTTTAAGATGGGATAATGGGAGAGGTGGTGTAGGCAATTTTTTGTTAATCATATTCTCAATTCTGATGTACAAAGGTTTGACTTTTGACAAAACCATATGTAGCAGTGTGTTTATCAGCTAATCCACTTGAAATGATAAGCATTGTTTACTGGTTGTTGGTATACTTGACAGTGAAAAGTGGTCTGACAATAAGCAATGCAATTATTGCTAAATGGATCCAAGGGTGTGGAAAGTACTTGTCTAGCTATAGCGGAACGAGCAAATCAAACTCAAACTGTATTTGCAAAAACAGAAAGGGGGACAACCTGGGGTTCCATCCCAAGAATGGTTAAGTAAGGTATGCTATTTTCTTCATTTTCTTTGTTTAGCTGGGGATGACACCATCCCACTCATGGTTAAACAGATTCAGGATATGATCTGGAATTTACTGATGTCACGGTGTTATCTGTCACAGGGACACAAGAAAACAAGGAAACAAGAAGGGAGAGAGGGAGGAAAAAAAACCTGCACCGTCAGTGGCCATACGGCCACCCGAGCAGAGCCGTGTACCCCAGGGTGGGGGGGGGACTGGAGAGCCAAAAGGGAAGGGTACGCAGATAACAGATGGGTCTGGGGAAAAAAAAAAAAACAAACCAAAAAAGCAAAAACCAGTGGCAACAGTTTGAAGAGGAATTGTAATTTTACTAAATCTAACAAAATCAAACAAACTGGGAGAGACAAAATTATCCAGGATCTGAGAATCTTACAGTAGTAAAACTGCAGGGGAAGCACATCCGTGGCAGGCCGAAAGACAAAGTGTGCCAGAGAGCTAGCCCTTATCACCCCTGGCTGGGGGCAGGGCCCCACTACTGGTTACCTGCAGTGACTTGAGCAATTTCGTTGGTGATTGAAAACAGGTAAAGATATGTGGTTGGGCATATGGAATGCAGTTAAACACAGAACTGTACGTGTCTACCATGTTTCTGTTCATCGACCCCTACAGTCACCAGGAAATGATGAAGCCGACACACTGGCCTGAGTTAGATGGGTTGAGAATTCACCATCTGAGAACATTGCCTGCAGCATGCTGGGCAGAAGACCATGTGGGCAGCTGCTAAAGCATGGGGACTGCCCGTAAAACTATCTGCCATCGCTCAAGCATGCCAAGACGGTGACGCTTGCTCCAAGATGAGACCGAGGTCGTTGCCTGAAACAACAGCCCATCTTGCTAGAAGACACAATCCTCTACAGAGGTGGCAGGTTGATTACACTGGGCCCCTCCCTCGGTCTGAGAGGGTGAGATATTCCCTAACCTGTGTCAGCGCTGCGAGTGCACTAATGCAGGCCTATGCAGTACCAAAAGCCAACCAGGCATATACCATCAAAGCACTCATGAGATTGATGGCTGCCCATGGGACACCACAAGTCATCGAAAACGACCAAGGGAGTCACTTCACGGGTACAATGATACAATGCTGAGCAGAAGAGAATAATATCAAGTGGTGATTCCACCTGCCATACAATCCAACGGGGGCAGGCCTTATCAAGCGTTATAATGGTATTCTCAAAGTTGCACTGAAGACAGACTCTCAGTCTCTGCAGGGGTGGACAAAGAGACTCCACGAGACCCTGCGGGACCTGAATGAAAGACCTAGAGACGA
Organism: Cyrtonyx montezumae; assembly: GCF_038088225.1. Lineage (NCBI taxonomy): Eukaryota > Metazoa > Chordata > Aves > Galliformes > Odontophoridae > Cyrtonyx > Cyrtonyx montezumae. The sequence goes on along the minus strand of NW_027072056.1, from coordinate 331,493 downwards.
CAGACCCAGTGCCTTGAAAATGTTACAAACAACATGGGCCTCCCCACTTAGGATCCAAAGTACGGGTAGCGATAATGAGGTGAGACCTCATATTGGTCGTGAGAACAATATTCTGCTCCCTGCCCCTGAGAACCAAAAACCAGGCATCAATAGCATAAAATGGCCTTGGAAGGTGTAGGTAGGACCACGGTGGTCCTATTCAACTACCTATTCACCCTACAGAGGCAGGCAGTGGACCACACAGGTTCTGACACGGGGGTAAATACATCACGATTATCTTTCTAACTGTACCGTTTGTAAAACATCTTGGCTACAATTCTATCTGGTAATATTCATTCTGTTAACCATACTCCACACACCTGGGTTAACTGGAAGTTATCAGGAAGAGCTTAGCACTCAGCTGGGTTTATGGAATTTTTATTTTTATTAGATGGAACACACACATTTAGTTCTTACTCAGAGATCTGGTTAAAATATGTCCAATAGAACATTTTCAAGGAACATATGGAAGGATTAGATAAATGCTGTAACTGAGTATGTGAGTCGCAGTACCTTGTACTCAATCAAATTATCAGTTGTTAGCTGCAATGTCTTAGGAAACAGTTCTTTATCATTTCAGTCCAGTCACATCAGCCTGGTGCCTCTCCTCTCGCCGTCCCTTCATGCAGCTGCAGGTGAAAGCCCTGCGCAGAGCGCGAAGTGCTCTCCCGATGACAGCTGGCATCCGGCGGCGAGCTGCTGCATGTGGTGCGGCAGCGGTACCTGTGGGGGACAGAGAGCTGTAGGCAAGGGGCAAGGCAAGGCCCTGCCTGCCCCCCGCACCATGGAATTTCCTTGGGAGGGTTGACCTCGATAGGTCAGGGCACATTGGTGTGGTGGAAGGCTCCTCCCTGGGATGGCTTTCTGCCTGGGGACGTACCTGGACCATCCTCTGACGTCTCTCTGAAGTGCTCAGAACTTTGTGCTCCTCCAGCCTCTGTAGAAACCTGCATGGGGGAGAGCAAAACCACAGCCCTATATGCCACTGGCTGGTGATGCTGTGGGTGCCAGAGTCCCCCCAGTGGCCAAGGAGCAGAGAGGCCCTGCCCACGGCAGCAAGGGAGCCCCCAGCTGCCCCTTCCTCCCCTCTCCACTGCAGGCAGACCCCAAGGAGCCCTCTGCCTGGCAGCAGGTGCTGCATGTAGGGATATGTGGCTCTCACCCTGCTCCCTCCAGCTGGCAGCCTCCCACATCCCTGTGGACATGGTGCACATTGATGGCAAGTACTGGTGGAGTCCCTGTCCCAGCAGCACTGGACTTTATACTCCACACAGTCCTAAGGGGCAAATGGGACAAGGGTGACCTTACAGCTCAGGTCCCTGTGTGTTGGGAACCCCTCCACCCTGGGCAGCCTCAGGCAGCCCCTTCCTCCTGCCCTCCGCTCACCTTACCAGCTCGCAGTGAGCTCGGCCTGAGCCCCGCAGACTTTTATCTGCTCCTCAGATATCCTCTCATGTGCATTTATATTTGCAGAGTCATTAAGCTTAGAAAAGAACAAAAAAGTCATCAGGTTCAACAGTCCAACCAGGTCCTGGCCCATCGGCATCTGGAAGTAGCCCCAAGATGTCATAAACTGCTGCTCCCGTGGTGGTGTTGGGACTGGCTGTTGATGTTCCGGGCCCGACATGGTACCCGAGAGCGGCTTTGCTCCTGGGCTGGCTCTGTCCTCCTGGACCGAACCCTGCGGTGTAAAGAAGGCTGGCTCTGGGACTGTGCATCATGACGTTTGAGAGGGGAGCGGCTTTGAGTCCAAGCCCTCCCTGGCTGCGTGCACTGGCTTCCATCAGCCGCTGTGGAAACCCTCAAGGACCACGGTGCTGCCCGTTGGCTGTAGCTGTGAGTGCAGCTCTCAGCAATTGGGGTGGGTGTGTGCCTGCTCCCATGATGTGTTTGGGGCTGGCTTGGAGAATCTGGGACCTGGCACTGAAGTGGAGAGCGGCTTAACGTCCGGGCCCGCCCTCCATCCCTGGGCCGGAGGTTGTAGCCATGTGCCGGGGAGGGCCTCGAGGCCTCTGACATCCCCTGGCTGGCCAAGTCCAGGGCAGCGTTGCGGCAGTTCCGACGGTGTCCTCGGAGCTCATTGAAGCTATTCTCAACACAAGGTAAACGTGGGGAGATTCTCCCACAGTCTGTCCCACGCTGTCTGGATAGGCCGCTGCTCTCAGGCACATAGGAACCATGATCTGGACCCGATGGTGCCTGGCTGGTGGTGCTGGAAGTACTGTTTTCCAGTGCTGGGGAACCTTGGGATGGCTCCAGTCCCTGCTGGGTGGTAGTGCTGGAGTCTGTAAGGAAGGCAGGAAGGTGAGCAGGTTGGAATTTCTGCCTGGGGGTGGGATCAGCTCCCAGCTCTCCAGGGTAAAGGGATGTGAGCAAGGCCGCCCTGAGCATGCCTCTTACCAGTGCCCTCTCCAGCGCAGGCATTGCACTCCCAGGTGGAGGCGCTCTCACTAAAGTTGGAGCAGCGCCGATGGGTGCCCTGTGCAGCGCAGGAGCTGCAGAGCAGCAGCTGCCAGGGCCTGGGGAAAAAAATGGGTTGTGGACATGAGGACTAAGTGACCTGAGCCACGGAGTGCCTAGCACAGCTCTGCTGCTCAGTCCGTGCTCCCCAACCCTGCGCTGAGGCTGTGATCCCATGCAGAGCCCCAGAGGGCTGCTGAGGAAACTCACCCTGCTCCCTCTGCCTGCTCCCTGCCATGTGGGTAATGGCACTCGCTGGCATCGCAGCGCTCGTGCCTCTCTAGTAGTGGTGAATATACATCATCATCCTCCCACATTGGTCTCCTGTTAGAGAAGGGAGGGAACGTCACGATCACCCACTGTGCTAAAACTAATCCACGTCTTCCCTCCTCCTCCACCCAATCCCCAGTTCCACCTTCCCAATGATGCTGAGGCCTGGTTTAATGGCAGCAAAGGGCCAGGCCTGCCGGGGTTGTCAGTCCCTGGGCAAGCACAGCTCATGTATCCTCACATCTTGGGAAATGGCTGAAAGACACCAACCTGACTGGGATTCGGATCCCCAGGCTGAGCATGTTTATGAAAAACTTGAACACGTCTTTGCAGAGGGGACAGCAGAAGCACAAATTTCCAGCACACAGAGCGTATTCCTGCAACAGAAACACAAGAAGCATAAGCACGAGCAGGAGGGACCAGGTGCTGCTGAGCTCCTGCCATGCCCATGGGGCAAGAGGAGGGATCCTACCTGGACACAGGCCCGGTGGAACCAGGCGTGTTGGCAGCATGGGCACACCATGGTGCTGTATGAGATGCTGTCCCCCACGGGGTCCATGCACATGATGCAGGTGGTGTCCTGCACTGGCACTGCCTCCACTGCCTGCTGCGGGCGGTGCTCCCAGCAGAAGGAGCTGCGGGAAGATGGGAGGGATGGGCAAGGTGAGAAGTGCTGCGAGGAGGGCAGAGGAACACAAAGGAGCGCAGGTCCTGGCTCTGGCTCTGGCAGGCTGCTGGGAGCCTGGGGCCTTCCTCATTTCTTTGGCTGGTGCTGACAGCAGGGGTTGGATGCTCACAGATGAGGCCTGGCAGCCCTTACCTGTACCCGTGAATGTACTGGGTGACACATTCACCCTGCGAGGCACAGGGGAGATGGAAGCTGCGGTCACATCCTGTTTCTGCACAGGTGATGGAGGCCCCCGTCTTGCCACAGACAATGCAGTGCTGGAAAGAACAGAGCAGCTCCCGTAAGCAACAGGCTCAGGGCCTATGTATCTGGTCCTCCACTACTGGGCAGAACCCAGAATGCAGGCATGGCTAGGTTGCACTCTGCTGAGCTGCCCGGTGAACAGGCGTCATCTGCAAGAGGGGGACTTTGTCATGGAGCTGGTTGGAAAAGCTGCTTTCTTGGGAGCAGGTTAAGATTGCCAATCCTCTCCAGCCACAAAGCTCTCTGTTCCACTCAGGTCCTCACCGTTTGCTCTGCCTGCTCAATTGTGCGTATGGCATCTTTTTTGGAAACATTGAAACTCCCATCACCTTCCTCTTGACAAAGATCATTGGCAAATAGCTGCACAAGGGGTAAGAACATGATGTTGTAAGGGCAGGAAGAATGGAACCATTGGTTGGAGGAAGATGGTAGGAGCTGCAAGGGAACTCACCGCACAATAAATGTGGAAATAGGATCCATATAACTCAAATTTTGGCCCAAGGATGTCTGAGTCCTCATCCACCTGGCCACAGAGCAAACATGCTGGAGAGGAGAGAGCAACAGCAGTGAGTGCCTTGCCAGCTGCCTCTGAGGGCTGTCTCAGGGGCTGTTCTGTGCCAGCCATGCCGGATGAGGAGCAGGGCCCGAGGCAGTGGAGAGGAAGGGACACTGCAGGCCCAGTGTTGATGGCAGGCAGCCACAGCCCTGAGTGCTTATTGCACTCTACCACTTCCTGAAGGGGGGTTGTGGTGAGGAGGGGGTGGGCCTCTTCTCCCTGATAAATAATGACAGGATGAGAGGGAATGGCCACAAGTTGCGCCGGGGAAGATTTAGATTAGACCTGAGGAAACATTTTTTTTCTGAAAGAGTGGCCAGGCACTGGAATGGCCTGCCTAGGGAGGTGGTTGAGGCACCGTCCCTAGCGCTGTTCAAGAAGCGTTTAGATGAGGTGCTAAGGGATTTGATTTAGTAGTTGGGTAGGGATAGTGACAGGAGGATGGTTGGACTAGATGATCTTGTAGGTCCTTTCCAACCTTATGAACCTATGAACCTATGAGCCCAACCACGGCCCCTCTGGCCAAGGAGCAGAGGAGCCCTTGCCTGCCCCTTCTCCCCTCTCCACTGCAGGCAGACCCCAGCAGCAATCTGCCCAACGATGGGAAGCATGTAGGGTGTAGGGATACGTTGCTCTCACCCTGCTCCCTCGAGCCGGTGGCCTCCTGTGACACCACGTATGGCAGCGGTGAGTAATTGCAGAGTCCCTGTCCCATCAGTGCTGAGCTTTCTCCTCTGCACACTCCTGTATCAAGCTTATGGGAGAAGCGGGACGAGGGTGAGATCACAGCTCAGTCCATGGAGCAATGGGATCCCCTCCTCCCTGGACAGCCTCAGGCAGCCCTTTCCTCCTGCTGTCCACGTACTTCACCAGCTTGCACTGAGCTTGGCCAGAGCCCTGCAGCCTTTTAACATCACAGTGGCCACTCCCTGCCACCCTGTGTGACATCATCACCCCTCACAGGGGTGAGGGGCCCTGGGCACACAAGCAGGAGGGCAGTGCAGCCAGGGCAGAGTGAGGAGCCCGGTGATGGGGGCCTTCATCACCTGTGCACAGACAGGCTGTGGTTGCAGCTTCAAATTTCCCTGTGCCTCTGAGGATGAATGTGTCACCCAGTACATTCACGGGTACAGGTAAGGGCTGCCAGGCCACATCTGTGAGCATCCAACCCCTGCTGTCAGCACCAGCCAAAGAAGATCATGCACCAGCATGCCCTGCGCTGCTGGCACTGTTTGGGCTGCATTCAGGATGCTTGGGATCAAACCCATACTGAAACTAGGGGAAGTGTGGCCACTGAGTGTCGTGTATTTTAATGCAGAGCAGGAATCAGGGCACTGTTTCCAGGCTGCCTGCCCCAGCCAGGCACCACTAAGTCAGCAGCAGGCTTTTAAAATAAATGGAGCTTCACGGGGTGAACAGTTTCAATTCTAATGATCATTTGTTTACTGCTGCCATGTTTTGTGGCTTCATCCTTGGTTCCCAGGAAATATTTCAGTGGATTAGGCAGTACTGATATTTTAAAGCTAAAGAAGAGTTGGTGTTGAGTATACATGCGGGGTTATGGCAGCATCAGACCATAAGCTTATAAGTTCATTTAGAAAGATTTGTTTTTCAGTGTGGGACCTGTTACGTAAGGATTTGTGATGGTGATAAACTGCATATGTGGCAGTGACTGCTAACATGTAACAGGGGGGGTTAAATTCTTCCACATCAGAGTTCAGAGGCAGTTTCTGATATGGGAAAATACACTCGTTGTAAATGTAAGATATTTTCAGTAAAGGAACAGTAATTATTCTCATATGTTCCTAGATGCAGCTGCCACGACGTGAGGATATCTGTCACACAGGTCAATTAGAAAAGAAAAACTGGACGATCTTTGCTGATAACTTGGTTCTCATTTGGTTTTGTGTTTTCGTTTGTAAGGAATTTGGATGATTTGTTTTTATTTTGCTTTGTTTTCTTTTATTGTTGTCTTTTTTCATACACAGCTGTTGTGATGTTGAGGTTCTGGTTGCTTAGTGAGCAACAAGAAATACCAAGTGGAGCCCAAAGAAGTAGCATTCAGACAAGGCAATTAAATTTGGAGTGTCTGCTTATTCATTTATTTCACATGGGGTGTTACTTTTCCACTTAAAGAGTGGAAAGCCCTTACTGTCATCTGACTTCTGCAGACCTTTGAAATGAAGCTACGTGAAGCACAAACCTTCACTAAGGTTAAGATTCGTGCTATCCCACCCACCCCTTGTCTGAGCAGTTTGCACTGACTAGACAAGTGCAAGATGAGCTAAAAAAGAGGAAATTGCCACCAGACTCCATTGTGGAGCACGGCTGTACTTCCCAGAGGAACACTGGCAGCCAGGCAGCAGGTGATGCCTTCTGGGTCCATCCCACCAGAAACAGCCCCCAGCACAGAGGCTGCTAGGGTGGGATGCATGGAACCTACACACAAAAAAAATCCATCTTTTGTAGGATGTGGTCTTTTCCCATATTATGTTTTCGGTCTGTAGGGGAAAAGATTGTAAAAAATAGTCTGCATAAAAGATTAGAAAAAAAATTAATCGTCTTAAAAGCAAACTGTGAAAACATGCTTATTTCCCCTCTACACCCCCTCTCTTTGTGGATAATCCCCGTGTCTACATTTTGCTATTAAAAACACAAAGGAAGTGAACAAGGCTTCCACAAAAGGATGTTCATCCTTCAGTAATTCCTGACATTCGTAGCGGATTTGAAATGCCTATCTTTCAACAATAATGCAGTGTTCTTCACATTGGTGTCTGAGGACAAAGAAATGCCTGCATTTTTTACTGACGGATTAAGTGCTGCAAAACGAGCTGTTGTTAACTGTGGTGGTGAACAGCTTCTGTCTGGTGGTTTGCCCTTATTTAAACTTAAAGCTGACCCATCTTGGGCAGCAGCTGAGTTGCAACATGGTCAGTACTTGTTAAACAGATCACCAATGGGAGAGGATTGGAAGAGACTCATTGCTTCCAGCAGTACTGCTCTTTGTGTTTTCTCTGAACTACCATTCCCTCTGTAGTTTGTCAATGGGATAGTACTCCTTCAGCTGTCATTTGTTCATTTTATTCCATCCGAGTGTCTGACCACTGTCCATTATTCATTTTCAGTTCAATGTGAGTTCTGGGGGATGGTATAAAGAAGCCTCCCATTCATAGGAGAAGGTACACAGCCAGCTAACATGACTAACCATTTTGTGTTTGAATGCCTACTAACTCCATATGTCACTTAGTGAACCTGGACTCCCCACCTCTCAAACAGTCGTGCTAGGGCAGTGCATCCCGCTTGGCTGCTTTTCCCTCTCCAGCCTGACCCTGGGCACAAGCTCAAGCTGCTCACTCCAGAGCTTGGAGCAGTCTCAGACACAGGCTTTGGTGTGTGTCAGATTGGGATTGTATGACAATGATCATTTACCTGCAAGCATGGGCATAGCTTGTTCCTAGAGCACAGGAGAGCTGTGTGCCAGGACTTGCAGGGGGAGCACCTGCTGAAGTGATGCACCGAAACCATCTCAGAGTCACAGATTACTCTGCAGGTCTGCAGCTGCTTGAATTACATGGCTTTGATATTGCACTTTTGCTGCTCTTTAAAACCACCTCCCTGACAAATAGAAAGTGTTAAGGAGGCAGGAATGTTTGTCCAGAGTTAATAAGCTTAGCATGCAAAAATGCAAACCTGCTTTACTGAAAGCTTGCGCAAACAACTGAAAGCTGGCGCAAACAGGGAACTCGCCTAAATATGGTCAAAGGTTAGCGATTGTGTAATCGACCAATGAGACTCGCTCATACAAACAACATACCATAAATGGGAATCACCAGAAGAGGTCAAGAAACGAATATGGAGGAAGACTACTTACTTCAACCCATACGACCACCAGGAGGCAGAAGAAGACCCCCTAGCAACAGTCGGATCATGCGCAGAGTACACCACAATAAGAATACGGAAGGACACGAATACGGAAGACGAACTGTATAAAGGATCGGGTATTGGTTCGAATGTTGCGACAGCTGGCGGAACGCAGAGTCCCCTGTCACCCAGCGCTGCATTGCCTTTTTGTTCTTTACCCATTATAATTAATAAATTCAACAATTGACTCCTTAAACTTCTGGTCCATCATTTTATTGATAACAGAAAGTGTTTTTTTTTTTCCTTTGCTTCCATGGGTTTTTCTGGTTTTCTTCTGCATAGCAAACTTTCAATTCCACATCCACGGTGCAGATACATACTTTCACTCACGTAACATTCCAGCTGCCAATTCACATACAGAACAGGCTGCTTCATTTCTGACTCAGCAGCTGCGTGGCCTGTCCACATTTATACATCTTTAGGTTCCAGGAAAGGAGACATTTAACCACTCCCCTTGAGCAGTTCAGCCTTTTCTGCTCTCCCCCACCCTGCAGCAGGTTAGCTGAGGACCTCTCTTCCCGTGACACAGCTGTGGTTACCTGACATGCATGTTAGATGTGTGTTTAAACAAACTGCCAAATTTCCACGTGTGGGAGAAATGTGACGAGGGCCTTACCATGCATCAGCATAAACGAAGCCACTGTGCAGTTCAGGAGAGGGCTCTTGCAGGAAAGGCACAAGAAAGAGCATGGTTTTTTGCTTCTAAGAAGCCACTTTATTTGCATGACACTGCTCTGGAGGAAGCACTCATCTTGTCAGTTCATGCAAATGAACACCTCTTTAGTAGTCACTATTGATACTATTACAGCTCCCACAGAGTCATAATATTCTGAAATCCTGAACTTACACACAAAGAAAATGTCTCAAACAGGCAACCCAAAATATTTAGTAAAATCTGAATATGTCCTGATGTTCTTTCAGAAGCATTTTCTTTCCTTTTCTGCCTTCCCAGCCATTTTGGTACTATCCTCTCTAACAGCAGTTACAGAGCAGCAGCCTGAAACTAATTCCAGCAGTTCTCACACGAGGCTGTTTTCTATAATTGCTCTCCTCTTCCCCAAATCTTTTTCTGTGAAGGCTTTTTGCATGCTATGCAATGATCTTGCGCAGTTTTGATGGTGTTGCCAGCAGATTGTGAGTGGCTCACCAGCAAGATTGTAATTCTGGAAGACTTTGCTTTCCAGAGCCCTTGCCAAAAGGTCTTTATCCTATGTCTTTAATAACACTGCAGGTCTCTATGACACTGCAAGGCTCTATGCCCCTATGACACTGCAAGACTCTATGACACTGCAAGGCTCTATGACAAGGAAAAGGCTTAGGTTCTCAATGCCTTCTTCACATCTGTCTTTAACAGACAGAGCAGTTGTCCACAGTTTACTTGCTCTGACCTGGAAGTCCGGGACGGGGCGCATAATGCACCCCCTGTGATCCAAGCAGAGATGATCAGAGACCTGTTCCTCCATCTGAACTGCCACAAGTCCATGGGGCCAGATGGGATCCACCCAAGGGTGCTGAGGGAGCTAGCAGAGGTGATTGCCGAGCCACTTTCTGCCATCTATCAGAATTCCTGGTTATCTGGAGAGGTCCCACAAGATTGGAGGCTTGCCGATGTGACTCCCATCTACAAGAGAGGCCGTAAGGAAGACCCGGGGAACTACAGGCCTGTCAGCCTGACCTCGGTATCAGGGAAAGTTATGGAGCAGATGATCTTGAGGGAAATCACACGACACGTGCATGGCTGAAGCCTTTCGGACCCGCCGTCGGCTTCATTCAGGTGTTCGCAATCGTTAGGGACTCATCGGTCTGTCCATTTACCTCGGTGCACACCAATGTGGTGGGTGGTAAAATGGCGTTTATTTGTTCGTAACAACAACTTTTATAGTTTACCATAGTTTCGTCTACGCCCCTCAGGCGCTTGCGTAACTACCTCCTTATCTAGCTGCCACAGGCATTATTACCTTATTTGGTCACAATTGGCACTACTCCCTTATCTGGTTACTATTGGCAACCATCCGGGGGTGGATCCTTCTTGTGTTCGCCGCCTACATTTCCCCCCCTTTATGCATAAACATGTCTACTACATCCTGAGAGGACCCTAACCGCGTACAACCGAAGCCCCGCTTTTACGCCTATACATGCCGTTGTCCTCTCAGTCAAGCCTTGCCCCGTTACATCCCGATTCGCAACCTAATCCTATCCTATCCCTATTCTAATGCGCTTTCTATTTGCCCTCAAGCCTTTAGCATCTTCTCATATTCGTCGCGATAATCAAGTGTACGATTAATCATCTTACGCATGCAGCCTAACATCATTTGTAACAGACAAGGCACACAGATTACCAGAAGCAAAAGAACTACAAGCCCTAAAAGCAAACCCTTTAGCAAATGCACACCCCATTCCCCGATACCTCCGAATAGTCCACGTAGCCAATCTCCAATCGGATCCTTCTCCACGCCGATTTTGTTGACGTGTTCCCTCATAAGCTGAAACTTCTTGTGTATAGATTCACTGTGATCACTGAGATTAAAACAGCACATTCCCGCGACATCCTCACAGCCATGACCATGAGCTAAAAGCAGGAAGTCAATAGCTGCTCGGTTCTGCAGGACTGCGTGCCTAACGCTTGCGACGTCCGTTAACAAATCGCTGAGGAGTGAAGTTGTTAAATTAGCCTGCTTGATGGACCAGCAAGCCAGTCTCTCAATCTCCTTCAAGGCTTGAGCTGTTCCCTGGTCTGTGAGTGGGGTAATCTTCCGTCTGTCTAAAACATATTTGATTATCTCTCCAGGTGTCGTTAGTGTGGAAGGCGCTGCTCTTATAAGCTGTTGAATATCCGGGTGCGACTTTTGCCTAAAACAGTCAATAATCACAGGAGCCCGCGCCGAAGATGGGAGATCCGATCCTTCGACCGCCTTTATGAGGCGATTAGCGAAGTCCACAAAGGACTCCGACGGCCCCTGTGTAATGTCTGCCCAGGGGTCAGTAGGCTCCGCTAACCGGGCAACTTCTCTGAGTGCTTGGAGAGCGGACGCTGTGATGGCAACCAGCTCTCCCGGTCTCAAAAGTGCGGCCTGGCCCTCTGGGTTCCCAGTCATTCCATCCGCCAGACCCCGTAAGCGGTCCAAAGTAGTCCGCTCCCCCCGCCCCTGACCGTTAGCGGGATGTCGAGGGTCCCGGGTAGCTGCCGCCACTACCGTCTGCAGCTGGATACTCCACGCATCCATCCACAAAGCATATTGGGCGGGAGCTAGTAGAACCCTCATAAGATTCATAACATCATGCGGCAGCAGCGGGGAAGACATAAGAGCTTCCACCTCTGCCATAGTGACTGGAGATCGTAAACCCTTGGTCCTGACCGTGTCGGCCAATCGCGTAATCAGTTTTGGCTCCAGAGGGGTCCAAGCCGGTCCCTCTGTTTTAATCACCACAGGCATTGCCACTACGGATGAGCTCTCTGTTGTAAGTTCCTCCCTAATCCTTGCCCAATCAGTTAAAGCCGGCCCAGGGGCTGAGCCAGAGCACCCTGACTCCGCCCTCTGTCCATCCCATCGGGGCACACCATCCCGCCCCGCTGATAACATAGCCACACCCTCCTTCTCCGCCCCTCCCAACCCCTCCAAAGAAGGATACAAGCCGCTCCCCACATAAGGAGGAGGGGCGGCGGGGGCAGAAGGAGGAGCAGAAATTGAGCAAGAGCAGTCGTTATCTGTCTTGCAACAATTGCAGGATGTTTCAGCAGCCTGTGGCGCAATCCGCTCAACGGTTTTGGGCGCGGTCGCCTCTCCGCGCGCCATCTTAGCGTCTTGCCACGTGGGCATCTTGTCCTTTTTCTCTCCATCTGGAGGCTCCACAAGTGGTCTCATTGTGGAATCTGTGGGAGACACCTTTCCTCCCCCCAAACCCTGCCAAAACTTCGCCTGCTCAGATGTAATCCGTTCATCCCGCGCTGTTTTCAGCGCCCCCAAGACCAACCCCCAGGTTTTCAACTCTCCTGACTTCCCAAGCACCATCGCCCGCTGAGAAAGCGTTGCGGTGATGAGATCCCAGGACCCCGGGGTATACAAATCTGAGGGAGATGTAAGCAGTCCCTCCTTTTGTAAAAGGGACAACATTGCCCCTATTTCCTTCTTAGAAGGAGACGTTTTCCCGCAAGGAGAAGTTTTCCCGCAATAGGTCTTACACGCGGACGAAATCACCTTTATGACGGCCTCCATGTCGCGTCCTCACGAATCAGTCACCGGGGATCGCCGCCGAATGACTTCCAGGTCCACGACGCAGCTACCGGGGATCGCCACCAAATAGCCGCCTGGGTCCTCGGCAGGTTCACGGGCTCTAGCGCGCTTAGAGCCCCCTCCGACGCTACCCAGCTTCCACTCTCGTAAGCCGCAGCCCCCTCTAGCCGAGGGTCATCATCTCCTTCCCCAAGGGAGACGGAAGAGAGCAGGAACGCCACGCCGCCTGTGGCCCGACCACTATTCCCTAACTATCACGTCGGGGTCACCAGATGAAGCCTTTCGGACCCGCCGTCGGCTTCATTCAGGTGTTCGCAATCGTTAGGGACTCATCGGTCTGTCCATTTACCTCGGTGCACACCAATGTGGTGGGTGGTAAAATGGCGTTTATTTGTTCGTAACAACAACTTTTATAGTTTACCATAGTTTCGTCTACGCCCCTCAGGCGCTTGCGTAACTACCTCCTTATCTAGCTGCCACAGGCATTATTACCTTATTTGGTCACAATTGGCACTACTCCCTTATCTGGTTACTATTGGCAACCATCCGGGGGTGGATCCTTCTTGTGTTCGCCGCCTACACATGGCAACCAGGGGATCAGACCCAGCCAGCACGGGTTCACCAAGGGCAGGTCGTGCTTGTCCAACCTCATCTCCTTCTATGACTGGGTGACCAGACAGGTAGATGAGGGAAAGGCTGTTGATGTAGTCTACCTGGACTTCAGCAAGGCCTTTGACACAGTCTCCCACAGTATTCTCCTGAGGAAACTGGCAGCCCGTGGTGTGGACAGGTTCACTCTTCTCTGGGTGGAGAACTGGCTGAAGGGCTGTGCCCAGAGGGTAGTGGTTAATGGAGTTAAGTCCAGCTGGCGTCCTGTTACGAGTGGTGTTCCCCAAGGGTCAGTTTTGGGGCCCATCTTGTTTAATATCTTTACTGATGACCTAGACGAGGGGATTGAGTGTACCCTCAGTAAGTTTGCAGGTGACACCAAGTTGGGAGGATGTGTCAAACTGCCTGAGGGTAGGGAGGCCCTTCAGAGGGATTTGGATAGGCTGAACAGCTGGGCTGAGCTCAATGGGATGAGGTTCAATAAGACCAAGTGCCGGGTCCTGCACTTTGGCCACAATAACCCCATGCAATGCTATAGGCTTGGGGCAGAATGGCTTGAAGAATGTAGAGAGGAAAAGGACCTGGGGGTGTTGGTGGATGCTCGGCTCAACATGAGCCGGCAGCGTGCCCAGGTGGCCAAGAAGGCCAACGGCATCCTGGCCTGTATTAGAAATAGTGTAGCCAGCAGGAGCAGGGAGGTGATCATCCCCCTGTACTCAGCTCTGGTACAGCCGCACCTTGAGTACTGTGTTCAGTTTTGGGCCCCTCACTACAAGAAGGACACTGAGGCCCTGGAGCGTGTTCAGAGAAGGGCAACAAAACTGGTGAGGGGTCTGGAGCACAAGTCTTATGAGGAGTGGCTGAGGGAGCTGGGATTGTTTAGTCTGGAGAAGAGGAGGCTCAGAGGAGACCTTATTGCACTCTACCACTTCCTGAAGGGGGGTTGTGGTGAGGAGGGGGTGGGCCTCTTCTCCCTGATAAATAATGACAGGACGAGAGGGAATGGACACAAGTTGCGCCAGGGAAGATTTAGGTTAGATTTGAGGAAACATTTTTTCTCTGAAAGAGTGGTCAGGCACTGGAATGGCCTGCCTAGGGAGGTGGTTGAGGCACCATCCCTAGCGCTGTTCAAGAAGCGTTTAGATGAGGTGCTAAGGGATTTGATTTAGTAGTTGGGTAGGGATAGTGATAGGAGGATGGTTGGACTAGATGATCTTGTAGGTCCTTTCCAACCTTATGAACCTATGACACTGCAAGGCTCTTTGACTCTGCAAGGCTCTATGACATTGCAAGATTCTATGACACTGCAAGGCTCTATGCCTCTATGACTCTGCAAGGCTCTATGACACTTCAAGGCTCTAAGACAGTGCAAGACTCTTTGCCTGTGTGACACTGATAGGCTGTATAACACTGCAAGGCTCTAAGACACTGCAAGGCTCTATGACACTGCAAGGCTCTATGCCTCTGTGACACAGCAAGGCTCTATGACACTGCAAGGCTCTGTGACACTGCAAGGCTCTATGTCCCTGCACATTTCAGACTGATCACTGATTTGGCAATATCTGTTATCTCAAAGAGAATATCTATCCCATTTGCCCCAGGCACACGACATCATTAACGTAGTGAGATAAAGTGAAGGAAGCAATAAAGAAAGGAGCGGAGCGGAATATCTGTTCTCAGAATTCCTCACTTCCCTATGGAGGTGTAGAAATCTGATATCTTCCTTGCATGGAATTTCATTCAGGACTGTTCCATTTAACCTGTGTTCCTGTGACCACCTAACTTTCTCTACAAAGTATGTACCCTAGCAAGGTTCTGGTCTTGAACAAGAGCACTGTAATTCTGACATCTATGTTTATTACTCTTTATTTCCATTGTTTGCATCTCTTTATTTCCATCTGTTTGAATCAGAGTCCCAAAGGATGAGATTTTCCACATGCTGTTTCTAATGAGATCAGCAGAGTCACTCAGCAGTGAGCAGAATTATAGCCACCGTTACAAATTGCTCCAGGGGATGGGAGAGAACATGCAAGATGCCAGGTAGTGATTGCTTGCTACCCTTAGGGCAGAGCTGATCTCACTCAATTTTATACCTCCACAATGATCCTTAGTGAAGGGAAAGGTGCTTCTGAGCAGCTTATGCTGCAATGGGGCAGATGAGCTGCAAACTGGATCACCTACCACACCTAGTCCCTCCACTGCAATTGAGATATTCTAAGCAGTATTTGAAAGGAGATGTTCCCATGACAACTCAGACCCCTACACTTGGGGGAATTTCTCTCCTGCTTGTGTCCAGTAAAAAAGATATAGGCCTTGTGTAAACGTGCCAGTTCTCAGTCTCCTTGGGCATGAAGCCCAGCATGGCAGAAAATACAGATGCACAACACCACTGCTTAGATGAGATTTGTCAATCCTAACATTACCAGGTGAGTTTGAAATCCCTAATGGCCAACAAATGTATGGAAATCCACATACCACGCGCAGAGATATGGGTCATCTCTGCAGCTGATATAGTGCTAGGTAGGCATGTGTTGTGGTTTTGTGGTGTTGATGCCGGTATTCCACATCAGAGCATCACGCAGCAGTGAAGGAGTTAATGCTGTGGGAGCAGCAGAGGGGCGGAGCTCCGCACCGGATGCAGGCGGCGCTCGGTCTGGGCGCGTTGCTCTGGGCTGCCGTGGAGGTTCAGCGCGTGTGCTTCCCCTGCACTTTTCTCCTTAACGTAAGCTCACAGCTTTTGGGTTGGAAATTTTATCTCTCTCTCAATTGTTCAATTTTATTATATTTAGTAGTTACCGTTCCTTCTCAGATCGTGCCGTTGTTTTCTTGTAGACCCATCTCTTCCCGCTGTTTCCCCCTCCCCCTCCCGGAGCGCGGCTCTGCTCGGGCGGCCGCGCGGCCACTGACGCAGTTTCTTTTTCTCTCCTCTCTCCCTTCTCGGTTTCCCTTGGGTCACTGTCACGGATAACACCGTGACAGCATGTGAGTATTTAGAGAAGAGCAAGATGCTAAGGCCTCACAGCACTACAAGCACCAGCAGGCAGCAGAATGGCACCGCTGGTGTAAGGATGCTAAGCATTGCTACTGTTCTCAAAAGATTACTCTATTCAGATTCTCCCCATATTGTCAAGCCCTCACTTGCTGGAAGAAATACTCAGGAAATTTCCAGCAGAGCCTCAGTGGGGAGAGAGAACAATTGACAGACTACCTAATGGGTTTTAAAGAATGGTCCTGTCTGTTAGCATGAGGACAACAGTCTGTTGGCAGACTCCAATCAAATATCATATCAGGGTATAAGGTCTGGCAAGCAAACACCCTGCACAGTACATGCAGGGAGCACAGCAGGGGCTACGGCATCTCTGGGAACTAAGTAGTCCTGCATTGGGCAGACAAGTCTGGAAGAGCATCTCTCTCCTGTTCCCCGTTCCCTCACATCACAACCCGTTCCCGTAACATCACAACCCTGTGTCTTTGTGGAAGAAGGCCAGCTGTTGGACTAAGCCAGGCACTGGCTCATCTTGAACTTAACACAGGTCTTAATGGGGACAAGAAGTCAGAGTCCTGTCTCTGTAGAGATGCACGTTCTATAGCTGTTCTAGAGCTATACAGATATAGGTCTAAGCTAGTCACAGAAGCCTTATATTTAGTCAGTCAAGAGAAACAAGCAGTCCGGAGGTGCAGGAAGCTCTCCCCAAAAAGGCTATTTCTCTTCATCATCCTGAGACATCCAATAATTTCATCACCAAAACTGGGGGGAAGATGAGAATGCAGGGTGAGCTGCCTGTACACTTATTTATACTCTTATTAGCAAATATGTGGCACTTCTCTAAAACATTACATCATCTGAACAAACAGCAGGAGATTCCCCTGAGTACAGTGAGGATTACTGGCTGAGTGAGTGACTTGTCCACTGTCAGACCAGAAGTATTGAACAGGCTGGGGCTGAGCTTAGCCTCCCAAACTTCATTTGCTAACAGCTTGACCCCCTTCCTCTTCCACTGCTGTAATTTGCCACCTCCATACTCCTGAATAACTGAAACAGAACCCTGGCACCTTAATTAAGGCCAGCACTTAGCCAGGAAATCTCCTCTTTTAGCTCCACAGCTTTTGTGGACACGCTGTATAAGAGGCACATGGAGTGCTGGAATTAAGAGGATGTAAAAATAATCCATACAGAACAGCACAGCAAGGAACACCCTGAGAATATACCAGCATGAAACACATCTGCATCCCTTCTGCACCCATAGCAAAGGAAGATGGAATTTGACAGAGCAATACTTAAAATTCAGCTTTCATCCTTACAGCGAGGCACTTAGCAAACTGATT
Organism: Cyrtonyx montezumae; assembly: GCF_038088225.1. Classification (NCBI taxonomy): domain Eukaryota; kingdom Metazoa; phylum Chordata; class Aves; order Galliformes; family Odontophoridae; genus Cyrtonyx; species Cyrtonyx montezumae. The sequence continues at coordinate 314,149 of NW_027072056.1, read as the reverse complement.
GAGCTTAACATCCACACTGAGAGCTCAGCACTGTTATAGTCATCAAAGGAGAAAGTCTACTTTACCACTGGTTGAGAGAATCACGAGTCCTTAACAGACTCATCACTACCCCTCAGAAACCAGTAAGATAGAAAAATGGCAGCCCTTCCATTTTTTCTACAAAAGGACTGAGTTACTCTGGTTTTTAATGCGTACTTTGAACCCAGCACTGCTCAGTTCTAACCCCAGGAAACAAAACACCTTTCTTAGAAAAACAACACAGTCTCTGCTATTGCAGTACTTCTCTGCTTTGCTTAGCAAAATGCAATATCCTGGGCACCACAGACCTTTTCAAAGGATTATTTTTCATTTGTTTCTTTCCACCTATCCTACCAATTCATCCCATTTGGCTGCCACAAGCTCCAAGAAGTTCAGTTGCTTTCCTAACCTCCCTCACCATCTACCTGTCCCTTCTTTCTTCCTCCTCTGCCAGGTGCCAGTGGGAATTAGCGTGGTTAGACAGAAATCCTCCTGTCCACACATTCCTGGAATTAATGTAGATGGAGCAGTAGATTCTGCTCCAGTGAACGGAGAGATTTATTGTACCTTTAAGGACATACTGACTTTGCCTTTGGTGTGTCAATAAATTGTTAGTAGTCGTCCACAACACCTGCTACGCTATGCCAATCTGACCTTCCTACTTCCAATCCTAGCAGAATTGAGCTGCTTTTTTTTTTCTTTTTTCTTTTTTTTTCCTGGAATGTAGAAGAGTCAAATATCCTCCCCCCAACAAGAACAGTCATTGCAGAGATGGGAAGAGCACCCAATTCATGCAAAATCCTAAAATATATGAACATGTAGTGGTATTTTAAGACATTACTCCACTTCATGTTTACTGTCACAGGTGTTTGGGAGACACCTGTAGATGTTTATCATAAATACCATGAATCCTGTAATATTTGATAAAAGACAGCAGCTCATCTTTGAGCCATGATTTCAGACAGCTGCAAAAGATTCAGAAAGAATTATTCAGTAGACACATAATCTGCAGTAAGAAGTATCAACTACCTTGAGCAGGGTTTCTCTGTGTAACTTGAAATCACTTGGTTTAAACTTTGGTAACAAAACAGCAGACCTGTCAGTTCCATTTTTCCAGGTTAAGCAGGCAGCATCCACTGAGAATAGAACTTTTGAACAGTGCCTTTTACCCCTGAAGCTGCTTTTAAAACAACTGCAACAATAAGATGATCTGTTCTTCCCACTCCTTAAGCCAGATTGCTTTGCAGCATGAACTGTGCCACGCTCTCTTTAGATAACTGTTTTGTGAGCAATAGTACCTGCTTTATTGCCTTAATCGCCCCTCTTGAGGAATATTTTGTTTCCTCCCTCTCCCCCCTAACTTTAACTCCAATTTTCCCTCTCCAGCCCAAGGGAATAAAAGCCAAATGGTTTTCATATGGAGTTTGGAAAGCTGGTTGGCTTTCATTATGGCCTCAGTCACTTTTAATCAGCTGCCTTAAAGAACAACTGGAAGTAATTAACTGAACTTCTCCTGGGCTTTCAGGTTCAACAGAGAGGTGAGCAAGTGAGAACAGACAAAAGGACAATACTCTTATTAAAATCTGAGCACTTTCTGGGAAGACAAGGATGTAACACTACACTTCAAAATGTCTGCTCACACCTAAAGGTGTATTCTGTGCTGCTGGATCCTCTGGCTTCGTCATGGGTATTACTTCTCTAACAGTATGGGGTGAGTAAAGTCAGTCAAGTGCTTTTGCATAAACAGAGGCATGACCTAATTTTCCAATCTCCCTGGTGCCCATAGCAATCATAGGTTCATAAGGTTGGAAAGGACCTACAAGATCATCTAGTCCAACCATCCTCCTATCACTATCCCTACCCAACTACTAAATCAAATCCCTTAGCACCTCATCTAAACGCTTCTTAAACAGCGCTAGGGATGGTGCCTCAACCACCTCCCTAGGCAGGCCATCCCAGTGCCTGACCACTCTTTCAGAGAAAAAATGTTTCCTCAAATCTAACCTAAATCTTCCCCAGCGCAACTTGTGGCCATTCCCTCTCGTCCTGTCATTATTTATCAGGGAGAAGAGGCCCACCCCCTCCTCACCACAACCTCCCTTCAGGAAGTGGTAGAGTGCAATAAGGTCTCCTCTGAGCCTCCTCTTCTCCAGACTAAACAATCCCAGCTCCCTCAGCCGCTCCTCATAAGACTTGTGCTCCAGACCCCTCACCAGTTTTGTTGCCCTTCTCTGAACACGCTCCAGGGCCTCAATGTCCTTCTTGTAGTGAGGGGCCCAAAACTGAACACAGTACTCGAGGTGCGGCCGTACCAGAGCTGAGTACAGGGGGTGATCACCTCCCTGCTCCTGCTGGCTACACTATTTCTAATACAGGCCAGGATGCTGTTGGCCTTCTTGGCCACCTGGGCACACTGCTGGCTCATGTTAAGCCGAGCATCCACCAACACCCCCAGGTCCTTTTCCTCTCTACATTCTTCAAGCCATTCTGCCCCAAGCCTATAGCATTGCATGGGGTTATTGTGGCCAAAGTGCAGGACCCGGCACTTGGCCTTATTGAACCTCATCCCATTTTGCTCAGCCCAGCTGTTCAGCCTATCCAAATCCCTCTGAAGGGCCTCCCTACCCTCAGGCAGTTTGACACATCCTCCCAACTTGGTGTCATCTGCAAACTTACTGAGGGTACACTCAATTCCCTCATCTAGGTCATCAATAAAGATATTAAACAAGATGGGCCCCAAAACTGACCCCTGGGGGACACCACTCGTAACAGGACGCCAGCTGGACTTAACTCCATTCACCACTACCCTCTGGGCACGGCCCTCCAGCCAGTTCTCCACCCAGAGAAGAGTGAACCTGTCCACACCACGGGCTGCCAGTTTCCTCAGGAGAATACTGTGGGAGACTGTGTCAAAGGCCTTGCTGAAGTCCAGGTAGACTACATCAACAGCCTTTCCCTCATCTACCTGTCTGGTCACCCAGTCATAGAAGGAGATGAGGTTGGACAAGCACGACCTGCCCTTGGTGAACCCGTGCTGGCTGGGTCTGATCCCCAATCATTTTCCTGTGCTGCAGGAAACCGACAGTCAAGAGCTGAGGTGTTTCAAACAGAGTGCAGTACAGCACTGTTATTCTGCACAGAACAGCATGCAGAAGAGATAGCAGAGAAGAGATCCAGAAGTAGCAGAACAGACACAGTTTCTAAGAACAGCAGGGAAAAACACAGCATTGCAGTACTTAGCTTAAAAGCTTTAAGAATCTGAGCTTCACCAGATGGGGACTGAGCTGATCTAACAGCTCGTAACAACACTGCTGCTTCCCCATCTCCCTTTGCTCCAAGCTCTCTCCTTACCTCAGGCCAACTCCAAAACTGGTGCAGTCCTTCCCTGAGCAAGCTCGGCTCATAACCCAGCAATAAGAAGCTTCTGTTCACTTGGCTGAACTGACCCACGGGCAATTAACGAGCACCACCAGAAGCAGCACAAACAAAGGATGAGCCTCACAGAACTCTCATGTGTCACTAAGGAATCATGAGCTCAGCCCACATGATTGTGAAGCACAGTCCTGTGCAAGGTGCACAGGCAGGGAGGAAGTGAGGAATGCAAACTGAAAGGCAACTGAGAGATCAGTCATGGAAGGCAGGAGGCTACTGTTCAACATCAGCAGTTATTGCAGCTCAAAACTTAGTTTTATGCTTATGGAAGACAGGTCTTAATCATCAGCTCCAGTTTGTACCTCTGAGCTGCAGAGAAGTGGTTACAATAAACCTTCTGCTACTCAGAAGCAAGATCTTTGTGGCTGGACTGTGAGAAAGGCAAAGACCAGCAGGACTGCTGTTACTCGAGGGAAACAATGGTGCTTGTAGCCAGTCAGGAGGGAAATGGCCATAGAGATATGAAGCAGCCCTACCACATGACTATATGCTGTCATTATCTGAGTGGAACTGCAATCTGTTCACAGAGTCTATAAAACAGAATACATTAATGGGGAAATGTGGTCAAGGTAGGTGAGATCTCTCAGCAGAGCCATGTCTGCACCCAAATCAAGCAAGGCTCTTCCCCTCAACCACCCACTGTTCTACAGCCCTTGATCACCAGTAGAAATATGCTCGTGGAACTTCTTCACAGCAGACACTGAAAATAATCTCCATTCCCTGTTAATTTCTGCCTCTTTCACCATAAAAATCATTTACTACAGTGAAGAAAAAATTACACTGAAGCCTTTGGCTGTTGATACTTTCAGATGTACAATCTGAAAATCAGATGCTAAATGCTTTCAGATGTACAATCTGAATGTACAGTCTGAATTTCAGATGCTAAATGCTTTCAGGCAGTACAAAAGCAGCATTTTCTCTGAAGTATATTAAGTGCATGCTGATATAGACATTTTTTCAGAAGTCTGTATAGTTGACATGTGGCTTCTCTATCAAGTCCCTCCTTGCTGGGATTTTCAGTGTTCTTGCTTCTCACTGCACCCCTGTAAGATCAGCCAGAGTAATACTTCCCATTGGTACATGTTGCTTTTATAGTCAGAAATGAAAACGGACCTTAAAGTATAGAAGCTGGGATGGTTTACTATAAAATCTTGCTCCAGGATCTCATAACACAGGCTTTCTCCCAAGAGATGATCTTTTACTTAACGAGGAAAATGAAAGGGTGTCCTGCATCAGATAAGACATGCTGAGATGGAAGACTGTCATGGTTTTATGATTTTTGGTACTGGTATTCTACATCTTAACATCATGTAGTGCATTTAGAGTTAAAGAGTTAATGCTCCAGCTCCGTGGATCATTGATAGTTCCAGGTATACCTGTTTCAGAAGAGAAGAACTACATTCCCCAGAGGACTTTGTGATGCTTTGCGTTCTTACGTGTTTACGCTCAGAGGGAAAGATAAAAACTGTCTGCAGTCACGGGACATTCTCTCTTTCCTTTGGGATCGACTCAGCAGTGGGTGCTCGCTGCCGTCCACTTTCAGCGTTAGCGTATGGCCTTCGGTTTATCAGACACTCTCTCTTCCTCATTTTATTTGATTTATTAGCTTTAATTCCAATTATATTGTATTATATTGTGTTATTTTGCTTTCCGATATCTTATTTAGTAAATTAGCTTTCCTCCTCAGATCATTGCCGCTGTTTTGTTTCTAGGCCCATCTCCATTTTCCCTTTTCCCTTTCCCCCTTCCCCTTTCCTGGGGCGTGGGTCCGTGGGTCCCCTGTACCTCACGGAACCAGGCCGAACCTGCCTGTAAACCGTTGACAAAGACTTTCCTCTCCAGTTGAAGTAACATATGTGATGAGAAGAGTCTGGCTGAGCATTTTGGATCTGAACACTCACTATAGGTTTATGCAGGCAAATATAAGGTCATATGCAGTGGAAAAAGGGTGAAAAAATATTTTTATCTTAAATTCTGGTCTAGATGCTTCACATAAAGGACTCGTTTTAAGGAGGTTGGAAGCTGGGACTGTAGCAGACTGGTGGCTTAGCTTATGGGGGGCATGAAGAGTATCAGCAGCCATCTCAAATGGATGACAAATGCAGTTTGTATAGACATGTGTCATTCCTGTACTGCAGCCAAGTGAAACTACAAACACTATTAGAAGTATAAGGAGGCTTTAATTTACATTCTTGTTAAGGCATCTTTATGTTGCCAGAACACTGCAAGTGGGCTCAGCATAAATGAGAACCTGGCCTTAATATTCTCAGACAGAACACTGCAATACACAGACACACTGACTTGCATTGCTCCCTTCTGTTAACCTGATGGATGCACAGCAACCAGAAGTGGGAGAGAGAGAGAACACTGCTCCTCGTGCTCCTCCGCTGCACGGCAGCTTCAGTGAGCACAGGCAGTGCAAAGACTCATTTCACATCTCCTATCTACTGGCTCTGTACAGCACCACAGCTAACACCATCGCAACACACAGCTCGAGACACAGGCTGCACCACGGTGCCCACGCCAACACAGCAATCCCAGAGCTGAAGTCGGAAGTTCAGCTCCAGCACTCCTCACCACAAGGCATCCAGGAACCTCCCCTGCCTTACTGCAAGCTCCAGACTTTGAGCACACAGGACTAAAAGCCACGAATACCACACCTGTGTGCTCTGTCCTTCACAAGACAGAAGCGTTACAAAAGCAAATGGCAATGATCCCTGCCCATGTGACCGGGGGCAATACACATCAGCCAGGAGCGCGGAGAAGTTTCTTGCTACCACCAGAAGCAGCTGTGGACCCCATCCAACAGCCCATTTCCAGCTGAGGCCAATTCCTGATGCTTCAGGGGAAGACAGAAGAACAAACAAACCCAGAGGCCACGTTATGCATGAAAGGAGGAGAAAAAAAAAACCTTTCATGGCTGTGAGGAAGCCCTGGAGCAAAGAGATGAGATGTGGGGTTGAGAGCAGGCTGTGAGGAGACCATTCCATCAGAATGAAACAATCATCATATAAAAGACAAATGAGAGAAATGGTAACTCTAAGCACACCTAAGGAAAAAGGGTAAAATTCTAAGGCCTCTGGAATCAGTAACAAAACTCATCCACCTTATTTCAGGCCAAGATTTTTAACTCCATGTATCTACGTTTATTTCTAAATAAGAAATCTGTAGCTCAGGAAATGTCCTCTTAGGATGTGTTAATTTTCATAGGCAAATGAAAGGTGCTAATCTGTCCCTGTCATTGTGTAATACTGAACAGTTCAGTGCAGATTGAGCTTGGAAACAGCATATGGCAGACATCCTTAAAAATTCATTCAAAAAACACTGAAAGAATCATCTTTTCCATATCTGTTAGCAAGATCCTAGCCACTGTTCCTGGCAAGAAAACCAGCTCTATCCAGGGATGAAGGATGAACACTGAGCTCATGCTTGAAGCCACACAAACCCATCATCTCTGCTTCCTTTGGGATGCAGCAGGACCCAGGCTTTCTGCAGCCCTGGCACAGCTCCTCTTCATGCACTTTGTTCTGCCCACCTAGAGAAGTTCTTCCCCAGCTTGACTTCACTCCCAGTGCTTTTAACCTGTAGGGGTGTTGTGGTTCTATGATTTTTGTTGTATTATTAATATTCCACATCATAACATCATGTGGAGTATTGGGAGTTAAAGAGTTAATGCTCCAGCTCTGTGGATCGTTGATAGTTCTGGGTGTACCTGTCTCAGAAGAGAAGAACTGCATTCCCCAGAGGACTTTGCGATGCTTTGCATTTTTACATATTTCCGCCCAGAGGGAAAGATCAAAACTGTCTGCGGTCACGGGACTCTCTCTTCCCTTCGGGACCGAGCTCGGCAGTGGGTGTTTGTTGCAGCCGTCCGCCTTCAGCGTTAGCGTAAGGCCTTCGGTTTTTCGGACACTCTCTCTCTTGCTCATTTTATTTGATCCATTTGCCTCAACTCCAATTATATTATATTATATTGTGTTATTTTCCTTTCTGATATCTATTTAGTAAATTAGCTTTCCTCCTCAGATCGTTGCCGCTGTTTTGTTCCTAGGCCCATCTTCCTTCTCCTTTTTCCCTTTCCCCTTTCCCGGGGGTGTGGGCCCGTGGGTCCCCTGCCTCAATTCTCACGGTACTGGGTCAGACTGTCCCGCAAACCGCTAACAAGGGGAAAAGTAACAAACAAAACCACCTCAAATTCAGATATTTATAAACAAACAAGCAAACAAGAACCACATCAGCAGGTCAGTTTGCCATCCAGGTCTCAAAGCTGCTGCTGTTCCTGCAGTCAGAGCACAGTAATAAAAATCTCCCCCAAACTTTGGGGAGCTGCTGCAGATGCTTGCTTCTTGAAAGCTCTTGTAAGATTATTACTTTTTTCTTTCTTTAAATGCACACTTAAGAGTACTGCAGATCTCCAGGAGTGCACAAGGAATGGATTGCTTTTTTAATAGTTTTTTCTTTATACACAGGAAACCTTTAACATACCAAAAAAGGTTTTAGGAGTGCAAATGCAAATTACACCAGTTTTACCTTCTTCTAAGTTGTCAAAGTAATGGAAACAGCATACAGCTCAGCCTTTCTGGTACAGCCCTTTCCAGTGGAGTAGCAGGAGATGCCCATCCCAGCTCTACACGGACCCTACAGAGGAACAGCACTATCAAGTCCTGTACCTTATATGATGCATTTCCATCCAAGTGAAGGACATCACGGGTAGCCCTGGCTGCTCTTCTCCAAAAAGGGAAAAGCAACGGGCCAGCTATGCAAATTCCATATTCACACAGAAGTAATGGGATGGCATAAAACCCCAGCAAGACACAGCTTGAAGGGGCTGGCACAATCCTGAGTGCACTGAAAGTTACTTCCAAGCCCAGAGACAGCAAGATCTGCATTTTGCTGTGCTGGAGAGACTCTCTGCCCTATACGATGTGCCCAGCTCCTTGCTCTGAGAAGTTCAGAAAGCAAAGGGGTCCGCTCTGATCCTCGTGACACAGCACGAGGGCCTCCTGCATGTGAAATGCATTCCTGCTTCTCCCTTCGGAGCCGCTTCCCGAGTCTCAGAGGAACACCCCACAGAACACCCTGTGCCCCGTCAGCCCCACGGGCCCCCCCCAGCACGGCAGCACGGCAGCCCGGCAAGGACCTACGTCACCCCATCCCGAGCGCCACGCTACCGCCTCCTCAGCTCACGTGACGGCCGCTGTGTGTCACGTCCAGTGACGTCACGCTGCCATTGCCCGGACTTGCCCTCACTCAGCATGGCTGCCCAGGCACCACGACCGGTTCTGCACATGCGCAGAGCAGGCTGCCGCGCTTTCTAACCAGTGGAGAACTTGCATGGCCCCGCTCCTCCAATCGTCACTCCTCCCTGGCTTCAGTGACAGACAAAGCAGCCAATTGACTCTGCTCATACTAGGGGGCGGGAACGAGAGTGTGGCCAATCATGGGGGCAGAGCTCATCCGGAAAAAAGACCAGGGAGGGGGCGTGCATATGACAGGCAACAGCGATAACCAATGAGAGGAGGGCCTGAAGGAACGGCTGGCCAATAGGAGAGGCGGAGAGGCGGGCAGTGTCCTTTGGTTGGGGTGGTGCTTGGATGCCTGCAGAGCAGTTAGGAGCTGACTGACACGCTTCCTTATTGGGTTGGGTGGGATTGATGAGTACATTTGGCTAGGGTCATGCCATTACCTGTTCCACTACATACTGAACGTGCAGCTCTTCTGTTGCATTCCCGTTCATTTACGTGTTTGATTGCATTTGGTACTGTACAACGTAATGGTGAAAATGGAGGTTTTGACACTGTGTGAGGTATAGTGTGAGGGATGGGGTTTACACACAGTAGTTTCTGTTGTGTGTATTTAAATGGATGATTTACCGTATTTAAATGAAATAAATTCACACGCCATTTGGCAATGTCTAATTTCTTTTTTTGTAGAGACATACAGAAACCTTGGTTTGAAAAGCAGTTTGAGCTCCTGGAGCAAGATTTTATATTAAACCATCCCAGCTTTTATACTTTGAATTCTGTTTTCATTTCTGGCTGTAAAAGCAACGTGTACCAATGGGAAGTATTACTCTGGCTGATCTTACAGGGGTGCAGTGAGAAGCAAGAACACTGAAAATCCCAGCAAGGAGGGACTTGATAGAGAAGCCACATGTCAACTCTATAGACTTCTGAAAAAATGTCAATATCAGCATGTACTTAATATACTTCAGAGAAAATGCTGTTCTTGTACGGTCTGAAAGCATTTGTGAACATCTTATTAGTTTCGTGGTTGTATTCTGACCGCAAGTTACCACATGTCTAACAGCACAGAGCTCAGGAGAGCTGTAAATATAGCCTCCAGTAAAATCCAAAAATGGGTTTTTGTTGTTCAGACTTTTGGTTTTATTTTGTTTTTTAAGATAAGAGTATATTAAGTGATGATTTCAAAGTGCCAAAGAATTGCCTTGAGATTGCCAAAGAAAATAGGTAATGCTGTTATCCCCAATGGAAATCTATATCTCCCCAGGGTTTAGGCTTACCATTTCTTCCTTTTCAGGGTCATGAGAACTTAGTCTAAAACCTGTTTGTGGTCTAGGACTGACTATTAGCTTTGCAGAGTCTCCATCCTTATCCATTTTCTAGAGAGAAATGTCGTTGGAGGAAACGGCCAGAGTCATGACCTACACCAGTATGGTTAAACCATGCTCCTTTTGTTACCCAGGCAGCCTTATTCTTGTAGTGTTTGAGACAGGGGCGTACAGAAAACAGCGCACAATCATTGGCAGAGAGCCTCGAGAAAAACAACTCTAAAAACTCTCCCAGCAGTTAACAGCTCTGCAAAACACATCCCAGAGGAGGTAACTTTTGACTGTGACATCGTACTAGTTCTGCAGACTCTCTGCTGAAGGTCAGCTGCATGAGTCGTTCCAAGCCATGCACTCTTGCACCAATTAGGGTCTGCCATCCCACAGCTTACTTGAACTTGTTTTCCTCTTCTTCTGGATGCGTCCTTGTTTTTCAGCCTTCTTTTCTCATGCTGTTTATGCTGTTCCACAGCTTCTGCTCGAAATACACTTTCTTCTATTCCCACACCAGGGTCTGTGCCTCCGCTCAGTACCTGGTCTTATTGAGCCTCCTCCAGTTGGTCTCAGCCCATCGATCCAGCCTGTCCTGCCCTTAGGACACTTCTGGTTCTGGTCAGGGAGTTATCACGTGGATAAATCGTGATTCCAGTTTGCCCTGCGCACAACGGTCAGTCCGATCTGGGTTCTGCAGTCACTGCTGCAGCCAGCACTTCCTAAGGCCCATCACACTTTTCCAGGCCTCCTTCTGGTGTGCTCAGGAGCTCTGCTTTCCATCACTCCCTGTCCCCAGCAGTTGAAGCTGCGTGCATAGCCCCAGACCTTACTGCGTGCCTTGCCCTGCATCTCCTAAAGGCCTGGCCCCTGGCAAGAGGAGGGGGGATGCTAGGACAGCTGCTTCTGCTGTGCTCACTGCCATCAATTATTTTTATGTCTGCTGAAACCAATTGATTCTTCAAAGGATAATGCTGTAAGAAAAGCATTTCTGCTGCTATATTCTGATGCTATGCAAGGCCACTGGCCTTGCATCAGTATTCATACGACTTGACGTTGGAGAGGAAGTTGTCCTTGAGTGCAAAACAGTGCACTTTGATGATCCTTTATTTACTCAGTAAAAAAGTGGCCTGATATAGAAGTGCACTTGGTTAGTGTGGGTCATGCAGCTGGTGCAAAATGGATTGGGCTGCACCAGTAATGAACCAGCATCTCAGATGCTGTCCCAGTTGGCTTTGCTTTTGCTGTAACAGGAACACAGTTAACTTTTCTTGGAGTTTTCTAGAAAGGAGCATTAATGAGTTCCAAAGCCTGAAACTCTGACTTGAATTGCAACCAACTGTCTGTAATGTTTTGAATGTAAGCTGTAGCTGTAGCAAGCTGCTAGTGACCTGTAGAACACTTTGAAACAATCTGAGCCTCGTATGTATGTATTTCTGACTATAGTCATAAGCAGTAGAATGGTTTGGGTTGAAAGGGACCTTATAGACCATCCAATTCCAACTCCTGCCATGAGTAGGGACGTCACTCCACAACAGACCAGGCTGCCCAGGGCCCCAGCCAGTGCCCCAGGTCTTGAGCACCCCTGTGGATGGTGCATTCACAGCTCTGTGGGCATCCTCACCACTCTCATATTGAATCATTCCTTCCTTGTATCTACTCTCAAGCTCTTCTCTGTTTTAAAGTTGTTATCCCTTGTCCTATCACTGCTGTGCCTGACAACCCCAATTCATTGTAGAATAGTAGTTGAGGACCAGGACTGTTTATGCTTATAGTGGCAGTAGAAAGTAAATTGTTCCATTGAACCCAGCTAGATTTCCTGGATGGCCTCTTAGTGACTGTCAGATTGGGATTTGATTTTAATTTTCCCTGAGTAACTAACTACACTGCTCTATTACAGTGATTGCTGTTAGCCAAATAATTACAAGCACATTATGTAAAAATAGCATCTTAAATCTAGTTTAATATTTATCTATGTCAAATTTACAGTGACAGCCTGCTTGTCTTACTAAGGAATATTGATGTAATGATCCCCTTGAAAGAATACAGCCTAAAACGCAGCAAGCAGACATTTCCTTAAGAGGAAAAGAAGGATGTTGTTGGCTGGCAGAGCCACTGCTTTTTCTGTAACTTTTGTTTTAAGGTGCTGCTTGCTGGCAGTCATGTTCCTTTAGTTTTCCTTTTGATGACAGAGAGATTCAAATTTGAGAAAGAATTTGGAAGAACATATGGACCACTCAAGGATATACTTCAAATACCAGGATTTGTGGTAAATTCCTCAAATTCTTAGATCTGCTCTGAACAAAAGGAAAGAGCTCAAGTGGAAATCAGTGAAACTGCCTGTATCCCCCTTCCTCTGTTTTCTGTCTTAGCCCCTCCTCTTGGGGCTTTTGGAGTGGGGGGAGTTGGAGTGGAGAGGGGGAAGTTGCTGGGGCGCTGCACACAGGGACCTGTGTGGTGGGGCTGAAGGGAGCTCCTCTGCTCAGTCCAGTTCTGTACAGGATTTAGTTCTTGCAAAATGAAAGTCTGGGAAACAATAAAAATTTGAGGGAAATAATTCAGCCCAAACCTAATAGGGCTTTGATTTCCTTTCCCTTTCCCTCTCCTTTTCCCTTTCTTCTGTTAGAAAACCGTTCAGAAAATTGTATTGTGTTGGTTTCAGCATCAGTCTGGACCTGAATTGTCTCCGTAGTGCATAGGAGTTGTGGTTTTTAATGTTGTGACTCCATGTTCCTGCCGAGAGCAGCCTCCTGCACTGCGGACATGAGATATCCATGATGCTGTTTAGTCACCAAAAGCATGGTGCTGACTGCTACAGAGTGTGAGTGGTTCTGCTGCTGTGTTTGGCAGGGCGACAAGAGGAGACATCAAAGCCGATGCAGTACACATCAGCACCCCCAGAGAGAAATTCTCATTTCAAGCTTCTCAACGTGCCAGGAGTTTTTGCATTTTAAAAATGTTAAAATACCGCTGTTATTTCTGCAGGAAGGATTTTTGTCTCTCAATTTACAGCTGCTTTCATGTTAGTTTCTTGAAACTTTCCCACTTCCTGGTGGAATTTTCTTACTGTTTTCTGCTGTACATGAGATATATAGCAGTAAGACAACAAGTAAAGGAGGAAATCAGCCCTTATGCTATCAAATTTCCAGCCTATATATCCAGAGTTTGCACGAAGCAAACCTTAAATACTTCATGACCATAATTGCTTTTTCCTCTCCTGAGAATTTTATCTCAGTTTGAAAAAAACTCAGCTCAATAACAACCACAGTTCTTGACGACCTCAACAAAAATTAGGTACATATCGCTGTCTTTATTCTTTGATATATAACCTTTCTTTTTTCTTTATTTTAAAGTTGAAGTAGTCTTCATTCACTAAGCGTTCCAGGTAGTTCTGTATTGGAAACTGGGAGTCATCAGTATTTAACACATTAAACACAGGCTGCTGTGTTTTTGCCAAGATAGCAGTTATTGTGATTTTTCCTCTGAGGCAGTGATAGAGTTATTGACTGATGCTTGACAAAACCTGGGTGTGAGGAGGTTTGGGATACAAGGGAGAATTAGAAACATGCTGGATTTAGTTTCTCAGACCCCTTGTACTTCAATGCCTTGTGCAGCACACTGGGTTTCTACTTTTTTTGTTGTAATTTCTGGTCAACTACCTTTATAGAAATATAGCTGCATTACCTTTGTTGTCCTGCCTTGCTGGACCTTTAGCCTCAGCAACAATAAAAACAAATGTACATTTGCTTGACAAGAGTGAGACCAAAGCCATGGTGTCCGGCCAGCTGTGCCTCTTGGTACTGATGGTAATGATGAGTATTAACACATGTATTATTCGTGTTACGAATCCAGCTGCCCTTTCTTGTCTTAAGGGCATTATTTTCCATAAGAGCTCCATTGGCAGTCCTAGCATCTGCTGAGATTCATTCCAAGTGTGATTAATTTTCATTAATCATTCTTGTTTCTGTCTAGTTCATAATGGGGCACAGAGCATTCTGACACGTGCAGGTAGTGTTTCAAAAGTGTTTCAAAATAAAAGGAATTAAATGCAATGCAGATGTTACAGCATGTCAGTCTCTATTTCTATGTCTGCCAGAAGAAAAGGCGATGATGAATGATGGTAGAAAGTTAAGGTGCTAAAAAAGTTGGCAACAGAAGTATTGCCAGTGATCTTGAAGGTAACTGGAACCAAGGGACTGCAAATTGTGCAGGGGGCAGAGCTAGGGGAGGGAAGGAGTACCAGAGACCTCAGGAGCAGCGATGTGTGTGTCGGGGTGGAATAACCAGTGCACCATCTCATTCTAATAATGTTAAGTCAGTATCAGCTTTCTTTGTAGGTAGGCTAACGGGGTAGTAGTGCAGGTTTAAGTGAAAAGGTGCATGTAGGGCTTCTGATTCAGTCTTGAAGCATATAAAAAGATGAGTCTACATCTTAGCTCAGCTGTTCTGTATTGAGTTAAACCTGAAATGAGATCCACTGCTAAAGAAATGGATGCTAAAGAAAACTAGGTGCTCCTACCCCACAAGGAGATGAGGTCAGCCAGGGCAAAGCAAATTCATGCTGTTGAAATACTACCTGGCATTATTTTCATTAGCAGAGTCTGAGCTACACAGTGCTGTACTTTAAGCTTTGCTAAAAACAAGATACGTTGCTAAGCCATAAATATTTCCAGTTTCAGGTTTAAAGGGATCCAGGGATGCCACTAGAAGTCTGGTCTCAGTCTGCATCTGTGCCATCACCAGTCAGTGCAGTAGCCCACCAAAGATGTTCAGTGTCACTCAGCTCCTGCTTGGATTGTTGCACACTTCCAAGACTTAACTTTTAGTTTCAGAGGTGCTGTGTCGCATCTACCTGTCATGTGGGCAGCTGTGTTGACCCTGAAAAAATCAGATGGCTTCCTCTAGAAGATCACCATCTCTACACCTTGATCCATGTGATGCATGCAAAAGAGTGAATCATTGCTGTTGCTTTGCGTTCGTATTGATTCTATGAATAAATAGTAGGCTCCTTGTAATGATGAAGTGGTAACTGTAGTTTCCTTAAGGGTGTAAGTGCCAAGCTAAATATTTAAACCCCGCGTAAATAAATGAGTATCAGTCCCTCTTCAAGGGAAGGCAATAGGGGTTATAATTTCACCTCTCCCCGAATGATCTGCTTCTTGGTGCAGTACACCCATCTGGGAACCACAAGCTATTTAGAAGGTTGGCTACAATGTTTTTGTACCCATACCAGATTTTTCTTACTTCTGCCAGTGTGTCAGCAAATCATTTTAGCGTGCTCTGACAGATAGTAGCATGGGTGGGCTGCGCTCATACTCCAAGATATACCTTGCTAAGGTTTGAAAACCCAAATCCTTAATGGTCTGCCACTTGGCCTTTTTATTCCTTTATAGATTTTATGGACAGTGAGATAATCTGAGGGTTATGAGAGTTTCATCTTGTCATGGTTTTATGATTTTTGGTACTGGTATTCCACATCATAACATCATCTAGTGCATTTAGAGTTAACTAGTTAATGCTCCAGCTCCATGGATCATCGATAGTTCCAGGTATACCTGTCTCAGAAGAGAAGAAGAACTCCATTCCCCAGAGGACTGTGCGATGCTTTGTGTTCATACGTGTTTACGCTCAGAGGGAAAGATAAAAACTGTCTGCGGTCACGGGACACTCTCTTTCCTTTGGCATCGACTCAGCAGTGGGTGCTCGCTGCCGTCTGCCTTCAGCGATAGCATAAGGCCTTCGGTTTATCGGACACTCTCTCTTGCTCATTTTATTTGATTTATTAGCTTTAATTCCAATTATATTGTATTATATTGTGTTATTTTGTTTTCTGATATCTTATTTAGTAAATTAGCTTTCCTCCTCAGATCGTTGCCGCTGTTTTGTTCCTAGGCCCCTCTGCCCTTTTCCCTTCTCCCTTTCCCACTTCCCTTTCCTGGGGCGTGGGTCCATGGGTCCCCCGCATCAATCGTCATGGAACCGGGCCGAACCTGCCCGTAAACTGTTGACAGCTGCCAAAATTGAGGTGTCTCAGATCAACTTGGACTGGCAGAACAAAGGAGAGCTATTTTTAGCTCGGTGGGCCCATGAGACCTCAGGCCATCAAGGAAGGGATGCGACCTATAAGTGGGCTAGAGACCGAGGGGTGGACTTAACTATGGATGCCGTTGCACAGGTTATCCATGACTGTGACACATGTGCCATAATTAAACAGGCCAAGAGGATGAAACCTCTCTGGCAGGAAGGGCGATAGGAAAAGTATAAATATGGGGAGGCGTGGCAGGTTGATTATATCACCTTGCCACGAACTCGCGATGGTAAGCGTTACGTGCTCACCATGGTGGAGGCGACCACTGGGTGGCTTGAGACATACGCAGTACCCCATGCTACCGCCCGAAACACCATCTTAGGGCTCGAGAGACAAGTCCTATGGCGACATGGCACTCCAGAGAATTGAGTCTGATAATGGGACTCATTTCAAAAATTCCCTTGTGGATATCTGGGCCAAAGAACACGGCATTGAATGGATCTACCATATCCCCTACCATGCACCAGCTGCTGGTAAGATCGAGCGCTACAACGGGTTGTTAAAAACCACGTTGAGAGCAATGGGTGGTGGGACATTCAAGCACTGGGAGAAGCATCTGGCAGAAGCCACCTGGTTGGTCAACAAAGTCAACCGAGAGGGTCCTACACAGTCCAGCTCCCTACAGACCATAGAGGGAGATAAGGTCCCTGTGGTACATGTGAGGAGCATGTTGGGAAAAGCGGTGTGGGTCCTTCCAGCCTCTGGAAAGGGCAAACCCCTCCGTGGAACCGTTTTTGCGCAGGGACCTGGGTGCACCTGGTGGGTAATGGATAAAAATGGGGATGTCCAGTGTGTCCCACAAGGGAATTTGACACTGGGGGAATGCAGTCTGTAATTACATGTGTATGTATGTATATATATATATATATATGTTTCTATGTAACTTATGTTATTACTGTTTTGGTTATGTATAGATGTGTGTTAAGCATGATGTGATGATGTGGAATAAGGGGTGGAATGTTGTGGTTTTGTGGTGTTGATGCCGGTATTCCACATCAGAGCATCATGCAGCAGTGAAGGAGTTAATGCTGTGGGAGCAGCAGAGGGGAGGGGCGGAGCTCCGCACCGGATGCAGGCGGCGCTCGGTCTGGGCGCGTTGCTCTGGGCTGCCGTGGAGGTTCAGCACGTGTGCTTCCCCTGCAGTTTCTTCCTTAACGTAAGCTCACAGCTTTTGGTTTGGAAATTTTATCTCTCTCTCAATTGTTCAATTTTATTAGATTTAGTAAAGTTACCGTTCCTTCTCAGATCGTGCCGTTGTCTTCTTGTAGACCCATCTCTTCCCGCTGTTTTCCCCCCTCCCCCGGAGCACGGCTCTGCTCGGGCGGCCGCGCGGCCACTGACGCAGTTTCTTTTTCTCTCCTCTCTCCCTTCTCGGTTTCCCTTGGGTTACTGTCACGGATAACACCGTGACACTGGGGCTGACCACCACCAGGGAAGGATCTCTTCTTGGAGATCCCTCCCACATGGGGTCCCCTGAGAGCCTTGACATACTGAAGGTGAGCCATCTTCTCTTTTGTATTATTTGTATCCTATCTATATAGAACTACTCAAACTATTCCATCATCTATACTATTTCTTTGCGAGGTACCATCTTTGGGAGTTATTAACCCCACAGTCAGGAAAGGCCAGAGTACTACCCAATGCTATCACAGATATGGTTCAGGCATTCCCAATCCCTGTGACACTAAAGCAGCTCCCAGAGTTCTTAGGTATATTCGGATATTGGTGTTTAGACCTCATTTAGTGCAGCTGTTGAGGCTGATATGTAGACTCACAAAACAGGTGCAACTATGGGACCAGGAAAGATGAAGCAGCAGGCTGTCCAACAGGCAAAGCTGGCTGTTTAACAAGCTCAGGCATTGGCTGGATTTGATCCTACCCTCCCAGCCAAATTGGATGCTCATACCACTCTGGACGGCTTCAGTTGGGACCTGTGGCAATGCCAGAGTTCCGTTCAAACCCCGATTGGGTTTTGGTCACAGGTTTGGCAAGGAGCAGAAGAGAGATACAGTATGGTTGAGAACCAGCTCTTGGCTGCCTATTGTGCATTGCAGTTGGTAGAGCCAATAACTCAGACAGGATTACGTTAGAGACAACATTGCCATTTCAGGGGTGGGTTAAAGATCTGACCCACCTTCCTAAGAGAGGGGTGGCTCGAGCTCAGACCGTGGCACCTTGGGTCACCTACCTCAGCCAAAGGAGCAGTCTATCTTCATCAAGGTTGAAGGAAGAACTTCAGAAGCTCCTTGGCCCAGTGACATATCGTAGTGACATGCCAGGAGAGACGATGTTCGCTCTGCCAGAAAAGAGGTGCTCTAAGAGGTACAGGAAGGGAAATATCCCATGGCACAGTAACTGAGGCATGACAAGGGCTCTTACCCTTGCTGACGAGTTGGCAGAAAGTTCAGGAGTAGACACCTCTCCACAGTTTCCCCACAATGTCCCCATAGACACACACCCCAGTGCCTGCACAGGAGCAGGCTCAGATATGGGGGCATGGGATGCAACTGTGGTGGTCACTGGATGGTTGGAGTCCTGGTTTGATGCTAGAATCCATTTTTACTTCCTTGATTACAGGAGTAGGAGTGCTGGAGGCCATTGGATGCTTTTTTATCCCCTGTGTGAGGACACTGCTACAGCGATTAATGGAGACAGCACTATTGAAGCAAACACCAGTGGCTCCACCATCATATTCGGGAACTATGATGATACTAAAGGAGATAGGGAATGGAGAAAGCGAAGAAGAGGAAAATGATGATATAAACAGACTTAAAAAAGGAACTACAGAAATCAACAGGGGAGAACAAAAAGAAAAGGGGGGAATTGTAGGAATGCAATGTCATTCCTGCATTGGAAGGAGAAGCATTTGATTTCATGGTCTCTGCTGTCATCTAGCGGCTTTTATCGGTACTGACAGTCTTTTTCGGGGGTCTTCGGACTTCATTGGGGTTGGGGTCCTCTGATAGTCTTCCTCACTCGGCCTTTAGATGAGCTTTCAGCACTGACGTACGCTCAGTAGATAGTGAAGTAATTATAGTGATAAAGGAGGTGGAGTAATTTATAGGTACAGAGAACGCAGCTCTTGTCTGTGCTGCCACACGGAATGAGCCGGATACCCACTCCCAAGCAGTGATAACGCTGTTAGCAATGAAAAGTCCTTGCCAGGGGAAACTGCTCAATGTTGGCAGTGGACAAACAAGATCTGTGTGAAGAAAACATAAGAAGCAACTAAGGAGCGATACACGTGTTTAGCCAGCAACCATTGGCTTTGGGTCAGCACGTGTATGTTTGATTCAGCGCCGGGAAGATGGTGAACCTGAAGTACTCAGCCAACGAGGAACCAGGGGAGAAAAGTGTTGGGGCATAAATGATGTAACGTTGTCTTTGTGTGCGCTCCTGCTCGCAGGATGCCCGTCATTGCTTTTGTGAATTCAACATTTCCTTACCAGAGATCCTGACTCCTAAAATTATTGCAGACATTTTTCTGACATTAACCCCAAGTTTAAGCCTAACCCAGACCCTAACCCTAACACCAATCCTAACCCTAACCCGATACTCCAACCCAGACACCAACACTTAATGCTAACCACAACCCTAAACTCAAGAGTAACTCTAACCCTAACCCAAGTCCTAACCATAACCCGAATCCTAACCCTAACCATAACCCCAACTGCAATCCCAATCCTAACTCCAACCCCATTCATAACGCTAACCCCAGCTTCAGTTGGGGAACTCATCAGGGAAACCCTGACCCTGCTCCTGGAGCAGCTCAGCCCCGATGTGAAGCACGTGTTCCTGATGTGTGAGATTGATGCTTCTGTTGCCCACCTTTGGAAGGATGTAACACAGTAATTATAATAACGTCTCCATTCCCCAATGCAGAATGGGGGACTGAGCAGCCCTGAGCTGAGAGGGGCGGGGCAATGCGTCACAGTGGGGCCCATTGTGATGCATCCCCGTGCCCCCCCAGGTCCAGCCCCACCAGCTGAGTGTGCCCCGCAGTTTCCGTTAGGACTCTGGTGGGACAGAACAGGAGCTGGCCAGTGGAGCTTGGAGAGACTCTGCTTGGAGCAATCCACAGCGTTCCCCTCCACTCCTGGCCACCCAGGCACTGTCCTGTGCCCAAACTCAGCCCTCATCGTGTGCAATGGAGAAGAGATCAACTCCGTGCCCCTCAAAGGCCAAGGAAAAGTGCAGGACCCCGATGGACTCCACCCTTGTGCCGCCCAGTGAGTGAGGGTCCAAGCAGGGCTGGGGATGGGAGCGGCCTCTGCACGGTGCCACGGCTGCGCGGGATGGCAGAGGGCAGAGGCCCTCCTCTCCTCGCTCTGCTCTATGCTCCTCGAACCTTAACCCTAACCCCAACCCCAACCTCAATCCTAACACTAACCACAACCTGAAACCCAACCTGAATTCCAATCTCACCCCAACATTGACCCCACCGTGCCACCCCCAAACCCCAATTCCAGCTCCCTGCTCTGATGCCTCTGCGCTGCCCATGGACACCGCCAAGTGTTGTGCAGTGGACACCATTGAGGCCTTTGTCCGGAGCACAGAGAAGGTGACAGCGGACGCTGCCTTTTTGCAGCGGTGCCCTATCCCCCCGAACCCCCTGCATCTGCAGGAGAGCTGTGTCCCCCGGGCCCCTCTCACTCTCTGGTGGCTGCAGGACGAGGAGCAGAAGCTGCAGTTCCTGCGGAGCATCTGCACCCTCTGTGACACAGCGGTGGAGGAGAACACGGCGCAGAGACTGCGCGTCTTCTGCCGCCAGAATGAACTCGTGGAGAACATCATGGTGAGGGGGTGGTGGGTGCTCGAGGGGGGGGGGGATTGGTCGGCTCCAGTCCTCCCAGTGCTGGGAACACTAGGTGCCTGGTGCCATCCCTCTGTGCTGTACAGGAGCTGCTGTCAGAGGAGCCGTGGGGAAAGCTGTACTCTGAACTGCGGCAGCAGGCCATGGCAGCCATCACCTCCCTCAGGTACTGCCCTGCCCCAGGGCAGCCCCACAGTGTCTGTATGGCCCCACAGTGTCTGCATGGCCCCACAGTATCTGCATAGCCCCACAGTGTCTACATGGCCCCAGAACATCAGGGGATGGTCCGGCTGGTACTCAGCCACTGCTCTCCCCTACTGGGCCTGGCCAACAGGCAGAGGGTATCCTGCAGCCCTGCTCTGTCTTGGATCTCATGTTGACCCTGACCCTTCCCCTTCCCTTTACCCTAACCCGAACCCTAACCCTAAACTTTCCCCTAACTCTAACCCTAAACCTAAAACTTATCCTAACCCTGACTTTTATTCTAACTCCAACCCTAACCCAAACCCTACTCAAACCTACAGCACCCCAACCCACTCCCACCACAGCAGCTCTCAGGACTCCCTCAGCCCCACACATCTATGTAGAGGAGGGGGTTCCTCCCATCTTTTTCTCCCCACTCTGTGGAGTGCTGCTGAAGGGGGGATCCTCTCCCTGTCGTGCAGCACAGTGCTCCCAGCGCTGCACTCTTGTTTTTGCAGCGCGGTGGACGCGGTGCTGGAGGACAGGATCCCTCTGTTCACCACGTGCTTCCAGAGCATCCTCCTACTTCCCTCGGAGCAGGACCTGGACATCAGCCTTTACACAAGGGTGGGTGACTAAAAGCTCCAGGACCTCCTTGCCTTGCAGGAGAGGGTCTCGCCATGCCCACCCCCCCACCTCTCCCCATTTGACTCCCCTCTTCCATCCCTCCCGCAGACCCTGAGGGCTCTGGACCAAATGCTGCACACTCTGGTTTTTGTACATCCCACCGCCAGCATCGGTGAGGAGCTGCAGAGCGTCTTCCAGGTGGGCTATGCCCGCAGGGGCTGCACAGAGGAGGGCTGTTCCTTCAACCCCCCTCCCCTCACCTTCTGGGGTGAGCTGGGGGGCCGTTGGCCAGAGCAGCAGCTCCTCTTCCCACAGGTGCTGCTGTCCTTCACCTCCTCACATAGCGCGGCCGTGCGCGAGAGGGCAGTGGGGCGCATCTGGAAGCTGAGCCATTTGCTGACACTCTTCTGCCAGGCTGAGGTAAGGGGCCGACACCCCTGACATGGGTGTCCTTGTCGCTCCTTTTCCCCACTCTGCCCACCCCGCTCCCATCACTGGGGGTGCCGTACACTCAACGTTGTGTTCTCTGCACACAGCCCCATCGCTCCTTGGGACAAATCAGCTTGGCCCGCTATGAAGAGCTCCACCTGCCCATGCTGGGGCAGCTGGTGGGAAGCCTCGTGCTGTGCTACGCCTACCAGGAGGACAGGATGCGCCACTCTGCCCTCAACACTCTCCGTCACCTCTACGCATTCATCGTGTGGAGAGCCCGTAAGGCGATGGCTGCTGGCGCTGTCCGTCCATCACAGATGTCCCACAGGGACGAGCGTGAACGGCGCTGCATTGGCTGCCGCACAGAGCAGCAAAGGAGCAGAAGCTCATGGGGTTGAGGAGCTGTGCCCCACAGCCCTGCACTCAGGGTGGGGGCACTTGACGCTCGCTCACCCGCAGCTTGCTCTCCTTTCCAGGCTGGGAAGTGCCTCAGGAGGAAGATCAGGAGAAACTTGAGCAGTGGGAAGATGACCACAAGTTCTCCCTCTCCTGGACCACCAACACCATGGTCATTGTGCTGGTGAGGAGGGCTCGCTGCAGCAGGACTCGTGACCGCAGTGTCCATGGGAATGGGGAGAACACGGCTGATGTTCCTCCCCCTCCCTCTGTGTTTGTTTCCCCCCAGAGATTTGCGAAGCACTTTTACTCTTCAGAGAAGACCGACTTCATCCTGACGGCGCTGCAGGGCATGAGTGACTGCAGCAATTACAGCACGCAGGTGTCTGCAACCCTGATGGCTGTCCTGATGGAGGACTTCAAGCCTACACCCACTGATGTGAGCAACTGGCAGCTGCTTACCGGGGGGCTGAGCCCATGCTGGGGTGGTGGGATTGGGGATGGACTGGGGGCTTGGGTTGGCTCTTGGGGGTTGGGTTGTGTCTTGAGGGTTGGGGTTGAGTTGAGTTGGGTGCGGAAAGGCCATGTTGGGTTGGGTTGGGTTGGGTTGGGCTGAGTGCTGGCAGTAAGGTTTGATTTGGGTGCTGGAGGTTAGGGTTGGGTACAGGAAGGCTGCATTGGGTTGGGCTGTCCCACACGGCGTTGGTCTGATTTGGGACTTGAGGGCGCTTGGCTACTCTTGGGACAGCTCGCAAGTTCTGCTGTCCCCATGTCCCTTCCAGGTGCAGCGGATCGTGACGGCCATCCACAGGAGCAGGAAGCTGATCACTGAGGAGCGGGCACAGAGAACCATCCAGAACACCTTCCCACGGCTGGCCGCCTCTGACCCTCGTGCAACAACACTCAGCCTGCTGCGCTGCTCCCACACCTGTGACAGGTGCGCAGCCCCATCCCGATGTGGAGAGGGGCCCCAATCCCATTTCCACAAGGACAGGGACCACCACCCTCTGTGGATAGGGACCCTCAACTCATGCAGAAAAGGGAGCCTCCCATCCCACACTTAGAGGGCCCCCCCATCCCACATAGAGAAGCCCCCACCCCCACAGTGAGAGAGACCCCCACCCACAGAGAGGATCCTGCTGAGGACGACTCTCTGCTGCAGGGACACGTGGGAGCTGTGGGAGATGGCGTTGTCCTCAGCAGGCGTGGTGCCATGGATGGTGCAGGAGCTGCTGCGGCTGCTGGAGATGGCACCACTGGGCCAGGAGACCGAGAGTGGCACCTTTCCCCTGGCCGTGAGTTTGGGGGTCCCCGGGGAACCTCCCCTCCCCCAGGGGAGCAGTTTGGTGCTGAGCACTGCCTGGGTGCTTTCCGCAGGCGGCCATGGCACTGCACAAGATCATGCAGCACTCGCAGTACGGCCCACAAGTGCGCCTGTTTTTCCTGGAGCTCTTCATGGCACTCATCTTCCAGTTGGTGTCATCCGGCTCGCTCGAGCCTCCGGAGGTCACTGCTGTCACGGAGGACCCGATCTGCCCATCCGCACCCACCTCTGCCATCAGGTATCGCCACCGTGCCCACCGCCAACCCCACAGCATGACTCGTGCTGTCCCCATGCTGAGCCCTGACCCCGCTCATGCTGCCCCATTTCCATGCAGAATTCTGGTGGAGGTGGTGCACAAATTGCTGCAGTGCGCCGATGTGGACCACCTGGTGCACGCCATGGACAGCCACAAGCTGTGGGAGCAGCTGCTGGGCGCTGCCACGTGGCAGGATGGCCTGCGCTCCCTTGCCAGGTACGGCCCCAAGGCCCTCCCACACGCTGCCCCACACAGCCCCACACACTGCACTGCATCTGCTGCCACATGTGCAGTCCTCCTGCAGTAGGGAACAACACAGGCAAAGCGCAGGGGGTGACAATATGCGGTGGGCAACTGGAAGAGTCACACTGTGGGGTGGGACGGGCTGCTCTGCTCTCCCCCCATCACGGATCCGGTGCCGGTGTGCTCAGCCCCCTACCTGTGTTCAACCCCCGCCCCTTCCCACAGGTTGATGGCAAGGGAGTGCCGGGATCAGTCTGTGCACATCTTCAGCCACGTGCAGAAGCTGCTGTGGTACCACCAGCTGCAGTGGAGGGAGGTCCCCGCCATGGTGCTCTACACAGAGGTGGGCACTGGAATGGTGCAAAGGTCCCCTTGAGGGGGTGGGGGCCAAACCCCCTCCTGCCCTGCTGCTCACTCACCTCTGTGCATTACAGCTACACAGATCCCTGGAGCTCCAGGAGCAGAATGGCCGCTCCGAGAAGATCTTTAGGAAGCACATTTGCAGTGAGCGGCCTGAGAGCCAGGAGCTGGCACTGTGCGGGCTGCGGAGCTTGTATGCCGGGAGGATGCAGCTGCTGCTGCCCGACGTGCTGACGTGGCTGCAGGACACGCGGGCCGATGTGAAGCTGCAGGCCATGCAGCTGCTGCATGACATCGTGGCTCATTGCCCTGGCCATGTGCAGGATGCGCTCAGCCAGCTGGCGGTGCGCCTGACGTCCTGCTTCGATGAGGTGAAGTGCGTGGGACAATGGGGAGTGGATGACCCAACCCCCCCCTCCCTGTGCATCACTCAGCATCAACCCCCTGTGTCCCCGTCCCCCCCCCCAGGAAAACACAGAGCTGCGCTGGCTCTCCATGGAGCTCTTTGCACAGCTGCTGGCAGCACCGGGCAGGAGGCAGTTGTTGCAACAGGTGGAGATGAATCTGCTGCCGCTATTCTTCCACATGAACGAGGAGATCCCCAGAGTGGCACAGGTGGGGGCAGCTCCTGAGATCATGGGGTCACAGGGTCACCCCGTGTGACCCCAGCCTGCCACTTGAGTCACTGCATCACGAAGGCTGGGAAGGGCCTCTGAGGTCACCAGGACCAGCAAACCCACCATCCCACCTGTTCAGCCCTCCACATCCCCCACCCCCACCCACCAGTGCAGTGACCTAGGTTACAAAATTCCCCCCAGATACCCCCCAGGGTAGGGTTGTGGGAGGGGTCCCCAGGCTCTCCTGCTGACGATCCCCCGTGTCACTGCTCCCCAGGCTGCTCAGGAAGCCCTGACTCGCGCTGCTGAGCTCCTGCGCTGGCAGCAACTGCAACACCTGGTCAGCACAGCAGACATGTGGAAGATCGCTGAGTGCCTGGTAAAGATGCCCATCCCTCAACCCCCACTTCCCCCACTGTGGGACCCTCCAGCTCTGGAAGGAGGGGGGGTGGTGCACTGTGTGTGCTACCCCTACCCTGGTGCGCTCTGCAGGTTCAGAAGGCAGGCAGTGCCGTGCAGCAGTACGTGCAGCAGAGCGTGAGGCACCTGCACAGCCCCCAGGCATCCATGCAGGAGGCGGCCGTGCGCTTCCTGGGTGAGTCCCAGCCCCAGTGGGTCCCCCTCCCTCTGTCGGGGTCAGTGCACAGTGGGCAGGAGTGGTCCTGGGGGGTCATGGGGAAACTATTGGGGTCCTTGCAGGTTTTTGAAGCACCCCGGGGGTCATTGGAACATTATGAGGATCACTGTGGCAGTGTGTAGGGTCTGTGTTGGCCACCGGGACACCACTGGGGTTGGTGGGGCGTCACTGGGGCACCGTGGGGTTTCTTGGGTGTTGTTGGGGTATTACTGGGGTCCATGGGGTGCTGTGTGAGGTCTCTGGGGGTCACCGGGGCACCATAGGGTCCCTGGGGATGTTGGGGGCACTTTTGGTATATATACCACGGGGATTCTGAAGGTGTTTGGGGTGCCATGGACGTCCCTGGGCACCACGTTGCCAGGTGAGTGCTGACAGTGCTGTGTGCGCAGGGCTCCTGGGGCGGCAGCTGAGGAGTGAGAACCCACAGAAGGTGCAGGACATCCGCAATGGTGAGCAGTCCTCCCCGGGAAGTGCCCCATGGGGCAGGGGTGGTGACGCTGCTCCTCTCCGGGGCACAGACGCATCTCCGCTCCACTCCTCGCAGCCCTGCAGAGCGTGAAGGAGGATAGCGAGCCGGCCGTGCGCTGCCTGGTGCTGCAGACGCTGCTGAACCTCTGCGTGCTGGAAGACGTGCCGCCCACCAGGCCCAGGGGTGCAGCGCTGTGCCGCTGGTTGCACAGGATGTTCATGGAGTAGTGCTGTGCTGCAGGGACCGTGGCCCTGCTTCTCAGAAGAGAAGAACAACTCCATGCCCCAGAGGACACTGCGTTCCTGTTTTCCACCCAGAGGGAAAGATCAAACTGCATGCAAGTTCTGGTGTCTTCCTCTTTTGCTGCTCATGTCGGGAGTGAAGGTTCCCTCTTGCCTTCAGCTTTAGAGTAAGTAAGGCCTTTGGTTTCAGAGACCTCTCTCACTTGATTGATACCTTCAATTCCAACTATATATATTAATAGTAACCACAGCTCTAAACTCAAGAGTAACCTCAACCTTCACCCTAATCCTATCCCTAAACAAAGCCCCAATCCTTAACCATAACTCTACCCTAAGCCTAACCCAAATTCCAATACAAACTCTAACTGTAAGCCTATCCCTACCCCTAATAGTAACCCTCAACCTAACCCTACCCTAATCCTAAGCACTAAGGACATGAACTTGGTTCCATTTGGAGGACGTGGCTGGCTGCCCGTGGTCTCTGCTTTGCTCTGAGAAACTTTCCTGGAGATGAGTGAGCCCTTGTACTTGAGTGCTGAGCTCTGGGCTGATGGCCCCTTCCTTCAGCTCAGTCCTTACGCATACACACACACGCAGAACAATCTGCACAGTCCTGTGCAGCTAGGCAGAGGGAGCCTGGACACCGCTTTGATATCAGAGGATACAGTTCTTGCAGACAAAGACGATGATGAAGTAGATGCACACCAGCGTGCCTAGGAAGGATAGGCCCCCACAAGCCATTATCCCATTGTACATTATCGAAACCCAGTCCCCTCCAATCATGGTCTGGGAGAAGAGCAGATGTGTGAGGAGAAGCAGGACAGTAATATTTAGATGTTCTGCTGAGGAGCACGGGTTACTGTAAGTTATTGGTGACAGGTGGACAGCTGGACTGGATGATACTGTAGGTCTCTTCCAACCTTGGTGATTCTAGGATTCAATGATCCTAACCCAAAACCTTGAACCCTAACTGTCAAGGTTTTATGATTACCTGTGCAACCCGGTCTGGGGAGCCTGTTTTGGCCGGGGGTTGGACTAGATGATCTCTGGAGGTCCCTTCCAAGCCCTACAGTTCTGTGATTCTGGTATTTTTGTTATCGGTATTCCACATGATAACATCATGTAAGGGCCTGGGAGTTAAAGAATTAATACTCTAAGTCTGTGGACTTGTGAATTTTTCCAGGTAGCTGGCTCTGAGAAGAACAACTCCATACCCCCAGAGGACTTGGCGTTCCTGTTTTCCACCCAGAGGGAAAGATCAAACTGCATGCAAGTCCCGGAATCCTCCTCTTTTTGCTGCTTGTCTCAGCTGTGGGAGCTCCCTCAACGTCTCTCCTTCAGCTTCAGAATAAGGCCTTCGGTTTTGGACTCTCCCTCTCTCTCATTTTATTTGATTTCCTAGCTTTGATATCAATTATGTGTTATTTTGTATTTCAATATCTTATTTATTATATTAGTTTTCCCCATCAGATCCTTGCCACAGTTTTGTTTTTAGGTCAACCTCCTGCTTTTTCCCTTTTACCCCCTTCCCCTTTCCCGGGGCTAGGGTCTGTGGGTCCCTTGTCCCATTAGGCATGGAACCAAGCCCACCCCATATAGCATTTGCCACCATCCACGAGTCAGTATAAAGCATTGGCCACCTCTCCCATTCAGCCACATCTAAGGCCAGTTGGACAGCCTTCACCTCTGCAAACTGACTTGATTCTCCTTCTCCTTCAGTGGCCTCTGCAAATGGTCATGTGGGGCTCCACACAGCAGCCTTCCATCTGTGGTGCTTCCCCACAGTAACCACACAATCTGACAGTGAACAGGGAATATCTCTTTTCAT
The DNA here is from genome assembly GCF_038088225.1 of Cyrtonyx montezumae. Lineage (NCBI taxonomy): Eukaryota > Metazoa > Chordata > Aves > Galliformes > Odontophoridae > Cyrtonyx > Cyrtonyx montezumae. The sequence continues at coordinate 285,625 of NW_027072056.1, read as the reverse complement.
TGTCTGGGAGTTCATTATATGGTGGGGTCTCTTTAGCATGCTGGTGATGCCCTCCTCTGCTGGTGATGTTCCAGAATTTTACGTTCAGGCCAGTTCATGATCACCTCTAAGATTCCTGGATGACTGAGGTTCCCCATCCGAGCTCGCTGTGTAATCAGAGCAATCCACTTACTCCAGGTGGCATCAGTAGAATGATGGGTGGAGGGAATATTTCCTCTGAACATCCAGTTCAGCACTGGCAGTCGAGGTGCCAGAAGGAGCTGTGTCTCAGTGCCAGTTACTTCAGAAGCAGCTCAACCCCCTTTGTATGCCGCTACGATCTCCTTTGCAGTTGGAGTGTAGCACTCTTCCTACTCCCCTGTACTCTCAATTTCAGAATCCCAGGGGTCTGCCTCGGGTCTCTCCTGAGGCTCCAAATGAGATATTCCTCTCCAGCAGCAGCGTAGAGTATGTTCTTTACATTGTGTCCCATCTGTACTGACCCCAGGGCCATGACACGGGCAATCTCCTGCTTCATTTGCTCAAAAGCCTGCTGCTGCTCATGGCCCCATGCAAAATCGTATTTCTTCTGTTACCTGATAAAGGGGACTTACAGTGAGGTTACAGTCAGGAATTTTCCAAAAGCTCACTATGCCCAGAAAAGATTGAGTTTCTTCTTTAGTAGTGGGTTGTTGTGGTTTTGTGGTTTTGATGCCGGTATTCCACATCAGAGCATCATGCAGCAGTTAAGGAGTTAATGCTGGGGGAGCAGCAGAGGGGCGGAGCTCCGCACCGGATGCAGGCGGCGCTCGGTCTGGGCGTGTTGCTCTGGGCTGCGGTGGAGGTTCAGCACGTGTGCTTCCCCTGCAGGTCCTCCTTAGCGTAAGCTCATAGCTTTTGGTTTGAAAATTTTTCTCTCTCTTTCAATTGTTCAATTTTATTAGATTTAGTAAAGTTACCGTTCCTTCTCAGATCGTGCCGTTGTTTTCTTGTAGACCCATCCCTTCCCACTGTTTCCCCCTCCCCCTCCCGGAGCGCGGCTCTGCTCGGGCGGCCGCGCGGCCACTGACGCAGTTTCTTTTTCTCTCCCCTCTCCCTTCTCGGTTTTCCCTTGGGTCACTGTCACGGACAACACAGTGACAATTATTGGTGGAGAATGCGAGCAGTGCAGTATTGGCACTCCATTGTAAATCTGGTGCAGAGTGGACTAAGGTTTTTCATGTACCTTACAGCATGCTGGCGTCTTTTTAAGCTCCTCGCGTTCAGCACCGGAGTAATGTGGATATACAGCTACTTTAGTGTGCTGAGGGGGTTACATGCCTCCTACCTAAACACCCTGGCTAACGTGACAGATTATGCGGCATTTGGAACGGTTTCCAATTACTCTTTTCAGGTCTTTACCTATATTCAAGATGTCAGCCCGGCAACTGTGTTATCTGTTTTTCTGAATGCACTCTCTGCAATAGTAATTTACATCATGTGGAGGGAGCGTTCCTCAAAACCAGAGAGTGTTGAATGGCAGGGAAGGTGGAAAAAATTAGGAAAGAAATTAGAAGCGTGGGGACCCCCGGTGTTATGCAATTTTGATCTTGAGCACCTGTGGGATCCTGAGAAATTCAGTGAGTGTTTAGGTAAGGAGTCATGTGACTCAGGATGATCTGAGAAGGAATGTATTGTTTGGGGTATAACGAGCTATAATTGATATTCTGGAGAGAAATGGTTTCCAAACCAAGGTCCAAAGCAAAAATGAAAACCTCGAAGTTAGACCTGACCAATCACAGGGAGCACCGGTATCAGTGTCGGTTGCCCCTGTGGAAGGCCAGAAATGGACACGGCCGTCCTCGCGCCTAGAACGGAAAGAAGAAGAAGCAGAGAAAAAAAAGGAAGATCCAGGCGAGGGGCCCTCCTCAGCACCACCACCACCACCACCACCACCTAAAAAGGCCACTAAGAAAAGTGAGAGACATGGAGAAGACAGCGATGATGATGGAGTCACTGTTACCACTACTCGTCGGCCCCTAAAGATGACTGAAATACAAGGTTCAAGAAAGGAGTTTGTACGGTGCTTGGGTGAATCTATTGTCACCTGGTTGCTGCGGTGTTGGGACAGCGGTGCCAGCAGCGTGTCCCTAGATGGCAGCGAAGCCCGCCAACTGGCAAGCATTGCCCGAGACCCAGCTATCGACAGAGGAATTGGCAGATGTCTGAATGGAGTCGCTACCCTCTGGGAACGAGTACTAGTGGCTGTAAAGGATAGATACCCTTACAAAGATGATCTGGAGCCTAAGGTGGAAAGATGGAACATCGTGGAGAAAGGCATCCAATTTTTGAGAGAAACAGCCGTAGTAGAGATGCTGTATGATCCCAATTTTGTCCCTAACAATCCACACCAGGACCGTGATCCTGATAGAGTAAGGTGCACACCTGATGTATATCGCAAACTCTCAAAAACAGCACCAGAGAGGTACGCAAGTACACTGGTAGCAATGTTCCATAGATTCGAGGGTCAAGCCAGAAGACTCCCAGTTTATGAATTGACTATTACACTCCAAAACTTTGAACAACAGTTTCCACCATCACGTGCTTCCATTGCAGCTATAGTAGCAGAAGAAGTAGGTGAGATTAAGGAGAGACAGAAAACTATACTGGAGGAACTGTCATTACTGATGAATACGGATGAACCTGTGTCAGTATTGGAAACACCTGATGAAGACGAGCATGACGCAAAGAATCTGATGAAGCAATTTATCAAACTGTTGAAAGTCTCGGCCACCAAAGGCAACCGCCCCTCTGCACGAGCAAATGACGGCAGTAACATCATGTCACGTGTGGCCATGTGGAGCTTCTTACGAGAAAACGGAGAGGACATGAGGAAGTGGCATAAAAAACCCACTCCTGTACTGCGAGCACGGGTGAGAGAACTACAGCAGAGATCAGCCACCAATGAAATTGCTCCCGTCACTGCAGGTAACCAATAGAGGGGCCCTGCCCTCAGCCAGGGGAGGGAAAGGGATAACAGAGTGTATTGGACTGTGTGGATTAGATGGCCTGACACATTAGAGCCACAAAGATATAAGGCACTGGTGGACACTGGTGCACAGTGCACTCTGATGCCCTCGAGTTATAAAGGGACAGAATTGATTCATATTTCTGGAGTGACTGGGGGTTCTCAGGAACTGTCTGTGTTGGAGGCAGAAATAAGCCTCACCGGTAAAACCTGGCAGAAGCATCCCATAGTGACTGGACAGGGGGCTCCATGCATACTCGGTATTGACTATCTCAGAAGGGGACATTTCAAGGATCCCAAGGGGTACCGATGGGCTTTTGGAATAGCTGCTGTAGATGCAGACAACATTCAGCAGCTGTCTGTTTTACCTGGCCTGTCAGAAGATCCGTCTGTTGTGGGGGTACTGAAAGTGAAAGAGCAGCAGGTACCTATCGCTACAAAAACAGTGCACAGACGGCAGTACCGCACCAACAGGGATTCCTTGCTCCCCATTCATAACTTGATCCGTCAGCTAGAGAGCCAGGGAGTGATCAGCAAGACTCACTCACCTTTTAACAGCCCCATATGGCCGGTGCGTAAAGCCAGTGGAGAATGGAGGCTGACGGTAGATTACCGTGGCCTGAATGAAGTCACACCCCCACTGAGTGCTGCTGTGCCAGATATGTTGGAGCTGCAGTATGAACTGGAGTCAAAAGCAGCCAAGTGGTATGCCACTATAGACATTGCCAATGCATTCTTTTCTATTCCTTTGGCCACAGAGTGCAGACCACAGTTTGCTTTCACCTGGAGGGGCGTTCAGTACACCTGGAACCGTTTGCCCCAGGGGTGGAAACACAGCCCAACCATCTGCCATGGGCTGATTCAAACCACACTGGAACAGGGTGGGGCACCTGAGCACCTCCAGTACATTGATGACATTGTTGTGTGGGGTGATACAGCAGAGGAAGTTTTTAAAAAAGGAGAGCAAATAATCCAAATTCTTCTGGGTGCTGGTTTTGCTATTAAACGGAACAAAGTGAAGGGACCTGCCCAAGAAATTCAATTCCTAGGAGTAAAATGGCAAGATGGACGTCGTCACATTCCAGGAGATGTGATTGACAAAATCACCAGTATGTCACCACCCACTAGCAAGAAAGAGACACAGTCTTTTCTGGGTGTAGTAGGTTTTTGGAGGATGCACATCCCAAACTACAGCCTCATAGTAAGCCCCCTCTATCAAGTGACTCGGAAAAAGAATAATTTTGCATGGGGTCCTGAACAGCAGCAGGCCTTTGAGCAAATCAAGCAGGAGATAGCCCGTGCTGTGGCCCTGGGGCCAGTTCGGTTGGGAGAGGATGTGAAAAACATCCTCTACACTGCTGCTGGAGAGAAAGGTCCCACTTGGAGTCTGTGGCAAAGAGTCTCTGGGGAGAGCCGAGGCCGACCCCTTGGATTTTGGAGCAGAGCGTACAGGGGTTCAGAGGAGTGCTACACTCCAACTGAGAAGGCAGCATATGAGGGGGTTCGGGCTGCCTCTGAAGTAATTGGTACTGAGACACAGCTCCTCCTGGCACCTCGACTGCCAGTGCTGAATTGGATGTTCAAAGGAAAGGTTCCCCCCACCCATCATGCTACCGATGCCACCTGGAGTAAGTGGATTGCACTGATTACACAGCGAGCTCGGATGGGGAACCTCAACCGTCCAGGAATCCTGGAGGTGATCATGGACTGGCCTGAAGGCAAGAAATTTGGAACATCCCCATCAGAGGAGATACCACGTGCTAAAGAGGCCCCACCATATAACGAACTACTAGAGAATGAAAAGACGTATGCCCTCTTCACTGATGGATTGTGTCGTATTGTTGGGAAGCATCACAGATGGAAGGCTGCTGTGTGGAGCCCCACATGACGAGTTGCAGAGGCCACCGAAGGAGAAGGAGAGTCAAGCCAATTTGCGGAGGTAAAGGCCGTCCAGCTGGCCTTAGATGTGGCTGAACAGGAGAGGTGGCCCATGCTATATCTTTATACAGACTCTTGGATGGTGGCAAATGCTTTATGGGGGTGGTTGCAGCAGTGGGAACAGGACAACTGGCAACGGAAGGGTAAACCTATTTGGGCTGCTGAACTGTGGAAAGACATTGCTGCCCGAACAAAAAGGTTGGGTGTAAAGGTGTGTCATGTAGATGCTCATGTGCCCAAGAATCGAGCTACTGAAGAGCAGAAAAATAACCATCAGGTAGATCGAGCTGCCAAAATTGAGGTGTCTCAGATCGACGTGGACTGGCAGAACAAAGGAGAGCTATTTTTAGCTCGGTGGGCCCATGAGACCTCAGGCCATCAAGGAAGGGATGCGACCTATAAGTGGGCTAGAGACCGAGGGGTGGACTTAACTATGGATGCCGTTGCACAGGTTATCCATGACTGTGACACATGTGCCATAATTAAACAGGCCAAGAGGATGAAACCTCTCTGGCAGGAAGGGCGATAGGAAAAGTATAAATATGGGGAGGCGTGGCAGGTTGATTATATCACCTTGCCACGAACTCGCGATGGTAAGCGTTACGTGCTCACCATGGTGGAGGCGACCACTGGGTGGCTTGAGACATACGCAGTACCCCATGCTACCGCCCGAAACACCATCTTAGGGCTCGAGAGACAAGTCCTATGGCGACATGGCACTCCAGAGAATTGAGTCTGATAATGGGACTCATTTCAAAAATTCCCTTGTGGATATCTGGGCCAAAGAACACGGCATTGAATGGATCTACCATATCCCCTACCATGCACCAGCTGCTGGTAAGATCGAGCGCTACAACGGGTTGTTAAAAACCACGTTGAGAGCAATGGGTGGTGGGACATTCAAGCACTGGGAGAAGCATCTGGCAGAAGCCACCTGGTTGGTCAACACTAGGGGATCAGTCAACCGAGAGGGTCCTACACAGTCCAGCTCCCTACAGACCATAGAGGGAGATAAGGTCCCTGTGGTACATGTGAGGAGCATGTTGGGAAAAGCGGTGTGGGTCCTTCCAGCCTCTGGAAAGGGCAAACCCCTCCGTGGAACCGTTTTTGCGCAGGGACCTGGGTGCACCTGGTGGGTAAAGGATAAAAATGGGGATGTCCAGTGTGTCCCACAAGGGAATTTGATGCTGGGGGAATGCAGTCTGTAATTACGTGTGTATGTATGTATATATATATATTTTTCTATGTAACTTATGTTATTACTGTTTGGTTATGTATAGATGTGTGTTAAGCATGATGTGATGATGTGGAATAAGGGGTGGAATGTTGTGGTTTTGTGGTTTTGGTGCCAGTATTCCACATCAGAGCATCACGCAGCAGTGAAGGAGTTAATGCTGTGGGAGCAGCAGAGGGGCGGAGCTCCGCACCGGATGCAGGCGGCGCTCAGTCTGCGAGTTGCTCTGGGCTGCCGTGGAGGTTCATTCAGCACGTGTGCTTCCCCTGCAGTTCCTCCTTAACGTAAGCTCACAGCTTTTGGTTTGGAAATTTTATCTCTCTCTCTCAATTGTTCAATTTTATTATATTTACTAAAGTTACCGTTCCTTCTCAGATCGTGCCGTTGTCTTCTTGTAGACCCATCTCTTCCCGCTGTTTTTCCCTCCCCCCCGGCGCGCGGCCCTGCTAAGGCGGCCGCGCGGCCACTGACGCAGTTTCTTTTTCTCTCCTCTCTCCCTTCTCGGGTTCCCTTGGGTTACTGTCACGGATAACACCATGACACAGAGGTTCAGCAGCATCTGCAGCACCAGGCAACGCATGGCCAGCTCCCTATCCTCCTTCACGCTCTGCAGGGCTGCGAGGAGTGGAGCGGAGATGCGTCTGTGCCCCGGAGAGGAGCAGCGTCACCACCCCTGCGCCATGGGGCACTTCCCGGGGAGGACTGCTCACCATTGCGGATGTCCTGCACCTTCTGTGGGTTCTCACTCCTCAGCTGCCGCCCCAGGAGCCCTGCGCACACAGCACTGTCAGCACTCACCTGGCAACGTGGTGCCCAGGGACGTCCATGGCACCCCAAACACCTTCAGAATCCCCGTGGTATATATACCAAAAGTGCCCCCATCATCCCCAGGGACCCTATGGTGCCCCGGTGACCCCCAGAGACCTCACACAGCACCCCATGGACCCCAGTAATACCCCAACAACACCCAAGAAACCCCACGGTGCCCCAGTGACACCCCACCAAACCCAGTGGTGTCCCGGTGGCCAACACAGACCCTACACACTGCCACAGTGATCCTCATAATGTTCCAATGACCCCCGGGGTGCTTCAAAACCTGCAAGGACCCCAATAGTTTCCCCATGACCCCCCAGGACCACTCCTGCCCACTGTGCACTGACCCCGACAGAGGGAGGGGGACCCACTGGGGCTGGGACTCACCCAGGAAGCACACGGCCGCCTCCTGCATGGATGCCTGGGGGCTGTGCAGGTGCCTCACGCTCTGCTGCACGTACTGCTGCACGGCACTGCCTGCCTTCTGAACCTGCAGAGTGCACCAGGGTAGGGGTAGCACACACAGTGCACCACCCCCCCTCCTTCCAGAGCTGGAGGGTCCCACAGTGGGGGAAGTGGGGGTTGAGGGATGGGCATCTTTACCAGGCACTCAGCGATCTTCCACATGTCTGCTGTGCTGACCAGGTGTTGCAGTTGCTGCCAGCGCAGGAGCTCAGCAGCGCGAGTCAGGGCTTCCTGAGCAGCCTGGGGAGCAGTGACACGGGGGATCGTCAGCAGGAGAGCCTGGGGACCCCTCCCACAACCCTACCCTGGGGGGTATCTGGGGGGAATTTTGTAACCTAGGTCACTGCACTGGTGGGTGGGGGTGGGGGATGTGGAGGGCTGAACAGGTGGGATGGTGGGTTTGCTGGTCCTGGTGACCTCAGAGGCCCTTCCCAGCCTTCGTGATGCAGTGACTCAAGTGGCAGGCTGGGGTCACACGGGGTGACCCTGTGACCCCATGATCTCAGGAGCTGCCCCCACCTGTGCCACTCTGGGGATCTCCTCGTTCATGTGGAAGAAGAGCGGCAGCAGATTCATCTCCACCTGTTGCAACAACTGCCTCCTGCCCGGTGCCGCCAGCAGCTGTGCAAAGAGCTCCATGGAGAGCCAGCGCAGCTCTGTGTTTTCCTGGGGGGGGGGGACGGGGACACAGGGGGTTGATGCTGAGTGATGCACAGGGAGGGGGGGTTGGGTCATCCACTCCCCATTGTCCCACGCACTTCACCTCATTGAAGCAGGACGTCAGGCGCACCGCCAGCTGGCTGAGCGCATCCTGCACATGGCCAGGGCAATGAGCCATGATGTCATGCAGCAGCTGCATGGCCTGCAGCTTCACATCGGCCCGCGTGTCCTGCAACCACGTCAGCACATCGGGCAGCAGCAGCTGCATCCTCCCGGCATACAAGCTCCGCAGCCCGCACAGTGCCAGCTCCTGGCTCTCAGGCCGCTCACTGCAAATGTGCTTCCTAAAGATCTTCTCAGCGCGGCCATTCTGCTCCTGGATCTCCAGGGATCTGTGTAGCTGTAATGCACAGAGGTGAGTGAGCAGCAGGGCAGGAGAGGGTTTGGCCAACATTCCCCCAAGGGGACCTTTGCACCATTCCAGTGCCCACCTCTGTGTAGAGCACCATGGCGGGGACCTCCCTCCACTGCAGCTGGTGGTACCACAGCAGCTTCTGCAAGTGGCTGAAGATGTGCACAGACTGATCCCGGCACTCCCTTGCCATCAACCTGTGGGAAGGGGCGGGGGTTGAACACAGGTAGGGGGCTGAGCACACCGGCACCGGATCCGTGATGGGGGGAGAGCAGAGCAGCCTGTCCCACCCCACAGTGTGACTCTTCCAGTTGCCCACCGCATATTGTCACCCCCTGCGCTTTGCCCGTGTTATTCCCTACTGCAGGAGGACTGCACATGTGGCAGCAGTGCAGTGTGTGGGGCTGTGTGGGGCAGCGTGTGGGAGGGCCTTGGGACCATACCTGGCGAGGGAGCGCAGGCCATCCTGCCACGTGGCAGCGCCCAGCAGCTGCTCCCACAGCTTGTGGCTGTCCATGGCGTGCACCAGGTGGTCCAAATCGGCGCACTGCAGCAATTTGTGCACCACCTCCACCAGAATTCTGCATGGAAATGGGGCAGCATGAGCGGGGTCAGGGCTCAGCATGGGGACAGCACGAGTCATGCTGTGGGGTTGGCGGTGGGCACGGTGGCGATACCTGATGGCAGAGGTGGGTGCGGATGGGCAGATCGGGTCCTCCGTGACAGCAGTGACCTCCGGAGGCTCGAGCGAGCCGGATGACACCAACTGGAAGATGAGTGCCATGAAGAGCTCCAGGAAAAACAGGCGCACTTGTGGGCCGTACTGTGAGTGCTGCATGATCTTGTGCAGTGCCATGGCCGCCTGCGGAAAGCACCCAGGCAGTGCTCAGCACCAAACTGCTCCCCTGAGGGACGGGAGGTTCCCCGGGACCCCCAAACTCACGGCCAGGGGAAGGGTGCCAGTCTCGGTCTCCTGGCCCAGTGGTGCCATCTCCAGCAGCTGCAGCAGCTCCTGCATCATCCATGGCACCACGCCTGCTGAGGACAACGCCATCTCCCACAGCTCCCACGTGTCCCTGCAGCAGAGAGTCGTCCTCAGCAGGATCCTCTCTGTGGGTGGGGGTCTCTCTCACTGTGGGGGTGGGGGCTTCTCTATGTGGGATGGGGGGGCCCTCTAAGTGTGGGATGGGAGGCTCCCTTTTCTGCATGAGTTGAGGGTCCCTATCCACAGAGGGTGGTGGTCCCTGTCCTTGTGGAAATGGGATTGGGGCCCCTCTCCACATCGGGATGGGGCTGCGCACCTGTCACAGGTGTGGGAGCAGCGCAGCAGGCTGAGTGTTGTTGCACGAGGGTCAGAGGCGGCCAGCCGTGGGAAGGTGTTCTGGATGGTTCTCTGTGCCCGCTCCTCAGTGATCAGCTTCCTGCTCCTGTGGATGGCCGTCACGATCCGCTGCACCTGGAAGGGACACGGGGACATCAGAGCTTGCGAGCTGTCCCAAGAGTGGCCAAGCGCCCTCAAGTCCCAAATCAGACCAACGCCGTGTGAAACAGCCCAACCCAATGCAGCCTTCCTGTACCCAACCCTAACCTCCAGCACCCAAATCAAACCTTACTGCCAGCACTCAGCCCAACCCAACCCAACCCAACCCAACATGGCCTTTCCGCACCCAACTCAACTCAACCCCAACCCTCAAGACACAACCCAACCCCCAAGAGCCAACCCAAGCCCCCAGTCCATCCCCAATCCCACCACCCCAGCATGGGCTCAGCCCCCCGGTAAGCAGCTGCCAGTTGCTCACATCAGTGGGTGTAGGCTTGAAGTTGTCCATCAGGATGGCCATCAGGGTTGCAGACACCTGCGTGCTGTAATTGCTGCAGTCACTCATGCCCTGCAGCGCCGTCAGGATGAAGTCGGTCTTCTCTGAAGAGTAAAAGTGCTTCGCAAATCTCTGGGGGGAAACAAACACAGAGGGAGGGGGAGGAACATCAGCCGTGTTCTCCCCATTCCCATGGACACTGCGGTCACGAGTCCTGCTGCAGCGAGCCCTCCTCACCAGCACAATGACCATGGTGTTGGTGGTCCAGGAGAGGGAGAACTTGTGGTCATCTTCCCACTGCTCAAGTTTCTCCTGATCTTCCTCCTGAAGCACTTCCCAGCCTGGAAAGGAGAGCAAGCTGCGGGTGAGCGAGTGTCAAGTGCCCCCACCCTGAGTGCAGGGCTGTGGGGCACAGCTCCTCAACCCCATGAGCTTCTGCTCCTTTGCTGCTCTGTGCGGCAGCCAATGCAGCGCCGTTCACGCTCGTCCCTGTGGGACATCTGTGATGGACGGACAGCGCCAGCAGCCATCGCCTTACGGGCTCTCCACACGATGAATGCGTAGAGGTGACGGAGAGTGTTGAGGGCAGAGTGGCGCATCCTGTCCTCCTGGTAGGCGTAGCACAGCACGAGGCTTCCCACCAGCTGCCCCAGCATGGGCAGGTGGAGCTCTTCATAGCGGGCCAAGCTGATTTGTCCCAAGGAGCGATGGGGCTGTGTGCAGAGAACACGACGCTGAGTGCACGGCACCCCCAGTGATGGGAGCGGGGTGGGCAGAGTGGGGAAAAGGAGCGACAAGGACACCCACGTCAGGGGTGTCGGCCCCTTACCTCAGTCTGGCAGAAGAGTGTCAGCAAATGGCTCAGCTTCCAGATGCGCCCCACTGCCCTCTCGCGCACGGCCGCGCTATGTGAGGAGGTGAAGGACAGCAGCACCTGTGGGAAGAGGAGCTGCTGCTCTGGCCCACTGCCCCCCAGCTCACCCCAGAAGGTGAGGGGAGGGGGGTTGAAGGAACAGCCCTCCTCTGTGCAGCCCCTGCGGGCATAGCCCACCTGGAAGACGCTCTGCAGCTCCTCACCGATGCTGGCGGTGGGATGTACAAAAACCAGAGTGTGCAGCATTTGGTCCAGAGCCCTCAGGGTCTGCGGGAGGGATGGAAGAGGGGAGGCAAATGGGGAGAGGTGGGGGGGTGGGCATGGCGAGACCCTCTCCTGCAAGGCAAGGAGGTCCTGGAGCTTCTAGTCACCCACCCTTGTGTAAAGGCTGATGTCCAGGTCCTGCTCCGAGGGAAGTAGGAGGATGCTCTGGAAGCACGTGGTGAACAGAGGGATCCTGTCCTCCAGCACCGCGTCCACCGCGCTGCAAAAACAAGAGTGCAGCGCTGGGAGCACTGTGCTGCACGACAGGGAGAGGATCCCCCCTTCAGCAGCACTCCACAGAGTGGGGAGAAAAAGATGGGAGGAACCCCCTCCTCTACATAGATGTGTGGGGCTGAGGGAGTCCTGAGAGCTGCTGTGGTGGGAGTGGGTTGGGGTGCTGTAGGTTTGAGTAGGGTTTGGGTTAGGGTTGGAGTTAGAATAAAAGTCAGGGTTAGGATAAGTTTTAGGTTTAGGGTTAGAGTTAGGGGAAAGTTTAGGGTTAGGGTTAGGGTTCAGGTTAGGGTAAAGGGAAGGGTCAGGGTCAACATGAGATCCAAGACAGAGCAGGGCTGCAGGATACCCTCTGCCTGTTGGCCAGGCCCAGTAGGGGAGAGCAGTGGCTGAGTACCAGCCGGACCATCCCCTGATGTTCTGGGGCCATGTAGACACTGTGGGGCTATGCAGATACTGTGGGGCCATGCAGACACTGTGGGGCCATACAGACACTGTGGGGCTGCCCTGGCGCAGGGCAGTACCTGAGGGAGGTGATGGCTGCCATGGCATGCTGCCGCAGTTCAGAGTACAGCTTTCCCCACGGCTCCTCTGACAGCAGCTCCTGTACAGCACAGAGGGATGGCACCAGGCACCTAGTGTTCCCAGCACTGGGAGGACTGGAGCCGACCAATCCCCCCCCCCCTCGAGCACCCACCACCCCTCACCATGATGTTCTCCACGAGTTCATTCTGGCGGCAGAAGACGCGCAGTCTCTGCGCCGTGTTCTCCTCCACCGCTGTGTCACAGAGGGTGCAGATGCTCCGCAGGAACTGCAGCTTCTGCTCCTCGTCCTGCAGCCACCAGAGAGTGAGAGGGGCCCGGGGGACACAGCTCTCCTGCAGATGCAGGGGGTTCGGGGGGATGGGGCACCGCTGCAAAAAGGCAGCGTCCGCTGTCACCTTCTCTGTGCTCCGGACAAAGGCCTCAATGGTGTCCACTGCACAACACTTGGCAGTGTCCATGGGCAGCGCAGAGGCATCAGAGCAGGGAGCTGGAATTGGGGTTTGGGGGTGGCACGGTGGGGTCAATGTTGGGGTGAGATTGGAATTCAGGTTGGGTTTCAGGTTGTGGTTAGTGTTAGGATTGAGGTTGGGGTTGGGGTTAGGGTTAAGGTTCAAGGAGCATAGAGCAGAGCGAGGAGAGGAGGGCCTCTGCCCTCTTCCATCCCGCGCAGCCGTGGCACCGTGCAGAGGCCGCTCCCATCCCCAGCCCTGCTTGGACCCTCACTCACTGGGCGGCACAAGGGTGGAGTCTATCGGGGTCCTGCACTTTTCCTTGGCCTTTGAGGGGCACGGAGTTGATCTCTTCTCCATTGCACACGATGAGGGCTGAGTTTGGGCACAGGACAGTGCCTGGGTGGCCAGGAGTGGAGGGGAACGCTGTGGATTGCTCCAAGCAGAGTCTCTCCAAGCTCCACTGGCCAGCTCCTGTTCTGTCCCACCAGAGTCCTAACGGAAACTGCGGGGCACACTCAGCTGGTGGGGCTGGACCTGGGGGGGCACGGGGATGCATCACAATGGGCCCCACTGTGACACATTGCCCCGCCCCTCTCAGCTCAGGGCTGCTCAGTCCCCCATTCTGCATTGGGGAATGGAGACGTTATTATAATTACTGTGTTACATCCTTCCAAAGGTGGGCAACAGAAGCATCAATCTCACACATCAGGAACACGTGCTTCACATCGGGGCTGAGCTGCTCCAGGAGCAGGGTCAGGGTTTCCCTGATGAGTTCCCCAACTGAAGCTGGGGTTAGCGTTATGAATGGGGTTGGAGTTAGGATTGGGATTGCAGTTGGGGTTATGGTTAGGGTTAGGATTCGGGTTATGGTTAGGACTTGGGTTAGGGTTAGAGTTACTCTTGAGTTTAGGGTTGTGGTTAGCATTAAGTGTTGGTGTCTGGGTTGGAGTATCGGGTTAGGGTTAGGATTGGTGTTAGGGTTAGGGTCTGGGTTAGGCTTAAACTTGGGGTTAATGTCAGAAAAATGTCTGCAATAATTTTAGGAGTCAGGATCTCTGGTAAGGAAATGTTGAATTCACAAAAGCAATGACGGGCATCCTGCGAGCAGGAGCGCACACAAAGACAACGTTACATCATTTATGCCCCAACACTTTTCTCCCCTGGTTCCTCGTTGGCTGAGTACTTCAGGTTCACCATCTTCCCGGCGCTGAATCAAACATACACGTGCTGACCCAAAGCCAATGGTTGCTGGCTAAACACGTGTATCGCTCCTTAGTTGCTTCTTATGTTTTCTTCACACAGATCTTGTTTGTCCACTGCCAACATTGAGCAGTTTCCCCTGGCAAGGACTTTTCATTGCTAACAGCGTTATCACTGCTTGGGAGTGGGTATCCGGCTCATTCCGTGTGGCAGCACAGACAAGAGCTGCGTTCTCTGTACCTATAAATTACTCCACCTCCTTTATTTCTTATCACTATAATTACTTCACTATCTACTGAGCGTACGTCAGTGCTGAAAGCTCATCTAAAGGCCGAGTGAGGAAGACTATCAGAGGACCCCAACCCCAATGAAGTCCGAAGACCCCCGAAAAAGACTGTCAGTACCGATAAAAGCCGCCAGAGACCATGAAATCAAATGCTTCTCCTTCCAATGCAGGAATGACATTGCATTCCTACAATTCCCCCCTTTTCTTTTTGTTCTCCCCTGTTGATTTCTGTAGTTCCTTTTTTAAGTCTGTTTATATCATCATTTTCCTCTTCTTCGCTTTCTCCATTCCCTATCTCCTTTAGTATCATCATAGTTCCCGAATATGATGGTGGAGCCACTGGTGTTTGCTTCAATAGTGCTGTCTCCATTAATCGCTGTAGCAGTGCCCTCACACAGGGGATAAAAAAGCATCCAATGGCCTCCAGCACTCCTACTCCTGTAATCAAGGAAATAAAAATGGATTCTAGCATCAAACCAGGACTCCAACCATCCAGTGACCACCACAGTTGCATCCCATGCCCCCATATCTGAGCCTGCTCCTGTGCAGGCACTGGGGTGTGTGTCTATGGGGACATTGTGGGGAAACTGTGGAGAGGTGTCTACTCCTGAACTTTCTGCCAACTCGTCAGCAAGGGTAAGAGCCCTTGTCATGCCTCAGTTACTGTGCCATGGGATATTTCCCTTCCTGTACCTCTTAGAGCACCTCTTTTCTGGTAGAGCGAACATCGTCTCTCCTGGCATGTCACTACGATATGTCACTGGGCCAAGGAGCTTCTGAAGTTCTTCCTTCAACCTTGATGAAGATAGACTGCTCCTTTGGCTGAGGTAGGTGACCCAAGGTGCCACGGTCTGAGCTCGAGCCACCCCTCTCTTAGGAAGGTGGGTCAGATCTTTAACCCACCCCTGAAATGGCAATGTTGTCTCTAACGTAATCCTGTCTGAGTTATTGGCTCTACCAACTGCAATGCACAATAGGCAGCCAAGAGCTGGTTCTCAACCATACTGTATCTCTCTTCTGCTCCTTGCCAAACCTGTGACCAAAACCCAATCGGGGTTTGAACGGAACTCTGGCATTGCCACAGGTCCAAAATGAAGCCGTCCAGAGTGGTATGAGCATCCAATTTGGCTGGGAGGGTAGGATCAAATCCAGCCAATGCCTGAGCTTGTTAAACAGCCAGCTTTGCCTGTTGGACAGCCTGCTGCTTCATCTTTCCTGGTCCCATAGTTGCACCTGTTTTGTGAGTCTACATATCAGCCTCAACAGCTGCACTAAATGAGGTCTAAACACCAATATCCGAATATACCTAAGAACTCTGGGAGCTGCTTTAGTGTCACAGGGATTGGGAATGCCTGAACCATATCTGTGATAGCATTGGGTAGTACTCTGGCCTTTCCTGACTGTGGGGTTAATAACTCCCAAAGATGGTACCTCGCAAAGAAATAGTATAGATGATGGTATATTTTGAGTAGTTCTATATAGATAGGATACAAATAATACAAAAGAGAAGATGGCTCACCTTCAGTATGTCAAGGCTCTCAGGGGACCCCATGTGGGAGGGATCTCCAAGAAGAGATCCTTCCCTGGTGGTGGTCAGCCCCAGTGTCACGGTGTTATCCGTGACAGTAACCCAAGGGAAACCGAGAAGGGAGAGAGGAGAGAAAAAGAAACTGCGTCAGTGGCCGCGCGGCCGCCCGAGCAGAGCCGTGCTCCGGGGGGAGGGGGGAAAACAGCGGGAAGAGATGGGTCTACAAGAAGACAACGGCACGATCTGAGAAGGAACGGTAACTTTACTAAATCTAATAAAATTGAACAATTGAGAGAGAGATAAAATTTCCAAACCAAAAGCTGTGAGCTTACGTTAAGGAAGAAACTGCAGGGGAAGCACACGTGCTGAACCTCCACGGCAGCCCAGAGCAACGCGCCCAGACCAAGCGCCGCCTGCATCCGGTGCGGAGCTCCGCCCCTCCCCTCTGCTGCTCCCACAGCATTAACTCCTTCACTGCTGCATGATGCTCTGATGTGGAATACCGGCATCAACACCACAAAACCACAACATTCCACCCCTTATTCCACATCATCACATCATGCTTAACACACATCTATACATAACCAAAACAGTAATAACATAAGTTACATAGAAACATATATATATATATATATACATACATACACATGTAATTACAGACTGCATTCCCCCAGTGTCAAATTCCCTTGTGGGACACACTGGACATCCCCATTTTTATCCATTACCCACCAGGTGCACCCAGGTCCCTGCGCAAAAACGGTTCCACGGAGGGGTTTGCCCTTTCCAGAGGCTGGAAGGACCCACACCGCTTTTCCCAACATGCTCCTCACATGTACCACAGGGACCTTATCTCCCTCTATGGTCTGTAGGGAGCTGGACTGTGTAGGACCCTCTCGGTTGACTGATCCCCTAGTGTTGACCAACCAGGTGGCTTCTGCCAGATGCTTCTCCCAGTGCTTGAATGTCCCACCACCCATTGCTCTCAACGTGGTTTTTAACAACCCGTTGTAGCGCTCGATCTTACCAGCAGCTGGTGCATGGTAGGGGATATGGTAGATCCATTCAATGCCGTGTTCTTTGGCCCAGATATCCACAAGGGAATTTTTGAAATGAGTCCCATTATCAGACTCAATTCTCTGGAGTGCCATGTCGCCATAGGACTTGTCTCTCGAGCCCTAAGATGGTGTTTCGGGCGGTAGCATGGGGTACTGCGTATGTCTCAAGCCACCCAGTGGTCGCCTCCACCATGGTGAGCACGTAACGCTTACCATCGCGAGTTCGTGGCAAGGTGATATAATCAACCTGCCACGCCTCCCCATATTTATACTTTTCCTATCGCCCTTCCTGCCAGAGAGGTTTCATCCTCTTGGCCTGTTTAATTATGGCACATGTGTCACAGTCATGGATAACCTGTGCAACGGCATCCATAGTTAAGTCCACCCCTCGGTCTCTAGCCCACTTATAGGTCGCATCCCTTCCTTGATGGCCTGAGGTCTCATGGGCCCACCGAGCTAAAAATAGCTCTCCTTTGTTCTGCCAGTCCACGTCGATCTGAGACACCTCAATTTTGGCAGCTCGATCTACCTGATGGTTATTTTTCTGCTCTTCAGTAGCTCGATTCTTGGGCACATGAGCATCTACATGACACACCTTTACACCCAACCTTTTTGTTCGGGCAGCAATGTCTTTCCACAGTTCAGCAGCCCAAATAGGTTTACCCTTCCGTTGCCAGTTGTCCTGTTCCCACTGCTGCAACCACCCCCATAAAGCATTTGCCACCATCCAAGAGACAGTATAAAGATATAGCATGGGCCACCTGTGGGAATACAAAAAGTATATTTAGAGCTGCAGCTGTGGAACAGGATAAACAGCATGAGAAAGGAAGGCTGAGAACCAAGGACACTTCCAGAAGAAGAGGAAAACAAGTTCAAGTAAGCTGTGTGATGGCAGGCCCTAATTGGAGGAAGAGTGCATGGCTTGGGAAGATTCACAGCCCTCATTGGATCATCGCCTGTATGCACCGTTAAGGACTGTTTGGGGAAGTTACATTGTTGATATGTAAAGGCGGGTGGGAAAGTTACAAGGGAGAACTTGTGAAAGTATATAAGGGATGTTAAAACCTGTAATAAACGATTTGGATCGTTCGCTTCTGAGTCCGTGCCCGAGACACTGCAAATGGCGCCCACTGCGTGGTGCAAATCAAGCCGCGGCTGAGCGAGCCCGGTCCGGCAGCGTCGCCCGACTGAACTTCAGAGAGATTGTTTCGCGCGCGCCCGCACCGTTCTGCAGGACAGAAGGTGAGCAGTCGGGAACTATGGGGAGTTCTACGGTTAAGTACTACGGTTAGTTTTAAACTTCCAGGATCAGCCTGTATCTAATTCGGAACTAGCTACTTTTCTTAAATGGATAAGCAAAAATGTCCCCAAATTTCCGAAAACTGGGTTCTCTCTTGATGGAGAACTCTGGGAAAAAATTGGCACAAAACTCTGGGAGGCTTCTGTTACTAAAGACAGAACGGCTGCCAAACTTCTACCTGCTTGGCATCAAATAATGGAAGGGCTTAAACAAATTCGACAAGGAAGAAGTTCTTCCGGCTATTCTCTGTCGCCCTCCTTCCCACCCCCGCCTCTGCCTTCCGATTCGGGAAGCAGCCCCTGCCCGGACCCGATCCGCGGCTCCGACCCCTCCCCCCGCGACCGGGGAGAAGAGAAATCGCAATCCCCCCCGCGCTCCCGCCCTCCCCCACGCGTCCGTCGTTCATCTCCGCTCCGCCCTCCGCTCCGCCTCCGACGCTCCCCGCGCTCTATGTTCCGCCCTCGTCGCTCGTCGCGCCGCTCCCGCCCTCCGCTCCGCCCCCGATGGTCGCCGCTCCCCTGCCGCCTTCCGCTCCGGTTACGTCGCTTACTGCTGCTGCTCCGCAGCCTGCCTGTAACTCGGTAAAAAATGAGGACGAACCAGAACCAGAGGATCTTTCAGATCCTGGTTCAGTAGATACGGACGACAAATCGAACGTTTTACCCCCTGATGATAACTTGAAGGGAGTGGGAAAGAAAAATTTTTCTACAGCATACTATGGTGCTTTAGAGCAGTGCAGAAAAGAAGCAATATTACGGGGTGATGCTGATACGTTGCAAGCCTTCCCTGTGTTGTATCATGCAAATCAGCCCCCCCAGTGGGACTCCCTGCCTTACGAGGCAGTGAAGGAACTAAGGAAGTCACTGAGAGATTATGGAATTCAGTCTCCCTTTACATATCATCTTTTGGCTGCAATTGGTGACAGTTACATTATGACCCCTCACGATTGGAAAATTTTGTTACGAACAATTCTGTCTCCCATGCAATACACCGTGTTTATGACAGAGTATTGGGAACTGGCTACCATCCAGGCTATGAATAATCTGAATAACCTTAATCACATTGGCATAGAGGAACTCATGGGGGAGGGGGTCCGGGCAATACCTCAGGCTCAGGCACAGATGGACAGGCAATGCTTTGAACAAGTTAAGACTTTGGTGTTGCGTGCTATCCATCGGATACCTGACACTAATTCATCTAACACATCATTTACATCAATTAGGCAGGAGGCTGCCGAGCCCTACATAAAATTTCTTGACCGTTTACAAAATACGCTAGAGAGACAAGTAGAAAATCAAGCTGCCCGGGAGGCTTTGCTTAAGCAATTAGCAATAGAAAATGCAAATGCAGACTGTAGAAAGGTCCTACAACCCTTAAAGAATGCAGATCCATCCATTACTGACATGATTAAGGCCTGTCAAGATGTAGGGACAGAAAGCCATAAAATGGCCTCGCTAGCAGACACCCTGGCAGCCCGACTTGGTGCAGGGACAGCTCAAAAAATAAAGTGCTACAACTGTGGGGAACCTGGTCATGTACAAAGGGACTGTAAAGAGCCTAAAAAAGCAGATAAAAATGCTTCTGCTCTTCCTACTCGACCCTGTCCCCGGTGCGGGAAGGGGCTACACTGGGCGAGAGACTGCCGATCTAAGCTCCCTGTTGCTGCACGGCCCTGCTATCTCCCGGGAAACGGTAGGAAGAGCGCGAGACCGCGTGCTATGACAGTAAATACGGTCCCGAATTGGCCGGCCGCTGCCTGGCCAGCGCACTCAGACCAGCCACTGCCGGCAGCGCAGGAGTGGATTTGGCCACCGCCCAGTCAGTGACGCTGACTGATACCGACGTAACTCTTATTCCAACAGGAGTAATGGGCCCCCTTGGGGACGGGTGCAGTACCCTCCTGATAGGACGTTCTTCTGTTACACGGATGGGACTTTTTGTTTTACCAGGAGTTATAGATGCTGACCACACTGGGGAAATTAAGATAATGGCATGGACACCCTCCCCCCCCTGCTTTATCCCCAAAGGCCAAAAAATAGCACAATTAATCCCTTTTCATTCTATGACTAAACCTGGTACTGGGGATCGAATTGGGGGATTTGGAAGCACGGACAAGCCTGCCGTGCTATGGACTACACAAGTATCAGAAGACAAACCATTATTATCATGTCTAGTAAATGGCAGGCAGTTATTAGGCCTAGTGGATACCGGAGCTGATGTTACCATCATTAAGTCAAGCGACTGGCCCTCTGAATGGCCGCTAAAATACCCTAGTTCTGCTACTGTAGGAGTTGGGGGCTTACAGCAGCCCAAACAAAGTGCCCGAATTTTATCTTTTGAAGGGCCTGATGGTCGCATTGCTCACACTGCTCCTTACATCTTGCCAGTTCCCTATACTCTGTGGGGTCGTGATCTTTTAAGTCAATGGGGCATGATTTTGCAAACAAATTTTCAATAAGGGCCATTGATTGGCAGCAACCTATACCCCTAGTTTGGAAAACAGAACAATCAATCTGGGTAGATCAATGGCCCTTAACAAAGGAAAATTTGCTGCATTTACATGAGCTAGTTCAAGAACAACTGGCTGCTGGTCACATAGTGCCTACCACCAGCCCTTGGAATACTCCAGTGTTTGTTATCCTCAAGAAGAGTGGAAAATGGAGGCTTCTACAGGACCTGCGTGCTGTCAATGCGGTAATTGAGCCCATGGGGGCATTGCAGCCTGGTCTCCCTTCACCTTCAATGTTACCATCGAATTGGCTTATAGCAGTCATTGACTTAAAAGACTGTTTTTTTACCATTTCGCTTCATCCAAAAGACGCACCACGATTTGCTTTCTCAGTGCCCTCCATCAACCAACAAAGCCCTGCTCAGCGCTATCACTGGACTGTGTTACCACAAGGAATGCTTAATAGTCCAACGATATGTCAACTGACTGTAGCAAATGCATTACAACCAGTACGAAAAGCTAGACCCCACGTCCTTATTTATCATTACATGGACGATATATTAATAGCAGCAGAACGAGAAGAGAGTCTAAAGGACACTTTAATGCTTGTAAGGCAGGCAGTTCAATCTGTTGGCTTACAAATAGCAGAAGAAAAGGTGCAACTTAGTTCTCCAGGGAAATACTTAGGATGGAAAATTACATCTCATACCATTCAGCCACAAATCCTCAAAATAATACCTCACGTACAGACACTGAATGATCTGCAAAAGTTGTTAGGAACCATCAACTGGTTACGACCGCTTTTGGGTATTGCTACTCAAGAGTTGCACCCTCTGTTCCAGCTACTCAAAGGAGACCTGGATTTAACCTCTAAAAGACACTTAACACAACAAGCATTACACTGCTTAGACTCTGTAATAACATCACTGAAACATCGATATTGCCATCGTGTTTGTTTATCACTACCAGTATCTCTTGTAATAATATCAAATACGTATCAGCCGTATAGCCTGTTATGTCAGTGGGATACCTCAAGAAAAGATCCTCTCATTATCCTGGAATGGATATTCTTACCACATACCTTTTCAAAAACCATTACATCACGGGTAGAGATGTTTGCAATGCTAATACAGCAAGGTCGTCATCGTTTACAAATTTTACGAGCTCTTGACCCTGATTGCATCTACATACCTGCTACTAAAAAAGATTTAGATTGGTTGCTTGCACAGTTACTCACTTTACAAACTGCTATGGCAGGATATAGAGGACAGATCTCCACCCATCCCCCCAAACATCAGTTACTGCATAATTTGAGTGATCTGTCCCTTTGTCCTAATATTTTACTTTCACATGTTCCAATACCTAATGCTGTTACTGTATTTACAGATGGCTCCGGCAAGACACATCGAGCAGTGGTTCTCTGGCGCGCGACTGCTACACAGTGGCAGTCAGATGTACATGTTGTTAATGGATCACCTCAAGTTGTAGAACTCGCTGCCGTAGCCCGAGCTTTTCAACTTTTTTCAAATCAGAAGTTTAATATAATAACTGATTCTTTGTACATTACAGGTATCATTCAGCGGATTGAAGGATCTTTTCTTAAGGAAGTTAACAACCCTGCTTTGTTTGCGCAGCTCAAGCGAGTTTTACATTATGTCTCCCACCATACGCTCCCTTATTTTATTATGCATATTCGATCACACACTACATTGCCTGGTCCTATAGCTGAGGGCAACCGTAAGGCTGATCAAGCCACTGTCACCTTTGCTACACCTCAATTGTTCCAGCAAGCGCAACTCTCTCATCAATTTTTTCATCAGAATAGGAGAGCTTTACAAAAACAATTTCAACTGACAGCAGATCAGGCCCGTAACATTATTCTAACATGCCCAGACTGCCAGGCAATTGCCCCTTTGCCTCAAATTGGGACAAATCCCCGTGGCACAGCGCCTCTTCAACTGTGGCAGACAGATGTTACTCATGTTCCCGAATTTGGCCATCTAAAATTTGTCCATGTAACAATAGATACTCATTCTTCATACATATTTGCCACAGCACATACAGGTGAACGCAGTCGCGATGCCCGTAAACACTGGTTATCTGCCTATGCTGCTATGGGAATCCCACATACTATAAAAACAGATAATGGGCCTGCGTACACTTCTAAGGCCACTCGAACTTTCCTCCAAGAATGGGGCATTAAACATATTACAGGCATTCCTCATTCTCCCACCGGACAAGCTATCATTGAGCGTGCTCATCAAACACTGAAATCCATTCTTAATAAACAAAAAAGGGGGAATATGGGGGATACACCACAAGAAAGATTATGTAAAGCTTTGCTTGTGCTGAATTTTTTGAATCGTGATCACACAGATAGAACTCGTGTGGACCATCATTTTGGGGCCTCCCCAGTGCT
Organism: Cyrtonyx montezumae; assembly: GCF_038088225.1. Lineage (NCBI taxonomy): Eukaryota > Metazoa > Chordata > Aves > Galliformes > Odontophoridae > Cyrtonyx > Cyrtonyx montezumae. The sequence continues at coordinate 262,696 of NW_027072056.1, read as the reverse complement.
CAAGGAACGGCCAATGGTTAACGTTCGGAACATGGCCACAGGGCATTGGGAAGGTCCCTTACCACTGATAACTTGGGGTCGTGGATATGCTTGTGTTTCCACAGGGACTGGTCCTACATGGGTTCCAGCACGATATGTTCGGCCTCATCTCAAGGCAGAAAATAGCATCCAGCCTTTATGATTACTGGGATTGTGTGTTTCTTCTATTTTAGTGGTAGATCGAGTGTGAAGAATTATTAGGCATTATCTAGGTTGTTGTGTGCTTTTTCTGTTTCAGTAGTAGATCAAGTGTGAATAAGACAGGATTTGATGTTGCCAACGCTGGAGTTTATGAAAATAGCACTTTTAATGTGCAGTTATGATGTTATTAGCCCATCAATTAGCCTTTTTTCTAATTTGCAAAGACAAAAACCTGGAAAAGAATCCTAGGCAAAGGGATGATTTTGTGTTTTAGAATGATCAACTCTCTTTCAATTCGCTAATCAAAATAGTTTTTTATAACCATGCATCATTTGAGACAAAGGCATATGCTAAGAGAGCTAACCTTGATAGTTTATTCTGTTTTGCAAGCAGGTGTTCCACTTGGGCTCCGCATCATGCACTGGCCACGCGGATTCGGTGTACAAATGGAAAAAACTCTGCAGACCCTGAGGAGAGTAGGAGCAGGGGGGAGTCTGTGGTGGATGGGAGAGGAAAAGTGCACCTTGTAGCAGGGGACGCCCTGCTGGCACTGCCTATCGCGTCCACCGCTGGCATGTTCCTTTTCTCTCTTTTTTCTGCTGGTTTGCCATTTCTCAAGGGTCAATAGCTAATAATGCGTTTGCTTAGGGAGTTTCTGCTTCTCACACTAATCTAAAATGGATGTCTGCATGTGTGTAAGTGTGTGCATGTTGGCTAAAACCCTAACCATCTGTGTTGCTCTGAATACACAGTTTGCTTGCTTCTGCTCTTGAGATGTCTTGTCTCTCAGATCCAGGATACCCTGAAACAGCACCACTCAAGCTTTAGCCACAATCACCAAGTTAGGATGTTAGCTGGCAAAGGAAAGCAATACCCCTAGTGATGCTCTAGCAGGCCTACCCACTGATGTTGATTCCATTTGACATGCAACTTTATATCTTCCAATCAGTTACTGGTACACAAAGAATGGGACCCTCAGGGATTCTTTTCCAGGTTGCAGGAACCTAAAACCATGGGTGAAAGGTGTGTTTGTTCACTTCTTATTAAGTTTAAGAATATTTCTTGTCCTTACGATATGATAACCTTGTCTCTTTCCTTACATTCAGCGTCTTATTAATTGAAGCCTTGATTAAATTGTGATAGCCTAAATGCACTCAGAAATACTGTTACAGTGTTATTCATTTGTAGTATGTTAATAGTTTGCTAATAAATAAAAAAGAGGGAATTGTGGGAATACAAAAAGTATATTTAGAGCTGCAGCTGTGGAACAGGATAAACAGCATGAGAAAGGAAGGCTGAGAACCAAGGACACTTCCAGAAGAAGAGGAAAACAAGTTCAAGTAAGCTGTGTGATGGCAGGCCCTAATTGGAGGAAGAGTGCATGGCTTGGGAAGATTCACAGCCCTCATTGGATCATCGCCTGTATGCACCGTTAAGGACTGTTTGGGGAAGTTACATTGTTGATATGTAAAGGCCGTTGGGAAAGTTACAAGAGAGAACTTGTGAAAGTATATAAGGGATGTTAAAATCTGTAATAAACGATTTGGATCGTTCGCATCTGAGTCCGTGCCCGAGACACTGCACAATGGTAGGCTGTTCTGGAGTCACAAGAGTAGCAACTAAGCAGTAGGAAGCGGTAGGAAGCAAAACAATACTGAATATTCAGTTATCATGTTTCAAAGTGGAGTCTTTCAAAGTCAAAAACAGGCACCCTATAAGGAATGAAGTGAGAGAGGAGTAAAAGGAGTCTTGGAAGTGAAAATAAAGGGGAGAAACAAGGAACAATTCAGGAACAGGGAAGTAGTAGCAGAGACAGAGAAGAATCAGGTGGGGCTTGGAAGGCTCAGGAAGCTCTCTGTGCATGAGTGCAGGCAGGCTGGAGGCAGCAAGCTGCCTGCCAAGCTCAGAGCCAGTGAGAAGCCCTTACAGCTCCCAGCTTGTGCTCCTGCTCACCAGGCCTCGCAGAACTTCTTCGATAGGCTTGGTCGGTCAGTGCTCCTCCGGCGCCGGAACCACCTCTCCACCTTTCTCAATGGCAGGTCACACTGTTTGGCTAAACTGATCAGCTCACCCTGTAAAACAGGTGAGGAAGTCATGTTCAGATTCAGGTTTGAAGGTCAGAAGGCTCCAGGAACCTTGCTGGAGGTTCCTGGCAAGCTCGGGTCTGACTGAGGCATCATTCAGAAAGTTGTCCTTTCCTAGCATAGAGATTTCAGGTAATAAAAAATCTTTCACTTCTGCTTACGAGCAACAATTATTAATGCTAAATGTTAAAACTTTACATTTTGTTTTGTATGTCAAAGTTTCACATTTCAAGTTTCAAACTGTGGTCTCTTCTACTCACAGGCGTTTCTTGTTGAATTACTTCATTTGTCTTAAGGGACCAAGTCTCCTAAATCTGTCACTGCAATAAAGTCTTACTGAAGCTTAAATAGTTTTACACTGAATCTTGTCAAGTTGTCAGCACTCTTATGCAATATCAGAGAATAACATGACCAATATAATGAGCAACATCATTTTCCTACCAGTTCTTGTCCTTTTCTGGTAGATTCAATAGAATACTATAGAATAATAGATTACTCACAGAAATACTGGAATTACATTTCTTCTTGCCCTTAAAACTCTTGAAGAGTTTGCTGTGTGACACAGAGGAAGTCCATCATTTTCTATAAACCTTTTGAAAGTGTCATCACGGATAGTTTAGTAAAGGTTTTCATTGAATGTGTTCACCTTAAAGGTATCATGTGACAGTGATTTACATACCCCAAGAGTGTTGTAAAAATCTGTGTCCATTAGCCATTTTCAGATACATTTATTTCTATTTTTACCTAGTGACTTCTGTTCTTGGGCTGGTGTCATACAGATAACTGTGATTTCAATTCTCCAATTGCTCCGCCAGGTGATATCCCTCCCAAGGTGAGGGCTGCTGAGAACAGCAAAATTACATCTTGTAAAAGCTGCCTCATAAGCAAAATTTTGAGAGCTCACAAGAGGGGAAGGAATCCAAAAGACTGGCTGAGGTGCAAGTCATGAACAAGAGAGTAAGGCTCTGGCCAGTTGCTGAGTTCTTGCTCTGTGTCACACTGATATCAGAAGGCCATCACATGGCCAAGATACACTCTGATATCCCAGATTTTCTAGGACAAAAGTGCAGATTTCTACTCCTTCATTGCATTCAGGGTGTAGTGACAGCTGCATAGAAAGTCTAACTATGAGGCAGCCCTTGAGTTCTGTATCTGCAATGGGAGTTTTACTGAGAAATGTGCAAATTTCTCTGATAGGCAAGAAGAAGGTCAGGGACCATGGCAAGTGTTCCTGAGAACACTCCTTCCCATTGCTAGGGAAAGAGGCTGGCTGCACAACCCAGATGAATGCCTGCATTCTTATTTTAGCCTCTACTCTTGCACTGTCAAGCTGCTGCTGAATGTCCTGGGGTTCCATATGCCCCACAGTAGTATGAAACATGCTGTAACAGCCTTGACAAGGCATTAGCTTGCTTGCACTAGGACTGTCCAGTGGAACTGGAATCCCTACTCCTTGGTAGTGCTATCAGCTTTTGCTTCAAGGCCTGCAAAAAGGAGACAAAAGGTAATGCTGCATTGGGCATACACAACAAGGTTTTGTTAGCAGCGCTGGCTTCTGTGAGCAGATCCCAGCAGCTGCCCCTTGTCAGTTCAGCCCCAACTCCAGCTGCTCCAAAAGGGACCTGCCACTGCTAGAGTTGAGCTGTGAACACTGCTCGCTACGCACACTGAAGAAAGGGAAAAACTGCTGTTACTGAAAGAGAGGAGTGAGGAACAGAGAGAGAAGCAGTTCTGCAGCCATCAAGGGTAAGTGCAGAAGGACAGCAGGAGGAGATCCAGGTGTGGAGCAGAAGATCCCTGCAGCCCAAGAGTGGCCCATGGTGTGGCACACTGTCTCCCTGCAGCCCATGGGCACCGTGTGGAGCAGATCTCCACATGCAGCCATGGAGCCCACAGTGCAGCAGTGGATGTGGCCTGGAGGAGGCTGCAGCCCATGGAACCCAGCAGGAGCAGCTCAACCTGTGCAGAGTGGTCTGCAGTGCAGCAGGACAGCTGGGGGAGCTGCAGCCCATGCAGCCCTGTATTTGAGCAATGCTTGGAAAGCTGCAGCCTGTGGCAAGGCCACGCAGACAGTTCAGGAAGGACAGCGTCCATGGGAGGGACTGACATGGAGCAGGGGCAGAGAATGATCAAGGAGGAGGGGTAGAGACAGTGTTGTGGAGTGATCAGAACCCCATTCCCTGTCTCCCTGTGCCACTTGGGGGGAGCAGGTAGAGGAGTGTTTATTTGAGGAAAGGTGTTATAGTTTGCTTTTAGATCTCCCTGCTCTATGCTGTTAGTAATAAGCAATAAAATATATTTATCTCCCTACGCTGACTAGTTTGCCTGCAATTGTAATTCCTGAGTGCTCTCCCTGTCCTTTTCTCACCCTTGACCCCTTTTCTGATGCATTTTCTCTTCCCGTTCTTCTGATGAGGGAGAGTGAGACAGTGGTGTGGGTAACTTTTGCTAGCCATCTATTTGAAACAACCACAGTGATTCCCTTACCTACAACAGGGTCGCATCCAGGGACTTAACTGACAAGGTTAAATCCCAATACAGAATATCTACAGTCCTGCTTTTTCTCTCAGCAGCAGCCATTATAACTCCAAATTATCCTGCCAAGATCTTCAAGATCACTCTTCTTCTCCCTCATGGGAAAACTACCTACTATTTGTGCTTGCAGTATTCTGATGGTCCTTATTGTGTCTCTGATGACAGAGAAGATTTTAACAGGCTTCCTTAAAGACCAACCAAAAACCTGTTGATTGTACAGCAACAGAATGCTCTGCCTCCCAGACCTAAAAGAATCATGCAATCCACATGTGCTAAGCTGCAAGGATTCACAATGGGCAGTCAGTTCCAAGTGACCTGATCTGACAGTGATTTGCTAATACATGAAGAAAAAGCCCTGTACAAGGCAAACAAGAGGAAACAGGAGTTTGGAGAGCAGTTTCCTGTCCAAACAAGTCTGAGATTCAATTTTTTTGAGTGCTGTGTCTGGAAAGCTGTTATTCCCACATGTTCAGAAGCAGACTGACAGCATTTGCAGGACGATGTGATTGGCTGGTGTCAGGTGGCCAGTGCTACAGTGCTTCCTTACAGTCCGTTGAGTGTCCAAATGCAAGATTCCAAGTGTGATTCCATTGAGGTAAATATACGGAGGCGAAATCCTAGAAGAAAGCAAAGGAATAAAGGACTCACCTCTTTAGGGTTCTTACAATTCGTAGTGTAGAATGTTTCCAGAACAGAGATGGGCTGAGCTTTAGGTCTCAGCTTGTCCTTCACACACAGTTTGGCACTGAGAAGCAGGGCTATGGCTCTGCAAGAGGAAAAAATAAAGATTCAGCCCAAAACAGAACAGTAACAGTGCAAAACATTGTGTAGTACATAACAGTTTCCTCCTACAATTCCGAGTCACAGCACAAGTATCAGGTGAGAAAATCAAGTACAAAACCTTGCAGCAGAAACAGTGAGTCTTGTATTATACAGGCCTGAGCTCTGTTCGGTGTTGAATGAGTTTGGAAATACCACATCCTGCTTTGTCAGTGCTTGCAGAGACAGCTGTGATCCCTGCCATTGTTTTTTGCCTTACCTGAAGCTTATGCAGAGTGCCACGCTGATGGTAAGACCTAAATCTAGGTGACACTGGGGTCCCACAGGGACATCTGGGTGATGTTATGGACACAGGGGTGCAAAGAGACTGATGGGTAACACCGGGAACATCGTGCCCCTATCCCATGTGGACATATGACCTATTTCAGGTGTTCCTGCTCTGGCAGGAGGATTGGACTAGATAATCTTTTGAGGTCCCTTCCAATCTCTGGCATCCTGTGTTTCTGTGAAATGCTGTTCAGTTTTGATGTTGTGCATATAAGGCACTCACTTGAACTAAGGACTCGGCTCAAGATCAGGAAGAAGACTATGTGTATTATGTAAAACAAATGTCCATAAGAAACAGGAGGCTACTTGGTCTTTATTGGAAGAATGTTCTTCACTTTTTCCTATAGCAAGCCAAACTGTGGGAAAATTAGGGCACAACAACTAGATACTTAATCATAAGGACTTATGCCAGCTGTGCACCTTCACTCTTTCAAAGTGAAACAATGCAAAGAAAAATATCTGTATAACTAGGAAAAAGTACCTAGAGATGACAAATCTTCCTGTGCTTAACAACTCAGCTTCTGTACTACAAACCCTCTTCTCTTCCATGGCAGTAGGAAATAACAGTGTCAATAGCATGAAGAATCCCATCAGGGCCCACGGTTTTGCTTATGTAAGTATTCTCTGAACAGAACTTCTTCTACCAAGGGTACATGTTCCTGCTTCTGAACATGAAACATGCAAAATGGAAAACCCTATTTCTGCATTTTGGAGATTTCTTCTTTTTCTTTCTTTTTTTCCCTCAAAGTGCTAATAGCTTTCTTGAATGGATACTGAATTATGAACAGTACATCAGTGCTGGCAATGATTATGAGCTGATGAATATACAGCTGCCTAGCCAGTCTTAATTCTGTTCAGGTAGCTTCTCTCCTCTGGTCATTTATACCAAACGATTCAAACAACTAACAAGAATTCTCTTTTCCCACTGCAGCAAACAAGCTGTGGAGCATTCACTATGCAGGTTTTTTAAAGATGTTTTACTTAAAAATAGTTTGTGATATGCTAGTTGCCTGTGGTTACCTCTTCTAGCTATATGGACTGTACCCCATGTGTTCATGTGCCTGGGGACTATTCTAGACCAAATATCCTATCAGGGGGTTCTTCTGGAAGTTTTCTTTTCAAGAACTTGTATCATCACTTAATAGACAGATATCAGAACCAGCTTCCTGAAGAGATCACCTAGATAGGGAATTTTGCAGCTTCTATTACATCAAATCATAAAATACAGAATGGCTTGCACATTCAGTTCCTTTGTGTAGCACTTGATTTCAAACGTTCTTTTGCATGCCAGCTCTGAATTTCAGTTCCTCTTTTTTTTACCTTCTCTTTACCTTTTCAAGAAGGCTGATTCAAACTTCTCTGAAAATGAAGATGTAATCAGTTTCTGTTGTTTAAGAAGAACCTTACTGCAACTTCTTATCAATGCACATGGAAACAGAATGATCTGAAATTTTCCCGACAGATTAAAGAGAATATTTCTGCTGGGTGTCAGGGCAGTCAACAGATCTGAAAAGCTATTTAAATTATCTTGACTGACTCCTCCTTATTTTCTCTTTCTTGATGTTTTGTCATGGTCATAGTACAAAATCTCACTGTAGTAAAAACAAGCCAGTTGCAGCTGAAGAAGATAGAGCATGAGTAATCAAAGGTCCAATTACCTTGTTGTTGAGGTACTGAATTAAACTATGAATTATAGAACCAATCCTACTTTTATGAACATTATTGGGAAATTCCTCCAAAGAGATGTTGGTACATGTTGAATGTGTGCTCTGACTCACTTTTTAGTTGAATCTTGTTCCAAACACAACCCTAAGAGAATGATGCTTGTACTGATTTCAACATCACACGTTCGTAGTGTCAATTGCAGGGGATCGTCTCATCAATGGAGTCTTTAACAGCTTTCTGGAATATGGAAGAAGAAAGCCTGAAGACTATATTGGACAGAATTCCATAGCTACGTACGACAAGACACAGACAGTGACATGACTCTCAACTCAACCCTGTTTTTTCTTCTGTTGGGTTGAGGTGAAGATAGGTTCTCCAATTTCAAGGTTTACAAGAGAAAGTCCACACAAAGGCATTTTATTCAATAACCACCAATGAGCAAACTGTCTTGAGCAAAACCTGCTGAAGCTGAAACTAAATGGATGAAGGGGCATAAATCCGTAATCCCCCACCTGCAGAGGCTTTCAGAGTTAGGATGAGACAAAATAATTTAGCTTTTGTGGGCTTACTTTCCACAAATGTTACTGAATTTATAAGGATGCCACTCTGCCAATATCTTCCAGCACCAAGAACCAGTGACTGTGGCAATGTCCTCTCTTGGAATTGCACAATCTCTTGAAGCCTCATACACTGTATTGGCTCTCTTTGCTCCACAAATCTCTTCTACGTGGTTCCAGGAAAATTCTGTCAAGAAGTTATCATCACAGCTATGTTGCACAGAACAGTCAGATTACACCTTAGCATCAAAAAAAACCCAACACACCCAGAGCATCTAAGAGAAAGATGTTTTTAGACACTTTAGTTTCTATATAATAACAAAGATCTCTGTGGAAAATGAATTGCATATGAGTACATTTTAAAATAAGCAACTTGAAAAGGGTCTTATCTTCCATCTCTTTTCTGGTTCTGAGTTCTTATGTTCTCTGCAGATCAACAATATTCCTTTCTTATAATGCACAAAGTATGGTTAACAAACCACCACCAATCTCCTAAAGAAGAGACCTAACCATTCTGACTAAGCAAGGAGTCTGTTTAAAGAGTCATTAAAAACAGTCCTGATTTAAGACAGGAGGCATGTTCCTAATGCTCCTTTATGACCCATCAATAACCTCTTGCCATGACCTCTCCACATCCTCCACACAACTATCACCATGGAAATTTCTGCATTAGCTACATTTGAAAAAGAAGCAGTGAAATAAAATTTACTATTTCTCTTGTTAATAATCCTGATTTACAGTTCTGCTCACATGAGAGATGCACCAGTTCACATCAACAGGCATTTCCCCTTTTATAGAAATAGAAATTATCCAAAATCTACTTACTTGGTAGAAGAGTTATATTCAATGGGCTACAGTCATTCACCTTTCATTGGCAGTACACTCATTTACATCTGAATTAATGGGCTTTCATAGAGAGTAAGCTATCTCAACAGTGTAACAGCCAGCCTCCTCCAACCCTATAGAACTGAGGAATGCCAGAGGCAGGCAGATGGAGGAAAGAACTGGAGCTAAACTAAAATAAAGCTATTGTTCTCCCATTCTTCTAACACTTCGGGAGTCTAAATGAAAGTAAATCAACAAATTAGAAGGGAGTAACATGTACGATCATGGAAAAGACTATCTCCAATATGTGGGGCACTTTGGGGCAGCTCTATCCTACGACTAAGAAGATATAAGACTGTAAAAGCCAACAGAGTATCGTGACTATGGAGGAGGGTATTATTGAACATTTGCCCTAAGACTTTCCAGTTTAAACATTTCAACTTGGAAGAAAATGCTTAAATATTGATTGAGACACAGATAGTTAAAAATTCGCAAGAAAGGAATCAAATTTATACTATCATTTTGGCATATTTGTTAGAATGCATTTCATTTGTGAGTAAGACTATGTTTAAGATTCCTTCATTTATTCCTTAGCGTTCGATCCTCTGTAAATTACTGTGTTAGTCCTACGATTCCATACAAAATTTAGGCCATGAGGCTCTTCAACAGCTCCCCTGAGCTAAGCGGATCTGATCCTGAGCCCCAGGGGATCAACCACGGCCTCCCCAGCAGCATCCCCGAGCTCCAAGACCTCGGGGATCTCTGTGACCTCGATGAGATCATCACGTCTCACAGCATGAGCTCTCTCTCGCTGCCCGAAGAGATTCTCTCCTGCGACTACAGCACCCTTGAATCCTCCAGCATGATGCTACTGAGCACAGAGAAGCACAGCCAACCCCTGCAGCAGTGGGGTGGAAGAGCAGGGTTAGAGCCATTCCTATAGGACAGGGGGGAGGGAAAGGTGGGATGACGTTAGTGATACATTGTTGTACAGTTTTTCTCCTTTCCTAATAAATGTTGTTTGTTCTGAGCCACTCCACGTCTTGCTGGGGGTTGAAACAGCCCTTGGGTGTGGGAAGCTGGGACAGACACAGCACCACAAACAGAAAGTGGTGTCCCTAGCCCTGAAGTGAAGCTCAGATCAAGGGCAGGGATGAAGGCACTGCAGCCTTCCTCTAAGGCAGATGGGGTCACTTCTGGGAGGAGGGGGGTGCAGAGCCTTCCAAGGGGGGGCCCACTCCAGAGCCTGGCTTGTTCTCCCTGCTGCAGCAAAAGAACTCCAAATAACCCAAAGAAAAGTAAGGGAGGGAGCTGCTGGCAGGACACTACCCCACTTCCCACATCCACCCAACATAAAGCCACAGTACCAGAGGAAAAATAACATCACCTTCGCAGCCAGAACGTGCCAGAAAACTTCCCCTCTCTTTATTGAGCATTTCACATCTGAGCTCCTCAACTTCATACCAATGCAGCCAACAGAGCACCTTCAGGCCACAGTGCCACCACTCTGCCACGCTCGAGCTCTTGGTGTCCCCATCGCCAGCCCCAGGACATGGAGGAGTGACGGGGTCCCAGCAACATCCCGGACCCCAGCAGAACCAGTGGCCATCACCAGAGCACAGATCCCGATTACGGGCAGCGAGGATGGCTCAGGCACCCAAAAGCTTGGGGTGCTGCCCTGCCCTGAGCATCCTCACTCCAAAACACAACCACAGGCAGCAGCAGTGCCTCTATGGGCCACAAAGAGACGCTCTGCTCAAGAAAAGAAGGAAAAGAAGAGTTACTAAAGAAAAAAAGACGCCGAGCAGAGAGTCGGGGATGGGGACGCCACAAACGGACACAGAGCCAGAAGGAGACTCTAACAAGTGCTGCAAACGCATAGGAAATCCAGCAGCTACACAGGACGGAAAGGTCACGGGCACGCACTCGGAGAGCTCAGCGCAGCAGTTTACCTTTCAGGCCCAAATTGAACGCCCAGAGCAAAGACGAGGCCCGGATGGCACTCCGGGCAGCCGCAGGAGCACCAGCAGGGACGGTCCCCGTCCTGAGCTCAAGAGTGGCGAGCCGGGGAAGCAGCGCAGATCCACGGTGCCACGGTGGGGCCTCCATCCAAACAGCCCACAGCTGTGGGGAAGCCACAGCCAGAAGCCCATAGGGCACGACGAGGCCACGGGGCAGCTCCCAAGAGAGAAGCCCGGGCCGCTCCGGCCCCGCTCCGCACAGAGGGCGGAGCTGAGGGAGCCCACGGCCTTTCGGAGTCCTCAGCAGCAGCACAAGCGCTCCCGGCTGGCAAAGCGAGCAGCCCAGCAGAGCCGCGCTGCTGCACACCCACAGCGCCTCGGCCCGCTCCTCCCGCCGCTCTGAGGGGGCCCGCTCTCCGCCCGCCCTTTTCTAGCCGCCACGGCCCGGCCCGGCCCGGCCCGGCCCCGTCCCGTCCCGTCGCGTGAGTGACGTCATCGACGCGTGCGGCAGCAATGGCGGCAATGGCGCCGGTCCGGGAGCGGTGAGTGCGGGGCCCGGGGGCTCACGTGTGCTCCCCCCGATCCCTGCGACATCGGCCGCCCCACGGGGCCGTCCCCGGGCCTGGGCTGCGTTGGGGGGAGCGAGCGGGAGATGCTGGTGCTCCTCGCTCAGGGGCTGCGGCCTACAGGGGGGCACCGGGGACGGCGCGGCCGCGTCCCGGGATGCGGCTGGATGGGGGTGGGGATGGGATCGGAGATTGGGAAGTGGCTTTGCTTGGGGTTGGGAGTGGGGATGGGCTCAGGGAGGGGGGCAGGGATGGAGTTGGGCATGGACATGAGGGGTTTGGGATGACGATGGGTTCGAGGATTAGGATGAGGTCGAGAAAGGAATGGGATCAAGGATGGGGATGGGGACTTAGTTGGGGTTGGGAGTGGGATGGAGTTGGGAATGGAGATGAGGTCGAGGAGGGGGTGGGGATGAAGATGAGGATGGGGGACGAGGATGAGGATGAGGTCAAGGAGGAGACAGGATCGAGGATGGGGATAGGGATTTAATTGGGGTTGTGTTCAGGGATACAGTTGGGAATGGGGATGAGGTCGAGGAGGGGATGAGAGTGGGGGCACTCTGTGGCTCTGTGGTGCTGGCAGTGCAGCTCTTCACAGCTTCTTGATTCTTCTGCAGGTTCATTGCTTCCAAGGAGCGGTTCCATGCCTACCTGAGAGCCAACGGGGAGCCCGGCAGCCGAGGGGGTGGTGAGGAGGAGGAGAAGGAGAAGGAGGCTGTCAGCGAGCAGAGCGAGCCCCCTGACAAGAGGGGGAGGTTGGATGCACAGGGCCAGGACAGAGAGAGGCACGGCGAGGCCGAGGATGGGGAGCAGGAGCCCATGGAGCGCAAACGAGCCCGGGGGCAGAACAAGAGCAGGCCCTGCATGAAGCCCAACCACTACGAGAAGAGCCGGTTATGCCCATCAGTCACGCAGGTATGACATGGAGTGTGATGCTCTGCTTTGCTCTTGGTGGGTTTCTTGATTTTTCTAGTTAGGAGAGCACACCCCAGAGCGATGGAAGGCAAAGATGCACCAGGGTGACCTCCCAGGAGAAGGGAGCTGAGGGCAGGTTCACTGCAGAGCTACAAGAAGAACCTTGGATGCCCAGCAATGGCTGCGCGGATCCGCAGAGCTGGGCGACCCCCGCAGCCCCCCCGGAGCAATTCGAGCCCTACACGGAGCAGGGCATAGCTGTGGCCCCAGTGGTGCCCTCAGTCCCCAGCTTCCAGCAGCAGGAGGGGCAGATGCAGCAGCTGGAAATCTCAGAGGCAGCCCCAGGTGGCAGCAGTGGTATCCCCACGGGTGACACCGTCCCCCTCCACAGCAACATCCCAGCGGGCACCTCTGCTGCCCCCAGTCCCCAAGAGATCGAGAACAGCCTGGAGAGCCTAGACACAGATGTGCCCAAAGAGGTGCTGCTGGAGGAGGCTGCGAGGCTCTTCAACTGCTCCCCTGAGCTGAGCGGATCTGATCCTGAGCCCCAGGGGATCAACCACGGCCTCCCCAGCAGCATCCCCATGCTCCAAGGCCTCGGGGATCTCTGTGACCTCGATGAGATCATCACGTCTCATAGCATGAGCTCACTCTCGCTGCCCGAAGAGATTCTCTCTTGCGACTGCAGCACCCCTGAAGCCCTCCAGCATGATGCTGAGCATAGAGCAGCTCAGTTTCCCCCTGCAGCAGTGGGGTGGAAGAGCAGGGTTAGAGCCATTCCTATAGGATCGGGGGGAGGGAAAGGTGGGATGAGGATAGTGTTCTATTGTTGTACAGTTTTTCTCGTTTCCTAATAAATGTTGTTTGTTCTGATCCGCTCCACGTCTTGCTGGGCGTTGAAACAGCCCTTGGGTGGGGGAAGCTGGGACAGACACAGAAAGTGGTGTCCCCAGCCCTGAAGTGAAGCTCAGATCAAGGGCAGAGGAAGGCTGCAGTGCCTTCACCCCTAAGGCAGATGGGGTCACTTCTGGGAGGAGGGGGGAGCAGAGCCTTCCAAGGGGGGGGCCCACTCCAGAGCCTGGCTTGTTCTCCCTGCTGCAGCAAAAGAACTCCAAATAACCCAAAGAAAAGTAAGGGAGGGAGCTGCTGGCAGGACACTACCCCACTCCCCTCATCCACCCAACATAAAGCCACAATACCAGAGGAAAAATAACATCACCTTCTGTAGGGGAAATAACCCCCAAGGATGGTACTCAGTGAAAATAGTATGGAAGATGGTATATTTAGTAGGCTTATATAGATGGTGCACAGCCAGCCAGCAAAGGATGGTGGCTCAGCTTCAGGATGAAAGAGGCTTGCCGTGGACGCCACGCAGGAGGGATCTCCAAGAAGAGATCCTTCCCTGGTGGTGGTCTGCCCTTAAATGGGGTTTGGGAGATGTGGAGCCAGGCTCCACCCGTTCCAATCACACAGGTATATCACCTTTAGCTGTGCCCCTGTGGCTGCCTCGGTGCTCAGCTCAGGTGATCAATCAGTGGTTCAGGCCGTGATTCAACAGTTCCCATACACCGTGGGTACAGCGTGGCTGCACAGAAGGATCCAGAAGGGGATGTCCAAAAATTGCCCTTAAAAGCCACAGCTGCACTGTGCACTCTGACCCCTTACCATCTCCTAACGGCCACGGTGAGGTCGCTGCACCTCGCGGTTAACCCTGTAAGCTCATTGGTGGTGAGGAGGACGTGGTGGGCGGGGCCAGAGCACGAGGACCCCCAGTAAAAGACCACCGGCAAGAGACCCCAACCGTTGGCAGTTGGAGCCACTGCTCAAGAGCAGCAGACGCAGCTCTCCGCGGAGCAGAGCACAAGTTGAGAAGCCCAGGGCCCCCTGGCACCACCGATGCTCATCTATCCTGAGCTCAACAGCGCAGGTGAGCAGCAGCCCCGCTCGCCCCACGCCGGCGCTGCCGTCCCTTCTCCGTCCCCCTCCGGGCTCCTCCTGGCGGTTGGGGAGGGGATCGACGCCGTTTCCCTCATCTCTTCCAGGCTCAGCCAAACCCTGCCAGCCCCCTGCGATGCGGAAGCCCACGCTGGCAGCCCCGCTCACGGTTACACCGGTGGCAACCGGCGCAGCCAAGGCTCTCCCACCAGGTTAGACGTGCCCCTGCCCGCAGCGGGAGCTCTCCGGGGGGAGGGGGTGTCAAAGACCCTTCCCCTCACAACTTCCCTCTATCCCCGCAGAGATGTGGAGAGCCCCGTGTGGCTGCTACTTCAACCTCCGAGTCTTCCACCTCGAGTGCACAAACACTGCCCTGCCCCCACCGGCCAACCCCACCGGCCAACCTCGGATGCCCAGCAATGGCTGTGCAGCTCCGCAGAGCAGGGCGACCCCCGCAGCCCCCCCGGAGCAGGGCATAGCTGTGGCCCCAGTGGTGCCCTCAGTCCCCAGCTTCCAGCAGCAGGAGGGGCAGATGCAGCAGCTGGAAATCTCAGAGGCAGCCCCAGGTGGCAGCAGTGGTATCCCCACGGGTGACACCGTCCCCTTCCACAGCAACATCCCAGGGGGTACCTTTGCTGCCCCCAGTCATCAAGAGGCAGAGAAGAGCCTGGAGAGCCTAGACAGAGATCTGCCCGAAGAGGTGCTGCTGGAGGAGGCCATGAAGCTCTTCAACTGCTCCCCTGAGCTGAGCGGATCTGATCCTGAGCCCCAGGGGATCAACCACGGCCTCCCCAGCAGCATCCCCGAGCTCCAAGACCTCGGGGATCTCTGTGACCTTGATGAGATCATCACGTCTCATAGCATGAGCTCTCTCTCGCTGCCCGAGGAGATTCTCTCCTGCGACTACGGCACCCCTGAAACCTCCAGCATGATGCTGAGCACAGATCAGCTCAGTCTCCTCCTGCAGCAGTGGGGTGGAAGACCAGGGTTAGAGGCATTCCTATAGGAGCGGGGGGAGGGAAAGGTGGGATGACGTTAGTGTTCTATTGTTGTACAGTTTTTCTCGTTTCTTAATAAATGTTGTTTGTTCTGAGCCACTCCACGTCTTGCTGGGCGTTGAAACAGCCCTTGGGTGTGGGAAGCTGGGACAGACACAGAAAGTGGTGTCCCCAGCCCTGAAGTGAAGCTCAGATCAAGGGCAGAGGAAGGCTGCAGTGCCTTCACCCCTAAGGCAGATGGGGTCACTTCTGGGAGGAGGGGGGAGCAGAGCCTTCCAAGGCGGGGCCCACTCCAGAGCCTGGCTTGTTCTCCCTGCTGCAGCAAAAGAACTCCAAATAACCCAAAGAAAAGTAAGGGAGGGAGCTGCTGGCAGGACACTACCCCACTTCCCACATCCACCCAACATAAAGCCACAGTACCAGAGGAAAAATAACATCACCTTCGCAGCCAGAACGTGCCAGAAAACTTCCCCTCTCTTTATTGAGCATTTCACATCTGAGCTCCTCAACTTCATACCAATGCAGCCAACAGAGCACCTTCAGGCCACAGTGCCACCACTCTGCCACGCTCGAGCTCTTGGTGTCCCCATCGCCAGCCCCAGGACATGGAGGAGTGACGGGGTCCCAGCAACATCCCGGACCCCAGCAGAACCAGTGGCCATCACCAGAGCACAGATCCCGATTACGGGCAGCGAGGATGGCTCAGGCACCCAAAAGCTTGGGGTGCTGCCCTGCCCTGAGCATCCTCACTCCAAAACACAACCACAGGCAGCAGCAGTGCCTCTATGGGCCACAAAGAGACGCTCTGCTCAAGAAAAGAAGGAAAAGAAGAGTTACTAAAGAAAAAAAGACGCCGAGCAGAGAGTCGGGGATGGGGACGCCACAAACGGACACAGAGCCAGAAGGAGACTCTAACAAGTGCTGCAAACGCATAGGAAATCCAGCAGCTACACAGGACGGAAAGGTCACGGGCACGCACTCGGAGAGCTCAGCGCAGCAGTTTACCTTTCAGGCCCAAATTGAACGCCCAGAGCAAAGACGAGGCCCGGATGGCACTCCGGGCAGCCGCAGGAGCACCAGCAGGGACGGTCCCCGTCCTGAGCTCAAGAGTGGCAAGCCGGGGAAGCAGAGCAGATCCACGGTGGGGCCTCCATCCAAACAGCCCACAGCTGTGGGGAAGCCAGAGCCAGAAAGCCCATAGGGCACGACGAGGCCACGGGGCAGCTCCCAAGAGAGAAGCCCGGGCCGCTCCGGCCCCGCTCCGCACAGAGGGCGGAGCTGAGGGAGCCCACGGCCTTTCGGAGTCCTCAGCAGCAGCACAAGCGCTCCCGGCTGGCAAAGCGAGCAGCCCAGCAGAGCCGCGCTGCTGCACACCCACAGCGCCTCGGCCCGCTCCTCCCGCCGCTCTGAGGGGGCCCGCTCTCCGCCCGCCCTTTTCTAGCCGCCACGGCCCGGCCCGGCCCGGCCCGGCCCCGTCCCGTCCCGTCGCGTGAGTGACGTCATCGACGCGTGCGGCAGCAATGGCGGCAATGGCGCCGGTCCGGGAGCGGTGAGTGCGGGGCCCGGGGGCTCACGTGTGCTCCCCCCGATCCCTGCGACATCGGCCGCCCCACGGGGCCGTCCCCGGGCCTGGGCTGCGTTGGGGGGAGCGAGCGGGAGATGCTGGTGCTCCTCGCTCAGGGGCTGCGGCCTACAGGGGGGCACCGGGGACGGCGCGGCCGCGTCCCGGGATGCGGCTGGATGGGGGTGGGGATGGGATCGGAGATTGGGAAGTGGCTTTGCTTGGGGTTGGGAGTGGGGATGGGCTCAGGGAGGGGGGCAGGGATGGAGTTGGGCATGGACATGAGGGGTTTGGGATGACGATGGGTTCGAGGATTAGGATGAGGTCGAGAAAGGAATGGGATCAAGGATGGGGATGGGGACTTAGTTGGGGTTGGGAGTGGGATGGAGTTGGGAATGGAGATGAGGTCGAGGAGGGGGTGGGGATGAAGATGAGGATGGGGGACGAGGATGAGGATGAGGTCAAGGAGGAGACAGGATCGAGGATGGGGATAGGGATTTAATTGGGCTTGTGTTCAGGGATACAGTTGGGAATGGGGATGAGGTCGAGGAGGGGATGAGAGTGGGGGCACTCTGTGGCTCTGTGGTGCTGGCAGTGCAGCTCTTCACAGC
This sequence comes from Cyrtonyx montezumae, assembly GCF_038088225.1. NCBI lineage: Eukaryota > Metazoa > Chordata > Aves > Galliformes > Odontophoridae > Cyrtonyx > Cyrtonyx montezumae. The sequence goes on along the minus strand of NW_027072056.1, from coordinate 245,196 downwards.
TTCTTGATTCTTCTGCAGGTTCATTGCTTCCAAGGAGCGGTTCCATGCCTACCTGAGAGCCAACGGGGAGCCCGGCAGCCGAGGGGGTGGTGAGGAGGAGGAGAAGGAGAAGGAGGCTGTCAGCGAGCAGAGCGAGCCCCCTGACAAGAGGGGGAGGTTGGATGCACAGGGCCAGGACAGAGAGAGGCACGGCGAGGCCGAGGATGGGGAGCAGGAGCCCATGGAGCGCAAACGAGCCCGGGGGCAGAACAAGAGCAGGCCCTGCATGAAGCCCAACCACTACGAGAAGAGCCGGTTATGCCCATCAGTCACGCAGGTATGACATGGAGTGTGATGCTCTGCTTTGCTCTTGGTGGGTTTCTTGATTTTTCTAGTTAGGAGAGCACACCCCAGAGCGATGGAAGGCAAAGATGCACCAGGGTGACCTCCCAGGAGAAGGGAGCTGAGGGCAGGTTCACTGCAGAGCTACAAGAAGAACCTTGGATGCCCAGCAATGGCTGCGCGGATCCGCAGAGCTGGGCGACCCCCGCAGCCCCCCCGGAGCAATTCGAGCCCTACACGGAGCAGGGCATAGCTGTGGCCCCAGTGGTGCCCTCAGTCCCCAGCTTCCAGCAGCAGGAGGGGCAGATGCAGCAGCTGGAAATCTCAGAGGCAGCCCCAGGTGGCAGCAGTGGTATCCCCACGGGTGACACCGTCCCCCTCCACAGCAACATCCCAGCGGGCACCTCTGCTGCCCCCAGTCCCCAAGAGATCGAGAACAGCCTGGAGAGCCTAGACACAGATGTGCCCGAAGAGGTGCTGCTGGAGGAGGCTGCGAGGCTCTTCAACTGCTCCCCTGAGCTGAGCGGATCTGATCCTGAGCCCCAGGGGATCAACCACGGCCTCCCCAGCAGCATCCCCATGCTCCAAGGCCTCGGGGATCTCTGTGACCTCGATGAGATCATCACGTCTCATAGCATGAGCTCACTCTCGCTGCCCGAAGAGATTCTCTCTTGCGACTGCAGCACCCCTGAAGCCCTCCAGCATGATGCTGAGCATAGAGCAGCTCAGTTTCCCCCTGCAGCAGTGGGGTGGAAGAGCAGGGTTAGAGCCATTCCTATAGGATCGGGGGGAGGGAAAGGTGGGATGAGGATAGTGTTCTATTGTTGTACAGTTTTTCTCGTTTCCTAATAAATGTTGTTTGTTCTGATCCGCTCCACGTCTTGCTGGGCGTTGAAACAGCCCTTGGGTGGGGGAAGCTGGGACAGACACAGAAAGTGGTGTCCCCAGCCCTGAAGTGAAGCTCAGATCAAGGGCAGAGGAAGGCTGCAGTGCCTTCACCCCTAAGGCAGATGGGGTCACTTCTGGGAGGAGGGGGGAGCAGAGCCTTCCAAGGGGGGGGCCCACTCCAGAGCCTGGCTTGTTCTCCCTGCTGCAGCAAAAGAACTCCAAATAACCCAAAGAAAAGTAAGGGAGGGAGCTGCTGGCAGGACACTACCCCACTCCCCTCATCCACCCAACATAAAGCCACAATACCAGAGGAAAAATAACATCACCTTCTGTAGGGGAAATAACCCCCAAGGATGGTACTCAGTGAAAATAGTATGGAAGATGGTATATTTAGTAGGCTTATATAGATGGTGCACAGCCAGCCAGCAAAGGATGGTGGCTCAGCTTCAGGATGAAAGAGGCTTGCCGTGGACGCCACGCAGGAGGGATCTCCAAGAAGAGATCCTTCCCTGGTGGTGGTCTGCCCTTAAATGGGGTTTGGGAGATGTGGAGCCAGGCTCCACCCGTTCCAATCACACAGGTATATCACCTTTAGCTGTGCCCCTGTGGCTGCCTCGGTGCTCAGCTCAGGTGATCAATCAGTGGTTCAGGCCGTGATTCAACAGTTCCCATACACCGTGGGTACAGCGTGGCTGCACAGAAGGATCCAGAAGGGGATGTCCAAAAATTGCCCTTAAAAGCCACAGCTGCACTGTGCACTCTGACCCCTTACCATCTCCTAACGGCCACGGTGAGGTCGCTGCACCTCGCGGTTAACCCTGTAAGCTCATTGGTGGTGAGGAGGACGTGGTGGGCGGGGCCAGAGCACGAGGACCCCCAGTAAAAGACCACCGGCAAGAGACCCCAACCGTTGGCAGTTGGAGCCACTGCTCAAGAGCAGCAGACGCAGCTCTCCGCGGAGCAGAGCACAAGTTGAGAAGCCCAGGGCCCCCTGGCACCACCGATGCTCATCTATCCTGAGCTCAACAGCGCAGGTGAGCAGCAGCCCCGCTCGCCCCACGCCGGCGCTGCCGTCCCTTCTCCGTCCCCCTCCGGGCTCCTCCTGGCGGTTGGGGAGGGGATCGACGCCGTTTCCCTCATCTCTTCCAGGCTCAGCCAAACCCTGCCAGCCCCCTGCGATGCGGAAGCCCACGCTGGCAGCCCCGCTCACGGTTACACCGGTGGCAACCGGCGCAGCCAAGGCTCTCCCACCAGGTTAGACGTGCCCCTGCCCGCAGCGGGAGCTCTCCGGGGGGAGGGGGTGTCAAAGACCCTTCCCCTCACAACTTCCCTCTATCCCCGCAGAGATGTGGAGAGCCCCGTGTGGCTGCTACTTCAACCTCCGAGTCTTCCACCTCGAGTGCACAAACACTGCCCTGCCCCCACCGGCCAACCCCACCGGCCAACCTCGGATGCCCAGCAATGGCTGTGCAGCTCCGCAGAGCAGGGCGACCCCCGCAGCCCCCCCGGAGCAGGGCATAGCTGTGGCCCCAGTGGTGCCCTCAGTCCCCAGCTTCCAGCAGCAGGAGGGGCAGATGCAGCAGCTGGAAATCTCAGAGGCAGCCCCAGGTGGCAGCAGTGGTATCCCCACGGGTGACACCGTCCCCTTCCACAGCAACATCCCAGGGGGTACCTTTGCTGCCCCCAGTCATCAAGAGGCAGAGAAGAGCCTGGAGAGCCTAGACAGAGATCTGCCCGAAGAGGTGCTGCTGGAGGAGGCCATGAAGCTCTTCAACTGCTCCCCTGAGCTGAGCGGATCTGATCCTGAGCCCCAGGGGATCAACCACGGCCTCCCCAGCAGCATCCCCGAGCTCCAAGACCTCGGGGATCTCTGTGACCTTGATGAGATCATCACGTCTCATAGCATGAGCTCTCTCTCGCTGCCCGAGGAGATTCTCTCCTGCGACTACGGCACCCCTGAAACCTCCAGCATGATGCTGAGCACAGATCAGCTCAGTCTCCTCCTGCAGCAGTGGGGTGGAAGACCAGGGTTAGAGGCATTCCTATAGGAGCGGGGGGAGGGAAAGGTGGGATGACGTTAGTGTTCTATTGTTGTACAGTTTTTCTCGTTTCTTAATAAATGTTGTTTGTTCTGAGCCACTCCACGTCTTGCTGGGCGTTGAAACAGCCCTTGGGTGTGGGAAGCTGGGACAGACACAGAAAGTGGTGTCCCCAGCCCTGAAGTGAAGCTCAGATCAAGGGCAGAGGAAGGCTGCAGTGCCTTCACCCCTAAGGCAGATGGGGTCACTTCTGGGAGGAGGGGGGAGCAGAGCCTTCCAAGGCGGGGCCCACTCCAGAGCCTGGCTTGTTCTCCCTGCTGCAGCAAAAGAACTCCAAATAACCCAAAGAAAAGTAAGGGAGGGAGCTGCTGGCAGGACACTACCCCACTTCCCACATCCACCCAACATAAAGCCACAGTACCAGAGGAAAAATAACATCACCTTCGCAGCCAGAACGTGCCAGAAAACTTCCCCTCTCTTTATTGAGCATTTCACATCTGAGCTCCTCAACTTCATACCAATGCAGCCAACAGAGCACCTTCAGGCCACAGTGCCACCACTCTGCCACGCTCGAGCTCTTGGTGTCCCCATCGCCAGCCCCAGGACATGGAGGAGTGACGGGGTCCCAGCAACATCCCGGACCCCAGCAGAACCAGTGGCCATCACCAGAGCACAGATCCCGATTACGGGCAGCGAGGATGGCTCAGGCACCCAAAAGCTTGGGGTGCTGCCCTGCCCTGAGCATCCTCACTCCAAAACACAACCACAGGCAGCAGCAGTGCCTCTATGGGCCACAAAGAGACGCTCTGCTCAAGAAAAGAAGGAAAAGAAGAGTTACTAAAGAAAAAAAGACGCCGAGCAGAGAGTCGGGGATGGGGACGCCACAAACGGACACAGAGCCAGAAGGAGACTCTAACAAGTGCTGCAAACGCATAGGAAATCCAGCAGCTACACAGGACGGAAAGGTCACGGGCACGCACTCGGAGAGCTCAGCGCAGCAGTTTACCTTTCAGGCCCAAATTGAACGCCCAGAGCAAAGACGAGGCCCGGATGGCACTCCGGGCAGCCGCAGGAGCACCAGCAGGGACGGTCCCCGTCCTGAGCTCAAGAGTGGCAAGCCGGGGAAGCAGAGCAGATCCACGGTGGGGCCTCCATCCAAACAGCCCACAGCTGTGGGGAAGCCAGAGCCAGAAAGCCCATTGGGCACGACGAGGCCACGGGGCAGCTCCCAAGAGAGAAGCCCGGGCCGCTCCGGCCCCGCTCCGCACAGAGGGCGGAGCTGAGGGAGCCCACGGCCTTTCGGAGTCCTCAGCAGCAGCACAAGCGCTCCCGGCTGGCAAAGCGAGCAGCCCAGCAGAGCCGCGCTGCTGCACACCCACAGCGCCTCGGCCCGCTCCTCCCGCCGCTCTGAGGGGGCCCGCTCTCCGCCCGCCCTTTTCTAGCCGCCACGGCCCGGCCCGGCCCGGCCCGGCCCCGTCCCGTCCCGTCGCGTGAGTGACGTCATCGACGCGTGCGGCAGCAATGGCGGCAATGGCGCCGGTCCGGGAGCGGTGAGTGCGGGGCCCGGGGGCTCACGTGTGCTCCCCCCGATCCCTGCGACATCGGCCGCCCCACGGGGCCGTCCCCGGGCCTGGGCTGCGTTGGGGGGAGCGAGCGGGAGATGCTGGTGCTCCTCGCTCAGGGGCTGCGGCCTACAGGGGGGCACCGGGGACGGCGCGGCCGCGTCCCGGGATGCGGCTGGATGGGGGTGGGGATGGGATCGGAGATTGGGAAGTGGCTTTGCTTGGGGTTGGGAGTGGGGATGGGCTCAGGGAGGGGGGCAGGGATGGAGTTGGGCATGGACATGAGGGGTTTGGGATGACGATGGGTTCGAGGATTAGGATGAGGTCGAGAAAGGAATGGGATCAAGGATGGGGATGGGGACTTAGTTGGGGTTGGGAGTGGGATGGAGTTGGGAATGGAGATGAGGTCGAGGAGGGGGTGGGGATGAAGATGAGGATGGGGGACGAGGATGAGGATGAGGTCAAGGAGGAGACAGGATCGAGGATGGGGATAGGGATTTAATTGGGCTTGTGTTCAGGGATACAGTTGGGAATGGGGATGAGGTCGAGGAGGGGATGAGAGTGGGGGCACTCTGTGGCTCTGTGGTGCTGGCAGTGCAGCTCTTCACAGCTTCTTGATTCTTCTGCAGGTTCATTGCTTCCAAGGAGCGGTTCCATGCCTACCTGAGAGCCAACGGGGAGCCCGGCAGCCGAGGGGGTGGTGAGGAGGAGGAGAAGGAGAAGGAGGCTGTCAGCGAGCAGAGCGAGCCCCCTGACAAGAGGGGGAGGTTGGATGCACAGGGCCAGGACAGAGAGAGGCACGGCGAGGCCGAGGATGGGGAGCAGGAGCCCATGGAGCGCAAACGAGCCCGGGGGCAGAACAAGAGCAGGCCCTGCATGAAGCCCAACCACTACGAGAAGAGCCGGTTATGCCCATCAGTCACGCAGGTATGACATGGAGTGTGATGCTCTGCTTTGCTCTTGGTGGGTTTCTTGATTTTTCTAGTTAGGAGAGCACACCCCAGAGCGATGGAAGGCAAAGATGCACCAGGGTGACCTCCCAGGAGAAGGGAGCTGAGGGCAGGTTCACTGCAGAGCTACAAGAAGAACCTTGGATGCCCAGCAATGGCTGCGCGGATCCGCAGAGCTGGGCGACCCCCGCAGCCCCCCCGGAGCAATTCGAGCCCTACACGGAGCAGGGCATAGCTGTGGCCCCAGTGGTGCCCTCAGTCCCCAGCTTCCAGCAGCAGGAGGGGCAGATGCAGCAGCTGGAAATCTCAGAGGCAGCCCCAGGTGGCAGCAGTGGTATCCCCACGGGTGACACCGTCCCCCTCCACAGCAACATCCCAGCGGGCACCTCTGCTGCCCCCAGTCCCCAAGAGATCGAGAACAGCCTGGAGAGCCTAGACACAGATGTGCCCAAAGAGGTGCTGCTGGAGGAGGCTGCGAGGCTCTTCAACTGCTCCCCTGAGCTGAGCGGATCTGATCCTGAGCCCCAGGGGATCAACCACGGCCTCCCCAGCAGCATCCCCATGCTCCAAGGCCTCGGGGATCTCTGTGACCTCGATGAGATCATCACGTCTCATAGCATGAGCTCACTCTCGCTGCCCGAAGAGATTCTCTCTTGCGACTGCAGCACCCCTGAAGCCCTCCAGCATGATGCTGAGCATAGAGCAGCTCAGTTTCCCCCTGCAGCAGTGGGGTGGAAGAGCAGGGTTAGAGCCATTCCTATAGGATCGGGGGGAGGGAAAGGTGGGATGAGGATAGTGTTCTATTGTTGTACAGTTTTTCTCGTTTCCTAATAAATGTTGTTTGTTCTGATCCGCTCCACGTCTTGCTGGGCGTTGAAACAGCCCTTGGGTGGGGGAAGCTGGGACAGACACAGAAAGTGGTGTCCCCAGCCCTGAAGTGAAGCTCAGATCAAGGGCAGAGGAAGGCTGCAGTGCCTTCACCCCTAAGGCAGATGGGGTCACTTCTGGGAGGAGGGGGGAGCAGAGCCTTCCAAGGGGGGGGCCCACTCCAGAGCCTGGCTTGTTCTCCCTGCTGCAGCAAAAGAACTCCAAATAACCCAAAGAAAAGTAAGGGAGGGAGCTGCTGGCAGGACACTACCCCACTCCCCTCATCCACCCAACATAAAGCCACAATACCAGAGGAAAAATAACATCACCTTCTGTAGGGGAAATAACCCCCAAGGATGGTACTCAGTGAAAATAGTATGGAAGATGGTATATTTAGTAGGCTTATATAGATGGTGCACAGCCAGCCAGCAAAGGATGGTGGCTCAGCTTCAGGATGAAAGAGGCTTGCCGTGGACGCCACGCAGGAGGGATCTCCAAGAAGAGATCCTTCCCTGGTGGTGGTCTGCCCTTAAATGGGGTTTGGGAGATGTGGAGCCAGGCTCCACCCGTTCCAATCACACAGGTATATCACCTTTAGCTGTGCCCCTGTGGCTGCCTCGGTGCTCAGCTCAGGTGATCAATCAGTGGTTCAGGCCGTGATTCAACAGTTCCCATACACCGTGGGTACAGCGTGGCTGCACAGAAGGATCCAGAAGGGGATGTCCAAAAATTGCCCTTAAAAGCCACAGCTGCACTGTGCACTCTGACCCCTTACCATCTCCTAACGGCCACGGTGAGGTCGCTGCACCTCGCGGTTAACCCTGTAAGCTCATTGGTGGTGAGGAGGACGTGGTGGGCGGGGCCAGAGCACGAGGACCCCCAGTAAAAGACCACCGGCAAGAGACCCCAACCGTTGGCAGTTGGAGCCACTGCTCAAGAGCAGCAGACGCAGCTCTCCGCGGAGCAGAGCACAAGTTGAGAAGCCCAGGGCCCCCTGGCACCACCGATGCTCATCTATCCTGAGCTCAACAGCGCAGGTGAGCAGCAGCCCCGCTCGCCCCACGCCGGCGCTGCCGTCCCTTCTCCGTCCCCCTCCGGGCTCCTCCTGGCGGTTGGGGAGGGGATCGACGCCGTTTCCCTCATCTCTTCCAGGCTCAGCCAAACCCTGCCAGCCCCCTGCGATGCGGAAGCCCACGCTGGCAGCCCCGCTCACGGTTACACCGGTGGCAACCGGCGCAGCCAAGGCTCTCCCACCAGGTTAGACGTGCCCCTGCCCGCAGCGGGAGCTCTCCGGGGGGAGGGGGTGTCAAAGACCCTTCCCCTCACAACTTCCCTCTATCCCCGCAGAGATGTGGAGAGCCCCGTGTGGCTGCTACTTCAACCTCCGAGTCTTCCACCTCGAGTGCACAAACACTGCCCTGCCCCCACCGGCCAACCCCACCGGCCAACCTCGGATGCCCAGCAATGGCTGTGCAGCTCCGCAGAGCAGGGCGACCCCCGCAGCCCCCCCGGAGCAGGGCATAGCTGTGGCCCCAGTGGTGCCCTCAGTCCCCAGCTTCCAGCAGCAGGAGGGGCAGATGCAGCAGCTGGAAATCTCAGAGGCAGCCCCAGGTGGCAGCAGTGGTATCCCCACGGGTGACACCGTCCCCTTCCACAGCAACATCCCAGGGGGTACCTTTGCTGCCCCCAGTCATCAAGAGGCAGAGAAGAGCCTGGAGAGCCTAGACAGAGATCTGCCCGAAGAGGTGCTGCTGGAGGAGGCCAAGAAGCTCTTCAACTGCTCCCCTGAGCTGAGCGGATCTGATCCTGAGCCCCAGGGGATCAACCACGGCCTCCCCAGCAGCATCCCCGAGCTCCAAGACCTCGGGGATCTCTGTGACCTTGATGAGATCATCACGTCTCATAGCATGAGCTCTCTCTCGCTGCCCGAGGAGATTCTCTCCTGCGACTACGGCACCCCTGAAACCTCCAGCATGATGCTGAGCACAGATCAGCTCAGTCTCCTCCTGCAGCAGTGGGGTGGAAGACCAGGGTTAGAGGCATTCCTATAGGAGCGGGGGGAGGGAAAGGTGGGATGACGTTAGTGTTCTATTGTTGTACAGTTTTTCTCGTTTCTTAATAAATGTTGTTTGTTCTGAGCCACTCCACGTCTTGCTGGGCGTTGAAACAGCCCTTGGGTGTGGGAAGCTGGGACAGACACAGAAAGTGGTGTCCCCAGCCCTGAAGTGAAGCTCAGATCAAGGGCAGAGGAAGGCTGCAGTGCCTTCACCCCTAAGGCAGATGGGGTCACTTCTGGGAGGAGGGGGGAGCAGAGCCTTCCAAGGCGGGGCCCACTCCAGAGCCTGGCTTGTTCTCCCTGCTGCAGCAAAAGAACTCCAAATAACCCAAAGAAAAGTAAGGGAGGGAGCTGCTGGCAGGACACTACCCCACTTCCCACATCCACCCAACATAAAGCCACAGTACCAGAGGAAAAATAACATCACCTTCGCAGCCAGAACGTGCCAGAAAACTTCCCCTCTCTTTATTGAGCATTTCACATCTGAGCTCCTCAACTTCATACCAATGCAGCCAACAGAGCACCTTCAGGCCACAGTGCCACCACTCTGCCACGCTCGAGCTCTTGGTGTCCCCATCGCCAGCCCCAGGACATGGAGGAGTGACGGGGTCCCAGCAACATCCCGGACCCCAGCAGAACCAGTGGCCATCACCAGAGCACAGATCCCGATTACGGGCAGCGAGGATGGCTCAGGCACCCAAAAGCTTGGGGTGCCGCCCTGCCCTGAGCATCCTCACTCCAAAACACAACCACAGGCAGCAGCAGTGCCTCTATGGGCCACAAAGAGACGCTCTGCTCAAGAAAAGAAGGAAAAGAAGAGTTACTAAAGAAAAAAAGACGCCGAGCAGAGAGTCGGGGATGGGGACGCCACAAACGGACACAGAGCCAGAAGGAGACTCTAACAAGTGCTGCAAACGCATAGGAAATCCAGCAGCTACACAGGACGGAAAGGTCACGGGCACGCACTCGGAGAGCTCAGCGCAGCAGTTTACCTTTCAGGCCCAAATTGAACGCCCAGAGCAAAGACGAGGCCCGGATGGCACTCCGGGCAGCCGCAGGAGCACCAGCAGGGACGGTCCCCGTCCTGAGCTCAAGAGTGGCGAGCCGGGGAAGCAGAGCAGATCCACGGTGGGGCCTCCATCCAAACAGCCCACAGCTGTGGGGAAGCCACAGCCAGAAAGCCCATAGGGCACGACGAGGCCACGGGGCAGCTCCCAAGAGAGAAGCCCGGGCCGCTCCGGCCCCGCTCCGCACAGAGGGCGGAGCTGAGGGAGCCCACGGCCTTTCGGAGTCCTCAGCAGCAGCACAAGCGCTCCCGGCTGGCAAAGCGAGCAGCCCAGCAGAGCCGCGCTGCTGCACACCCACAGCGCCTCGGCCCGCTCCTCCCGCCGCTCTGAGGGGGCCCGCTCTCCGCCCGCCCTTTTCTAGCCGCCACGGCCCGGCCCGGCCCGGCCCGGCCCGGCCCCGTCCCGTCCCGTCGCGTGAGTGACGTCATCGACGCGTGCGGCAGCAATGGCGGCAATGGCGCCGGTCCGGGAGCGGTGAGTGCGGGGCCCGGGGGCTCACGTGTGCTCCCCCCGATCCCTGCGACATCGGCCGCCCCACGGGGCCGTCCCCGGGCCTGGGCTGCGTTGGGGGGAGCGAGCGGGAGATGCTGGTGCTCCTCGCTCAGGGGCTGCGGCCTACAGGGGGGCACCGGGGACGGCGCGGCCGCGTCCCGGGATGCGGCTGGATGGGGGTGGGGATGGGATCGGAGATTGGGAAGTGGCTTTGCTTGGGGTTGGGAGTGGGGATGGGCTCAGGGAGGGGGGCAGGGATGGAGTTGGGCATGGACATGAGGGGTTTGGGATGACGATGGGTTCGAGGATTAGGATGAGGTCGAGAAAGGAATGGGATCAAGGATGGGGATGGGGACTTAGTTGGGGTTGGGAGTGGGATGGAGTTGGGAATGGAGATGAGGTCGAGGAGGGGGTGGGGATGAAGATGAGGATGGGGGACGAGGATGAGGATGAGGTCAAGGAGGAGACAGGATCGAGGATGGGGATAGGGATTTAATTGGGCTTGTGTTCAGGGATACAGTTGGGAATGGGGATGAGGTCGAGGAGGGGATGAGAGTGGGGGCACTCTGTGGCTCTGTGGTGCTGGCAGTGCAGCTCTTCACAGCTTCTTGATTCTTCTGCAGGTTCATTGCTTCCAAGGAGCGGTTCCATGCCTACCTGAGAGCCAACGGGGAGCCCGGCAGCCGAGGGGGTGGTGAGGAGGAGGAGAAGGAGAAGGAGGCTGTCAGCGAGCAGAGCGAGCCCCCTGACAAGAGGGGGAGGTTGGATGCACAGGGCCAGGACAGAGAGAGGCACGGCGAGCCCGAGGATGGGGAGCAGGAGCCCATGGAGCACAAACGAGCCCGGGGGCAGAACAAGAGCAGGCCCTGCATGAAGCCCAACCACTACGAGAAGAGCCGGTTATGCCCATCAGTCACGCAGGTATGACATGGAGTGTGATGCTCTGCTTTGCTCTTGGTGGGTTTCTTGATTTTTCTAGTTAGGAGAGCACACCCCAGAGCGATGGAAGGCAAAGATGCACCAGGGTGACCTCCCAGGAGAAGGGAGCTGAGGGCAGGTTCACTGCAGAGCTACAAGAAGAACCTTGGATGCCCAGCAATGGCTGCGCGGATCCGCAGAGCTGGGCGACCCCCGCAGCCCCCCCGGAGCAATTCGAGCCCTACACGGAGCAGGGCATAGCTGTGGCCCCAGTGGTGCCCTCAGTCCCCAGCTTCCAGCAGCAGGAGGGGCAGATGCAGCAGCTGGAAATCTCAGAGGCAGCCCCAGGTGGCAGCAGTGGTATCCCCACGGGTGACACCGTCCCCCTCCACAGCAACATCCCAGCGGGCACCTCTGCTGCCCCCAGTCCCCAAGAGATCGAGAACAGCCTGGAGAGCCTAGACACAGATGTGCCCGAAGAGGTGCTGCTGGAGGAGGCTGCGAGGCTCTTCAACTGCTCCCCTGAGCTGAGCGGATCTGATCCTGAGCCCCAGGGGATCAACCACGGCCTCCCCAGCAGCATCCCCATGCTCCAAGGCCTCGGGGATCTCTGTGACCTCGATGAGATCATCACGTCTCATAGCATGAGCTCACTCTCGCTGCCCGAAGAGATTCTGTCTTGCGACTGCAGCACCCCTGAAGCCCTCCAGCATGATGCTGAGCATAGAGCAGCTCAGTTTCCCCCTGCAGCAGTGGGGTGGAAGAGCAGGGTTAGAGCCATTCCTATAGGATCGGGGGGAGGGAAAGGTGGGATGAGGATAGTGTTCTATTGTTGTACAGTTTTTCTCGTTTCCTAATAAATGTTGTTTGTTCTGATCCGCTCCACGTCTTGCTGGGCGTTGAAACAGCCCTTGGGTGGGGGAAGCTGGGACAGACACAGAAAGTGGTGTCCCCAGCCCTGAAGTGAAGCTCAGATCAAGGGCAGAGGAAGGCTGCAGTGCCTTCACCCCTAAGGCAGATGGGGTCACTTCTGGGAGGAGGGGGGAGCAGAGCCTTCCAAGGGGGGGGCCCACTCCAGAGCCTGGCTTGTTCTCCCTGCTGCAGCAAAAGAACTCCAAATAACCCAAAGAAAAGTAAGGGAGGGAGCTGCTGGCAGGACACTACCCCACTCCCCTCATCCACCCAACATAAAGCCACAATACCAGAGGAAAAATAACATCACCTTCTGTAGGGGAAATAACCCCCAAGGATGGTACTCAGTGAAAATAGTATGGAAGATGGTATATTTAGTAGGCTTATATAGATGGTGCACAGCCAGCCAGCAAAGGATGGTGGCTCAGCTTCAGGATGAAAGAGGCTTGCCGTGGACGCCACGCAGGAGGGATCTCCAAGAAGAGATCCTTCCCTGGTGGTGGTCTGCCCTTAAATGGGGTTTGGGAGATGTGGAGCCAGGCTCCACCCGTTCCAATCACACAGGTATATCACCTTTAGCTGTGCCCCTGTGGCTGCCTCGGTGCTCAGCTCAGGTGATCAATCAGTGGTTCAGGCCGTGATTCAACAGTTCCCATACACCGTGGGTACAGCGTGGCTGCACAGAAGGATCCAGAAGGGGATGTCCAAAAATTGCCCTTAAAAGCCACAGCTGCACTGTGCACTCTGACCCCTTACCATCTCCTAACGGCCACGGTGAGGTCGCTGCACCTCGCGGTTAACCCTGTAAGCTCATTGGTGGTGAGGAGGACGTGGTGGGCGGGGCCAGAGCACGAGGACCCCCAGTAAAAGACCACCGGCAAGAGACCCCAACCGTTGGCAGTTGGAGCCACTGCTCAAGAGCAGCAGACGCAGCTCTCCGCGGAGCAGAGCACAAGTTGAGAAGCCCAGGGCCCCCTGGCACCACCGATGCTCATCTATCCTGAGCTCAACAGCGCAGGTGAGCAGCAGCCCCGCTCGCCCCACGCCGGCGCTGCCGTCCCTTCTCCGTCCCCCTCCGGGCTCCTCCTGGCGGTTGGGGAGGGGATCGACGCCGTTTCCCTCATCTCTTCCAGGCTCAGCCAAACCCTGCCAGCCCCCTGCGATGCGGAAGCCCACGCTGGCAGCCCCGCTCACGGTTACACCGGTGGCAACCGGCGCAGCCAAGGCTCTCCCACCAGGTTAGACGTGCCCCTGCCCGCAGCGGGAGCTCTCCGGGGGGAGGGGGTGTCAAAGACCCTTCCCCTCACAACTTCCCTCTATCCCCGCAGAGATGTGGAGAGCCCCGTGTGGCTGCTACTTCAACCTCCGAGTCTTCCACCTCGAGTGCACAAACACTGCCCTGCCCCCACCGGCCAACCCCACCGGCCAACCTCGGATGCCCAGCAATGGCTGTGCAGCTCCGCAGAGCAGGGCGACCCCCGCAGCCCCCCCGGAGCAGGGCATAGCTGTGGCCCCAGTGGTGCCCTCAGTCCCCAGCTTCCAGCAGCAGGAGGGGCAGATGCAGCAGCTGGAAATCTCAGAGGCAGCCCCAGGTGGCAGCAGTGGTATCCCCACGGGTGACACCGTCCCCTTCCACAGCAACATCCCAGGGGGTACCTTTGCTGCCCCCAGTCATCAAGAGGCAGAGAAGAGCCTGGAGAGCCTAGACAGAGATCTGCCCGAAGAGGTGCTGCTGGAGGAGGCCATGAAGCTCTTCAACTGCTCCCCTGAGCTGAGCGGATCTGATCCTGAGCCCCAGGGGATCAACCACGGCCTCCCCAGCAGCATCCCCGAGCTCCAAGACCTCGGGGATCTCTGTGACCTTGATGAGATCATCACGTCTCATAGCATGAGCTCTCTCTCGCTGCCCGAGGAGATTCTCTCCTGCGACTACGGCACCCCTGAAACCTCCAGCATGATGCTGAGCACAGATCAGCTCAGTCTCCTCCTGCAGCAGTGGGGTGGAAGACCAGGGTTAGAGGCATTCCTATAGGAGCGGGGGGAGGGAAAGGTGGGATGACGTTAGTGTTCTATTGTTGTACAGTTTTTCTCGTTTCTTAATAAATGTTGTTTGTTCTGAGCCACTCCACGTCTTGCTGGGCGTTGAAACAGCCCTTGGGTGTGGGAAGCTGGGACAGACACAGAAAGTGGTGTCCCCAGCCCTGAAGTGAAGCTCAGATCAAGGGCAGAGGAAGGCTGCAGTGCCTTCACCCCTAAGGCAGATGGGGTCACTTCTGGGAGGAGGGGGGAGCAGAGCCTTCCAAGGCGGGGCCCACTCCAGAGCCTGGCTTGTTCTCCCTGCTGCAGCAAAAGAACTCCAAATAACCCAAAGAAAAGTAAGGGAGGGAGCTGCTGGCAGGACACTACCCCACTTCCCACATCCACCCAACATAAAGCCACAGTACCAGAGGAAAAATAACATCACCTTCGCAGCCAGAACGTGCCAGAAAACTTCCCCTCTCTTTATTGAGCATTTCACATCTGAGCTCCTCAACTTCATACCAATGCAGCCAACAGAGCACCTTCAGGCCACAGTGCCACCACTCTGCCACGCTCGAGCTCTTGGTGTCCCCATCGCCAGCCCCAGGACATGGAGGAGTGACGGGGTCCCAGCAACATCCCGGACCCCAGCAGAACCAGTGGCCATCACCAGAGCACAGATCCCGATTACGGGCAGCGAGGATGGCTCAGGCACCCAAAAGCTTGGGGTGCCGCCCTGCCCTGAGCATCCTCACTCCAAAACACAACCACAGGCAGCAGCAGTGCCTCTATGGGCCACAAAGAGACGCTCTGCTCAAGAAAAGAAGGAAAAGAAGAGTTACTAAAGAAAAAAAGACGCCGAGCAGAGAGTCGGGGATGGGGACGCCACAAACGGACACAGAGCCAGAAGGAGACTCTAACAAGTGCTGCAAACGCATAGGAAATCCAGCAGCTACACAGGACGGAAAGGTCACGGGCACGCACTCGGAGAGCTCAGCGCAGCAGTTTACCTTTCAGGCCCAAATTGAACGCCCAGAGCAAAGACGAGGCCCGGATGGCACTCCGGGCAGCCGCAGGAGCACCAGCAGGGACGGTCCCCGTCCTGAGCTCAAGAGTGGCGAGCCGGGGAAGCAGAGCAGATCCACGGTGGGGCCTCCATCCAAACAGCCCACAGCTGTGGGGAAGCCAGAGCCAGAAAGCCCATAGGGCACGACGAGGCCACGGGGCAGCTCCCAAGAGAGAAGCCCGGGCCGCTCCGGCCCCGCTCCGCACAGAGGGCGGAGCTGAGGGAGCCCACGGCCTTTCGGAGTCCTCAGCAGCAGCACAAGCGCTCCCGGCTGGCAAAGCGAGCAGCCCAGCAGAGCCGCGCTGCTGCACACCCACAGCGCCTCGGCCCGCTCCTCCCGCCGCTCTGAGGGGGCCCGCTCTCCGCCCGCCCTTTTCTAGCCGCCACGGCCCGGCCCGGCCCGGCCCCGTCCCGTCCCGTCGCGTGAGTGACGTCATCGACGCGTGCGGCAGCAATGGCGGCAATGGCGCCGGTCCGGGAGCGGTGAGTGCGGGGCCCGGGGGCTCACGTGTGCTCCCCCCGATCCCTGCGACATCGGCCGCCCCACGGGGCCGTCCCCGGGCCTGGGCTGCGTTGGGGGGAGCGAGCGGGAGATGCTGGTGCTCCTCGCTCAGGGGCTGCGGCCTACAGGGGGGCACCGGGGACGGCGCGGCCGCGTCCCGGGATGCGGCTGGATGGGGGTGGGGATGGGATCGGAGATTGGGAAGTGGCTTTGCTTGGGGTTGGGAGTGGGGATGGGCTCAGGGAGGGGGGCAGGGATGGAGTTGGGCATGGACATGAGGGGTTTGGGATGACGATGGGTTCGAGGATTAGGATGAGGTCGAGAAAGGAATGGGATCAAGGATGGGGATGGGGACTTAGTTGGGGTTGGGAGTGGGATGGAGTTGGGAATGGAGATGAGGTCGAGGAGGGGGTGGGGATGAAGATGAGGATGGGGGACGAGGATGAGGATGAGGTCAAGGAGGAGACAGGATCGAGGATGGGGATAGGGATTTAATTGGGCTTGTGTTCAGGGATACAGTTGGGAATGGGGATGAGGTCGAGGAGGGGATGAGAGTGGGGGCACTCTGTGGCTCTGTGGTGCTGGCAGTGCAGCTCTTCACAGCTTCTTGATTCTTCTGCAGGTTCATTGCTTCCAAGGAGCGGTTCCATGCCTACCTGAGAGCCAACGGGGAGCCCGGCAGCCGAGGGGGTGGTGAGGAGGAGGAGAAGGAGAAGGAGGCTGTCAGCGAGCAGAGCGAGCCCCCTGACAAGAGGGGGAGGTTGGATGCACAGGGCCAGGACAGAGAGAGGCACGGCGAGCCCGAGGATGGGGAGCAGGAGCCCATGGAGCGCAAACGAGCCCGGGGGCAGAACAAGAGCAGGCCCTGCATGAAGCCCAACCACTACGAGAAGAGCCGGTTATGCCCATCAGTCACGCAGGTATGACATGGAGTGTGATGCTCTGCTTTGCTCTTGGTGGGTTTCTTGATTTTTCTAGTTAGGAGAGCACACCCCAGAGCGATGGAAGGCAAAGATGCACCAGGGTGACCTCCCAGGAGAAGGGAGCTGAGGGCAGGTTCACTGCAGAGCTACAAGAAGAACCTTGGATGCCCAGCAATGGCTGCGCGGATCCGCAGAGCTGGGCGACCCCCGCAGCCCCCCCGGAGCAATTCGAGCCCTACACGGAGCAGGGCATAGCTGTGGCCCCAGTGGTGCCCTCAGTCCCCAGCTTCCAGCAGCAGGAGGGGCAGATGCAGCAGCTGGAAATCTCAGAGGCAGCCCCAGGTGGCAGCAGTGGTATCCCCACGGGTGACACCGTCCCCCTCCACAGCAACATCCCAGCGGGCACCTCTGCTGCCCCCAGTCCCCAAGAGATCGAGAACAGCCTGGAGAGCCTAGACACAGATGTGCCCGAAGAGGTGCTGCTGGAGGAGGCTGCGAGGCTCTTCAACTGCTCCCCTGAGCTGAGCGGATCTGATCCTGAGCCCCAGGGGATCAACCACGGCCTCCCCAGCAGCATCCCCATGCTCCAAGGCCTCGGGGATCTCTGTGACCTCGATGAGATCATCACGTCTCATAGCATGAGCTCACTCTCGCTGCCCGAAGAGATTCTCTCTTGCGACTGCAGCACCCCTGAAGCCCTCCAGCATGATGCTGAGCATAGAGCAGCTCAGTTTCCCCCTGCAGCAGTGGGGTGGAAGAGCAGGGTTAGAGCCATTCCTATAGGATCGGGGGGAGGGAAAGGTGGGATGAGGATAGTGTTCTATTGTTGTACAGTTTTTCTCGTTTCCTAATAAATGTTGTTTGTTCTGATCCGCTCCACGTCTTGCTGGGCGTTGAAACAGCCCTTGGGTGGGGGAAGCTGGGACAGACACAGAAAGTGGTGTCCCCAGCCCTGAAGTGAAGCTCAGATCAAGGGCAGAGGAAGGCTGCAGTGCCTTCACCCCTAAGGCAGATGGGGTCACTTCTGGGAGGAGGGGGGAGCAGAGCCTTCCAAGGGGGGGGCCCACTCCAGAGCCTGGCTTGTTCTCCCTGCTGCAGCAAAAGAACTCCAAATAACCCAAAGAAAAGTAAGGGAGGGAGCTGCTGGCAGGACACTACCCCACTCCCCTCATCCACCCAACATAAAGCCACAATACCAGAGGAAAAATAACATCACCTTCTGTAGGGGAAATAACCCCCAAGGATGGTACTCAGTGAAAATAGTATGGAAGATGGTATATTTAGTAGGCTTATATAGATGGTGCACAGCCAGCCAGCAAAGGATGGTGGCTCAGCTTCAGGATGAAAGAGGCTTGCCGTGGACGCCACGCAGGAGGGATCTCCAAGAAGAGATCCTTCCCTGGTGGTGGTCTGCCCTTAAATGGGGTTTGGGAGATGTGGAGCCAGGCTCCACCCGTTCCAATCACACAGGTATATCACCTTTAGCTGTGCCCCTGTGGCTGCCTCGGTGCTCAGCTCAGGTGATCAATCAGTGGTTCAGGCCGTGATTCAACAGTTCCCATACACCGTGGGTACAGCGTGGCTGCACAGAAGGATCCAGAAGGGGATGTCCAAAAATTGCCCTTAAAAGCCACAGCTGCACTGTGCACTCTGACCCCTTACCATCTCCTAACGGCCACGGTGAGGTCGCTGCACCTCGCGGTTAACCCTGTAAGCTCATTGGTGGTGAGGAGGACGTGGTGGGCGGGGCCAGAGCACGAGGACCCCCAGTAAAAGACCACCGGCAAGAGACCCCAACCGTTGGCAGTTGGAGCCACTGCTCAAGAGCAGCAGACGCAGCTCTCCGCGGAGCAGAGCACAAGTTGAGAAGCCCAGGGCCCCCTGGCACCACCGATGCTCATCTATCCTGAGCTCAACAGCGCAGGTGAGCAGCAGCCCCGCTCGCCCCACGCCGGCGCTGCCGTCCCTTCTCCGTCCCCCTCCGGGCTCCTCCTGGCGGTTGGGGAGGGGATCGACGCCGTTTCCCTCATCTCTTCCAGGCTCAGCCAAACCCTGCCAGCCCCCTGCGATGCGGCAGCCCACGCTGGCAGCCCCGCTCACGGTTACACCGGTGGCAACCGGCGCAGCCAAGGCTCTCCCACCAGGTTAGACGTGCCCCTGCCCGCAGCGGGAGCTCTCCGGGGGGAGGGGGTGTCAAAGACCCTTCCCC
The DNA here is from genome assembly GCF_038088225.1 of Cyrtonyx montezumae. Taxonomy (NCBI): domain Eukaryota; kingdom Metazoa; phylum Chordata; class Aves; order Galliformes; family Odontophoridae; genus Cyrtonyx; species Cyrtonyx montezumae. The sequence continues at coordinate 226,405 of NW_027072056.1, read as the reverse complement.
TCACAACTTCCCTCTATCCCCGCAGAGATGTGGAGAGCCCCGTGTGGCTGCTACTTCAACCTCCGAGTCTTCCACCTCGAGTGCACAAACACTGCCCTGCCCCCACCGGCCAACCCCACCGGCCAACCTCGGATGCCCAGCAATGGCTGTGCAGCTCCGCAGAGCAGGGCGACCCCCGCAGCCCCCCCGGAGCAGGGCATAGCTGTGGCCCCAGTGGTGCCCTCAGTCCCCAGCTTCCAGCAGCAGGAGGGGCAGATGCAGCAGCTGGAAATCTCAGAGGCAGCCCCAGGTGGCAGCAGTGGTATCCCCACGGGTGACACCGTCCCCTTCCACAGCAACATCCCAGGGGGTACCTTTGCTGCCCCCAGTCATCAAGAGGCAGAGAAGAGCCTGGAGAGCCTAGACAGAGATCTGCCCGAAGAGGTGCTGCTGGAGGAGGCCATGAAGCTCTTCAACTGCTCCCCTGAGCTGAGCGGATCTGATCCTGAGCCCCAGGGGATCAACCACGGCCTCCCCAGCAGCATCCCCGAGCTCCAAGACCTCGGGGATCTCTGTGACCTTGATGAGATCATCACGTCTCATAGCATGAGCTCTCTCTCGCTGCCCGAGGAGATTCTCTCCTGCGACTACGGCACCCCTGAAACCTCCAGCATGATGCTGAGCACAGATCAGCTCAGTCTCCTCCTGCAGCAGTGGGGTGGAAGACCAGGGTTAGAGGCATTCCTATAGGAGCGGGGGGAGGGAAAGGTGGGATGACGTTAGTGTTCTATTGTTGTACAGTTTTTCTCGTTTCTTAATAAATGTTGTTTGTTCTGAGCCACTCCACGTCTTGCTGGGCGTTGAAACAGCCCTTGGGTGTGGGAAGCTGGGACAGACACAGAAAGTGGTGTCCCCAGCCCTGAAGTGAAGCTCAGATCAAGGGCAGAGGAAGGCTGCAGTGCCTTCACCCCTAAGGCAGATGGGGTCACTTCTGGGAGGAGGGGGGAGCAGAGCCTTCCAAGGCGGGGCCCACTCCAGAGCCTGGCTTGTTCTCCCTGCTGCAGCAAAAGAACTCCAAATAACCCAAAGAAAAGTAAGGGAGGGAGCTGCTGGCAGGACACTACCCCACTTCCCACATCCACCCAACATAAAGCCACAGTACCAGAGGAAAAATAACATCACCTTCGCAGCCAGAACGTGCCAGAAAACTTCCCCTCTCTTTATTGAGCATTTCACATCTGAGCTCCTCAACTTCATACCAATGCAGCCAACAGAGCACCTTCAGGCCACAGTGCCACCACTCTGCCACGCTCGAGCTCTTGGTGTCCCCATCGCCAGCCCCAGGACATGGAGGAGTGACGGGGTCCCAGCAACATCCCGGACCCCAGCAGAACCAGTGGCCATCACCAGAGCACAGATCCCGATTACGGGCAGCGAGGATGGCTCAGGCACCCAAAAGCTTGGGGTGCTGCCCTGCCCTGAGCATCCTCACTCCAAAACACAACCACAGGCAGCAGCAGTGCCTCTATGGGCCACAAAGAGACGCTCTGCTCAAGAAAAGAAGGAAAAGAAGAGTTACTAAAGAAAAAAAGACGCCGAGCAGAGAGTCGGGGATGGGGACGCCACAAACGGACACAGAGCCAGAAGGAGACTCTAACAAGTGCTGCAAACGCATAGGAAATCCAGCAGCTACACAGGACGGAAAGGTCACGGGCACGCACTCGGAGAGCTCAGCGCAGCAGTTTACCTTTCAGGCCCAAATTGAACGCCCAGAGCAAAGACGAGGCCCGGATGGCACTCCGGGCAGCCGCAGGAGCACCAGCAGGGACGGTCCCCGTCCTGAGCTCAAGAGTGGCGAGCCGGGGAAGCAGAGCAGATCCACGGTGGGGCCTCCATCCAAACAGCCCACAGCTGTGGGGAAGCCACAGCCAGAAAGCCCATAGGGCACGACGAGGCCACGGGGCAGCTCCCAAGAGAGAAGCCCGGGCCGCTCCGGCCCCGCTCCGCACAGAGGGCGGAGCTGAGGGAGCCCACGGCCTTTCGGAGTCCTCAGCAGCAGCACAAGCGCTCCCGGCTGGCAAAGCGAGCAGCCCAGCAGAGCCGCGCTGCTGCACACCCACAGCGCCTCGGCCCGCTCCTCCCGCCGCTCTGAGGGGGCCCGCTCTCCGCCCGCCCTTTTCTAGCCGCCACGGCCCGGCCCGGCCCGGCCCGGCCCCGTCCCGTCCCGTCGCGTGAGTGACGTCATCGACGCGTGCGGCAGCAATGGCGGCAATGGCGCCGGTCCGGGAGCGGTGAGTGCGGGGCCCGGGGGCTCACGTGTGCTCCCCCCGATCCCTGCGACATCGGCCGCCCCACGGGGCCGTCCCCGGGCCTGGGCTGCGTTGGGGGGAGCGAGCGGGAGATGCTGGTGCTCCTCGCTCAGGGGCTGCGGCCTACAGGGGGGCACCGGGGACGGCGCGGCCGCGTCCCGGGATGCGGCTGGATGGGGGTGGGGATGGGATCGGAGATTGGGAAGTGGCTTTGCTTGGGGTTGGGAGTGGGGATGGGCTCAGGGAGGGGGGCAGGGATGGAGTTGGGCATGGACATGAGGGGTTTGGGATGACGATGGGTTCGAGGATTAGGATGAGGTCGAGAAAGGAATGGGATCAAGGATGGGGATGGGGACTTAGTTGGGGTTGGGAGTGGGATGGAGTTGGGAATGGAGATGAGGTCGAGGAGGGGGTGGGGATGAAGATGAGGATGGGGGACGAGGATGAGGATGAGGTCAAGGAGGAGACAGGATCGAGGATGGGGATAGGGATTTAATTGGGCTTGTGTTCAGGGATACAGTTGGGAATGGGGATGAGGTCGAGGAGGGGATGAGAGTGGGGGCACTCTGTGGCTCTGTGGTGCTGGCAGTGCAGCTCTTCACAGCTTCTTGATTCTTCTGCAGGTTCATTGCTTCCAAGGAGCGGTTCCATGCCTACCTGAGAGCCAACGGGGAGCCCGGCAGCCGAGGGGGTGGTGAGGAGGAGGAGAAGGAGAAGGAGGCTGTCAGCGAGCAGAGCGAGCCCCCTGACAAGAGGGGGAGGTTGGATGCACAGGGCCAGGACAGAGAGAGGCACGGCGAGCCCGAGGATGGGGAGCAGGAGCCCATGGAGCGCAAACGAGCCCGGGGGCAGAACAAGAGCAGGCCCTGCATGAAGCCCAACCACTACGAGAAGAGCCGGTTATGCCCATCAGTCACGCAGGTATGACATGGAGTGTGATGCTCTGCTTTGCTCTTGGTGGGTTTCTTGATTTTTCTAGTTAGGAGAGCACACCCCAGAGCGATGGAAGGCAAAGATGCACCAGGGTGACCTCCCAGGAGAAGGGAGCTGAGGGCAGGTTCACTGCAGAGCTACAAGAAGAACCTTGGATGCCCAGCAATGGCTGCGCGGATCCGCAGAGCTGGGCGACCCCCGCAGCCCCCCCGGAGCAATTCGAGCCCTACACGGAGCAGGGCATAGCTGTGGCCCCAGTGGTGCCCTCAGTCCCCAGCTTCCAGCAGCAGGAGGGGCAGATGCAGCAGCTGGAAATCTCAGAGGCAGCCCCAGGTGGCAGCAGTGGTATCCCCACGGGTGACACCGTCCCCCTCCACAGCAACATCCCAGCGGGCACCTCTGCTGCCCCCAGTCCCCAAGAGATCGAGAACAGCCTGGAGAGCCTAGACACAGATGTGCCCGAAGAGGTGCTGCTGGAGGAGGCTGCGAGGCTCTTCAACTGCTCCCCTGAGCTGAGCGGATCTGATCCTGAGCCCCAGGGGATCAACCACGGCCTCCCCAGCAGCATCCCCATGCTCCAAGGCCTCGGGGATCTCTGTGACCTCGATGAGATCATCACGTCTCATAGCATGAGCTCACTCTCGCTGCCCGAAGAGATTCTCTCTTGCGACTGCAGCACCCCTGAAGCCCTCCAGCATGATGCTGAGCATAGAGCAGCTCAGTTTCCCCCTGCAGCAGTGGGGTGGAAGAGCAGGGTTAGAGCCATTCCTATAGGATCGGGGGGAGGGAAAGGTGGGATGAGGATAGTGTTCTATTGTTGTACAGTTTTTCTCGTTTCCTAATAAATGTTGTTTGTTCTGATCCGCTCCACGTCTTGCTGGGCGTTGAAACAGCCCTTGGGTGGGGGAAGCTGGGACAGACACAGAAAGTGGTGTCCCCAGCCCTGAAGTGAAGCTCAGATCAAGGGCAGAGGAAGGCTGCAGTGCCTTCACCCCTAAGGCAGATGGGGTCACTTCTGGGAGGAGGGGGGAGCAGAGCCTTCCAAGGGGGGGGCCCACTCCAGAGCCTGGCTTGTTCTCCCTGCTGCAGCAAAAGAACTCCAAATAACCCAAAGAAAAGTAAGGGAGGGAGCTGCTGGCAGGACACTACCCCACTCCCCTCATCCACCCAACATAAAGCCACAATACCAGAGGAAAAATAACATCACCTTCTGTAGGGGAAATAACCCCCAAGGATGGTACTCAGTGAAAATAGTATGGAAGATGGTATATTTAGTAGGCTTATATAGATGGTGCACAGCCAGCCAGCAAAGGATGGTGGCTCAGCTTCAGGATGAAAGAGGCTTGCCGTGGACGCCACGCAGGAGGGATCTCCAAGAAGAGATCCTTCCCTGGTGGTGGTCTGCCCTTAAATGGGGTTTGGGAGATGTGGAGCCAGGCTCCACCCGTTCCAATCACACAGGTATATCACCTTTAGCTGTGCCCCTGTGGCTGCCTCGGTGCTCAGCTCAGGTGATCAATCAGTGGTTCAGGCCGTGATTCAACAGTTCCCATACACCGTGGGTACAGCGTGGCTGCACAGAAGGATCCAGAAGGGGATGTCCAAAAATTGCCCTTAAAAGCCACAGCTGCACTGTGCACTCTGACCCCTTACCATCTCCTAACGGCCACGGTGAGGTCGCTGCACCTCGCGGTTAACCCTGTAAGCTCATTGGTGGTGAGGAGGACGTGGTGGGCGGGGCCAGAGCACGAGGACCCCCAGTAAAAGACCACCGGCAAGAGACCCCAACCGTTGGCAGTTGGAGCCACTGCTCAAGAGCAGCAGACGCAGCTCTCCGCGGAGCAGAGCACAAGTTGAGAAGCCCAGGGCCCCCTGGCACCACCGATGCTCATCTATCCTGAGCTCAACAGCGCAGGTGAGCAGCAGCCCCGCTCGCCCCACGCCGGCGCTGCCGTCCCTTCTCCGTCCCCCTCCGGGCTCCTCCTGGCGGTTGGGGAGGGGATCGACGCCGTTTCCCTCATCTCTTCCAGGCTCAGCCAAACCCTGCCAGCCCCCTGCGATGCGGAAGCCCACGCTGGCAGCCCCGCTCACGGTTACACCGGTGGCAACCGGCGCAGCCAAGGCTCTCCCACCAGGTTAGACGTGCCCCTGCCCGCAGCGGGAGCTCTCCGGGGGGAGGGGGTGTCAAAGACCCTTCCCCTCACAACTTCCCTCTATCCCCGCAGAGATGTGGAGAGCCCCGTGTGGCTGCTACTTCAACCTCCGAGTCTTCCACCTCGAGTGCACAAACACTGCCCTGCCCCCACCGGCCAACCCCACCGGCCAACCTCGGATGCCCAGCAATGGCTGTGCAGCTCCGCAGAGCAGGGCGACCCCCGCAGCCCCCCCGGAGCAGGGCATAGCTGTGGCCCCAGTGGTGCCCTCAGTCCCCAGCTTCCAGCAGCAGGAGGGGCAGATGCAGCAGCTGGAAATCTCAGAGGCAGCCCCAGGTGGCAGCAGTGGTATCCCCACGGGTGACACCGTCCCCTTCCACAGCAACATCCCAGGGGGTACCTTTGCTGCCCCCAGTCATCAAGAGGCAGAGAAGAGCCTGGAGAGCCTAGACAGAGATCTGCCCGAAGAGGTGCTGCTGGAGGAGGCCATGAAGCTCTTCAACTGCTCCCCTGAGCTGAGCGGATCTGATCCTGAGCCCCAGGGGATCAACCACGGCCTCCCCAGCAGCATCCCCGAGCTCCAAGACCTCGGGGATCTCTGTGACCTCGATGAGATCATCACGTCTCATAGCATGAGCTCTCTCTCGCTGCCCGAGGAGATTCTCTCCTGCGACTACGGCACCCCTGAAACCTCCAGCATGATGCTGAGCACAGATCAGCTCAGTCTCCTCCTGCAGCAGTGGGGTGGAAGACCAGGGTTAGAGGCATTCCTATAGGAGCGGGGGGAGGGAAAGGTGGGATGACGTTAGTGTTCTATTGTTGTACAGTTTTTCTCGTTTCTTAATAAATGTTGTTTGTTCTGAGCCACTCCACGTCTTGCTGGGCGTTGAAACAGCCCTTGGGTGTGGGAAGCTGGGACAGACACAGAAAGTGGTGTCCCCAGCCCTGAAGTGAAGCTCAGATCAAGGGCAGAGGAAGGCTGCAGTGCCTTCACCCCTAAGGCAGATGGGGTCACTTCTGGGAGGAGGGGGGAGCAGAGCCTTCCAAGGCGGGGCCCACTCCAGAGCCTGGCTTGTTCTCCCTGCTGCAGCAAAAGAACTCCAAATAACCCAAAGAAAAGTAAGGGAGGGAGCTGCTGGCAGGACACTACCCCACTTCCCACATCCACCCAACATAAAGCCACAGTACCAGAGGAAAAATAACATCACCTTCGCAGCCAGAACGTGCCAGAAAACTTCCCCTCTCTTTATTGAGCATTTCACATCTGAGCTCCTCAACTTCATACCAATGCAGCCAACAGAGCACCTTCAGGCCACAGTGCCACCACTCTGCCACGCTCGAGCTCTTGGTGTCCCCATCGCCAGCCCCAGGACATGGAGGAGTGACGGGGTCCCAGCAACATCCCGGACCCCAGCAGAACCAGTGGCCATCACCAGAGCACAGATCCCGATTACGGGCAGCGAGGATGGCTCAGGCACCCAAAAGCTTGGGGTGCCGCCCTGCCCTGAGCATCCTCACTCCAAAACACAACCACAGGCAGCAGCAGTGCCTCTATGGGCCACAAAGAGACGCTCTGCTCAAGAAAAGAAGGAAAAGAAGAGTTACTAAAGAAAAAAAGACGCCGAGCAGAGAGTCGGGGATGGGGACGCCACAAACGGACACAGAGCCAGAAGGAGACTCTAACAAGTGCTGCAAACGCATAGGAAATCCAGCAGCTACACAGGACGGAAAGGTCACGGGCACGCACTCGGAGAGCTCAGCGCAGCAGTTTACCTTTCAGGCCCAAATTGAACGCCCAGAGCAAAGACGAGGCCCGGATGGCACTCCGGGCAGCCGCAGGAGCACCAGCAGGGACGGTCCCCGTCCTGAGCTCAAGAGTGGCGAGCCGGGGAAGCAGAGCAGATCCACGGTGGGGCCTCCATCCAAACAGCCCACAGCTGTGGGGAAGCCAGAGCCAGAAAGCCCATAGGGCACGACGAGGCCACGGGGCAGCTCCCAAGAGAGAAGCCCGGGCCGCTCCGGCCCCGCTCCGCACAGAGGGCGGAGCTGAGGGAGCCCACGGCCTTTCGGAGTCCTCAGCAGCAGCACAAGCGCTCCCGGCTGGCAAAGCGAGCAGCCCAGCAGAGCCGCGCTGCTGCACACCCACAGCGCCTCGGCCCGCTCCTCCCGCCGCTCTGAGGGGGCCCGCTCTCCGCCCGCCCTTTTCTAGCCGCCACGGCCCGGCCCGGCCCGGCCCGGCCCGGCCCCGTCCCGTCCCGTCGCGTGAGTGACGTCATCGACGCGTGCGGCAGCAATGGCGGCAATGGCGCCGGTCCGGGAGCGGTGAGTGCGGGGCCCGGGGGCTCACGTGTGCTCCCCCCGATCCCTGCGACATCGGCCGCCCCACGGGGCCGTCCCCGGGCCTGGGCTGCGTTGGGGGGAGCGAGCGGGAGATGCTGGTGCTCCTCGCTCAGGGGCTGCGGCCTACAGGGGGGCACCGGGGACGGCGCGGCCGCGTCCCGGGATGCGGCTGGATGGGGGTGGGGATGGGATCGGAGATTGGGAAGTGGCTTTGCTTGGGGTTGGGAGTGGGGATGGGCTCAGGGAGGGGGGCAGGGATGGAGTTGGGCATGGACATGAGGGGTTTGGGATGACGATGGGTTCGAGGATTAGGATGAGGTCGAGAAAGGAATGGGATCAAGGATGGGGATGGGGACTTAGTTGGGGTTGGGAGTGGGATGGAGTTGGGAATGGAGATGAGGTCGAGGAGGGGGTGGGGATGAAGATGAGGATGGGGGACGAGGATGAGGATGAGGTCAAGGAGGAGACAGGATCGAGGATGGGGATAGGGATTTAATTGGGGTTGTGTTCAGGGATACAGTTGGGAATGGGGATGAGGTCGAGGAGGGGATGAGAGTGGGGGCACTCTGTGGCTCTGTGGTGCTGGCAGTGCAGCTCTTCACAGCTTCTTGATTCTTCTGCAGGTTCATTGCTTCCAAGGAGCGGTTCCATGCCTACCTGAGAGCCAACGGGGAGCCCGGCAGCCGAGGGGGTGGTGAGGAGGAGGAGAAGGAGAAGGAGGCTGTCAGCGAGCAGAGCGAGCCCCCTGACAAGAGGGGGAGGTTGGATGCACAGGGCCAGGACAGAGAGAGGCACGGCGAGCCCGAGGATGGGGAGCAGGAGCCCATGGAGCGCAAACGAGCCCGGGGGCAGAACAAGAGCAGGCCCTGCATGAAGCCCAACCACTACGAGAAGAGCCGGTTATGCCCATCAGTCACGCAGGTATGACATGGAGTGTGATGCTCTGCTTTGCTCTTGGTGGGTTTCTTGATTTTTCTAGTTAGGAGAGCACACCCCAGAGCGATGGAAGGCAAAGATGCACCAGGGTGACCTCCCAGGAGAAGGGAGCTGAGGGCAGGTTCACTGCAGAGCTACAAGAAGAACCTTGGATGCCCAGCAATGGCTGCGCGGATCCGCAGAGCTGGGCGACCCCCGCAGCCCCCCCGGAGCAATTCGAGCCCTACACGGAGCAGGGCATAGCTGTGGCCCCAGTGGTGCCCTCAGTCCCCAGCTTCCAGCAGCAGGAGGGGCAGATGCAGCAGCTGGAAATCTCAGAGGCAGCCCCAGGTGGCAGCAGTGGTATCCCCACGGGTGACACCGTCCCCCTCCACAGCAACATCCCAGCGGGCACCTCTGCTGCCCCCAGTCCCCAAGAGATCGAGAACAGCCTGGAGAGCCTAGACACAGATGTGCCCGAAGAGGTGCTGCTGGAGGAGGCTGCGAGGCTCTTCAACTGCTCCCCTGAGCTGAGCGGATCTGATCCTGAGCCCCAGGGGATCAACCACGGCCTCCCCAGCAGCATCCCCATGCTCCAAGGCCTCGGGGATCTCTGTGACCTCGATGAGATCATCACGTCTCATAGCATGAGCTCACTCTCGCTGCCCGAAGAGATTCTCTCTTGCGACTGCAGCACCCCTGAAGCCCTCCAGCATGATGCTGAGCATAGAGCAGCTCAGTTTCCCCCTGCAGCAGTGGGGTGGAAGAGCAGGGTTAGAGCCATTCCTATAGGATCGGGGGGAGGGAAAGGTGGGATGAGGATAGTGTTCTATTGTTGTACAGTTTTTCTCGTTTCCTAATAAATGTTGTTTGTTCTGATCCGCTCCACGTCTTGCTGGGCGTTGAAACAGCCCTTGGGTGGGGGAAGCTGGGACAGACACAGAAAGTGGTGTCCCCAGCCCTGAAGTGAAGCTCAGATCAAGGGCAGAGGAAGGCTGCAGTGCCTTCACCCCTAAGGCAGATGGGGTCACTTCTGGGAGGAGGGGGGAGCAGAGCCTTCCAAGGGGGGGGCCCACTCCAGAGCCTGGCTTGTTCTCCCTGCTGCAGCAAAAGAACTCCAAATAACCCAAAGAAAAGTAAGGGAGGGAGCTGCTGGCAGGACACTACCCCACTCCCCTCATCCACCCAACATAAAGCCACAATACCAGAGGAAAAATAACATCACCTTCTGTAGGGGAAATAACCCCCAAGGATGGTACTCAGTGAAAATAGTATGGAAGATGGTATATTTAGTAGGCTTATATAGATGGTGCACAGCCAGCCAGCAAAGGATGGTGGCTCAGCTTCAGGATGAAAGAGGCTTGCCGTGGACGCCACGCAGGAGGGATCTCCAAGAAGAGATCCTTCCCTGGTGGTGGTCTGCCCTTAAATGGGGTTTGGGAGATGTGGAGCCAGGCTCCACCCGTTCCAATCACACAGGTATATCACCTTTAGCTGTGCCCCTGTGGCTGCCTCGGTGCTCAGCTCAGGTGATCAATCAGTGGTTCAGGCCGTGATTCAACAGTTCCCATACACCGTGGGTACAGCGTGGCTGCACAGAAGGATCCAGAAGGGGATGTCCAAAAATTGCCCTTAAAAGCCACAGCTGCACTGTGCACTCTGACCCCTTACCATCTCCTAACGGCCACGGTGAGGTCGCTGCACCTCGCGGTTAACCCTGTAAGCTCATTGGTGGTGAGGAGGACGTGGTGGGCGGGGCCAGAGCACGAGGACCCCCAGTAAAAGACCACCGGCAAGAGACCCCAACCGTTGGCAGTTGGAGCCACTGCTCAAGAGCAGCAGACGCAGCTCTCCGCGGAGCAGAGCACAAGTTGAGAAGCCCAGGGCCCCCTGGCACCACCGATGCTCATCTATCCTGAGCTCAACAGCGCAGGTGAGCAGCAGCCCCGCTCGCCCCACGCCGGCGCTGCCGTCCCTTCTCCGTCCCCCTCCGGGCTCCTCCTGGCGGTTGGGGAGGGGATCGACGCCGTTTCCCTCATCTCTTCCAGGCTCAGCCAAACCCTGCCAGCCCCCTGCGATGCGGCAGCCCACGCTGGCAGCCCCGCTCACGGTTACACCGGTGGCAACCGGCGCAGCCAAGGCTCTCCCACCAGGTTAGACGTGCCCCTGCCCGCAGCGGGAGCTCTCCGGGGAGAGGGGGTGTCAAAGACCCTTCCCCTCACAACTTCCCTCTATCCCCGCAGAGATGTGGAGAGCCCCGTGTGGCTGCTACTTCAACCTCCGAGTCTTCCACCTCGAGTGCACAAACACTGCCCTGCCCCCACCGGCCAACCCCACCGGCCAACCTCGGATGCCCAGCAATGGCTGTGCAGCTCCGCAGAGCAGGGCGACCCCCGCAGCCCCCCCGGAGCAGGGCATAGCTGTGGCCCCAGTGGTGCCCTCAGTCCCCAGCTTCCAGCAGCAGGAGGGGCAGATGCAGCAGCTGGAAATCTCAGAGGCAGCCCCAGGTGGCAGCAGTGGTATCCCCACGGGTGACACCGTCCCCTTCCACAGCAACATCCCAGGGGGTACCTTTGCTGCCCCCAGTCATCAAGAGGCAGAGAAGAGCCTGGAGAGCCTAGACAGAGATCTGCCCGAAGAGGTGCTGCTGGAGGAGGCCATGAAGCTCTTCAACTGCTCCCCTGAGCTGAGCGGATCTGATCCTGAGCCCCAGGGGATCAACCACGGCCTCCCCAGCAGCATCCCCGAGCTCCAAGACCTCGGGGATCTCTGTGACCTCGATGAGATCATCACGTCTCATAGCATGAGCTCTCTCTCGCTGCCCGAGGAGATTCTCTCCTGCGACTACGGCACCCCTGAAACCTCCAGCATGATGCTGAGCACAGATCAGCTCAGTCTCCTCCTGCAGCAGTGGGGTGGAAGACCAGGGTTAGAGGCATTCCTATAGGAGCGGGGGGAGGGAAAGGTGGGATGACGTTAGTGTTCTATTGTTGTACAGTTTTTCTCGTTTCTTAATAAATGTTGTTTGTTCTGAGCCACTCCACGTCTTGCTGGGCGTTGAAACAGCCCTTGGGTGTGGGAAGCTGGGACAGACACAGAAAGTGGTGTCCCCAGCCCTGAAGTGAAGCTCAGATCAAGGGCAGAGGAAGGCTGCAGTGCCTTCACCCCTAAGGCAGATGGGGTCACTTCTGGGAGGAGGGGGGAGCAGAGCCTTCCAAGGCGGGGCCCACTCCAGAGCCTGGCTTGTTCTCCCTGCTGCAGCAAAAGAACTCCAAATAACCCAAAGAAAAGTAAGGGAGGGAGCTGCTGGCAGGACACTACCCCACTTCCCACATCCACCCAACATAAAGCCACAGTACCAGAGGAAAAATAACATCACCTTCGCAGCCAGAACGTGCCAGAAAACTTCCCCTCTCTTTATTGAGCATTTCACATCTGAGCTCCTCAACTTCATACCAATGCAGCCAACAGAGCACCTTCAGGCCACAGTGCCACCACTCTGCCACGCTCGAGCTCTTGGTGTCCCCATCGCCAGCCCCAGGACATGGAGGAGTGACGGGGTCCCAGCAACATCCCGGACCCCAGCAGAACCAGTGGCCATCACCAGAGCACAGATCCCGATTACGGGCAGCGAGGATGGCTCAGGCACCCAAAAGCTTGGGGTGCCGCCCTGCCCTGAGCATCCTCACTCCAAAACACAACCACAGGCAGCAGCAGTGCCTCTATGGGCCACAAAGAGACGCTCTGCTCAAGAAAAGAAGGAAAAGAAGAGTTACTAAAGAAAAAAAGACGCCGAGCAGAGAGTCGGGGATGGGGACGCCACAAACGGACACAGAGCCAGAAGGAGACTCTAACAAGTGCTGCAAACGCATAGGAAATCCAGCAGCTACACAGGACGGAAAGGTCACGGGCACGCACTCGGAGAGCTCAGCGCAGCAGTTTACCTTTCAGGCCCAAATTGAACGCCCAGAGCAAAGACGAGGCCCGGATGGCACTCCGGGCAGCCGCAGGAGCACCAGCAGGGACGGTCCCCGTCCTGAGCTCAAGAGTGGCGAGCCGGGGAAGCAGAGCAGATCCACGGTGGGGCCTCCATCCAAACAGCCCACAGCTGTGGGGAAGCCACAGCCAGAAAGCCCATAGGGCACGACGAGGCCACGGGGCAGCTCCCAAGAGAGAAGCCCGGGCCGCTCCGGCCCCGCTCCGCACAGAGGGCGGAGCTGAGGGAGCCCACGGCCTTTCGGAGTCCTCAGCAGCAGCACAAGCGCTCCCGGCTGGCAAAGCGAGCAGCCCAGCAGAGCCGCGCTGCTGCACACCCACAGCGCCTCGGCCCGCTCCTCCCGCCGCTCTGAGGGGGCCCGCTCTCCGCCCGCCCTTTTCTAGCCGCCACGGCCCGGCCCGGCCCGGCCCGGCCCGGCCCCGTCCCGTCCCGTCGCGTGAGTGACGTCATCGACGCGTGCGGCAGCAATGGCGGCAATGGCGCCGGTCCGGGAGCGGTGAGTGCGGGGCCCGGGGGCTCACGTGTGCTCCCCCCGATCCCTGCGACATCGGCCGCCCCACGGGGCCGTCCCCGGGCCTGGGCTGCGTTGGGGGGAGCGAGCGGGAGATGCTGGTGCTCCTCGCTCAGGGGCTGCGGCCTACAGGGGGGCACCGGGGACGGCGCGGCCGCGTCCCGGGATGCGGCTGGATGGGGGTGGGGATGGGATCGGAGATTGGGAAGTGGCTTTGCTTGGGGTTGGGAGTGGGGATGGGCTCAGGGAGGGGGGCAGGGATGGAGTTGGGCATGGACATGAGGGGTTTGGGATGACGATGGGTTCGAGGATTAGGATGAGGTCGAGAAAGGAATGGGATCAAGGATGGGGATGGGGACTTAGTTGGGGTTGGGAGTGGGATGGAGTTGGGAATGGAGATGAGGTCGAGGAGGGGGTGGGGATGAAGATGAGGATGGGGGACGAGGATGAGGATGAGGTCAAGGAGGAGACAGGATCGAGGATGGGGATAGGGATTTAATTGGGGTTGTGTTCAGGGATACAGTTGGGAATGGGGATGAGGTCGAGGAGGGGATGAGAGTGGGGGCACTCTGTGGCTCTGTGGTGCTGGCAGTGCAGCTCTTCACAGCTTCTTGATTCTTCTGCAGGTTCATTGCTTCCAAGGAGCGGTTCCATGCCTACCTGAGAGCCAACGGGGAGCCCGGCAGCCGAGGGGGTGGTGAGGAGGAGGAGAAGGAGAAGGAGGCTGTCAGCGAGCAGAGCGAGCCCCCTGACAAGAGGGGGAGGTTGGATGCACAGGGCCAGGACAGAGAGAGGCACGGCGAGCCCGAGGATGGGGAGCAGGAGCCCATGGAGCGCAAACGAGCCCGGGGGCAGAACAAGAGCAGGCCCTGCATGAAGCCCAACCACTACGAGAAGAGCCGGTTATGCCCATCAGTCACGCAGGTATGACATGGAGTGTGATGCTCTGCTTTGCTCTTGGTGGGTTTCTTGATTTTTCTAGTTAGGAGAGCACACCCCAGAGCGATGGAAGGCAAAGATGCACCAGGGTGACCTCCCAGGAGAAGGGAGCTGAGGGCAGGTTCACTGCAGAGCTACAAGAAGAACCTTGGATGCCCAGCAATGGCTGCGCGGATCCGCAGAGCTGGGCGACCCCCGCAGCCCCCCCGGAGCAATTCGAGCCCTACACGGAGCAGGGCATAGCTGTGGCCCCAGTGGTGCCCTCAGTCCCCAGCTTCCAGCAGCAGGAGGGGCAGATGCAGCAGCTGGAAATCTCAGAGGCAGCCCCAGGTGGCAGCAGTGGTATCCCCACGGGTGACACCGTCCCCCTCCACAGCAACATCCCAGCGGGCACCTCTGCTGCCCCCAGTCCCCAAGAGATCGAGAACAGCCTGGAGAGCCTAGACAGAGATCTGCCCGAAGAGGTGCTGCTGGAGGAGGCTGCGAGGCTCTTCAACTGCTCCCCTGAGCTGAGCGGATCTGATCCTGAGCCCCAGGGGATCAACCACGGCCTCCCCAGCAGCATCCCCATGCTCCAAGGCCTCGGGGATCTCTGTGACCTCGATGAGATCATCACGTCTCATAGCATGAGCTCACTCTCGCTGCCCGAAGAGATTCTCTCTTGCGACTGCAGCACCCCTGAAGCCCTCCAGCATGATGCTGAGCATAGAGCAGCTCAGTTTCCCCCTGCAGCAGTGGGGTGGAAGAGCAGGGTTAGAGCCATTCCTATAGGATCGGGGGGAGGGAAAGGTGGGATGAGGATAGTGTTCTATTGTTGTACAGTTTTTCTCGTTTCCTAATAAATGTTGTTTGTTCTGATCCGCTCCACGTCTTGCTGGGCGTTGAAACAGCCCTTGGGTGGGGGAAGCTGGGACAGACACAGAAAGTGGTGTCCCCAGCCCTGAAGTGAAGCTCAGATCAAGGGCAGAGGAAGGCTGCAGTGCCTTCACCCCTAAGGCAGATGGGGTCACTTCTGGGAGGAGGGGGGAGCAGAGCCTTCCAAGGGGGGGGCCCACTCCAGAGCCTGGCTTGTTCTCCCTGCTGCAGCAAAAGAACTCCAAATAACCCAAAGAAAAGTAAGGGAGGGAGCTGCTGGCAGGACACTACCCCACTCCCCTCATCCACCCAACATAAAGCCACAATACCAGAGGAAAAATAACATCACCTTCTGTAGGGGAAATAACCCCCAAGGATGGTACTCAGTGAAAATAGTATGGAAGATGGTATATTTAGTAGGCTTATATAGATGGTGCACAGCCAGCCAGCAAAGGATGGTGGCTCAGCTTCAGGATGAAAGAGGCTTGCCGTGGACGCCACGCAGGAGGGATCTCCAAGAAGAGATCCTTCCCTGGTGGTGGTCTGCCCTTAAATGGGGTTTGGGAGATGTGGAGCCAGGCTCCACCCGTTCCAATCACACAGGTATATCACCTTTAGCTGTGCCCCTGTGGCTGCCTCGGTGCTCAGCTCAGGTGATCAATCAGTGGTTCAGGCCGTGATTCAACAGTTCCCATACACCGTGGGTACAGCGTGGCTGCACAGAAGGATCCAGAAGGGGATGTCCAAAAATTGCCCTTAAAAGCCACAGCTGCACTGTGCACTCTGACCCCTTACCATCTCCTAACGGCCACGGTGAGGTCGCTGCACCTCGCGGTTAACCCTGTAAGCTCATTGGTGGTGAGGAGGACGTGGTGGGCGGGGCCAGAGCACGAGGACCCCCAGTAAAAGACCACCGGCAAGAGACCCCAACCGTTGGCAGTTGGAGCCACTGCTCAAGAGCAGCAGACGCAGCTCTCCGCGGAGCAGAGCACAAGTTGAGAAGCCCAGGGCCCCCTGGCACCACCGATGCTCATCTATCCTGAGCTCAACAGCGCAGGTGAGCAGCAGCCCCGCTCGCCCCACGCCGGCGCTGCCGTCCCTTCTCCGTCCCCCTCCGGGCTCCTCCTGGCGGTTGGGGAGGGGATCGACGCCGTTTCCCTCATCTCTTCCAGGCTCAGCCAAACCCTGCCAGCCCCCTGCGATGCGGCAGCCCACGCTGGCAGCCCCGCTCACGGTTACACCGGTGGCAACCGGCGCAGCCAAGGCTCTCCCACCAGGTTAGACGTGCCCCTGCCCGCAGCGGGAGCTCTCCGGGGGGAGGGGGTGTCAAAGACCCTTCCCCTCACAACTTCCCTCTATCCCCGCAGAGATGTGGAGAGCCCCGTGTGGCTGCTACTTCAACCTCCGAGTCTTCCACCTCGAGTGCACAAACACTGCCCTGCCCCCACCGGCCAACCCCACCGGCCAACCTCGGATGCCCAGCAATGGCTGTGCAGCTCCGCAGAGCAGGGCGACCCCCGCAGCCCCCCCGGAGCAGGGCATAGCTGTGGCCCCAGTGGTGCCCTCAGTCCCCAGCTTCCAGCAGCAGGAGGGGCAGATGCAGCAGCTGGAAATCTCAGAGGCAGCCCCAGGTGGCAGCAGTGGTATCCCCACGGGTGACACCGTCCCCTTCCACAGCAACATCCCAGGGGGTACCTTTGCTGCCCCCAGTCATCAAGAGGCAGAGAAGAGCCTGGAGAGCCTAGACAGAGATCTGCCCGAAGAGGTGCTGCTGGAGGAGGCCATGAAGCTCTTCAACTGCTCCCCTGAGCTGAGCGGATCTGATCCTGAGCCCCAGGGGATCAACCACGGCCTCCCCAGCAGCATCCCCGAGCTCCAAGACCTCGGGGATCTCTGTGACCTCGATGAGATCATCACGTCTCATAGCATGAGCTCTCTCTCGCTGCCCGAGGAGATTCTCTCCTGCGACTACGGCACCCCTGAAACCTCCAGCATGATGCTGAGCACAGATCAGCTCAGTCTCCTCCTGCAGCAGTGGGGTGGAAGACCAGGGTTAGAGGCATTCCTATAGGAGCGGGGGGAGGGAAAGGTGGGATGACGTTAGTGTTCTATTGTTGTACAGTTTTTCTCGTTTCTTAATAAATGTTGTTTGTTCTGAGCCACTCCACGTCTTGCTGGGCGTTGAAACAGCCCTTGGGTGTGGGAAGCTGGGACAGACACAGAAAGTGGTGTCCCCAGCCCTGAAGTGAAGCTCAGATCAAGGGCAGAGGAAGGCTGCAGTGCCTTCACCCCTAAGGCAGATGGGGTCACTTCTGGGAGGAGGGGGGAGCAGAGCCTTCCAAGGCGGGGCCCACTCCAGAGCCTGGCTTGTTCTCCCTGCTGCAGCAAAAGAACTCCAAATAACCCAAAGAAAAGTAAGGGAGGGAGCTGCTGGCAGGACACTACCCCACTTCCCACATCCACCCAACATAAAGCCACAGTACCAGAGGAAAAATAACATCACCTTCGCAGCCAGAACGTGCCAGAAAACTTCCCCTCTCTTTATTGAGCATTTCACATCTGAGCTCCTCAACTTCATACCAATGCAGCCAACAGAGCACCTTCAGGCCACAGTGCCACCACTCTGCCACGCTCGAGCTCTTGGTGTCCCCATCGCCAGCCCCAGGACATGGAGGAGTGACGGGGTCCCAGCAACATCCCGGACCCCAGCAGAACCAGTGGCCATCACCAGAGCACAGATCCCGATTACGGGCAGCGAGGATGGCTCAGGCACCCAAAAGCTTGGGGTGCCGCCCTGCCCTGAGCATCCTCACTCCAAAACACAACCACAGGCAGCAGCAGTGCCTCTATGGGCCACAAAGAGACGCTCTGCTCAAGAAAAGAAGGAAAAGAAGAGTTACTAAAGAAAAAAAGACGCCGAGCAGAGAGTCGGGGATGGGGACGCCACAAACGGACACAGAGCCAGAAGGAGACTCTAACAAGTGCTGCAAACGCATAGGAAATCCAGCAGCTACACAGGACGGAAAGGTCACGGGCACGCACTCGGAGAGCTCAGCGCAGCAGTTTACCTTTCAGGCCCAAATTGAACGCCCAGAGCAAAGACGAGGCCCGGATGGCACTCCGGGCAGCCGCAGGAGCACCAGCAGGGACGGTCCCCGTCCTGAGCTCAAGAGTGGCGAGCCGGGGAAGCAGAGCAGATCCACGGTGGGGCCTCCATCCAAACAGCCCACAGCTGTGGGGAAGCCACAGCCAGAAAGCCCATAGGGCACGACGAGGCCACGGGGCAGCTCCCAAGAGAGAAGCCCGGGCCGCTCCGGCCCCGCTCCGCACAGAGGGCGGAGCTGAGGGAGCCCACGGCCTTTCGGAGTCCTCAGCAGCAGCACAAGCGCTCCCGGCTGGCAAAGCGAGCAGCCCAGCAGAGCCGCGCTGCTGCACACCCACAGCGCCTCGGCCCGCTCCTCCCGCCGCTCTGAGGGGGCCCGCTCTCCGCCCGCCCTTTTCTAGCCGCCACGGCCCGGCCCGGCCCGGCCCGGCCCGGCCCCGTCCCGTCCCGTCGCGTGAGTGACGTCATCGACGCGTGCGGCAGCAATGGCGGCAATGGCGCCGGTCCGGGAGCGGTGAGTGCGGGGCCCGGGGGCTCACGTGTGCTCCCCCCGATCCCTGCGACATCGGCCGCCCCACGGGGCCGTCCCCGGGCCTGGGCTGCGTTGGGGGGAGCGAGCGGGAGATGCTGGTGCTCCTCGCTCAGGGGCTGCGGCCTACAGGGGGGCACCGGGGACGGCGCGGCCGCGTCCCGGGATGCGGCTGGATGGGGGTGGGGATGGGATCGGAGATTGGGAAGTGGCTTTGCTTGGGGTTGGGAGTGGGGATGGGCTCAGGGAGGGGGGCAGGGATGGAGTTGGGCATGGACATGAGGGGTTTGGGATGACGATGGGTTCGAGGATTAGGATGAGGTCGAGAAAGGAATGGGATCAAGGATGGGGATGGGGACTTAGTTGGGGTTGGGAGTGGGATGGAGTTGGGAATGGAGATGAGGTCGAGGAGGGGGTGGGGATGAAGATGAGGATGGGGGACGAGGATGAGGATGAGGTCAAGGAGGAGACAGGATCGAGGATGGGGATAGGGATTTAATTGGGGTTGTGTTCAGGGATACAGTTGGGAATGGGGATGAGGTCGAGGAGGGGATGAGAGTGGGGGCACTCTGTGGCTCTGTGGTGCTGGCAGTGCAGCTCTTCACAGCTTCTTGATTCTTCTGCAGGTTCATTGCTTCCAAGGAGCGGTTCCATGCCTACCTGAGAGCCAACGGGGAGCCCGGCAGCCGAGGGGGTGGTGAGGAGGAGGAGAAGGAGAAGGAGGCTGTCAGCGAGCAGAGCGAGCCCCCTGACAAGAGGGGGAGGTTGGATGCACAGGGCCAGGACAGAGAGAGGCACGGCGAGCCCGAGGATGGGGAGCAGGAGCCCATGGAGCGCAAACGAGCCCGGGGGCAGAACAAGAGCAGGCCCTGCATGAAGCCCAACCACTACGAGAAGAGCCGGTTATGCCCATCAGTCACGCAGGTATGACATGGAGTGTGATGCTCTGCTTTGCTCTTGGTGGGTTTCTTGATTTTTCTAGTTAGGAGAGCACACCCCAGAGCGATGGAAGGCAAAGATGCACCAGGGTGACCTCCCAGGAGAAGGGAGCTGAGGGCAGGTTCACTGCAGAGCTACAAGAAGAACCTTGGATGCCCAGCAATGGCTGCGCGGATCCGCAGAGCTGGGCGACCCCCGCAGCCCCCCCGGAGCAATTCGAGCCCTACACGGAGCAGGGCATAGCTGTGGCCCCAGTGGTGCCCTCAGTCCCCAGCTTCCAGCAGCAGGAGGGGCAGATGCAGCAGCTGGAAATCTCAGAGGCAGCCCCAGGTGGCAGCAGTGGTATCCCCACGGGTGACACCGTCCCCCTCCACAGCAACATCCCAGCGGGCACCTCTGCTGCCCCCAGTCCCCAAGAGATCGAGAACAGCCTGGAGAGCCTAGACACAGATGTGCCCGAAGAGGTGCTGCTGGAGGAGGCTGCGAGGCTCTTCAACTGCTCCCCTGAGCTGAGCGGATCTGATCCTGAGCCCCAGGGGATCAACCACGGCCTCCCCAGCAGCATCCCCATGCTCCAAGGCCTCGGGGATCTCTGTGACCTCGATGAGATCATCACGTCTCATAGCATGAGCTCACTCTCGCTGCCCGAAGAGATTCTCTCTTGCGACTGCAGCACCCCTGAAGCCCTCCAGCATGATGCTGAGCATAGAGCAGCTCAGTTTCCCCCTGCAGCAGTGGGGTGGAAGAGCAGGGTTAGAGCCATTCCTATAGGATCGGGGGGAGGGAAAGGTGGGATGAGGATAGTGTTCTATTGTTGTACAGTTTTTCTCGTTTCCTAATAAATGTTGTTTGTTCTGATCCGCTCCACGTCTTGCTGGGCGTTGAAACAGCCCTTGGGTGGGGGAAGCTGGGACAGACACAGAAAGTGGTGTCCCCAGCCCTGAAGTGAAGCTCAGATCAAGGGCAGAGGAAGGCTGCAGTGCCTTCACCCCTAAGGCAGATGGGGTCACTTCTGGGAGGAGGGGGGAGCAGAGCCTTCCAAGGGGGGGGCCCACTCCAGAGCCTGGCTTGTTCTCCCTGCTGCAGCAAAAGAACTCCAAATAACCCAAAGAAAAGTAAGGGAGGGAGCTGCTGGCAGGACACTACCCCACTCCCCTCATCCACCCAACATAAAGCCACAATACCAGAGGAAAAATAACATCACCTTCTGTAGGGGAAATAACCCCCAAGGATGGTACTCAGTGAAAATAGTATGGAAGATGGTATATTTAGTAGGCTTATATAGATGGTGCACAGCCAGCCAGCAAAGGATGGTGGCTCAGCTTCAGGATGAAAGAGGCTTGCCGTGGACGCCACGCAGGAGGGATCTCCAAGAAGAGATCCTTCCCTGGTGGTGGTCTGCCCTTAAATGGGGTTTGGGAGATGTGGAGCCAGGCTCCACCCGTTCCAATCACACAGGTATATCACCTTTAGCTGTGCCCCTGTGGCTGCCTCGGTGCTCAGCTCAGGTGATCAATCAGTGGTTCAGGCCGTGATTCAACAGTTCCCATACACCGTGGGTACAGCGTGGCTGCACAGAAGGATCCAGAAGGGGATGTCCAAAAATTGCCCTTAAAAGCCACAGCTGCACTGTGCACTCTGACCCCTTACCATCTCCTAACGGCCACGGTGAGGTCGCTGCACCTCGCGGTTAACCCTGTAAGCTCATTGGTGGTGAGGAGGACGTGGTGGGCGGGGCCAGAGCACGAGGACCCCCAGTAAAAGACCACCGGCAAGAGACCCCAACCGTTGGCAGTTGGAGCCACTGCTCAAGAGCAGCAGACGCAGCTCTCCGCGGAGCAGAGCACAAGTTGAGAAGCCCAGGGCCCCCTGGCACCACCGATGCTCATCTATCCTGAGCTCAACAGCGCAGGTGAGCAGCAGCCCCGCTCGCCCCACGCCGGCGCTGCCGTCCCTTCTCCGTCCCCCTCCGGGCTCCTCCTGGCGGTTGGGGAGGGGATCGACGCCGTTTCCCTCATCTCTTCCAGGCTCAGCCAAACCCTGCCAGCCCCCTGCGATGCGGAAGCCCACGCTGGCAGCCCCGCTCACGGTTACACCGGTGGCAACCGGCGCAGCCAAGGCTCTCCCACCAGGTTAGACGTGCCCCTGCCCGCAGCGGGAGCTCTCCGGGGGGAGGGGGTGTCAAAGACCCTTCCCCTCACAACTTCCCTCTATCCCCGCAGAGATGTGGAGAGCCCCGTGTGGCTGCTACTTCAACCTCCGAGTCTTCCACCTCGAGTGCACAAACACTGCCCTGCCCCCACCGGCCAACCCCACCGGCCAACCTCGGATGCCCAGCAATGGCTGTGCAGCTCCGCAGAGCAGGGCGACCCCCGCAGCCCCCCCGGAGCAGGGCATAGCTGTGGCCCCAGTGGTGCCCTCAGTCCCCAGCTTCCAGCAGCAGGAGGGGCAGATGCAGCAGCTGGAAATCTCAGAGGCAGCCCCAGGTGGCAGCAGTGGTATCCCCACGGGTGACACCGTCCCCTTCCACAGCAACATCCCAGGGGGTACCTTTGCTGCCCCCAGTCATCAAGAGGCAGAGAAGAGCCTGGAGAGCCTAGACAGAGATCTGCCCGAAGAGGTGCTGCTGGAGGAGGCCATGAAGCTCTTCAACTGCTCCCCTGAGCTGAGCGGATCTGATCCTGAGCCCCAGGGGATCAACCACGGCCTCCCCAGCAGCATCCCCGAGCTCCAAGACCTCGGGGATCTCTGTGACCTTGATGAGATCATCACGTCTCATAGCATGAGCTCTCTCTCGCTGCCCGAGGAGATTCTCTCCTGCGACTACGGCACCCCTGAAACCTCCAGCATGATGCTGAGCACAGATCAGCTCAGTCTCCTCCTGCAGCAGTGGGGTGGAAGACCAGGGTTAGAGGCATTCCTATAGGAGCGGGGGGAGGGAAAGGTGGGATGACGTTAGTGTTCTATTGTTGTACAGTTTTTCTCGTTTCTTAATAAATGTTGTTTGTTCTGAGCCACTCCACGTCTTGCTGGGCGTTGAAACAGCCCTTGGGTGTGGGAAGCTGGGACAGACACAGAAAGTGGTGTCCCCAGCCCTGAAGTGAAGCTCAGATCAAGGGCAGAGGAAGGCTGCAGTGCCTTCACCCCTAAGGCAGATGGGGTCACTTCTGGGAGGAGGGGGGAGCAGAGCCTTCCAAGGCGGGGCCCACTCCAGAGCCTGGCTTGTTCTCCCTGCTGCAGCAAAAGAACTCCAAATAACCCAAAGAAAAGTAAGGGAGGGAGCTGCTGGCAGGACACTACCCCACTTCCCACATCCACCCAACATAAAGCCACAGTACCAGAGGAAAAATAACATCACCTTCGCAGCCAGAACGTGCCAGAAAACTTCCCCTCTCTTTATTGAGCATTTCACATCTGAGCTCCTCAACTTCATACCAATGCAGCCAACAGAGCACCTTCAGGCCACAGTGCCACCACTCTGCCACGCTCGAGCTCTTGGTGTCCCCATCGCCAGCCCCAGGACATGGAGGAGTGACGGGGTCCCAGCAACATCCCGGACCCCAGCAGAACCAGTGGCCATCACCAGAGCACAGATCCCGATTACGGGCAGCGAGGATGGCTCAGGCACCCAAAAGCTTGGGGTGCTGCCCTGCCCTGAGCATCCTCACTCCAAAACACAACCACAGGCAGCAGCAGTGCCTCTATGGGCCACAAAGAGACGCTCTGCTCAAGAAAAGAAGGAAAAGAAGAGTTACTAAAGAAAAAAAGACGCCGAGCAGAGAGTCGGGGATGGGGACGCCACAAACGGACACAGAGCCAGAAGGAGACTCTAACAAGTGCTGCAAACGCATAGGAAATCCAGCAGCTACACAGGACGGAAAGGTCACGGGCACGCACTCGGAGAGCTCAGCGCAGCAGTTTACCTTTCAGGCCCAAATTGAACGCCCAGAGCAAAGACGAGGCCCGGATGGCACTCCGGGCAGCCGCAGGAGCACCAGCAGGGACGGTCCCCGTCCTGAGCTCAAGAGTGGCAAGCCGGGGAAGCAGAGCAGATCCACGGTGGGGCCTCCATCCAAACAGCCCACAGCTGTGGGGAAGCCAGAGCCAGAAAGCCCATAGGGCACGACGAGGCCACGGGGCAGCTCCCAAGAGAGAAGCCCGGGCCGCTCCGGCCCCGCTCCGCACAGAGGGCGGAGCTGAGGGAGCCCACGGCCTTTCGGAGTCCTCAGCAGCAGCACAAGCGCTCCCGGCTGGCAAAGCGAGCAGCCCAGCAGAGCCGCGCTGCTGCACACCCACAGCGCCTCGGCCCGCTCCTCCCGCCGCTCTGAGGGGGCCCGCTCTCCGCCCGCCCTTTTCTAGCCGCCACGGCCCGGCCCGGCCCGGCCCGGCCCCGTCCCGTCCCGTCGCGTGAGTGACGTCATCGACGCGTGCGGCAGCAATGGCGGCAATGGCGCCGGTCCGGGAGCGGTGAGTGCGGGGCCCGGGGGCTCACGTGTGCTCCCCCCGATCCCTGCGACATCGGCCGCCCCACGGGGCCGTCCCCGGGCCTGGGCTGCGTTGGGGGGAGCGAGCGGGAGATGCTGGTGCTCCTCGCTCAGGGGCTGCGGCCTACAGGGGGGCACCGGGGACGGCGCGGCCGCGTCCCGGGATGCGGCTGGATGGGGGTGGGGATGGGATCGGAGATTGGGAAGTGGCTTTGCTTGGGGTTGGGAGTGGGGATGGGCTCAGGGAGGGGGGCAGGGATGGAGTTGGGCATGGACATGAGGGGTTTGGGATGACGATGGGTTCGAGGATTAGGATGAGGTCGAGAAAGGAATGGGATCAAGGATGGGGATGGGGACTTAGTTGGGGTTGGGAGTGGGATGGAGTTGGGAATGGAGATGAGGTCGAGGAGGGGGTGGGGATGAAGATGAGGATGGGGGACGAGGATGAGGATGAGGTCAAGGAGGAGACAGGATCGAGGATGGGGATAGGGATTTAATTGGGGTTGTGTTCAGGGATACAGTTGGGAATGGGGATGAGGTCGAGGAGGGGATGAGAGTGGGGGCACTCTGTGGCTCTGTGGTGCTGGCAGTGCAGCTCTTCACAGCTTCTTGATTCTTCTGCAGGTTCATTGCTTCCAAGGAGCGGTTCCATGCCTACCTGAGAGCCAACGGGGAGCCCGGCAGCCGAGGGGGTGGTGAGGAGGAGGAGAAGGAGAAGGAGGCTGTCAGCGAGCAGAGCGAGCCCCCTGACAAGAGGGGGAGGTTGGATGCACAGGGCCAGGACAGAGAGAGGCACGGCGAGCCCGAGGATGGGGAGCAGGAGCCCATGGAGCGCAAACGAGCCCGGGGGCAGAACAAGAGCAGGCCCTGCATGAAGCCCAACCACTACGAGAAGAGCCGGTTATGCCCATCAGTCACGCAGGTATGACATGGAGTGTGATGCTCTGCTTTGCTCTTGGTGGGTTTCTTGATTTTTCTAGTTAGGAGAGCACACCCCAGAGCGATGGAAGGCAAAGATGCACCAGGGTGACCTCCCAGGAGAAGGGAGCTGAGGGCAGGTTCACTGCAGAGCTACAAGAAGAACCTTGGATGCCCAGCAATGGCTGCGCGGATCCGCAGAGCTGGGCGACCCCCGCAGCCCCCCCGGAGCAATTCGAGCCCTACACGGAGCAGGGCATAGCTGTGGCCCCAGTGGTGCCCTCAGTCCCCAGCTTCCAGCAGCAGGAGGGGCAGATGCAGCAGCTGGAAATCTCAGAGGCAGCCCCAGGTGGCAGCAGTGGTATCCCCACGGGTGACACCGTCCCCCTCCACAGCAACATCCCAGCGGGCACCTCTGCTGCCCCCAGTCCCCAAGAGATCGAGAACAGCCTGGAGAGCCTAGACACAGATGTGCCCGAAGAGGTGCTGCTGGAGGAGGCTGCGAGGCTCTTCAACTGCTCCCCTGAGCTGAGCGGATCTGATCCTGAGCCCCAGGGGATCAACCACGGCCTCCCCAGCAGCATCCCCATGCTCCAAGGCCTCGGGGATCTCTGTGACCTCGATGAGATCATCACGTCTCATAGCATGAGCTCACTCTCGCTGCCCGAAGAGATTCTCTCTTGCGACTGCAGCACCCCTGAAGCCCTCCAGCATGATGCTGAGCATAGAGCAGCTCAGTTTCCCCCTGCAGCAGTGGGGTGGAAGAGCAGGGTTAGAGCCATTCCTATAGGATCGGGGGGAGGGAAAGGTGGGATGAGGATAGTGTTCTATTGTTGTACAGTTTTTCTCGTTTCCTAATAAATGTTGTTTGTTCTGATCCGCTCCACGTCTTGCTGGGCGTTGAAACAGCCCTTGGGTGGGGGAAGCTGGGACAGACACAGAAAGTGGTGTCCCCAGCCCTGAAGTGAAGCTCAGATCAAGGGCAGAGGAAGGCTGCAGTGCCTTCACCCCTAAGGCAGATGGGGTCACTTCTGGGAGGAGGGGGGAGCAGAGCCTTCCAAGGGGGGGGCCCACTCCAGAGCCTGGCTTGTTCTCCCTGCTGCAGCAAAAGAACTCCAAATAACCCAAAGAAAAGTAAGGGAGGGAGCTGCTGGCAGGACACTACCCCACTCCCCTCATCCACCCAACATAAAGCCACAATACCAGAGGAAAAATAACATCACCTTCTGTAGGGGAAATAACCCCCAAGGATGGTACTCAGTGAAAATAGTATGGAAGATGGTATATTTAGTAGGCTTATATAGATGGTGCACAGCCAGCCAGCAAAGGATGGTGGCTCAGCTTCAGGATGAAAGAGGCTTGCCGTGGACGCCACGCAGGAGGGATCTCCAAGAAGAGATCCTTCCCTGGTGGTGGTCTGCCCTTAAATGGGGTTTGGGAGATGTGGAGCCAGGCTCCACCCGTTCCAATCACACAGGTATATCACCTTTAGCTGTGCCCCTGTGGCTGCCTCGGTGCTCAGCTCAGGTGATCAATCAGTGGTTCAGGCCGTGATTCAACAGTTCCCATACACCGTGGGTACAGCGTGGCTGCACAGAAGGATCCAGAAGGGGATGTCCAAAAATTGCCCTTAAAAGCCACAGCTGCACTGTGCACTCTGACCCCTTACCATCTCCTAACGGCCACGGTGAGGTCGCTGCACCTCGCGGTTAACCCTGTAAGCTCATTGGTGGTGAGGAGGACGTGGTGGGCGGGGCCAGAGCACGAGGACCCCCAGTAAAAGACCACCGGCAAGAGACCCCAACCGTTGGCAGTTGGAGCCACTGCTCAAGAGCAGCAGACGCAGCTCTCCGCGGAGCAGAGCACAAGTTGAGAAGCCCAGGGCCCCCTGGCACCACCGATGCTCATCTATCCTGAGCTCAACAGCGCAGGTGAGCAGCAGCCCCGCTCGCCCCACGCCGGCGCTGCCGTCCCTTCTCCGTCCCCCTCCGGGCTCCTCCTGGCGGTTGGGGAGGGGATCGACGCCGTTTCCCTCATCTCTTCCAGGCTCAGCCAAACCCTGCCAGCCCCCTGCGATGCGGAAGCCCACGCTGGCAGCCCCGCTCACGGTTACACCGGTGGCAACCGGCGCAGCCAAGGCTCTCCCACCAGGTTAGACGTGCCCCTGCCCGCAGCGGGAGCTCTCCGGGGGGAGGGGGTGTCAAAGACCCTTCCCCTCACAACTTCCCTCTATCCCCGCAGAGATGTGGAGAGCCCCGTGTGGCTGCTACTTCAACCTCCGAGTCTTCCACCTCGAGTGCACAAACACTGCCCTGCCCCCACCGGCCAACCCCACCGGCCAACCTCGGATGCCCAGCAATGGCTGTGCAGCTCCGCAGAGCAGGGCGACCCCCGCAGCCCCCCCGGAGCAGGGCATAGCTGTGGCCCCAGTGGTGCCCTCAGTCCCCAGCTTCCAGCAGCAGGAGGGGCAGATGCAGCAGCTGGAAATCTCAGAGGCAGCCCCAGGTGGCAGCAGTGGTATCCCCACGGGTGACACCGTCCCCTTCCACAGCAACATCCCAGGGGGTACCTTTGCTGCCCCCAGTCATCAAGAGGCAGAGAAGAGCCTGGAGAGCCTAGACAGAGATCTGCCCGAAGAGGTGCTGCTGGAGGAGGCCATGAAGCTCTTCAACTGCTCCCCTGAGCTGAGCGGATCTGATCCTGAGCCCCAGGGGATCAACCACGGCCTCCCCAGCAGCATCCCCGAGCTCCAAGACCTCGGGGATCTCTGTGACCTTGATGAGATCATCACGTCTCATAGCATGAGCTCTCTCTCGCTGCCCGAGGAGATTCTCTCCTGCGACTACGGCACCCCTGAAACCTCCAGCATGATGCTGAGCACAGATCAGCTCAGTCTCCTCCTGCAGCAGTGGGGTGGAAGACCAGGGTTAGAGGCATTCCTATAGGAGCGGGGGGAGGGAAAGGTGGGATGACGTTAGTGTTCTATTGTTGTACAGTTTTTCTCGTTTCTTAATAAATGTTGTTTGTTCTGAGCCACTCCACGTCTTGCTGGGCGTTGAAACAGCCCTTGGGTGTGGGAAGCTGGGACAGACACAGAAAGTGGTGTCCCCAGCCCTGAAGTGAAGCTCAGATCAAGGGCAGAGGAAGGCTGCAGTGCCTTCACCCCTAAGGCAGATGGGGTCACTTCTGGGAGGAGGGGGGAGCAGAGCCTTCCAAGGCGGGGCCCACTCCAGAGCCTGGCTTGTTCTCCCTGCTGCAGCAAAAGAACTCCAAATAACCCAAAGAAAAGTAAGGGAGGGAGCTGCTGGCAGGACACTACCCCACTTCCCACATCCACCCAACATAAAGCCACAGTACCAGAGGAAAAATAACATCACCTTCGCAGCCAGAACGTGCCAGAAAACTTCCCCTCTCTTTATTGAGCATTTCACATCTGAGCTCCTCAACTTCATACCAATGCAGCCAACAGAGCACCTTCAGGCCACAGTGCCACCACTCTGCCACGCTCGAGCTCTTGGTGTCCCCATCGCCAGCCCCAGGACATGGAGGAGTGACGGGGTCCCAGCAACATCCCGGACCCCAGCAGAACCAGTGGCCATCACCAGAGCACAGATCCCGATTACGGGCAGCGAGGATGGCTCAGGCACCCAAAAGCTTGGGGTGCTGCCCTGCCCTGAGCATCCTCACTCCAAAACACAACCACAGGCAGCAGCAGTGCCTCTATGGGCCACAAAGAGACGCTCTGCTCAAGAAAAGAAGGAAAAGAAGAGTTACTAAAGAAAAAAAGACGCCGAGCAGAGAGTCGGGGATGGGGACGCCACAAACGGACACAGAGCCAGAAGGAGACTCTAACAAGTGCTGCAAACGCATAGGAAATCCAGCAGCTACACAGGACGGAAAGGTCACGGGCACGCACTCGGAGAGCTCAGCGCAGCAGTTTACCTTTCAGGCCCAAATTGAACGCCCAGAGCAAAGACGAGGCCCGGATGGCACTCCGGGCAGCCGCAGGAGCACCAGCAGGGACGGTCCCCGTCCTGAGCTCAAGAGTGGCGAGCCGGGGAAGCAGAGCAGATCCACGGTGGGGCCTCCATCCAAACAGCCCACAGCTGTGGGGAAGCCAGAGCCAGAAAGCCCATAGGGCACGACGAGGCCACGGGGCAGCTCCCAAGAGAGAAGCCCGGGCCGCTCCGGCCCCGCTCCGCACAGAGGGCGGAGCTGAGGGAGCCCACGGCCTTTCGGAGTCCTCAGCAGCAGCACAAGCGCTCCCGGCTGGCAAAGCGAGCAGCCCAGCAGAGCCGCGCTGCTGCACACCCACAGCGCCTCGGCCCGCTCCTCCCGCCGCTCTGAGGGGGCCCGCTCTCCGCCCGCCCTTTTCTAGCCGCCACGGCCCGGCCCGGCCCGGCCCGGCCCCGTCCCGTCCCGTCGCGTGAGTGACGTCATCGACGCGTGCGGCAGCAATGGCGGCAATGGCGCCGGTCCGGGAGCGGTGAGTGCGGGGCCCGGGGGCTCACGTGTGCTCCCCCCGATCCCTGCGACATCGGCCGCCCCACGGGGCCGTCCCCGGGCCTGGGCTGCGTTGGGGGGAGCGAGCGGGAGATGCTGGTGCTCCTCGCTCAGGGGCTGCGGCCTACAGGGGGGCACCGGGGACGGCGCGGCCGCGTCCCGGGATGCGGCTGGATGGGGGTGGGGATGGGATCGGAGATTGGGAAGTGGCTTTGCTTGGGGTTGGGAGTGGGGATGGGCTCAGGGAGGGGGGCAGGGATGGAGTTGGGCATGGACATGAGGGGTTTGGGATGACGATGGGTTCGAGGATTAGGATGAGGTCGAGAAAGGAATGGGATCAAGGATGGGGATGGGGACTTAGTTGGGGTTGGGAGTGGGATGGAGTTGGGAATGGAGATGAGGTCGAGGAGGGGGTGGGGATGAAGATGAGGATGGGGGACGAGGATGAGGATGAGGTCAAGGAGGAGACAGGATCGAGGATGGGGATAGGGATTTAATTGGGGTTGTGTTCAGGGATACAGTTGGGAATGGGGATGAGGTCGAGGAGGGGATGAGAGTGGGGGCACTCTGTGGCTCTGTGGTGCTGGCAGTGCAGCTCTTCACAGCTTCTTGATTCTTCTGCAGGTTCATTGCTTCCAAGGAGCGGTTCCATGCCTACCTGAGAGCCAACGGGGAGCCCGGCAGCCGAGGGGGTGGTGAGGAGGAGGAGAAGGAGAAGGAGGCTGTCAGCGAGCAGAGCGAGCCCCCTGACAAGAGGGGGAGGTTGGATGCACAGGGCCAGGACAGAGAGAGGCACGGCGAGCCCGAGGATGGGGAGCAGGAGCCCATGGAGCGCAAACGAGCCCGGGGGCAGAACAAGAGCAGGCCCTGCATGAAGCCCAACCACTACGAGAAGAGCCGGTTATGCCCATCAGTCACGCAGGTATGACATGGAGTGTGATGCTCTGCTTTGCTCTTGGTGGGTTTCTTGATTTTTCTAGTTAGGAGAGCACACCCCAGAGCGATGGAAGGCAAAGATGCACCAGGGTGACCTCCCAGGAGAAGGGAGCTGAGGGCAGGTTCACTGCAGAGCTACAAGAAGAACCTTGGATGCCCAGCAATGGCTGCGCGGATCCGCAGAGCTGGGCGACCCCCGCAGCCCCCCCGGAGCAATTCGAGCCCTACACGGAGCAGGGCATAGCTGTGGCCCCAGTGGTGCCCTCAGTCCCCAGCTTCCAGCAGCAGGAGGGGCAGATGCAGCAGCTGGAAATCTCAGAGGCAGCCCCAGGTGGCAGCAGTGGTATCCCCACGGGTGACACCGTCCCCCTCCACAGCAACATCCCAGCGGGCACCTCTGCTGCCCCCAGTCCCCAAGAGATCGAGAACAGCCTGGAGAGCCTAGACACAGATGTGCCCAAAGAGGTGCTGCTGGAGGAGGCTGCGAGGCTCTTCAACTGCTCCCCTGAGCTGAGCGGATCTGATCCTGAGCCCCAGGGGATCAACCACGGCCTCCCCAGCAGCATCCCCATGCTCCAAGGCCTCGGGGATCTCTGTGACCTCGATGAGATCATCACGTCTCATAGCATGAGCTCACTCTCGCTGCCCGAAGAGATTCTCTCTTGCGACTGCAGCACCCCTGAAGCCCTCCAGCATGATGCTGAGCATAGAGCAGCTCAGTTTCCCCCTGCAGCAGTGGGGTGGAAGAGCAGGGTTAGAGCCATTCCTATAGGATCGGGGGGAGGGAAAGGTGGGATGAGGATAGTGTTCTATTGTTGTACAGTTTTTCTCGTTTCCTAATAAATGTTGTTTGTTCTGATCCGCTCCACGTCTTGCTGGGCGTTGAAACAGCCCTTGGGTGGGGGAAGCTGGGACAGACACAGAAAGTGGTGTCCCCAGCCCTGAAGTGAAGCTCAGATCAAGGGCAGAGGAAGGCTGCAGTGCCTTCACCCCTAAGGCAGATGGGGTCACTTCTGGGAGGAGGGGGGAGCAGAGCCTTCCAAGGGGGGGGCCCACTCCAGAGCCTGGCTTGTTCTCCCTGCTGCAGCAAAAGAACTCCAAATAACCCAAAGAAAAGTAAGGGAGGGAGCTGCTGGCAGGACACTACCCCACTCCCCTCATCCACCCAACATAAAGCCACAATACCAGAGGAAAAATAACATCACCTTCTGTAGGGGAAATAACCCCCAAGGATGGTACTCAGTGAAAATAGTATGGAAGATGGTATATTTAGTAGGCTTATATAGATGGTGCACAGCCAGCCAGCAAAGGATGGTGGCTCAGCTTCAGGATGAAAGAGGCTTGCCGTGGACGCCACGCAGGAGGGATCTCCAAGAAGAGATCCTTCCCTGGTGGTGGTCTGCCCTTAAATGGGGTTTGGGAGATGTGGAGCCAGGCTCCACCCGTTCCAATCACACAGGTATATCACCTTTAGCTGTGCCCCTGTGGCTGCCTCGGTGCTCAGCTCAGGTGATCAATCAGTGGTTCAGGCCGTGATTCAACAGTTCCCATACACCGTGGGTACAGCGTGGCTGCACAGAAGGATCCAGAAGGGGATGTCCAAAAATTGCCCTTAAAAGCCACAGCTGCACTGTGCACTCTGACCCCTTACCATCTCCTAACGGCCACGGTGAGGTCGCTGCACCTCGCGGTTAACCCTGTAAGCTCATTGGTGGTGAGGAGGACGTGGTGGGCGGGGCCAGAGCACGAGGACCCCCAGTAAAAGACCACCGGCAAGAGACCCCAACCGTTGGCAGTTGGAGCCACTGCTCAAGAGCAGCAGACGCAGCTCTCCGCGGAGCAGAGCACAAGTTGAGAAGCCCAGGGCCCCCTGGCACCACCGATGCTCATCTATCCTGAGCTCAACAGCGCAGGTGAGCAGCAGCCCCGCTCGCCCCACGCCGGCGCTGCCGTCCCTTCTCCGTCCCCCTCCGGGCTCCTCCTGGCGGTTGGGGAGGGGATCGACGCCGTTTCCCTCATCTCTTCCAGGCTCAGCCAAACCCTGCCAGCCCCCTGCGATGCGGAAGCCCACGCTGGCAGCCCCGCTCACGGTTACACCGGTGGCAACCGGCGCAGCCAAGGCTCTCCCACCAGGTTAGACGTGCCCCTGCCCGCAGCGGGAGCTCTCCGGGGGGAGGGGGTGTCAAAGACCCTTCCCCTCACAACTTCCCTCTATCCCCGCAGAGATGTGGAGAGCCCCGTGTGGCTGCTACTTCAACCTCCGAGTCTTCCACCTCGAGTGCACAAACACTGCCCTGCCCCCACCGGCCAACCCCACCGGCCAACCTCGGATGCCCAGCAATGGCTGTGCAGCTCCGCAGAGCAGGGCGACCCCCGCAGCCCCCCCGGAGCAGGGCATAGCTGTGGCCCCAGTGGTGCCCTCAGTCCCCAGCTTCCAGCAGCAGGAGGGGCAGATGCAGCAGCTGGAAATCTCAGAGGCAGCCCCAGGTGGCAGCAGTGGTATCCCCACGGGTGACACCGTCCCCTTCCACAGCAACATCCCAGGGGGTACCTTTGCTGCCCCCAGTCATCAAGAGGCAGAGAAGAGCCTGGAGAGCCTAGACAGAGATCTGCCCGAAGAGGTGCTGCTGGAGGAGGCCAAGAAGCTCTTCAACTGCTCCCCTGAGCTGAGCGGATCTGATCCTGAGCCCCAGGGGATCAACCACGGCCTCCCCAGCAGCATCCCCGAGCTCCAAGACCTCGGGGATCTCTGTGACCTTGATGAGATCATCACGTCTCATAGCATGAGCTCTCTCTCGCTGCCCGAGGAGATTCTCTCCTGCGACTACGGCACCCCTGAAACCTCCAGCATGATGCTGAGCACAGATCAGCTCAGTCTCCTCCTGCAGCAGTGGGGTGGAAGACCAGGGTTAGAGGCATTCCTATAGGAGCGGGGGGAGGGAAAGGTGGGATGACGTTAGTGTTCTATTGTTGTACAGTTTTTCTCGTTTCTTAATAAATGTTGTTTGTTCTGAGCCACTCCACGTCTTGCTGGGCGTTGAAACAGCCCTTGGGTGTGGGAAGCTGGGACAGACACAGAAAGTGGTGTCCCCAGCCCTGAAGTGAAGCTCAGATCAAGGGCAGAGGAAGGCTGCAGTGCCTTCACCCCTAAGGCAGATGGGGTCACTTCTGGGAGGAGGGGGGAGCAGAGCCTTCCAAGGCGGGGCCCACTCCAGAGCCTGGCTTGTTCTCCCTGCTGCAGCAAAAGAACTCCAAATAACCCAAAGAAAAGTAAGGGAGGGAGCTGCTGGCAGGACACTACCCCACTTCCCACATCCACCCAACATAAAGCCACAGTACCAGAGGAAAAATAACATCACCTTCGCAGCCAGAACGTGCCAGAAAACTTCCCCTCTCTTTATTGAGCATTTCACATCTGAGCTCCTCAACTTCATACCAATGCAGCCAACAGAGCACCTTCAGGCCACAGTGCCACCACTCTGCCACGCTCGAGCTCTTGGTGTCCCCATCGCCAGCCCCAGGACATGGAGGAGTGACGGGGTCCCAGCAACATCCCGGACCCCAGCAGAACCAGTGGCCATCACCAGAGCACAGATCCCGATTACGGGCAGCGAGGATGGCTCAGGC
The DNA here is from genome assembly GCF_038088225.1 of Cyrtonyx montezumae. NCBI lineage: Eukaryota > Metazoa > Chordata > Aves > Galliformes > Odontophoridae > Cyrtonyx > Cyrtonyx montezumae. Next base: position 192,435 of record NW_027072056.1, on the reverse strand, counting down.
ACCCAAAAGCTTGGGGTGCCGCCCTGCCCTGAGCATCCTCACTCCAAAACACAACCACAGGCAGCAGCAGTGCCTCTATGGGCCACAAAGAGACGCTCTGCTCAAGAAAAGAAGGAAAAGAAGAGTTACTAAAGAAAAAAAGACGCCGAGCAGAGAGTCGGGGATGGGGACGCCACAAACGGACACAGAGCCAGAAGGAGACTCTAACAAGTGCTGCAAACGCATAGGAAATCCAGCAGCTACACAGGACGGAAAGGTCACGGGCACGCACTCGGAGAGCTCAGCGCAGCAGTTTACCTTTCAGGCCCAAATTGAACGCCCAGAGCAAAGACGAGGCCCGGATGGCACTCCGGGCAGCCGCAGGAGCACCAGCAGGGACGGTCCCCGTCCTGAGCTCAAGAGTGGCGAGCCGGGGAAGCAGAGCAGATCCACGGTGGGGCCTCCATCCAAACAGCCCACAGCTGTGGGGAAGCCAGAGCCAGAAAGCCCATAGGGCACGACGAGGCCACGGGGCAGCTCCCAAGAGAGAAGCCCGGGCCGCTCCGGCCCCGCTCCGCACAGAGGGCGGAGCTGAGGGAGCCCACGGCCTTTCGGAGTCCTCAGCAGCAGCACAAGCGCTCCCGGCTGGCAAAGCGAGCAGCCCAGCAGAGCCGCGCTGCTGCACACCCACAGCGCCTCGGCCCGCTCCTCCCGCCGCTCTGAGGGGGCCCGCTCTCCGCCCGCCCTTTTCTAGCCGCCACGGCCCGGCCCGGCCCGGCCCGGCCCGGCCCCGTCCCGTCCCGTCGCGTGAGTGACGTCATCGACGCGTGCGGCAGCAATGGCGGCAATGGCGCCGGTCCGGGAGCGGTGAGTGCGGGGCCCGGGGGCTCACGTGTGCTCCCCCCGATCCCTGCGACATCGGCCGCCCCACGGGGCCGTCCCCGGGCCTGGGCTGCGTTGGGGGGAGCGAGCGGGAGATGCTGGTGCTCCTCGCTCAGGGGCTGCGGCCTACAGGGGGGCACCGGGGACGGCGCGGCCGCGTCCCGGGATGCGGCTGGATGGGGGTGGGGATGGGATCGGAGATTGGGAAGTGGCTTTGCTTGGGGTTGGGAGTGGGGATGGGCTCAGGGAGGGGGGCAGGGATGGAGTTGGGCATGGACATGAGGGGTTTGGGATGACGATGGGTTCGAGGATTAGGATGAGGTCGAGAAAGGAATGGGATCAAGGATGGGGATGGGGACTTAGTTGGGGTTGGGAGTGGGATGGAGTTGGGAATGGAGATGAGGTCGAGGAGGGGGTGGGGATGAAGATGAGGATGGGGGACGAGGATGAGGATGAGGTCAAGGAGGAGACAGGATCGAGGATGGGGATAGGGATTTAATTGGGGTTGTGTTCAGGGATACAGTTGGGAATGGGGATGAGGTCGAGGAGGGGATGAGAGTGGGGGCACTCTGTGGCTCTGTGGTGCTGGCAGTGCAGCTCTTCACAGCTTCTTGATTCTTCTGCAGGTTCATTGCTTCCAAGGAGCGGTTCCATGCCTACCTGAGAGCCAACGGGGAGCCCGGCAGCCGAGGGGGTGGTGAGGAGGAGGAGAAGGAGAAGGAGGCTGTCAGCGAGCAGAGCGAGCCCCCTGACAAGAGGGGGAGGTTGGATGCACAGGGCCAGGACAGAGAGAGGCACGGCGAGCCCGAGGATGGGGAGCAGGAGCCCATGGAGCGCAAACGAGCCCGGGGGCAGAACAAGAGCAGGCCCTGCATGAAGCCCAACCACTACGAGAAGAGCCGGTTATGCCCATCAGTCACGCAGGTATGACATGGAGTGTGATGCTCTGCTTTGCTCTTGGTGGGTTTCTTGATTTTTCTAGTTAGGAGAGCACACCCCAGAGCGATGGAAGGCAAAGATGCACCAGGGTGACCTCCCAGGAGAAGGGAGCTGAGGGCAGGTTCACTGCAGAGCTACAAGAAGAACCTTGGATGCCCAGCAATGGCTGCGCGGATCCGCAGAGCTGGGCGACCCCCGCAGCCCCCCCGGAGCAATTCGAGCCCTACACGGAGCAGGGCATAGCTGTGGCCCCAGTGGTGCCCTCAGTCCCCAGCTTCCAGCAGCAGGAGGGGCAGATGCAGCAGCTGGAAATCTCAGAGGCAGCCCCAGGTGGCAGCAGTGGTATCCCCACGGGTGACACCGTCCCCCTCCACAGCAACATCCCAGCGGGCACCTCTGCTGCCCCCAGTCCCCAAGAGATCGAGAACAGCCTGGAGAGCCTAGACACAGATGTGCCCGAAGAGGTGCTGCTGGAGGAGGCTGCGAGGCTCTTCAACTGCTCCCCTGAGCTGAGCGGATCTGATCCTGAGCCCCAGGGGATCAACCACGGCCTCCCCAGCAGCATCCCCATGCTCCAAGGCCTCGGGGATCTCTGTGACCTCGATGAGATCATCACGTCTCATAGCATGAGCTCACTCTCGCTGCCCGAAGAGATTCTCTCTTGCGACTGCAGCACCCCTGAAGCCCTCCAGCATGATGCTGAGCATAGAGCAGCTCAGTTTCCCCCTGCAGCAGTGGGGTGGAAGAGCAGGGTTAGAGCCATTCCTATAGGATCGGGGGGAGGGAAAGGTGGGATGAGGATAGTGTTCTATTGTTGTACAGTTTTTCTCGTTTCCTAATAAATGTTGTTTGTTCTGATCCGCTCCACGTCTTGCTGGGCGTTGAAACAGCCCTTGGGTGGGGGAAGCTGGGACAGACACAGAAAGTGGTGTCCCCAGCCCTGAAGTGAAGCTCAGATCAAGGGCAGAGGAAGGCTGCAGTGCCTTCACCCCTAAGGCAGATGGGGTCACTTCTGGGAGGAGGGGGGAGCAGAGCCTTCCAAGGGGGGGGCCCACTCCAGAGCCTGGCTTGTTCTCCCTGCTGCAGCAAAAGAACTCCAAATAACCCAAAGAAAAGTAAGGGAGGGAGCTGCTGGCAGGACACTACCCCACTCCCCTCATCCACCCAACATAAAGCCACAATACCAGAGGAAAAATAACATCACCTTCTGTAGGGGAAATAACCCCCAAGGATGGTACTCAGTGAAAATAGTATGGAAGATGGTATATTTAGTAGGCTTATATAGATGGTGCACAGCCAGCCAGCAAAGGATGGTGGCTCAGCTTCAGGATGAAAGAGGCTTGCCGTGGACGCCACGCAGGAGGGATCTCCAAGAAGAGATCCTTCCCTGGTGGTGGTCTGCCCTTAAATGGGGTTTGGGAGATGTGGAGCCAGGCTCCACCCGTTCCAATCACACAGGTATATCACCTTTAGCTGTGCCCCTGTGGCTGCCTCGGTGCTCAGCTCAGGTGATCAATCAGTGGTTCAGGCCGTGATTCAACAGTTCCCATACACCGTGGGTACAGCGTGGCTGCACAGAAGGATCCAGAAGGGGATGTCCAAAAATTGCCCTTAAAAGCCACAGCTGCACTGTGCACTCTGACCCCTTACCATCTCCTAACGGCCACGGTGAGGTCGCTGCACCTCGCGGTTAACCCTGTAAGCTCATTGGTGGTGAGGAGGACGTGGTGGGCGGGGCCAGAGCACGAGGACCCCCAGTAAAAGACCACCGGCAAGAGACCCCAACCGTTGGCAGTTGGAGCCACTGCTCAAGAGCAGCAGACGCAGCTCTCCGCGGAGCAGAGCACAAGTTGAGAAGCCCAGGGCCCCCTGGCACCACCGATGCTCATCTATCCTGAGCTCAACAGCGCAGGTGAGCAGCAGCCCCGCTCGCCCCACGCCGGCGCTGCCGTCCCTTCTCCGTCCCCCTCCGGGCTCCTCCTGGCGGTTGGGGAGGGGATCGACGCCGTTTCCCTCATCTCTTCCAGGCTCAGCCAAACCCTGCCAGCCCCCTGCGATGCGGAAGCCCACGCTGGCAGCCCCGCTCACGGTTACACCGGTGGCAACCGGCGCAGCCAAGGCTCTCCCACCAGGTTAGACGTGCCCCTGCCCGCAGCGGGAGCTCTCCGGGGGGAGGGGGTGTCAAAGACCCTTCCCCTCACAACTTCCCTCTATCCCCGCAGAGATGTGGAGAGCCCCGTGTGGCTGCTACTTCAACCTCCGAGTCTTCCACCTCGAGTGCACAAACACTGCCCTGCCCCCACCGGCCAACCCCACCGGCCAACCTCGGATGCCCAGCAATGGCTGTGCAGCTCCGCAGAGCAGGGCGACCCCCGCAGCCCCCCCGGAGCAGGGCATAGCTGTGGCCCCAGTGGTGCCCTCAGTCCCCAGCTTCCAGCAGCAGGAGGGGCAGATGCAGCAGCTGGAAATCTCAGAGGCAGCCCCAGGTGGCAGCAGTGGTATCCCCACGGGTGACACCGTCCCCTTCCACAGCAACATCCCAGGGGGTACCTTTGCTGCCCCCAGTCATCAAGAGGCAGAGAAGAGCCTGGAGAGCCTAGACAGAGATCTGCCCGAAGAGGTGCTGCTGGAGGAGGCCATGAAGCTCTTCAACTGCTCCCCTGAGCTGAGCGGATCTGATCCTGAGCCCCAGGGGATCAACCACGGCCTCCCCAGCAGCATCCCCGAGCTCCAAGACCTCGGGGATCTCTGTGACCTTGATGAGATCATCACGTCTCATAGCATGAGCTCTCTCTCGCTGCCCGAGGAGATTCTCTCCTGCGACTACGGCACCCCTGAAACCTCCAGCATGATGCTGAGCACAGATCAGCTCAGTCTCCTCCTGCAGCAGTGGGGTGGAAGACCAGGGTTAGAGGCATTCCTATAGGAGCGGGGGGAGGGAAAGGTGGGATGACGTTAGTGTTCTATTGTTGTACAGTTTTTCTCGTTTCTTAATAAATGTTGTTTGTTCTGAGCCACTCCACGTCTTGCTGGGCGTTGAAACAGCCCTTGGGTGTGGGAAGCTGGGACAGACACAGAAAGTGGTGTCCCCAGCCCTGAAGTGAAGCTCAGATCAAGGGCAGAGGAAGGCTGCAGTGCCTTCACCCCTAAGGCAGATGGGGTCACTTCTGGGAGGAGGGGGGAGCAGAGCCTTCCAAGGCGGGGCCCACTCCAGAGCCTGGCTTGTTCTCCCTGCTGCAGCAAAAGAACTCCAAATAACCCAAAGAAAAGTAAGGGAGGGAGCTGCTGGCAGGACACTACCCCACTTCCCACATCCACCCAACATAAAGCCACAGTACCAGAGGAAAAATAACATCACCTTCGCAGCCAGAACGTGCCAGAAAACTTCCCCTCTCTTTATTGAGCATTTCACATCTGAGCTCCTCAACTTCATACCAATGCAGCCAACAGAGCACCTTCAGGCCACAGTGCCACCACTCTGCCACGCTCGAGCTCTTGGTGTCCCCATCGCCAGCCCCAGGACATGGAGGAGTGACGGGGTCCCAGCAACATCCCGGACCCCAGCAGAACCAGTGGCCATCACCAGAGCACAGATCCCGATTACGGGCAGCGAGGATGGCTCAGGCACCCAAAAGCTTGGGGTGCTGCCCTGCCCTGAGCATCCTCACTCCAAAACACAACCACAGGCAGCAGCAGTGCCTCTATGGGCCACAAAGAGACGCTCTGCTCAAGAAAAGAAGGAAAAGAAGAGTTACTAAAGAAAAAAAGACGCCGAGCAGAGAGTCGGGGATGGGGACGCCACAAACGGACACAGAGCCAGAAGGAGACTCTAACAAGTGCTGCAAACGCATAGGAAATCCAGCAGCTACACAGGACGGAAAGGTCACGGGCACGCACTCGGAGAGCTCAGCGCAGCAGTTTACCTTTCAGGCCCAAATTGAACGCCCAGAGCAAAGACGAGGCCCGGATGGCACTCCGGGCAGCCGCAGGAGCACCAGCAGGGACGGTCCCCGTCCTGAGCTCAAGAGTGGCGAGCCGGGGAAGCAGAGCAGATCCACGGTGGGGCCTCCATCCAAACAGCCCACAGCTGTGGGGAAGCCACAGCCAGAAAGCCCATAGGGCACGACGAGGCCACGGGGCAGCTCCCAAGAGAGAAGCCCGGGCCGCTCCGGCCCCGCTCCGCACAGAGGGCGGAGCTGAGGGAGCCCACGGCCTTTCGGAGTCCTCAGCAGCAGCACAAGCGCTCCCGGCTGGCAAAGCGAGCAGCCCAGCAGAGCCGCGCTGCTGCACACCCACAGCGCCTCGGCCCGCTCCTCCCGCCGCTCTGAGGGGGCCCGCTCTCCGCCCGCCCTTTTCTAGCCGCCACGGCCCGGCCCGGCCCGGCCCGGCCCCGTCCCGTCCCGTCGCGTGAGTGACGTCATCGACGCGTGCGGCAGCAATGGCGGCAATGGCGCCGGTCCGGGAGCGGTGAGTGCGGGGCCCGGGGGCTCACGTGTGCTCCCCCCGATCCCTGCGACATCGGCCGCCCCACGGGGCCGTCCCCGGGCCTGGGCTGCGTTGGGGGGAGCGAGCGGGAGATGCTGGTGCTCCTCGCTCAGGGGCTGCGGCCTACAGGGGGGCACCGGGGACGGCGCGGCCGCGTCCCGGGATGCGGCTGGATGGGGGTGGGGATGGGATCGGAGATTGGGAAGTGGCTTTGCTTGGGGTTGGGAGTGGGGATGGGCTCAGGGAGGGGGGCAGGGATGGAGTTGGGCATGGACATGAGGGGTTTGGGATGACGATGGGTTCGAGGATTAGGATGAGGTCGAGAAAGGAATGGGATCAAGGATGGGGATGGGGACTTAGTTGGGGTTGGGAGTGGGATGGAGTTGGGAATGGAGATGAGGTCGAGGAGGGGGTGGGGATGAAGATGAGGATGGGGGACGAGGATGAGGATGAGGTCAAGGAGGAGACAGGATCGAGGATGGGGATAGGGATTTAATTGGGGTTGTGTTCAGGGATACAGTTGGGAATGGGGATGAGGTCGAGGAGGGGATGAGAGTGGGGGCACTCTGTGGCTCTGTGGTGCTGGCAGTGCAGCTCTTCACAGCTTCTTGATTCTTCTGCAGGTTCATTGCTTCCAAGGAGCGGTTCCATGCCTACCTGAGAGCCAACGGGGAGCCCGGCAGCCGAGGGGGTGGTGAGGAGGAGGAGAAGGAGAAGGAGGCTGTCAGCGAGCAGAGCGAGCCCCCTGACAAGAGGGGGAGGTTGGATGCACAGGGCCAGGACAGAGAGAGGCACGGCGAGCCCGAGGATGGGGAGCAGGAGCCCATGGAGCGCAAACGAGCCCGGGGGCAGAACAAGAGCAGGCCCTGCATGAAGCCCAACCACTACGAGAAGAGCCGGTTATGCCCATCAGTCACGCAGGTATGACATGGAGTGTGATGCTCTGCTTTGCTCTTGGTGGGTTTCTTGATTTTTCTAGTTAGGAGAGCACACCCCAGAGCGATGGAAGGCAAAGATGCACCAGGGTGACCTCCCAGGAGAAGGGAGCTGAGGGCAGGTTCACTGCAGAGCTACAAGAAGAACCTTGGATGCCCAGCAATGGCTGCGCGGATCCGCAGAGCTGGGCGACCCCCGCAGCCCCCCCGGAGCAATTCGAGCCCTACACGGAGCAGGGCATAGCTGTGGCCCCAGTGGTGCCCTCAGTCCCCAGCTTCCAGCAGCAGGAGGGGCAGATGCAGCAGCTGGAAATCTCAGAGGCAGCCCCAGGTGGCAGCAGTGGTATCCCCACGGGTGACACCGTCCCCCTCCACAGCAACATCCCAGCGGGCACCTCTGCTGCCCCCAGTCCCCAAGAGATCGAGAACAGCCTGGAGAGCCTAGACACAGATGTGCCCGAAGAGGTGCTGCTGGAGGAGGCTGCGAGGCTCTTCAACTGCTCCCCTGAGCTGAGCGGATCTGATCCTGAGCCCCAGGGGATCAACCACGGCCTCCCCAGCAGCATCCCCATGCTCCAAGGCCTCGGGGATCTCTGTGACCTCGATGAGATCATCACGTCTCATAGCATGAGCTCACTCTCGCTGCCCGAAGAGATTCTCTCTTGCGACTGCAGCACCCCTGAAGCCCTCCAGCATGATGCTGAGCATAGAGCAGCTCAGTTTCCCCCTGCAGCAGTGGGGTGGAAGAGCAGGGTTAGAGCCATTCCTATAGGATCGGGGGGAGGGAAAGGTGGGATGAGGATAGTGTTCTATTGTTGTACAGTTTTTCTCGTTTCCTAATAAATGTTGTTTGTTCTGATCCGCTCCACGTCTTGCTGGGCGTTGAAACAGCCCTTGGGTGGGGGAAGCTGGGACAGACACAGAAAGTGGTGTCCCCAGCCCTGAAGTGAAGCTCAGATCAAGGGCAGAGGAAGGCTGCAGTGCCTTTTCCCCTAAGGCAGATGGGGTCACTTCTGGGAGGAGGGGGGAGCAGAGCCTTCCAAGGGGGGGGCCCACTCCAGAGCCTGGCTTGTTCTCCCTGCTGCAGCAAAAGAACTCCAAATAACCCAAAGAAAAGTAAGGGAGGGAGCTGCTGGCAGGACACTACCCCACTCCCCTCATCCACCCAACATAAAGCCACAATACCAGAGGAAAAATAACATCACCTTCTGTAGGGGAAATAACCCCCAAGGATGGTACTCAGTGAAAATAGTATGGAAGATGGTATATTTAGTAGGCTTATATAGATGGTGCACAGCCAGCCAGCAAAGGATGGTGGCTCAGCTTCAGGATGAAAGAGGCTTGCCGTGGACGCCACGCAGGAGGGATCTCCAAGAAGAGATCCTTCCCTGGTGGTGGTCTGCCCTTAAATGGGGTTTGGGAGATGTGGAGCCAGGCTCCACCCGTTCCAATCACACAGGTATATCACCTTTAGCTGTGCCCCTGTGGCTGCCTCGGTGCTCAGCTCAGGTGATCAATCAGTGGTTCAGGCCGTGATTCAACAGTTCCCATACACCGTGGGTACAGCGTGGCTGCACAGAAGGATCCAGAAGGGGATGTCCAAAAATTGCCCTTAAAAGCCACAGCTGCACTGTGCACTCTGACCCCTTACCATCTCCTAACGGCCACGGTGAGGTCGCTGCACCTCGCGGTTAACCCTGTAAGCTCATTGGTGGTGAGGAGGACGTGGTGGGCGGGGCCAGAGCACGAGGACCCCCAGTAAAAGACCACCGGCAAGAGACCCCAACCGTTGGCAGTTGGAGCCACTGCTCAAGAGCAGCAGACGCAGCTCTCCGCGGAGCAGAGCACAAGTTGAGAAGCCCAGGGCCCCCTGGCACCACCGATGCTCATCTATCCTGAGCTCAACAGCGCAGGTGAGCAGCAGCCCCGCTCGCCCCACGCCGGCGCTGCCGTCCCTTCTCCGTCCCCCTCCGGGCTCCTCCTGGCGGTTGGGGAGGGGATCGACGCCGTTTCCCTCATCTCTTCCAGGCTCAGCCAAACCCTGCCAGCCCCCTGCGATGCGGCAGCCCACGCTGGCAGCCCCGCTCACGGTTACACCGGTGGCAACCGGCGCAGCCAAGGCTCTCCCACCAGGTTAGACGTGCCCCTGCCCGCAGCGGGAGCTCTCCGGGGGGAGGGGGTGTCAAAGACCCTTCCCCTCACAACTTCCCTCTATCCCCGCAGAGATGTGGAGAGCCCCGTGTGGCTGCTACTTCAACCTCCGAGTCTTCCACCTCGAGTGCACAAACACTGCCCTGCCCCCACCGGCCAACCCCACCGGCCAACCTCGGATGCCCAGCAATGGCTGTGCAGCTCCGCAGAGCAGGGCGACCCCCGCAGCCCCCCCGGAGCAGGGCATAGCTGTGGCCCCAGTGGTGCCCTCAGTCCCCAGCTTCCAGCAGCAGGAGGGGCAGATGCAGCAGCTGGAAATCTCAGAGGCAGCCCCAGGTGGCAGCAGTGGTATCCCCACGGGTGACACCGTCCCCTTCCACAGCAACATCCCAGGGGGTACCTTTGCTGCCCCCAGTCATCAAGAGGCAGAGAAGAGCCTGGAGAGCCTAGACAGAGATCTGCCCGAAGAGGTGCTGCTGGAGGAGGCCATGAAGCTCTTCAACTGCTCCCCTGAGCTGAGCGGATCTGATCCTGAGCCCCAGGGGATCAACCACGGCCTCCCCAGCAGCATCCCCGAGCTCCAAGACCTCGGGGATCTCTGTGACCTCGATGAGATCATCACGTCTCATAGCATGAGCTCTCTCTCGCTGCCCGAGGAGATTCTCTCCTGCGACTACGGCACCCCTGAAACCTCCAGCATGATGCTGAGCACAGATCAGCTCAGTCTCCTCCTGCAGCAGTGGGGTGGAAGACCAGGGTTAGAGGCATTCCTATAGGAGCGGGGGGAGGGAAAGGTGGGATGACGTTAGTGTTCTATTGTTGTACAGTTTTTCTCGTTTCTTAATAAATGTTGTTTGTTCTGAGCCACTCCACGTCTTGCTGGGCGTTGAAACAGCCCTTGGGTGGGGGAAGCTGGGACAGACACAGAAAGTGGTGTCCCCAGCCCTGAAGTGAAGCTCAGATCAAGGGCAGAGGAAGGCTGCAGTGCCTTCACCCCTAAGGCAGATGGGGTCACTTCTGGGAGGAGGGGGGAGCAGAGCCTTCCAAGGCGGGGCCCACTCCAGAGCCTGGCTTGTTCTCCCTGCTGCAGCAAAAGAACTCCAAATAACCCAAAGAAAAGTAAGGGAGGGAGCTGCTGGCAGGACACTACCCCACTTCCCACATCCACCCAACATAAAGCCACAGTACCAGAGGAAAAATAACATCACCTTCGCAGCCAGAACGTGCCAGAAAACTTCCCCTCTCTTTATTGAGCATTTCACATCTGAGCTCCTCAACTTCATACCAATGCAGCCAACAGAGCACCTTCAGGCCACAGTGCCACCACTCTGCCACGCTCGAGCTCTTGGTGTCCCCATCGCCAGCCCCAGGACATGGAGGAGTGACGGGGTCCCAGCAACATCCCGGACCCCAGCAGAACCAGTGGCCATCACCAGAGCACAGATCCCGATTACGGGCAGCGAGGATGGCTCAGGCACCCAAAAGCTTGGGGTGCTGCCCTGCCCTGAGCATCCTCACTCCAAAACACAACCACAGGCAGCAGCAGTGCCTCTATGGGCCACAAAGAGACGCTCTGCTCAAGAAAAGAAGGAAAAGAAGAGTTACTAAAGAAAAAAAGACGCCGAGCAGAGAGTCGGGGATGGGGACGCCACAAACGGACACAGAGCCAGAAGGAGACTCTAACAAGTGCTGCAAACGCATAGGAAATCCAGCAGCTACACAGGACGGAAAGGTCACGGGCACGCACTCGGAGAGCTCAGCGCAGCAGTTTACCTTTCAGGCCCAAATTGAACGCCCAGAGCAAAGACGAGGCCCGGATGGCACTCCGGGCAGCCGCAGGAGCACCAGCAGGGACGGTCCCCGTCCTGAGCTCAAGAGTGGCGAGCCGGGGAAGCAGAGCAGATCCACGGTGGGGCCTCCATCCAAACAGCCCACAGCTGTGGGGAAGCCACAGCCAGAAAGCCCATAGGGCACGACGAGGCCACGGGGCAGCTCCCAAGAGAGAAGCCCGGGCCGCTCCGGCCCCGCTCCGCACAGAGGGCGGAGCTGAGGGAGCCCACGGCCTTTCGGAGTCCTCAGCAGCAGCACAAGCGCTCCCGGCTGGCAAAGCGAGCAGCCCAGCAGAGCCGCGCTGCTGCACACCCACAGCGCCTCGGCCCGCTCCTCCCGCCGCTCTGAGGGGGCCCGCTCTCCGCCCGCCCTTTTCTAGCCGCCACGGCCCGGCCCGGCCCGGCCCGGCCCGGCCCCGTCCCGTCCCGTCGCGTGAGTGACGTCATCGACGCGTGCGGCAGCAATGGCGGCAATGGCGCCGGTCCGGGAGCGGTGAGTGCGGGGCCCGGGGGCTCACGTGTGCTCCCCCCGATCCCTGCGACATCGGCCGCCCCACGGGGCCGTCCCCGGGCCTGGGCTGCGTTGGGGGGAGCGAGCGGGAGATGCTGGTGCTCCTCGCTCAGGGGCTGCGGCCTACAGGGGGGCACCGGGGACGGCGCGGCCGCGTCCCGGGATGCGGCTGGATGGGGGTGGGGATGGGATCGGAGATTGGGAAGTGGCTTTGCTTGGGGTTGGGAGTGGGGATGGGCTCAGGGAGGGGGGCAGGGATGGAGTTGGGCATGGACATGAGGGGTTTGGGATGACGATGGGTTCGAGGATTAGGATGAGGTCGAGAAAGGAATGGGATCAAGGATGGGGATGGGGACTTAGTTGGGGTTGGGAGTGGGATGGAGTTGGGAATGGAGATGAGGTCGAGGAGGGGGTGGGGATGAAGATGAGGATGGGGGACGAGGATGAGGATGAGGTCAAGGAGGAGACAGGATCGAGGATGGGGATAGGGATTTAATTGGGGTTGTGTTCAGGGATACAGTTGGGAATGGGGATGAGGTCGAGGAGGGGATGAGAGTGGGGGCACTCTGTGGCTCTGTGGTGCTGGCAGTGCAGCTCTTCACAGCTTCTTGATTCTTCTGCAGGTTCATTGCTTCCAAGGAGCGGTTCCATGCCTACCTGAGAGCCAACGGGGAGCCCGGCAGCCGAGGGGGTGGTGAGGAGGAGGAGAAGGAGAAGGAGGCTGTCAGCGAGCAGAGCGAGCCCCCTGACAAGAGGGGGAGGTTGGATGCACAGGGCCAGGACAGAGAGAGGCACGGCGAGCCCGAGGATGGGGAGCAGGAGCCCATGGAGCGCAAACGAGCCCGGGGGCAGAACAAGAGCAGGCCCTGCATGAAGCCCAACCACTACGAGAAGAGCCGGTTATGCCCATCAGTCACGCAGGTATGACATGGAGTGTGATGCTCTGCTTTGCTCTTGGTGGGTTTCTTGATTTTTCTAGTTAGGAGAGCACACCCCAGAGCGATGGAAGGCAAAGATGCACCAGGGTGACCTCCCAGGAGAAGGGAGCTGAGGGCAGGTTCACTGCAGAGCTACAAGAAGAACCTTGGATGCCCAGCAATGGCTGCGCGGATCCGCAGAGCTGGGCGACCCCCGCAGCCCCCCCGGAGCAATTCGAGCCCTACACGGAGCAGGGCATAGCTGTGGCCCCAGTGGTGCCCTCAGTCCCCAGCTTCCAGCAGCAGGAGGGGCAGATGCAGCAGCTGGAAATCTCAGAGGCAGCCCCAGGTGGCAGCAGTGGTATCCCCACGGGTGACACCGTCCCCCTCCACAGCAACATCCCAGCGGGCACCTCTGCTGCCCCCAGTCCCCAAGAGATCGAGAACAGCCTGGAGAGCCTAGACACAGATGTGCCCGAAGAGGTGCTGCTGGAGGAGGCTGCGAGGCTCTTCAACTGCTCCCCTGAGCTGAGCGGATCTGATCCTGAGCCCCAGGGGATCAACCACGGCCTCCCCAGCAGCATCCCCATGCTCCAAGGCCTCGGGGATCTCTGTGACCTCGATGAGATCATCACGTCTCATAGCATGAGCTCACTCTCGCTGCCCGAAGAGATTCTCTCTTGCGACTGCAGCACCCCTGAAGCCCTCCAGCATGATGCTGAGCATAGAGCAGCTCAGTTTCCCCCTGCAGCAGTGGGGTGGAAGAGCAGGGTTAGAGCCATTCCTATAGGATCGGGGGGAGGGAAAGGTGGGATGAGGATAGTGTTCTATTGTTGTACAGTTTTTCTCGTTTCCTAATAAATGTTGTTTGTTCTGATCCGCTCCACGTCTTGCTGGGCGTTGAAACAGCCCTTGGGTGGGGGAAGCTGGGACAGACACAGAAAGTGGTGTCCCCAGCCCTGAAGTGAAGCTCAGATCAAGGGCAGAGGAAGGCTGCAGTGCCTTCACCCCTAAGGCAGATGGGGTCACTTCTGGGAGGAGGGGGGAGCAGAGCCTTCCAAGGGGGGGGCCCACTCCAGAGCCTGGCTTGTTCTCCCTGCTGCAGCAAAAGAACTCCAAATAACCCAAAGAAAAGTAAGGGAGGGAGCTGCTGGCAGGACACTACCCCACTCCCCTCATCCACCCAACATAAAGCCACAATACCAGAGGAAAAATAACATCACCTTCTGTAGGGGAAATAACCCCCAAGGATGGTACTCAGTGAAAATAGTATGGAAGATGGTATATTTAGTAGGCTTATATAGATGGTGCACAGCCAGCCAGCAAAGGATGGTGGCTCAGCTTCAGGATGAAAGAGGCTTGCCGTGGACGCCACGCAGGAGGGATCTCCAAGAAGAGATCCTTCCCTGGTGGTGGTCTGCCCTTAAATGGGGTTTGGGAGATGTGGAGCCAGGCTCCACCCGTTCCAATCACACAGGTATATCACCTTTAGCTGTGCCCCTGTGGCTGCCTCGGTGCTCAGCTCAGGTGATCAATCAGTGGTTCAGGCCGTGATTCAACAGTTCCCATACACCGTGGGTACAGCGTGGCTGCACAGAAGGATCCAGAAGGGGATGTCCAAAAATTGCCCTTAAAAGCCACAGCTGCACTGTGCACTCTGACCCCTTACCATCTCCTAACGGCCACGGTGAGGTCGCTGCACCTCGCGGTTAACCCTGTAAGCTCATTGGTGGTGAGGAGGACGTGGTGGGCGGGGCCAGAGCACGAGGACCCCCAGTAAAAGACCACCGGCAAGAGACCCCAACCGTTGGCAGTTGGAGCCACTGCTCAAGAGCAGCAGACGCAGCTCTCCGCGGAGCAGAGCACAAGTTGAGAAGCCCAGGGCCCCCTGGCACCACCGATGCTCATCTATCCTGAGCTCAACAGCGCAGGTGAGCAGCAGCCCCGCTCGCCCCACGCCGGCGCTGCCGTCCCTTCTCCGTCCCCCTCCGGGCTCCTCCTGGCGGTTGGGGAGGGGATCGACGCCGTTTCCCTCATCTCTTCCAGGCTCAGCCAAACCCTGCCAGCCCCCTGCGATGCGGCAGCCCACGCTGGCAGCCCCGCTCACGGTTACACCGGTGGCAACCGGCGCAGCCAAGGCTCTCCCACCAGGTTAGACGTGCCCCTGCCCGCAGCGGGAGCTCTCCGGGGGGAGGGGGTGTCAAAGACCCTTCCCCTCACAACTTCCCTCTATCCCCGCAGAGATGTGGAGAGCCCCGTGTGGCTGCTACTTCGACCTCCGAGTCTTCCACCTCGAGTGCACAAACACTGCCCTGCCCCCACCGGCCAACCCCACCGGCCAACCTCGGATGCCCAGCAATGGCTGTGCAGCTCCGCAGAGCAGGGCGACCCCCGCAGCCCCCCCGGAGCAGGGCATAGCTGTGGCCCCAGTGGTGCCCTCAGTCCCCAGCTTCCAGCAGCAGGAGGGGCAGATGCAGCAGCTGGAAATCTCAGAGGCAGCCCCAGGTGGCAGCAGTGGTATCCCCACGGGTGACACCGTCCCCTTCCACAGCAACATCCCAGGGGGTACCTTTGCTGCCCCCAGTCATCAAGAGGCAGAGAAGAGCCTGGAGAGCCTAGACAGAGATCTGCCCGAAGAGGTGCTGCTGGAGGAGGCCATGAAGCTCTTCAACTGCTCCCCTGAGCTGAGCGGATCTGATCCTGAGCCCCAGGGGATCAACCACGGCCTCCCCAGCAGCATCCCCGAGCTCCAAGACCTCGGGGATCTCTGTGACCTCGATGAGATCATCACGTCTCATAGCATGAGCTCTCTCTCGCTGCCCGAGGAGATTCTCTCCTGCGACTACGGCACCCCTGAAACCTCCAGCATGATGCTGAGCACAGATCAGCTCAGTCTCCTCCTGCAGCAGTGGGGTGGAAGACCAGGGTTAGAGGCATTCCTATAGGAGCGGGGGGAGGGAAAGGTGGGATGACGTTAGTGTTCTATTGTTGTACAGTTTTTCTCGTTTCTTAATAAATGTTGTTTGTTCTGAGCCACTCCACGTCTTGCTGGGCGTTGAAACAGCCCTTGGGTGTGGGAAGCTGGGACAGACACAGAAAGTGGTGTCCCCAGCCCTGAAGTGAAGCTCAGATCAAGGGCAGAGGAAGGCTGCAGTGCCTTCACCCCTAAGGCAGATGGGGTCACTTCTGGGAGGAGGGGGGAGCAGAGCCTTCCAAGGCGGGGCCCACTCCAGAGCCTGGCTTGTTCTCCCTGCTGCAGCAAAAGAACTCCAAATAACCCAAAGAAAAGTAAGGGAGGGAGCTGCTGGCAGGACACTACCCCACTTCCCACATCCACCCAACATAAAGCCACAGTACCAGAGGAAAAATAACATCACCTTCGCAGCCAGAACGTGCCAGAAAACTTCCCCTCTCTTTATTGAGCATTTCACATCTGAGCTCCTCAACTTCATACCAATGCAGCCAACAGAGCACCTTCAGGCCACAGTGCCACCACTCTGCCACGCTCGAGCTCTTGGTGTCCCCATCGCCAGCCCCAGGACATGGAGGAGTGACGGGGTCCCAGCAACATCCCGGACCCCAG
The DNA here is from genome assembly GCF_038088225.1 of Cyrtonyx montezumae. NCBI lineage: Eukaryota > Metazoa > Chordata > Aves > Galliformes > Odontophoridae > Cyrtonyx > Cyrtonyx montezumae. The sequence continues at coordinate 176,224 of NW_027072056.1, read as the reverse complement.
CAGAACCAGTGGCCATCACCAGAGCACAGATCCCGATTACGGGCAGCGAGGATGGCTCAGGCACCCAAAAGCTTGGGGTGCTGCCCTGCCCTGAGCATCCTCACTCCAAAACACAACCACAGGCAGCAGCAGTGCCTCTATGGGCCACAAAGAGACGCTCTGCTCAAGAAAAGAAGGAAAAGAAGAGTTACTAAAGAAAAAAAGACGCCGAGCAGAGAGTCGGGGATGGGGACGCCACAAACGGACACAGAGCCAGAAGGAGACTCTAACAAGTGCTGCAAACGCATAGGAAATCCAGCAGCTACACAGGACGGAAAGGTCACGGGCACGCACTCGGAGAGCTCAGCGCAGCAGTTTACCTTTCAGGCCCAAATTGAACGCCCAGAGCAAAGACGAGGCCCGGATGGCACTCCGGGCAGCCGCAGGAGCACCAGCAGGGACGGTCCCCGTCCTGAGCTCAAGAGTGGCAAGCCGGGGAAGCAGAGCAGATCCACGGTGGGGCCTCCATCCAAACAGCCCACAGCTGTGGGGAAGCCACAGCCAGAAAGCCCATAGGGCACGACGAGGCCACGGGGCAGCTCCCAAGAGAGAAGCCCGGGCCGCTCCGGCCCCGCTCCGCACAGAGGGCGGAGCTGAGGGAGCCCACGGCCTTTCGGAGTCCTCAGCAGCAGCACAAGCGCTCCCGGCTGGCAAAGCGAGCAGCCCAGCAGAGCCGCGCTGCTGCACACCCACAGCGCCTCGGCCCGCTCCTCCCGCCGCTCTGAGGGGGCCCGCTCTCCGCCCGCCCTTTTCTAGCCGCCACGGCCCGGCCCGGCCCGGCCCGGCCCGGCCCCGTCCCGTCCCGTCGCGTGAGTGACGTCATCGACGCGTGCGGCAGCAATGGCGGCAATGGCGCCGGTCCGGGAGCGGTGAGTGCGGGGCCCGGGGGCTCACGTGTGCTCCCCCCGATCCCTGCGACATCGGCCGCCCCACGGGGCCGTCCCCGGGCCTGGGCTGCGTTGGGGGGAGCGAGCGGGAGATGCTGGTGCTCCTCGCTCAGGGGCTGCGGCCTACAGGGGGGCACCGGGGACGGCGCGGCCGCGTCCCGGGATGCGGCTGGATGGGGGTGGGGATGGGATCGGAGATTGGGAAGTGGCTTTGCTTGGGGTTGGGAGTGGGGATGGGCTCAGGGAGGGGGGCAGGGATGGAGTTGGGCATGGACATGAGGGGTTTGGGATGACGATGGGTTCGAGGATTAGGATGAGGTCGAGAAAGGAATGGGATCAAGGATGGGGATGGGGACTTAGTTGGGGTTGGGAGTGGGATGGAGTTGGGAATGGAGATGAGGTCGAGGAGGGGGTGGGGATGAAGATGAGGATGGGGGACGAGGATGAGGATGAGGTCAAGGAGGAGACAGGATCGAGGATGGGGATAGGGATTTAATTGGGGTTGTGTTCAGGGATACAGTTGGGAATGGGGATGAGGTCGAGGAGGGGATGAGAGTGGGGGCACTCTGTGGCTCTGTGGTGCTGGCAGTGCAGCTCTTCACAGCTTCTTGATTCTTCTGCAGGTTCATTGCTTCCAAGGAGCGGTTCCATGCCTACCTGAGAGCCAACGGGGAGCCCGGCAGCCGAGGGGGTGGTGAGGAGGAGGAGAAGGAGAAGGAGGCTGTCAGCGAGCAGAGCGAGCCCCCTGACAAGAGGGGGAGGTTGGATGCACAGGGCCAGGACAGAGAGAGGCACGGCGAGCCCGAGGATGGGGAGCAGGAGCCCATGGAGCGCAAACGAGCCCGGGGGCAGAACAAGAGCAGGCCCTGCATGAAGCCCAACCACTACGAGAAGAGCCGGTTATGCCCATCAGTCACGCAGGTATGACATGGAGTGTGATGCTCTGCTTTGCTCTTGGTGGGTTTCTTGATTTTTCTAGTTAGGAGAGCACACCCCAGAGCGATGGAAGGCAAAGATGCACCAGGGTGACCTCCCAGGAGAAGGGAGCTGAGGGCAGGTTCACTGCAGAGCTACAAGAAGAACCTTGGATGCCCAGCAATGGCTGCGCGGATCCGCAGAGCTGGGCGACCCCCGCAGCCCCCCCGGAGCAATTCGAGCCCTACACGGAGCAGGGCATAGCTGTGGCCCCAGTGGTGCCCTCAGTCCCCAGCTTCCAGCAGCAGGAGGGGCAGATGCAGCAGCTGGAAATCTCAGAGGCAGCCCCAGGTGGCAGCAGTGGTATCCCCACGGGTGACACCGTCCCCCTCCACAGCAACATCCCAGCGGGCACCTCTGCTGCCCCCAGTCCCCAAGAGATCGAGAACAGCCTGGAGAGCCTAGACACAGATGTGCCCGAAGAGGTGCTGCTGGAGGAGGCTGCGAGGCTCTTCAACTGCTCCCCTGAGCTGAGCGGATCTGATCCTGAGCCCCAGGGGATCAACCACGGCCTCCCCAGCAGCATCCCCATGCTCCAAGGCCTCGGGGATCTCTGTGACCTCGATGAGATCATCACGTCTCATAGCATGAGCTCACTCTCGCTGCCCGAAGAGATTCTCTCTTGCGACTGCAGCACCCCTGAAGCCCTCCAGCATGATGCTGAGCATAGAGCAGCTCAGTTTCCCCCTGCAGCAGTGGGGTGGAAGAGCAGGGTTAGAGCCATTCCTATAGGATCGGGGGGAGGGAAAGGTGGGATGAGGATAGTGTTCTATTGTTGTACAGTTTTTCTCGTTTCCTAATAAATGTTGTTTGTTCTGATCCGCTCCACGTCTTGCTGGGCGTTGAAACAGCCCTTGGGTGGGGGAAGCTGGGACAGACACAGAAAGTGGTGTCCCCAGCCCTGAAGTGAAGCTCAGATCAAGGGCAGAGGAAGGCTGCAGTGCCTTCACCCCTAAGGCAGATGGGGTCACTTCTGGGAGGAGGGGGGAGCAGAGCCTTCCAAGGGGGGGGCCCACTCCAGAGCCTGGCTTGTTCTCCCTGCTGCAGCAAAAGAACTCCAAATAACCCAAAGAAAAGTAAGGGAGGGAGCTGCTGGCAGGACACTACCCCACTCCCCTCATCCACCCAACATAAAGCCACAATACCAGAGGAAAAATAACATCACCTTCTGTAGGGGAAATAACCCCCAAGGATGGTACTCAGTGAAAATAGTATGGAAGATGGTATATTTAGTAGGCTTATATAGATGGTGCACAGCCAGCCAGCAAAGGATGGTGGCTCAGCTTCAGGATGAAAGAGGCTTGCCGTGGACGCCACGCAGGAGGGATCTCCAAGAAGAGATCCTTCCCTGGTGGTGGTCTGCCCTTAAATGGGGTTTGGGAGATGTGGAGCCAGGCTCCACCCGTTCCAATCACACAGGTATATCACCTTTAGCTGTGCCCCTGTGGCTGCCTCGGTGCTCAGCTCAGGTGATCAATCAGTGGTTCAGGCCGTGATTCAACAGTTCCCATACACCGTGGGTACAGCGTGGCTGCACAGAAGGATCCAGAAGGGGATGTCCAAAAATTGCCCTTAAAAGCCACAGCTGCACTGTGCACTCTGACCCCTTACCATCTCCTAACGGCCACGGTGAGGTCGCTGCACCTCGCGGTTAACCCTGTAAGCTCATTGGTGGTGAGGAGGACGTGGTGGGCGGGGCCAGAGCACGAGGACCCCCAGTAAAAGACCACCGGCAAGAGACCCCAACCGTTGGCAGTTGGAGCCACTGCTCAAGAGCAGCAGACGCAGCTCTCCGCGGAGCAGAGCACAAGTTGAGAAGCCCAGGGCCCCCTGGCACCACCGATGCTCATCTATCCTGAGCTCAACAGCGCAGGTGAGCAGCAGCCCCGCTCGCCCCACGCCGGCGCTGCCGTCCCTTCTCCGTCCCCCTCCGGGTTCCTCCTGGCGGTTGGGGAGGGGATCGACGCCGTTTCCCTCATCTCTTCCAGGCTCAGCCAAACCCTGCCAGCCCCCTGCGATGCGGAAGCCCACGCTGGCAGCCCCGCTCACGGTTACACCGGTGGCAACCGGCGTAGCCAAGGCTCTCCCACCAGGTTAGACGTGCCCCTGCCCGCAGCGGGAGCTCTCCGGGGGGAGGGGGTGTCAAAGACCCTTCCCCTCACAACTTCCCTCTATCCCCGCAGAGATGTGGAGAGCCCCGTGTGGCTGCTACTTCGACCTCTGAGTCTTCCATCTCGAGTGCACAAACACTGCCCTGCCCCCACCGGCCAACCCCACCGGCCAACCTCGGATGCCCAGCAATGGCTGTGCAGCTCCGCAGAGCAGGGCGACCCCCGCAGCCCCCCCGGAGCAGGGCATAGCTGTGGCCCCAGTGGTGCCCTCAGTCCCCAGCTTCCAGCAGCAGGAGGGGCAGATGCAGCAGCTGGAAATCTCAGAGGCAGCCCCAGGTGGCAGCAGTGGTATCCCCACGGGTGACACCGTCCCCTTCCACAGCAACATCCCAGGGGGTACCTTTGCTGCCCCCAGTCATCAAGAGGCAGAGAAGAGCCTGGAGAGCCTAGACAGAGATCTGCCCGAAGAGGTGCTGCTGGAGGAGGCCATGAAGCTCTTCAACTGCTCCCCTGAGCTGAGCGGATCTGATCCTGAGCCCCAGGGGATCAACCACGGCCTCCCCAGCAGCATCCCCGAGCTCCAAGACCTCGGGGATCTCTGTGACCTTGATGAGATCATCACGTCTCATAGCATGAGCTCTCTCTCGCTGCCCGAGGAGATTCTCTCCTGCGACTACGGCACCCCTGAAACCTCCAGCATGATGCTGAGCACAGATCAGCTCAGTCTCCTCCTGCAGCAGTGGGGTGGAAGACCAGGGTTAGAGGCATTCCTATAGGAGCGGGGGGAGGGAAAGGTGGGATGACGTTAGTGTTCTATTGTTGTACAGTTTTTCTCGTTTCTTAATAAATGTTGTTTGTTCTGAGCCACTCCACGTCTTGCTGGGCGTTGAAACAGCCCTTGGGTGTGGGAAGCTGGGACAGACACAGAAAGTGGTGTCCCCAGCCCTGAAGTGAAGCTCAGATCAAGGGCAGAGGAAGGCTGCAGTGCCTTCACCCCTAAGGCAGATGGGGTCACTTCTGGGAGGAGGGGGGAGCAGAGCCTTCCAAGGCGGGGCCCACTCCAGAGCCTGGCTTGTTCTCCCTGCTGCAGCAAAAGAACTCCAAATAACCCAAAGAAAAGTAAGGGAGGGAGCTGCTGGCAGGACACTACCCCACTTCCCACATCCACCCAACATAAAGCCACAGTACCAGAGGAAAAATAACATCACCTTCGCAGCCAGAACGTGCCAGAAAACTTCCCCTCTCTTTATTGAGCATTTCACATCTGAGCTCCTCAACTTCATACCAATGCAGCCAACAGAGCACCTTCAGGCCACAGTGCCACCACTCTGCCACGCTCGAGCTCTTGGTGTCCCCATCGCCAGCCCCAGGACATGGAGGAGTGACGGGGTCCCAGCAACATCCCGGACCCCAGCAGAACCAGTGGCCATCACCAGAGCACAGATCCCGATTACGGGCAGCGAGGATGGCTCAGGCACCCAAAAGCTTGGGGTGCTGCCCTGCCCTGAGCATCCTCACTCCAAAACACAACCACAGGCAGCAGCAGTGCCTCTATGGGCCACAAAGAGACGCTCTGCTCAAGAAAAGAAGGAAAAGAAGAGTTACTAAAGAAAAAAAGACGCCGAGCAGAGAGTCGGGGATGGGGACGCCACAAACGGACACAGAGCCAGAAGGAGACTCTAACAAGTGCTGCAAACGCATAGGAAATCCAGCAGCTACACAGGACGGAAAGGTCACGGGCACGCACTCGGAGAGCTCAGCGCAGCAGTTTACCTTTCAGGCCCAAATTGAACGCCCAGAGCAAAGACGAGGCCCGGATGGCACTCCGGGCAGCCGCAGGAGCACCAGCAGGGACGGTCCCCGTCCTGAGCTCAAGAGTGGCAAGCCGGGGAAGCAGAGCAGATCCACGGTGGGGCCTCCATCCAAACAGCCCACAGCTGTGGGGAAGCCACAGCCAGAAAGCCCATAGGGCACGACGAGGCCACGGGGCAGCTCCCAAGAGAGAAGCCCGGGCCGCTCCGGCCCCGCTCCGCACAGAGGGCGGAGCTGAGGGAGCCCACGGCCTTTCGGAGTCCTCAGCAGCAGCACAAGCGCTCCCGGCTGGCAAAGCGAGCAGCCCAGCAGAGCCGCGCTGCTGCACACCCACAGCGCCTCGGCCCGCTCCTCCCGCCGCTCTGAGGGGGCCCGCTCTCCGCCCGCCCTTTTCTAGCCGCCACGGCCCGGCCCGGCCCGGCCCGGCCCGGCCCCGTCCCGTCCCGTCGCGTGAGTGACGTCATCGACGCGTGCGGCAGCAATGGCGGCAATGGCGCCGGTCCGGGAGCGGTGAGTGCGGGGCCCGGGGGCTCACGTGTGCTCCCCCCGATCCCTGCGACATCGGCCGCCCCACGGGGCCGTCCCCGGGCCTGGGCTGCGTTGGGGGGAGCGAGCGGGAGATGCTGGTGCTCCTCGCTCAGGGGCTGCGGCCTACAGGGGGGCACCGGGGACGGCGCGGCCGCGTCCCGGGATGCGGCTGGATGGGGGTGGGGATGGGATCGGAGATTGGGAAGTGGCTTTGCTTGGGGTTGGGAGTGGGGATGGGCTCAGGGAGGGGGGCAGGGATGGAGTTGGGCATGGACATGAGGGGTTTGGGATGACGATGGGTTCGAGGATTAGGATGAGGTCGAGAAAGGAATGGGATCAAGGATGGGGATGGGGACTTAGTTGGGGTTGGGAGTGGGATGGAGTTGGGAATGGAGATGAGGTCGAGGAGGGGGTGGGGATGAAGATGAGGATGGGGGACGAGGATGAGGATGAGGTCAAGGAGGAGACAGGATCGAGGATGGGGATAGGGATTTAATTGGGGTTGTGTTCAGGGATACAGTTGGGAATGGGGATGAGGTCGAGGAGGGGATGAGAGTGGGGGCACTCTGTGGCTCTGTGGTGCTGGCAGTGCAGCTCTTCACAGCTTCTTGATTCTTCTGCAGGTTCATTGCTTCCAAGGAGCGGTTCCATGCCTACCTGAGAGCCAACGGGGAGCCCGGCAGCCGAGGGGGTGGTGAGGAGGAGGAGAAGGAGAAGGAGGCTGTCAGCGAGCAGAGCGAGCCCCCTGACAAGAGGGGGAGGTTGGATGCACAGGGCCAGGACAGAGAGAGGCACGGCGAGCCCGAGGATGGGGAGCAGGAGCCCATGGAGCGCAAACGAGCCCGGGGGCAGAACAAGAGCAGGCCCTGCATGAAGCCCAACCACTACGAGAAGAGCCGGTTATGCCCATCAGTCACGCAGGTATGACATGGAGTGTGATGCTCTGCTTTGCTCTTGGTGGGTTTCTTGATTTTTCTAGTTAGGAGAGCACACCCCAGAGCGATGGAAGGCAAAGATGCACCAGGGTGACCTCCCAGGAGAAGGGAGCTGAGGGCAGGTTCACTGCAGAGCTACAAGAAGAACCTTGGATGCCCAGCAATGGCTGCGCGGATCCGCAGAGCTGGGCGACCCCCGCAGCCCCCCCGGAGCAATTCGAGCCCTACACGGAGCAGGGCATAGCTGTGGCCCCAGTGGTGCCCTCAGTCCCCAGCTTCCAGCAGCAGGAGGGGCAGATGCAGCAGCTGGAAATCTCAGAGGCAGCCCCAGGTGGCAGCAGTGGTATCCCCACGGGTGACACCGTCCCCCTCCACAGCAACATCCCAGCGGGCACCTCTGCTGCCCCCAGTCCCCAAGAGATCGAGAACAGCCTGGAGAGCCTAGACACAGATGTGCCCGAAGAGGTGCTGCTGGAGGAGGCTGCGAGGCTCTTCAACTGCTCCCCTGAGCTGAGCGGATCTGATCCTGAGCCCCAGGGGATCAACCACGGCCTCCCCAGCAGCATCCCCATGCTCCAAGGCCTCGGGGATCTCTGTGACCTCGATGAGATCATCACGTCTCATAGCATGAGCTCACTCTCGCTGCCCGAAGAGATTCTGTCTTGCGACTGCAGCACCCCTGAAGCCCTCCAGCATGATGCTGAGCATAGAGCAGCTCAGTTTCCCCCTGCAGCAGTGGGGTGGAAGAGCAGGGTTAGAGCCATTCCTATAGGATCGGGGGGAGGGAAAGGTGGGATGAGGATAGTGTTCTATTGTTGTACAGTTTTTCTCGTTTCCTAATAAATGTTGTTTGTTCTGATCCGCTCCACGTCTTGCTGGGCGTTGAAACAGCCCTTGGGTGGGGGAAGCTGGGACAGACACAGAAAGTGGTGTCCCCAGCCCTGAAGTGAAGCTCAGATCAAGGGCAGAGGAAGGCTGCAGTGCCTTCACCCCTAAGGCAGATGGGGTCACTTCTGGGAGGAGGGGGGAGCAGAGCCTTCCAAGGGGGGGGCCCACTCCAGAGCCTGGCTTGTTCTCCCTGCTGCAGCAAAAGAACTCCAAATAACCCAAAGAAAAGTAAGGGAGGGAGCTGCTGGCAGGACACTACCCCACTCCCCTCATCCACCCAACATAAAGCCACAATACCAGAGGAAAAATAACATCACCTTCTGTAGGGGAAATAACCCCCAAGGATGGTACTCAGTGAAAATAGTATGGAAGATGGTATATTTAGTAGGCTTATATAGATGGTGCACAGCCAGCCAGCAAAGGATGGTGGCTCAGCTTCAGGATGAAAGAGGCTTGCCGTGGACGCCACGCAGGAGGGATCTCCAAGAAGAGATCCTTCCCTGGTGGTGGTCTGCCCTTAAATGGGGTTTGGGAGATGTGGAGCCAGGCTCCACCCGTTCCAATCACACAGGTATATCACCTTTAGCTGTGCCCCTGTGGCTGCCTCGGTGCTCAGCTCAGGTGATCAATCAGTGGTTCAGGCCGTGATTCAACAGTTCCCATACACCGTGGGTACAGCGTGGCTGCACAGAAGGATCCAGAAGGGGATGTCCAAAAATTGCCCTTAAAAGCCACAGCTGCACTGTGCACTCTGACCCCTTACCATCTCCTAACGGCCACGGTGAGGTCGCTGCACCTCGCGGTTAACCCTGTAAGCTCATTGGTGGTGAGGAGGACGTGGTGGGCGGGGCCAGAGCACGAGGACCCCCAGTAAAAGACCACCGGCAAGAGACCCCAACCGTTGGCAGTTGGAGCCACTGCTCAAGAGCAGCAGACGCAGCTCTCCGCGGAGCAGAGCACAAGTTGAGAAGCCCAGGGCCCCCTGGCACCACCGATGCTCATCTATCCTGAGCTCAACAGCGCAGGTGAGCAGCAGCCCCGCTCGCCCCACGCCGGCGCTGCCGTCCCTTCTCCGTCCCCCTCCGGGCTCCTCCTGGCGGTTGGGGAGGGGATCGACGCCGTTTCCCTCATCTCTTCCAGGCTCAGCCAAACCCTGCCAGCCCCCTGCGATGCGGCAGCCCACGCTGGCAGCCCCGCTCACGGTTACACCGGTGGCAACCGGCGCAGCCAAGGCTCTCCCACCAGGTTAGACGTGCCACTGCCCGCAGCGGGAGCTCTCCGGGGGGAGGGGGTGTCAAAGACCCTTCCCCTCACAACTTCCCTCTATCCCCGCAGAGATGTGGAGAGCCCCGTGTGGCTGCTACTTCAACCTCCGAGTCTTCCACCTCGAGTGCACAAACACTGCCCTGCCCCCACCGGCCAACCCCACCGGCCAACCTCGGATGCCCAGCAATGGCTGTGCAGCTCCGCAGAGCAGGGCGACCCCCGCAGCCCCCCCGGAGCAGGGCATAGCTGTGGCCCCAGTGGTGCCCTCAGTCCCCAGCTTCCAGCAGCAGGAGGGGCAGATGCAGCAGCTGGAAATCTCAGAGGCAGCCCCAGGTGGCAGCAGTGGTATCCCCACGGGTGACACCGTCCCCTTCCACAGCAACATCCCAGGGGGTACCTTTGCTGCCCCCAGTCATCAAGAGGCAGAGAAGAGCCTGGAGAGCCTAGACAGAGATCTGCCCGAAGAGGTGCTGCTGGAGGAGGCCATGAAGCTCTTCAACTGCTCCCCTGAGCTGAGCGGATCTGATCCTGAGCCCCAGGGGATCAACCACGGCCTCCCCAGCAGCATCCCCGAGCTCCAAGACCTCGGGGATCTCTGTGACCTCGATGAGATCATCACGTCTCATAGCATGAGCTCTCTCTCGCTGCCCGAGGAGATTCTCTCCTGCGACTACGGCACCCCTGAAACCTCCAGCATGATGCTGAGCACAGATCAGCTCAGTCTCCTCCTGCAGCAGTGGGGTGGAAGACCAGGGTTAGAGGCATTCCTATAGGAGCGGGGGGAGGGAAAGGTGGGATGACGTTAGTGTTCTATTGTTGTACAGTTTTTCTCGTTTCTTAATAAATGTTGTTTGTTCTGAGCCACTCCACGTCTTGCTGGGCGTTGAAACAGCCCTTGGGTGTGGGAAGCTGGGACAGACACAGAAAGTGGTGTCCCCAGCCCTGAAGTGAAGCTCAGATCAAGGGCAGAGGAAGGCTGCAGTGCCTTCACCCCTAAGGCAGATGGGGTCACTTCTGGGAGGAGGGGGGAGCAGAGCCTTCCAAGGCGGGGCCCACTCCAGAGCCTGGCTTGTTCTCCCTGCTGCAGCAAAAGAACTCCAAATAACCCAAAGAAAAGTAAGGGAGGGAGCTGCTGGCAGGACACTACCCCACTTCCCACATCCACCCAACATAAAGCCACAGTACCAGAGGAAAAATAACATCACCTTCGCAGCCAGAACGTGCCAGAAAACTTCCCCTCTCTTTATTGAGCATTTCACATCTGAGCTCCTCAACTTCATACCAATGCAGCCAACAGAGCACCTTCAGGCCACAGTGCCACCACTCTGCCACGCTCGAGCTCTTGGTGTCCCCATCGCCAGCCCCAGGACATGGAGGAGTGACGGGGTCCCAGCAACATCCCGGACCCCAGCAGAACCAGTGGCCATCACCAGAGCACAGATCCCGATTACGGGCAGCGAGGATGGCTCAGGCACCCAAAAGCTTGGGGTGCTGCCCTGCCCTGAGCATCCTCACTCCAAAACACAACCACAGGCAGCAGCAGTGCCTCTATGGGCCACAAAGAGACGCTCTGCTCAAGAAAAGAAGGAAAAGAAGAGTTACTAAAGAAAAAAAGACGCCGAGCAGAGAGTCGGGGATGGGGACGCCACAAACGGACACAGAGCCAGAAGGAGACTCTAACAAGTGCTGCAAACGCATAGGAAATCCAGCAGCTACACAGGACGGAAAGGTCACGGGCACGCACTCGGAGAGCTCAGCGCAGCAGTTTACCTTTCAGGCCCAAATTGAACGCCCAGAGCAAAGACGAGGCCCGGATGGCACTCCGGGCAGCCGCAGGAGCACCAGCAGGGACGGTCCCCGTCCTGAGCTCAAGAGTGGCAAGCCGGGGAAGCAGAGCAGATCCACGGTGGGGCCTCCATCCAAACAGCCCACAGCTGTGGGGAAGCCACAGCCAGAAAGCCCATAGGGCACGACGAGGCCACGGGGCAGCTCCCAAGAGAGAAGCCCGGGCCGCTCCGGCCCCGCTCCGCACAGAGGGCGGAGCTGAGGGAGCCCACGGCCTTTCGGAGTCCTCAGCAGCAGCACAAGCGCTCCCGGCTGGCAAAGCGAGCAGCCCAGCAGAGCCGCGCTGCTGCACACCCACAGCGCCTCGGCCCGCTCCTCCCGCCGCTCTGAGGGGGCCCGCTCTCCGCCCGCCCTTTTCTAGCCGCCACGGCCCGGCCCGGCCCGGCCCGGCCCGGCCCCGTCCCGTCCCGTCGCGTGAGTGACGTCATCGACGCGTGCGGCAGCAATGGCGGCAATGGCGCCGGTCCGGGAGCGGTGAGTGCGGGGCCCGGGGGCTCACGTGTGCTCCCCCCGATCCCTGCGACATCGGCCGCCCCACGGGGCCGTCCCCGGGCCTGGGCTGCGTTGGGGGGAGCGAGCGGGAGATGCTGGTGCTCCTCGCTCAGGGGCTGCGGCCTACAGGGGGGCACCGGGGACGGCGCGGCCGCGTCCCGGGATGCGGCTGGATGGGGGTGGGGATGGGATCGGAGATTGGGAAGTGGCTTTGCTTGGGGTTGGGAGTGGGGATGGGCTCAGGGAGGGGGGCAGGGATGGAGTTGGGCATGGACATGAGGGGTTTGGGATGACGATGGGTTCGAGGATTAGGATGAGGTCGAGAAAGGAATGGGATCAAGGATGGGGATGGGGACTTAGTTGGGGTTGGGAGTGGGATGGAGTTGGGAATGGAGATGAGGTCGAGGAGGGGGTGGGGATGAAGATGAGGATGGGGGACGAGGATGAGGATGAGGTCAAGGAGGAGACAGGATCGAGGATGGGGATAGGGATTTAATTGGGGTTGTGTTCAGGGATACAGTTGGGAATGGGGATGAGGTCGAGGAGGGGATGAGAGTGGGGGCACTCTGTGGCTCTGTGGTGCTGGCAGTGCAGCTCTTCACAGCTTCTTGATTCTTCTGCAGGTTCATTGCTTCCAAGGAGCGGTTCCATGCCTACCTGAGAGCCAACGGGGAGCCCGGCAGCCGAGGGGGTGGTGAGGAGGAGGAGAAGGAGAAGGAGGCTGTCAGCGAGCAGAGCGAGCCCCCTGACAAGAGGGGGAGGTTGGATGCACAGGGCCAGGACAGAGAGAGGCACGGCGAGCCCGAGGATGGGGAGCAGGAGCCCATGGAGCGCAAACGAGCCCGGGGGCAGAACAAGAGCAGGCCCTGCATGAAGCCCAACCACTACGAGAAGAGCCGGTTATGCCCATCAGTCACGCAGGTATGACATGGAGTGTGATGCTCTGCTTTGCTCTTGGTGGGTTTCTTGATTTTTCTAGTTAGGAGAGCACACCCCAGAGCGATGGAAGGCAAAGATGCACCAGGGTGACCTCCCAGGAGAAGGGAGCTGAGGGCAGGTTCACTGCAGAGCTACAAGAAGAACCTTGGATGCCCAGCAATGGCTGCGCGGATCCGCAGAGCTGGGCGACCCCCGCAGCCCCCCCGGAGCAATTCGAGCCCTACACGGAGCAGGGCATAGCTGTGGCCCCAGTGGTGCCCTCAGTCCCCAGCTTCCAGCAGCAGGAGGGGCAGATGCAGCAGCTGGAAATCTCAGAGGCAGCCCCAGGTGGCAGCAGTGGTATCCCCACGGGTGACACCGTCCCCCTCCACAGCAACATCCCAGCGGGCACCTCTGCTGCCCCCAGTCCCCAAGAGATCGAGAACAGCCTGGAGAGCCTAGACACAGATGTGCCCGAAGAGGTGCTGCTGGAGGAGGCTGCGAGGCTCTTCAACTGCTCCCCTGAGCTGAGCGGATCTGATCCTGAGCCCCAGGGGATCAACCACGGCCTCCCCAGCAGCATCCCCATGCTCCAAGGCCTCGGGGATCTCTGTGACCTCGATGAGATCATCACGTCTCATAGCATGAGCTCACTCTCGCTGCCCGAAGAGATTCTCTCTTGCGACTGCAGCACCCCTGAAGCCCTCCAGCATGATGCTGAGCATAGAGCAGCTCAGTTTCCCCCTGCAGCAGTGGGGTGGAAGAGCAGGGTTAGAGCCATTCCTATAGGATCGGGGGGAGGGAAAGGTGGGATGAGGATAGTGTTCTATTGTTGTACAGTTTTTCTCGTTTCCTAATAAATGTTGTTTGTTCTGATCCGCTCCACGTCTTGCTGGGCGTTGAAACAGCCCTTGGGTGGGGGAAGCTGGGACAGACACAGAAAGTGGTGTCCCCAGCCCTGAAGTGAAGCTCAGATCAAGGGCAGAGGAAGGCTGCAGTGCCTTCACCCCTAAGGCAGATGGGGTCACTTCTGGGAGGAGGGGGGAGCAGAGCCTTCCAAGGGGGGGGCCCACTCCAGAGCCTGGCTTGTTCTCCCTGCTGCAGCAAAAGAACTCCAAATAACCCAAAGAAAAGTAAGGGAGGGAGCTGCTGGCAGGACACTACCCCACTCCCCTCATCCACCCAACATAAAGCCACAATACCAGAGGAAAAATAACATCACCTTCTGTAGGGGAAATAACCCCCAAGGATGGTACTCAGTGAAAATAGTATGGAAGATGGTATATTTAGTAGGCTTATATAGATGGTGCACAGCCAGCCAGCAAAGGATGGTGGCTCAGCTTCAGGATGAAAGAGGCTTGCCGTGGACGCCACGCAGGAGGGATCTCCAAGAAGAGATCCTTCCCTGGTGGTGGTCTGCCCTTAAATGGGGTTTGGGAGATGTGGAGCCAGGCTCCACCCGTTCCAATCACACAGGTATATCACCTTTAGCTGTGCCCCTGTGGCTGCCTCGGTGCTCAGCTCAGGTGATCAATCAGTGGTTCAGGCCGTGATTCAACAGTTCCCATACACCGTGGGTACAGCGTGGCTGCACAGAAGGATCCAGAAGGGGATGTCCAAAAATTGCCCTTAAAAGCCACAGCTGCACTGTGCACTCTGACCCCTTACCATCTCCTAACGGCCACGGTGAGGTCGCTGCACCTCGCGGTTAACCCTGTAAGCTCATTGGTGGTGAGGAGGACGTGGTGGGCGGGGCCAGAGCACGAGGACCCCCAGTAAAAGACCACCGGCAAGAGACCCCAACCGTTGGCAGTTGGAGCCACTGCTCAAGAGCAGCAGACGCAGCTCTCCGCGGAGCAGAGCACAAGTTGAGAAGCCCAGGGCCCCCTGGCACCACCGATGCTCATCTATCCTGAGCTCAACAGCGCAGGTGAGCAGCAGCCCCGCTCGCCCCACGCCGGCGCTGCCGTCCCTTCTCCGTCCCCCTCCGGGCTCCTCCTGGCGGTTGGGGAGGGGATCGACGCCGTTTCCCTCATCTCTTCCAGGCTCAGCCAAACCCTGCCAGCCCCCTGCGATGCGGCAGCCCACGCTGGCAGCCCCGCTCACGGTTACACCGGTGGCAACCGGCGCAGCCAAGGCTCTCCCACCAGGTTAGACGTGCCCCTGCCCGCAGCGGGAGCTCTCCGGGGGGAGGGGGTGTCAAAGACCCTTCCCCTCACAACTTCCCTCTATCCCCGCAGAGATGTGGAGAGCCCCGTGTGGCTGCTACTTCAACCTCCGAGTCTTCCACCTCGAGTGCACAAACACTGCCCTGCCCCCACCGGCCAACCCCACCGGCCAACCTCGGATGCCCAGCAATGGCTGTGCAGCTCCGCAGAGCAGGGCGACCCCCGCAGCCCCCCCGGAGCAGGGCATAGCTGTGGCCCCAGTGGTGCCCTCAGTCCCCAGCTTCCAGCAGCAGGAGGGGCAGATGCAGCAGCTGGAAATCTCAGAGGCAGCCCCAGGTGGCAGCAGTGGTATCCCCACGGGTGACACCGTCCCCTTCCACAGCAACATCCCAGGGGGTACCTTTGCTGCCCCCAGTCATCAAGAGGCAGAGAAGAGCCTGGAGAGCCTAGACAGAGATCTGCCCGAAGAGGTGCTGCTGGAGGAGGCCATGAAGCTCTTCAACTGCTCCCCTGAGCTGAGCGGATCTGATCCTGAGCCCCAGGGGATCAACCACGGCCTCCCCAGCAGCATCCCCGAGCTCCAAGACCTCGGGGATCTCTGTGACCTCGATGAGATCATCACGTCTCATAGCATGAGCTCTCTCTCGCTGCCCGAGGAGATTCTCTCCTGCGACTACGGCACCCCTGAAACCTCCAGCATGATGCTGAGCACAGATCAGCTCAGTCTCCTCCTGCAGCAGTGGGGTGGAAGACCAGGGTTAGAGGCATTCCTATAGGAGCGGGGGGAGGGAAAGGTGGGATGACGTTAGTGTTCTATTGTTGTACAGTTTTTCTCGTTTCTTAATAAATGTTGTTTGTTCTGAGCCACTCCACGTCTTGCTGGGCGTTGAAACAGCCCTTGGGTGTGGGAAGCTGGGACAGACACAGAAAGTGGTGTCCCCAGCCCTGAAGTGAAGCTCAGATCAAGGGCAGAGGAAGGCTGCAGTGCCTTCACCCCTAAGGCAGATGGGGTCACTTCTGGGAGGAGGGGGGAGCAGAGCCTTCCAAGGCGGGGCCCACTCCAGAGCCTGGCTTGTTCTCCCTGCTGCAGCAAAAGAACTCCAAATAACCCAAAGAAAAGTAAGGGAGGGAGCTGCTGGCAGGACACTACCCCACTTCCCACATCCACCCAACATAAAGCCACAGTACCAGAGGAAAAATAACATCACCTTCGCAGCCAGAACGTGCCAGAAAACTTCCCCTCTCTTTATTGAGCATTTCACATCTGAGCTCCTCAACTTCATACCAATGCAGCCAACAGAGCACCTTCAGGCCACAGTGCCACCACTCTGCCACGCTCGAGCTCTTGGTGTCCCCATCGCCAGCCCCAGGACATGGAGGAGTGACGGGGTCCCAGCAACATCCCGGACCCCAGCAGAACCAGTGGCCATCACCAGAGCACAGATCCCGATTACGGGCAGCGAGGATGGCTCAGGCACCCAAAAGCTTGGGGTGCTGCCCTGCCCTGAGCATCCTCACTCCAAAACACAACCACAGGCAGCAGCAGTGCCTCTATGGGCCACAAAGAGACGCTCTGCTCAAGAAAAGAAGGAAAAGAAGAGTTACTAAAGAAAAAAAGACGCCGAGCAGAGAGTCGGGGATGGGGACGCCACAAACGGACACAGAGCCAGAAGGAGACTCTAACAAGTGCTGCAAACGCATAGGAAATCCAGCAGCTACACAGGACGGAAAGGTCACGGGCACGCACTCGGAGAGCTCAGCGCAGCAGTTTACCTTTCAGGCCCAAATTGAACGCCCAGAGCAAAGACGAGGCCCGGATGGCACTCCGGGCAGCCGCAGGAGCACCAGCAGGGACGGTCCCCGTCCTGAGCTCAAGAGTGGCAAGCCGGGGAAGCAGAGCAGATCCACGGTGGGGCCTCCATCCAAACAGCCCACAGCTGTGGGGAAGCCAGAGCCAGAAAGCCCATAGGGCACGACGAGGCCACGGGGCAGCTCCCAAGAGAGAAGCCCGGGCCGCTCCGGCCCCGCTCCGCACAGAGGGCGGAGCTGAGGGAGCCCACGGCCTTTCGGAGTCCTCAGCAGCAGCACAAGCGCTCCCGGCTGGCAAAGCGAGCAGCCCAGCAGAGCCGCGCTGCTGCACACCCACAGCGCCTCGGCCCGCTCCTCCCGCCGCTCTGAGGGGGCCCGCTCTCCGCCCGCCCTTTTCTAGCCGCCACGGCCCGGCCCGGCCCGGCCCGGCCCCGTCCCGTCCCGTCGCGTGAGTGACGTCATCGACGCGTGCGGCAGCAATGGCGGCAATGGCGCCGGTCCGGGAGCGGTGAGTGCGGGGCCCGGGGGCTCACGTGTGCTCCCCCCGATCCCTGCGACATCGGCCGCCCCACGGGGCCGTCCCCGGGCCTGGGCTGCGTTGGGGGGAGCGAGCGGGAGATGCTGGTGCTCCTCGCTCAGGGGCTGCGGCCTACAGGGGGGCACCGGGGACGGCGCGGCCGCGTCCCGGGATGCGGCTGGATGGGGGTGGGGATGGGATCGGAGATTGGGAAGTGGCTTTGCTTGGGGTTGGGAGTGGGGATGGGCTCAGGGAGGGGGGCAGGGATGGAGTTGGGCATGGACATGAGGGGTTTGGGATGACGATGGGTTCGAGGATTAGGATGAGGTCGAGAAAGGAATGGGATCAAGGATGGGGATGGGGACTTAGTTGGGGTTGGGAGTGGGATGGAGTTGGGAATGGAGATGAGGTCGAGGAGGGGGTGGGGATGAAGATGAGGATGGGGGACGAGGATGAGGATGAGGTCAAGGAGGAGACAGGATCGAGGATGGGGATAGGGATTTAATTGGGGTTGTGTTCAGGGATACAGTTGGGAATGGGGATGAGGTCGAGGAGGGGATGAGAGTGGGGGCACTCTGTGGCTCTGTGGTGCTGGCAGTGCAGCTCTTCACAGCTTCTTGATTCTTCTGCAGGTTCATTGCTTCCAAGGAGCGGTTCCATGCCTACCTGAGAGCCAACGGGGAGCCCGGCAGCCGAGGGGGTGGTGAGGAGGAGGAGAAGGAGAAGGAGGCTGTCAGCGAGCAGAGCGAGCCCCCTGACAAGAGGGGGAGGTTGGATGCACAGGGCCAGGACAGAGAGAGGCACGGCGAGCCCGAGGATGGGGAGCAGGAGCCCATGGAGCGCAAACGAGCCCGGGGGCAGAACAAGAGCAGGCCCTGCATGAAGCCCAACCACTACGAGAAGAGCCGGTTATGCCCATCAGTCACGCAGGTATGACATGGAGTGTGATGCTCTGCTTTGCTCTTGGTGGGTTTCTTGATTTTTCTAGTTAGGAGAGCACACCCCAGAGCGATGGAAGGCAAAGATGCACCAGGGTGACCTCCCAGGAGAAGGGAGCTGAGGGCAGGTTCACTGCAGAGCTACAAGAAGAACCTTGGATGCCCAGCAATGGCTGCGCGGATCCGCAGAGCTGGGCGACCCCCGCAGCCCCCCCGGAGCAATTCGAGCCCTACACGGAGCAGGGCATAGCTGTGGCCCCAGTGGTGCCCTCAGTCCCCAGCTTCCAGCAGCAGGAGGGGCAGATGCAGCAGCTGGAAATCTCAGAGGCAGCCCCAGGTGGCAGCAGTGGTATCCCCACGGGTGACACCGTCCCCCTCCACAGCAACATCCCAGCGGGCACCTCTGCTGCCCCCAGTCCCCAAGAGATCGAGAACAGCCTGGAGAGCCTAGACACAGATGTGCCCGAAGAGGTGCTGCTGGAGGAGGCTGCGAGGCTCTTCAACTGCTCCCCTGAGCTGAGCGGATCTGATCCTGAGCCCCAGGGGATCAACCACGGCCTCCCCAGCAGCATCCCCATGCTCCAAGGCCTCGGGGATCTCTGTGACCTCGATGAGATCATCACGTCTCATAGCATGAGCTCACTCTCGCTGCCCGAAGAGATTCTCTCTTGCGACTGCAGCACCCCTGAAGCCCTCCAGCATGATGCTGAGCATAGAGCAGCTCAGTTTCCCCCTGCAGCAGTGGGGTGGAAGAGCAGGGTTAGAGCCATTCCTATAGGATCGGGGGGAGGGAAAGGTGGGATGAGGATAGTGTTCTATTGTTGTACAGTTTTTCTCGTTTCCTAATAAATGTTGTTTGTTCTGATCCGCTCCACGTCTTGCTGGGCGTTGAAACAGCCCTTGGGTGGGGGAAGCTGGGACAGACACAGAAAGTGGTGTCCCCAGCCCTGAAGTGAAGCTCAGATCAAGGGCAGAGGAAGGCTGCAGTGCCTTCACCCCTAAGGCAGATGGGGTCACTTCTGGGAGGAGGGGGGAGCAGAGCCTTCCAAGGGGGGGGCCCACTCCAGAGCCTGGCTTGTTCTCCCTGCTGCAGCAAAAGAACTCCAAATAACCCAAAGAAAAGTAAGGGAGGGAGCTGCTGGCAGGACACTACCCCACTCCCCTCATCCACCCAACATAAAGCCACAATACCAGAGGAAAAATAACATCACCTTCTGTAGGGGAAATAACCCCCAAGGATGGTACTCAGTGAAAATAGTATGGAAGATGGTATATTTAGTAGGCTTATATAGATGGTGCACAGCCAGCCAGCAAAGGATGGTGGCTCAGCTTCAGGATGAAAGAGGCTTGCCGTGGACGCCACGCAGGAGGGATCTCCAAGAAGAGATCCTTCCCTGGTGGTGGTCTGCCCTTAAATGGGGTTTGGGAGATGTGGAGCCAGGCTCCACCCGTTCCAATCACACAGGTATATCACCTTTAGCTGTGCCCCTGTGGCTGCCTCGGTGCTCAGCTCAGGTGATCAATCAGTGGTTCAGGCCGTGATTCAACAGTTCCCATACACCGTGGGTACAGCGTGGCTGCACAGAAGGATCCAGAAGGGGATGTCCAAAAATTGCCCTTAAAAGCCACAGCTGCACTGTGCACTCTGACCCCTTACCATCTCCTAACGGCCACGGTGAGGTCGCTGCACCTCGCGGTTAACCCTGTAAGCTCATTGGTGGTGAGGAGGACGTGGTGGGCGGGGCCAGAGCACGAGGACCCCCAGTAAAAGACCACCGGCAAGAGACCCCAACCGTTGGCAGTTGGAGCCACTGCTCAAGAGCAGCAGACGCAGCTCTCCGCGGAGCAGAGCACAAGTTGAGAAGCCCAGGGCCCCCTGGCACCACCGATGCTCATCTATCCTGAGCTCAACAGCGCAGGTGAGCAGCAGCCCCGCTCGCCCCACGCCGGCGCTGCCGTCCCTTCTCCGTCCCCCTCCGGGCTCCTCCTGGCGGTTGGGGAGGGGATCGACGCCGTTTCCCTCATCTCTTCCAGGCTCAGCCAAACCCTGCCAGCCCCCTGCGATGCGGCAGCCCACGCTGGCAGCCCCGCTCACGGTTACACCGGTGGCAACCGGCGCAGCCAAGGCTCTCCCACCAGGTTAGACGTGCCCCTGCCCGCAGCGGGAGCTCTCCGGGGGGAGGGGGTGTCAAAGACCCTTCCCCTCACAACTTCCCTCTATCCCCGCAGAGATGTGGAGAGCCCCGTGTGGCTGCTACTTCAACCTCCGAGTCTTCCACCTCGAGTGCACAAACACTGCCCTGCCCCCACCGGCCAACCCCACCGGCCAACCTCGGATGCCCAGCAATGGCTGTGCAGCTCCGCAGAGCAGGGCGACCCCCGCAGCCCCCCCGGAGCAGGGCATAGCTGTGGCCCCAGTGGTGCCCTCAGTCCCCAGCTTCCAGCAGCAGGAGGGGCAGATGCAGCAGCTGGAAATCTCAGAGGCAGCCCCAGGTGGCAGCAGTGGTATCCCCACGGGTGACACCGTCCCCTTCCACAGCAACATCCCAGGGGGTACCTTTGCTGCCCCCAGTCATCAAGAGGCAGAGAAGAGCCTGGAGAGCCTAGACAGAGATCTGCCCGAAGAGGTGCTGCTGGAGGAGGCCATGAAGCTCTTCAACTGCTCCCCTGAGCTGAGCGGATCTGATCCTGAGCCCCAGGGGATCAACCACGGCCTCCCCAGCAGCATCCCCGAGCTCCAAGACCTCGGGGATCTCTGTGACCTTGATGAGATCATCACGTCTCATAGCATGAGCTCTCTCTCGCTGCCCGAGGAGATTCTCTCCTGCGACTACGGCACCCCTGAAACCTCCAGCATGATGCTGAGCACAGATCAGCTCAGTCTCCTCCTGCAGCAGTGGGGTGGAAGACCAGGGTTAGAGGCATTCCTATAGGAGCGGGGGGAGGGAAAGGTGGGATGACGTTAGTGTTCTATTGTTGTACAGTTTTTCTCGTTTCTTAATAAATGTTGTTTGTTCTGAGCCACTCCACGTCTTGCTGGGCGTTGAAACAGCCCTTGGGTGTGGGAAGCTGGGACAGACACAGAAAGTGGTGTCCCCAGCCCTGAAGTGAAGCTCAGATCAAGGGCAGAGGAAGGCTGCAGTGCCTTCACCCCTAAGGCAGATGGGGTCACTTCTGGGAGGAGGGGGGAGCAGAGCCTTCCAAGGCGGGGCCCACTCCAGAGCCTGGCTTGTTCTCCCTGCTGCAGCAAAAGAACTCCAAATAACCCAAAGAAAAGTAAGGGAGGGAGCTGCTGGCAGGACACTACCCCACTTCCCACATCCACCCAACATAAAGCCACAGTACCAGAGGAAAAATAACATCACCTTCGCAGCCAGAACGTGCCAGAAAACTTCCCCTCTCTTTATTGAGCATTTCACATCTGAGCTCCTCAACTTCATACCAATGCAGCCAACAGAGCACCTTCAGGCCACAGTGCCACCACTCTGCCACGCTCGAGCTCTTGGTGTCCCCATCGCCAGCCCCAGGACATGGAGGAGTGACGGGGTCCCAGCAACATCCCGGACCCCAGCAGAACCAGTGGCCATCACCAGAGCACAGATCCCGATTACGGGCAGCGAGGATGGCTCAGGCACCCAAAAGCTTGGGGTGCTGCCCTGCCCTGAGCATCCTCACTCCAAAACACAACCACAGGCAGCAGCAGTGCCTCTATGGGCCACAAAGAGACGCTCTGCTCAAGAAAAGAAGGAAAAGAAGAGTTACTAAAGAAAAAAAGACGCCGAGCAGAGAGTCGGGGATGGGGACGCCACAAACGGACACAGAGCCAGAAGGAGACTCTAACAAGTGCTGCAAACGCATAGGAAATCCAGCAGCTACACAGGACGGAAAGGTCACGGGCACGCACTCGGAGAGCTCAGCGCAGCAGTTTACCTTTCAGGCCCAAATTGAACGCCCAGAGCAAAGACGAGGCCCGGATGGCACTCCGGGCAGCCGCAGGAGCACCAGCAGGGACGGTCCCCGTCCTGAGCTCAAGAGTGGCAAGCCGGGGAAGCAGAGCAGATCCACGGTGGGGCCTCCATCCAAATAGCCCACAGCTGTGGGGAAGCCACAGCCAGAAAGCCCATAGGGCACGACGAGGCCACGGGGCAGCTCCCAAGAGAGAAGCCCGGGCCGCTCCGGCCCCGCTCCGCACAGAGGGCGGAGCTGAGGGAGCCCACGGCCTTTCGGAGTCCTCAGCAGCAGCACAAGCGCTCCCGGCTGGCAAAGCGAGCAGCCCAGCAGAGCCGCGCTGCTGCACACCCACAGCGCCTCGGCCCGCTCCTCCCGCCGCTCTGAGGGGGCCCGCTCTCCGCCCGCCCTTTTCTAGCCGCCACGGCCCGGCCCGGCCCGGCCCCGTCCCGTCCCGTCGCGTGAGTGACGTCATCGACGCGTGCGGCAGCAATGGCGGCAATGGCGCCGGTCCGGGAGCGGTGAGTGCGGGGCCCGGGGGCTCACGTGTGCTCCCCCCGATCCCTGCGACATCGGCCGCCCCACGGGGCCGTCCCCGGGCCTGGGCTGCGTTGGGGGGAGCGAGCGGGAGATGCTGGTGCTCCTCGCTCAGGGGCTGCGGCCTACAGGGGGGCACCGGGGACGGCGCGGCCGCGTCCCGGGATGCGGCTGGATGGGGGTGGGGATGGGATCGGAGATTGGGAAGTGGCTTTGCTTGGGGTTGGGAGTGGGGATGGGCTCAGGGAGGGGGGCAGGGATGGAGTTGGGCATGGACATGAGGGGTTTGGGATGACGATGGGTTCGAGGATTAGGATGAGGTCGAGAAAGGAATGGGATCAAGGATGGGGATGGGGACTTAGTTGGGGTTGGGAGTGGGATGGAGTTGGGAATGGAGATGAGGTCGAGGAGGGGGTGGGGATGAAGATGAGGATGGGGGACGAGGATGAGGATGAGGTCAAGGAGGAGACAGGATCGAGGATGGGGATAGGGATTTAATTGGGGTTGTGTTCAGGGATACAGTTGGGAATGGGGATGAGGTCGAGGAGGGGATGAGAGTGGGGGCACTCTGTGGCTCTGTGGTGCTGGCAGTGCAGCTCTTCACAGCTTCTTGATTCTTCTGCAGGTTCATTGCTTCCAAGGAGCGGTTCCATGCCTACCTGAGAGCCAACGGGGAGCCCGGCAGCCGAGGGGGTGGTGAGGAGGAGGAGAAGGAGAAGGAGGCTGTCAGCGAGCAGAGCGAGCCCCCTGACAAGAGGGGGAGGTTGGATGCACAGGGCCAGGACAGAGAGAGGCACGGCGAGCCCGAGGATGGGGAGCAGGAGCCCATGGAGCGCAAACGAGCCCGGGGGCAGAACAAGAGCAGGCCCTGCATGAAGCCCAACCACTACGAGAAGAGCCGGTTATGCCCATCAGTCACGCAGGTATGACATGGAGTGTGATGCTCTGCTTTGCTCTTGGTGGGTTTCTTGATTTTTCTAGTTAGGAGAGCACACCCCAGAGCGATGGAAGGCAAAGATGCACCAGGGTGACCTCCCAGGAGAAGGGAGCTGAGGGCAGGTTCACTGCAGAGCTACAAGAAGAACCTTGGATGCCCAGCAATGGCTGCGCGGATCCGCAGAGCTGGGCGACCCCCGCAGCCCCCCCGGAGCAATTCGAGCCCTACACGGAGCAGGGCATAGCTGTGGCCCCAGTGGTGCCCTCAGTCCCCAGCTTCCAGCAGCAGGAGGGGCAGATGCAGCAGCTGGAAATCTCAGAGGCAGCCCCAGGTGGCAGCAGTGGTATCCCCACGGGTGACACCGTCCCCCTCCACAGCAACATCCCAGCGGGCACCTCTGCTGCCCCCAGTCCCCAAGAGATCGAGAACAGCCTGGAGAGCCTAGACACAGATGTGCCCGAAGAGGTGCTGCTGGAGGAGGCTGCGAGGCTCTTCAACTGCTCCCCTGAGCTGAGCGGATCTGATCCTGAGCCCCAGGGGATCAACCACGGCCTCCCCAGCAGCATCCCCATGCTCCAAGGCCTCGGGGATCTCTGTGACCTCGATGAGATCATCACGTCTCATAGCATGAGCTCACTCTCGCTGCCCGAAGAGATTCTCTCTTGCGACTGCAGCACCCCTGAAGCCCTCCAGCATGATGCTGAGCATAGAGCAGCTCAGTTTCCCCCTGCAGCAGTGGGGTGGAAGAGCAGGGTTAGAGCCATTCCTATAGGATCGGGGGGAGGGAAAGGTGGGATGAGGATAGTGTTCTATTGTTGTACAGTTTTTCTCGTTTCCTAATAAATGTTGTTTGTTCTGATCCGCTCCACGTCTTGCTGGGCGTTGAAACAGCCCTTGGGTGGGGGAAGCTGGGACAGACACAGAAAGTGGTGTCCCCAGCCCTGAAGTGAAGCTCAGATCAAGGGCAGAGGAAGGCTGCAGTGCCTTCACCCCTAAGGCAGATGGGGTCACTTCTGGGAGGAGGGGGGAGCAGAGCCTTCCAAGGGGGGGGCCCACTCCAGAGCCTGGCTTGTTCTCCCTGCTGCAGCAAAAGAACTCCAAATAACCCAAAGAAAAGTAAGGGAGGGAGCTGCTGGCAGGACACTACCCCACTCCCCTCATCCACCCAACATAAAGCCACAATACCAGAGGAAAAATAACATCACCTTCTGTAGGGGAAATAACCCCCAAGGATGGTACTCAGTGAAAATAGTATGGAAGATGGTATATTTAGTAGGCTTATATAGATGGTGCACAGCCAGCCAGCAAAGGATGGTGGCTCAGCTTCAGGATGAAAGAGGCTTGCCGTGGACGCCACGCAGGAGGGATCTCCAAGAAGAGATCCTTCCCTGGTGGTGGTCTGCCCTTAAATGGGGTTTGGGAGATGTGGAGCCAGGCTCCACCCGTTCCAATCACACAGGTATATCACCTTTAGCTGTGCCCCTGTGGCTGCCTCGGTGCTCAGCTCAGGTGATCAATCAGTGGTTCAGGCCGTGATTCAACAGTTCCCATACACCGTGGGTACAGCGTGGCTGCACAGAAGGATCCAGAAGGGGATGTCCAAAAATTGCCCTTAAAAGCCACAGCTGCACTGTGCACTCTGACCCCTTACCATCTCCTAACGGCCACGGTGAGGTCGCTGCACCTCGCGGTTAACCCTGTAAGCTCATTGGTGGTGAGGAGGACGTGGTGGGCGGGGCCAGAGCACGAGGACCCCCAGTAAAAGACCACCGGCAAGAGACCCCAACCGTTGGCAGTTGGAGCCACTGCTCAAGAGCAGCAGACGCAGCTCTCCGCGGAGCAGAGCACAAGTTGAGAAGCCCAGGGCCCCCTGGCACCACCGATGCTCATCTATCCTGAGCTCAACAGCGCAGGTGAGCAGCAGCCCCGCTCGCCCCACGCCGGCGCTGCCGTCCCTTCTCCGTCCCCCTCCGGGCTCCTCCTGGCGGTTGGGGAGGGGATCGACGCCGTTTCCCTCATCTCTTCCAGGCTCAGCCAAACCCTGCCAGCCCCCTGCGATGCGGCAGCCCACGCTGGCAGCCCCGCTCACGGTTACACCGGTGGCAACCGGCGCAGCCAAGGCTCTCCCACCAGGTTAGACGTGCCCCTGCCCGCAGCGGGAGCTCTCCGGGGGGAGGGGGTGTCAAAGACCCTTCCCCTCACAACTTCCCTCTATCCCCGCAGAGATGTGGAGAGCCCCGTGTGGCTGCTACTTCAACCTCCGAGTCTTCCACCTCGAGTGCACAAACACTGCCCTGCCCCCACCGGCCAACCCCACCGGCCAACCTCGGATGCCCAGCAATGGCTGTGCAGCTCCGCAGAGCAGGGCGACCCCCGCAGCCCCCCCGGAGCAGGGCATAGCTGTGGCCCCAGTGGTGCCCTCAGTCCCCAGCTTCCAGCAGCAGGAGGGGCAGATGCAGCAGCTGGAAATCTCAGAGGCAGCCCCAGGTGGCAGCAGTGGTATCCCCACGGGTGACACCGTCCCCTTCCACAGCAACATCCCAGGGGGTACCTTTGCTGCCCCCAGTCATCAAGAGGCAGAGAAGAGCCTGGAGAGCCTAGACAGAGATCTGCCCGAAGAGGTGCTGCTGGAGGAGGCCATGAAGCTCTTCAACTGCTCCCCTGAGCTGAGCGGATCTGATCCTGAGCCCCAGGGGATCAACCACGGCCTCCCCAGCAGCATCCCCGAGCTCCAAGACCTCGGGGATCTCTGTGACCTTGATGAGATCATCACGTCTCATAGCATGAGCTCTCTCTCGCTGCCCGAGGAGATTCTCTCCTGCGACTACGGCACCCCTGAAACCTCCAGCATGATGCTGAGCACAGATCAGCTCAGTCTCCTCCTGCAGCAGTGGGGTGGAAGACCAGGGTTAGAGGCATTCCTATAGGAGCGGGGGGAGGGAAAGGTGGGATGACGTTAGTGTTCTATTGTTGTACAGTTTTTCTCGTTTCTTAATAAATGTTGTTTGTTCTGAGCCACTCCACGTCTTGCTGGGCGTTGAAACAGCCCTTGGGTGTGGGAAGCTGGGACAGACACAGAAAGTGGTGTCCCCAGCCCTGAAGTGAAGCTCAGATCAAGGGCAGAGGAAGGCTGCAGTGCCTTCACCCCTAAGGCAGATGGGGTCACTTCTGGGAGGAGGGGGGAGCAGAGCCTTCCAAGGCGGGGCCCACTCCAGAGCCTGGCTTGTTCTCCCTGCTGCAGCAAAAGAACTCCAAATAACCCAAAGAAAAGTAAGGGAGGGAGCTGCTGGCAGGACACTACCCCACTTCCCACATCCACCCAACATAAAGCCACAGTACCAGAGGAAAAATAACATCACCTTCGCAGCCAGAACGTGCCAGAAAACTTCCCCTCTCTTTATTGAGCATTTCACATCTGAGCTCCTCAACTTCATACCAATGCAGCCAACAGAGCACCTTCAGGCCACAGTGCCACCACTCTGCCACGCTCGAGCTCTTGGTGTCCCCATCGCCAGCCCCAGGACATGGAGGAGTGACGGGGTCCCAGCAACATCCCGGACCCCAGCAGAACCAGTGGCCATCACCAGAGCACAGATCCCGATTACGGGCAGCGAGGATGGCTCAGGCACCCAAAAGCTTGGGGTGCTGCCCTGCCCTGAGCATCCTCACTCCAAAACACAACCACAGGCAGCAGCAGTGCCTCTATGGGCCACAAAGAGACGCTCTGCTCAAGAAAAGAAGGAAAAGAAGAGTTACTAAAGAAAAAAAGACGCCGAGCAGAGAGTCGGGGATGGGGACGCCACAAACGGACACAGAGCCAGAAGGAGACTCTAACAAGTGCTGCAAACGCATAGGAAATCCAGCAGCTACACAGGACGGAAAGGTCACGGGCACGCACTCGGAGAGCTCAGCGCAGCAGTTTACCTTTCAGGCCCAAATTGAACGCCCAGAGCAAAGACGAGGCCCGGATGGCACTCCGGGCAGCCGCAGGAGCACCAGCAGGGACGGTCCCCGTCCTGAGCTCAAGAGTGGCGAGCCGGGGAAGCAGAGCAGATCCACGGTGGGGCCTCCATCCAAACAGCCCACAGCTGTGGGGAAGCCACAGCCAGAAAGCCCATAGGGCACGACGAGGCCACGGGGCAGCTCCCAAGAGAGAAGCCCGGGCCGCTCCGGCCCCGCTCCGCACAGAGGGCGGAGCTGAGGGAGCCCACGGCCTTTCGGAGTCCTCAGCAGCAGCACAAGCGCTCCCGGCTGGCAAAGCGAGCAGCCCAGCAGAGCCGCGCTGCTGCACACCCACAGCGCCTCGGCCCGCTCCTCCCGCCGCTCTGAGGGGGCCCGCTCTCCGCCCGCCCTTTTCTAGCCGCCACGGCCCGGCCCGGCCCGGCCCGGCCCGGCCCCGTCCCGTCCCGTCGCGTGAGTGACGTCATCGACGCGTGCGGCAGCAATGGCGGCAATGGCGCCGGTCCGGGAGCGGTGAGTGCGGGGCCCGGGGGCTCACGTGTGCTCCCCCCGATCCCTGCGACATCGGCCGCCCCACGGGGCCGTCCCCGGGCCTGGGCTGCGTTGGGGGGAGCGAGCGGGAGATGCTGGTGCTCCTCGCTCAGGGGCTGCGGCCTACAGGGGGGCACCGGGGACGGCGCGGCCGCGTCCCGGGATGCGGCTGGATGGGGGTGGGGATGGGATCGGAGATTGGGAAGTGGCTTTGCTTGGGGTTGGGAGTGGGGATGGGCTCAGGGAGGGGGGCAGGGATGGAGTTGGGCATGGACATGAGGGGTTTGGGATGACGATGGGTTCGAGGATTAGGATGAGGTCGAGAAAGGAATGGGATCAAGGATGGGGATGGGGACTTAGTTGGGGTTGGGAGTGGGATGGAGTTGGGAATGGAGATGAGGTCGAGGAGGGGGTGGGGATGAAGATGAGGATGGGGGACGAGGATGAGGATGAGGTCAAGGAGGAGACAGGATCGAGGATGGGGATAGGGATTTAATTGGGGTTGTGTTCAGGGATACAGTTGGGAATGGGGATGAGGTCGAGGAGGGGATGAGAGTGGGGGCACTCTGTGGCTCTGTGGTGCTGGCAGTGCAGCTCTTCACAGCTTCTTGATTCTTCTGCAGGTTCATTGCTTCCAAGGAGCGGTTCCATGCCTACCTGAGAGCCAACGGGGAGCCCGGCAGCCGAGGGGGTGGTGAGGAGGAGGAGAAGGAGAAGGAGGCTGTCAGCGAGCAGAGCGAGCCCCCTGACAAGAGGGGGAGGTTGGATGCACAGGGCCAGGACAGAGAGAGGCACGGCGAGCCCGAGGATGGGGAGCAGGAGCCCAAGGAGCGCAAACGAGCCCGGGGGCAGAACAAGAGCAGGCCCTGCATGAAGCCCAACCACTACGAGAAGAGCCGGTTATGCCCATCAGTCACGCAGGTATGACATGGAGTGTGATGCTCTGCTTTGCTCTTGGTGGGTTTCTTGATTTTTCTAGTTAGGAGAGCACACCCCAGAGCGATGGAAGGCAAAGATGCACCAGGGTGACCTCCCAGGAGAAGGGAGCTGAGGGCAGGTTCACTGCAGAGCTACAAGAAGAACCTTGGATGCCCAGCAATGGCTGCGCGGATCCGCAGAGCTGGGCGACCCCCGCAGCCCCCCCGGAGCAATTCGAGCCCTACACGGAGCAGGGCATAGCTGTGGCCCCAGTGGTGCCCTCAGTCCCCAGCTTCCAGCAGCAGGAGGGGCAGATGCAGCAGCTGGAAATCTCAGAGGCAGCCCCAGGTGGCAGCAGTGGTATCCCCACGGGTGACACCGTCCCCCTCCACAGCAACATCCCAGCGGGCACCTCTGCTGCCCCCAGTCCCCAAGAGATCGAGAACAGCCTGGAGAGCCTAGACACAGATGTGCCCGAAGAGGTGCTGCTGGAGGAGGCTGCGAGGCTCTTCAACTGCTCCCCTGAGCTGAGCGGATCTGATCCTGAGCCCCAGGGGATCAACCACGGCCTCCCCAGCAGCATCCCCATGCTCCAAGGCCTCGGGGATCTCTGTGACCTCGATGAGATCATCACGTCTCATAGCATGAGCTCACTCTCGCTGCCCGAAGAGATTCTCTCTTGCGACTGCAGCACCCCTGAAGCCCTCCAGCATGATGCTGAGCATAGAGCAGCTCAGTTTCCCCCTGCAGCAGTGGGGTGGAAGAGCAGGGTTAGAGCCATTCCTATAGGATCGGGGGGAGGGAAAGGTGGGATGAGGATAGTGTTCTATTGTTGTACAGTTTTTCTCGTTTCCTAATAAATGTTGTTTGTTCTGATCCGCTCCACGTCTTGCTGGGCGTTGAAACAGCCCTTGGGTGGGGGAAGCTGGGACAGACACAGAAAGTGGTGTCCCCAGCCCTGAAGTGAAGCTCAGATCAAGGGCAGAGGAAGGCTGCAGTGCCTTCACCCCTAAGGCAGATGGGGTCACTTCTGGGAGGAGGGGGGAGCAGAGCCTTCCAAGGGGGGGGCCCACTCCAGAGCCTGGCTTGTTCTCCCTGCTGCAGCAAAAGAACTCCAAATAACCCAAAGAAAAGTAAGGGAGGGAGCTGCTGGCAGGACACTACCCCACTCCCCTCATCCACCCAACATAAAGCCACAATACCAGAGGAAAAATAACATCACCTTCTGTAGGGGAAATAACCCCCAAGGATGGTACTCAGTGAAAATAGTATGGAAGATGGTATATTTAGTAGGCTTATATAGATGGTGCACAGCCAGCCAGCAAAGGATGGTGGCTCAGCTTCAGGATGAAAGAGGCTTGCCGTGGACGCCACGCAGGAGGGATCTCCAAGAAGAGATCCTTCCCTGGTGGTGGTCTGCCCTTAAATGGGGTTTGGGAGATGTGGAGCCAGGCTCCACCCGTTCCAATCACACAGGTATATCACCTTTAGCTGTGCCCCTGTGGCTGCCTCGGTGCTCAGCTCAGGTGATCAATCAGTGGTTCAGGCCGTGATTCAACAGTTCCCATACACCGTGGGTACAGCGTGGCTGCACAGAAGGATCCAGAAGGGGATGTCCAAAAATTGCCCTTAAAAGCCACAGCTGCACTGTGCACTCTGACCCCTTACCATCTCCTAACGGCCACGGTGAGGTCGCTGCACCTCGCGGTTAACCCTGTAAGCTCATTGGTGGTGAGGAGGACGTGGTGGGCGGGGCCAGAGCACGAGGACCCCCAGTAAAAGACCACCGGCAAGAGACCCCAACCGTTGGCAGTTGGAGCCACTGCTCAAGAGCAGCAGACGCAGCTCTCCGCGGAGCAGAGCACAAGTTGAGAAGCCCAGGGCCCCCTGGCACCACCGATGCTCATCTATCCTGAGCTCAACAGCGCAGGTGAGCAGCAGCCCCGCTCGCCCCACGCCGGCGCTGCCGTCCCTTCTCCGTCCCCCTCCGGGCTCCTCCTGGCGGTTGGGGAGGGGATCGACGCCGTTTCCCTCATCTCTTCCAGGCTCAGCCAAACCCTGCCAGCCCCCTGCGATGCGGCAGCCCACGCTGGCAGCCCCGCTCACGGTTACACCGGTGGCAACCGGCGCAGCCAAGGCTCTCCCACCAGGTTAGACGTGCCCCTGCCCGCAGCGGGAGCTCTCCGGGGGGAGGGGGTGTCAAAGACCCTTCCCCTCACAACTTCCCTCTATCCCCGCAGAGATGTGGAGAGCCCCGTGTGGCTGCTACTTCAACCTCCGAGTCTTCCACCTCGAGTGCACAAACACTGCCCTGCCCCCACCGGCCAACCCCACCGGCCAACCTCGGATGCCCAGCAATGGCTGTGCAGCTCCGCAGAGCAGGGCGACCCCCGCAGCCCCCCCGGAGCAGGGCATAGCTGTGGCCCCAGTGGTGCCCTCAGTCCCCAGCTTCCAGCAGCAGGAGGGGCAGATGCAGCAGCTGGAAATCTCAGAGGCAGCCCCAGGTGGCAGCAGTGGTATCCCCACGGGTGACACCGTCCCCTTCCACAGCAACATCCCAGGGGGTACCTTTGCTGCCCCCAGTCATCAAGAGGCAGAGAAGAGCCTGGAGAGCCTAGACAGAGATCTGCCCGAAGAGGTGCTGCTGGAGGAGGCCATGAAGCTCTTCAACTGCTCCCCTGAGCTGAGCGGATCTGATCCTGAGCCCCAGGGGATCAACCACGGCCTCCCCAGCAGCATCCCCGAGCTCCAAGACCTCGGGGATCTCTGTGACCTTGATGAGATCATCACGTCTCATAGCATGAGCTCTCTCTCGCTGCCCGAGGAGATTCTCTCCTGCGACTACGGCACCCCTGAAACCTCCAGCATGATGCTGAGCACAGATCAGCTCAGTCTCCTCCTGCAGCAGTGGGGTGGAAGACCAGGGTTAGAGGCATTCCTATAGGAGCGGGGGGAGGGAAAGGTGGGATGACGTTAGTGTTCTATTGTTGTACAGTTTTTCTCGTTTCTTAATAAATGTTGTTTGTTCTGAGCCACTCCACGTCTTGCTGGGCGTTGAAACAGCCCTTGGGTGTGGGAAGCTGGGACAGACACAGAAAGTGGTGTCCCCAGCCCTGAAGTGAAGCTCAGATCAAGGGCAGAGGAAGGCTGCAGTGCCTTCACCCCTAAGGCAGATGGGGTCACTTCTGGGAGGAGGGGGGAGCAGAGCCTTCCAAGGCGGGGCCCACTCCAGAGCCTGGCTTGTTCTCCCTGCTGCAGCAAAAGAACTCCAAATAACCCAAAGAAAAGTAAGGGAGGGAGCTGCTGGCAGGACACTACCCCACTTCCCACATCCACCCAACATAAAGCCACAGTACCAGAGGAAAAATAACATCACCTTCGCAGCCAGAACGTGCCAGAAAACTTCCCCTCTCTTTATTGAGCATTTCACATCTGAGCTCCTCAACTTCATACCAATGCAGCCAACAGAGCACCTTCAGGCCACAGTGCCACCACTCTGCCACGCTCGAGCTCTTGGTGTCCCCATCGCCAGCCCCAGGACATGGAGGAGTGACGGGGTCCCAGCAACATCCCGGACCCCAGCAGAACCAGTGGCCATCACCAGAGCACAGATCCCGATTACGGGCAGCGAGGATGGCTCAGGCACCCAAAAGCTTGGGGTGCTGCCCTGCCCTGAGCATCCTCACTCCAAAACACAACCACAGGCAGCAGCAGTGCCTCTATGGGCCACAAAGAGACGCTCTGCTCAAGAAAAGAAGGAAAAGAAGAGTTACTAAAGAAAAAAAGACGCCGAGCAGAGAGTCGGGGATGGGGACGCCACAAACGGACACAGAGCCAGAAGGAGACTCTAACAAGTGCTGCAAACGCATAGGAAATCCAGCAGCTACACAGGACGGAAAGGTCACGGGCACGCACTCGGAGAGCTCAGCGCAGCAGTTTACCTTTCAGGCCCAAATTGAACGCCCAGAGCAAAGACGAGGCCCGGATGGCACTCCGGGCAGCCGCAGGAGCACCAGCAGGGACGGTCCCCGTCCTGAGCTCAAGAGTGGCGAGCCGGGGAAGCAGAGCAGATCCACGGTGGGGCCTCCATCCAAACAGCCCACAGCTGTGGGGAAGCCAGAGCCAGAAAGCCCATAGGGCACGACGAGGCCACGGGGCAGCTCCCAAGAGAGAAGCCCGGGCCGCTCCGGCCCCGCTCCGCACAGAGGGCGGAGCTGAGGGAGCCCACGGCCTTTCGGAGTCCTCAGCAGCAGCACAAGCGCTCCCGGCTGGCAAAGCGAGCAGCCCAGCAGAGCCGCGCTGCTGCACACCCACAGCGCCTCGGCCCGCTCCTCCCGCCGCTCTGAGGGGGCCCGCTCTCCGCCCGCCCTTTTCTAGCCGCCACGGCCCGGCCCGGCCCGGCCCGGCCCGGCCCCGTCCCGTCCCGTCGCGTGAGTGACGTCATCGACGCGTGCGGCAGCAATGGCGGCAATGGCGCCGGTCCGGGAGCGGTGAGTGCGGGGCCCGGGGGCTCACGTGTGCTCCCCCCGATCCCTGCGACATCGGCCGCCCCACGGGGCCGTCCCCGGGCCTGGGCTGCGTTGGGGGGAGCGAGCGGGAGATGCTGGTGCTCCTCGCTCAGGGGCTGCGGCCTACAGGGGGGCACCGGGGACGGCGCGGCCGCGTCCCGGGATGCGGCTGGATGGGGGTGGGGATGGGATCGGAGATTGGGAAGTGGCTTTGCTTGGGGTTGGGAGTGGGGATGGGCTCAGGGAGGGGGGCAGGGATGGAGTTGGGCATGGACATGAGGGGTTTGGGATGACGATGGGTTCGAGGATTAGGATGAGGTCGAGAAAGGAATGGGATCAAGGATGGGGATGGGGACTTAGTTGGGGTTGGGAGTGGGATGGAGTTGGGAATGGAGATGAGGTCGAGGAGGGGGTGGGGATGAAGATGAGGATGGGGGACGAGGATGAGGATGAGGTCAAGGAGGAGACAGGATCGAGGATGGGGATAGGGATTTAATTGGGGTTGTGTTCAGGGATACAGTTGGGAATGGGGATGAGGTCGAGGAGGGGATGAGAGTGGGGGCACTCTGTGGCTCTGTGGTGCTGGCAGTGCAGCTCTTCACAGCTTCTTGATTCTTCTGCAGGTTCATTGCTTCCAAGGAGCGGTTCCATGCCTACCTGAGAGCCAACGGGGAGCCCGGCAGCCGAGGGGGTGGTGAGGAGGAGGAGAAGGAGAAGGAGGCTGTCAGCGAGCAGAGCGAGCCCCCTGACAAGAGGGGGAGGTTGGATGCACAGGGCCAGGACAGAGAGAGGCACGGCGAGCCCGAGGATGGGGAGCAGGAGCCCAAGGAGCGCAAACGAGCCCGGGGGCAGAACAAGAGCAGGCCCTGCATGAAGCCCAACCACTACGAGAAGAGCCGGTTATGCCCATCAGTCACGCAGGTATGACATGGAGTGTGATGCTCTGCTTTGCTCTTGGTGGGTTTCTTGATTTTTCTAGTTAGGAGAGCACACCCCAGAGCGATGGAAGGCAAAGATGCACCAGGGTGACCTCCCAGGAGAAGGGAGCTGAGGGCAGGTTCACTGCAGAGCTACAAGAAGAACCTTGGATGCCCAGCAATGGCTGCGCGGATCCGCAGAGCTGGGCGACCCCCGCAGCCCCCCCGGAGCAATTCGAGCCCTACACGGAGCAGGGCATAGCTGTGGCCCCAGTGGTGCCCTCAGTCCCCAGCTTCCAGCAGCAGGAGGGGCAGATGCAGCAGCTGGAAATCTCAGAGGCAGCCCCAGGTGGCAGCAGTGGTATCCCCACGGGTGACACCGTCCCCCTCCACAGCAACATCCCAGCGGGCACCTCTGCTGCCCCCAGTCCCCAAGAGATCGAGAACAGCCTGGAGAGCCTAGACACAGATGTGCCCGAAGAGGTGCTGCTGGAGGAGGCTGCGAGGCTCTTCAACTGCTCCCCTGAGCTGAGCGGATCTGATCCTGAGCCCCAGGGGATCAACCACGGCCTCCCCAGCAGCATCCCCATGCTCCAAGGCCTCGGGGATCTCTGTGACCTCGATGAGATCATCACGTCTCATAGCATGAGCTCACTCTCGCTGCCCGAAGAGATTCTCTCTTGCGACTGCAGCACCCCTGAAGCCCTCCAGCATGATGCTGAGCATAGAGCAGCTCAGTTTCCCCCTGCAGCAGTGGGGTGGAAGAGCAGGGTTAGAGCCATTCCTATAGGATCGGGGGGAGGGAAAGGTGGGATGAGGATAGTGTTCTATTGTTGTACAGTTTTTCTCGTTTCCTAATAAATGTTGTTTGTTCTGATCCGCTCCACGTCTTGCTGGGCGTTGAAACAGCCCTTGGGTGGGGGAAGCTGGGACAGACACAGAAAGTGGTGTCCCCAGCCCTGAAGTGAAGCTCAGATCAAGGGCAGAGGAAGGCTGCAGTGCCTTCACCCCTAAGGCAGATGGGGTCACTTCTGGGAGGAGGGGGGAGCAGAGCCTTCCAAGGGGGGGGCCCACTCCAGAGCCTGGCTTGTTCTCCCTGCTGCAGCAAAAGAACTCCAAATAACCCAAAGAAAAGTAAGGGAGGGAGCTGCTGGCAGGACACTACCCCACTCCCCTCATCCACCCAACATAAAGCCACAATACCAGAGGAAAAATAACATCACCTTCTGTAGGGGAAATAACCCCCAAGGATGGTACTCAGTGAAAATAGTATGGAAGATGGTATATTTAGTAGGCTTATATAGATGGTGCACAGCCAGCCAGCAAAGGATGGTGGCTCAGCTTCAGGATGAAAGAGGCTTGCCGTGGACGCCACGCAGGAGGGATCTCCAAGAAGAGATCCTTCCCTGGTGGTGGTCTGCCCTTAAATGGGGTTTGGGAGATGTGGAGCCAGGCTCCACCCGTTCCAATCACACAGGTATATCACCTTTAGCTGTGCCCCTGTGGCTGCCTCGGTGCTCAGCTCAGGTGATCAATCAGTGGTTCAGGCCGTGATTCAACAGTTCCCATACACCGTGGGTACAGCGTGGCTGCACAGAAGGATCCAGAAGGGGATGTCCAAAAATTGCCCTTAAAAGCCACAGCTGCACTGTGCACTCTGACCCCTTACCATCTCCTAACGGCCACGGTGAGGTCGCTGCACCTCGCGGTTAACCCTGTAAGCTCATTGGTGGTGAGGAGGACGTGGTGGGCGGGGCCAGAGCACGAGGACCCCCAGTAAAAGACCACCGGCAAGAGACCCCAACCGTTGGCAGTTGGAGCCACTGCTCAAGAGCAGCAGACGCAGCTCTCCGCGGAGCAGAGCACAAGTTGAGAAGCCCAGGGCCCCCTGGCACCACCGATGCTCATCTATCCTGAGCTCAACAGCGCAGGTGAGCAGCAGCCCCGCTCGCCCCACGCCGGCGCTGCCGTCCCTTCTCCGTCCCCCTCCGGGCTCCTCCTGGCGGTTGGGGAGGGGATCGACGCCGTTTCCCTCATCTCTTCCAGGCTCAGCCAAACCCTGCCAGCCCCCTGCGATGCGGCAGCCCACGCTGGCAGCCCCGCTCACGGTTACACCGGTGGCAACCGGCGCAGCCAAGGCTCTCCCACCAGGTTAGACGTGCCCCTGCCCGCAGCGGGAGCTCTCCGGGGGGAGGGGGTGTCAAAGACCCTTCCCCTCACAACTTCCCTCTATCCCCGCAGAGATGTGGAGAGCCCCGTGTGGCTGCTACTTCAACCTCCGAGTCTTCCACCTCGAGTGCACAAACACTGCCCTGCCCCCACCGGCCAACCCCACCGGCCAACCTCGGATGCCCAGCAATGGCTGTGCAGCTCCGCAGAGCAGGGCGACCCCCGCAGCCCCCCCGGAGCAGGGCATAGCTGTGGCCCCAGTGGTGCCCTCAGTCCCCAGCTTCCAGCAGCAGGAGGGGCAGATGCAGCAGCTGGAAATCTCAGAGGCAGCCCCAGGTGGCAGCAGTGGTATCCCCACGGGTGACACCGTCCCCTTCCACAGCAACATCCCAGGGGGTACCTTTGCTGCCCCCAGTCATCAAGAGGCAGAGAAGAGCCTGGAGAGCCTAGACAGAGATCTGCCCGAAGAGGTGCTGCTGGAGGAGGCCATGAAGCTCTTCAACTGCTCCCCTGAGCTGAGCGGATCTGATCCTGAGCCCCAGGGGATCAACCACGGCCTCCCCAGCAGCATCCCCGAGCTCCAAGACCTCGGGGATCTCTGTGACCTTGATGAGATCATCACGTCTCATAGCATGAGCTCTCTCTCGCTGCCCGAGGAGATTCTCTCCTGCGACTACGGCACCCCTGAAACCTCCAGCATGATGCTGAGCACAGATCAGCTCAGTCTCCTCCTGCAGCAGTGGGGTGGAAGACCAGGGTTAGAGGCATTCCTATAGGAGCGGGGGGAGGGAAAGGTGGGATGACGTTAGTGTTCTATTGTTGTACAGTTTTTCTCGTTTCTTAATAAATGTTGTTTGTTCTGAGCCACTCCACGTCTTGCTGGGCGTTGAAACAGCCCTTGGGTGTGGGAAGCTGGGACAGACACAGAAAGTGGTGTCCCCAGCCCTGAAGTGAAGCTCAGATCAAGGGCAGAGGAAGGCTGCAGTGCCTTCACCCCTAAGGCAGATGGGGTCACTTCTGGGAGGAGGGGGGAGCAGAGCCTTCCAAGGCGGGGCCCACTCCAGAGCCTGGCTTGTTCTCCCTGCTGCAGCAAAAGAACTCCAAATAACCCAAAGAAAAGTAAGGGAGGGAGCTGCTGGCAGGACACTACCCCACTTCCCACATCCACCCAACATAAAGCCACAGTACCAGAGGAAAAATAACATCACCTTCGCAGCCAGAACGTGCCAGAAAACTTCCCCTCTCTTTATTGAGCATTTCACATCTGAGCTCCTCAACTTCATACCAATGCAGCCAACAGAGCACCTTCAGGCCACAGTGCCACCACTCTGCCACGCTCGAGCTCTTGGTGTCCCCATCGCCAGCCCCAGGACATGGAGGAGTGACGGGGTCCCAGCAACATCCCGGACCCCAGCAGAACCAGTGGCCATCACCAGAGCACAGATCCCGATTACGGGCAGCGAGGATGGCTCAGGCACCCAAAAGCTTGGGGTGCCGCCCTGCCCTGAGCATCCTCACTCCAAAACACAACCACAGGCAGCAGCAGTGCCTCTATGGGCCACAAAGAGACGCTCTGCTCAAGAAAAGAAGGAAAAGAAGAGTTACTAAAGAAAAAAAGACGCCGAGCAGAGAGTCGGGGATGGGGACGCCACAAACGGACACAGAGCCAGAAGGAGACTCTAACAAGTGCTGCAAACGCATAGGAAATCCAGCAGCTACACAGGACGGAAAGGTCACGGGCACGCACTCGGAGAGCTCAGCGCAGCAGTTTACCTTTCAGGCCCAAATTGAACGCCCAGAGCAAAGACGAGGCCCGGATGGCACTCCGGGCAGCCGCAGGAGCACCAGCAGGGACGGTCCCCGTCCTGAGCTCAAGAGTGGCGAGCCGGGGAAGCAGAGCAGATCCACGGTGGGGCCTCCATCCAAACAGCCCACAGCTGTGGGGAAGCCAGAGCCAGAAAGCCCATAGGGCACGACGAGGCCACGGGGCAGCTCCCAAGAGAGAAGCCCGGGCCGCTCCGGCCCCGCTCCGCACAGAGGGCGGAGCTGAGGGAGCCCACGGCCTTTCGGAGTCCTCAGCAGCAGCACAAGCGCTCCCGGCTGGCAAAGCGA
This sequence comes from Cyrtonyx montezumae, assembly GCF_038088225.1. Classification (NCBI taxonomy): domain Eukaryota; kingdom Metazoa; phylum Chordata; class Aves; order Galliformes; family Odontophoridae; genus Cyrtonyx; species Cyrtonyx montezumae. The sequence goes on along the minus strand of NW_027072056.1, from coordinate 137,559 downwards.
GCAGCCCAGCAGAGCCGCGCTGCTGCACACCCACAGCGCCTCGGCCCGCTCCTCCCGCCGCTCTGAGGGGGCCCGCTCTCCGCCCGCCCTTTTCTAGCCGCCACGGCCCGGCCCGGCCCGGCCCGGCCCGGCCCCGTCCCGTCCCGTCGCGTGAGTGACGTCATCGACGCGTGCGGCAGCAATGGCGGCAATGGCGCCGGTCCGGGAGCGGTGAGTGCGGGGCCCGGGGGCTCACGTGTGCTCCCCCCGATCCCTGCGACATCGGCCGCCCCACGGGGCCGTCCCCGGGCCTGGGCTGCGTTGGGGGGAGCGAGCGGGAGATGCTGGTGCTCCTCGCTCAGGGGCTGCGGCCTACAGGGGGGCACCGGGGACGGCGCGGCCGCGTCCCGGGATGCGGCTGGATGGGGGTGGGGATGGGATCGGAGATTGGGAAGTGGCTTTGCTTGGGGTTGGGAGTGGGGATGGGCTCAGGGAGGGGGGCAGGGATGGAGTTGGGCATGGACATGAGGGGTTTGGGATGACGATGGGTTCGAGGATTAGGATGAGGTCGAGAAAGGAATGGGATCAAGGATGGGGATGGGGACTTAGTTGGGGTTGGGAGTGGGATGGAGTTGGGAATGGAGATGAGGTCGAGGAGGGGGTGGGGATGAAGATGAGGATGGGGGACGAGGATGAGGATGAGGTCAAGGAGGAGACAGGATCGAGGATGGGGATAGGGATTTAATTGGGGTTGTGTTCAGGGATACAGTTGGGAATGGGGATGAGGTCGAGGAGGGGATGAGAGTGGGGGCACTCTGTGGCTCTGTGGTGCTGGCAGTGCAGCTCTTCACAGCTTCTTGATTCTTCTGCAGGTTCATTGCTTCCAAGGAGCGGTTCCATGCCTACCTGAGAGCCAACGGGGAGCCCGGCAGCCGAGGGGGTGGTGAGGAGGAGGAGAAGGAGAAGGAGGCTGTCAGCGAGCAGAGCGAGCCCCCTGACAAGAGGGGGAGGTTGGATGCACAGGGCCAGGACAGAGAGAGGCACGGCGAGCCCGAGGATGGGGAGCAGGAGCCCATGGAGCGCAAACGAGCCCGGGGGCAGAACAAGAGCAGGCCCTGCATGAAGCCCAACCACTACGAGAAGAGCCGGTTATGCCCATCAGTCACGCAGGTATGACATGGAGTGTGATGCTCTGCTTTGCTCTTGGTGGGTTTCTTGATTTTTCTAGTTAGGAGAGCACACCCCAGAGCGATGGAAGGCAAAGATGCACCAGGGTGACCTCCCAGGAGAAGGGAGCTGAGGGCAGGTTCACTGCAGAGCTACAAGAAGAACCTTGGATGCCCAGCAATGGCTGCGCGGATCCGCAGAGCTGGGCGACCCCCGCAGCCCCCCCGGAGCAATTCGAGCCCTACACGGAGCAGGGCATAGCTGTGGCCCCAGTGGTGCCCTCAGTCCCCAGCTTCCAGCAGCAGGAGGGGCAGATGCAGCAGCTGGAAATCTCAGAGGCAGCCCCAGGTGGCAGCAGTGGTATCCCCACGGGTGACACCGTCCCCCTCCACAGCAACATCCCAGCGGGCACCTCTGCTGCCCCCAGTCCCCAAGAGATCGAGAACAGCCTGGAGAGCCTAGACACAGATGTGCCCGAAGAGGTGCTGCTGGAGGAGGCTGCGAGGCTCTTCAACTGCTCCCCTGAGCTGAGCGGATCTGATCCTGAGCCCCAGGGGATCAACCACGGCCTCCCCAGCAGCATCCCCATGCTCCAAGGCCTCGGGGATCTCTGTGACCTCGATGAGATCATCACGTCTCATAGCATGAGCTCACTCTCGCTGCCCGAAGAGATTCTCTCTTGCGACTGCAGCACCCCTGAAGCCCTCCAGCATGATGCTGAGCATAGAGCAGCTCAGTTTCCCCCTGCAGCAGTGGGGTGGAAGAGCAGGGTTAGAGCCATTCCTATAGGATCGGGGGGAGGGAAAGGTGGGATGAGGATAGTGTTCTATTGTTGTACAGTTTTTCTCGTTTCCTAATAAATGTTGTTTGTTCTGATCCGCTCCACGTCTTGCTGGGCGTTGAAACAGCCCTTGGGTGGGGGAAGCTGGGACAGACACAGAAAGTGGTGTCCCCAGCCCTGAAGTGAAGCTCAGATCAAGGGCAGAGGAAGGCTGCAGTGCCTTCACCCCTAAGGCAGATGGGGTCACTTCTGGGAGGAGGGGGGAGCAGAGCCTTCCAAGGGGGGGGCCCACTCCAGAGCCTGGCTTGTTCTCCCTGCTGCAGCAAAAGAACTCCAAATAACCCAAAGAAAAGTAAGGGAGGGAGCTGCTGGCAGGACACTACCCCACTCCCCTCATCCACCCAACATAAAGCCACAATACCAGAGGAAAAATAACATCACCTTCTGTAGGGGAAATAACCCCCAAGGATGGTACTCAGTGAAAATAGTATGGAAGATGGTATATTTAGTAGGCTTATATAGATGGTGCACAGCCAGCCAGCAAAGGATGGTGGCTCAGCTTCAGGATGAAAGAGGCTTGCCGTGGACGCCACGCAGGAGGGATCTCCAAGAAGAGATCCTTCCCTGGTGGTGGTCTGCCCTTAAATGGGGTTTGGGAGATGTGGAGCCAGGCTCCACCCGTTCCAATCACACAGGTATATCACCTTTAGCTGTGCCCCTGTGGCTGCCTCGGTGCTCAGCTCAGGTGATCAATCAGTGGTTCAGGCCGTGATTCAACAGTTCCCATACACCGTGGGTACAGCGTGGCTGCACAGAAGGATCCAGAAGGGGATGTCCAAAAATTGCCCTTAAAAGCCACAGCTGCACTGTGCACTCTGACCCCTTACCATCTCCTAACGGCCACGGTGAGGTCGCTGCACCTCGCGGTTAACCCTGTAAGCTCATTGGTGGTGAGGAGGACGTGGTGGGCGGGGCCAGAGCACGAGGACCCCCAGTAAAAGACCACCGGCAAGAGACCCCAACCGTTGGCAGTTGGAGCCACTGCTCAAGAGCAGCAGACGCAGCTCTCCGCGGAGCAGAGCACAAGTTGAGAAGCCCAGGGCCCCCTGGCACCACCGATGCTCATCTATCCTGAGCTCAACAGCGCAGGTGAGCAGCAGCCCCGCTCGCCCCACGCCGGCGCTGCCGTCCCTTCTCCGTCCCCCTCCGGGCTCCTCCTGGCGGTTGGGGAGGGGATCGACGCCGTTTCCCTCATCTCTTCCAGGCTCAGCCAAACCCTGCCAGCCCCCTGCGATGCGGCAGCCCACGCTGGCAGCCCCGCTCACGGTTACACCGGTGGCAACCGGCGCAGCCAAGGCTCTCCCACCAGGTTAGACGTGCCCCTGCCCGCAGCGGGAGCTCTCCGGGGGGAGGGGGTGTCAAAGACCCTTCCCCTCACAACTTCCCTCTATCCCCGCAGAGATGTGGAGAGCCCCGTGTGGCTGCTACTTCAACCTCCGAGTCTTCCACCTCGAGTGCACAAACACTGCCCTGCCCCCACCGGCCAACCCCACCGGCCAACCTCGGATGCCCAGCAATGGCTGTGCAGCTCCGCAGAGCAGGGCGACCCCCGCAGCCCCCCCGGAGCAGGGCATAGCTGTGGCCCCAGTGGTGCCCTCAGTCCCCAGCTTCCAGCAGCAGGAGGGGCAGATGCAGCAGCTGGAAATCTCAGAGGCAGCCCCAGGTGGCAGCAGTGGTATCCCCACGGGTGACACCGTCCCCTTCCACAGCAACATCCCAGGGGGTACCTTTGCTGCCCCCAGTCATCAAGAGGCAGAGAAGAGCCTGGAGAGCCTAGACAGAGATCTGCCCGAAGAGGTGCTGCTGGAGGAGGCCATGAAGCTCTTCAACTGCTCCCCTGAGCTGAGCGGATCTGATCCTGAGCCCCAGGGGATCAACCACGGCCTCCCCAGCAGCATCCCCGAGCTCCAAGACCTCGGGGATCTCTGTGACCTTGATGAGATCATCACGTCTCATAGCATGAGCTCTCTCTCGCTGCCCGAGGAGATTCTCTCCTGCGACTACGGCACCCCTGAAACCTCCAGCATGATGCTGAGCACAGATCAGCTCAGTCTCCTCCTGCAGCAGTGGGGTGGAAGACCAGGGTTAGAGGCATTCCTATAGGAGCGGGGGGAGGGAAAGGTGGGATGACGTTAGTGTTCTATTGTTGTACAGTTTTTCTCGTTTCTTAATAAATGTTGTTTGTTCTGAGCCACTCCACGTCTTGCTGGGCGTTGAAACAGCCCTTGGGTGTGGGAAGCTGGGACAGACACAGAAAGTGGTGTCCCCAGCCCTGAAGTGAAGCTCAGATCAAGGGCAGAGGAAGGCTGCAGTGCCTTCACCCCTAAGGCAGATGGGGTCACTTCTGGGAGGAGGGGGGAGCAGAGCCTTCCAAGGCGGGGCCCACTCCAGAGCCTGGCTTGTTCTCCCTGCTGCAGCAAAAGAACTCCAAATAACCCAAAGAAAAGTAAGGGAGGGAGCTGCTGGCAGGACACTACCCCACTTCCCACATCCACCCAACATAAAGCCACAGTACCAGAGGAAAAATAACATCACCTTCGCAGCCAGAACGTGCCAGAAAACTTCCCCTCTCTTTATTGAGCATTTCACATCTGAGCTCCTCAACTTCATACCAATGCAGCCAACAGAGCACCTTCAGGCCACAGTGCCACCACTCTGCCACGCTCGAGCTCTTGGTGTCCCCATCGCCAGCCCCAGGACATGGAGGAGTGACGGGGTCCCAGCAACATCCCGGACCCCAGCAGAACCAGTGGCCATCACCAGAGCACAGATCCCAATTACGGGCAGCGAGGATGGCTCAGGCACCCAAAAGCTTGGGGTGCCGCCCTGCCCTGAGCATCCTCACTCCAAAACACAACCACAGGCAGCAGCAGTGCCTCTATGGGCCACAAAGAGACGCTCTGCTCAAGAAAAGAAGGAAAAGAAGAGTTACTAAAGAAAAAAAGACGCCGAGCAGAGAGTCGGGGATGGGGACGCCACAAACGGACACAGAGCCAGAAGGAGACTCTAACAAGTGCTGCAAACGCATAGGAAATCCAGCAGCTACACAGGACGGAAAGGTCACGGGCACGCACTCGGAGAGCTCAGCGCAGCAGTTTACCTTTCAGGCCCAAATTGAACGCCCAGAGCAAAGACGAGGCCCGGATGGCACTCCGGGCAGCCGCAGGAGCACCAGCAGGGACGGTCCCCGTCCTGAGCTCAAGAGTGGCAAGCCGGGGAAGCAGAGCAGATCCACGGTGGGGCCTCCATCCAAACAGCCCACAGCTGTGGGGAAGCCACAGCCAGAAAGCCCATAGGGCACGACGAGGCCACGGGGCAGCTCCCAAGAGAGAAGCCCGGGCCGCTCCGGCCCCGCTCCGCACAGAGGGCGGAGCTGAGGGAGCCCACGGCCTTTCGGAGTCCTCAGCAGCAGCACAAGCGCTCCCGGCTGGCAAAGCGAGCAGCCCAGCAGAGCCGCGCTGCTGCACACCCACAGCGCCTCGGCCCGCTCCTCCCGCCGCTCTGAGGGGGCCCGCTCTCCGCCCGCCCTTTTCTAGCCGCCACGGCCCGGCCCGGCCCGGCCCGGCCCCGTCCCGTCCCGTCCCGTCGCGTGAGTGACGTCATCGACGCGTGCGGCAGCAATGGCGGCAATGGCGCCGGTCCGGGAGCGGTGAGTGCGGGGCCCGGGGGCTCACGTGTGCTCCCCCCGATCCCTGCGACATCGGCCGCCCCACGGGGCCGTCCCCGGGCCTGGGCTGCGTTGGGGGGAGCGAGCGGGAGATGCTGGTGCTCCTCGCTCAGGGGCTGCGGCCTACAGGGGGGCACCGGGGACGGCGCGGCCGCGTCCCGGGATGCGGCTGGATGGGGGTGGGGATGGGATCGGAGATTGGGAAGTGGCTTTGCTTGGGGTTGGGAGTGGGGATGGGCTCAGGGAGGGGGGCAGGGATGGAGTTGGGCATGGACATGAGGGGTTTGGGATGACGATGGGTTCGAGGATTAGGATGAGGTCGAGAAAGGAATGGGATCAAGGATGGGGATGGGGACTTAGTTGGGGTTGGGAGTGGGATGGAGTTGGGAATGGAGATGAGGTCGAGGAGGGGGTGGGGATGAAGATGAGGATGGGGGACGAGGATGAGGATGAGGTCAAGGAGGAGACAGGATCGAGGATGGGGATAGGGATTTAATTGGGGTTGTGTTCAGGGATACAGTTGGGAATGGGGATGAGGTCGAGGAGGGGATGAGAGTGGGGGCACTCTGTGGCTCTGTGGTGCTGGCAGTGCAGCTCTTCACAGCTTCTTGATTCTTCTGCAGGTTCATTGCTTCCAAGGAGCGGTTCCATGCCTACCTGAGAGCCAACGGGGAGCCCGGCAGCCGAGGGGGTGGTGAGGAGGAGGAGAAGGAGAAGGAGGCTGTCAGCGAGCAGAGCGAGCCCCCTGACAAGAGGGGGAGGTTGGATGCACAGGGCCAGGACAGAGAGAGGCACGGCGAGCCCGAGGATGGGGAGCAGGAGCCCATGGAGCGCAAACGAGCCCGGGGGCAGAACAAGAGCAGGCCCTGCATGAAGCCCAACCACTACGAGAAGAGCCGGTTATGCCCATCAGTCACGCAGGTATGACATGGAGTGTGATGCTCTGCTTTGCTCTTGGTGGGTTTCTTGATTTTTCTAGTTAGGAGAGCACACCCCAGAGCGATGGAAGGCAAAGATGCACCAGGGTGACCTCCCAGGAGAAGGGAGCTGAGGGCAGGTTCACTGCAGAGCTACAAGAAGAACCTTGGATGCCCAGCAATGGCTGCGCGGATCCGCAGAGCTGGGCGACCCCCGCAGCCCCCCCGGAGCAATTCGAGCCCTACACGGAGCAGGGCATAGCTGTGGCCCCAGTGGTGCCCTCAGTCCCCAGCTTCCAGCAGCAGGAGGGGCAGATGCAGCAGCTGGAAATCTCAGAGGCAGCCCCAGGTGGCAGCAGTGGTATCCCCACGGGTGACACCGTCCCCCTCCACAGCAACATCCCAGCGGGCACCTCTGCTGCCCCCAGTCCCCAAGAGATCGAGAACAGCCTGGAGAGCCTAGACACAGATGTGCCCGAAGAGGTGCTGCTGGAGGAGGCTGCGAGGCTCTTCAACTGCTCCCCTGAGCTGAGCGGATCTGATCCTGAGCCCCAGGGGATCAACCACGGCCTCCCCAGCAGCATCCCCATGCTCCAAGGCCTCGGGGATCTCTGTGACCTCGATGAGATCATCACGTCTCATAGCATGAGCTCACTCTCGCTGCCCGAAGAGATTCTCTCTTGCGACTGCAGCACCCCTGAAGCCCTCCAGCATGATGCTGAGCATAGAGCAGCTCAGTTTCCCCCTGCAGCAGTGGGGTGGAAGAGCAGGGTTAGAGCCATTCCTATAGGATCGGGGGGAGGGAAAGGTGGGATGAGGATAGTGTTCTATTGTTGTACAGTTTTTCTCGTTTCCTAATAAATGTTGTTTGTTCTGATCCGCTCCACGTCTTGCTGGGCGTTGAAACAGCCCTTGGGTGGGGGAAGCTGGGACAGACACAGAAAGTGGTGTTCCCAGCCCTGAAGTGAAGCTCAGATCAAGGGCAGAGGAAGGCTGCAGTGCCTTCACCCCTAAGGCAGATGGGGTCACTTCTGGGAGGAGGGGGGAGCAGAGCCTTCCAAGGGGGGGGCCCACTCCAGAGCCTGGCTTGTTCTCCCTGCTGCAGCAAAAGAACTCCAAATAACCCAAAGAAAAGTAAGGGAGGGAGCTGCTGGCAGGACACTACCCCACTCCCCTCATCCACCCAACATAAAGCCACAATACCAGAGGAAAAATAACATCACCTTCTGTAGGGGAAATAACCCCCAAGGATGGTACTCAGTGAAAATAGTATGGAAGATGGTATATTTAGTAGGCTTATATAGATGGTGCACAGCCAGCCAGCAAAGGATGGTGGCTCAGCTTCAGAATGAAAGAGGCTTGCCGTGGACGCCACGCAGGAGGGATCTCCAAGAAGAGATCCTTCCCTGGTGGTGGTCTGCCCTTAAATGGGGTTTGGGAGATGTGGAGCCAGGCTCCACCCGTTCCAATCACACAGGTATATCACCTTTAGCTGTGCCCCTGTGGCTGCCTCGGTGCTCAGCTCAGGTGATCAATCAGTGGTTCAGGCCGTGATTCAACAGTTCCCATACACCGTGGGTACAGCGTGGCTGCACAGAAGGATCCAGAAGGGGATGTCCAAAAATTGCCCTTAAAAGCCACAGCTGCACTGTGCACTCTGACCCCTTACCATCTCCTAACGGCCACGGTGAGGTCGCTGCACCTCGCGGTTAACCCTGTAAGCTCATTGGTGGTGAGGAGGACGTGGTGGGCGGGGCCAGAGCACGAGGACCCCCAGTAAAAGACCACCGGCAAGAGACCCCAACCGTTGGCAGTTGGAGCCACTGCTCAAGAGCAGCAGACGCAGCTCTCCGCGGAGCAGAGCACAAGTTGAGAAGCCCAGGGCCCCCTGGCACCACCGATGCTCATCTATCCTGAGCTCAACAGCGCAGGTGAGCAGCAGCCCCGCTCGCCCCACGCCGGCGCTGCCGTCCCTTCTCCGTCCCCCTCCGGGCTCCTCCTGGCGGTTGGGGAGGGGATCGACGCCGTTTCCCTCATCTCTTCCAGGCTCAGCCAAACCCTGCCAGCCCCCTGCGATGCGGCAGCCCACGCTGGCAGCCCCGCTCACGGTTACACCGGTGGCAACCGGCGCAGCCAAGGCTCTCCCACCAGGTTAGACGTGCCCCTGCCCGCAGCGGGAGCTCTCCGGGGGGAGGGGGTGTCAAAGACCCTTCCCCTCACAACTTCCCTCTATCCCCGCAGAGATGTGGAGAGCCCCGTGTGGCTGCTACTTCAACCTCCGAGTCTTCCACCTCGAGTGCACAAACACTGCCCTGCCCCCACCGGCCAACCCCACCGGCCAACCTCGGATGCCCAGCAATGGCTGTGCAGCTCCGCAGAGCAGGGCGACCCCCGCAGCCCCCCCGGAGCAGGGCATAGCTGTGGCCCCAGTGGTGCCCTCAGTCCCCAGCTTCCAGCAGCAGGAGGGGCAGATGCAGCAGCTGGAAATCTCAGAGGCAGCCCCAGGTGGCAGCAGTGGTATCCCCACGGGTGACACCGTCCCCTTCCACAGCAACATCCCAGGGGGTACCTTTGCTGCCCCCAGTCATCAAGAGGCAGAGAAGAGCCTGGAGAGCCTAGACAGAGATCTGCCCGAAGAGGTGCTGCTGGAGGAGGCCATGAAGCTCTTCAACTGCTCCCCTGAGCTGAGCGGATCTGATCCTGAGCCCCAGGGGATCAACCACGGCCTCCCCAGCAGCATCCCCGAGCTCCAAGACCTCGGGGATCTCTGTGACCTTGATGAGATCATCACGTCTCATAGCATGAGCTCTCTCTCGCTGCCCGAGGAGATTCTCTCCTGCGACTACGGCACCCCTGAAACCTCCAGCATGATGCTGAGCACAGATCAGCTCAGTCTCCTCCTGCAGCAGTGGGGTGGAAGACCAGGGTTAGAGGCATTCCTATAGGAGCGGGGGGAGGGAAAGGTGGGATGACGTTAGTGTTCTATTGTTGTACAGTTTTTCTCGTTTCTTAATAAATGTTGTTTGTTCTGAGCCACTCCACGTCTTGCTGGGCGTTGAAACAGCCCTTGGGTGTGGGAAGCTGGGACAGACACAGAAAGTGGTGTCCCCAGCCCTGAAGTGAAGCTCAGATCAAGGGCAGAGGAAGGCTGCAGTGCCTTCACCCCTAAGGCAGATGGGGTCACTTCTGGGAGGAGGGGGGAGCAGAGCCTTCCAAGGCGGGGCCCACTCCAGAGCCTGGCTTGTTCTCCCTGCTGCAGCAAAAGAACTCCAAATAACCCAAAGAAAAGTAAGGGAGGGAGCTGCTGGCAGGACACTACCCCACTTCCCACATCCACCCAACATAAAGCCACAGTACCAGAGGAAAAATAACATCACCTTCGCAGCCAGAACGTGCCAGAAAACTTCCCCTCTCTTTATTGAGCATTTCACATCTGAGCTCCTCAACTTCATACCAATGCAGCCAACAGAGCACCTTCAGGCCACAGTGCCACCACTCTGCCACGCTCGAGCTCTTGGTGTCCCCATCGCCAGCCCCAGGACATGGAGGAGTGACGGGGTCCCAGCAACATCCCGGACCCCAGCAGAACCAGTGGCCATCACCAGAGCACAGATCCCGATTACGGGCAGCGAGGATGGCTCAGGCACCCAAAAGCTTGGGGTGCTGCCCTGCCCTGAGCATCCTCACTCCAAAACACAACCACAGGCAGCAGCAGTGCCTCTATGGGCCACAAAGAGACGCTCTGCTCAAGAAAAGAAGGAAAAGAAGAGTTACTAAAGAAAAAAAGACGCCGAGCAGAGAGTCGGGGATGGGGACGCCACAAACGGACACAGAGCCAGAAGGAGACTCTAACAAGTGCTGCAAACGCATAGGAAATCCAGCAGCTACACAGGACGGAAAGGTCACGGGCACGCACTCGGAGAGCTCAGCGCAGCAGTTTACCTTTCAGGCCCAAATTGAACGCCCAGAGCAAAGACGAGGCCCGGATGGCACTCCGGGCAGCCGCAGGAGCACCAGCAGGGACGGTCCCCGTCCTGAGCTCAAGAGTGGCGAGCCGGGGAAGCAGAGCAGATCCACGGTGGGGCCTCCATCCAAACAGCCCACAGCTGTGGGGAAGCCAGAGCCAGAAAGCCCATAGGGCACGACGAGGCCACGGGGCAGCTCCCAAGAGAGAAGCCCGGGCCGCTCCGGCCCCGCTCCGCACAGAGGGCGGAGCTGAGGGAGCCCACGGCCTTTCGGAGTCCTCAGCAGCAGCACAAGCGCTCCCGGCTGGCAAAGCGAGCAGCCCAGCAGAGCCGCGCTGCTGCACACCCACAGCGCCTCGGCCCGCTCCTCCCGCCGCTCTGAGGGGGCCCGCTCTCCGCCCGCCCTTTTCTAGCCGCCACGGCCCGGCCCGGCCCGGCCCGGCCCGGCCCCGTCCCGTCCCGTCGCGTGAGTGACGTCATCGACGCGTGCGGCAGCAATGGCGGCAATGGCGCCGGTCCGGGAGCGGTGAGTGCGGGGCCCGGGGGCTCACGTGTGCTCCCCCCGATCCCTGCGACATCGGCCGCCCCACGGGGCCGTCCCCGGGCCTGGGCTGCGTTGGGGGGAGCGAGCGGGAGATGCTGGTGCTCCTCGCTCAGGGGCTGCGGCCTACAGGGGGGCACCGGGGACGGCGCGGCCGCGTCCCGGGATGCGGCTGGATGGGGGTGGGGATGGGATCGGAGATTGGGAAGTGGCTTTGCTTGGGGTTGGGAGTGGGGATGGGCTCAGGGAGGGGGGCAGGGATGGAGTTGGGCATGGACATGAGGGGTTTGGGATGACGATGGGTTCGAGGATTAGGATGAGGTCGAGAAAGGAATGGGATCAAGGATGGGGATGGGGACTTAGTTGGGGTTGGGAGTGGGATGGAGTTGGGAATGGAGATGAGGTCGAGGAGGGGGTGGGGATGAAGATGAGGATGGGGGACGAGGATGAGGATGAGGTCAAGGAGGAGACAGGATCGAGGATGGGGATAGGGATTTAATTGGGGTTGTGTTCAGGGATACAGTTGGGAATGGGGATGAGGTCGAGGAGGGGATGAGAGTGGGGGCACTCTGTGGCTCTGTGGTGCTGGCAGTGCAGCTCTTCACAGCTTCTTGATTCTTCTGCAGGTTCATTGCTTCCAAGGAGCGGTTCCATGCCTACCTGAGAGCCAACGGGGAGCCCGGCAGCCGAGGGGGTGGTGAGGAGGAGGAGAAGGAGAAGGAGGCTGTCAGCGAGCAGAGCGAGCCCCCTGACAAGAGGGGGAGGTTGGATGCACAGGGCCAGGACAGAGAGAGGCACGGCGAGCCCGAGGATGGGGAGCAGGAGCCCATGGAGCGCAAACGAGCCCGGGGGCAGAACAAGAGCAGGCCCTGCATGAAGCCCAACCACTACGAGAAGAGCCGGTTATGCCCATCAGTCACGCAGGTATGACATGGAGTGTGATGCTCTGCTTTGCTCTTGGTGGGTTTCTTGATTTTTCTAGTTAGGAGAGCACACCCCAGAGCGATGGAAGGCAAAGATGCACCAGGGTGACCTCCCAGGAGAAGGGAGCTGAGGGCAGGTTCACTGCAGAGCTACAAGAAGAACCTTGGATGCCCAGCAATGGCTGCGCGGATCCGCAGAGCTGGGCGACCCCCGCAGCCCCCCCGGAGCAATTCGAGCCCTACACGGAGCAGGGCATAGCTGTGGCCCCAGTGGTGCCCTCAGTCCCCAGCTTCCAGCAGCAGGAGGGGCAGATGCAGCAGCTGGAAATCTCAGAGGCAGCCCCAGGTGGCAGCAGTGGTATCCCCACGGGTGACACCGTCCCCCTCCACAGCAACATCCCAGCGGGCACCTCTGCTGCCCCCAGTCCCCAAGAGATCGAGAACAGCCTGGAGAGCCTAGACAGAGATCTGCCCGAAGAGGTGCTGCTGGAGGAGGCCATGAAGCTCTTCAACTGCTCCCCTGAGCTGAGCGGATCTGATCCTGAGCCCCAGGGGATCAACCACGGCCTCCCCAGCAGCATCCCCGAGCTCCAAGACCTCGGGGATCTCTGTGACCTTGATGAGATCATCACGTCTCATAGCATGAGCTCTCTCTCGCTGCCCGAGGAGATTCTCTCCTGCGACTACGGCACCCCTGAAACCTCCAGCATGATGCTGAGCACAGATCAGCTCAGTCTCCTCCTGCAGCAGTGGGGTGGAAGACCAGGGTTAGAGGCATTCCTATAGGAGCGGGGGGAGGGAAAGGTGGGATGACGTTAGTGTTCTATTGTTGTACAGTTTTTCTCGTTTCTTAATAAATGTTGTTTGTTCTGAGCCACTCCACGTCTTGCTGGGCGTTGAAACAGCCCTTGGGTGTGGGAAGCTGGGACAGACACAGAAAGTGGTGTCCCCAGCCCTGAAGTGAAGCTCAGATCAAGGGCAGAGGAAGGCTGCAGTGCCTTCACCCCTAAGGCAGATGGGGTCACTTCTGGGAGGAGGGGGGAGCAGAGCCTTCCAAGGCGGGGCCCACTCCAGAGCCTGGCTTGTTCTCCCTGCTGCAGCAAAAGAACTCCAAATAACCCAAAGAAAAGTAAGGGAGGGAGCTGCTGGCAGGACACTACCCCACTTCCCACATCCACCCAACATAAAGCCACAGTACCAGAGGAAAAATAACATCACCTTCGCAGCCAGAACGTGCCAGAAAACTTCCCCTCTCTTTATTGAGCATTTCACATCTGAGCTCCTCAACTTCATACCAATGCAGCCAACAGAGCACCTTCAGGCCACAGTGCCACCACTCTGCCACGCTCGAGCTCTTGGTGTCCCCATCGCCAGCCCCAGGACATGGAGGAGTGACGGGGTCCCAGCAACATCCCGGACCCCAGCAGAACCAGTGGCCATCACCAGAGCACAGATCCCGATTACGGGCAGCGAGGATGGCTCAGGCACCCAAAAGCTTGGGGTGCTGCCCTGCCCTGAGCATCCTCACTCCAAAACACAACCACAGGCAGCAGCAGTGCCTCTATGGGCCACAAAGAGACGCTCTGCTCAAGAAAAGAAGGAAAAGAAGAGTTACTAAAGAAAAAAAGACGCCGAGCAGAGAGTCGGGGATGGGGACGCCACAAACGGACACAGAGCCAGAAGGAGACTCTAACAAGTGCTGCAAACGCATAGGAAATCCAGCAGCTACACAGGACGGAAAGGTCACGGGCACGCACTCGGAGAGCTCAGCGCAGCAGTTTACCTTTCAGGCCCAAATTGAACGCCCAGAGCAAAGACGAGGCCCGGATGGCACTCCGGGCAGCCGCAGGAGCACCAGCAGGGACGGTCCCCGTCCTGAGCTCAAGAGTGGCGAGCCGGGGAAGCAGAGCAGATCCACGGTGGGGCCTCCATCCAAACAGCCCACAGCTGTGGGGAAGCCACAGCCAGAAAGCCCATAGGGCACGACGAGGCCACGGGGCAGCTCCCAAGAGAGAAGCCCGGGCCGCTCCGGCCCCGCTCCGCACAGAGGGCGGAGCTGAGGGAGCCCACGGCCTTTCGGAGTCCTCAGCAGCAGCACAAGCGCTCCCGGCTGGCAAAGCGAGCAGCCCAGCAGAGCCGCGCTGCTGCACACCCACAGCGCCTCGGCCCGCTCCTCCCGCCGCTCTGAGGGGGCCCGCTCTCCGCCCGCCCTTTTCTAGCCGCCACGGCCCGGCCCGGCCCGGCCCGGCCCGGCCCCGTCCCGTCCCGTCGCGTGAGTGACGTCATCGACGCGTGCGGCAGCAATGGCGGCAATGGCGCCGGTCCGGGAGCGGTGAGTGCGGGGCCCGGGGGCTCACGTGTGCTCCCCCCGATCCCTGCGACATCGGCCGCCCCACGGGGCCGTCCCCGGGCCTGGGCTGCGTTGGGGGGAGCGAGCGGGAGATGCTGGTGCTCCTCGCTCAGGGGCTGCGGCCTACAGGGGGGCACCGGGGACGGCGCGGCCGCGTCCCGGGATGCGGCTGGATGGGGGTGGGGATGGGATCGGAGATTGGGAAGTGGCTTTGCTTGGGGTTGGGAGTGGGGATGGGCTCAGGGAGGGGGGCAGGGATGGAGTTGGGCATGGACATGAGGGGTTTGGGATGACGATGGGTTCGAGGATTAGGATGAGGTCGAGAAAGGAATGGGATCAAGGATGGGGATGGGGACTTAGTTGGGGTTGGGAGTGGGATGGAGTTGGGAATGGAGATGAGGTCGAGGAGGGGGTGGGGATGAAGATGAGGATGGGGGACGAGGATGAGGATGAGGTCAAGGAGGAGACAGGATCGAGGATGGGGATAGGGATTTAATTGGGGTTGTGTTCAGGGATACAGTTGGGAATGGGGATGAGGTCGAGGAGGGGATGAGAGTGGGGGCACTCTGTGGCTCTGTGGTGCTGGCAGTGCAGCTCTTCACAGCTTCTTGATTCTTCTGCAGGTTCATTGCTTCCAAGGAGCGGTTCCATGCCTACCTGAGAGCCAACGGGGAGCCCGGCAGCCGAGGGGGTGGTGAGGAGGAGGAGAAGGAGAAGGAGGCTGTCAGCGAGCAGAGCGAGCCCCCTGACAAGAGGGGGAGGTTGGATGCACAGGGCCAGGACAGAGAGAGGCACGGCGAGCCCGAGGATGGGGAGCAGGAGCCCATGGAGCGCAAACGAGCCCGGGGGCAGAACAAGAGCAGGCCCTGCATGAAGCCCAACCACTACGAGAAGAGCCGGTTATGCCCATCAGTCACGCAGGTATGACATGGAGTGTGATGCTCTGCTTTGCTCTTGGTGGGTTTCTTGATTTTTCTAGTTAGGAGAGCACACCCCAGAGCGATGGAAGGCAAAGATGCACCAGGGTGACCTCCCAGGAGAAGGGAGCTGAGGGCAGGTTCACTGCAGAGCTACAAGAAGAACCTTGGATGCCCAGCAATGGCTGCGCGGATCCGCAGAGCTGGGCGACCCCCGCAGCCCCCCCGGAGCAATTCGAGCCCTACACGGAGCAGGGCATAGCTGTGGCCCCAGTGGTGCCCTCAGTCCCCAGCTTCCAGCAGCAGGAGGGGCAGATGCAGCAGCTGGAAATCTCAGAGGCAGCCCCAGGTGGCAGCAGTGGTATCCCCACGGGTGACACCGTCCCCCTCCACAGCAACATCCCAGCGGGCACCTCTGCTGCCCCCAGTCCCCAAGAGATCGAGAACAGCCTGGAGAGCCTAGACACAGATGTGCCCGAAGAGGTGCTGCTGGAGGAGGCTGCGAGGCTCTTCAACTGCTCCCCTGAGCTGAGCGGATCTGATCCTGAGCCCCAGGGGATCAACCACGGCCTCCCCAGCAGCATCCCCATGCTCCAAGGCCTCGGGGATCTCTGTGACCTCGATGAGATCATCACGTCTCATAGCATGAGCTCACTCTCGCTGCCCGAAGAGATTCTCTCTTGCGACTGCAGCACCCCTGAAGCCCTCCAGCATGATGCTGAGCATAGAGCAGCTCAGTTTCCCCCTGCAGCAGTGGGGTGGAAGAGCAGGGTTAGAGCCATTCCTATAGGATCGGGGGGAGGGAAAGGTGGGATGAGGATAGTGTTCTATTGTTGTACAGTTTTTCTCGTTTCCTAATAAATGTTGTTTGTTCTGATCCGCTCCACGTCTTGCTGGGCGTTGAAACAGCCCTTGGGTGGGGGAAGCTGGGACAGACACAGAAAGTGGTGTCCCCAGCCCTGAAGTGAAGCTCAGATCAAGGGCAGAGGAAGGCTGCAGTGCCTTCACCCCTAAGGCAGATGGGGTCACTTCTGGGAGGAGGGGGGAGCAGAGCCTTCCAAGGGGGGGGCCCACTCCAGAGCCTGGCTTGTTCTCCCTGCTGCAGCAAAAGAACTCCAAATAACCCAAAGAAAAGTAAGGGAGGGAGCTGCTGGCAGGACACTACCCCACTCCCCTCATCCACCCAACATAAAGCCACAATACCAGAGGAAAAATAACATCACCTTCTGTAGGGGAAATAACCCCCAAGGATGGTACTCAGTGAAAATAGTATGGAAGATGGTATATTTAGTAGGCTTATATAGATGGTGCACAGCCAGCCAGCAAAGGATGGTGGCTCAGCTTCAGGATGAAAGAGGCTTGCCGTGGACGCCACGCAGGAGGGATCTCCAAGAAGAGATCCTTCCCTGGTGGTGGTCTGCCCTTAAATGGGGTTTGGGAGATGTGGAGCCAGGCTCCACCCGTTCCAATCACACAGGTATATCACCTTTAGCTGTGCCCCTGTGGCTGCCTCGGTGCTCAGCTCAGGTGATCAATCAGTGGTTCAGGCCGTGATTCAACAGTTCCCATACACCGTGGGTACAGCGTGGCTGCACAGAAGGATCCAGAAGGGGATGTCCAAAAATTGCCCTTAAAAGCCACAGCTGCACTGTGCACTCTGACCCCTTACCATCTCCTAACGGCCACGGTGAGGTCGCTGCACCTCGCGGTTAACCCTGTAAGCTCATTGGTGGTGAGGAGGACGTGGTGGGCGGGGCCAGAGCACGAGGACCCCCAGTAAAAGACCACCGGCAAGAGACCCCAACCGTTGGCAGTTGGAGCCACTGCTCAAGAGCAGCAGACGCAGCTCTCCGCGGAGCAGAGCACAAGTTGAGAAGCCCAGGGCCCCCTGGCACCACCGATGCTCATCTATCCTGAGCTCAACAGCGCAGGTGAGCAGCAGCCCCGCTCGCCCCACGCCGGCGCTGCCGTCCCTTCTCCGTCCCCCTCCGGGCTCCTCCTGGCGGTTGGGGAGGGGATCGACGCCGTTTCCCTCATCTCTTCCAGGCTCAGCCAAACCCTGCCAGCCCCCTGCGATGCGGCAGCCCACGCTGGCAGCCCCGCTCACGGTTACACCGGTGGCAACCGGCGCAGCCAAGGCTCTCCCACCAGGTTAGACGTGCCCCTGCCCGCAGCGGGAGCTCTCCGGGGGGAGGGGGTGTCAAAGACCCTTCCCCTCACAACTTCCCTCTATCCCCGCAGAGATGTGGAGAGCCCCGTGTGGCTGCTACTTCGACCTCCGAGTCTTCCACCTCGAGTGCACAAACACTGCCCTGCCCCCACCGGCCAACCTCGGATGCCCAGCAATGGCTGTGCAGCTCCGCAGAGCAGGGCGACCCCCGCAGCCCCCCCGGAGCAGGGCATAGCTGTGGCCCCAGTGGTGCCCTCAGTCCCCAGCTTCCAGCAGCAGGAGGGGCAGATGCAGCAGCTGGAAATCTCAGAGGCAGCCCCAGGTGGCAGCAGTGGTATCCCCACGGGTGACACCGTCCCCTTCCACAGCAACATCCCAGGGGGTACCTTTGCTGCCCCCAGTCATCAAGAGGCAGAGAAGAGCCTGGAGAGCCTAGACAGAGATCTGCCCGAAGAGGTGCTGCTGGAGGAGGCCATGAAGCTCTTCAACTGCTCCCCTGAGCTGAGCGGATCTGATCCTGAGCCCCAGGGGATCAACCACGGCCTCCCCAGCAGCATCCCCATGCTCCAAGGCCTCGGGGATCTCTGTGACCTTGATGAGATCATCACGTCTCATAGCATGAGCTCTCTCTCGCTGCCCGAGGAGATTCTCTCCTGCGACTACGGCACCCCTGAAACCTCCAGCATGATGCTGAGCACAGATCAGCTCAGTCTCCTCCTGCAGCAGTGGGGTGGAAGACCAGGGTTAGAGGCATTCCTATAGGAGCGGGGGGAGGGAAAGGTGGGATGACATTAGTGTTCTATTGTTGTACAGTTTTTCTCATTTCCTAATAACTGTTATTTGTTCAGAACTGGGGGAGGGGAGGGATGGGATGAGGATAGTGTTCTATTGTTGTACAGTTTTTCTCGTTTCTTAATAAATGTTGTTTGTTCTGAGCCACTCCATGTCTTGCTGGGTGTTGAAACAGCACAGTGCCACCACTCTGCCACGCTCGAGCTCTTGGTGTCCCCATCGCCAGCCCCAGGACATGGAGGAGTGACGGGGTCCCAGCAACATCCCGGACCCCAGCAGAACCAGTGGCCATCACCAGAGCACAGATCCCGATTACGGGCAGCGAGGATGGCTCAGGCACCCAAAAGCTTGGGGTGCTGCCCTGCCCTGAGCATCCTCACTCCAAAACACAACCAGAGGCAGCAGCAGCGCCTCTGTGGGCCACAAAGAGACGCTCTGCTCAAGAAAAGAAGGAAAAGAAGAGTTACTAAAGAAAAAAAGACGCCGAGCAGAGAGTCGGGGATGGGGACGCCACAAACTGACACAGAGCCAGAAGGAGACTGTAACAAGTGCTGCAAACGCATAGGAAATCCAGCAGCTACACAGGACGGAAAGGTCACGGGCACGCACTCGGAGAGCTCAGCGCAGCAGTTTACCTTTCAGGCCCAAATTGAAAGTAACCTAACCCTAATCTAACCCTACCCCTAAGCCTAACCCACCCTTGGCACGGCACGGCAGCAGGCTAATTCTCATCTTTCTTCAGCGGCTCAAGCAGCAGAAAACGCGGTTGATGCGTTTCAAGCGGAATCTGAGGTTAAGAGCGATTCGAGTGTGACGTTCGTTGCCGACTCGGCTCAGTTTCGTACGGGCTCATCTTCGATGCTCCGGTGATGAAGTTTGTGAGAAAATATTCGATCCGGTTCGACAGACACCAGAATCTGCGAGAGGAGCCAGCTTCACTCAAATTTCGCATCTACATTGCTATGAGAATGTGTACTGAAATAAAGTTCTGATGCTATCATTCTTTTCAAATGCTTGCTGAGCCGGCAGAGGACAGAAAATTCCCCCTCACTAACAAAGGGGGGCAGCCCATCTTTTCTAAAAACACCATGAACGGAGTCTGTTATAAGAGTAAACTGCGTAATGTTGGAATCAGACCTCATTTGGCTGTGGAGATAAGCCGCATTACAGCGCAAGGCAGCCGGCTGATTAGCATTCTGCCTTCAGAACTGTAGAAGATACAAATATTTTCAAGCTTAATCCACGGTTATGAGTGATTACAGCCCTCCATTCAGACCTGATTATTTGAAAAGGTTTGAAAGGTTTTATAACCAGTATAAAAATTTCTAGAAATTTCTAGGTCATGGTTAGGGTTATAGTTCAGGGTAATAGTTTAGGGTTAGGGTGAAGGTTAGTTTTAGGGTTAGTATTAAGTTTAGTGTTAGGATTAGGGTTAGCTTTACGGTTACCTTGAGGGTTTAGGGCTAGGGGAGGGTTTAGGGGTATGGTTAGGGCTCAGTTTAGTGTTAGGATTAGGTTTAGGGTAATGGTTAGGTTTAGGGTTAGCGTTAGGGTTAAGGTTAGAGTTAGTGTTGGGTAAGGGTTGGGGTTAGGGTGTGATTTAAGGTTAGGGTTAGTGTTTGGTTTAGGTTTAGCATTAGTGTTTGCGTCTGGGTTAGGGTCAGGGTTAGGGTTTGGGATATATAGGGTTAGGGTAGGAATAGGGGTAGGTTTAGGGTTAGGGGTTAGGTGTTGTTGGTGTTGGGTTTGAGGATAGGTTTGCAGTTGGAGTTGGGTTAGGTTTAGGGTAGTGTTTGGGTTTGGGTTACTTTTTGAATTAGGGTCAGGGTATGGGTTTGGTTTTGGGTTAGATTTACGGTTATGGGTTAGCGTTAGGGTTAGGATAAGTGTAAGGCTTTAGGGTTTAGGGTTAGGGTGCAGACCACTGTTGGGGTTAGCGTTAGTGTTAAGGTTAAGGTATAGGGTTAGGGTTAGGCTAACATTTAGGGTTAGAGTGAGGGTGAGGGTGAGGGTTAGGTTTTGTTTTAAGTTTAAAAATTTAGTTTTACCGTAAGTGTTAGGGTATGTTTTAGGTTATTGGATAGGGTTAGGTGTATGATTGGATTTAGGGTTTGGTTTAGGGTTGGTGTTAGCTTTAGAATTAGTGTTAGGCTAGAGTAAGGGTTCAGGTTAAAGGTTTAGTCTTACAGTAAGTGTCAGGGAAGTATGTAGGTAATTTTAGCGGCTTCGGTGAAGATTGCCTTTGTTTTAATGTTTAGAATTTGGGTTTGTGTTGGGGTGAGATTTTGGCTTAGGGTTAGTGTTAGGGTAAGGATTAGGGTTGGAGTTAGCGTTAGGGTTAGGGTTAAGGTATAGGATTTGGGTTAGTGTTGGGATAGGGTTTGATTTAGGATTAGGGTTAGTGTTGTTTGGATTAGTGTTTGGTTTAGGTTTAGCATTAGTGTTTGGGTCTGGGTTAGGGTCAGGGTTAGGGTTTGGGATAGTGTTAGTTTTAGGGTTAGTGTTAGGTTCAAAGTTAATGTTAGGCTTAGGTTTAGGGTTCAGTGTAGGGGTTAGGGTTAGGGTTAGCATTAGGGTTGGGCTCAGGTTTAGGTTAAGTTATATGGTAATTTTTACGTTTGAGCGTTTGAGTGAAATTAGGGTTAAGTCCTGGATTTGTTTTGTGTTTCGTTAAGGTTCAAAAATAGGAATAGAGATAGTGTTGTGCTTGTTTGTGCTTGTATTTGGTATAGGGAGAGACTTTGATTTTAGTTGATTTTTAGTCCTAGAGTAAGGGATAGGAGTATGATCTGCTATAGTGCTCGGTATAGAGTTTTGGTTTATTGTAGTGCTTGGGCTAGGGTGTTAGTGTTCTGGTTAAAGCTAAGGTTACGTTTACGGTAAGCGTTAGGGTTTGGGATGGATTTTATGTTAGGGTTAGGATTTGATTTAATATTTGCGTAAGGGTCAGGGTTTGTTTGCATTTTATGAATAGATTTAGGATTGGGATTAGTTGGAATGTTATTGTTATTGTTAAAAACAATTTTGGGTGTGGGCAAATACTGAGCTTCAAATCGGCATATTATAGAACATAAATTTTTTTTCCTCTTGTGATAAAGCTCCGCATAAGTGTTGTTCACACAAGAAATCTGTGACTGTACTCATTTCCCTTGTTTTAAAAATCGCACACGATCAGTTAAAGTAAAAAGCTATCATGGAATGTAAAAGATCCTGACAACGAATTTCAAACGTATTTCAACTTTAGTCAACATTACAAAGTAGCACTGACAAATTTTAGAACGTTCAAAATTAAATAAAACTGAAAAATACTATTCCGCAAGGTTTATAAATGTTTGTGAGTGGAATAAAATCTTACCCAATTTCTTAAGCTAAGCATGTCAGAATCTGCTACGATGCACGTGAGCCGGCCGATTCGCGTCTTTCTTCAGCGGCTCAAGGTGCAAAAAAAGCGACCGATGAGTTTCAAGGGGAATCCACGGTTAACCACTCGTCAGTGCACGGCAGCAGGCTGATTCGCTTCTTTCTTCAGCGGCTCAAGCAGCAGAAAACGCGGTTGATGCGTTTCAAGCGGAATCTGAGGTTAAGAGCGATTCGAGTGTGACGTTCGTTGCCGACTCGGCTCAGTTTCGTACGGGCTCATCTTCGATGCTCCGGTGATGAAGTTTGTGAGAAAATATTCGATCCGGTTCGACAGACACCAGAATCTGCGAGAGGAGCCAGCTTCACTCAAATTTCGCATCTACGTTGCTATGAGAATGTGTACTGAAATAAAGTTCTGATGCTATCATTCTTTTCAAATGCTTGCTGAGCCGGCAGAGGACAGAAAATTCCCCCTCACTAACAAAGGGGGGCAGCCCATCTTTTCTAAAAACACCATGAACGGAGTCTGTTATAAGAGTAAACTGCGTAATGTTGGAATCAGACCTCATTTGGCTGTGGAGATAAGCCGCATTACAGCGCAAGGCAGCCGGCTGATTAGCATTCTGCCTTCAGAACTGTAGAAGATACAAATATTTTCAAGCTTAATCCACGGTTATGAGTGATTACAGCCCTCCATTCAGACCTGATTATTTGAAAAGGTTTGAAAGGTTTTATAACCAGTATAAAAATTTCTAGAAATTTCTAGGTCATGGTTAGGGTTATAGTTCAGGGTAATAGTTTAGGGTTAGGGTGAAGGTTAGTTTTAGGGTTAGTATTAAGTTTAGTGTTAGGATTAGGGTTAGCTTTACGGTTACCTTGAGGGTTTAGGGCTAGGGGAGGGTTTAGGGGTATGGTTAGGGCTCAGTTTAGTGTTAGGATTAGGTTTAGGGTAATGGTTAGGTTTAGGGTTAGCGTTAGGGTTAAGGTTAGAGTTAGTGTTGGGTAAGGGTTGGGGTTAGGGTGTGATTTAAGGTTAGGGTTAGTGTTTGGTTTAGGTTTAGCATTAGTGTTTGCGTCTGGGTTAGGGTCAGGGTTAGGGTTTGGGATATATAGGGTTAGGGTAGGAATAGGGGTAGGTTTAGGGTTAGGGGTTAGGTGTTGTTGGTGTTGGGTTTGAGGATAGGTTTGCAGTTGGAGTTGGGTTAGGTTTAGGGTAGTGTTTGGGTTTGGGTTACTTTTTGAATTAGGGTCAGGGTATGGGTTTGGTTTTGGGTTAGATTTACGGTTATGGGTTAGCGTTAGGGTTAGGATAAGTGTAAGGCTTTAGGGTTTAGGGTTAGGGTGCAGACCACTGTTGGGGTTAGCGTTAGTGTTAAGGTTAAGGTATAGGGTTAGGGTTAGGCTAACATTTAGGGTTAGAGTGAGGGTGAGGGTGAGGGTTAGGTTTTGTTTTAAGTTTAAAAATTTAGTTTTACCGTAAGTGTTAGGGTATGTTTTAGGTTATTGGATAGGGTTAGGTGTATGATTGGATTTAGGGTTTGGTTTAGGGTTGGTGTTAGCTTTAGAATTAGTGTTAGGCTAGAGTAAGGGTTCAGGTTAAAGGTTTAGTCTTACAGTAAGTGTCAGGGAAGTATGTAGGTAATTTTAGCGGCTTCGGTGAAGATTGCCTTTGTTTTAATGTTTAGAATTTGGGTTTGTGTTGGGGTGAGATTTTGGCTTAGGGTTAGTGTTAGGGTAAGGATTAGGGTTGGAGTTAGCGTTAGGGTTAGGGTTAAGGTATAGGATTTGGGTTAGTGTTGGGATAGGGTTTGATTTAGGATTAGGGTTAGTGTTGTTTGGATTAGTGTTTGGTTTAGGTTTAGCATTAGTGTTTGGGTCTGGGTTAGGGTCAGGGTTAGGGTTTGGGATAGTGTTAGTTTTAGGGTTAGTGTTAGGTTCAAAGTTAATGTTAGGCTTAGGTTTAGGGTTCAGTGTAGGGGTTAGGGTTAGGGTTAGCATTAGGGTTGGGCTCAGGTTTAGGTTAAGTTATATGGTAATTTTTACGTTTGAGCGTTTGAGTGAAATTAGGGTTAAGTCCTGGATTTGTTTTGTGTTTCGTTAAGGTTCAAAAATAGGAATAGAGATAGTGTTGTGCTTGTTTGTGCTTGTATTTGGTATAGGGAGAGACTTTGATTTTAGTTGATTTTTAGTCCTAGAGTAAGGGATAGGAGTATGATCTGCTATAGTGCTCGGTATAGAGTTTTGGTTTATTGTAGTGCTTGGGCTAGGGTGTTAGTGTTCTGGTTAAAGCTAAGGTTACGTTTACGGTAAGCGTTAGGGTTTGGGATGGATTTTATGTTAGGGTTAGGATTTGATTTAATATTTGCGTAAGGGTCAGGGTTTGTTTGCATTTTATGAATAGATTTAGGATTGGGATTAGTTGGAATGTTATTGTTATTGTTAAAAACAATTTTGGGTGTGGGCAAATACTGAGCTTCAAATCGGCATATTATAGAACATAAAATTTTTTTCCTCTTGTGATAAAGCTCCGCATAAGTGTTGTTCACACAAGAAATCTGTGACTGTACTCATTTCCCTTGTTTTAAAAATCGCACACGATCAGTTAAAGTAAAAAGCTATCATGGAATGTAAGAGATCCTGACAACGAATTTCAAACGTATTTCAACTTTAGTCAACATTACAAAGTAGCACTGACAAATTTTAGAACGTTCAAAATTAAATAAAACTGAAAAATACTATTCCGCAAGGTTTATAAATGTTTGTGAGTGGAATAAAATCTTACCCAATTTCTTAAGCTAAGCATGTCAGAATCTGCTACGATGCACGTGAGCCGGCCGATTCGCGTCTTTCTTCAGCGGCTCAAGGTGCAAAAAAAGCGACCGATGAGTTTCAAGGGGAATCCACGGTTAACCACTCGTCAGTGCACGGCAGCAGGCTGATTCGCTTCTTTCTTCAGCGGCTCAAGCAGCAGAAAACGCGGTTGATGCGTTTCAAGCGGAATCTGAGGTTAAGAGCGATTCGAGTGTGACGTTCGTTGCCGACTCGGCTCAGTTTCGTACGGGCTCATCTTCGATGCTCCGGTGATGAAGTTTGTGAGAAAATATTCGATCCGGTTCGACAGACACCAGAATCTGCGAGAGGAGCCAGCTTCACTCAAATTTCGCATCTACATTGCTATGAGAATGTGTACTGAAATAAAGTTCTGATGCTATCATTCTTTTCAAATGCTTGCTGAGCCGGCAGAGGACAGAAAATTCCCCCTCACTAACAAAGGGGGGCAGCCCATCTTTTCTAAAAACACCATGAACGGAGTCTGTTATAAGAGTAAACTGCGTAATGTTGGAATCAGACCTCATTTGGCTGTGGAGATAAGCCGCATTACAGCGCAAGGCAGCCGGCTGATTAGCATTCTGCCTTCAGAACTGTAGAAGATACAAATATTTTCAAGCTTAATCCACGGTTATGAGTGATTACAGCCCTCCATTCAGACCTGATTATTTGAAAAGGTTTGAAAGGTTTTATAACCAGTATAAAAATTTCTAGAAATTTCTAGGTCATGGTTAGGGTTATAGTTCAGGGTAATAGTTTAGGGTTAGGGTGAAGGTTAGTTTTAGGGTTAGTATTAAGTTTAGTGTTAGGATTAGGGTTAGCTTTACGGTTACCTTGAGGGTTTAGGGCTAGGGGAGGGTTTAGGGGTATGGTTAGGGCTCAGTTTAGTGTTAGGATTAGGTTTAGGGTAATGGTTAGGTTTAGGGTTAGCGTTAGGGTTAAGGTTAGAGTTAGTGTTGGGTAAGGGTTGGGGTTAGGGTGTGATTTAAGGTTAGGGTTAGTGTTTGGTTTAGGTTTAGCATTAGTGTTTGCGTCTGGGTTAGGGTCAGGGTTAGGGTTTGGGATATATAGGGTTAGGGTAGGAATAGGGGTAGGTTTAGGGTTAGGGGTTAGGTGTTGTTGGTGTTGGGTTTGAGGATAGGTTTGCAGTTGGAGTTGGGTTAGGTTTAGGGTAGTGTTTGGGTTTGGGTTACTTTTTGAATTAGGGTCAGGGTATGGGTTTGGTTTTGGGTTAGATTTACGGTTATGGGTTAGCGTTAGGGTTAGGATAAGTGTAAGGCTTTAGGGTTTAGGGTTAGGGTGCAGACCACTGTTGGGGTTAGCGTTAGTGTTAAGGTTAAGGTATAGGGTTAGGGTTAGGCTAACATTTAGGGTTAGAGTGAGGGTGAGGGTGAGGGTTAGGTTTTGTTTTAAGTTTAAAAATTTAGTTTTACCGTAAGTGTTAGGGTATGTTTTAGGTTATTGGATAGGGTTAGGTGTATGATTGGATTTAGGGTTTGGTTTAGGGTTGGTGTTAGCTTTAGAATTAGTGTTAGGCTAGAGTAAGGGTTCAGGTTAAAGGTTTAGTCTTACAGTAAGTGTCAGGGAAGTATGTAGGTAATTTTAGCGGCTTCGGTGAAGATTGCCTTTGTTTTAATGTTTAGAATTTGGGTTTGTGTTGGGGTGAGATTTTGGCTTAGGGTTAGTGTTAGGGTAAGGATTAGGGTTGGAGTTAGCGTTAGGGTTAGGGTTAAGGTATAGGATTTGGGTTAGTGTTGGGATAGGGTTTGATTTAGGATTAGGGTTAGTGTTGTTTGGATTAGTGTTTGGTTTAGGTTTAGCATTAGTGTTTGGGTCTGGGTTAGGGTCAGGGTTAGGGTTTGGGATAGTGTTAGTTTTAGGGTTAGTGTTAGGTTCAAAGTTAATGTTAGGCTTAGGTTTAGGGTTCAGTGTAGGGGTTAGGGTTAGGGTTAGCATTAGGGTTGGGCTCAGGTTTAGGTTAAGTTATATGGTAATTTTTACGTTTGAGCGTTTGAGTGAAATTAGGGTTAAGTCCTGGATTTGTTTTGTGTTTCGTTAAGGTTCAAAAATAGGAATAGAGATAGTGTTGTGCTTGTTTGTGCTTGTATTTGGTATAGGGAGAGACTTTGATTTTAGTTGATTTTTAGTCCTAGAGTAAGGGATAGGAGTATGATCTGCTATAGTGCTCGGTATAGAGTTTTGGTTTATTGTAGTGCTTGGGCTAGGGTGTTAGTGTTCTGGTTAAAGCTAAGGTTACGTTTACGGTAAGCGTTAGGGTTTGGGATGGATTTTATGTTAGGGTTAGGATTTGATTTAATATTTGCGTAAGGGTCAGGGTTTGTTTGCATTTTATGAATAGATTTAGGATTGGGATTAGTTGGAATGTTATTGTTATTGTTAAAAACAATTTTGGGTGTGGGCAAATACTGAGCTTCAAATCGGCATATTATAGAACATAAAATTTTTTTCCTCTTGTGATAAAGCTCCGCATAAGTGTTGTTCACACAAGAAATCTGTGACTGTACTCATTTCCCTTGTTTTAAAAATCGCACACGATCAGTTAAAGTAAAAAGCTATCATGGAATGTAAAAGATCCTGACAACGAATTTCAAACGTATTTCAACTTTAGTCAACATTACAAAGTAGCACTGACAAATTTTAGAACGTTCAAAATTAAATAAAACTGAAAAATACTATTCCGCAAGGTTTATAAATGTTTGTGAGTGGAATAAAATCTTACCCAATTTCTTAAGCTAAGCATGTCAGAATCTGCTACGATGCACGTGAGCCGGCCGATTCGCGTCTTTCTTCAGCGGCTCAAGGTGCAAAAAAAGCGACCGATGAGTTTCAAGGGGAATCCACGGTTAACCACTCGTCAGTGCACGGCAGCAGGCTGATTCGCTTCTTTCTTCAGCGGCTCAAGCAACAGAAAACGCGGTTGATGCGTTTCAAGCGGAATCTGAGGTTAAGAGCGATTCGAGTGTGACGTTCGTTGCCGACTCGGCTCAGTTTCGTACGGGCTCATCTTCGATGCTCCGGTGATGAAGTTTGTGAGAAAATATTCGATCCGGTTCGACAGACACCAGAATCTGCGAGAGGAGCCAGCTTCACTCAAATTTCGCATCTACGTTGCTATGAGAATGTGTACTGAAATAAAGTTCTGATGCTATCATTCTTTTCAAATGCTTGCTGAGCCGGCAGAGGACAGAAAATTCCCCCTCACTAACAAAGGGGGGCAGCCCATCTTTTCTAAAAACACCATGAACGGAGTCTGTTATAAGAGTAAACTGCGTAATGTTGGAATCAGACCTCATTTGGCTGTGGAGATAAGCCGCATTACAGCGCAAGGCAGCCGGCTGATTAGCATTCTGCCTTCAGAACTGTAGAAGATACAAATATTTTCAAGCTTAATCCACGGTTATGAGTGATTACAGCCCTCCATTCAGACCTGATTATTTGAAAAGGTTTGAAAGGTTTTATAACCAGTATAAAAATTTCTAGAAATTTCTAGGTCATGGTTAGGGTTATAGTTCAGGGTAATAGTTTAGGGTTAGGGTGAAGGTTAGTTTTAGGGTTAGTATTAAGTTTAGTGTTAGGATTAGGGTTAGCTTTACGGTTACCTTGAGGGTTTAGGGCTAGGGGAGGGTTTAGGGGTATGGTTAGGGCTCAGTTTAGTGTTAGGATTAGGTTTAGGGTAATGGTTAGGTTTAGGGTTAGCGTTAGGGTTAAGGTTAGAGTTAGTGTTGGGTAAGGGTTGGGGTTAGGGTGTGATTTAAGGTTAGGGTTAGTGTTTGGTTTAGGTTTAGCATTAGTGTTTGCGTCTGGGTTAGGGTCAGGGTTAGGGTTTGGGATATATAGGGTTAGGGTAGGAATAGGGGTAGGTTTAGGGTTAGGGGTTAGGTGTTGTTGGTGTTGGGTTTGAGGATAGGTTTGCAGTTGGAGTTGGGTTAGGTTTAGGGTAGTGTTTGGGTTTGGGTTACTTTTTGAATTAGGGTCAGGGTATGGGTTTGGTTTTGGGTTAGATTTACGGTTATGGGTTAGCGTTAGGGTTAGGATAAGTGTAAGGCTTTAGGGTTTAGGGTTAGGGTGCAGACCACTGTTGGGGTTAGCGTTAGTGTTAAGGTTAAGGTATAGGGTTAGGGTTAGGCTAACATTTAGGGTTAGAGTGAGGGTGAGGGTGAGGGTTAGGTTTTGTTTTAAGTTTAAAAATTTAGTTTTACCGTAAGTGTTAGGGTATGTTTTAGGTTATTGGATAGGGTTAGGTGTATGATTGGATTTAGGGTTTGGTTTAGGGTTGGTGTTAGCTTTAGAATTAGTGTTAGGCTAGAGTAAGGGTTCAGGTTAAAGGTTTAGTCTTACAGTAAGTGTCAGGGAAGTATGTAGGTAATTTTAGCGGCTTCGGTGAAGATTGCCTTTGTTTTAATGTTTAGAATTTGGGTTTGTGTTGGGGTGAGATTTTGGCTTAGGGTTAGTGTTAGGGTAAGGATTAGGGTTGGAGTTAGCGTTAGGGTTAGGGTTAAGGTATAGGATTTGGGTTAGTGTTGGGATAGGGTTTGATTTAGGATTAGGGTTAGTGTTGTTTGGATTAGTGTTTGGTTTAGGTTTAGCATTAGTGTTTGGGTCTGGGTTAGGGTCAGGGTTAGGGTTTGGGATAGTGTTAGTTTTAGGGTTAGTGTTAGGTTCAAAGTTAATGTTAGGCTTAGGTTTAGGGTTCAGTGTAGGGGTTAGGGTTAGGGTTAGCATTAGGGTTGGGCTCAGGTTTAGGTTAAGTTATATGGTAATTTTTACGTTTGAGCGTTTGAGTGAAATTAGGGTTAAGTCCTGGATTTGTTTTGTGTTTCGTTAAGGTTCAAAAATAGGAATAGAGATAGTGTTGTGCTTGTTTGTGCTTGTATTTGGTATAGGGAGAGACTTTGATTTTAGTTGATTTTTAGTCCTAGAGTAAGGGATAGGAGTATGATCTGCTATAGTGCTCGGTATAGAGTTTTGGTTTATTGTAGTGCTTGGGCTAGGGTGTTAGTGTTCTGGTTAAAGCTAAGGTTACGTTTACGGTAAGCGTTAGGGTTTGGGATGGATTTTATGTTAGGGTTAGGATTTGATTTAATATTTGCGTAAGGGTCAGGGTTTGTTTGCATTTTATGAATAGATTTAGGATTGGGATTAGTTGGAATGTTATTGTTATTGTTAAAAACAATTTTGGGTGTGGGCAAATACTGAGCTTCAAATCGGCATATTATAGAACATAAAATTTTTTTCCTCTTGTGATAAAGCTCCGCATAAGTGTTGTTCACACAAGAAATCTGTGACTGTACTCATTTCCCTTGTTTTAAAAATCGCACACGATCAGTTAAAGTAAAAAGCTATCATGGAATGTAAGAGATCCTGACAACGAATTTCAAACGTATTTCAACTTTAGTCAACATTACAAAGTAGCACTGACAAATTTTAGAACGTTCAAAATTAAATAAAACTGAAAAATACTATTCCGCAAGGTTTATAAATGTTTGTGAGTGGAATAAAATCTTACCCAATTTCTTAAGCTAAGCATGTCAGAATCTGCTACGATGCACGTGAGCCGGCCGATTCGCGTCTTTCTTCAGCGGCTCAAGGTGCAAAAAAAGCGACCGATGAGTTTCAAGGGGAATCCACGGTTAACCACTCGTCAGTGCACGGCAGCAGGCTGATTCGCTTCTTTCTTCAGCGGCTCAAGCAGCAGAAAACGCGGTTGATGCGTTTCAAGCGGAATCTGAGGTTAAGAGCGATTCGAGTGTGACGTTCGTTGCCGACTCGGCTCAGTTTCGTACGGGCTCATCTTCGATGCTCCGGTGATGAAGTTTGTGAGAAAATATTCGATCCGGTTCGACAGACACCAGAATCTGCGAGAGGAGCCAGCTTCACTCAAATTTCGCATCTACATTGCTATGAGAATGTGTACTGAAATAAAGTTCTGATGCTATCATTCTTTTCAAATGCTTGCTGAGCCGGCAGAGGACAGAAAATTCCCCCTCACTAACAAAGGGGGGCAGCCCATCTTTTCTAAAAACACCATGAACGGAGTCTGTTATAAGAGTAAACTGCGTAATGTTGGAATCAGACCTCATTTGGCTGTGGAGATAAGCCGCATTACAGCGCAAGGCAGCCGGCTGATTAGCATTCTGCCTTCAGAACTGTAGAAGATACAAATATTTTCAAGCTTAATCCACGGTTATGAGTGATTACAGCCCTCCATTCAGACCTGATTATTTGAAAAGGTTTGAAAGGTTTTATAACCAGTATAAAAATTTCTAGAAATTTCTAGGTCATGGTTAGGGTTATAGTTCAGGGTAATAGTTTAGGGTTAGGGTGAAGGTTAGTTTTAGGGTTAGTATTAAGTTTAGTGTTAGGATTAGGGTTAGCTTTACGGTTACCTTGAGGGTTTAGGGCTAGGGGAGGGTTTAGGGGTATGGTTAGGGCTCAGTTTAGTGTTAGGATTAGGTTTAGGGTAATGGTTAGGTTTAGGGTTAGCGTTAGGGTTAAGGTTAGAGTTAGTGTTGGGTAAGGGTTGGGGTTAGGGTGTGATTTAAGGTTAGGGTTAGTGTTTGGTTTAGGTTTAGCATTAGTGTTTGCGTCTGGGTTAGGGTCAGGGTTAGGGTTTGGGATATATAGGGTTAGGGTAGGAATAGGGGTAGGTTTAGGGTTAGGGGTTAGGTGTTGTTGGTGTTGGGTTTGAGGATAGGTTTGCAGTTGGAGTTGGGTTAGGTTTAGGGTAGTGTTTGGGTTTGGGTTACTTTTTGAATTAGGGTCAGGGTATGGGTTTGGTTTTGGGTTAGATTTACGGTTATGGGTTAGCGTTAGGGTTAGGATAAGTGTAAGGCTTTAGGGTTTAGGGTTAGGGTGCAGACCACTGTTGGGGTTAGCGTTAGTGTTAAGGTTAAGGTATAGGGTTAGGGTTAGGCTAACATTTAGGGTTAGAGTGAGGGTGAGGGTGAGGGTTAGGTTTTGTTTTAAGTTTAAAAATTTAGTTTTACCGTAAGTGTTAGGGTATGTTTTAGGTTATTGGATAGGGTTAGGTGTATGATTGGATTTAGGGTTTGGTTTAGGGTTGGTGTTAGCTTTAGAATTAGTGTTAGGCTAGAGTAAGGGTTCAGGTTAAAGGTTTAGTCTTACAGTAAGTGTCAGGGAAGTATGTAGGTAATTTTAGCGGCTTCGGTGAAGATTGCCTTTGTTTTAATGTTTAGAATTTGGGTTTGTGTTGGGGTGAGATTTTGGCTTAGGGTTAGTGTTAGGGTAAGGATTAGGGTTGGAGTTAGCGTTAGGGTTAGGGTTAAGGTATAGGATTTGGGTTAGTGTTGGGATAGGGTTTGATTTAGGATTAGGGTTAGTGTTGTTTGGATTAGTGTTTGGTTTAGGTTTAGCATTAGTGTTTGGGTCTGGGTTAGGGTCAGGGTTAGGGTTTGGGATAGTGTTAGTTTTAGGGTTAGTGTTAGGTTCAAAGTTAATGTTAGGCTTAGGTTTAGGGTTCAGTGTAGGGGTTAGGGTTAGGGTTAGCATTAGGGTTGGGCTCAGGTTTAGGTTAAGTTATATGGTAATTTTTACGTTTGAGCGTTTGAGTGAAATTAGGGTTAAGTCCTGGATTTGTTTTGTGTTTCGTTAAGGTTCAAAAATAGGAATAGAGATAGTGTTGTGCTTGTTTGTGCTTGTATTTGGTATAGGGAGAGACTTTGATTTTAGTTGATTTTTAGTCCTAGAGTAAGGGATAGGAGTATGATCTGCTATAGTGCTCGGTATAGAGTTTTGGTTTATTGTAGTGCTTGGGCTAGGGTGTTAGTGTTCTGGTTAAAGCTAAGGTTACGTTTACGGTAAGCGTTAGGGTTTGGGATGGATTTTATGTTAGGGTTAGGATTTGATTTAATATTTGCGTAAGGGTCAGGGTTTGTTTGCATTTTATGAATAGATTTAGGATTGGGATTAGTTGGAATGTTATTGTTATTGTTAAAAACAATTTTGGGTGTGGGCAAATACTGAGCTTCAAATCGGCATATTATAGAACATAAAATTTTTTTCCTCTTGTGATAAAGCTCCGCATAAGTGTTGTTCACACAAGAAATCTGTGACTGTACTCATTTCCCTTGTTTTAAAAATCGCACACGATCAGTTAAAGTAAAAAGCTATCATGGAATGTAAAAGATCCTGACAACGAATTTCAAACGTATTTCAACTTTAGTCAACATTACAAAGTAGCACTGACAAATTTTAGAACGTTCAAAATTAAATAA
Organism: Cyrtonyx montezumae; assembly: GCF_038088225.1. Taxonomy (NCBI): domain Eukaryota; kingdom Metazoa; phylum Chordata; class Aves; order Galliformes; family Odontophoridae; genus Cyrtonyx; species Cyrtonyx montezumae. Next base: position 104,886 of record NW_027072056.1, on the reverse strand, counting down.
AACTGAAAAATACTATTCCGCAAGGTTTATAAATGTTTGTGAGTGGAATAAAATCTTACCCAATTTCTTAAGCTAAGCATGTCAGAATCTGCTACGATGCACGTGAGCCGGCCGATTCGCGTCTTTCTTCAGCGGCTCAAGGTGCAAAAAAAGCGACCGATGAGTTTCAAGGGGAATCCACGGTTAACCACTCGTCAGTGCACGGCAGCAGGCTGATTCGCTTCTTTCTTCAGCGGCTCAAGCAGCAGAAAACGCGGTTGATGCGTTTCAAGCGGAATCTGAGGTTAAGAGCGATTCGAGTGTGACGTTCGTTGCCGACTCGGCTCAGTTTCGTACGGGCTCATCTTCGATGCTCCGGTGATGAAGTTTGTGAGAAAATATTCGATCCAGTTCGACAGACACCAGAATCTGTGAGAGGAGCCAGCTTCACTCAAATTTCGCATCTACGTTGCTATGAGAATGTGTACTGAAATAAAGTTCTGATGCTATCATTCTTTTCAAATGCTTGCTGAGCCGGCAGAGGACAGAAAATTCCCCCTCACTAACAAAGGGGGGCAGCCCATCTTTTCTAAAAACACCATGAACGGAGTCTGTTATAAGAGTAAACTGCGTAATGTTGGAATCAGACCTCATTTGGCTGTGGAGATAAGCCGCATTACAGCGCAAGGCAGCCGGCTGATTAGCATTCTGCCTTCAGAACTGTAGAAGATACAAATATTTTCAAGCTTAATCCACGGTTATGAGTGATTACAGCCCTCCATTCAGACCTGATTATTTGAAAAGGTTTGAAAGGTTTTATAACCAGTATAAAAATTTCTAGAAATTTCTAGGTCATGGTTAGGGTTATAGTTCAGGGTAATAGTTTAGGGTTAGGGTGAAGGTTAGTTTTAGGGTTAGTATTAAGTTTAGTGTTAGGATTAGGGTTAGCTTTACGGTTACCTTGAGGGTTTAGGGCTAGGGGAGGGTTTAGGGGTATGGTTAGGGCTCAGTTTAGTGTTAGGATTAGGTTTAGGGTAATGGTTAGGTTTAGGGTTAGCGTTAGGGTTAAGGTTAGAGTTAGTGTTGGGTAAGGGTTGGGGTTAGGGTGTGATTTAAGGTTAGGGTTAGTGTTTGGTTTAGGTTTAGCATTAGTGTTTGCGTCTGGGTTAGGGTCAGGGTTAGGGTTTGGGATATATAGGGTTAGGGTAGGAATAGGGGTAGGTTTAGGGTTAGGGGTTAGGTGTTGTTGGTGTTGGGTTTGAGGATAGGTTTGCAGTTGGAGTTGGGTTAGGTTTAGGGTAGTGTTTGGGTTTGGGTTACTTTTTGAATTAGGGTCAGGGTATGGGTTTGGTTTTGGGTTAGATTTACGGTTATGGGTTAGCGTTAGGGTTAGGATAAGTGTAAGGCTTTAGGGTTTAGGGTTAGGGTGCAGACCACTGTTGGGGTTAGCGTTAGTGTTAAGGTTAAGGTATAGGGTTAGGGTTAGGCTAACATTTAGGGTTAGAGTGAGGGTGAGGGTGAGGGTTAGGTTTTGTTTTAAGTTTAAAAATTTAGTTTTACCGTAAGTGTTAGGGTATGTTTTAGGTTATTGGATAGGGTTAGGTGTATGATTGGATTTAGGGTTTGGTTTAGGGTTGGTGTTAGCTTTAGAATTAGTGTTAGGCTAGAGTAAGGGTTCAGGTTAAAGGTTTAGTCTTACAGTAAGTGTCAGGGAAGTATGTAGGTAATTTTAGCGGCTTCGGTGAAGATTGCCTTTGTTTTAATGTTTAGAATTTGGGTTTGTGTTGGGGTGAGATTTTGGCTTAGGGTTAGTGTTAGGGTAAGGATTAGGGTTGGAGTTAGCGTTAGGGTTAGGGTTAAGGTATAGGATTTGGGTTAGTGTTGGGATAGGGTTTGATTTAGGATTAGGGTTAGTGTTGTTTGGATTAGTGTTTGGTTTAGGTTTAGCATTAGTGTTTGGGTCTGGGTTAGGGTCAGGGTTAGGGTTTGGGATAGTGTTAGTTTTAGGGTTAGTGTTAGGTTCAAAGTTAATGTTAGGCTTAGGTTTAGGGTTCAGTGTAGGGGTTAGGGTTAGGGTTAGCATTAGGGTTGGGCTCAGGTTTAGGTTAAGTTATATGGTAATTTTTACGTTTGAGCGTTTGAGTGAAATTAGGGTTAAGTCCTGGATTTGTTTTGTGTTTCGTTAAGGTTCAAAAATAGGAATAGAGATAGTGTTGTGCTTGTTTGTGCTTGTATTTGGTATAGGGAGAGACTTTGATTTTAGTTGATTTTTAGTCCTAGAGTAAGGGATAGGAGTATGATCTGCTATAGTGCTCGGTATAGAGTTTTGGTTTATTGTAGTGCTTGGGCTAGGGTGTTAGTGTTCTGGTTAAAGCTAAGGTTACGTTTACGGTAAGCGTTAGGGTTTGGGATGGATTTTATGTTAGGGTTAGGATTTGATTTAATATTTGCGTAAGGGTCAGGGTTTGTTTGCATTTTATGAATAGATTTAGGATTGGGATTAGTTGGAATGTTATTGTTATTGTTAAAAACAATTTTGGGTGTGGGCAAATACTGAGCTTCAAATCGGCATATTATAGAACATAAAATTTTTTTCCTCTTGTGATAAAGCTCCGCATAAGTGTTGTTCACACAAGAAATCTGTGACTGTACTCATTTCCCTTGTTTTAAAAATCGCACACGATCAGTTAAAGTAAAAAGCTATCATGGAATGTAAAAGATCCTGACAACGAATTTCAAACGTATTTCAACTTTAGTCAACATTACAAAGTAGCACTGACAAATTTTAGAACGTTCAAAATTAAATAAAACTGAAAAATACTATTCCGCAAGGTTTATAAATGTTTGTGAGTGGAATAAAATCTTACCCAATTTCTTAAGCTAAGCATGTCAGAATCTGCTACGATGCACGTGAGCCGGCCGATTCGCGTCTTTCTTCAGCGGCTCAAGGTGCAAAAAAAGCGACCGATGAGTTTCAAGGGGAATCCACGGTTAACCACTCGTCAGTGCACGGCAGCAGGCTGATTCGCTTCTTTCTTCAGCGGCTCAAGCAGCAGAAAACGCGGTTGATGCGTTTCAAGCGGAATCTGAGGTTAAGAGCGATTCGAGTGTGACGTTCGTTGCCGACTCGGCTCAGTTTCGTACGGGCTCATCTTCGATGCTCCGGTGATGAAGTTTGTGAGAAAATATTCGATCCGGTTCGACAGACACCAGAATCTGCGAGAGGAGCCAGCTTCACTCAAATTTCGCATCTACATTGCTATGAGAATGTGTACTGAAATAAAGTTCTGATGCTATCATTCTTTTCAAATGCTTGCTGAGCCGGCAGAGGACAGAAAATTCCCCCTCACTAACAAAGGGGGGCAGCCCATCTTTTCTAAAAACACCATGAACGGAGTCTGTTATAAGAGTAAACTGCGTAATGTTGGAATCAGACCTCATTTGGCTGTGGAGATAAGCCGCATTACAGCGCAAGGCAGCCGGCTGATTAGCATTCTGCCTTCAGAACTGTAGAAGATACAAATATTTTCAAGCTTAATCCACGGTTATGAGTGATTACAGCCCTCCATTCAGACCTGATTATTTGAAAAGGTTTGAAAGGTTTTATAACCAGTATAAAAATTTCTAGAAATTTCTAGGTCATGGTTAGGGTTATAGTTCAGGGTAATAGTTTAGGGTTAGGGTGAAGGTTAGTTTTAGGGTTAGTATTAAGTTTAGTGTTAGGATTAGGGTTAGCTTTACGGTTACCTTGAGGGTTTAGGGCTAGGGGAGGGTTTAGGGGTATGGTTAGGGCTCAGTTTAGTGTTAGGATTAGGTTTAGGGTAATGGTTAGGTTTAGGGTTAGCGTTAGGGTTAAGGTTAGAGTTAGTGTTGGGTAAGGGTTGGGGTTAGGGTGTGATTTAAGGTTAGGGTTAGTGTTTGGTTTAGGTTTAGCATTAGTGTTTGCGTCTGGGTTAGGGTCAGGGTTAGGGTTTGGGATATATAGGGTTAGGGTAGGAATAGGGGTAGGTTTAGGGTTAGGGGTTAGGTGTTGTTGGTGTTGGGTTTGAGGATAGGTTTGCAGTTGGAGTTGGGTTAGGTTTAGGGTAGTGTTTGGGTTTGGGTTACTTTTTGAATTAGGGTCAGGGTATGGGTTTGGTTTTGGGTTAGATTTACGGTTATGGGTTAGCGTTAGGGTTAGGATAAGTGTAAGGCTTTAGGGTTTAGGGTTAGGGTGCAGACCACTGTTGGGGTTAGCGTTAGTGTTAAGGTTAAGGTATAGGGTTAGGGTTAGGCTAACATTTAGGGTTAGAGTGAGGGTGAGGGTGAGGGTTAGGTTTTGTTTTAAGTTTAAAAATTTAGTTTTACCGTAAGTGTTAGGGTATGTTTTAGGTTATTGGATAGGGTTAGGTGTATGATTGGATTTAGGGTTTGGTTTAGGGTTGGTGTTAGCTTTAGAATTAGTGTTAGGCTAGAGTAAGGGTTCAGGTTAAAGGTTTAGTCTTACAGTAAGTGTCAGGGAAGTATGTAGGTAATTTTAGCGGCTTCGGTGAAGATTGCCTTTGTTTTAATGTTTAGAATTTGGGTTTGTGTTGGGGTGAGATTTTGGCTTAGGGTTAGTGTTAGGGTAAGGATTAGGGTTGGAGTTAGCGTTAGGGTTAGGGTTAAGGTATAGGATTTGGGTTAGTGTTGGGATAGGGTTTGATTTAGGATTAGGGTTAGTGTTGTTTGGATTAGTGTTTGGTTTAGGTTTAGCATTAGTGTTTGGGTCTGGGTTAGGGTCAGGGTTAGGGTTTGGAATAGTGTTAGTTTTAGGGTTAGTGTTAGGTTCAAAGTTAATGTTAGGCTTAGGTTTAGGGTTCAGTGTAGGGGTTAGGGTTAGGGTTAGCATTAGGGTTGGGCTCAGGTTTAGGTTAAGTTATATGGTAATTTTTACGTTTGAGCGTTTGAGTGAAATTAGGGTTAAGTCCTGGATTTGTTTTGTGTTTCGTTAAGGTTCAAAAATAGGAATAGAGATAGTGTTGTGCTTGTTTGTGCTTGTATTTGGTATAGGGAGAGACTTTGATTTTAGTTGATTTTTAGTCCTAGAGTAAGGGATAGGAGTATGATCTGCTATAGTGCTCGGTATAGAGTTTTGGTTTATTGTAGTGCTTGGGCTAGGGTGTTAGTGTTCTGGTTAAAGCTAAGGTTACGTTTACGGTAAGCGTTAGGGTTTGGGATGGATTTTATGTTAGGGTTAGGATTTGATTTAATATTTGCGTAAGGGTCAGGGTTTGTTTGCATTTTATGAATAGATTTAGGATTGGGATTAGTTGGAATGTTATTGTTATTGTTAAAAACAATTTTGGGTGTGGGCAAATACTGAGCTTCAAATCGGCATATTATAGAACATAAAATTTTTTTCCTCTTGTGATAAAGCTCCGCATAAGTGTTGTTCACACAAGAAATCTGTGACTGTACTCATTTCCCTTGTTTTAAAAATCGCACACGATCAGTTAAAGTAAAAAGCTATCATGGAATGTAAAAGATCCTGACAACGAATTTCAAACGTATTTCAACTTTAGTCAACATTACAAAGTAGCACTGACAAATTTTAGAACGTTCAAAATTAAATAAAACTGAAAAATACTATTCCGCAAGGTTTATAAATGTTTGTGAGTGGAATAAAATCTTACCCAATTTCTTAAGCTAAGCATGTCAGAATCTGCTACGATGCACGTGAGCCGGCCGATTCGCGTCTTTCTTCAGCGGCTCAAGGTGCAAAAAAAGCGACCGATGAGTTTCAAGGGGAATCCACGGTTAACCACTCGTCAGTGCACGGCAGCAGGCTGATTCGCTTCTTTCTTCAGCGGCTCAAGCAGCAGAAAACGCGGTTGATGCGTTTCAAGCGGAATCTGAGGTTAAGAGCGATTCGAGTGTGACGTTCGTTGCCGACTCGGCTCAGTTTCGTACGGGCTCATCTTCGATGCTCCGGTGATGAAGTTTGTGAGAAAATATTCGATCCGGTTCGACAGACACCAGAATCTGCGAGAGGAGCCAGCTTCACTCAAATTTCGCATCTACATTGCTATGAGAATGTGTACTGAAATAAAGTTCTGATGCTATCATTCTTTTCAAATGCTTGCTGAGCCGGCAGAGGACAGAAAATTCCCCCTCACTAACAAAGGGGGGCAGCCCATCTTTTCTAAAAACACCATGAACGGAGTCTGTTATAAGAGTAAACTGCGTAATGTTGGAATCAGACCTCATTTGGCTGTGGAGATAAGCCGCATTACAGCGCAAGGCAGCCGGCTGATTAGCATTCTGCCTTCAGAACTGTAGAAGATACAAATATTTTCAAGCTTAATCCACGGTTATGAGTGATTACAGCCCTCCATTCAGACCTGATTATTTGAAAAGGTTTGAAAGGTTTTATAACCTGTATAAAAATTTCTAGAAATTTCTAGGTCATGGTTAGGGTTATAGTTCAGGGTAATAGTTTAGGGTTAGGGTGAAGGTTAGTTTTAGGGTTAGTATTAAGTTTAGTGTTAGGATTAGGGTTAGCTTTACGGTTACCTTGAGGGTTTAGGGCTAGGGGAGGGTTTAGGGGTATGGTTAGGGCTCAGTTTAGTGTTAGGATTAGGTTTAGGGTAATGGTTAGGTTTAGGGTTAGCGTTAGGGTTAAGGTTAGAGTTAGTGTTGGGTAAGGGTTGGGGTTAGGGTGTGATTTAAGGTTAGGGTTAGTGTTTGGTTTAGGTTTAGCATTAGTGTTTGCGTCTGGGTTAGGGTCAGGGTTAGGGTTTGGGATATATAGGGTTAGGGTAGGAATAGGGGTAGGTTTAGGGTTAGGGGTTAGGTGTTGTTGGTGTTGGGTTTGAGGATAGGTTTGCAGTTGGAGTTGGGTTAGGTTTAGGGTAGTGTTTGGGTTTGGGTTACTTTTTGAATTAGGGTCAGGGTATGGGTTTGGTTTTGGGTTAGATTTACGGTTATGGGTTAGCGTTAGGGTTAGGATAAGTGTAAGGCTTTAGGGTTTAGGGTTAGGGTGCAGACCACTGTTGGGGTTAGCGTTAGTGTTAAGGTTAAGGTATAGGGTTAGGGTTAGGCTAACATTTAGGGTTAGAGTGAGGGTGAGGGTGAGGGTTAGGTTTTGTTTTAAGTTTAAAAATTTAGTTTTACCGTAAGTGTTAGGGTATGTTTTAGGTTATTGGATAGGGTTAGGTGTATGATTGGATTTAGGGTTTGGTTTAGGGTTGGTGTTAGCTTTAGAATTAGTGTTAGGCTAGAGTAAGGGTTCAGGTTAAAGGTTTAGTCTTACAGTAAGTGTCAGGGAAGTATGTAGGTAATTTTAGCGGCTTCGGTGAAGATTGCCTTTGTTTTAATGTTTAGAATTTGGGTTTGTGTTGGGGTGAGATTTTGGCTTAGGGTTAGTGTTAGGGTAAGGATTAGGGTTGGAGTTAGCGTTAGGGTTAGGGTTAAGGTATAGGATTTGGGTTAGTGTTGGGATAGGGTTTGATTTAGGATTAGGGTTAGTGTTGTTTGGATTAGTGTTTGGTTTAGGTTTAGCATTAGTGTTTGGGTCTGGGTTAGGGTCAGGGTTAGGGTTTGGGATAGTGTTAGTTTTAGGGTTAGTGTTAGGTTCAAAGTTAATGTTAGGCTTAGGTTTAGGGTTCAGTGTAGGGGTTAGGGTTAGGGTTAGCATTAGGGTTGGGCTCAGGTTTAGGTTAAGTTATATGGTAATTTTTACGTTTGAGCGTTTGAGTGAAATTAGGGTTAAGTCCTGGATTTGTTTTGTGTTTCGTTAAGGTTCAAAAATAGGAATAGAGATAGTGTTGTGCTTGTTTGTGCTTGTATTTGGTATAGGGAGAGACTTTGATTTTAGTTGATTTTTAGTCCTAGAGTAAGGGATAGGAGTATGATCTGCTATAGTGCTCGGTATAGAGTTTTGGTTTATTGTAGTGCTTGGGCTAGGGTGTTAGTGTTCTGGTTAAAGCTAAGGTTACGTTTACGGTAAGCGTTAGGGTTTGGGATGGATTTTATGTTAGGGTTAGGATTTGATTTAATATTTGCGTAAGGGTCAGGGTTTGTTTGCATTTTATGAATAGATTTAGGATTGGGATTAGTTGGAATGTTATTGTTATTGTTAAAAACAATTTTGGGTGTGGGCAAATACTGAGCTTCAAATCGGCATATTATAGAACATAAAATTTTTTTCCTCTTGTGATAAAGCTCCGCATAAGTGTTGTTCACACAAGAAATCTGTGACTGTACTCATTTCCCTTGTTTTAAAAATCGCACACGATCAGTTAAAGTAAAAAGCTATCATGGAATGTAAAAGATCCTGACAACGAATTTCAAACGTATTTCAACTTTAGTCAACATTACAAAGTAGCACTGACAAATTTTAGAACGTTCAAAATTAAATAAAACTGAAAAATACTATTCCGCAAGGTTTATAAATGTTTGTGAGTGGAATAAAATCTTACCCAATTTCTTAAGCTAAGCATGTCAGAATCTGCTACGATGCACGTGAGCCGGCCGATTCGCGTCTTTCTTCAGCGGCTCAAGGTGCAAAAAAAGCGACCGATGAGTTTCAAGGGGAATCCACGGTTAACCACTCGTCAGTGCACGGCAGCAGGCTGATTCGCTTCTTTCTTCAGCGGCTCAAGCAGCAGAAAACGCGGTTGATGCGTTTCAAGCGGAATCTGAGGTTAAGAGCGATTCGAGTGTGACGTTCGTTGCCGACTCGGCTCAGTTTCGTACGGGCTCATCTTCGATGCTCCGGTGATGAAGTTTGTGAGAAAATATTCGATCCGGTTCGACAGACACCAGAATCTGCGAGAGGAGCCAGCTTCACTCAAATTTCGCATCTACATTGCTATGAGAATGTGTACTGAAATAAAGTTCTGATGCTATCATTCTTTTCAAATGCTTGCTGAGCCGGCAGAGGACAGAAAATTCCCCCTCACTAACAAAGGGGGGCAGCCCATCTTTTCTAAAAACACCATGAACGGAGTCTGTTATAAGAGTAAACTGCGTAATGTTGGAATCAGACCTCATTTGGCTGTGGAGATAAGCCGCATTACAGCGCAAGGCAGCCGGCTGATTAGCATTCTGCCTTCAGAACTGTAGAAGATACAAATATTTTCAAGCTTAATCCACGGTTATGAGTGATTACAGCCCTCCATTCAGACCTGATTATTTGAAAAGGTTTGAAAGGTTTTATAACCAGTATAAAAATTTCTAGAAATTTCTAGGTCATGGTTAGGGTTATAGTTCAGGGTAATAGTTTAGGGTTAGGGTGAAGGTTAGTTTTAGGGTTAGTATTAAGTTTAGTGTTAGGATTAGGGTTAGCTTTACGGTTACCTTGAGGGTTTAGGGCTAGGGGAGGGTTTAGGGGTATGGTTAGGGCTCAGTTTAGTGTTAGGATTAGGTTTAGGGTAATGGTTAGGTTTAGGGTTAGCGTTAGGGTTAAGGTTAGAGTTAGTGTTGGGTAAGGGTTGGGGTTAGGGTGTGATTTAAGGTTAGGGTTAGTGTTTGGTTTAGGTTTAGCATTAGTGTTTGCGTCTGGGTTAGGGTCAGGGTTAGGGTTTGGGATATATAGGGTTAGGGTAGGAATAGGGGTAGGTTTAGGGTTAGGGGTTAGGTGTTGTTGGTGTTGGGTTTGAGGATAGGTTTGCAGTTGGAGTTGGGTTAGGTTTAGGGTAGTGTTTGGGTTTGGGTTACTTTTTGAATTAGGGTCAGGGTATGGGTTTGGTTTTGGGTTAGATTTACGGTTATGGGTTAGCGTTAGGGTTAGGATAAGTGTAAGGCTTTAGGGTTTAGGGTTAGGGTGCAGACCACTGTTGGGGTTAGCGTTAGTGTTAAGGTTAAGGTATAGGGTTAGGGTTAGGCTAACATTTAGGGTTAGAGTGAGGGTGAGGGTGAGGGTTAGGTTTTGTTTTAAGTTTAAAAATTTAGTTTTACCGTAAGTGTTAGGGTATGTTTTAGGTTATTGGATAGGGTTAGGTGTATGATTGGATTTAGGGTTTGGTTTAGGGTTGGTGTTAGCTTTAGAATTAGTGTTAGGCTAGAGTAAGGGTTCAGGTTAAAGGTTTAGTCTTACAGTAAGTGTCAGGGAAGTATGTAGGTAATTTTAGCGGCTTCGGTGAAGATTGCCTTTGTTTTAATGTTTAGAATTTGGGTTTGTGTTGGGGTGAGATTTTGGCTTAGGGTTAGTGTTAGGGTAAGGATTAGGGTTGGAGTTAGCGTTAGGGTTAGGGTTAAGGTATAGGATTTGGGTTAGTGTTGGGATAGGGTTTGATTTAGGATTAGGGTTAGTGTTGTTTGGATTAGTGTTTGGTTTAGGTTTAGCATTAGTGTTTGGGTCTGGGTTAGGGTCAGGGTTAGGGTTTGGGATAGTGTTAGTTTTAGGGTTAGTGTTAGGTTCAAAGTTAATGTTAGGCTTAGGTTTAGGGTTCAGTGTAGGGGTTAGGGTTAGGGTTAGCATTAGGGTTGGGCTCAGGTTTAGGTTAAGTTATATGGTAATTTTTACGTTTGAGCGTTTGAGTGAAATTAGGGTTAAGTCCTGGATTTGTTTTGTGTTTCGTTAAGGTTCAAAAATAGGAATAGAGATAGTGTTGTGCTTGTTTGTGCTTGTATTTGGTATAGGGAGAGACTTTGATTTTAGTTGATTTTTAGTCCTAGAGTAAGGGATAGGAGTATGATCTGCTATAGTGCTCGGTATAGAGTTTTGGTTTATTGTAGTGCTTGGGCTAGGGTGTTAGTGTTCTGGTTAAAGCTAAGGTTACGTTTACGGTAAGCGTTAGGGTTTGGGATGGATTTTATGTTAGGGTTAGGATTTGATTTAATATTTGCGTAAGGGTCAGGGTTTGTTTGCATTTTATGAATAGATTTAGGATTGGGATTAGTTGGAATGTTATTGTTATTGTTAAAAACAATTTTGGGTGTGGGCAAATACTGAGCTTCAAATCGGCATATTATAGAACATAAAATTTTTTTCCTCTTGTGATAAAGCTCCGCATAAGTGTTGTTCACACAAGAAATCTGTGACTGTACTCATTTCCCTTGTTTTAAAAATCGCACACGATCAGTTAAAGTAAAAAGCTATCATGGAATGTAAAAGATCCTGACAACGAATTTCAAACGTATTTCAACTTTAGTCAACATTACAAAGTAGCACTGACAAATTTTAGAACGTTCAAAATTAAATAAAACTGAAAAATACTATTCCGCAAGGTTTATAAATGTTTGTGAGTGGAATAAAATCTTACCCAATTTCTTAAGCTAAGCATGTCAGAATCTGCTACGATGCACGTGAGCCGGCCGATTCGCGTCTTTCTTCAGCGGCTCAAGGTGCAAAAAAAGCGACCGATGAGTTTCAAGGGGAATCCACGGTTAACCACTCGTCAGTGCACGGCAGCAGGCTGATTCGCTTCTTTCTTCAGCGGCTCAAGCAGCAGAAAACGCGGTTGATGCGTTTCAAGCGGAATCTGAGGTTAAGAGCGATTCGAGTGTGACGTTCGTTGCCGACTCGGCTCAGTTTCGTACGGGCTCATCTTCGATGCTCCGGTGATGAAGTTTGTGAGAAAATATTCGATCCGGTTCGACAGACACCAGAATCTGCGAGAGGAGCCAGCTTCACTCAAATTTCGCATCTACATTGCTATGAGAATGTGTACTGAAATAAAGTTCTGATGCTATCATTCTTTTCAAATGCTTGCTGAGCCGGCAGAGGACAGAAAATTCCCCCTCACTAACAAAGGGGGGCAGCCCATCTTTTCTAAAAACACCATGAACGGAGTCTGTTATAAGAGTAAACTGCGTAATGTTGGAATCAGACCTCATTTGGCTGTGGAGATAAGCCGCATTACAGCGCAAGGCAGCCGGCTGATTAGCATTCTGCCTTCAGAACTGTAGAAGATACAAATATTTTCAAGCTTAATCCACGGTTATGAGTGATTACAGCCCTCCATTCAGACCTGATTATTTGAAAAGGTTTGAAAGGTTTTATAACCTGTATAAAAATTTCTAGAAATTTCTAGGTCATGGTTAGGGTTATAGTTCAGGGTAATAGTTTAGGGTTAGGGTGAAGGTTAGTTTTAGGGTTAGTATTAAGTTTAGTGTTAGGATTAGGGTTAGCTTTACGGTTACCTTGAGGGTTTAGGGCTAGGGGAGGGTTTAGGGGTATGGTTAGGGCTCAGTTTAGTGTTAGGATTAGGTTTAGGGTAATGGTTAGGTTTAGGGTTAGCGTTAGGGTTAAGGTTAGAGTTAGTGTTGGGTAAGGGTTGGGGTTAGGGTGTGATTTAAGGTTAGGGTTAGTGTTTGGTTTAGGTTTAGCATTAGTGTTTGCGTCTGGGTTAGGGTCAGGGTTAGGGTTTGGGATATATAGGGTTAGGGTAGGAATAGGGGTAGGTTTAGGGTTAGGGGTTAGGTGTTGTTGGTGTTGGGTTTGAGGATAGGTTTGCAGTTGGAGTTGGGTTAGGTTTAGGGTAGTGTTTGGGTTTGGGTTACTTTTTGAATTAGGGTCAGGGTATGGGTTTGGTTTTGGGTTAGATTTACGGTTATGGGTTAGCGTTAGGGTTAGGATAAGTGTAAGGCTTTAGGGTTTAGGGTTAGGGTGCAGACCACTGTTGGGGTTAGCGTTAGTGTTAAGGTTAAGGTATAGGGTTAGGGTTAGGCTAACATTTAGGGTTAGAGTGAGGGTGAGGGTGAGGGTTAGGTTTTGTTTTAAGTTTAAAAATTTAGTTTTACCGTAAGTGTTAGGGTATGTTTTAGGTTATTGGATAGGGTTAGGTGTATGATTGGATTTAGGGTTTGGTTTAGGGTTGGTGTTAGCTTTAGAATTAGTGTTAGGCTAGAGTAAGGGTTCAGGTTAAAGGTTTAGTCTTACAGTAAGTGTCAGGGAAGTATGTAGGTAATTTTAGCGGCTTCGGTGAAGATTGCCTTTGTTTTAATGTTTAGAATTTGGGTTTGTGTTGGGGTGAGATTTTGGCTTAGGGTTAGTGTTAGGGTAAGGATTAGGGTTGGAGTTAGCGTTAGGGTTAGGGTTAAGGTATAGGATTTGGGTTAGTGTTGGGATAGGGTTTGATTTAGGATTAGGGTTAGTGTTGTTTGGATTAGTGTTTGGTTTAGGTTTAGCATTAGTGTTTGGGTCTGGGTTAGGGTCAGGGTTAGGGTTTGGGATAGTGTTAGTTTTAGGGTTAGTGTTAGGTTCAAAGTTAATGTTAGGCTTAGGTTTAGGGTTCAGTGTAGGGGTTAGGGTTAGGGTTAGCATTAGGGTTGGGCTCAGGTTTAGGTTAAGTTATATGGTAATTTTTACGTTTGAGCGTTTGAGTGAAATTAGGGTTAAGTCCTGGATTTGTTTTGTGTTTCGTTAAGGTTCAAAAATAGGAATAGAGATAGTGTTGTGCTTGTTTGTGCTTGTATTTGGTATAGGGAGAGACTTTGATTTTAGTTGATTTTTAGTCCTAGAGTAAGGGATAGGAGTATGATCTGCTATAGTGCTCGGTATAGAGTTTTGGTTTATTGTAGTGCTTGGGCTAGGGTGTTAGTGTTCTGGTTAAAGCTAAGGTTACGTTTACGGTAAGCGTTAGGGTTTGGGATGGATTTTATGTTAGGGTTAGGATTTGATTTAATATTTGCGTAAGGGTCAGGGTTTGTTTGCATTTTATGAATAGATTTAGGATTGGGATTAGTTGGAATGTTATTGTTATTGTTAAAAACAATTTTGGGTGTGGGCAAATACTGAGCTTCAAATCGGCATATTATAGAACATAAAATTTTTTTCCTCTTGTGATAAAGCTCCGCATAAGTGTTGTTCACACAAGAAATCTGTGACTGTACTCATTTCCCTTGTTTTAAAAATCGCACACGATCAGTTAAAGTAAAAAGCTATCATGGAATGTAAGAGATCCTGACAACGAATTTCAAACGTATTTCAACTTTAGTCAACATTACAAAGTAGCACTGACAAATTTTAGAACGTTCAAAATTAAATAAAACTGAAAAATACTATTCCGCAAGGTTTATAAATGTTTGTGAGTGGAATAAAATCTTACCCAATTTCTTAAGCTAAGCATGTCAGAATCTGCTACGATGCACGTGAGCCGGCCGATTCGCGTCTTTCTTCAGCGGCTCAAGGTGCAAAAAAAGCGACCGATGAGTTTCAAGGGGAATCCACGGTTAACCACTCGTCAGTGCACGGCAGCAGGCTGATTCGCTTCTTTCTTCAGCGGCTCAAGCAGCAGAAAACGCGGTTGATGCGTTTCAAGCGGAATCTGAGGTTAAGAGCGATTCGAGTGTGACGTTCGTTGCCGACTCGGCTCAGTTTCGTACGGGCTCATCTTCGATGCTCCGGTGATGAAGTTTGTGAGAAAATATTCGATCCGGTTCGACAGACACCAGAATCTGCGAGAGGAGCCAGCTTCACTCAAATTTCGCATCTACATTGCTATGAGAATGTGTACTGAAATAAAGTTCTGATGCTATCATTCTTTTCAAATGCTTGCTGAGCCGGCAGAGGACAGAAAATTCCCCCTCACTAACAAAGGGGGGCAGCCCATCTTTTCTAAAAACACCATGAACGGAGTCTGTTATAAGAGTAAACTGCGTAATGTTGGAATCAGACCTCATTTGGCTGTGGAGATAAGCCGCATTACAGCGCAAGGCAGCCGGCTGATTAGCATTCTGCCTTCAGAACTGTAGAAGATACAAATATTTTCAAGCTTAATCCACGGTTATGAGTGATTACAGCCCTCCATTCAGACCTGATTATTTGAAAAGGTTTGAAAGGTTTTATAACCAGTATAAAAATTTCTAGAAATTTCTAGGTCATGGTTAGGGTTATAGTTCAGGGTAATAGTTTAGGGTTAGGGTGAAGGTTAGTTTTAGGGTTAGTATTAAGTTTAGTGTTAGGATTAGGGTTAGCTTTACGGTTACCTTGAGGGTTTAGGGCTAGGGGAGGGTTTAGGGGTATGGTTAGGGCTCAGTTTAGTGTTAGGATTAGGTTTAGGGTAATGGTTAGGTTTAGGGTTAGCGTTAGGGTTAAGGTTAGAGTTAGTGTTGGGTAAGGGTTGGGGTTAGGGTGTGATTTAAGGTTAGGGTTAGTGTTTGGTTTAGGTTTAGCATTAGTGTTTGCGTCTGGGTTAGGGTCAGGGTTAGGGTTTGGGATATATAGGGTTAGGGTAGGAATAGGGGTAGGTTTAGGGTTAGGGGTTAGGTGTTGTTGGTGTTGGGTTTGAGGATAGGTTTGCAGTTGGAGTTGGGTTAGGTTTAGGGTAGTGTTTGGGTTTGGGTTACTTTTTGAATTAGGGTCAGGGTATGGGTTTGGTTTTGGGTTAGATTTACGGTTATGGGTTAGCGTTAGGGTTAGGATAAGTGTAAGGCTTTAGGGTTTAGGGTTAGGGTGCAGACCACTGTTGGGGTTAGCGTTAGTGTTAAGGTTAAGGTATAGGGTTAGGGTTAGGCTAACATTTAGGGTTAGAGTGAGGGTGAGGGTGAGGGTTAGGTTTTGTTTTAAGTTTAAAAATTTAGTTTTACCGTAAGTGTTAGGGTATGTTTTAGGTTATTGGATAGGGTTAGGTGTATGATTGGATTTAGGGTTTGGTTTAGGGTTGGTGTTAGCTTTAGAATTAGTGTTAGGCTAGAGTAAGGGTTCAGGTTAAAGGTTTAGTCTTACAGTAAGTGTCAGGGAAGTATGTAGGTAATTTTAGCGGCTTCGGTGAAGATTGCCTTTGTTTTAATGTTTAGAATTTGGGTTTGTGTTGGGGTGAGATTTTGGCTTAGGGTTAGTGTTAGGGTAAGGATTAGGGTTGGAGTTAGCGTTAGGGTTAGGGTTAAGGTATAGGATTTGGGTTAGTGTTGGGATAGGGTTTGATTTAGGATTAGGGTTAGTGTTGTTTGGATTAGTGTTTGGTTTAGGTTTAGCATTAGTGTTTGGGTCTGGGTTAGGGTCAGGGTTAGGGTTTGGGATAGTGTTAGTTTTAGGGTTAGTGTTAGGTTCAAAGTTAATGTTAGGCTTAGGTTTAGGGTTCAGTGTAGGGGTTAGGGTTAGGGTTAGCATTAGGGTTGGGCTCAGGTTTAGGTTAAGTTATATGGTAATTTTTACGTTTGAGCGTTTGAGTGAAATTAGGGTTAAGTCCTGGATTTGTTTTGTGTTTCGTTAAGGTTCAAAAATAGGAATAGAGATAGTGTTGTGCTTGTTTGTGCTTGTATTTGGTATAGGGAGAGACTTTGATTTTAGTTGATTTTTAGTCCTAGAGTAAGGGATAGGAGTATGATCTGCTATAGTGCTCGGTATAGAGTTTTGGTTTATTGTAGTGTTTGGGCTAGGGTGTTAGTGTTCTGGTTAAAGCTAAGGTTACGTTTACGGTAAGCGTTAGGGTTTGGGATGGATTTTATGTTAGGGTTAGGATTTGATTTAATATTTGCGTAAGGGTCAGGGTTTGTTTGCATTTTATGAATAGATTTAGGATTGGGATTAGTTGGAATGTTATTGTTATTGTTAAAAACAATTTTGGGTGTGGGCAAATACTGAGCTTCAAATCGGCATATTATAGAACATAAATTTTTTTTCCTCTTGTGATAAAGCTCCGCATAAGTGTTGTTCACACAAGAAATCTGTGACTGTACTCATTTCCCTTGTTTTAAAAATCGCACACGATCAGTTAAAGTAAAAAGCTATCATGGAATGTAAAAGATCCTGACAACGAATTTCAAACGTATTTCAACTTTAGTCAACATTACAAAGTAGCACTGACAAATTTTAGAACGTTCAAAATTAAATAAAACTGAAAAATACTATTCCGCAAGGTTTATAAATGTTTGTGAGTGGAATAAAATCTTACCCAATCTAAGCATGTCAGAATCTGCTACGATGCACGTGAGCCGGCCGATTCGCGTCTTTCTTCAGCGGCTCAAGGTGCAAAAAAAGCGACCGATGAGTTTCAAGGGGAATCCACGGTTAACCACTCGTCAGTGCACGGCAGCAGGCTGATTCGCTTCTTTCTTCAGCGGCTCAAGCAGCAGAAAACGCGGTTGATGCGTTTCAAGCGGAATCTGAGGTTAAGAGCGATTCGAGTGTGACGTTCGTTGCCGACTCGGCTCAGTTTCGTACGGGCTCATCTTCGATGCTCCGGTGATGAAGTTTGTGAGAAAATATTCGATCCGGTTCGACAGACACCAGAATCTGCGAGAGGAGCCAGCTTCACTCAAATTTCGCATCTACATTGCTATGAGAATGTGTACTGAAATAAAGTTCTGATGCTATCATTCTTTTCAAATGCTTGCTGAGCCGGCAGAGGACAGAAAATTCCCCCTCACTAACAAAGGGGGGCAGCCCATCTTTTCTAAAAACACCATGAACGGAGTCTGTTATAAGAGTAAACTGCGTAATGTTGGAATCAGACCTCATTTGGCTGTGGAGATAAGCCGCATTACAGCGCAAGGCAGCCGGCTGATTAGCATTCTGCCTTCAGAACTGTAGAAGATACAAATATTTTCAAGCTTAATCCACGGTTATGAGTGATTACAGCCCTCCATTCAGACCTGATTATTTGAAAAGGTTTGAAAGGTTTTATAACCTGTATAAAAATTTCTAGAAATTTCTAGGTCATGGTTAGGGTTATAGTTCAGGGTAATAGTTTAGGGTTAGGGTGAAGGTTAGTTTTAGGGTTAGTATTAAGTTTAGTGTTAGGATTAGGGTTAGCTTTACGGTTACCTTGAGGGTTTAGGGCTAGGGGAGGGTTTAGGGGTATGGTTAGGGCTCAGTTTAGTGTTAGGATTAGGTTTAGGGTAATGGTTAGGTTTAGGGTTAGCGTTAGGGTTAAGGTTAGAGTTAGTGTTGGGTAAGGGTTGGGGTTAGGGTGTGATTTAAGGTTAGGGTTAGTGTTTGGTTTAGGTTTAGCATTAGTGTTTGCGTCTGGGTTAGGGTCAGGGTTAGGGTTTGGGATATATAGGGTTAGGGTAGGAATAGGGGTAGGTTTAGGGTTAGGGGTTAGGTGTTGTTGGTGTTGGGTTTGAGGATAGGTTTGCAGTTGGAGTTGGGTTAGGTTTAGGGTAGTGTTTGGGTTTGGGTTACTTTTTGAATTAGGGTCAGGGTATGGGTTTGGTTTTGGGTTAGATTTACGGTTATGGGTTAGCGTTAGGGTTAGGATAAGTGTAAGGCTTTAGGGTTTAGGGTTAGGGTGCAGACCACTGTTGGGGTTAGCGTTAGTGTTAAGGTTAAGGTATAGGGTTAGGGTTAGGCTAACATTTAGGGTTAGAGTGAGGGTGAGGGTGAGGGTTAGGTTTTGTTTTAAGTTTAAAAATTTAGTTTTACCGTAAGTGTTAGGGTATGTTTTAGGTTATTGGATAGGGTTAGGTGTATGATTGGATTTAGGGTTTGGTTTAGGGTTGGTGTTAGCTTTAGAATTAGTGTTAGGGTAGAGTAAGGGTTCAGGTTAAAGGTTTAGTCTTACAGTAAGTGTCAGGGAAGTATGTAGGTAATTTTAGCGGCTTCGGTGAAGATTGCCTTTGTTTTAATGTTTAGAATTTGGGTTTGTGTTGGGGTGAGATTTTGGCTTAGGGTTAGTGTTAGGGTAAGGATTAGGGTTGGAGTTAGCGTTAGGGTTAGGGTTAAGGTATAGGATTTGGGTTAGTGTTGGGATAGGGTTTGATTTAGGATTAGGGTTAGTGTTGTTTGGATTAGTGTTTGGTTTAGGTTTAGCATTAGTGTTTGGGTCTGGGTTAGGGTCAGGGTTAGGGTTTGGGATAGTGTTAGTTTTAGGGTTAGTGTTAGGTTCAAAGTTAATGTTAGGCTTAGGTTTAGGGTTCAGTGTAGGGGTTAGGGTTAGGGTTAGCATTAGGGTTGGGCTCAGGTTTAGGTTAAGTTATATGGTAATTTTTACGTTTGAGCGTTTGAGTGAAATTAGGGTTAAGTCCTGGATTTGTTTTGTGTTTCGTTAAGGTTCAAAAATAGGAATAGAGATAGTGTTGTGCTTGTTTGTGCTTGTATTTGGTATAGGGAGAGACTTTGATTTTAGTTGATTTTTAGTCCTAGAGTAAGGGATAGGAGTATGATCTGCTATAGTGCTCGGTATAGAGTTTTGGTTTATTGTAGTGCTTGGGCTAGGGTGTTAGTGTTCTGGTTAAAGCTAAGGTTACGTTTACGGTAAGCGTTAGGGTTTGGGATGGATTTTATGTTAGGGTTAGGATTTGATTTAATATTTGCGTAAGGGTCAGGGTTTGTTTGCATTTTATGAATAGATTTAGGATTGGGATTAGTTGGAATGTTATTGTTATTGTTAAAAACAATTTTGGGTGTGGGCAAATACTGAGCTTCAAATCGGCATATTATAGAACATAAAATTTTTTTCCTCTTGTGATAAAGCTCCGCATAAGTGTTGTTCACACAAGAAATCTGTGACTGTACTCATTTCCCTTGTTTTAAAAATCGCACACGATCAGTTAAAGTAAAAAGCTATCATGGAATGTAAAAGATCCTGACAACGAATTTCAAACGTATTTCAACTTTAGTCAACATTACAAAGTAGCACTGACAAATTTTAGAACGTTCAAAATTAAATAAAACTGAAAAATACTATTCCGCAAGGTTTATAAATGTTTGTGAGTGGAATAAAATCTTACCCAATTTCTTAAGCTAAGCATGTCAGAATCTGCTACGATGCACGTGAGCCGGCCGATTCGCGTCTTTCTTCAGCGGCTCAAGGTGCAAAAAAAGCGACCGATGAGTTTCAAGGGGAATCCACGGTTAACCACTCGTCAGTGCACGGCAGCAGGCTGATTCGCTTCTTTCTTCAGCGGCTCAAGCAACAGAAAACGCGGTTGATGCGTTTCAAGCGGAATCTGAGGTTAAGAGCGATTCGAGTGTGACGTTCGTTGCCGACTCGGCTCAGTTTCGTACGGGCTCATCTTCGATGCTCCGGTGATGAAGTTTGTGAGAAAATATTCGATCCGGTTCGACAGACACCAGAATCTGTGAGAGGAGCCAGCTTCACTCAAATTTCGCATCTACGTTGCTATGAGAATGTGTACTGAAATAAAGTTCTGATGCTATCATTCTTTTCAAATGCTTGCTGAGCCGGCAGAGGACAGAAAATTCCCCCTCACTAACAAAGGGGGGCAGCCCATCTTTTCTAAAAACACCATGAACGGAGTCTGTTATAAGAGTAAACTGCGTAATGTTGGAATCAGACCTCATTTGGCTGTGGAGATAAGCCGCATTACAGCGCAAGGCAGCCGGCTGATTAGCATTCTGCCTTCAGAACTGTAGAAGATACAAATATTTTCAAGCTTAATCCACGGTTATGAGTGATTACAGCCCTCCATTCAGACCTGATTATTTGAAAAGGTTTGAAAGGTTTTATAACCAGTATAAAAATTTCTAGAAATTTCTAGGTCATGGTTAGGGTTATAGTTCAGGGTAATAGTTTAGGGTTAGGGTGAAGGTTAGTTTTAGGGTTAGTATTAAGTTTAGTGTTAGGATTAGGGTTAGCTTTACGGTTACCTTGAGGGTTTAGGGCTAGGGGAGGGTTTAGGGGTATGGTTAGGGCTCAGTTTAGTGTTAGGATTAGGTTTAGGGTAATGGTTAGGTTTAGGGTTAGCGTTAGGGTTAAGGTTAGAGTTAGTGTTGGGTAAGGGTTGGGGTTAGGGTGTGATTTAAGGTTAGGGTTAGTGTTTGGTTTAGGTTTAGCATTAGTGTTTGCGTCTGGGTTAGGGTCAGGGTTAGGGTTTGGGATATATAGGGTTAGGGTAGGAATAGGGGTAGGTTTAGGGTTAGGGGTTAGGTGTTGTTGGTGTTGGGTTTGAGGATAGGTTTGCAGTTGGAGTTGGGTTAGGTTTAGGGTAGTGTTTGGGTTTGGGTTACTTTTTGAATTAGGGTCAGGGTATGGGTTTGGTTTTGGGTTAGATTTACGGTTATGGGTTAGCGTTAGGGTTAGGATAAGTGTAAGGCTTTAGGGTTTAGGGTTAGGGTGCAGACCACTGTTGGGGTTAGCGTTAGTGTTAAGGTTAAGGTATAGGGTTAGGGTTAGGCTAACATTTAGGGTTAGAGTGAGGGTGAGGGTGAGGGTTAGGTTTTGTTTTAAGTTTAAAAATTTAGTTTTACCGTAAGTGTTAGGGTATGTTTTAGGTTATTGGATAGGGTTAGGTGTATGATTGGATTTAGGGTTTGGTTTAGGGTTGGTGTTAGCTTTAGAATTAGTGTTAGGCTAGAGTAAGGGTTCAGGTTAAAGGTTTAGTCTTACAGTAAGTGTCAGGGAAGTATGTAGGTAATTTTAGCGGCTTCGGTGAAGATTGCCTTTGTTTTAATGTTTAGAATTTGGGTTTGTGTTGGGGTGAGATTTTGGCTTAGGGTTAGTGTTAGGGTAAGGATTAGGGTTGGAGTTAGCGTTAGGGTTAGGGTTAAGGTATAGGATTTGGGTTAGTGTTGGGATAGGGTTTGATTTAGGATTAGGGTTAGTGTTGTTTGGATTAGTGTTTGGTTTAGGTTTAGCATTAGTGTTTGGGTCTGGGTTAGGGTCAGGGTTAGGGTTTGGGATAGTGTTAGTTTTAGGGTTAGTGTTAGGTTCAAAGTTAATGTTAGGCTTAGGTTTAGGGTTCAGTGTAGGGGTTAGGGTTAGGGTTAGCATTAGGGTTGGGCTCAGGTTTAGGTTAAGTTATATGGTAATTTTTACGTTTGAGCGTTTGAGTGAAATTAGGGTTAAGTCCTGGATTTGTTTTGTGTTTCGTTAAGGTTCAAAAATAGGAATAGAGATAGTGTTGTGCTTGTTTGTGCTTGTATTTGGTATAGGGAGAGACTTTGATTTTAGTTGATTTTTAGTCCTAGAGTAAGGGATAGGAGTATGATCTGCTATAGTGCTCGGTATAGAGTTTTGGTTTATTGTAGTGCTTGGGCTAGGGTGTTAGTGTTCTGGTTAAAGCTAAGGTTACGTTTACGGTAAGCGTTAGGGTTTGGGATGGATTTTATGTTAGGGTTAGGATTTGATTTAATATTTGCGTAAGGGTCAGGGTTTGTTTGCATTTTATGAATAGATTTAGGATTGGGATTAGTTGGAATGTTATTGTTATTGTTAAAAACAATTTTGGGTGTGGGCAAATACTGAGCTTCAAATCGGCATATTATAGAACATAAAATTTTTTTCCTCTTGTGATAAAGCTCCGCATAAGTGTTGTTCACACAAGAAATCTGTGACTGTACTCATTTCCCTTGTTTTAAAAATCGCACACGATCAGTTAAAGTAAAAAGCTATCATGGAATGTAAGAGATCCTGACAACGAATTTCAAACGTATTTCAACTTTAGTCAACATTACAAAGTAGCACTGACAAATTTTAGAACGTTCAAAATTAAATAAAACTGAAAAATACTATTCCGCAAGGTTTATAAATGTTTGTGAGTGGAATAAAATCTTACCCAATTTCTTAAGCTAAGCATGTCAGAATCTGCTACGATGCACGTGAGCCGGCCGATTCGCGTCTTTCTTCAGCGGCTCAAGGTGCAAAAAAAGCGACCGATGAGTTTCAAGGGGAATCCACGGTTAACCACTCGTCAGTGCACGGCAGCAGGCTGATTCGCTTCTTTCTTCAGCGGCTCAAGCAGCAGAAAACGCGGTTGATGCGTTTCAAGCGGAATCTGAGGTTAAGAGCGATTCGAGTGTGACGTTCGTTGCCGACTCGGCTCAGTTTCGTACGGGCTCATCTTCGATGCTCCGGTGATGAAGTTTGTGAGAAAATATTCGATCCGGTTCGACAGACACCAGAATCTGCGAGAGGAGCCAGCTTCACTCAAATTTCGCATCTACATTGCTATGAGAATGTGTACTGAAATAAAGTTCTGATGCTATCATTCTTTTCAAATGCTTGCTGAGCCGGCAGAGGACAGAAAATTCCCCCTCACTAACAAAGGGGGGCAGCCCATCTTTTCTAAAAACACCATGAACGGAGTCTGTTATAAGAGTAAACTGCGTAATGTTGGAATCAGACCTCATTTGGCTGTGGAGATAAGCCGCATTACAGCGCAAGGCAGCCGGCTGATTAGCATTCTGCCTTCAGAACTGTAGAAGATACAAATATTTTCAAGCTTAATCCACGGTTATGAGTGATTACAGCCCTCCATTCAGACCTGATTATTTGAAAAGGTTTGAAAGGTTTTATAACCAGTATAAAAATTTCTAGAAATTTCTAGGTCATGGTTAGGGTTATAGTTCAGGGTAATAGTTTAGGGTTAGGGTGAAGGTTAGTTTTAGGGTTAGTATTAAGTTTAGTGTTAGGATTAGGGTTAGCTTTACGGTTACCTTGAGGGTTTAGGGCTAGGGGAGGGTTTAGGGGTATGGTTAGGGCTCAGTTTAGTGTTAGGATTAGGTTTAGGGTAATGGTTAGGTTTAGGGTTAGCGTTAGGGTTAAGGTTAGAGTTAGTGTTGGGTAAGGGTTGGGGTTAGGGTGTGATTTAAGGTTAGGGTTAGTGTTTGGTTTAGGTTTAGCATTAGTGTTTGCGTCTGGGTTAGGGTCAGGGTTAGGGTTTGGGATATATAGGGTTAGGGTAGGAATAGGGGTAGGTTTAGGGTTAGGGGTTAGGTGTTGTTGGTGTTGGGTTTGAGGATAGGTTTGCAGTTGGAGTTGGGTTAGGTTTAGGGTAGTGTTTGGGTTTGGGTTACTTTTTGAATTAGGGTCAGGGTATGGGTTTGGTTTTGGGTTAGATTTACGGTTATGGGTTAGCGTTAGGGTTAGGATAAGTGTAAGGCTTTAGGGTTTAGGGTTAGGGTGCAGACCACTGTTGGGGTTAGCGTTAGTGTTAAGGTTAAGGTATAGGGTTAGGGTTAGGCTAACATTTAGGGTTAGAGTGAGGGTGAGGGTGAGGGTTAGGTTTTGTTTTAAGTTTAAAAATTTAGTTTTACCGTAAGTGTTAGGGTATGTTTTAGGTTATTGGATAGGGTTAGGTGTATGATTGGATTTAGGGTTTGGTTTAGGGTTGGTGTTAGCTTTAGAATTAGTGTTAGGCTAGAGTAAGGGTTCAGGTTAAAGGTTTAGTCTTACAGTAAGTGTCAGGGAAGTATGTAGGTAATTTTAGCGGCTTCGGTGAAGATTGCCTTTGTTTTAATGTTTAGAATTTGGGTTTGTGTTGGGGTGAGATTTTGGCTTAGGGTTAGTGTTAGGGTAAGGATTAGGGTTGGAGTTAGCGTTAGGGTTAGGGTTAAGGTATAGGATTTGGGTTAGTGTTGGGATAGGGTTTGATTTAGGATTAGGGTTAGTGTTGTTTGGATTAGTGTTTGGTTTAGGTTTAGCATTAGTGTTTGGGTCTGGGTTAGGGTCAGGGTTAGGGTTTGGGATAGTGTTAGTTTTAGGGTTAGTGTTAGGTTCAAAGTTAATGTTAGGCTTAGGTTTAGGGTTCAGTGTAGGGGTTAGGGTTAGGGTTAGCATTAGGGTTGGGCTCAGGTTTAGGTTAAGTTATATGGTAATTTTTACGTTTGAGCGTTTGAGTGAAATTAGGGTTAAGTCCTGGATTTGTTTTGTGTTTCGTTAAGGTTCAAAAATAGGAATAGAGATAGTGTTGTGCTTGTTTGTGCTTGTATTTGGTATAGGGAGAGACTTTGATTTTAGTTGATTTTTAGTCCTAGAGTAAGGGATAGGAGTATGATCTGCTATAGTGCTCGGTATAGAGTTTTGGTTTATTGTAGTGTTTGGGCTAGGGTGTTAGTGTTCTGGTTAAAGCTAAGGTTACGTTTACGGTAAGCGTTAGGGTTTGGGATGGATTTTATGTTAGGGTTAGGATTTGATTTAATATTTGCGTAAGGGTCAGGGTTTGTTTGCATTTTATGAATAGATTTAGGATTGGGATTAGTTGGAATGTTATTGTTATTGTTAAAAACAATTTTGGGTGTGGGCAAATACTGAGCTTCAAATCGGCATATTATAGAACATAAATTTTTTTTCCTCTTGTGATAAAGCTCCGCATAAGTGTTGTTCACACAAGAAATCTGTGACTGTACTCATTTCCCTTGTTTTAAAAATCGCACACGATCAGTTAAAGTAAAAAGCTATCATGGAATGTAAAAGATCCTGACAACGAATTTCAAACGTATTTCAACTTTAGTCAACATTACAAAGTAGCACTGACAAATTTTAGAACGTTCAAAATTAAATAAAACTGAAAAATACTATTCCGCAAGGTTTATAAATGTTTGTGAGTGGAATAAAATCTTACCCAATCTAAGCATGTCAGAATCTGCTACGATGCACGTGAGCCGGCCGATTCGCGTCTTTCTTCAGCGGCTCAAGGTGCAAAAAAAGCGACCGATGAGTTTCAAGGGGAATCCACGGTTAACCACTCGTCAGTGCACGGCAGCAGGCTGATTCGCTTCTTTCTTCAGCGGCTCAAGCAGCAGAAAACGCGGTTGATGCGTTTCAAGCGGAATCTGAGGTTAAGAGCGATTCGAGTGTGACGTTCGTTGCCGACTCGGCTCAGTTTCGTACGGGCTCATCTTCGATGCTCCGGTGATGAAGTTTGTGAGAAAATATTCGATCCGGTTCGACAGACACCAGAATCTGCGAGAGGAGCCAGCTTCACTCAAATTTCGCATCTACATTGCTATGAGAATGTGTACTGAAATAAAGTTCTGATGCTATCATTCTTTTCAAATGCTTGCTGAGCCGGCAGAGGACAGAAAATTCCCCCTCACTAACAAAGGGGGGCAGCCCATCTTTTCTAAAAACACCATGAACGGAGTCTGTTATAAGAGTAAACTGCGTAATGTTGGAATCAGACCTCATTTGGCTGTGGAGATAAGCCGCATTACAGCGCAAGGCAGCCGGCTGATTAGCATTCTGCCTTCAGAACTGTAGAAGATACAAATATTTTCAAGCTTAATCCACGGTTATGAGTGATTACAGCCCTCCATTCAGACCTGATTATTTGAAAAGGT
Organism: Cyrtonyx montezumae; assembly: GCF_038088225.1. Lineage (NCBI taxonomy): Eukaryota > Metazoa > Chordata > Aves > Galliformes > Odontophoridae > Cyrtonyx > Cyrtonyx montezumae. Next base: position 79,034 of record NW_027072056.1, on the reverse strand, counting down.
TTGAAAGGTTTTATAACCTGTATAAAAATTTCTAGAAATTTCTAGGTCATGGTTAGGGTTATAGTTCAGGGTAATAGTTTAGGGTTAGGGTGAAGGTTAGTTTTAGGGTTAGTATTAAGTTTAGTGTTAGGATTAGGGTTAGCTTTACGGTTACCTTGAGGGTTTAGGGCTAGGGGAGGGTTTAGGGGTATGGTTAGGGCTCAGTTTAGTGTTAGGATTAGGTTTAGGGTAATGGTTAGGTTTAGGGTTAGCGTTAGGGTTAAGGTTAGAGTTAGTGTTGGGTAAGGGTTGGGGTTAGGGTGTGATTTAAGGTTAGGGTTAGTGTTTGGTTTAGGTTTAGCATTAGTGTTTGCGTCTGGGTTAGGGTCAGGGTTAGGGTTTGGGATATATAGGGTTAGGGTAGGAATAGGGGTAGGTTTAGGGTTAGGGGTTAGGTGTTGTTGGTGTTGGGTTTGAGGATAGGTTTGCAGTTGGAGTTGGGTTAGGTTTAGGGTAGTGTTTGGGTTTGGGTTACTTTTTGAATTAGGGTCAGGGTATGGGTTTGGTTTTGGGTTAGATTTACGGTTATGGGTTAGCGTTAGGGTTAGGATAAGTGTAAGGCTTTAGGGTTTAGGGTTAGGGTGCAGACCACTGTTGGGGTTAGCGTTAGTGTTAAGGTTAAGGTATAGGGTTAGGGTTAGGCTAACATTTAGGGTTAGAGTGAGGGTGAGGGTGAGGGTTAGGTTTTGTTTTAAGTTTAAAAATTTAGTTTTACCGTAAGTGTTAGGGTATGTTTTAGGTTATTGGATAGGGTTAGGTGTATGATTGGATTTAGGGTTTGGTTTAGGGTTGGTGTTAGCTTTAGAATTAGTGTTAGGGTAGAGTAAGGGTTCAGGTTAAAGGTTTAGTCTTACAGTAAGTGTCAGGGAAGTATGTAGGTAATTTTAGCGGCTTCGGTGAAGATTGCCTTTGTTTTAATGTTTAGAATTTGGGTTTGTGTTGGGGTGAGATTTTGGCTTAGGGTTAGTGTTAGGGTAAGGATTAGGGTTGGAGTTAGCGTTAGGGTTAGGGTTAAGGTATAGGATTTGGGTTAGTGTTGGGATAGGGTTTGATTTAGGATTAGGGTTAGTGTTGTTTGGATTAGTGTTTGGTTTAGGTTTAGCATTAGTGTTTGGGTCTGGGTTAGGGTCAGGGTTAGGGTTTGGGATAGTGTTAGTTTTAGGGTTAGTGTTAGGTTCAAAGTTAATGTTAGGCTTAGGTTTAGGGTTCAGTGTAGGGGTTAGGGTTAGGGTTAGCATTAGGGTTGGGCTCAGGTTTAGGTTAAGTTATATGGTAATTTTTACGTTTGAGCGTTTGAGTGAAATTAGGGTTAAGTCCTGGATTTGTTTTGTGTTTCGTTAAGGTTCAAAAATAGGAATAGAGATAGTGTTGTGCTTGTTTGTGCTTGTATTTGGTATAGGGAGAGACTTTGATTTTAGTTGATTTTTAGTCCTAGAGTAAGGGATAGGAGTATGATCTGCTATAGTGCTCGGTATAGAGTTTTGGTTTATTGTAGTGCTTGGGCTAGGGTGTTAGTGTTCTGGTTAAAGCTAAGGTTACGTTTACGGTAAGCGTTAGGGTTTGGGATGGATTTTATGTTAGGGTTAGGATTTGATTTAATATTTGCGTAAGGGTCAGGGTTTGTTTGCATTTTATGAATAGATTTAGGATTGGGATTAGTTGGAATGTTATTGTTATTGTTAAAAACAATTTTGGGTGTGGGCAAATACTGAGCTTCAAATCGGCATATTATAGAACATAAAATTTTTTTCCTCTTGTGATAAAGCTCCGCATAAGTGTTGTTCACACAAGAAATCTGTGACTGTACTCATTTCCCTTGTTTTAAAAATCGCACACGATCAGTTAAAGTAAAAAGCTATCATGGAATGTAAAAGATCCTGACAACGAATTTCAAACGTATTTCAACTTTAGTCAACATTACAAAGTAGCACTGACAAATTTTAGAACGTTCAAAATTAAATAAAACTGAAAAATACTATTCCGCAAGGTTTATAAATGTTTGTGAGTGGAATAAAATCTTACCCAATTTCTTAAGCTAAGCATGTCAGAATCTGCTACGATGCACGTGAGCCGGCCGATTCGCGTCTTTCTTCAGCGGCTCAAGGTGCAAAAAAAGCGACCGATGAGTTTCAAGGGGAATCCACGGTTAACCACTCGTCAGTGCACGGCAGCAGGCTGATTCGCTTCTTTCTTCAGCGGCTCAAGCAACAGAAAACGCGGTTGATGCGTTTCAAGCGGAATCTGAGGTTAAGAGCGATTCGAGTGTGACGTTCGTTGCCGACTCGGCTCAGTTTCGTACGGGCTCATCTTCGATGCTCCGGTGATGAAGTTTGTGAGAAAATATTCGATCCGGTTCGACAGACACCAGAATCTGTGAGAGGAGCCAGCTTCACTCAAATTTCGCATCTACGTTGCTATGAGAATGTGTACTGAAATAAAGTTCTGATGCTATCATTCTTTTCAAATGCTTGCTGAGCCGGCAGAGGACAGAAAATTCCCCCTCACTAACAAAGGGGGGCAGCCCATCTTTTCTAAAAACACCATGAACGGAGTCTGTTATAAGAGTAAACTGCGTAATGTTGGAATCAGACCTCATTTGGCTGTGGAGATAAGCCGCATTACAGCGCAAGGCAGCCGGCTGATTAGCATTCTGCCTTCAGAACTGTAGAAGATACAAATATTTTCAAGCTTAATCCACGGTTATGAGTGATTACAGCCCTCCATTCAGACCTGATTATTTGAAAAGGTTTGAAAGGTTTTATAACCAGTATAAAAATTTCTAGAAATTTCTAGGTCATGGTTAGGGTTATAGTTCAGGGTAATAGTTTAGGGTTAGGGTGAAGGTTAGTTTTAGGGTTAGTATTAAGTTTAGTGTTAGGATTAGGGTTAGCTTTACGGTTACCTTGAGGGTTTAGGGCTAGGGGAGGGTTTAGGGGTATGGTTAGGGCTCAGTTTAGTGTTAGGATTAGGTTTAGGGTAATGGTTAGGTTTAGGGTTAGCGTTAGGGTTAAGGTTAGAGTTAGTGTTGGGTAAGGGTTGGGGTTAGGGTGTGATTTAAGGTTAGGGTTAGTGTTTGGTTTAGGTTTAGCATTAGTGTTTGCGTCTGGGTTAGGGTCAGGGTTAGGGTTTGGGATATATAGGGTTAGGGTAGGAATAGGGGTAGGTTTAGGGTTAGGGGTTAGGTGTTGTTGGTGTTGGGTTTGAGGATAGGTTTGCAGTTGGAGTTGGGTTAGGTTTAGGGTAGTGTTTGGGTTTGGGTTACTTTTTGAATTAGGGTCAGGGTATGGGTTTGGTTTTGGGTTAGATTTACGGTTATGGGTTAGCGTTAGGGTTAGGATAAGTGTAAGGCTTTAGGGTTTAGGGTTAGGGTGCAGACCACTGTTGGGGTTAGCGTTAGTGTTAAGGTTAAGGTATAGGGTTAGGGTTAGGCTAACATTTAGGGTTAGAGTGAGGGTGAGGGTGAGGGTTAGGTTTTGTTTTAAGTTTAAAAATTTAGTTTTACCGTAAGTGTTAGGGTATGTTTTAGGTTATTGGATAGGGTTAGGTGTATGATTGGATTTAGGGTTTGGTTTAGGGTTGGTGTTAGCTTTAGAATTAGTGTTAGGCTAGAGTAAGGGTTCAGGTTAAAGGTTTAGTCTTACAGTAAGTGTCAGGGAAGTATGTAGGTAATTTTAGCGGCTTCGGTGAAGATTGCCTTTGTTTTAATGTTTAGAATTTGGGTTTGTGTTGGGGTGAGATTTTGGCTTAGGGTTAGTGTTAGGGTAAGGATTAGGGTTGGAGTTAGCGTTAGGGTTAGGGTTAAGGTATAGGATTTGGGTTAGTGTTGGGATAGGGTTTGATTTAGGATTAGGGTTAGTGTTGTTTGGATTAGTGTTTGGTTTAGGTTTAGCATTAGTGTTTGGGTCTGGGTTAGGGTCAGGGTTAGGGTTTGGGATAGTGTTAGTTTTAGGGTTAGTGTTAGGTTCAAAGTTAATGTTAGGCTTAGGTTTAGGGTTCAGTGTAGGGGTTAGGGTTAGGGTTAGCATTAGGGTTGGGCTCAGGTTTAGGTTAAGTTATATGGTAATTTTTACGTTTGAGCGTTTGAGTGAAATTAGGGTTAAGTCCTGGATTTGTTTTGTGTTTCGTTAAGGTTCAAAAATAGGAATAGAGATAGTGTTGTGCTTGTTTGTGCTTGTATTTGGTATAGGGAGAGACTTTGATTTTAGTTGATTTTTAGTCCTAGAGTAAGGGATAGGAGTATGATCTGCTATAGTGCTCGGTATAGAGTTTTGGTTTATTGTAGTGCTTGGGCTAGGGTGTTAGTGTTCTGGTTAAAGCTAAGGTTACGTTTACGGTAAGCGTTAGGGTTTGGGATGGATTTTATGTTAGGGTTAGGATTTGATTTAATATTTGCGTAAGGGTCAGGGTTTGTTTGCATTTTATGAATAGATTTAGGATTGGGATTAGTTGGAATGTTATTGTTATTGTTAAAAACAATTTTGGGTGTGGGCAAATACTGAGCTTCAAATCGGCATATTATAGAACATAAAATTTTTTTCCTCTTGTGATAAAGCTCCGCATAAGTGTTGTTCACACAAGAAATCTGTGACTGTACTCATTTCCCTTGTTTTAAAAATCGCACACGATCAGTTAAAGTAAAAAGCTATCATGGAATGTAAAAGATCCTGACAACGAATTTCAAACGTATTTCAACTTTAGTCAACATTACAAAGTAGCACTGACAAATTTTAGAACGTTCAAAATTAAATAAAACTGAAAAATACTATTCCGCAAGGTTTATAAATGTTTGTGAGTGGAATAAAATCTTACCCAATTTCTTAAGCTAAGCATGTCAGAATCTGCTACGATGCACGTGAGCCGGCCGATTCGCGTCTTTCTTCAGCGGCTCAAGGTGCAAAAAAAGCGACCGATGAGTTTCAAGGGGAATCCACGGTTAACCACTCGTCAGTGCACGGCAGCAGGCTGATTCGCTTCTTTCTTCAGCGGCTCAAGCAGCAGAAAACGCGGTTGATGCGTTTCAAGCGGAATCTGAGGTTAAGAGCGATTCGAGTGTGACGTTCGTTGCCGACTCGGCTCAGTTTCGTACGGGCTCATCTTCGATGCTCCGGTGATGAAGTTTGTGAGAAAATATTCGATCCGGTTCGACAGACACCAGAATCTGCGAGAGGAGCCAGCTTCACTCAAATTTCGCATCTACATTGCTATGAGAATGTGTACTGAAATAAAGTTCTGATGCTATCATTCTTTTCAAATGCTTGCTGAGCCGGCAGAGGACAGAAAATTCCCCCTCACTAACAAAGGGGGGCAGCCCATCTTTTCTAAAAACACCATGAACGGAGTCTGTTATAAGAGTAAACTGCGTAATGTTGGAATCAGACCTCATTTGGCTGTGGAGATAAGCCGCATTACAGCGCAAGGCAGCCGGCTGATTAGCATTCTGCCTTCAGAACTGTAGAAGATACAAATATTTTCAAGCTTAATCCACGGTTATGAGTGATTACAGCCCTCCATTCAGACCTGATTATTTGAAAAGGTTTGAAAGGTTTTATAACCTGTATAAAAATTTCTAGAAATTTCTAGGTCATGGTTAGGGTTATAGTTCAGGGTAATAGTTTAGGGTTAGGGTGAAGGTTAGTTTTAGGGTTAGTATTAAGTTTAGTGTTAGGATTAGGGTTAGCTTTACGGTTACCTTGAGGGTTTAGGGCTAGGGGAGGGTTTAGGGGTATGGTTAGGGCTCAGTTTAGTGTTAGGATTAGGTTTAGGGTAATGGTTAGGTTTAGGGTTAGCGTTAGGGTTAAGGTTAGAGTTAGTGTTGGGTAAGGGTTGGGGTTAGGGTGTGATTTAAGGTTAGGGTTAGTGTTTGGTTTAGGTTTAGCATTAGTGTTTGCGTCTGGGTTAGGGTCAGGGTTAGGGTTTGGGATATATAGGGTTAGGGTAGGAATAGGGGTAGGTTTAGGGTTAGGGGTTAGGTGTTGTTGGTGTTGGGTTTGAGGATAGGTTTGCAGTTGGAGTTGGGTTAGGTTTAGGGTAGTGTTTGGGTTTGGGTTACTTTTTGAATTAGGGTCAGGGTATGGGTTTGGTTTTGGGTTAGATTTACGGTTATGGGTTAGCGTTAGGGTTAGGATAAGTGTAAGGCTTTAGGGTTTAGGGTTAGGGTGCAGACCACTGTTGGGGTTAGCGTTAGTGTTAAGGTTAAGGTATAGGGTTAGGGTTAGGCTAACATTTAGGGTTAGAGTGAGGGTGAGGGTGAGGGTTAGGTTTTGTTTTAAGTTTAAAAATTTAGTTTTACCGTAAGTGTTAGGGTATGTTTTAGGTTATTGGATAGGGTTAGGTGTATGATTGGATTTAGGGTTTGGTTTAGGGTTGGTGTTAGCTTTAGAATTAGTGTTAGGCTAGAGTAAGGGTTCAGGTTAAAGGTTTAGTCTTACAGTAAGTGTCAGGGAAGTATGTAGGTAATTTTAGCGGCTTCGGTGAAGATTGCCTTTGTTTTAATGTTTAGAATTTGGGTTTGTGTTGGGGTGAGATTTTGGCTTAGGGTTAGTGTTAGGGTAAGGATTAGGGTTGGAGTTAGCGTTAGGGTTAGGGTTAAGGTATAGGATTTGGGTTAGTGTTGGGATAGGGTTTGATTTAGGATTAGGGTTAGTGTTGTTTGGATTAGTGTTTGGTTTAGGTTTAGCATTAGTGTTTGGGTCTGGGTTAGGGTCAGGGTTAGGGTTTGGGATAGTGTTAGTTTTAGGGTTAGTGTTAGGTTCAAAGTTAATGTTAGGCTTAGGTTTAGGGTTCAGTGTAGGGGTTAGGGTTAGGGTTAGCATTAGGGTTGGGCTCAGGTTTAGGTTAAGTTATATGGTAATTTTTACGTTTGAGCGTTTGAGTGAAATTAGGGTTAAGTCCTGGATTTGTTTTGTGTTTCGTTAAGGTTCAAAAATAGGAATAGAGATAGTGTTGTGCTTGTTTGTGCTTGTATTTGGTATAGGGAGAGACTTTGATTTTAGTTGATTTTTAGTCCTAGAGTAAGGGATAGGAGTATGATCTGCTATAGTGCTCGGTATAGAGTTTTGGTTTATTGTAGTGCTTGGGCTAGGGTGTTAGTGTTCTGGTTAAAGCTAAGGTTACGTTTACGGTAAGCGTTAGGGTTTGGGATGGATTTTATGTTAGGGTTAGGATTTGATTTAATATTTGCGTAAGGGTCAGGGTTTGTTTGCATTTTATGAATAGATTTAGGATTGGGATTAGTTGGAATGTTATTGTTATTGTTAAAAACAATTTTGGGTGTGGGCAAATACTGAGCTTCAAATCGGCATATTATAGAACATAAAATTTTTTTCCTCTTGTGATAAAGCTCCGCATAAGTGTTGTTCACACAAGAAATCTGTGACTGTACTCATTTCCCTTGTTTTAAAAATCGCACACGATCAGTTAAAGTAAAAAGCTATCATGGAATGTAAGAGATCCTGACAACGAATTTCAAACGTATTTCAACTTTAGTCAACATTACAAAGTAGCACTGACAAATTTTAGAACGTTCAAAATTAAATAAAACTGAAAAATACTATTCCGCAAGGTTTATAAATGTTTGTGAGTGGAATAAAATCTTACCCAATTTCTTAAGCTAAGCATGTCAGAATCTGCTACGATGCACGTGAGCCGGCCGATTCGCGTCTTTCTTCAGCGGCTCAAGGTGCAAAAAAAGCGACCGATGAGTTTCAAGGGGAATCCACGGTTAACCACTCGTCAGTGCACGGCAGCAGGCTGATTCGCTTCTTTCTTCAGCGGCTCAAGCAGCAGAAAACGCGGTTGATGCGTTTCAAGCGGAATCTGAGGTTAAGAGCGATTCGAGTGTGACGTTCGTTGCCGACTCGGCTCAGTTTCGTACGGGCTCATCTTCGATGCTCCGGTGATGAAGTTTGTGAGAAAATATTCGATCCGGTTCGACAGACACCAGAATCTGCGAGAGGAGCCAGCTTCACTCAAATTTCGCATCTACATTGCTATGAGAATGTGTACTGAAATAAAGTTCTGATGCTATCATTCTTTTCAAATGCTTGCTGAGCCGGCAGAGGACAGAAAATTCCCCCTCACTAACAAAGGGGGGCAGCCCATCTTTTCTAAAAACACCATGAACGGAGTCTGTTATAAGAGTAAACTGCGTAATGTTGGAATCAGACCTCATTTGGCTGTGGAGATAAGCCGCATTACAGCGCAAGGCAGCCGGCTGATTAGCATTCTGCCTTCAGAACTGTAGAAGATACAAATATTTTCAAGCTTAATCCACGGTTATGAGTGATTACAGCCCTCCATTCAGACCTGATTATTTGAAAAGGTTTGAAAGGTTTTATAACCAGTATAAAAATTTCTAGAAATTTCTAGGTCATGGTTAGGGTTATAGTTCAGGGTAATAGTTTAGGGTTAGGGTGAAGGTTAGTTTTAGGGTTAGTATTAAGTTTAGTGTTAGGATTAGGGTTAGCTTTACGGTTACCTTGAGGGTTTAGGGCTAGGGGAGGGTTTAGGGGTATGGTTAGGGCTCAGTTTAGTGTTAGGATTAGGTTTAGGGTAATGGTTAGGTTTAGGGTTAGCGTTAGGGTTAAGGTTAGAGTTAGTGTTGGGTAAGGGTTGGGGTTAGGGTGTGATTTAAGGTTAGGGTTAGTGTTTGGTTTAGGTTTAGCATTAGTGTTTGCGTCTGGGTTAGGGTCAGGGTTAGGGTTTGGGATATATAGGGTTAGGGTAGGAATAGGGGTAGGTTTAGGGTTAGGGGTTAGGTGTTGTTGGTGTTGGGTTTGAGGATAGGTTTGCAGTTGGAGTTGGGTTAGGTTTAGGGTAGTGTTTGGGTTTGGGTTACTTTTTGAATTAGGGTCAGGGTATGGGTTTGGTTTTGGGTTAGATTTACGGTTATGGGTTAGCGTTAGGGTTAGGATAAGTGTAAGGCTTTAGGGTTTAGGGTTAGGGTGCAGACCACTGTTGGGGTTAGCGTTAGTGTTAAGGTTAAGGTATAGGGTTAGGGTTAGGCTAACATTTAGGGTTAGAGTGAGGGTGAGGGTGAGGGTTAGGTTTTGTTTTAAGTTTAAAAATTTAGTTTTACCGTAAGTGTTAGGGTATGTTTTAGGTTATTGGATAGGGTTAGGTGTATGATTGGATTTAGGGTTTGGTTTAGGGTTGGTGTTAGCTTTAGAATTAGTGTTAGGCTAGAGTAAGGGTTCAGGTTAAAGGTTTAGTCTTACAGTAAGTGTCAGGGAAGTATGTAGGTAATTTTAGCGGCTTCGGTGAAGATTGCCTTTGTTTTAATGTTTAGAATTTGGGTTTGTGTTGGGGTGAGATTTTGGCTTAGGGTTAGTGTTAGGGTAAGGATTAGGGTTGGAGTTAGCGTTAGGGTTAGGGTTAAGGTATAGGATTTGGGTTAGTGTTGGGATAGGGTTTGATTTAGGATTAGGGTTAGTGTTGTTTGGATTAGTGTTTGGTTTAGGTTTAGCATTAGTGTTTGGGTCTGGGTTAGGGTCAGGGTTAGGGTTTGGGATAGTGTTAGTTTTAGGGTTAGTGTTAGGTTCAAAGTTAATGTTAGGCTTAGGTTTAGGGTTCAGTGTAGGGGTTAGGGTTAGGGTTAGCATTAGGGTTGGGCTCAGGTTTAGGTTAAGTTATATGGTAATTTTTACGTTTGAGCGTTTGAGTGAAATTAGGGTTAAGTCCTGGATTTGTTTTGTGTTTCGTTAAGGTTCAAAAATAGGAATAGAGATAGTGTTGTGCTTGTTTGTGCTTGTATTTGGTATAGGGAGAGACTTTGATTTTAGTTGATTTTTAGTCCTAGAGTAAGGGATAGGAGTATGATCTGCTATAGTGCTCGGTATAGAGTTTTGGTTTATTGTAGTGCTTGGGCTAGGGTGTTAGTGTTCTGGTTAAAGCTAAGGTTACGTTTACGGTAAGCGTTAGGGTTTGGGATGGATTTTATGTTAGGGTTAGGATTTGATTTAATATTTGCGTAAGGGTCAGGGTTTGTTTGCATTTTATGAATAGATTTAGGATTGGGATTAGTTGGAATGTTATTGTTATTGTTAAAAACAATTTTGGGTGTGGGCAAATACTGAGCTTCAAATCGGCATATTATAGAACATAAAATTTTTTTCCTCTTGTGATAAAGCTCCGCATAAGTGTTGTTCACACAAGAAATCTGTGACTGTACTCATTTCCCTTGTTTTAAAAATCGCACACGATCAGTTAAAGTAAAAAGCTATCATGGAATGTAAAAGATCCTGACAACGAATTTCAAACGTATTTCAACTTTAGTCAACATTACAAAGTAGCACTGACAAATTTTAGAACGTTCAAAATTAAATAAAACTGAAAAATACTATTCCGCAAGGTTTATAAATGTTTGTGAGTGGAATAAAATCTTACCCAATTTCTTAAGCTAAGCATGTCAGAATCTGCTACGATGCACGTGAGCCGGCCGATTCGCGTCTTTCTTCAGCGGCTCAAGGTGCAAAAAAAGCGACCGATGAGTTTCAAGGGGAATCCACGGTTAACCACTCGTCAGTGCACGGCAGCAGGCTGATTCGCTTCTTTCTTCAGCGGCTCAAGCAACAGAAAACGCGGTTGATGCGTTTCAAGCGGAATCTGAGGTTAAGAGCGATTCGAGTGTGACGTTCGTTGCCGACTCGGCTCAGTTTCGTACGGGCTCATCTTCGATGCTCCGGTGATGAAGTTTGTGAGAAAATATTCGATCCGGTTCGACAGACACCAGAATCTGCGAGAGGAGCCAGCTTCACTCAAATTTCGCATCTACGTTGCTATGAGAATGTGTACTGAAATAAAGTTCTGATGCTATCATTCTTTTCAAATGCTTGCTGAGCCGGCAGAGGACAGAAAATTCCCCCTCACTAACAAAGGGGGGCAGCCCATCTTTTCTAAAAACACCATGAACGGAGTCTGTTATAAGAGTAAACTGCGTAATGTTGGAATCAGACCTCATTTGGCTGTGGAGATAAGCCGCATTACAGCGCAAGGCAGCCGGCTGATTAGCATTCTGCCTTCAGAACTGTAGAAGATACAAATATTTTCAAGCTTAATCCACGGTTATGAGTGATTACAGCCCTCCATTCAGACCTGATTATTTGAAAAGGTTTGAAAGGTTTTATAACCTGTATAAAAATTTCTAGAAATTTCTAGGTCATGGTTAGGGTTATAGTTCAGGGTAATAGTTTAGGGTTAGGGTGAAGGTTAGTTTTAGGGTTAGTATTAAGTTTAGTGTTAGGATTAGGGTTAGCTTTACGGTTACCTTGAGGGTTTAGGGCTAGGGGAGGGTTTAGGGGTATGGTTAGGGCTCAGTTTAGTGTTAGGATTAGGTTTAGGGTAATGGTTAGGTTTAGGGTTAGCGTTAGGGTTAAGGTTAGAGTTAGTGTTGGGTAAGGGTTGGGGTTAGGGTGTGATTTAAGGTTAGGGTTAGTGTTTGGTTTAGGTTTAGCATTAGTGTTTGCGTCTGGGTTAGGGTCAGGGTTAGGGTTTGGGATATATAGGGTTAGGGTAGGAATAGGGGTAGGTTTAGGGTTAGGGGTTAGGTGTTGTTGGTGTTGGGTTTGAGGATAGGTTTGCAGTTGGAGTTGGGTTAGGTTTAGGGTAGTGTTTGGGTTTGGGTTACTTTTTGAATTAGGGTCAGGGTATGGGTTTGGTTTTGGGTTAGATTTACGGTTATGGGTTAGCGTTAGGGTTAGGATAAGTGTAAGGCTTTAGGGTTTAGGGTTAGGGTGCAGACCACTGTTGGGGTTAGCGTTAGTGTTAAGGTTAAGGTATAGGGTTAGGGTTAGGCTAACATTTAGGGTTAGAGTGAGGGTGAGGGTGAGGGTTAGGTTTTGTTTTAAGTTTAAAAATTTAGTTTTACCGTAAGTGTTAGGGTATGTTTTAGGTTATTGGATAGGGTTAGGTGTATGATTGGATTTAGGGTTTGGTTTAGGGTTGGTGTTAGCTTTAGAATTAGTGTTAGGCTAGAGTAAGGGTTCAGGTTAAAGGTTTAGTCTTACAGTAAGTGTCAGGGAAGTATGTAGGTAATTTTAGCGGCTTCGGTGAAGATTGCCTTTGTTTTAATGTTTAGAATTTGGGTTTGTGTTGGGGTGAGATTTTGGCTTAGGGTTAGTGTTAGGGTAAGGATTAGGGTTGGAGTTAGCGTTAGGGTTAGGGTTAAGGTATAGGATTTGGGTTAGTGTTGGGATAGGGTTTGATTTAGGATTAGGGTTAGTGTTGTTTGGATTAGTGTTTGGTTTAGGTTTAGCATTAGTGTTTGGGTCTGGGTTAGGGTCAGGGTTAGGGTTTGGGATAGTGTTAGTTTTAGGGTTAGTGTTAGGTTCAAAGTTAATGTTAGGCTTAGGTTTAGGGTTCAGTGTAGGGGTTAGGGTTAGGGTTAGCATTAGGGTTGGGCTCAGGTTTAGGTTAAGTTATATGGTAATTTTTACGTTTGAGCGTTTGAGTGAAATTAGGGTTAAGTCCTGGATTTGTTTTGTGTTTCGTTAAGGTTCAAAAATAGGAATAGAGATAGTGTTGTGCTTGTTTGTGCTTGTATTTGGTATAGGGAGAGACTTTGATTTTAGTTGATTTTTAGTCCTAGAGTAAGGGATAGGAGTATGATCTGCTATAGTGCTCGGTATAGAGTTTTGGTTTATTGTAGTGCTTGGGCTAGGGTGTTAGTGTTCTGGTTAAAGCTAAGGTTACGTTTACGGTAAGCGTTAGGGTTTGGGATGGATTTTATGTTAGGGTTAGGATTTGATTTAATATTTGCGTAAGGGTCAGGGTTTGTTTGCATTTTATGAATAGATTTAGGATTGGGATTAGTTGGAATGTTATTGTTATTGTTAAAAACAATTTTGGGTGTGGGCAAATACTGAGCTTCAAATCGGCATATTATAGAACATAAAATTTTTTTCCTCTTGTGATAAAGCTCCGCATAAGTGTTGTTCACACAAGAAATCTGTGACTGTACTCATTTCCCTTGTTTTAAAAATCGCACACGATCAGTTAAAGTAAAAAGCTATCATGGAATGTAAGAGATCCTGACAACGAATTTCAAACGTATTTCAACTTTAGTCAACATTACAAAGTAGCACTGACAAATTTTAGAACGTTCAAAATTAAATAAAACTGAAAAATACTATTCCGCAAGGTTTATAAATGTTTGTGAGTGGAATAAAATCTTACCCAATTTCTTAAGCTAAGCATGTCAGAATCTGCTACGATGCACGTGAGCCGGCCGATTCGCGTCTTTCTTCAGCGGCTCAAGGTGCAAAAAAAGCGACCGATGAGTTTCAAGGGGAATCCACGGTTAACCACTCGTCAGTGCACGGCAGCAGGCTGATTCGCTTCTTTCTTCAGCGGCTCAAGCAGCAGAAAACGCGGTTGATGCGTTTCAAGCGGAATCTGAGGTTAAGAGCGATTCGAGTGTGACGTTCGTTGCCGACTCGGCTCAGTTTCGTACGGGCTCATCTTCGATGCTCCGGTGATGAAGTTTGTGAGAAAATATTCGATCCGGTTCGACAGACACCAGAATCTGCGAGAGGAGCCAGCTTCACTCAAATTTCGCATCTACATTGCTATGAGAATGTGTACTGAAATAAAGTTCTGATGCTATCATTCTTTTCAAATGCTTGCTGAGCCGGCAGAGGACAGAAAATTCCCCCTCACTAACAAAGGGGGGCAGCCCATCTTTTCTAAAAACACCATGAACGGAGTCTGTTATAAGAGTAAACTGCGTAATGTTGGAATCAGACCTCATTTGGCTGTGGAGATAAGCCGCATTACAGCGCAAGGCAGCCGGCTGATTAGCATTCTGCCTTCAGAACTGTAGAAGATACAAATATTTTCAAGCTTAATCCACGGTTATGAGTGATTACAGCCCTCCATTCAGACCTGATTATTTGAAAAGGTTTGAAAGGTTTTATAACCAGTATAAAAATTTCTAGAAATTTCTAGGTCATGGTTAGGGTTATAGTTCAGGGTAATAGTTTAGGGTTAGGGTGAAGGTTAGTTTTAGGGTTAGTATTAAGTTTAGTGTTAGGATTAGGGTTAGCTTTACGGTTACCTTGAGGGTTTAGGGCTAGGGGAGGGTTTAGGGGTATGGTTAGGGCTCAGTTTAGTGTTAGGATTAGGTTTAGGGTAATGGTTAGGTTTAGGGTTAGCGTTAGGGTTAAGGTTAGAGTTAGTGTTGGGTAAGGGTTGGGGTTAGGGTGTGATTTAAGGTTAGGGTTAGTGTTTGGTTTAGGTTTAGCATTAGTGTTTGCGTCTGGGTTAGGGTCAGGGTTAGGGTTTGGGATATATAGGGTTAGGGTAGGAATAGGGGTAGGTTTAGGGTTAGGGGTTAGGTGTTGTTGGTGTTGGGTTTGAGGATAGGTTTGCAGTTGGAGTTGGGTTAGGTTTAGGGTAGTGTTTGGGTTTGGGTTACTTTTTGAATTAGGGTCAGGGTATGGGTTTGGTTTTGGGTTAGATTTACGGTTATGGGTTAGCGTTAGGGTTAGGATAAGTGTAAGGCTTTAGGGTTTAGGGTTAGGGTGCAGACCACTGTTGGGGTTAGCGTTAGTGTTAAGGTTAAGGTATAGGGTTAGGGTTAGGCTAACATTTAGGGTTAGAGTGAGGGTGAGGGTGAGGGTTAGGTTTTGTTTTAAGTTTAAAAATTTAGTTTTACCGTAAGTGTTAGGGTATGTTTTAGGTTATTGGATAGGGTTAGGTGTATGATTGGATTTAGGGTTTGGTTTAGGGTTGGTGTTAGCTTTAGAATTAGTGTTAGGCTAGAGTAAGGGTTCAGGTTAAAGGTTTAGTCTTACAGTAAGTGTCAGGGAAGTATGTAGGTAATTTTAGCGGCTTCGGTGAAGATTGCCTTTGTTTTAATGTTTAGAATTTGGGTTTGTGTTGGGGTGAGATTTTGGCTTAGGGTTAGTGTTAGGGTAAGGATTAGGGTTGGAGTTAGCGTTAGGGTTAGGGTTAAGGTATAGGATTTGGGTTAGTGTTGGGATAGGGTTTGATTTAGGATTAGGGTTAGTGTTGTTTGGATTAGTGTTTGGTTTAGGTTTAGCATTAGTGTTTGGGTCTGGGTTAGGGTCAGGGTTAGGGTTTGGGATAGTGTTAGTTTTAGGGTTAGTGTTAGGTTCAAAGTTAATGTTAGGCTTAGGTTTAGGGTTCAGTGTAGGGGTTAGGGTTAGGGTTAGCATTAGGGTTGGGCTCAGGTTTAGGTTAAGTTATATGGTAATTTTTACGTTTGAGCGTTTGAGTGAAATTAGGGTTAAGTCCTGGATTTGTTTTGTGTTTCGTTAAGGTTCAAAAATAGGAATAGAGATAGTGTTGTGCTTGTTTGTGCTTGTATTTGGTATAGGGAGAGACTTTGATTTTAGTTGATTTTTAGTCCTAGAGTAAGGGATAGGAGTATGATCTGCTATAGTGCTCGGTATAGAGTTTTGGTTTATTGTAGTGCTTGGGCTAGGGTGTTAGTGTTCTGGTTAAAGCTAAGGTTACGTTTACGGTAAGCGTTAGGGTTTGGGATGGATTTTATGTTAGGGTTAGGATTTGATTTAATATTTGCGTAAGGGTCAGGGTTTGTTTGCATTTTATGAATAGATTTAGGATTGGGATTAGTTGGAATGTTATTGTTATTGTTAAAAACAATTTTGGGTGTGGGCAAATACTGAGCTTCAAATCGGCATATTATAGAACATAAAATTTTTTTCCTCTTGTGATAAAGCTCCGCATAAGTGTTGTTCACACAAGAAATCTGTGACTGTACTCATTTCCCTTGTTTTAAAAATCGCACACGATCAGTTAAAGTAAAAAGCTATCATGGAATGTAAAAGATCCTGACAACGAATTTCAAACGTATTTCAACTTTAGTCAACATTACAAAGTAGCACTGACAAATTTTAGAACGTTCAAAATTAAATAAAACTGAAAAATACTATTCCGCAAGGTTTATAAATGTTTGTGAGTGGAATAAAATCTTACCCAATTTCTTAAGCTAAGCATGTCAGAATCTGCTACGATGCACGTGAGCCGGCCGATTCGCGTCTTTCTTCAGCGGCTCAAGGTGCAAAAAAAGCGACCGATGAGTTTCAAGGGGAATCCACGGTTAACCACTCGTCAGTGCACGGCAGCAGGCTGATTCGCTTCTTTCTTCAGCGGCTCAAGCAACAGAAAACGCGGTTGATGCGTTTCAAGCGGAATCTGAGGTTAAGAGCGATTCGAGTGTGACGTTCGTTGCCGACTCGGCTCAGTTTCGTACGGGCTCATCTTCGATGCTCCGGTGATGAAGTTTGTGAGAAAATATTCGATCCGGTTCGACAGACACCAGAATCTGTGAGAGGAGCCAGCTTCACTCAAATTTCGCATCTACGTTGCTATGAGAATGTGTACTGAAATAAAGTTCTGATGCTATCATTCTTTTCAAATGCTTGCTGAGCCGGCAGAGGACAGAAAATTCCCCCTCACTAACAAAGGGGGGCAGCCCATCTTTTCTAAAAACACCATGAACGGAGTCTGTTATAAGAGTAAACTGCGTAATGTTGGAATCAGACCTCATTTGGCTGTGGAGATAAGCCGCATTACAGCGCAAGGCAGCCGGCTGATTAGCATTCTGCCTTCAGAACTGTAGAAGATACAAATATTTTCAAGCTTAATCCACGGTTATGAGTGATTACAGCCCTCCATTCAGACCTGATTATTTGAAAAGGTTTGAAAGGTTTTATAACCAGTATAAAAATTTCTAGAAATTTCTAGGTCATGGTTAGGGTTATAGTTCAGGGTAATAGTTTAGGGTTAGGGTGAAGGTTAGTTTTAGGGTTAGTATTAAGTTTAGTGTTAGGATTAGGGTTAGCTTTACGGTTACCTTGAGGGTTTAGGGCTAGGGGAGGGTTTAGGGGTATGGTTAGGGCTCAGTTTAGTGTTAGGATTAGGTTTAGGGTAATGGTTAGGTTTAGGGTTAGCGTTAGGGTTAAGGTTAGAGTTAGTGTTGGGTAAGGGTTGGGGTTAGGGTGTGATTTAAGGTTAGGGTTAGTGTTTGGTTTAGGTTTAGCATTAGTGTTTGCGTCTGGGTTAGGGTCAGGGTTAGGGTTTGGGATATATAGGGTTAGGGTAGGAATAGGGGTAGGTTTAGGGTTAGGGGTTAGGTGTTGTTGGTGTTGGGTTTGAGGATAGGTTTGCAGTTGGAGTTGGGTTAGGTTTAGGGTAGTGTTTGGGTTTGGGTTACTTTTTGAATTAGGGTCAGGGTATGGGTTTGGTTTTGGGTTAGATTTACGGTTATGGGTTAGCGTTAGGGTTAGGATAAGTGTAAGGCTTTAGGGTTTAGGGTTAGGGTGCAGACCACTGTTGGGGTTAGCGTTAGTGTTAAGGTTAAGGTATAGGGTTAGGGTTAGGCTAACATTTAGGGTTAGAGTGAGGGTGAGGGTGAGGGTTAGGTTTTGTTTTAAGTTTAAAAATTTAGTTTTACCGTAAGTGTTAGGGTATGTTTTAGGTTATTGGATAGGGTTAGGTGTATGATTGGATTTAGGGTTTGGTTTAGGGTTGGTGTTAGCTTTAGAATTAGTGTTAGGCTAGAGTAAGGGTTCAGGTTAAAGGTTTAGTCTTACAGTAAGTGTCAGGGAAGTATGTAGGTAATTTTAGCGGCTTCGGTGAAGATTGCCTTTGTTTTAATGTTTAGAATTTGGGTTTGTGTTGGGGTGAGATTTTGGCTTAGGGTTAGTGTTAGGGTAAGGATTAGGGTTGGAGTTAGCGTTAGGGTTAGGGTTAAGGTATAGGATTTGGGTTAGTGTTGGGATAGGGTTTGATTTAGGATTAGGGTTAGTGTTGTTTGGATTAGTGTTTGGTTTAGGTTTAGCATTAGTGTTTGGGTCTGGGTTAGGGTCAGGGTTAGGGTTTGGGATAGTGTTAGTTTTAGGGTTAGTGTTAGGTTCAAAGTTAATGTTAGGCTTAGGTTTAGGGTTCAGTGTAGGGGTTAGGGTTAGGGTTAGCATTAGGGTTGGGCTCAGGTTTAGGTTAAGTTATATGGTAATTTTTACGTTTGAGCGTTTGAGTGAAATTAGGGTTAAGTCCTGGATTTGTTTTGTGTTTCGTTAAGGTTCAAAAATAGGAATAGAGATAGTGTTGTGCTTGTTTGTGCTTGTATTTGGTATAGGGAGAGACTTTGATTTTAGTTGATTTTTAGTCCTAGAGTAAGGGATAGGAGTATGATCTGCTATAGTGCTCGGTATAGAGTTTTGGTTTATTGTAGTGCTTGGGCTAGGGTGTTAGTGTTCTGGTTAAAGCTAAGGTTACGTTTACGGTAAGCGTTAGGGTTTGGGATGGATTTTATGTTAGGGTTAGGATTTGATTTAATATTTGCGTAAGGGTCAGGGTTTGTTTGCATTTTATGAATAGATTTAGGATTGGGATTAGTTGGAATGTTATTGTTATTGTTAAAAACAATTTTGGGTGTGGGCAAATACTGAGCTTCAAATCGGCATATTATAGAACATAAAATTTTTTTCCTCTTGTGATAAAGCTCCGCATAAGTGTTGTTCACACAAGAAATCTGTGACTGTACTCATTTCCCTTGTTTTAAAAATCGCACACGATCAGTTAAAGTAAAAAGCTATCATGGAATGTAAAAGATCCTGACAACGAATTTCAAACGTATTTCAACTTTAGTCAACATTACAAAGTAGCACTGACAAATTTTAGAACGTTCAAAATTAAATAAAACTGAAAAATACTATTCCGCAAGGTTTATAAATGTTTGTGAGTGGAATAAAATCTTACCCAATTTCTTAAGCTAAGCATGTCAGAATCTGCTACGATGCACGTGAGCCGGCCGATTCGCGTCTTTCTTCAGCGGCTCAAGGTGCAAAAAAAGCGACCGATGAGTTTCAAGGGGAATCCACGGTTAACCACTCGTCAGTGCACGGCAGCAGGCTGATTCGCTTCTTTCTTCAGCGGCTCAAGCAGCAGAAAACGCGGTTGATGCGTTTCAAGCGGAATCTGAGGTTAAGAGCGATTCGAGTGTGACGTTCGTTGCCGACTCGGCTCAGTTTCGTACGGGCTCATCTTCGATGCTCCGGTGATGAAGTTTGTGAGAAAATATTCGATCCGGTTCGACAGACACCAGAATCTGCGAGAGGAGCCAGCTTCACTCAAATTTCGCATCTACATTGCTATGAGAATGTGTACTGAAATAAAGTTCTGATGCTATCATTCTTTTCAAATGCTTGCTGAGCCGGCAGAGGACAGAAAATTCCCCCTCACTAACAAAGGGGGGCAGCCCATCTTTTCTAAAAACACCATGAACGGAGTCTGTTATAAGAGTAAACTGCGTAATGTTGGAATCAGACCTCATTTGGCTGTGGAGATAAGCCGCATTACAGCGCAAGGCAGCCGGCTGATTAGCATTCTGCCTTCAGAACTGTAGAAGATACAAATATTTTCAAGCTTAATCCACGGTTATGAGTGATTACAGCCCTCCATTCAGACCTGATTATTTGAAAAGGTTTGAAAGGTTTTATAACCAGTATAAAAATTTCTAGAAATTTCTAGGTCATGGTTAGGGTTATAGTTCAGGGTAATAGTTTAGGGTTAGGGTGAAGGTTAGTTTTAGGGTTAGTATTAAGTTTAGTGTTAGGATTAGGGTTAGCTTTACGGTTACCTTGAGGGTTTAGGGCTAGGGGAGGGTTTAGGGGTATGGTTAGGGCTCAGTTTAGTGTTAGGATTAGGTTTAGGGTAATGGTTAGGTTTAGGGTTAGCGTTAGGGTTAAGGTTAGAGTTAGTGTTGGGTAAGGGTTGGGGTTAGGGTGTGATTTAAGGTTAGGGTTAGTGTTTGGTTTAGGTTTAGCATTAGTGTTTGCGTCTGGGTTAGGGTCAGGGTTAGGGTTTGGGATATATAGGGTTAGGGTAGGAATAGGGGTAGGTTTAGGGTTAGGGGTTAGGTGTTGTTGGTGTTGGGTTTGAGGATAGGTTTGCAGTTGGAGTTGGGTTAGGTTTAGGGTAGTGTTTGGGTTTGGGTTACTTTTTGAATTAGGGTCAGGGTATGGGTTTGGTTTTGGGTTAGATTTACGGTTATGGGTTAGCGTTAGGGTTAGGATAAGTGTAAGGCTTTAGGGTTTAGGGTTAGGGTGCAGACCACTGTTGGGGTTAGCGTTAGTGTTAAGGTTAAGGTATAGGGTTAGGGTTAGGCTAACATTTAGGGTTAGAGTGAGGGTGAGGGTGAGGGTTAGGTTTTGTTTTAAGTTTAAAAATTTAGTTTTACCGTAAGTGTTAGGGTATGTTTTAGGTTATTGGATAGGGTTAGGTGTATGATTGGATTTAGGGTTTGGTTTAGGGTTGGTGTTAGCTTTAGAATTAGTGTTAGGCTAGAGTAAGGGTTCAGGTTAAAGGTTTAGTCTTACAGTAAGTGTCAGGGAAGTATGTAGGTAATTTTAGCGGCTTCGGTGAAGATTGCCTTTGTTTTAATGTTTAGAATTTGGGTTTGTGTTGGGGTGAGATTTTGGCTTAGGGTTAGTGTTAGGGTAAGGATTAGGGTTGGAGTTAGCGTTAGGGTTAGGGTTAAGGTATAGGATTTGGGTTAGTGTTGGGATAGGGTTTGATTTAGGATTAGGGTTAGTGTTGTTTGGATTAGTGTTTGGTTTAGGTTTAGCATTAGTGTTTGGGTCTGGGTTAGGGTCAGGGTTAGGGTTTGGGATAGTGTTAGTTTTAGGGTTAGTGTTAGGTTCAAAGTTAATGTTAGGCTTAGGTTTAGGGTTCAGTGTAGGGGTTAGGGTTAGGGTTAGCATTAGGGTTGGGCTCAGGTTTAGGTTAAGTTATATGGTAATTTTTACGTTTGAGCGTTTGAGTGAAATTAGGGTTAAGTCCTGGATTTGTTTTGTGTTTCGTTAAGGTTCAAAAATAGGAATAGAGATAGTGTTGTGCTTGTTTGTGCTTGTATTTGGTATAGGGAGAGACTTTGATTTTAGTTGATTTTTAGTCCTAGAGTAAGGGATAGGAGTATGATCTGCTATAGTGCTCGGTATAGAGTTTTGGTTTATTGTAGTGCTTGGGCTAGGGTGTTAGTGTTCTGGTTAAAGCTAAGGTTACGTTTACGGTAAGCGTTAGGGTTTGGGATGGATTTTATGTTAGGGTTAGGATTTGATTTAATATTTGCGTAAGGGTCAGGGTTTGTTTGCATTTTATGAATAGATTTAGGATTGGGATTAGTTGGAATGTTATTGTTATTGTTAAAAACAATTTTGGGTGTGGGCAAATACTGAGCTTCAAATCGGCATATTATAGAACATAAAATTTTTTTCCTCTTGTGATAAAGCTCCGCATAAGTGTTGTTCACACAAGAAATCTGTGACTGTACTCATTTCCCTTGTTTTAAAAATCGCACACGATCAGTTAAAGTAAAAAGCTATCATGGAATGTAAAAGATCCTGACAACGAATTTCAAACGTATTTCAACTTTAGTCAACATTACAAAGTAGCACTGACAAATTTTAGAACGTTCAAAATTAAATAAAACTGAAAAATACTATTCCGCAAGGTTTATAAATGTTTGTGAGTGGAATAAAATCTTACCCAATTTCTTAAGCTAAGCATGTCAGAATCTGCTACGATGCACGTGAGCCGGCCGATTCGCGTCTTTCTTCAGCGGCTCAAGGTGCAAAAAAAGCGACCGATGAGTTTCAAGGGGAATCCACGGTTAACCACTCGTCAGTGCACGGCAGCAGGCTGATTCGCTTCTTTCTTCAGCGGCTCAAGCAGCAGAAAACGCGGTTGATGCGTTTCAAGCGGAATCTGAGGTTAAGAGCGATTCGAGTGTGACGTTCGTTGCCGACTCGGCTCAGTTTCGTACGGGCTCATCTTCGATGCTCCGGTGATGAAGTTTGTGAGAAAATATTCGATCCGGTTCGACAGACACCAGAATCTGCGAGAGGAGCCAGCTTCACTCAAATTTCGCATCTACATTGCTATGAGAATGTGTACTGAAATAAAGTTCTGATGCTATCATTCTTTTCAAATGCTTGCTGAGCCGGCAGAGGACAGAAAATTCCCCCTCACTAACAAAGGGGGGCAGCCCATCTTTTCTAAAAACACCATGAACGGAGTCTGTTATAAGAGTAAACTGCGTAATGTTGGAATCAGACCTCATTTGGCTGTGGAGATAAGCCGCATTACAGCGCAAGGCAGCCGGCTGATTAGCATTCTGCCTTCAGAACTGTAGAAGATACAAATATTTTCAAGCTTAATCCACGGTTATGAGTGATTACAGCCCTCCATTCAGACCTGATTATTTGAAAAGGTTTGAAAGGTTTTATAACCTGTATAAAAATTTCTAGAAATTTCTAGGTCATGGTTAGGGTTATAGTTCAGGGTAATAGTTTAGGGTTAGGGTGAAGGTTAGTTTTAGGGTTAGTATTAAGTTTAGTGTTAGGATTAGGGTTAGCTTTACGGTTACCTTGAGGGTTTAGGGCTAGGGGAGGGTTTAGGGGTATGGTTAGGGCTCAGTTTAGTGTTAGGATTAGGTTTAGGGTAATGGTTAGGTTTAGGGTTAGCGTTAGGGTTAAGGTTAGAGTTAGTGTTGGGTAAGGGTTGGGGTTAGGGTGTGATTTAAGGTTAGGGTTAGTGTTTGGTTTAGGTTTAGCATTAGTGTTTGCGTCTGGGTTAGGGTCAGGGTTAGGGTTTGGGATATATAGGGTTAGGGTAGGAATAGGGGTAGGTTTAGGGTTAGGGGTTAGGTGTTGTTGGTGTTGGGTTTGAGGATAGGTTTGCAGTTGGAGTTGGGTTAGGTTTAGGGTAGTGTTTGGGTTTGGGTTACTTTTTGAATTAGGGTCAGGGTATGGGTTTGGTTTTGGGTTAGATTTACGGTTATGGGTTAGCGTTAGGGTTAGGATAAGTGTAAGGCTTTAGGGTTTAGGGTTAGGGTGCAGACCACTGTTGGGGTTAGCGTTAGTGTTAAGGTTAAGGTATAGGGTTAGGGTTAGGCTAACATTTAGGGTTAGAGTGAGGGTGAGGGTGAGGGTTAGGTTTTGTTTTAAGTTTAAAAATTTAGTTTTACCGTAAGTGTTAGGGTATGTTTTAGGTTATTGGATAGGGTTAGGTGTATGATTGGATTTAGGGTTTGGTTTAGGGTTGGTGTTAGCTTTAGAATTAGTGTTAGGCTAGAGTAAGGGTTCAGGTTAAAGGTTTAGTCTTACAGTAAGTGTCAGGGAAGTATGTAGGTAATTTTAGCGGCTTCGGTGAAGATTGCCTTTGTTTTAATGTTTAGAATTTGGGTTTGTGTTGGGGTGAGATTTTGGCTTAGGGTTAGTGTTAGGGTAAGGATTAGGGTTGGAGTTAGCGTTAGGGTTAGGGTTAAGGTATAGGATTTGGGTTAGTGTTGGGATAGGGTTTGATTTAGGATTAGGGTTAGTGTTGTTTGGATTAGTGTTTGGTTTAGGTTTAGCATTAGTGTTTGGGTCTGGGTTAGGGTCAGGGTTAGGGTTTGGGATAGTGTTAGTTTTAGGGTTAGTGTTAGGTTCAAAGTTAATGTTAGGCTTAGGTTTAGGGTTCAGTGTAGGGGTTAGGGTTAGGGTTAGCATTAGGGTTGGGCTCAGGTTTAGGTTAAGTTATATGGTAATTTTTACGTTTGAGCGTTTGAGTGAAATTAGGGTTAAGTCCTGGATTTGTTTTGTGTTTCGTTAAGGTTCAAAAATAGGAATAGAGATAGTGTTGTGCTTGTTTGTGCTTGTATTTGGTATAGGGAGAGACTTTGATTTTAGTTGATTTTTAGTCCTAGAGTAAGGGATAGGAGTATGATCTGCTATAGTGCTCGGTATAGAGTTTTGGTTTATTGTAGTGCTTGGGCTAGGGTGTTAGTGTTCTGGTTAAAGCTAAGGTTACGTTTACGGTAAGCGTTAGGGTTTGGGATGGATTTTATGTTAGGGTTAGGATTTGATTTAATATTTGCGTAAGGGTCAGGGTTTGTTTGCATTTTATGAATAGATTTAGGATTGGGATTAGTTGGAATGTTATTGTTATTGTTAAAAACAATTTTGGGTGTGGGCAAATACTGAGCTTCAAATCGGCATATTATAGAACATAAAATTTTTTTCCTCTTGTGATAAAGCTCCGCATAAGTGTTGTTCACACAAGAAATCTGTGACTGTACTCATTTCCCTTGTTTTAAAAATCGCACACGATCAGTTAAAGTAAAAAGCTATCATGGAATGTAAGAGATCCTGACAACGAATTTCAAACGTATTTCAACTTTAGTCAACATTACAAAGTAGCACTGACAAATTTTAGAACGTTCAAAATTAAATAAAACTGAAAAATACTATTCCGCAAGGTTTATAAATGTTTGTGAGTGGAATAAAATCTTACCCAATTTCTTAAGCTAAGCATGTCAGAATCTGCTACGATGCACGTGAGCCGGCCGATTCGCGTCTTTCTTCAGCGGCTCAAGGTGCAAAAAAAGCGACCGATGAGTTTCAAGGGGAATCCACGGTTAACCACTCGTCAGTGCACGGCAGCAGGCTGATTCGCTTCTTTCTTCAGCGGCTCAAGCAGCAGAAAACGCGGTTGATGCGTTTCAAGCGGAATCTGAGGTTAAGAGCGATTCGAGTGTGACGTTCGTTGCCGACTCGGCTCAGTTTCGTACGGGCTCATCTTCGATGCTCCGGTGATGAAGTTTGTGAGAAAATATTCGATCCGGTTCGACAGACACCAGAATCTGCGAGAGGAGCCAGCTTCACTCAAATTTCGCATCTACATTGCTATGAGAATGTGTACTGAAATAAAGTTCTGATGCTATCATTCTTTTCAAATGCTTGCTGAGCCGGCAGAGGACAGAAAATTCCCCCTCACTAACAAAGGGGGGCAGCCCATCTTTTCTAAAAACACCATGAACGGAGTCTGTTATAAGAGTAAACTGCGTAATGTTGGAATCAGACCTCATTTGGCTGTGGAGATAAGCCGCATTACAGCGCAAGGCAGCCGGCTGATTAGCATTCTGCCTTCAGAACTGTAGAAGATACAAATATTTTCAAGCTTAATCCACGGTTATGAGTGATTACAGCCCTCCATTCAGACCTGATTATTTGAAAAGGTTTGAAAGGTTTTATAACCAGTATAAAAATTTCTAGAAATTTCTAGGTCATGGTTAGGGTTATAGTTCAGGGTAATAGTTTAGGGTTAGGGTGAAGGTTAGTTTTAGGGTTAGTATTAAGTTTAGTGTTAGGATTAGGGTTAGCTTTACGGTTACCTTGAGGGTTTAGGGCTAGGGGAGGGTTTAGGGGTATGGTTAGGGCTCAGTTTAGTGTTAGGATTAGGTTTAGGGTAATGGTTAGGTTTAGGGTTAGCGTTAGGGTTAAGGTTAGAGTTAGTGTTGGGTAAGGGTTGGGGTTAGGGTGTGATTTAAGGTTAGGGTTAGTGTTTGGTTTAGGTTTAGCATTAGTGTTTGCGTCTGGGTTAGGGTCA
Source organism: Cyrtonyx montezumae (assembly GCF_038088225.1). NCBI lineage: Eukaryota > Metazoa > Chordata > Aves > Galliformes > Odontophoridae > Cyrtonyx > Cyrtonyx montezumae. Next base: position 53,582 of record NW_027072056.1, on the reverse strand, counting down.
GGGTTAGGGTTTGGGATATATAGGGTTAGGGTAGGAATAGGGGTAGGTTTAGGGTTAGGGGTTAGGTGTTGTTGGTGTTGGGTTTGAGGATAGGTTTGCAGTTGGAGTTGGGTTAGGTTTAGGGTAGTGTTTGGGTTTGGGTTACTTTTTGAATTAGGGTCAGGGTATGGGTTTGGTTTTGGGTTAGATTTACGGTTATGGGTTAGCGTTAGGGTTAGGATAAGTGTAAGGCTTTAGGGTTTAGGGTTAGGGTGCAGACCACTGTTGGGGTTAGCGTTAGTGTTAAGGTTAAGGTATAGGGTTAGGGTTAGGCTAACATTTAGGGTTAGAGTGAGGGTGAGGGTGAGGGTTAGGTTTTGTTTTAAGTTTAAAAATTTAGTTTTACCGTAAGTGTTAGGGTATGTTTTAGGTTATTGGATAGGGTTAGGTGTATGATTGGATTTAGGGTTTGGTTTAGGGTTGGTGTTAGCTTTAGAATTAGTGTTAGGCTAGAGTAAGGGTTCAGGTTAAAGGTTTAGTCTTACAGTAAGTGTCAGGGAAGTATGTAGGTAATTTTAGCGGCTTCGGTGAAGATTGCCTTTGTTTTAATGTTTAGAATTTGGGTTTGTGTTGGGGTGAGATTTTGGCTTAGGGTTAGTGTTAGGGTAAGGATTAGGGTTGGAGTTAGCGTTAGGGTTAGGGTTAAGGTATAGGATTTGGGTTAGTGTTGGGATAGGGTTTGATTTAGGATTAGGGTTAGTGTTGTTTGGATTAGTGTTTGGTTTAGGTTTAGCATTAGTGTTTGGGTCTGGGTTAGGGTCAGGGTTAGGGTTTGGGATAGTGTTAGTTTTAGGGTTAGTGTTAGGTTCAAAGTTAATGTTAGGCTTAGGTTTAGGGTTCAGTGTAGGGGTTAGGGTTAGGGTTAGCATTAGGGTTGGGCTCAGGTTTAGGTTAAGTTATATGGTAATTTTTACGTTTGAGCGTTTGAGTGAAATTAGGGTTAAGTCCTGGATTTGTTTTGTGTTTCGTTAAGGTTCAAAAATAGGAATAGAGATAGTGTTGTGCTTGTTTGTGCTTGTATTTGGTATAGGGAGAGACTTTGATTTTAGTTGATTTTTAGTCCTAGAGTAAGGGATAGGAGTATGATCTGCTATAGTGCTCGGTATAGAGTTTTGGTTTATTGTAGTGTTTGGGCTAGGGTGTTAGTGTTCTGGTTAAAGCTAAGGTTACGTTTACGGTAAGCGTTAGGGTTTGGGATGGATTTTATGTTAGGGTTAGGATTTGATTTAATATTTGCGTAAGGGTCAGGGTTTGTTTGCATTTTATGAATAGATTTAGGATTGGGATTAGTTGGAATGTTATTGTTATTGTTAAAAACAATTTTGGGTGTGGGCAAATACTGAGCTTCAAATCGGCATATTATAGAACATAAATTTTTTTTCCTCTTGTGATAAAGCTCCGCATAAGTGTTGTTCACACAAGAAATCTGTGACTGTACTCATTTCCCTTGTTTTAAAAATCGCACACGATCAGTTAAAGTAAAAAGCTATCATGGAATGTAAAAGATCCTGACAACGAATTTCAAACGTATTTCAACTTTAGTCAACATTACAAAGTAGCACTGACAAATTTTAGAACGTTCAAAATTAAATAAAACTGAAAAATACTATTCCGCAAGGTTTATAAATGTTTGTGAGTGGAATAAAATCTTACCCAATCTAAGCATGTCAGAATCTGCTACGATGCACGTGAGCCGGCCGATTCGCGTCTTTCTTCAGCGGCTCAAGGTGCAAAAAAAGCGACCGATGAGTTTCAAGGGGAATCCACGGTTAACCACTCGTCAGTGCACGGCAGCAGGCTGATTCGCTTCTTTCTTCAGCGGCTCAAGCAGCAGAAAACGCGGTTGATGCGTTTCAAGCGGAATCTGAGGTTAAGAGCGATTCGAGTGTGACGTTCGTTGCCGACTCGGCTCAGTTTCGTACGGGCTCATCTTCGATGCTCCGGTGATGAAGTTTGTGAGAAAATATTCGATCCGGTTCGACAGACACCAGAATCTGCGAGAGGAGCCAGCTTCACTCAAATTTCGCATCTACATTGCTATGAGAATGTGTACTGAAATAAAGTTCTGATGCTATCATTCTTTTCAAATGCTTGCTGAGCCGGCAGAGGACAGAAAATTCCCCCTCACTAACAAAGGGGGGCAGCCCATCTTTTCTAAAAACACCATGAACGGAGTCTGTTATAAGAGTAAACTGCGTAATGTTGGAATCAGACCTCATTTGGCTGTGGAGATAAGCCGCATTACAGCGCAAGGCAGCCGGCTGATTAGCATTCTGCCTTCAGAACTGTAGAAGATACAAATATTTTCAAGCTTAATCCACGGTTATGAGTGATTACAGCCCTCCATTCAGACCTGATTATTTGAAAAGGTTTGAAAGGTTTTATAACCTGTATAAAAATTTCTAGAAATTTCTAGGTCATGGTTAGGGTTATAGTTCAGGGTAATAGTTTAGGGTTAGGGTGAAGGTTAGTTTTAGGGTTAGTATTAAGTTTAGTGTTAGGATTAGGGTTAGCTTTACGGTTACCTTGAGGGTTTAGGGCTAGGGGAGGGTTTAGGGGTATGGTTAGGGCTCAGTTTAGTGTTAGGATTAGGTTTAGGGTAATGGTTAGGTTTAGGGTTAGCGTTAGGGTTAAGGTTAGAGTTAGTGTTGGGTAAGGGTTGGGGTTAGGGTGTGATTTAAGGTTAGGGTTAGTGTTTGGTTTAGGTTTAGCATTAGTGTTTGCGTCTGGGTTAGGGTCAGGGTTAGGGTTTGGGATATATAGGGTTAGGGTAGGAATAGGGGTAGGTTTAGGGTTAGGGGTTAGGTGTTGTTGGTGTTGGGTTTGAGGATAGGTTTGCAGTTGGAGTTGGGTTAGGTTTAGGGTAGTGTTTGGGTTTGGGTTACTTTTTGAATTAGGGTCAGGGTATGGGTTTGGTTTTGGGTTAGATTTACGGTTATGGGTTAGCGTTAGGGTTAGGATAAGTGTAAGGCTTTAGGGTTTAGGGTTAGGGTGCAGACCACTGTTGGGGTTAGCGTTAGTGTTAAGGTTAAGGTATAGGGTTAGGGTTAGGCTAACATTTAGGGTTAGAGTGAGGGTGAGGGTGAGGGTTAGGTTTTGTTTTAAGTTTAAAAATTTAGTTTTACCGTAAGTGTTAGGGTATGTTTTAGGTTATTGGATAGGGTTAGGTGTATGATTGGATTTAGGGTTTGGTTTAGGGTTGGTGTTAGCTTTAGAATTAGTGTTAGGGTAGAGTAAGGGTTCAGGTTAAAGGTTTAGTCTTACAGTAAGTGTCAGGGAAGTATGTAGGTAATTTTAGCGGCTTCGGTGAAGATTGCCTTTGTTTTAATGTTTAGAATTTGGGTTTGTGTTGGGGTGAGATTTTGGCTTAGGGTTAGTGTTAGGGTAAGGATTAGGGTTGGAGTTAGCGTTAGGGTTAGGGTTAAGGTATAGGATTTGGGTTAGTGTTGGGATAGGGTTTGATTTAGGATTAGGGTTAGTGTTGTTTGGATTAGTGTTTGGTTTAGGTTTAGCATTAGTGTTTGGGTCTGGGTTAGGGTCAGGGTTAGGGTTTGGGATAGTGTTAGTTTTAGGGTTAGTGTTAGGTTCAAAGTTAATGTTAGGCTTAGGTTTAGGGTTCAGTGTAGGGGTTAGGGTTAGGGTTAGCATTAGGGTTGGGCTCAGGTTTAGGTTAAGTTATATGGTAATTTTTACGTTTGAGCGTTTGAGTGAAATTAGGGTTAAGTCCTGGATTTGTTTTGTGTTTCGTTAAGGTTCAAAAATAGGAATAGAGATAGTGTTGTGCTTGTTTGTGCTTGTATTTGGTATAGGGAGAGACTTTGATTTTAGTTGATTTTTAGTCCTAGAGTAAGGGATAGGAGTATGATCTGCTATAGTGCTCGGTATAGAGTTTTGGTTTATTGTAGTGCTTGGGCTAGGGTGTTAGTGTTCTGGTTAAAGCTAAGGTTACGTTTACGGTAAGCGTTAGGGTTTGGGATGGATTTTATGTTAGGGTTAGGATTTGATTTAATATTTGCGTAAGGGTCAGGGTTTGTTTGCATTTTATGAATAGATTTAGGATTGGGATTAGTTGGAATGTTATTGTTATTGTTAAAAACAATTTTGGGTGTGGGCAAATACTGAGCTTCAAATCGGCATATTATAGAACATAAAATTTTTTTCCTCTTGTGATAAAGCTCCGCATAAGTGTTGTTCACACAAGAAATCTGTGACTGTACTCATTTCCCTTGTTTTAAAAATCGCACACGATCAGTTAAAGTAAAAAGCTATCATGGAATGTAAAAGATCCTGACAACGAATTTCAAACGTATTTCAACTTTAGTCAACATTACAAAGTAGCACTGACAAATTTTAGAACGTTCAAAATTAAATAAAACTGAAAAATACTATTCCGCAAGGTTTATAAATGTTTGTGAGTGGAATAAAATCTTACCCAATTTCTTAAGCTAAGCATGTCAGAATCTGCTACGATGCACGTGAGCCGGCCGATTCGCGTCTTTCTTCAGCGGCTCAAGGTGCAAAAAAAGCGACCGATGAGTTTCAAGGGGAATCCACGGTTAACCACTCGTCAGTGCACGGCAGCAGGCTGATTCGCTTCTTTCTTCAGCGGCTCAAGCAACAGAAAACGCGGTTGATGCGTTTCAAGCGGAATCTGAGGTTAAGAGCGATTCGAGTGTGACGTTCGTTGCCGACTCGGCTCAGTTTCGTACGGGCTCATCTTCGATGCTCCGGTGATGAAGTTTGTGAGAAAATATTCGATCCGGTTCGACAGACACCAGAATCTGTGAGAGGAGCCAGCTTCACTCAAATTTCGCATCTACGTTGCTATGAGAATGTGTACTGAAATAAAGTTCTGATGCTATCATTCTTTTCAAATGCTTGCTGAGCCGGCAGAGGACAGAAAATTCCCCCTCACTAACAAAGGGGGGCAGCCCATCTTTTCTAAAAACACCATGAACGGAGTCTGTTATAAGAGTAAACTGCGTAATGTTGGAATCAGACCTCATTTGGCTGTGGAGATAAGCCGCATTACAGCGCAAGGCAGCCGGCTGATTAGCATTCTGCCTTCAGAACTGTAGAAGATACAAATATTTTCAAGCTTAATCCACGGTTATGAGTGATTACAGCCCTCCATTCAGACCTGATTATTTGAAAAGGTTTGAAAGGTTTTATAACCAGTATAAAAATTTCTAGAAATTTCTAGGTCATGGTTAGGGTTATAGTTCAGGGTAATAGTTTAGGGTTAGGGTGAAGGTTAGTTTTAGGGTTAGTATTAAGTTTAGTGTTAGGATTAGGGTTAGCTTTACGGTTACCTTGAGGGTTTAGGGCTAGGGGAGGGTTTAGGGGTATGGTTAGGGCTCAGTTTAGTGTTAGGATTAGGTTTAGGGTAATGGTTAGGTTTAGGGTTAGCGTTAGGGTTAAGGTTAGAGTTAGTGTTGGGTAAGGGTTGGGGTTAGGGTGTGATTTAAGGTTAGGGTTAGTGTTTGGTTTAGGTTTAGCATTAGTGTTTGCGTCTGGGTTAGGGTCAGGGTTAGGGTTTGGGATATATAGGGTTAGGGTAGGAATAGGGGTAGGTTTAGGGTTAGGGGTTAGGTGTTGTTGGTGTTGGGTTTGAGGATAGGTTTGCAGTTGGAGTTGGGTTAGGTTTAGGGTAGTGTTTGGGTTTGGGTTACTTTTTGAATTAGGGTCAGGGTATGGGTTTGGTTTTGGGTTAGATTTACGGTTATGGGTTAGCGTTAGGGTTAGGATAAGTGTAAGGCTTTAGGGTTTAGGGTTAGGGTGCAGACCACTGTTGGGGTTAGCGTTAGTGTTAAGGTTAAGGTATAGGGTTAGGGTTAGGCTAACATTTAGGGTTAGAGTGAGGGTGAGGGTGAGGGTTAGGTTTTGTTTTAAGTTTAAAAATTTAGTTTTACCGTAAGTGTTAGGGTATGTTTTAGGTTATTGGATAGGGTTAGGTGTATGATTGGATTTAGGGTTTGGTTTAGGGTTGGTGTTAGCTTTAGAATTAGTGTTAGGCTAGAGTAAGGGTTCAGGTTAAAGGTTTAGTCTTACAGTAAGTGTCAGGGAAGTATGTAGGTAATTTTAGCGGCTTCGGTGAAGATTGCCTTTGTTTTAATGTTTAGAATTTGGGTTTGTGTTGGGGTGAGATTTTGGCTTAGGGTTAGTGTTAGGGTAAGGATTAGGGTTGGAGTTAGCGTTAGGGTTAGGGTTAAGGTATAGGATTTGGGTTAGTGTTGGGATAGGGTTTGATTTAGGATTAGGGTTAGTGTTGTTTGGATTAGTGTTTGGTTTAGGTTTAGCATTAGTGTTTGGGTCTGGGTTAGGGTCAGGGTTAGGGTTTGGGATAGTGTTAGTTTTAGGGTTAGTGTTAGGTTCAAAGTTAATGTTAGGCTTAGGTTTAGGGTTCAGTGTAGGGGTTAGGGTTAGGGTTAGCATTAGGGTTGGGCTCAGGTTTAGGTTAAGTTATATGGTAATTTTTACGTTTGAGCGTTTGAGTGAAATTAGGGTTAAGTCCTGGATTTGTTTTGTGTTTCGTTAAGGTTCAAAAATAGGAATAGAGATAGTGTTGTGCTTGTTTGTGCTTGTATTTGGTATAGGGAGAGACTTTGATTTTAGTTGATTTTTAGTCCTAGAGTAAGGGATAGGAGTATGATCTGCTATAGTGCTCGGTATAGAGTTTTGGTTTATTGTAGTGCTTGGGCTAGGGTGTTAGTGTTCTGGTTAAAGCTAAGGTTACGTTTACGGTAAGCGTTAGGGTTTGGGATGGATTTTATGTTAGGGTTAGGATTTGATTTAATATTTGCGTAAGGGTCAGGGTTTGTTTGCATTTTATGAATAGATTTAGGATTGGGATTAGTTGGAATGTTATTGTTATTGTTAAAAACAATTTTGGGTGTGGGCAAATACTGAGCTTCAAATCGGCATATTATAGAACATAAAATTTTTTTCCTCTTGTGATAAAGCTCCGCATAAGTGTTGTTCACACAAGAAATCTGTGACTGTACTCATTTCCCTTGTTTTAAAAATCGCACACGATCAGTTAAAGTAAAAAGCTATCATGGAATGTAAAAGATCCTGACAACGAATTTCAAACGTATTTCAACTTTAGTCAACATTACAAAGTAGCACTGACAAATTTTAGAACGTTCAAAATTAAATAAAACTGAAAAATACTATTCCGCAAGGTTTATAAATGTTTGTGAGTGGAATAAAATCTTACCCAATTTCTTAAGCTAAGCATGTCAGAATCTGCTACGATGCACGTGAGCCGGCCGATTCGCGTCTTTCTTCAGCGGCTCAAGGTGCAAAAAAAGCGACCGATGAGTTTCAAGGGGAATCCACGGTTAACCACTCGTCAGTGCACGGCAGCAGGCTGATTCGCTTCTTTCTTCAGCGGCTCAAGCAGCAGAAAACGCGGTTGATGCGTTTCAAGCGGAATCTGAGGTTAAGAGCGATTCGAGTGTGACGTTCGTTGCCGACTCGGCTCAGTTTCGTACGGGCTCATCTTCGATGCTCCGGTGATGAAGTTTGTGAGAAAATATTCGATCCGGTTCGACAGACACCAGAATCTGCGAGAGGAGCCAGCTTCACTCAAATTTCGCATCTACATTGCTATGAGAATGTGTACTGAAATAAAGTTCTGATGCTATCATTCTTTTCAAATGCTTGCTGAGCCGGCAGAGGACAGAAAATTCCCCCTCACTAACAAAGGGGGGCAGCCCATCTTTTCTAAAAACACCATGAACGGAGTCTGTTATAAGAGTAAACTGCGTAATGTTGGAATCAGACCTCATTTGGCTGTGGAGATAAGCCGCATTACAGCGCAAGGCAGCCGGCTGATTAGCATTCTGCCTTCAGAACTGTAGAAGATACAAATATTTTCAAGCTTAATCCACGGTTATGAGTGATTACAGCCCTCCATTCAGACCTGATTATTTGAAAAGGTTTGAAAGGTTTTATAACCTGTATAAAAATTTCTAGAAATTTCTAGGTCATGGTTAGGGTTATAGTTCAGGGTAATAGTTTAGGGTTAGGGTGAAGGTTAGTTTTAGGGTTAGTATTAAGTTTAGTGTTAGGATTAGGGTTAGCTTTACGGTTACCTTGAGGGTTTAGGGCTAGGGGAGGGTTTAGGGGTATGGTTAGGGCTCAGTTTAGTGTTAGGATTAGGTTTAGGGTAATGGTTAGGTTTAGGGTTAGCGTTAGGGTTAAGGTTAGAGTTAGTGTTGGGTAAGGGTTGGGGTTAGGGTGTGATTTAAGGTTAGGGTTAGTGTTTGGTTTAGGTTTAGCATTAGTGTTTGCGTCTGGGTTAGGGTCAGGGTTAGGGTTTGGGATATATAGGGTTAGGGTAGGAATAGGGGTAGGTTTAGGGTTAGGGGTTAGGTGTTGTTGGTGTTGGGTTTGAGGATAGGTTTGCAGTTGGAGTTGGGTTAGGTTTAGGGTAGTGTTTGGGTTTGGGTTACTTTTTGAATTAGGGTCAGGGTATGGGTTTGGTTTTGGGTTAGATTTACGGTTATGGGTTAGCGTTAGGGTTAGGATAAGTGTAAGGCTTTAGGGTTTAGGGTTAGGGTGCAGACCACTGTTGGGGTTAGCGTTAGTGTTAAGGTTAAGGTATAGGGTTAGGGTTAGGCTAACATTTAGGGTTAGAGTGAGGGTGAGGGTGAGGGTTAGGTTTTGTTTTAAGTTTAAAAATTTAGTTTTACCGTAAGTGTTAGGGTATGTTTTAGGTTATTGGATAGGGTTAGGTGTATGATTGGATTTAGGGTTTGGTTTAGGGTTGGTGTTAGCTTTAGAATTAGTGTTAGGCTAGAGTAAGGGTTCAGGTTAAAGGTTTAGTCTTACAGTAAGTGTCAGGGAAGTATGTAGGTAATTTTAGCGGCTTCGGTGAAGATTGCCTTTGTTTTAATGTTTAGAATTTGGGTTTGTGTTGGGGTGAGATTTTGGCTTAGGGTTAGTGTTAGGGTAAGGATTAGGGTTGGAGTTAGCGTTAGGGTTAGGGTTAAGGTATAGGATTTGGGTTAGTGTTGGGATAGGGTTTGATTTAGGATTAGGGTTAGTGTTGTTTGGATTAGTGTTTGGTTTAGGTTTAGCATTAGTGTTTGGGTCTGGGTTAGGGTCAGGGTTAGGGTTTGGGATAGTGTTAGTTTTAGGGTTAGTGTTAGGTTCAAAGTTAATGTTAGGCTTAGGTTTAGGGTTCAGTGTAGGGGTTAGGGTTAGGGTTAGCATTAGGGTTGGGCTCAGGTTTAGGTTAAGTTATATGGTAATTTTTACGTTTGAGCGTTTGAGTGAAATTAGGGTTAAGTCCTGGATTTGTTTTGTGTTTCGTTAAGGTTCAAAAATAGGAATAGAGATAGTGTTGTGCTTGTTTGTGCTTGTATTTGGTATAGGGAGAGACTTTGATTTTAGTTGATTTTTAGTCCTAGAGTAAGGGATAGGAGTATGATCTGCTATAGTGCTCGGTATAGAGTTTTGGTTTATTGTAGTGCTTGGGCTAGGGTGTTAGTGTTCTGGTTAAAGCTAAGGTTACGTTTACGGTAAGCGTTAGGGTTTGGGATGGATTTTATGTTAGGGTTAGGATTTGATTTAATATTTGCGTAAGGGTCAGGGTTTGTTTGCATTTTATGAATAGATTTAGGATTGGGATTAGTTGGAATGTTATTGTTATTGTTAAAAACAATTTTGGGTGTGGGCAAATACTGAGCTTCAAATCGGCATATTATAGAACATAAAATTTTTTTCCTCTTGTGATAAAGCTCCGCATAAGTGTTGTTCACACAAGAAATCTGTGACTGTACTCATTTCCCTTGTTTTAAAAATCGCACACGATCAGTTAAAGTAAAAAGCTATCATGGAATGTAAGAGATCCTGACAACGAATTTCAAACGTATTTCAACTTTAGTCAACATTACAAAGTAGCACTGACAAATTTTAGAACGTTCAAAATTAAATAAAACTGAAAAATACTATTCCGCAAGGTTTATAAATGTTTGTGAGTGGAATAAAATCTTACCCAATTTCTTAAGCTAAGCATGTCAGAATCTGCTACGATGCACGTGAGCCGGCCGATTCGCGTCTTTCTTCAGCGGCTCAAGGTGCAAAAAAAGCGACCGATGAGTTTCAAGGGGAATCCACGGTTAACCACTCGTCAGTGCACGGCAGCAGGCTGATTCGCTTCTTTCTTCAGCGGCTCAAGCAGCAGAAAACGCGGTTGATGCGTTTCAAGCGGAATCTGAGGTTAAGAGCGATTCGAGTGTGACGTTCGTTGCCGACTCGGCTCAGTTTCGTACGGGCTCATCTTCGATGCTCCGGTGATGAAGTTTGTGAGAAAATATTCGATCCGGTTCGACAGACACCAGAATCTGCGAGAGGAGCCAGCTTCACTCAAATTTCGCATCTACATTGCTATGAGAATGTGTACTGAAATAAAGTTCTGATGCTATCATTCTTTTCAAATGCTTGCTGAGCCGGCAGAGGACAGAAAATTCCCCCTCACTAACAAAGGGGGGCAGCCCATCTTTTCTAAAAACACCATGAACGGAGTCTGTTATAAGAGTAAACTGCGTAATGTTGGAATCAGACCTCATTTGGCTGTGGAGATAAGCCGCATTACAGCGCAAGGCAGCCGGCTGATTAGCATTCTGCCTTCAGAACTGTAGAAGATACAAATATTTTCAAGCTTAATCCACGGTTATGAGTGATTACAGCCCTCCATTCAGACCTGATTATTTGAAAAGGTTTGAAAGGTTTTATAACCAGTATAAAAATTTCTAGAAATTTCTAGGTCATGGTTAGGGTTATAGTTCAGGGTAATAGTTTAGGGTTAGGGTGAAGGTTAGTTTTAGGGTTAGTATTAAGTTTAGTGTTAGGATTAGGGTTAGCTTTACGGTTACCTTGAGGGTTTAGGGCTAGGGGAGGGTTTAGGGGTATGGTTAGGGCTCAGTTTAGTGTTAGGATTAGGTTTAGGGTAATGGTTAGGTTTAGGGTTAGCGTTAGGGTTAAGGTTAGAGTTAGTGTTGGGTAAGGGTTGGGGTTAGGGTGTGATTTAAGGTTAGGGTTAGTGTTTGGTTTAGGTTTAGCATTAGTGTTTGCGTCTGGGTTAGGGTCAGGGTTAGGGTTTGGGATATATAGGGTTAGGGTAGGAATAGGGGTAGGTTTAGGGTTAGGGGTTAGGTGTTGTTGGTGTTGGGTTTGAGGATAGGTTTGCAGTTGGAGTTGGGTTAGGTTTAGGGTAGTGTTTGGGTTTGGGTTACTTTTTGAATTAGGGTCAGGGTATGGGTTTGGTTTTGGGTTAGATTTACGGTTATGGGTTAGCGTTAGGGTTAGGATAAGTGTAAGGCTTTAGGGTTTAGGGTTAGGGTGCAGACCACTGTTGGGGTTAGCGTTAGTGTTAAGGTTAAGGTATAGGGTTAGGGTTAGGCTAACATTTAGGGTTAGAGTGAGGGTGAGGGTGAGGGTTAGGTTTTGTTTTAAGTTTAAAAATTTAGTTTTACCGTAAGTGTTAGGGTATGTTTTAGGTTATTGGATAGGGTTAGGTGTATGATTGGATTTAGGGTTTGGTTTAGGGTTGGTGTTAGCTTTAGAATTAGTGTTAGGCTAGAGTAAGGGTTCAGGTTAAAGGTTTAGTCTTACAGTAAGTGTCAGGGAAGTATGTAGGTAATTTTAGCGGCTTCGGTGAAGATTGCCTTTGTTTTAATGTTTAGAATTTGGGTTTGTGTTGGGGTGAGATTTTGGCTTAGGGTTAGTGTTAGGGTAAGGATTAGGGTTGGAGTTAGCGTTAGGGTTAGGGTTAAGGTATAGGATTTGGGTTAGTGTTGGGATAGGGTTTGATTTAGGATTAGGGTTAGTGTTGTTTGGATTAGTGTTTGGTTTAGGTTTAGCATTAGTGTTTGGGTCTGGGTTAGGGTCAGGGTTAGGGTTTGGGATAGTGTTAGTTTTAGGGTTAGTGTTAGGTTCAAAGTTAATGTTAGGCTTAGGTTTAGGGTTCAGTGTAGGGGTTAGGGTTAGGGTTAGCATTAGGGTTGGGCTCAGGTTTAGGTTAAGTTATATGGTAATTTTTACGTTTGAGCGTTTGAGTGAAATTAGGGTTAAGTCCTGGATTTGTTTTGTGTTTCGTTAAGGTTCAAAAATAGGAATAGAGATAGTGTTGTGCTTGTTTGTGCTTGTATTTGGTATAGGGAGAGACTTTGATTTTAGTTGATTTTTAGTCCTAGAGTAAGGGATAGGAGTATGATCTGCTATAGTGCTCGGTATAGAGTTTTGGTTTATTGTAGTGTTTGGGCTAGGGTGTTAGTGTTCTGGTTAAAGCTAAGGTTACGTTTACGGTAAGCGTTAGGGTTTGGGATGGATTTTATGTTAGGGTTAGGATTTGATTTAATATTTGCGTAAGGGTCAGGGTTTGTTTGCATTTTATGAATAGATTTAGGATTGGGATTAGTTGGAATGTTATTGTTATTGTTAAAAACAATTTTGGGTGTGGGCAAATACTGAGCTTCAAATCGGCATATTATAGAACATAAATTTTTTTTCCTCTTGTGATAAAGCTCCGCATAAGTGTTGTTCACACAAGAAATCTGTGACTGTACTCATTTCCCTTGTTTTAAAAATCGCACACGATCAGTTAAAGTAAAAAGCTATCATGGAATGTAAAAGATCCTGACAACGAATTTCAAACGTATTTCAACTTTAGTCAACATTACAAAGTAGCACTGACAAATTTTAGAACGTTCAAAATTAAATAAAACTGAAAAATACTATTCCGCAAGGTTTATAAATGTTTGTGAGTGGAATAAAATCTTACCCAATCTAAGCATGTCAGAATCTGCTACGATGCACGTGAGCCGGCCGATTCGCGTCTTTCTTCAGCGGCTCAAGGTGCAAAAAAAGCGACCGATGAGTTTCAAGGGGAATCCACGGTTAACCACTCGTCAGTGCACGGCAGCAGGCTGATTCGCTTCTTTCTTCAGCGGCTCAAGCAGCAGAAAACGCGGTTGATGCGTTTCAAGCGGAATCTGAGGTTAAGAGCGATTCGAGTGTGACGTTCGTTGCCGACTCGGCTCAGTTTCGTACGGGCTCATCTTCGATGCTCCGGTGATGAAGTTTGTGAGAAAATATTCGATCCGGTTCGACAGACACCAGAATCTGCGAGAGGAGCCAGCTTCACTCAAATTTCGCATCTACATTGCTATGAGAATGTGTACTGAAATAAAGTTCTGATGCTATCATTCTTTTCAAATGCTTGCTGAGCCGGCAGAGGACAGAAAATTCCCCCTCACTAACAAAGGGGGGCAGCCCATCTTTTCTAAAAACACCATGAACGGAGTCTGTTATAAGAGTAAACTGCGTAATGTTGGAATCAGACCTCATTTGGCTGTGGAGATAAGCCGCATTACAGCGCAAGGCAGCCGGCTGATTAGCATTCTGCCTTCAGAACTGTAGAAGATACAAATATTTTCAAGCTTAATCCACGGTTATGAGTGATTACAGCCCTCCATTCAGACCTGATTATTTGAAAAGGTTTGAAAGGTTTTATAACCTGTATAAAAATTTCTAGAAATTTCTAGGTCATGGTTAGGGTTATAGTTCAGGGTAATAGTTTAGGGTTAGGGTGAAGGTTAGTTTTAGGGTTAGTATTAAGTTTAGTGTTAGGATTAGGGTTAGCTTTACGGTTACCTTGAGGGTTTAGGGCTAGGGGAGGGTTTAGGGGTATGGTTAGGGCTCAGTTTAGTGTTAGGATTAGGTTTAGGGTAATGGTTAGGTTTAGGGTTAGCGTTAGGGTTAAGGTTAGAGTTAGTGTTGGGTAAGGGTTGGGGTTAGGGTGTGATTTAAGGTTAGGGTTAGTGTTTGGTTTAGGTTTAGCATTAGTGTTTGCGTCTGGGTTAGGGTCAGGGTTAGGGTTTGGGATATATAGGGTTAGGGTAGGAATAGGGGTAGGTTTAGGGTTAGGGGTTAGGTGTTGTTGGTGTTGGGTTTGAGGATAGGTTTGCAGTTGGAGTTGGGTTAGGTTTAGGGTAGTGTTTGGGTTTGGGTTACTTTTTGAATTAGGGTCAGGGTATGGGTTTGGTTTTGGGTTAGATTTACGGTTATGGGTTAGCGTTAGGGTTAGGATAAGTGTAAGGCTTTAGGGTTTAGGGTTAGGATGCAGACCACTGTTGGGGTTAGCGTTAGTGTTAAGGTTAAGGTATAGGGTTAGGGTTAGGCTAACATTTAGGGTTAGAGTGAGGGTGAGGGTGAGGGTTAGGTTTTGTTTTAAGTTTAAAAATTTAGTTTTACCGTAAGTGTTAGGGTATGTTTTAGGTTATTGGATAGGGTTAGGTGTATGATTGGATTTAGGGTTTGGTTTAGGGTTGGTGTTAGCTTTAGAATTAGTGTTAGGCTAGAGTAAGGGTTCAGGTTAAAGGTTTAGTCTTACAGTAAGTGTCAGGGAAGTATGTAGGTAATTTTAGCGGCTTCGGTGAAGATTGCCTTTGTTTTAATGTTTAGAATTTGGGTTTGTGTTGGGGTGAGATTTTGGCTTAGGGTTAGTGTTAGGGTAAGGATTAGGGTTGGAGTTAGCGTTAGGGTTAGGGTTAAGGTATAGGATTTGGGTTAGTGTTGGGATAGGGTTTGATTTAGGATTAGGGTTAGTGTTGTTTGGATTAGTGTTTGGTTTAGGTTTAGCATTAGTGTTTGGGTCTGGGTTAGGGTCAGGGTTAGGGTTTGGGATAGTGTTAGTTTTAGGGTTAGTGTTAGGTTCAAAGTTAATGTTAGGCTTAGGTTTAGGGTTCAGTGTAGGGGTTAGGGTTAGGGTTAGCATTAGGGTTGGGCTCAGGTTTAGGTTAAGTTATATGGTAATTTTTACGTTTGAGCGTTTGAGTGAAATTAGGGTTAAGTCCTGGATTTGTTTTGTGTTTCGTTAAGGTTCAAAAATAGGAATAGAGATAGTGTTGTGCTTGTTTGTGCTTGTATTTGGTATAGGGAGAGACTTTGATTTTAGTTGATTTTTAGTCCTAGAGTAAGGGATAGGAGTATGATCTGCTATAGTGCTCGGTATAGAGTTTTGGTTTATTGTAGTGCTTGGGCTAGGGTGTTAGTGTTCTGGTTAAAGCTAAGGTTACGTTTACGGTAAGCGTTAGGGTTTGGGATGGATTTTATGTTAGGGTTAGGATTTGATTTAATATTTGCGTAAGGGTCAGGGTTTGTTTGCATTTTATGAATAGATTTAGGATTGGGATTAGTTGGAATGTTATTGTTATTGTTAAAAACAATTTTGGGTGTGGGCAAATACTGAGCTTCAAATCGGCATATTATAGAACATAAAATTTTTTTCCTCTTGTGATAAAGCTCCGCATAAGTGTTGTTCACACAAGAAATCTGTGACTGTACTCATTTCCCTTGTTTTAAAAATCGCACACGATCAGTTAAAGTAAAAAGCTATCATGGAATGTAAAAGATCCTGACAACGAATTTCAAACGTATTTCAACTTTAGTCAACATTACAAAGTAGCACTGACAAATTTTAGAACGTTCAAAATTAAATAAAACTGAAAAATACTATTCCGCAAGGTTTATAAATGTTTGTGAGTGGAATAAAATCTTACCCAATTTCTTAAGCTAAGCATGTCAGAATCTGCTACGATGCACGTGAGCCGGCCGATTCGCGTCTTTCTTCAGCGGCTCAAGGTGCAAAAAAAGCGACCGATGAGTTTCAAGGGGAATCCACGGTTAACCACTCGTCAGTGCACGGCAGCAGGCTGATTCGCTTCTTTCTTCAGCGGCTCAAGCAACAGAAAACGCGGTTGATGCGTTTCAAGCGGAATCTGAGGTTAAGAGCGATTCGAGTGTGACGTTCGTTGCCGACTCGGCTCAGTTTCGTACGGGCTCATCTTCGATGCTCCGGTGATGAAGTTTGTGAGAAAATATTCGATCCGGTTCGACAGACACCAGAATCTGTGAGAGGAGCCAGCTTCACTCAAATTTCGCATCTACGTTGCTATGAGAATGTGTACTGAAATAAAGTTCTGATGCTATCATTCTTTTCAAATGCTTGCTGAGCCGGCAGAGGACAGAAAATTCCCCCTCACTAACAAAGGGGGGCAGCCCATCTTTTCTAAAAACACCATGAACGGAGTCTGTTATAAGAGTAAACTGCGTAATGTTGGAATCAGACCTCATTTGGCTGTGGAGATAAGCCGCATTACAGCGCAAGGCAGCCGGCTGATTAGCATTCTGCCTTCAGAACTGTAGAAGATACAAATATTTTCAAGCTTAATCCACGGTTATGAGTGATTACAGCCCTCCATTCAGACCTGATTATTTGAAAAGGTTTGAAAGGTTTTATAACCAGTATAAAAATTTCTAGAAATTTCTAGGTCATGGTTAGGGTTATAGTTCAGGGTAATAGTTTAGGGTTAGGGTGAAGGTTAGTTTTAGGGTTAGTATTAAGTTTAGTGTTAGGATTAGGGTTAGCTTTACGGTTACCTTGAGGGTTTAGGGCTAGGGGAGGGTTTAGGGGTATGGTTAGGGCTCAGTTTAGTGTTAGGATTAGGTTTAGGGTAATGGTTAGGTTTAGGGTTAGCGTTAGGGTTAAGGTTAGAGTTAGTGTTGGGTAAGGGTTGGGGTTAGGGTGTGATTTAAGGTTAGGGTTAGTGTTTGGTTTAGGTTTAGCATTAGTGTTTGCGTCTGGGTTAGGGTCAGGGTTAGGGTTTGGGATATATAGGGTTAGGGTAGGAATAGGGGTAGGTTTAGGGTTAGGGGTTAGGTGTTGTTGGTGTTGGGTTTGAGGATAGGTTTGCAGTTGGAGTTGGGTTAGGTTTAGGGTAGTGTTTGGGTTTGGGTTACTTTTTGAATTAGGGTCAGGGTATGGGTTTGGTTTTGGGTTAGATTTACGGTTATGGGTTAGCGTTAGGGTTAGGATAAGTGTAAGGCTTTAGGGTTTAGGGTTAGGGTGCAGACCACTGTTGGGGTTAGCGTTAGTGTTAAGGTTAAGGTATAGGGTTAGGGTTAGGCTAACATTTAGGGTTAGAGTGAGGGTGAGGGTGAGGGTTAGGTTTTGTTTTAAGTTTAAAAATTTAGTTTTACCGTAAGTGTTAGGGTATGTTTTAGGTTATTGGATAGGGTTAGGTGTATGATTGGATTTAGGGTTTGGTTTAGGGTTGGTGTTAGCTTTAGAATTAGTGTTAGGCTAGAGTAAGGGTTCAGGTTAAAGGTTTAGTCTTACAGTAAGTGTCAGGGAAGTATGTAGGTAATTTTAGCGGCTTCGGTGAAGATTGCCTTTGTTTTAATGTTTAGAATTTGGGTTTGTGTTGGGGTGAGATTTTGGCTTAGGGTTAGTGTTAGGGTAAGGATTAGGGTTGGAGTTAGCGTTAGGGTTAGGGTTAAGGTATAGGATTTGGGTTAGTGTTGGGATAGGGTTTGATTTAGGATTAGGGTTAGTGTTGTTTGGATTAGTGTTTGGTTTAGGTTTAGCATTAGTGTTTGGGTCTGGGTTAGGGTCAGGGTTAGGGTTTGGGATAGTGTTAGTTTTAGGGTTAGTGTTAGGTTCAAAGTTAATGTTAGGCTTAGGTTTAGGGTTCAGTGTAGGGGTTAGGGTTAGGGTTAGCATTAGGGTTGGGCTCAGGTTTAGGTTAAGTTATATGGTAATTTTTACGTTTGAGCGTTTGAGTGAAATTAGGGTTAAGTCCTGGATTTGTTTTGTGTTTCGTTAAGGTTCAAAAATAGGAATAGAGATAGTGTTGTGCTTGTTTGTGCTTGTATTTGGTATAGGGAGAGACTTTGATTTTAGTTGATTTTTAGTCCTAGAGTAAGGGATAGGAGTATGATCTGCTATAGTGCTCGGTATAGAGTTTTGGTTTATTGTAGTGCTTGGGCTAGGGTGTTAGTGTTCTGGTTAAAGCTAAGGTTACGTTTACGGTAAGCGTTAGGGTTTGGGATGGATTTTATGTTAGGGTTAGGATTTGATTTAATATTTGCGTAAGGGTCAGGGTTTGTTTGCATTTTATGAATAGATTTAGGATTGGGATTAGTTGGAATGTTATTGTTATTGTTAAAAACAATTTTGGGTGTGGGCAAATACTGAGCTTCAAATCGGCATATTATAGAACATAAAATTTTTTTCCTCTTGTGATAAAGCTCCGCATAAGTGTTGTTCACACAAGAAATCTGTGACTGTACTCATTTCCCTTGTTTTAAAAATCGCACACGATCAGTTAAAGTAAAAAGCTATCATGGAATGTAAAAGATCCTGACAACGAATTTCAAACGTATTTCAACTTTAGTCAACATTACAAAGTAGCACTGACAAATTTTAGAACGTTCAAAATTAAATAAAACTGAAAAATACTATTCCGCAAGGTTTATAAATGTTTGTGAGTGGAATAAAATCTTACCCAATTTCTTAAGCTAAGCATGTCAGAATCTGCTACGATGCACGTGAGCCGGCCGATTCGCGTCTTTCTTCAGCGGCTCAAGGTGCAAAAAAAGCGACCGATGAGTTTCAAGGGGAATCCACGGTTAACCACTCGTCAGTGCACGGCAGCAGGCTGATTCGCTTCTTTCTTCAGCGGCTCAAGCAACAGAAAACGCGGTTGATGCGTTTCAAGCGGAATCTGAGGTTAAGAGCGATTCGAGTGTGACGTTCGTTGCCGACTCGGCTCAGTTTCGTACGGGCTCATCTTCGATGCTCCGGTGATGAAGTTTGTGAGAAAATATTCGATCCGGTTCGACAGACACCAGAATCTGCGAGAGGAGCCAGCTTCACTCAAATTTCGCATCTACATTGCTATGAGAATGTGTACTGAAATAAAGTTCTGATGCTATCATTCTTTTCAAATGCTTGCTGAGCCGGCAGAGGACAGAAAATTCCCCCTCACTAACAAAGGGGGGCAGCCCATCTTTTCTAAAAACACCATGAACGGAGTCTGTTATAAGAGTAAACTGCGTAATGTTGGAATCAGACCTCATTTGGCTGTGGAGATAAGCCGCATTACAGCGCAAGGCAGCCGGCTGATTAGCATTCTGCCTTCAGAACTGTAGAAGATACAAATATTTTCAAGCTTAATCCACGGTTATGAGTGATTACAGCCCTCCATTCAGACCTGATTATTTGAAAAGGTTTGAAAGGTTTTATAACCTGTATAAAAATTTCTAGAAATTTCTAGGTCATGGTTAGGGTTATAGTTCAGGGTAATAGTTTAGGGTTAGGGTGAAGGTTAGTTTTAGGGTTAGTATTAAGTTTAGTGTTAGGATTAGGGTTAGCTTTACGGTTACCTTGAGGGTTTAGGGCTAGGGGAGGGTTTAGGGGTATGGTTAGGGCTCAGTTTAGTGTTAGGATTAGGTTTAGGGTAATGGTTAGGTTTAGGGTTAGCGTTAGGGTTAAGGTTAGAGTTAGTGTTGGGTAAGGGTTGGGGTTAGGGTGTGATTTAAGGTTAGGGTTAGTGTTTGGTTTAGGTTTAGCATTAGTGTTTGCGTCTGGGTTAGGGTCAGGGTTAGGGTTTGGGATATATAGGGTTAGGGTAGGAATAGGGGTAGGTTTAGGGTTAGGGGTTAGGTGTTGTTGGTGTTGGGTTTGAGGATAGGTTTGCAGTTGGAGTTGGGTTAGGTTTAGGGTAGTGTTTGGGTTTGGGTTACTTTTTGAATTAGGGTCAGGGTATGGGTTTGGTTTTGGGTTAGATTTACGGTTATGGGTTAGCGTTAGGGTTAGGATAAGTGTAAGGCTTTAGGGTTTAGGGTTAGGGTGCAGACCACTGTTGGGGTTAGCGTTAGTGTTAAGGTTAAGGTATAGGGTTAGGGTTAGGCTAACATTTAGGGTTAGAGTGAGGGTGAGGGTGAGGGTTAGGTTTTGTTTTAAGTTTAAAAATTTAGTTTTACCGTAAGTGTTAGGGTATGTTTTAGGTTATTGGATAGGGTTAGGTGTATGATTGGATTTAGGGTTTGGTTTAGGGTTGGTGTTAGCTTTAGAATTAGTGTTAGGCTAGAGTAAGGGTTCAGGTTAAAGGTTTAGTCTTACAGTAAGTGTCAGGGAAGTATGTAGGTAATTTTAGCGGCTTCGGTGAAGATTGCCTTTGTTTTAATGTTTAGAATTTGGGTTTGTGTTGGGGTGAGATTTTGGCTTAGGGTTAGTGTTAGGGTAAGGATTAGGGTTGGAGTTAGCGTTAGGGTTAGGGTTAAGGTATAGGATTTGGGTTAGTGTTGGGATAGGGTTTGATTTAGGATTAGGGTTAGTGTTGTTTGGATTAGTGTTTGGTTTAGGTTTAGCATTAGTGTTTGGGTCTGGGTTAGGGTCAGGGTTAGGGTTTGGGATAGTGTTAGTTTTAGGGTTAGTGTTAGGTTCAAAGTTAATGTTAGGCTTAGGTTTAGGGTTCAGTGTAGGGGTTAGGGTTAGGGTTAGCATTAGGGTTGGGCTCAGGTTTAGGTTAAGTTATATGGTAATTTTTACGTTTGAGCGTTTGAGTGAAATTAGGGTTAAGTCCTGGATTTGTTTTGTGTTTCGTTAAGGTTCAAAAATAGGAATAGAGATAGTGTTGTGCTTGTTTGTGCTTGTATTTGGTATAGGGAGAGACTTTGATTTTAGTTGATTTTTAGTCCTAGAGTAAGGGATAGGAGTATGATCTGCTATAGTGCTCGGTATAGAGTTTTGGTTTATTGTAGTGCTTGGGCTAGGGTGTTAGTGTTCTGGTTAAAGCTAAGGTTACGTTTACGGTAAGCGTTAGGGTTTGGGATGGATTTTATGTTAGGGTTAGGATTTGATTTAATATTTGCGTAAGGGTCAGGGTTTGTTTGCATTTTATGAATAGATTTAGGATTGGGATTAGTTGGAATGTTATTGTTATTGTTAAAAACAATTTTGGGTGTGGGCAAATACTGAGCTTCAAATCGGCATATTATAGAACATAAAATTTTTTTCCTCTTGTGATAAAGCTCCGCATAAGTGTTGTTCACACAAGAAATCTGTGACTGTACTCATTTCCCTTGTTTTAAAAATCGCACACGATCAGTTAAAGTAAAAAGCTATCATGGAATGTAAGAGATCCTGACAACGAATTTCAAACGTATTTCAACTTTAGTCAACATTACAAAGTAGCACTGACAAATTTTAGAACGTTCAAAATTAAATAAAACTGAAAAATACTATTCCGCAAGGTTTATAAATGTTTGTGAGTGGAATAAAATCTTACCCAATTTCTTAAGCTAAGCATGTCAGAATCTGCTACGATGCACGTGAGCCGGCCGATTCGCGTCTTTCTTCAGCGGCTCAAGGTGCAAAAAAAGCGACCGATGAGTTTCAAGGGGAATCCACGGTTAACCACTCGTCAGTGCACGGCAGCAGGCTGATTCGCTTCTTTCTTCAGCGGCTCAAGCAGCAGAAAACGCGGTTGATGCGTTTCAAGCGGAATCTGAGGTTAAGAGCGATTCGAGTGTGACGTTCGTTGCCGACTCGGCTCAGTTTCGTACGGGCTCATCTTCGATGCTCCGGTGATGAAGTTTGTGAGAAAATATTCGATCCGGTTCGACAGACACCAGAATCTGCGAGAGGAGCCAGCTTCACTCAAATTTCGCATCTACATTGCTATGAGAATGTGTACTGAAATAAAGTTCTGATGCTATCATTCTTTTCAAATGCTTGCTGAGCCGGCAGAGGACAGAAAATTCCCCCTCACTAACAAAGGGGGGCAGCCCATCTTTTCTAAAAACACCATGAACGGAGTCTGTTATAAGAGTAAACTGCGTAATGTTGGAATCAGACCTCATTTGGCTGTGGAGATAAGCCGCATTACAGCGCAAGGCAGCCGGCTGATTAGCATTCTGCCTTCAGAACTGTAGAAGATACAAATATTTTCAAGCTTAATCCACGGTTATGAGTGATTACAGCCCTCCATTCAGACCTGATTATTTGAAAAGGTTTGAAAGGTTTTATAACCAGTATAAAAATTTCTAGAAATTTCTAGGTCATGGTTAGGGTTATAGTTCAGGGTAATAGTTTAGGGTTAGGGTGAAGGTTAGTTTTAGGGTTAGTATTAAGTTTAGTGTTAGGATTAGGGTTAGCTTTACGGTTACCTTGAGGGTTTAGGGCTAGGGGAGGGTTTAGGGGTATGGTTAGGGCTCAGTTTAGTGTTAGGATTAGGTTTAGGGTAATGGTTAGGTTTAGGGTTAGCGTTAGGGTTAAGGTTAGAGTTAGTGTTGGGTAAGGGTTGGGGTTAGGGTGTGATTTAAGGTTAGGGTTAGTGTTTGGTTTAGGTTTAGCATTAGTGTTTGCGTCTGGGTTAGGGTCAGGGTTAGGGTTTGGGATATATAGGGTTAGGGTAGGAATAGGGGTAGGTTTAGGGTTAGGGGTTAGGTGTTGTTGGTGTTGGGTTTGAGGATAGGTTTGCAGTTGGAGTTGGGTTAGGTTTAGGGTAGTGTTTGGGTTTGGGTTACTTTTTGAATTAGGGTCAGGGTATGGGTTTGGTTTTGGGTTAGATTTACGGTTATGGGTTAGCGTTAGGGTTAGGATAAGTGTAAGGCTTTAGGGTTTAGGGTTAGGGTGCAGACCACTGTTGGGGTTAGCGTTAGTGTTAAGGTTAAGGTATAGGGTTAGGGTTAGGCTAACATTTAGGGTTAGAGTGAGGGTGAGGGTGAGGGTTAGGTTTTGTTTTAAGTTTAAAAATTTAGTTTTACCGTAAGTGTTAGGGTATGTTTTAGGTTATTGGATAGGGTTAGGTGTATGATTGGATTTAGGGTTTGGTTTAGGGTTGGTGTTAGCTTTAGAATTAGTGTTAGGCTAGAGTAAGGGTTCAGGTTAAAGGTTTAGTCTTACAGTAAGTGTCAGGGAAGTATGTAGGTAATTTTAGCGGCTTCGGTGAAGATTGCCTTTGTTTTAATGTTTAGAATTTGGGTTTGTGTTGGGGTGAGATTTTGGCTTAGGGTTAGTGTTAGGGTAAGGATTAGGGTTGGAGTTAGCGTTAGGGTTAGGGTTAAGGTATAGGATTTGGGTTAGTGTTGGGATAGGGTTTGATTTAGGATTAGGGTTAGTGTTGTTTGGATTAGTGTTTGGTTTAGGTTTAGCATTAGTGTTTGGGTCTGGGTTAGGGTCAGGGTTAGGGTTTGGGATAGTGTTAGTTTTAGGGTTAGTGTTAGGTTCAAAGTTAATGTTAGGCTTAGGTTTAGGGTTCAGTGTAGGGGTTAGGGTTAGGGTTAGCATTAGGGTTGGGCTCAGGTTTAGGTTAAGTTATATGGTAATTTTTACGTTTGAGCGTTTGAGTGAAATTAGGGTTAAGTCCTGGATTTGTTTTGTGTTTCGTTAAGGTTCAAAAATAGGAATAGAGATAGTGTTGTGCTTGTTTGTGCTTGTATTTGGTATAGGGAGAGACTTTGATTTTAGTTGATTTTTAGTCCTAGAGTAAGGGATAGGAGTATGATCTGCTATAGTGCTCGGTATAGAGTTTTGGTTTATTGTAGTGCTTGGGCTAGGGTGTTAGTGTTCTGGTTAAAGCTAAGGTTACGTTTACGGTAAGCGTTAGGGTTTGGGATGGATTTTATGTTAGGGTTAGGATTTGATTTAATATTTGCGTAAGGGTCAGGGTTTGTTTGCATTTTATGAATAGATTTAGGATTGGGATTAGTTGGAATGTTATTGTTATTGTTAAAAACAATTTTGGGTGTGGGCAAATACTGAGCTTCAAATCGGCATATTATAGAACATAAAATTTTTTTCCTCTTGTGATAAAGCTCCGCATAAGTGTTGTTCACACAAGAAATCTGTGACTGTACTCATTTCCCTTGTTTTAAAAATCGCACACGATCAGTTAAAGTAAAAAGCTATCATGGAATGTAAAAGATCCTGACAACGAATTTCAAACGTATTTCAACTTTAGTCAACATTACAAAGTAGCACTGACAAATTTTAGAACGTTCAAAATTAAATAAAACTGAAAAATACTATTCCGCAAGGTTTATAAATGTTTGTGAGTGGAATAAAATCTTACCCAATTTCTTAAGCTAAGCATGTCAGAATCTGCTACGATGCACGTGAGCCGGCCGATTCGCGTCTTTCTTCAGCGGCTCAAGGTGCAAAAAAAGCGACCGATGAGTTTCAAGGGGAATCCACGGTTAACCACTCGTCAGTGCACGGCAGCAGGCTGATTCGCTTCTTTCTTCAGCGGCTCAAGCAACAGAAAACGCGGTTGATGCGTTTCAAGCGGAATCTGAGGTTAAGAGCGATTCGAGTGTGACGTTCGTTGCCGACTCGGCTCAGTTTCGTACGGGCTCATCTTCGATGCTCCGGTGATGAAGTTTGTGAGAAAATATTCGATCCGGTTCGACAGACACCAGAATCTGCGAGAGGAGCCAGCTTCACTCAAATTTCGCATCTACGTTGCTATGAGAATGTGTACTGAAATAAAGTTCTGATGCTATCATTCTTTTCAAATGCTTGCTGAGCCGGCAGAGGACAGAAAATTCCCCCTCACTAACAAAGGGGGGCAGCCCATCTTTTCTAAAAACACCATGAACGGAGTCTGTTATAAGAGTAAACTGCGTAATGTTGGAATCAGACCTCATTTGGCTGTGGAGATAAGCCGCATTACAGCGCAAGGCAGCCGGCTGATTAGCATTCTGCCTTCAGAACTGTAGAAGATACAAATATTTTCAAGCTTAATCCACGGTTATGAGTGATTACAGCCCTCCATTCAGACCTGATTATTTGAAAAGGTTTGAAAGGTTTTATAACCTGTATAAAAATTTCTAGAAATTTCTAGGTCATGGTTAGGGTTATAGTTCAGGGTAATAGTTTAGGGTTAGGGTGAAGGTTAGTTTTAGGGTTAGTATTAAGTTTAGTGTTAGGATTAGGGTTAGCTTTACGGTTACCTTGAGGGTTTAGGGCTAGGGGAGGGTTTAGGGGTATGGTTAGGGCTCAGTTTAGTGTTAGGATTAGGTTTAGGGTAATGGTTAGGTTTAGGGTTAGCGTTAGGGTTAAGGTTAGAGTTAGTGTTGGGTAAGGGTTGGGGTTAGGGTGTGATTTAAGGTTAGGGTTAGTGTTTGGTTTAGGTTTAGCATTAGTGTTTGCGTCTGGGTTAGGGTCAGGGTTAGGGTTTGGGATATATAGGGTTAGGGTAGGAATAGGGGTAGGTTTAGGGTTAGGGGTTAGGTGTTGTTGGTGTTGGGTTTGAGGATAGGTTTGCAGTTGGAGTTGGGTTAGGTTTAGGGTAGTGTTTGGGTTTGGGTTACTTTTTGAATTAGGGTCAGGGTATGGGTTTGGTTTTGGGTTAGATTTACGGTTATGGGTTAGCGTTAGGGTTAGGATAAGTGTAAGGCTTTAGGGTTTAGGGTTAGGGTGCAGACCACTGTTGGGGTTAGCGTTAGTGTTAAGGTTAAGGTATAGGGTTAGGGTTAGGCTAACATTTAGGGTTAGAGTGAGGGTGAGGGTGAGGGTTAGGTTTTGTTTTAAGTTTAAAAATTTAGTTTTACCGTAAGTGTTAGGGTATGTTTTAGGTTATTGGATAGGGTTAGGTGTATGATTGGATTTAGGGTTTGGTTTAGGGTTGGTGTTAGCTTTAGAATTAGTGTTAGGCTAGAGTAAGGGTTCAGGTTAAAGGTTTAGTCTTACAGTAAGTGTCAGGGAAGTATGTAGGTAATTTTAGCGGCTTCGGTGAAGATTGCCTTTGTTTTAATGTTTAGAATTTGGGTTTGTGTTGGGGTGAGATTTTGGCTTAGGGTTAGTGTTAGGGTAAGGATTAGGGTTGGAGTTAGCGTTAGGGTTAGGGTTAAGGTATAGGATTTGGGTTAGTGTTGGGATAGGGTTTGATTTAGGATTAGGGTTAGTGTTGTTTGGATTAGTGTTTGGTTTAGGTTTAGCATTAGTGTTTGGGTCTGGGTTAGGGTCAGGGTTAGGGTTTGGGATAGTGTTAGTTTTAGGGTTAGTGTTAGGTTCAAAGTTAATGTTAGGCTTAGGTTTAGGGTTCAGTGTAGGGGTTAGGGTTAGGGTTAGCATTAGGGTTGGGCTCAGGTTTAGGTTAAGTTATATGGTAATTTTTACGTTTGAGCGTTTGAGTGAAATTAGGGTTAAGTCCTGGATTTGTTTTGTGTTTCGTTAAGGTTCAAAAATAGGAATAGAGATAGTGTTGTGCTTGTTTGTGCTTGTATTTGGTATAGGGAGAGACTTTGATTTTAGTTGATTTTTAGTCCTAGAGTAAGGGATAGGAGTATGATCTGCTATAGTGCTCGGTATAGAGTTTTGGTTTATTGTAGTGCTTGGGCTAGGGTGTTAGTGTTCTGGTTAAAGCTAAGGTTACGTTTACGGTAAGCGTTAGGGTTTGGGATGGATTTTATGTTAGGGTTAGGATTTGATTTAATATTTGCGTAAGGGTCAGGGTTTGTTTGCATTTTATGAATAGATTTAGGATTGGGATTAGTTGGAATGTTATTGTTATTGTTAAAAACAATTTTGGGTGTGGGCAAATACTGAGCTTCAAATCGGCATATTATAGAACATAAAATTTTTTTCCTCTTGTGATAAAGCTCCGCATAAGTGTTGTTCACACAAGAAATCTGTGACTGTACTCATTTCCCTTGTTTTAAAAATCGCACACGATCAGTTAAAGTAAAAAGCTATCATGGAATGTAAAAGATCCTGACAACGAATTTCAAACGTATTTCAACTTTAGTCAACATTACAAAGTAGCACTGACAAATTTTAGAACGTTCAAAATTAAATAAAACTGAAAAATACTATTCCGCAAGGTTTATAAATGTTTGTGAGTGGAATAAAATCTTACCCAATTTCTTAAGCTAAGCATGTCAGAATCTGCTACGATGCACGTGAGCCGGCCGATTCGCGTCTTTCTTCAGCGGCTCAAGGTGCAAAAAAAGCGACCGATGAGTTTCAAGGGGAATCCACGGTTAACCACTCGTCAGTGCACGGCAGCAGGCTGATTCGCTTCTTTCTTCAGCGGCTCAAGCAACAGAAAACGCGGTTGATGCGTTTCAAGCGGAATCTGAGGTTAAGAGCGATTCGAGTGTGACGTTCGTTGCCGACTCGGCTCAGTTTCGTACGGGCTCATCTTCGATGCTCCGGTGATGAAGTTTGTGAGAAAATATTCGATCCGGTTCGACAGACACCAGAATCTGCGAGAGGAGCCAGCTTCACTCAAATTTCGCATCTACGTTGCTATGAGAATGTGTACTGAAATAAAGTTCTGATGCTATCATTCTTTTCAAATGCTTGCTGAGCCGGCAGAGGACAGAAAATTCCCCCTCACTAACAAAGGGGGGCAGCCCATCTTTTCTAAAAACACCATGAACGGAGTCTGTTATAAGAGTAAACTGCGTAATGTTGGAATCAGACCTCATTTGGCTGTGGAGATAAGCCGCATTACAGCGCAAGGCAGCCGGCTGATTAGCATTCTGCCTTCAGAACTGTAGAAGATACAAATATTTTCAAGCTTAATCCACGGTTATGAGTGATTACAGCCCTCCATTCAGACCTGATTATTTGAAAAGGTTTGAAAGGTTTTATAACCTGTATAAAAATTTCTAGAAATTTCTAGGTCATGGTTAGGGTTATAGTTCAGGGTAATAGTTTAGGGTTAGGGTGAAGGTTAGTTTTAGGGTTAGTATTAAGTTTAGTGTTAGGATTAGGGTTAGCTTTACGGTTACCTTGAGGGTTTAGGGCTAGGGGAGGGTTTAGGGGTATGGTTAGGGCTCAGTTTAGTGTTAGGATTAGGTTTAGGGTAATGGTTAGGTTTAGGGTTAGCGTTAGGGTTAAGGTTAGAGTTAGTGTTGGGTAAGGGTTGGGGTTAGGGTGTGATTTAAGGTTAGGGTTAGTGTTTGGTTTAGGTTTAGCATTAGTGTTTGCGTCTGGGTTAGGGTCAGGGTTAGGGTTTGGGATATATAGGGTTAGGGTAGGAATAGGGGTAGGTTTAGGGTTAGGGGTTAGGTGTTGTTGGTGTTGGGTTTGAGGATAGGTTTGCAGTTGGAGTTGGGTTAGGTTTAGGGTAGTGTTTGGGTTTGGGTTACTTTTTGAATTAGGGTCAGGGTATGGGTTTGGTTTTGGGTTAGATTTACGGTTATGGGTTAGCGTTAGGGTTAGGATAAGTGTAAGGCTTTAGGGTTTAGGGTTAGGGTGCAGACCACTGTTGGGGTTAGCGTTAGTGTTAAGGTTAAGGTATAGGGTTAGGGTTAGGCTAACATTTAGGGTTAGAGTGAGGGTGAGGGTGAGGGTTAGGTTTTGTTTTAAGTTTAAAAATTTAGTTTTACCGTAAGTGTTAGGGTATGTTTTAGGTTATTGGATAGGGTTAGGTGTATGATTGGATTTAGGGTTTGGTTTAGGGTTGGTGTTAGCTTTAGAATTAGTGTTAGGCTAGAGTAAGGGTTCAGGTTAAAGGTTTAGTCTTACAGTAAGTGTCAGGGAAGTATGTAGGTAATTTTAGCGGCTTCGGTGAAGATTGCCTTTGTTTTAATGTTTAGAATTTGGGTTTGTGTTGGGGTGAGATTTTGGCTTAGGGTTAGTGTTAGGGTAAGGATTAGGGTTGGAGTTAGCGTTAGGGTTAGGGTTAAGGTATAGGATTTGGGTTAGTGTTGGGATAGGGTTTGATTTAGGATTAGGGTTAGTGTTGTTTGGATTAGTGTTTGGTTTAGGTTTAGCATTAGTGTTTGGGTCTGGGTTAGGGTCAGGGTTAGGGTTTGGGATAGTGTTAGTTTTAGGGTTAGTGTTAGG
Organism: Cyrtonyx montezumae; assembly: GCF_038088225.1. NCBI lineage: Eukaryota > Metazoa > Chordata > Aves > Galliformes > Odontophoridae > Cyrtonyx > Cyrtonyx montezumae. The sequence goes on along the minus strand of NW_027072056.1, from coordinate 24,883 downwards.
TTCAAAGTTAATGTTAGGCTTAGGTTTAGGGTTCAGTGTAGGGGTTAGGGTTAGGGTTAGCATTAGGGTTGGGCTCAGGTTTAGGTTAAGTTATATGGTAATTTTTACGTTTGAGCGTTTGAGTGAAATTAGGGTTAAGTCCTGGATTTGTTTTGTGTTTCGTTAAGGTTCAAAAATAGGAATAGAGATAGTGTTGTGCTTGTTTGTGCTTGTATTTGGTATAGGGAGAGACTTTGATTTTAGTTGATTTTTAGTCCTAGAGTAAGGGATAGGAGTATGATCTGCTATAGTGCTCGGTATAGAGTTTTGGTTTATTGTAGTGTTTGGGCTAGGGTGTTAGTGTTCTGGTTAAAGCTAAGGTTACGTTTACGGTAAGCGTTAGGGTTTGGGATGGATTTTATGTTAGGGTTAGGATTTGATTTAATATTTGCGTAAGGGTCAGGGTTTGTTTGCATTTTATGAATAGATTTAGGATTGGGATTAGTTGGAATGTTATTGTTATTGTTAAAAACAATTTTGGGTGTGGGCAAATACTGAGCTTCAAATCGGCATATTATAGAACATAAAATTTTTTTCCTCTTGTGATAAAGCTCCGCATAAGTGTTGTTCACACAAGAAATCTGTGACTGTACTCATTTCCCTTGTTTTAAAAATCGCACACGATCAGTTAAAGTAAAAAGCTATCATGGAATGTAAGAGATCCTGACAACGAATTTCAAACGTATTTCAACTTTAGTCAACATTACAAAGTAGCACTGACAAATTTTAGAACGTTCAAAATTAAATAAAACTGAAAAATACTATTCCGCAAGGTTTATAAATGTTTGTGAGTGGAATAAAATCTTACCCAATTTCTTAAGCTAAGCATGTCAGAATCTGCTACGATGCACGTGAGCCGGCCGATTCGCGTCTTTCTTCAGCGGCTCAAGGTGCAAAAAAAGCGACCGATGAGTTTCAAGGGGAATCCACGGTTAACCACTCGTCAGTGCACGGCAGCAGGCTGATTCGCTTCTTTCTTCAGCGGCTCAAGCAGCAGAAAACGCGGTTGATGCGTTTCAAGCGGAATCTGAGGTTAAGAGCGATTCGAGTGTGACGTTCGTTGCCGACTCGGCTCAGTTTCGTACGGGCTCATCTTCGATGCTCCGGTGATGAAGTTTGTGAGAAAATATTCGATCCGGTTCGACAGACACCAGAATCTGCGAGAGGAGCCAGCTTCACTCAAATTTCGCATCTACATTGCTATGAGAATGTGTACTGAAATAAAGTTCTGATGCTATCATTCTTTTCAAATGCTTGCTGAGCCGGCAGAGGACAGAAAATTCCCCCTCACTAACAAAGGGGGGCAGCCCATCTTTTCTAAAAACACCATGAACGGAGTCTGTTATAAGAGTAAACTGCGTAATGTTGGAATCAGACCTCATTTGGCTGTGGAGATAAGCCGCATTACAGCGCAAGGCAGCCGGCTGATTAGCATTCTGCCTTCAGAACTGTAGAAGATACAAATATTTTCAAGCTTAATCCACGGTTATGAGTGATTACAGCCCTCCATTCAGACCTGATTATTTGAAAAGGTTTGAAAGGTTTTATAACCAGTATAAAAATTTCTAGAAATTTCTAGGTCATGGTTAGGGTTATAGTTCAGGGTAATAGTTTAGGGTTAGGGTGAAGGTTAGTTTTAGGGTTAGTATTAAGTTTAGTGTTAGGATTAGGGTTAGCTTTACGGTTACCTTGAGGGTTTAGGGCTAGGGGAGGGTTTAGGGGTATGGTTAGGGCTCAGTTTAGTGTTAGGATTAGGTTTAGGGTAATGGTTAGGTTTAGGGTTAGCGTTAGGGTTAAGGTTAGAGTTAGTGTTGGGTAAGGGTTGGGGTTAGGGTGTGATTTAAGGTTAGGGTTAGTGTTTGGTTTAGGTTTAGCATTAGTGTTTGCGTCTGGGTTAGGGTCAGGGTTAGGGTTTGGGATATATAGGGTTAGGGTAGGAATAGGGGTAGGTTTAGGGTTAGGGGTTAGGTGTTGTTGGTGTTGGGTTTGAGGATAGGTTTGCAGTTGGAGTTGGGTTAGGTTTAGGGTAGTGTTTGGGTTTGGGTTACTTTTTGAATTAGGGTCAGGGTATGGGTTTGGTTTTGGGTTAGATTTACGGTTATGGGTTAGCGTTAGGGTTAGGATAAGTGTAAGGCTTTAGGGTTTAGGGTTAGGGTGCAGACCACTGTTGGGGTTAGCGTTAGTGTTAAGGTTAAGGTATAGGGTTAGGGTTAGGCTAACATTTAGGGTTAGAGTGAGGGTGAGGGTGAGGGTTAGGTTTTGTTTTAAGTTTAAAAATTTAGTTTTACCGTAAGTGTTAGGGTATGTTTTAGGTTATTGGATAGGGTTAGGTGTATGATTGGATTTAGGGTTTGGTTTAGGGTTGGTGTTAGCTTTAGAATTAGTGTTAGGCTAGAGTAAGGGTTCAGGTTAAAGGTTTAGTCTTACAGTAAGTGTCAGGGAAGTATGTAGGTAATTTTAGCGGCTTCGGTGAAGATTGCCTTTGTTTTAATGTTTAGAATTTGGGTTTGTGTTGGGGTGAGATTTTGGCTTAGGGTTAGTGTTAGGGTAAGGATTAGGGTTGGAGTTAGCGTTAGGGTTAGGGTTAAGGTATAGGATTTGGGTTAGTGTTGGGATAGGGTTTGATTTAGGATTAGGGTTAGTGTTGTTTGGATTAGTGTTTGGTTTAGGTTTAGCATTAGTGTTTGGGTCTGGGTTAGGGTCAGGGTTAGGGTTTGGGATAGTGTTAGTTTTAGGGTTAGTGTTAGGTTCAAAGTTAATGTTAGGCTTAGGTTTAGGGTTCAGTGTAGGGGTTAGGGTTAGGGTTAGCATTAGGGTTGGGCTCAGGTTTAGGTTAAGTTATATGGTAATTTTTACGTTTGAGCGTTTGAGTGAAATTAGGGTTAAGTCCTGGATTTGTTTTGTGTTTCGTTAAGGTTCAAAAATAGGAATAGAGATAGTGTTGTGCTTGTTTGTGCTTGTATTTGGTATAGGGAGAGACTTTGATTTTAGTTGATTTTTAGTCCTAGAGTAAGGGATAGGAGTATGATCTGCTATAGTGCTCGGTATAGAGTTTTGGTTTATTGTAGTGTTTGGGCTAGGGTGTTAGTGTTCTGGTTAAAGCTAAGGTTACGTTTACGGTAAGCGTTAGGGTTTGGGATGGATTTTATGTTAGGGTTAGGATTTGATTTAATATTTGCGTAAGGGTCAGGGTTTGTTTGCATTTTATGAATAGATTTAGGATTGGGATTAGTTGGAATGTTATTGTTATTGTTAAAAACAATTTTGGGTGTGGGCAAATACTGAGCTTCAAATCGGCATATTATAGAACATAAAATTTTTTTCCTCTTGTGATAAAGCTCCGCATAAGTGTTGTTCACACAAGAAATCTGTGACTGTACTCATTTCCCTTGTTTTAAAAATCGCACACGATCAGTTAAAGTAAAAAGCTATCATGGAATGTAAGAGATCCTGACAACGAATTTCAAACGTATTTCAACTTTAGTCAACATTACAAAGTAGCACTGACAAATTTTAGAACGTTCAAAATTAAATAAAACTGAAAAATACTATTCCGCAAGGTTTATAAATGTTTGTGAGTGGAATAAAATCTTACCCAATTTCTTAAGCTAAGCATGTCAGAATCTGCTACGATGCACGTGAGCCGGCCGATTCGCGTCTTTCTTCAGCGGCTCAAGGTGCAAAAAAAGCGACCGATGAGTTTCAAGGGGAATCCACGGTTAACCACTCGTCAGTGCACGGCAGCAGGCTGATTCGCTTCTTTCTTCAGCGGCTCAAGCAGCAGAAAACGCGGTTGATGCGTTTCAAGCGGAATCTGAGGTTAAGAGCGATTCGAGTGTGACGTTCGTTGCCGACTCGGCTCAGTTTCGTACGGGCTCATCTTCGATGCTCCGGTGATGAAGTTTGTGAGAAAATATTCGATCCGGTTCGACAGACACCAGAATCTGCGAGAGGAGCCAGCTTCACTCAAATTTCGCATCTACATTGCTATGAGAATGTGTACTGAAATAAAGTTCTGATGCTATCATTCTTTTCAAATGCTTGCTGAGCCGGCAGAGGACAGAAAATTCCCCCTCACTAACAAAGGGGGGCAGCCCATCTTTTCTAAAAACACCATGAACGGAGTCTGTTATAAGAGTAAACTGCGTAATGTTGGAATCAGACCTCATTTGGCTGTGGAGATAAGCCGCATTACAGCGCAAGGCAGCCGGCTGATTAGCATTCTGCCTTCAGAACTGTAGAAGATACAAATATTTTCAAGCTTAATCCACGGTTATGAGTGATTACAGCCCTCCATTCAGACCTGATTATTTGAAAAGGTTTGAAAGGTTTTATAACCAGTATAAAAATTTCTAGAAATTTCTAGGTCATGGTTAGGGTTATAGTTCAGGGTAATAGTTTAGGGTTAGGGTGAAGGTTAGTTTTAGGGTTAGTATTAAGTTTAGTGTTAGGATTAGGGTTAGCTTTACGGTTACCTTGAGGGTTTAGGGCTAGGGGAGGGTTTAGGGGTATGGTTAGGGCTCAGTTTAGTGTTAGGATTAGGTTTAGGGTAATGGTTAGGTTTAGGGTTAGCGTTAGGGTTAAGGTTAGAGTTAGTGTTGGGTAAGGGTTGGGGTTAGGGTGTGATTTAAGGTTAGGGTTAGTGTTTGGTTTAGGTTTAGCATTAGTGTTTGCGTCTGGGTTAGGGTCAGGGTTAGGGTTTGGGATATATAGGGTTAGGGTAGGAATAGGGGTAGGTTTAGGGTTAGGGGTTAGGTGTTGTTGGTGTTGGGTTTGAGGATAGGTTTGCAGTTGGAGTTGGGTTAGGTTTAGGGTAGTGTTTGGGTTTGGGTTACTTTTTGAATTAGGGTCAGGGTATGGGTTTGGTTTTGGGTTAGATTTACGGTTATGGGTTAGCGTTAGGGTTAGGATAAGTGTAAGGCTTTAGGGTTTAGGGTTAGGGTGCAGACCACTGTTGGGGTTAGCGTTAGTGTTAAGGTTAAGGTATAGGGTTAGGGTTAGGCTAACATTTAGGGTTAGAGTGAGGGTGAGGGTGAGGGTTAGGTTTTGTTTTAAGTTTAAAAATTTAGTTTTACCGTAAGTGTTAGGGTATGTTTTAGGTTATTGGATAGGGTTAGGTGTATGATTGGATTTAGGGTTTGGTTTAGGGTTGGTGTTAGCTTTAGAATTAGTGTTAGGCTAGAGTAAGGGTTCAGGTTAAAGGTTTAGTCTTACAGTAAGTGTCAGGGAAGTATGTAGGTAATTTTAGCGGCTTCGGTGAAGATTGCCTTTGTTTTAATGTTTAGAATTTGGGTTTGTGTTGGGGTGAGATTTTGGCTTAGGGTTAGTGTTAGGGTAAGGATTAGGGTTGGAGTTAGCGTTAGGGTTAGGGTTAAGGTATAGGATTTGGGTTAGTGTTGGGATAGGGTTTGATTTAGGATTAGGGTTAGTGTTGTTTGGATTAGTGTTTGGTTTAGGTTTAGCATTAGTGTTTGGGTCTGGGTTAGGGTCAGGGTTAGGGTTTGGGATAGTGTTAGTTTTAGGGTTAGTGTTAGGTTCAAAGTTAATGTTAGGCTTAGGTTTAGGGTTCAGTGTAGGGGTTAGGGTTAGGGTTAGCATTAGGGTTGGGCTCAGGTTTAGGTTAAGTTATATGGTAATTTTTACGTTTGAGCGTTTGAGTGAAATTAGGGTTAAGTCCTGGATTTGTTTTGTGTTTCGTTAAGGTTCAAAAATAGGAATAGAGATAGTGTTGTGCTTGTTTGTGCTTGTATTTGGTATAGGGAGAGACTTTGATTTTAGTTGATTTTTAGTCCTAGAGTAAGGGATAGGAGTATGATCTGCTATAGTGCTCGGTATAGAGTTTTGGTTTATTGTAGTGCTTGGGCTAGGCTGTTAGTGTTCTGGTTAAAGCTAAGGTTACGTTTACGGTAAGCGTTAGGGTTTGGGATGGATTTTATGTTAGGGTTAGGATTTGATTTAATATTTGCGTAAGGGTCAGGGTTTGTTTGCATTTTATGAATAGATTTAGGATTGGGATTAGTTGGAATGTTATTGTTATTGTTAAAAACAATTTTGGGTGTGGGCAAATACTGAGCTTCAAATCGGCATATTATAGAACATAAAATTTTTTTCCTCTTGTGATAAAGCTCCGCATAAGTGTTGTTCACACAAGAAATCTGTGACTGTACTCATTTCCCTTGTTTTAAAAATCGCACACGATCAGTTAAAGTAAAAAGCTATCATGGAATGTAAGAGATCCTGACAACGAATTTCAAACGTATTTCAACTTTAGTCAACATTACAAAGTAGCACTGACAAATTTTAGAACGTTCAAAATTAAATAAAACTGAAAAATACTATTCCGCAAGGTTTATAAATGTTTGTGAGTGGAATAAAATCTTACCCAATTTCTTAAGCTAAGCATGTCAGAATCTGCTACGATGCACGTGAGCCGGCCGATTCGCGTCTTTCTTCAGCGGCTCAAGGTGCAAAAAAAGCGACCGATGAGTTTCAAGGGGAATCCACGGTTAACCACTCGTCAGTGCACGGCAGCAGGCTGATTCGCTTCTTTCTTCAGCGGCTCAAGCAGCAGAAAACGCGGTTGATGCGTTTCAAGCGGAATCTGAGGTTAAGAGCGATTCGAGTGTGACGTTCGTTGCCGACTCGGCTCAGTTTCGTACGGGCTCATCTTCGATGCTCCGGTGATGAAGTTTGTGAGAAAATATTCGATCCGGTTCGACAGACACCAGAATCTGCGAGAGGAGCCAGCTTCACTCAAATTTCGCATCTACATTGCTATGAGAATGTGTACTGAAATAAAGTTCTGATGCTATCATTCTTTTCAAATGCTTGCTGAGCCGGCAGAGGACAGAAAATTCCCCCTCACTAACAAAGGGGGGCAGCCCATCTTTTCTAAAAACACCATGAACGGAGTCTGTTATAAGAGTAAACTGCGTAATGTTGGAATCAGACCTCATTTGGCTGTGGAGATAAGCCGCATTACAGCGCAAGGCAGCCGGCTGATTAGCATTCTGCCTTCAGAACTGTAGAAGATACAAATATTTTCAAGCTTAATCCACGGTTATGAGTGATTACAGCCCTCCATTCAGACCTGATTATTTGAAAAGGTTTGAAAGGTTTTATAACCAGTATAAAAATTTCTAGAAATTTCTAGGTCATGGTTAGGGTTATAGTTCAGGGTAATAGTTTAGGGTTAGGGTGAAGGTTAGTTTTAGGGTTAGTATTAAGTTTAGTGTTAGGATTAGGGTTAGCTTTACGGTTACCTTGAGGGTTTAGGGCTAGGGGAGGGTTTAGGGGTATGGTTAGGGCTCAGTTTAGTGTTAGGATTAGGTTTAGGGTAATGGTTAGGTTTAGGGTTAGCGTTAGGGTTAAGGTTAGAGTTAGTGTTGGGTAAGGGTTGGGGTTAGGGTGTGATTTAAGGTTAGGGTTAGTGTTTGGTTTAGGTTTAGCATTAGTGTTTGCGTCTGGGTTAGGGTCAGGGTTAGGGTTTGGGATATATAGGGTTAGGGTAGGAATAGGGGTAGGTTTAGGGTTAGGGGTTAGGTGTTGTTGGTGTTGGGTTTGAGGATAGGTTTGCAGTTGGAGTTGGGTTAGGTTTAGGGTAGTGTTTGGGTTTGGGTTACTTTTTGAATTAGGGTCAGGGTATGGGTTTGGTTTTGGGTTAGATTTACGGTTATGGGTTAGCGTTAGGGTTAGGATAAGTGTAAGGCTTTAGGGTTTAGGGTTAGGGTGCAGACCACTGTTGGGGTTAGCGTTAGTGTTAAGGTTAAGGTATAGGGTTAGGGTTAGGCTAACATTTAGGGTTAGAGTGAGGGTGAGGGTGAGGGTTAGGTTTTGTTTTAAGTTTAAAAATTTAGTTTTACCGTAAGTGTTAGGGTATGTTTTAGGTTATTGGATAGGGTTAGGTGTATGATTGGATTTAGGGTTTGGTTTAGGGTTGGTGTTAGCTTTAGAATTAGTGTTAGGCTAGAGTAAGGGTTCAGGTTAAAGGTTTAGTCTTACAGTAAGTGTCAGGGAAGTATGTAGGTAATTTTAGCGGCTTCGGTGAAGATTGCCTTTGTTTTAATGTTTAGAATTTGGGTTTGTGTTGGGGTGAGATTTTGGCTTAGGGTTAGTGTTAGGGTAAGGATTAGGGTTGGAGTTAGCGTTAGGGTTAGGGTTAAGGTATAGGATTTGGGTTAGTGTTGGGATAGGGTTTGATTTAGGATTAGGGTTAGTGTTGTTTGGATTAGTGTTTGGTTTAGGTTTAGCATTAGTGTTTGGGTCTGGGTTAGGGTCAGGGTTAGGGTTTGGGATAGTGTTAGTTTTAGGGTTAGTGTTAGGTTCAAAGTTAATGTTAGGCTTAGGTTTAGGGTTCAGTGTAGGGGTTAGGGTTAGGGTTAGCATTAGGGTTGGGCTCAGGTTTAGGTTAAGTTATATGGTAATTTTTACGTTTGAGCGTTTGAGTGAAATTAGGGTTAAGTCCTGGATTTGTTTTGTGTTTCGTTAAGGTTCAAAAATAGGAATAGAGATAGTGTTGTGCTTGTTTGTGCTTGTATTTGGTATAGGGAGAGACTTTGATTTTAGTTGATTTTTAGTCCTAGAGTAAGGGATAGGAGTATGATCTGCTATAGTGCTCGGTATAGAGTTTTGGTTTATTGTAGTGTTTGGGCTAGGGTGTTAGTGTTCTGGTTAAAGCTAAGGTTACGTTTACGGTAAGCGTTAGGGTTTGGGATGGATTTTATGTTAGGGTTAGGATTTGATTTAATATTTGCGTAAGGGTCAGGGTTTGTTTGCATTTTATGAATAGATTTAGGATTGGGATTAGTTGGAATGTTATTGTTATTGTTAAAAACAATTTTGGGTGTGGGCAAATACTGAGCTTCAAATCGGCATATTATAGAACATAAAATTTTTTTCCTCTTGTGATAAAGCTCCGCATAAGTGTTGTTCACACAAGAAATCTGTGACTGTACTCATTTCCCTTGTTTTAAAAATCGCACACGATCAGTTAAAGTAAAAAGCTATCATGGAATGTAAAAGATCCTGACAACGAATTTCAAACGTATTTCAACTTTAGTCAACATTACAAAGTAGCACTGACAAATTTTAGAACGTTCAAAATTAAATAAAACTGAAAAATACTATTCCGCAAGGTTTATAAATGTTTGTGAGTGGAATAAAATCTTACCCAATTTCTTAAGCTAAGCATGTCAGAATCTGCTACGATGCACGTGAGCCGGCCGATTCGCGTCTTTCTTCAGCGGCTCAAGGTGCAAAAAAAGCGACCGATGAGTTTCAAGGGGAATCCACGGTTAACCACTCGTCAGTGCACGGCAGCAGGCTGATTCGCTTCTTTCTTCAGCGGCTCAAGCAGCAGAAAACGCGGTTGATGCGTTTCATGTGGAATCTGAGGTTAAGAGCGATTCGAGTGTGACGTTCGTTGCCGACTCGGCTCAGTTTCGTACGGGCTCATCTTCGATGCTCCGGTGATGAAGTTTGTGAGAAAATATTCGATCCGGTTCGACAGACACCAGAATCTGCGAGAGGAGCCAGCTTCACTCAAATTTCGCATCTACATTGCTATGAGAATGTGTACTGAAATAAAGTTCTGATGCTATCATTCTTTTCAAATGCTTGCTGAGCCGGCAGAGGACAGAAAATTCCCCCTCACTAACAAAGGGGGGCAGCCCATCTTTTCTAAAAACACCATGAACGGAGTCTGTTATAAGAGTAAACTGCGTAATGTTGGAATCAGACCTCATTTGGCTGTGGAGATAAGCCGCATTACAGCGCAAGGCAGCCGGCTGATTAGCATTCTGCCTTCAGAACTGTAGAAGATACAAATATTTTCAAGCTTAATCCACGGTTATGAGTGATTACAGCCCTCCATTCAGACCTGATTATTTGAAAAGGTTTGAAAGGTTTTATAACCAGTATAAAAATTTCTAGAAATTTCTAGGTCATGGTTAGGGTTATAGTTCAGGGTAATAGTTTAGGGTTAGGGTGAAGGTTAGTTTTAGGGTTAGTATTAAGTTTAGTGTTAGGATTAGGGTTAGCTTTACGGTTACCTTGAGGGTTTAGGGCTAGGGGAGGGTTTAGGGGTATGGTTAGGGCTCAGTTTAGTGTTAGGATTAGGTTTAGGGTAATGGTTAGGTTTAGGGTTAGCGTTAGGGTTAAGGTTAGAGTTAGTGTTGGGTAAGGGTTGGGGTTAGGGTGTGATTTAAGGTTAGGGTTAGTGTTTGGTTTAGGTTTAGCATTAGTGTTTGCGTCTGGGTTAGGGTCAGGGTTAGGGTTTGGGATATATAGGGTTAGGGTAGGAATAGGGGTAGGTTTAGGGTTAGGGGTTAGGTGTTGTTGGTGTTGGGTTTGAGGATAGGTTTGCAGTTGGAGTTGGGTTAGGTTTAGGGTAGTGTTTGGGTTTGGGTTACTTTTTGAATTAGGGTCAGGGTATGGGTTTGGTTTTGGGTTAGATTTACGGTTATGGGTTAGCGTTAGGGTTAGGATAAGTGTAAGGCTTTAGGGTTTAGGGTTAGGGTGCAGACCACTGTTGGGGTTAGCGTTAGTGTTAAGGTTAAGGTATAGGGTTAGGGTTAGGCTAACATTTAGGGTTAGAGTGAGGGTGAGGGTGAGGGTTAGGTTTTGTTTTAAGTTTAAAAATTTAGTTTTACCGTAAGTGTTAGGGTATGTTTTAGGTTATTGGATAGGGTTAGGTGTATGATTGGATTTAGGGTTTGGTTTAGGGTTGGTGTTAGCTTTAGAATTAGTGTTAGGCTAGAGTAAGGGTTCAGGTTAAAGGTTTAGTCTTACAGTAAGTGTCAGGGAAGTATGTAGGTAATTTTAGCGGCTTCGGTGAAGATTGCCTTTGTTTTAATGTTTAGAATTTGGGTTTGTGTTGGGGTGAGATTTTGGCTTAGGGTTAGTGTTAGGGTAAGGATTAGGGTTGGAGTTAGCGTTAGGGTTAGGGTTAAGGTATAGGATTTGGGTTAGTGTTGGGATAGGGTTTGATTTAGGATTAGGGTTAGTGTTGTTTGGATTAGTGTTTGGTTTAGGTTTAGCATTAGTGTTTGGGTCTGGGTTAGGGTCAGGGTTAGGGTTTGGGATAGTGTTAGTTTTAGGGTTAGTGTTAGGTTCAAAGTTAATGTTAGGCTTAGGTTTAGGGTTCAGTGTAGGGGTTAGGGTTAGGGTTAGCATTAGGGTTGGGCTCAGGTTTAGGTTAAGTTATATGGTAATTTTTACGTTTGAGCGTTTGAGTGAAATTAGGGTTAAGTCCTGGATTTGTTTTGTGTTTCGTTAAGGTTCAAAAATAGGAATAGAGATAGTGTTGTGCTTGTTTGTGCTTGTATTTGGTATAGGGAGAGACTTTGATTTTAGTTGATTTTTAGTCCTAGAGTAAGGGATAGGAGTATGATCTGCTATAGTGCTCGGTATAGAGTTTTGGTTTATTGTAGTGTTTGGGCTAGGGTGTTAGTGTTCTGGTTAAAGCTAAGGTTACGTTTACGGTAAGCGTTAGGGTTTGGGATGGATTTTATGTTAGGGTTAGGATTTGATTTAATATTTGCGTAAGGGTCAGGGTTTGTTTGCATTTTATGAATAGATTTAGGATTGGGATTAGTTGGAATGTTATTGTTATTGTTAAAAACAATTTTGGGTGTGGGCAAATACTGAGCTTCAAATCGGCATATTATAGAACATAAAATTTTTTTCCTCTTGTGATAAAGCTCCGCATAAGTGTTGTTCACACAAGAAATCTGTGACTGTACTCATTTCCCTTGTTTTAAAAATCGCACACGATCAGTTAAAGTAAAAAGCTATCATGGAATGTAAAAGATCCTGACAACGAATTTCAAACGTATTTCAACTTTAGTCAACATTACAAAGTAGCACTGACAAATTTTAGAACGTTCAAAATTAAATAAAACTGAAAAATACTATTCCGCAAGGTTTATAAATGTTTGTGAGTGGAATAAAATCTTACCCAATTTCTTAAGCTAAGCATGTCAGAATCTGCTACGATGCACGTGAGCCGGCCGATTCGCGTCTTTCTTCAGCGGCTCAAGGTGCAAAAAAAGCGACCGATGAGTTTCAAGGGGAATCCACGGTTAACCACTCGTCAGTGCACGGCAGCAGGCTGATTCGCTTCTTTCTTCAGCGGCTCAAGCAGCAGAAAACGCGGTTGATGCGTTTCAAGCGGAATCTGAGGTTAAGAGCGATTCGAGTGTGACGTTCGTTGCCGACTCGGCTCAGTTTCGTACGGGCTCATCTTCGATGCTCCGGTGATGAAGTTTGTGAGAAAATATTCGATCCGGTTCGACAGACACCAGAATCTGCGAGAGGAGCCAGCTTCACTCAAATTTCGCATCTACATTGCTATGAGAATGTGTACTGAAATAAAGTTCTGATGCTATCATTCTTTTCAAATGCTTGCTGAGCCGGCAGAGGACAGAAAATTCCCCCTCACTAACAAAGGGGGGCAGCCCATCTTTTCTAAAAACACCATGAACGGAGTCTGTTATAAGAGTAAACTGCGTAATGTTGGAATCAGACCTCATTTGGCTGTGGAGATAAGCCGCATTACAGCGCAAGGCAGCCGGCTGATTAGCATTCTGCCTTCAGAACTGTAGAAGATACAAATATTTTCAAGCTTAATCCACGGTTATGAGTGATTACAGCCCTCCATTCAGACCTGATTATTTGAAAAGGTTTGAAAGGTTTTATAACCAGTATAAAAATTTCTAGAAATTTCTAGGTCATGGTTAGGGTTATAGTTCAGGGTAATAGTTTAGGGTTAGGGTGAAGGTTAGTTTTAGGGTTAGTATTAAGTTTAGTGTTAGGATTAGGGTTAGCTTTACGGTTACCTTGAGGGTTTAGGGCTAGGGGAGGGTTTAGGGGTATGGTTAGGGCTCAGTTTAGTGTTAGGATTAGGTTTAGGGTAATGGTTAGGTTTAGGGTTAGCGTTAGGGTTAAGGTTAGAGTTAGTGTTGGGTAAGGGTTGGGGTTAGGGTGTGATTTAAGGTTAGGGTTAGTGTTTGGTTTAGGTTTAGCATTAGTGTTTGCGTCTGGGTTAGGGTCAGGGTTAGGGTTTGGGATATATAGGGTTAGGGTAGGAATAGGGGTAGGTTTAGGGTTAGGGGTTAGGTGTTGTTGGTGTTGGGTTTGAGGATAGGTTTGCAGTTGGAGTTGGGTTAGGTTTAGGGTAGTGTTTGGGTTTGGGTTACTTTTTGAATTAGGGTCAGGGTATGGGTTTGGTTTTGGGTTAGATTTACGGTTATGGGTTAGCGTTAGGGTTAGGATAAGTGTAAGGCTTTAGGGTTTAGGGTTAGGGTGCAGACCACTGTTGGGGTTAGCGTTAGTGTTAAGGTTAAGGTATAGGGTTAGGGTTAGGCTAACATTTAGGGTTAGAGTGAGGGTGAGGGTGAGGGTTAGGTTTTGTTTTAAGTTTAAAAATTTAGTTTTACCGTAAGTGTTAGGGTATGTTTTAGGTTATTGGATAGGGTTAGGTGTATGATTGGATTTAGGGTTTGGTTTAGGGTTGGTGTTAGCTTTAGAATTAGTGTTAGGCTAGAGTAAGGGTTCAGGTTAAAGGTTTAGTCTTACAGTAAGTGTCAGGGAAGTATGTAGGTAATTTTAGCGGCTTCGGTGAAGATTGCCTTTGTTTTAATGTTTAGAATTTGGGTTTGTGTTGGGGTGAGATTTTGGCTTAGGGTTAGTGTTAGGGTAAGGATTAGGGTTGGAGTTAGCGTTAGGGTTAGGGTTAAGGTATAGGATTTGGGTTAGTGTTGGGATAGGGTTTGATTTAGGATTAGGGTTAGTGTTGTTTGGATTAGTGTTTGGTTTAGGTTTAGCATTAGTGTTTGGGTCTGGGTTAGGGTCAGGGTTAGGGTTTGGGATAGTGTTAGTTTTAGGGTTAGTGTTAGGTTCAAAGTTAATGTTAGGCTTAGGTTTAGGGTTCAGTGTAGGGGTTAGGGTTAGGGTTAGCATTAGGGTTGGGCTCAGGTTTAGGTTAAGTTATATGGTAATTTTTACGTTTGAGCGTTTGAGTGAAATTAGGGTTAAGTCCTGGATTTGTTTTGTGTTTCGTTAAGGTTCAAAAATAGGAATAGAGATAGTGTTGTGCTTGTTTGTGCTTGTATTTGGTATAGGGAGAGACTTTGATTTTAGTTGATTTTTAGTCCTAGAGTAAGGGATAGGAGTATGATCTGCTATAGTGCTCGGTATAGAGTTTTGGTTTATTGTAGTGTTTGGGCTAGGGTGTTAGTGTTCTGGTTAAAGCTAAGGTTACGTTTACGGTAAGCGTTAGGGTTTGGGATGGATTTTATGTTAGGGTTAGGATTTGATTTAATATTTGCGTAAGGGTCAGGGTTTGTTTGCATTTTATGAATAGATTTAGGATTGGGATTAGTTGGAATGTTATTGTTATTGTTAAAAACAATTTTGGGTGTGGGCAAATACTGAGCTTCAAATCGGCATATTATAGAACATAAAATTTTTTTCCTCTTGTGATAAAGCTCCGCATAAGTGTTGTTCACACAAGAAATCTGTGACTGTACTCATTTCCCTTGTTTTAAAAATCGCACACGATCAGTTAAAGTAAAAAGCTATCATGGAATGTAAAAGATCCTGACAACGAATTTCAAACGTATTTCAACTTTAGTCAACATTACAAAGTAGCACTGACAAATTTTAGAACGTTCAAAATTAAATAAAACTGAAAAATACTATTCCGCAAGGTTTATAAATGTTTGTGAGTGGAATAAAATCTTACCCAATTTCTTAAGCTAAGCATGTCAGAATCTGCTACGATGCACGTGAGCCGGCCGATTCGCGTCTTTCTTCAGCGGCTCAAGGTGCAAAAAAAGCGACCGATGAGTTTCAAGGGGAATCCACGGTTAACCACTCGTCAGTGCACGGCAGCAGGCTGATTCGCTTCTTTCTTCAGCGGCTCAAGCAGCAGAAAACGCGGTTGATGCGTTTCAAGCGGAATCTGAGGTTAAGAGCGATTCGAGTGTGACGTTCGTTGCCGACTCGGCTCAGTTTCGTACGGGCTCATCTTCGATGCTCCGGTGATGAAGTTTGTGAGAAAATATTCGATCCGGTTCGACAGACACCAGAATCTGCGAGAGGAGCCAGCTTCACTCAAATTTCGCATCTACATTGCTATGAGAATGTGTACTGAAATAAAGTTCTGATGCTATCATTCTTTTCAAATGCTTGCTGAGCCGGCAGAGGACAGAAAATTCCCCCTCACTAACAAAGGGGGGCAGCCCATCTTTTCTAAAAACACCATGAACGGAGTCTGTTATAAGAGTAAACTGCGTAATGTTGGAATCAGACCTCATTTGGCTGTGGAGATAAGCCGCATTACAGCGCAAGGCAGCCGGCTGATTAGCATTCTGCCTTCAGAACTGTAGAAGATACAAATATTTTCAAGCTTAATCCACGGTTATGAGTGATTACAGCCCTCCATTCAGACCTGATTATTTGAAAAGGTTTGAAAGGTTTTATAACCAGTATAAAAATTTCTAGAAATTTCTAGGTCATGGTTAGGGTTATAGTTCAGGGTAATAGTTTAGGGTTAGGGTGAAGGTTAGTTTTAGGGTTAGTATTAAGTTTAGTGTTAGGATTAGGGTTAGCTTTACGGTTACCTTGAGGGTTTAGGGCTAGGGGAGGGTTTAGGGGTATGGTTAGGGCTCAGTTTAGTGTTAGGATTAGGTTTAGGGTAATGGTTAGGTTTAGGGTTAGCGTTAGGGTTAAGGTTAGAGTTAGTGTTGGGTAAGGGTTGGGGTTAGGGTGTGATTTAAGGTTAGGGTTAGTGTTTGGTTTAGGTTTAGCATTAGTGTTTGCGTCTGGGTTAGGGTCAGGGTTAGGGTTTGGGATATATAGGGTTAGGGTAGGAATAGGGGTAGGTTTAGGGTTAGGGGTTAGGTGTTGTTGGTGTTGGGTTTGAGGATAGGTTTGCAGTTGGAGTTGGGTTAGGTTTAGGGTAGTGTTTGGGTTTGGGTTACTTTTTGAATTAGGGTCAGGGTATGGGTTTGGTTTTGGGTTAGATTTACGGTTATGGGTTAGCGTTAGGGTTAGGATAAGTGTAAGGCTTTAGGGTTTAGGGTTAGGGTGCAGACCACTGTTGGGGTTAGCGTTAGTGTTAAGGTTAAGGTATAGGGTTAGGGTTAGGCTAACATTTAGGGTTAGAGTGAGGGTGAGGGTGAGGGTTAGGTTTTGTTTTAAGTTTAAAAATTTAGTTTTACCGTAAGTGTTAGGGTATGTTTTAGGTTATTGGATAGGGTTAGGTGTATGATTGGATTTAGGGTTTGGTTTAGGGTTGGTGTTAGCTTTAGAATTAGTGTTAGGCTAGAGTAAGGGTTCAGGTTAAAGGTTTAGTCTTACAGTAAGTGTCAGGGAAGTATGTAGGTAATTTTAGCGGCTTCGGTGAAGATTGCCTTTGTTTTAATGTTTAGAATTTGGGTTTGTGTTGGGGTGAGATTTTGGCTTAGGGTTAGTGTTAGGGTAAGGATTAGGGTTGGAGTTAGCGTTAGGGTTAGGGTTAAGGTATAGGATTTGGGTTAGTGTTGGGATAGGGTTTGATTTAGGATTAGGGTTAGTGTTGTTTGGATTAGTGTTTGGTTTAGGTTTAGCATTAGTGTTTGGGTCTGGGTTAGGGTCAGGGTTAGGGTTTGGGATAGTGTTAGTTTTAGGGTTAGTGTTAGGTTCAAAGTTAATGTTAGGCTTAGGTTTAGGGTTCAGTGTAGGGGTTAGGGTTAGGGTTAGCATTAGGGTTGGGCTCAGGTTTAGGTTAAGTTATATGGTAATTTTTACGTTTGAGCGTTTGAGTGAAATTAGGGTTAAGTCCTGGATTTGTTTTGTGTTTCGTTAAGGTTCAAAAATAGGAATAGAGATAGTGTTGTGCTTGTTTGTGCTTGTATTTGGTATAGGGAGAGACTTTGATTTTAGTTGATTTTTAGTCCTAGAGTAAGGGATAGGAGTATGATCTGCTATAGTGCTCGGTATAGAGTTTTGGTTTATTGTAGTGCTTGGGCTAGGCTGTTAGTGTTCTGGTTAAAGCTAAGGTTACGTTTACGGTAAGCGTTAGGGTTTGGGATGGATTTTATGTTAGGGTTAGGATTTGATTTAATATTTGCGTAAGGGTCAGGGTTTGTTTGCATTTTATGAATAGATTTAGGATTGGGATTAGTTGGAATGTTATTGTTATTGTTAAAAACAATTTTGGGTGTGGGCAAATACTGAGCTTCAAATCGGCATATTATAGAACATAAAATTTTTTTCCTCTTGTGATAAAGCTCCGCATAAGTGTTGTTCACACAAGAAATCTGTGACTGTACTCATTTCCCTTGTTTTAAAAATCGCACACGATCAGTTAAAGTAAAAAGCTATCATGGAATGTAAGAGATCCTGACAACGAATTTCAAACGTATTTCAACTTTAGTCAACATTACAAAGTAGCACTGACAAATTTTAGAACGTTCAAAATTAAATAAAACTGAAAAATACTATTCCGCAAGGTTTATAAATGTTTGTGAGTGGAATAAAATCTTACCCAATTTCTTAAGCTAAGCATGTCAGAATCTGCTACGATGCACGTGAGCCGGCCGATTCGCGTCTTTCTTCAGCGGCTCAAGGTGCAAAAAAAGCGACCGATGAGTTTCAAGGGGAATCCACGGTTAACCACTCGTCAGTGCACGGCAGCAGGCTGATTCGCTTCTTTCTTCAGCGGCTCAAGCAGCAGAAAACGCGGTTGATGCGTTTCAAGCGGAATCTGAGGTTAAGAGCGATTCGAGTGTGACGTTCGTTGCCGACTCGGCTCAGTTTCGTACGGGCTCATCTTCGATGCTCCGGTGATGAAGTTTGTGAGAAAATATTCGATCCGGTTCGACAGACACCAGAATCTGCGAGAGGAGCCAGCTTCACTCAAATTTCGCATCTACATTGCTATGAGAATGTGTACTGAAATAAAGTTCTGATGCTATCATTCTTTTCAAATGCTTGCTGAGCCGGCAGAGGACAGAAAATTCCCCCTCACTAACAAAGGGGGGCAGCCCATCTTTTCTAAAAACACCATGAACGGAGTCTGTTATAAGAGTAAACTGCGTAATGTTGGAATCAGACCTCATTTGGCTGTGGAGATAAGCCGCATTACAGCGCAAGGCAGCCGGCTGATTAGCATTCTGCCTTCAGAACTGTAGAAGATACAAATATTTTCAAGCTTAATCCACGGTTATGAGTGATTACAGCCCTCCATTCAGACCTGATTATTTGAAAAGGTTTGAAAGGTTTTATAACCAGTATAAAAATTTCTAGAAATTTCTAGGTCATGGTTAGGGTTATAGTTCAGGGTAATAGTTTAGGGTTAGGGTGAAGGTTAGTTTTAGGGTTAGTATTAAGTTTAGTGTTAGGATTAGGGTTAGCTTTACGGTTACCTTGAGGGTTTAGGGCTAGGGGAGGGTTTAGGGGTATGGTTAGGGCTCAGTTTAGTGTTAGGATTAGGTTTAGGGTAATGGTTAGGTTTAGGGTTAGCGTTAGGGTTAAGGTTAGAGTTAGTGTTGGGTAAGGGTTGGGGTTAGGGTGTGATTTAAGGTTAGGGTTAGTGTTTGGTTTAGGTTTAGCATTAGTGTTTGCGTCTGGGTTAGGGTCAGGGTTAGGGTTTGGGATATATAGGGTTAGGGTAGGAATAGGGGTAGGTTTAGGGTTAGGGGTTAGGTGTTGTTGGTGTTGGGTTTGAGGATAGGTTTGCAGTTGGAGTTGGGTTAGGTTTAGGGTAGTGTTTGGGTTTGGGTTACTTTTTGAATTAGGGTCAGGGTATGGGTTTGGTTTTGGGTTAGATTTACGGTTATGGGTTAGCGTTAGGGTTAGGATAAGTGTAAGGCTTTAGGGTTTAGGGTTAGGGTGCAGACCACTGTTGGGGTTAGCGTTAGTGTTAAGGTTAAGGTATAGGGTTAGGGTTAGGCTAACATTTAGGGTTAGAGTGAGGGTGAGGGTGAGGGTTAGGTTTTGTTTTAAGTTTAAAAATTTAGTTTTACCGTAAGTGTTAGGGTATGTTTTAGGTTATTGGATAGGGTTAGGTGTATGATTGGATTTAGGGTTTGGTTTAGGGTTGGTGTTAGCTTTAGAATTAGTGTTAGGCTAGAGTAAGGGTTCAGGTTAAAGGTTTAGTCTTACAGTAAGTGTCAGGGAAGTATGTAGGTAATTTTAGCGGCTTCGGTGAAGATTGCCTTTGTTTTAATGTTTAGAATTTGGGTTTGTGTTGGGGTGAGATTTTGGCTTAGGGTTAGTGTTAGGGTAAGGATTAGGGTTGGAGTTAGCGTTAGGGTTAGGGTTAAGGTATAGGATTTGGGTTAGTGTTGGGATAGGGTTTGATTTAGGATTAGGGTTAGTGTTGTTTGGATTAGTGTTTGGTTTAGGTTTAGCATTAGTGTTTGGGTCTGGGTTAGGGTCAGGGTTAGGGTTTGGGATAGTGTTAGTTTTAGGGTTAGTGTTAGGTTCAAAGTTAATGTTAGGCTTAGGTTTAGGGTTCAGTGTAGGGGTTAGGGTTAGGGTTAGCATTAGGGTTGGGCTCAGGTTTAGGTTAAGTTATATGGTAATTTTTACGTTTGAGCGTTTGAGTGAAATTAGGGTTAAGTCCTGGATTTGTTTTGTGTTTCGTTAAGGTTCAAAAATAGGAATAGAGATAGTGTTGTGCTTGTTTGTGCTTGTATTTGGTATAGGGAGAGACTTTGATTTTAGTTGATTTTTAGTCCTAGAGTAAGGGATAGGAGTATGATCTGCTATAGTGCTCGGTATAGAGTTTTGGTTTATTGTAGTGTTTGGGCTAGGGTGTTAGTGTTCTGGTTAAAGCTAAGGTTACGTTTACGGTAAGCGTTAGGGTTTGGGATGGATTTTATGTTAGGGTTAGGATTTGATTTAATATTTGCGTAAGGGTCAGGGTTTGTTTGCATTTTATGAATAGATTTAGGATTGGGATTAGTTGGAATGTTATTGTTATTGTTAAAAACAATTTTGGGTGTGGGCAAATACTGAGCTTCAAATCGGCATATTATAGAACATAAAATTTTTTTCCTCTTGTGATAAAGCTCCGCATAAGTGTTGTTCACACAAGAAATCTGTGACTGTACTCATTTCCCTTGTTTTAAAAATCGCACACGATCAGTTAAAGTAAAAAGCTATCATGGAATGTAAGAGATCCTGACAACGAATTTCAAACGTATTTCAACTTTAGTCAACATTACAAAGTAGCACTGACAAATTTTAGAACGTTCAAAATTAAATAAAACTGAAAAATACTATTCCGCAAGGTTTATAAATGTTTGTGAGTGGAATAAAATCTTACCCAATTTCTTAAGCTAAGCATGTCAGAATCTGCTACGATGCACGTGAGCCGGCCGATTCGCGTCTTTCTTCAGCGGCTCAAGGTGCAAAAAAAGCGACCGATGAGTTTCAAGGGGAATCCACGGTTAACCACTCGTCAGTGCACGGCAGCAGGCTGATTCGCTTCTTTCTTCAGCGGCTCAAGCAGCAGAAAACGCGGTTGATGCGTTTCAAGCGGAATCTGAGGTTAAGAGCGATTCGAGTGTGACGTTCGTTGCCGACTCGGCTCAGTTTCGTACGGGCTCATCTTCGATGCTCCGGTGATGAAGTTTGTGAGAAAATATTCGATCCGGTTCGACAGACACCAGAATCTGCGAGAGGAGCCAGCTTCACTCAAATTTCGCATCTACATTGCTATGAGAATGTGTACTGAAATAAAGTTCTGATGCTATCATTCTTTTCAAATGCTTGCTGAGCCGGCAGAGGACAGAAAATTCCCCCTCACTAACAAAGGGGGGCAGCCCATCTTTTCTAAAAACACCATGAACGGAGTCTGTTATAAGAGTAAACTGCGTAATGTTGGAATCAGACCTCATTTGGCTGTGGAGATAAGCCGCATTACAGCGCAAGGCAGCCGGCTGATTAGCATTCTGCCTTCAGAACTGTAGAAGATACAAATATTTTCAAGCTTAATCCACGGTTATGAGTGATTACAGCCCTCCATTCAGACCTGATTATTTGAAAAGGTTTGAAAGGTTTTATAACCAGTATAAAAATTTCTAGAAATTTCTAGGTCATGGTTAGGGTTATAGTTCAGGGTAATAGTTTAGGGTTAGGGTGAAGGTTAGTTTTAGGGTTAGTATTAAGTTTAGTGTTAGGATTAGGGTTAGCTTTACGGTTACCTTGAGGGTTTAGGGCTAGGGGAGGGTTTAGGGGTATGGTTAGGGCTCAGTTTAGTGTTAGGATTAGGTTTAGGGTAATGGTTAGGTTTAGGGTTAGCGTTAGGGTTAAGGTTAGAGTTAGTGTTGGGTAAGGGTTGGGGTTAGGGTGTGATTTAAGGTTAGGGTTAGTGTTTGGTTTAGGTTTAGCATTAGTGTTTGCGTCTGGGTTAGGGTCAGGGTTAGGGTTTGGGAT
The DNA here is from genome assembly GCF_038088225.1 of Cyrtonyx montezumae. Taxonomy (NCBI): domain Eukaryota; kingdom Metazoa; phylum Chordata; class Aves; order Galliformes; family Odontophoridae; genus Cyrtonyx; species Cyrtonyx montezumae. The sequence goes on along the minus strand of NW_027072056.1, from coordinate 3,415 downwards.
ATATAGGGTTAGGGTAGGAATAGGGGTAGGTTTAGGGTTAGGGGTTAGGTGTTGTTGGTGTTGGGTTTGAGGATAGGTTTGCAGTTGGAGTTGGGTTAGGTTTAGGGTAGTGTTTGGGTTTGGGTTACTTTTTGAATTAGGGTCAGGGTATGGGTTTGGTTTTGGGTTAGATTTACGGTTATGGGTTAGCGTTAGGGTTAGGATAAGTGTAAGGCTTTAGGGTTTAGGGTTAGGGTGCAGACCACTGTTGGGGTTAGCGTTAGTGTTAAGGTTAAGGTATAGGGTTAGGGTTAGGCTAACATTTAGGGTTAGAGTGAGGGTGAGGGTGAGGGTTAGGTTTTGTTTTAAGTTTAAAAATTTAGTTTTACCGTAAGTGTTAGGGTATGTTTTAGGTTATTGGATAGGGTTAGGTGTATGATTGGATTTAGGGTTTGGTTTAGGGTTGGTGTTAGCTTTAGAATTAGTGTTAGGCTAGAGTAAGGGTTCAGGTTAAAGGTTTAGTCTTACAGTAAGTGTCAGGGAAGTATGTAGGTAATTTTAGCGGCTTCGGTGAAGATTGCCTTTGTTTTAATGTTTAGAATTTGGGTTTGTGTTGGGGTGAGATTTTGGCTTAGGGTTAGTGTTAGGGTAAGGATTAGGGTTGGAGTTAGCGTTAGGGTTAGGGTTAAGGTATAGGATTTGGGTTAGTGTTGGGATAGGGTTTGATTTAGGATTAGGGTTAGTGTTGTTTGGATTAGTGTTTGGTTTAGGTTTAGCATTAGTGTTTGGGTCTGGGTTAGGGTCAGGGTTAGGGTTTGGGATAGTGTTAGTTTTAGGGTTAGTGTTAGGTTCAAAGTTAATGTTAGGCTTAGGTTTAGGGTTCAGTGTAGGGGTTAGGGTTAGGGTTAGCATTAGGGTTGGGCTCAGGTTTAGGTTAAGTTATATGGTAATTTTTACGTTTGAGCGTTTGAGTGAAATTAGGGTTAAGTCCTGGATTTGTTTTGTGTTTCGTTAAGGTTCAAAAATAGGAATAGAGATAGTGTTGTGCTTGTTTGTGCTTGTATTTGGTATAGGGAGAGACTTTGATTTTAGTTGATTTTTAGTCCTAGAGTAAGGGATAGGAGTATGATCTGCTATAGTGCTCGGTATAGAGTTTTGGTTTATTGTAGTGTTTGGGCTAGGGTGTTAGTGTTCTGGTTAAAGCTAAGGTTACGTTTACGGTAAGCGTTAGGGTTTGGGATGGATTTTATGTTAGGGTTAGGATTTGATTTAATATTTGCGTAAGGGTCAGGGTTTGTTTGCATTTTATGAATAGATTTAGGATTGGGATTAGTTGGAATGTTATTGTTATTGTTAAAAACAATTTTGGGTGTGGGCAAATACTGAGCTTCAAATCGGCATATTATAGAACATAAAATTTTTTTCCTCTTGTGATAAAGCTCCGCATAAGTGTTGTTCACACAAGAAATCTGTGACTGTACTCATTTCCCTTGTTTTAAAAATCGCACACGATCAGTTAAAGTAAAAAGCTATCATGGAATGTAAAAGATCCTGACAACGAATTTCAAACGTATTTCAACTTTAGTCAACATTACAAAGTAGCACTGACAAATTTTAGAACGTTCAAAATTAAATAAAACTGAAAAATACTATTCCGCAAGGTTTATAAATGTTTGTGAGTGGAATAAAATCTTACCCAATTTCTTAAGCTAAGCATGTCAGAATCTGCTACGATGCACGTGAGCCGGCCGATTCGCGTCTTTCTTCAGCGGCTCAAGGTGCAAAAAAAGCGACCGATGAGTTTCAAGGGGAATCCACGGTTAACCACTCGTCAGTGCACGGCAGCAGGCTGATTCGCTTCTTTCTTCAGCGGCTCAAGCAGCAGAAAACGCGGTTGATGCGTTTCAAGCGGAATCTGAGGTTAAGAGCGATTCGAGTGTGACGTTCGTTGCCGACTCGGCTCAGTTTCGTACGGGCTCATCTTCGATGCTCCGGTGATGAAGTTTGTGAGAAAATATTCGATCCGGTTCGACAGACACCAGAATCTGCGAGAGGAGCCAGCTTCACTCAAATTTCGCATCTACATTGCTATGAGAATGTGTACTGAAATAAAGTTCTGATGCTATCATTCTTTTCAAATGCTTGCTGAGCCGGCAGAGGACAGAAAATTCCCCCTCACTAACAAAGGGGGGCAGCCCATCTTTTCTAAAAACACCATGAACGGAGTCTGTTATAAGAGTAAACTGCGTAATGTTGGAATCAGACCTCATTTGGCTGTGGAGATAAGCCGCATTACAGCGCAAGGCAGCCGGCTGATTAGCATTCTGCCTTCAGAACTGTAGAAGATACAAATATTTTCAAGCTTAATCCACGGTTATGAGTGATTACAGCCCTCCATTCAGACCTGATTATTTGAAAAGGTTTGAAAGGTTTTATAACCAGTATAAAAATTTCTAGAAATTTCTAGGTCATGGTTAGGGTTATAGTTCAGGGTAATAGTTTAGGGTTAGGGTGAAGGTTAGTTTTAGGGTTAGTATTAAGTTTAGTGTTAGGATTAGGGTTAGCTTTACGGTTACCTTGAGGGTTTAGGGCTAGGGGAGGGTTTAGGGGTATGGTTAGGGCTCAGTTTAGTGTTAGGATTAGGTTTAGGGTAATGGTTAGGTTTAGGGTTAGCGTTAGGGTTAAGGTTAGAGTTAGTGTTGGGTAAGGGTTGGGGTTAGGGTGTGATTTAAGGTTAGGGTTAGTGTTTGGTTTAGGTTTAGCATTAGTGTTTGCGTCTGGGTTAGGGTCAGGGTTAGGGTTTGGGATATATAGGGTTAGGGTAGGAATAGGGGTAGGTTTAGGGTTAGGGGTTAGGTGTTGTTGGTGTTGGGTTTGAGGATAGGTTTGCAGTTGGAGTTGGGTTAGGTTTAGGGTAGTGTTTGGGTTTGGGTTACTTTTTGAATTAGGGTCAGGGTATGGGTTTGGTTTTGGGTTAGATTTACGGTTATGGGTTAGCGTTAGGGTTAGGATAAGTGTAAGGCTTTAGGGTTTAGGGTTAGGGTGCAGACCACTGTTGGGGTTAGCGTTAGTGTTAAGGTTAAGGTATAGGGTTAGGGTTAGGCTAACATTTAGGGTTAGAGTGAGGGTGAGGGTGAGGGTTAGGTTTTGTTTTAAGTTTAAAAATTTAGTTTTACCGTAAGTGTTAGGGTATGTTTTAGGTTATTGGATAGGGTTAGGTGTATGATTGGATTTAGGGTTTGGTTTAGGGTTGGTGTTAGCTTTAGAATTAGTGTTAGGCTAGAGTAAGGGTTCAGGTTAAAGGTTTAGTCTTACAGTAAGTGTCAGGGAAGTATGTAGGTAATTTTAGCGGCTTCGGTGAAGATTGCCTTTGTTTTAATGTTTAGAATTTGGGTTTGTGTTGGGGTGAGATTTTGGCTTAGGGTTAGTGTTAGGG